>NC_141697.1:1136425893-1137686146 GCF_964263255.1 Lissotriton vulgaris
CATACATCCATACAAAATATAGACAATGTGACTGCCTTGGTGGCAGTCGCATTTTAATTCGGAGTTTGGGTTTGCTGCCTCATGGGTTGCTGGTCCCCATTCGGAGATGATGCCGGATGGACCTAAGTCTGTCTCCATCATAAGGAGGCCCTTAAGATTTAATTAAAATCCAAGTTAATATTTCTGTAGTATTTTTATTGTTATTTACTTTCAAAGTAAGTCCATACAATTATTTTACATTATCAAATACTTTTTTAACTATTTTTTGAGTTAATTCAGCTTTTTCTCTTTTCCCTACCTGTTACGAAAGGAAGACTCCACAGTTAGGATGGAGATCCCCCTATTATAAAGTTTAGGGAAAACATTTAAAACAAGTACATTAAACTTTAGAATAAATTAGTAAAAATATTAATGTAAATTAATTAATTAATGTATTTAAAATAAAATTAACATGCTACTATGTTATTAACTTAATTTTGAATCAAAACTTTAATTCATTTAAATATATTAGATTAAATTAAATAATTTTTATGAATTTTAAATAAAAAATAAATTTCACCCTAAGAGATTAAAAGAGATGTGTTGAATTAATTAAGAGTCATTTTATTATATTCGAAGACTGACACTGCTCGGGGCTCTTAACTCCCTGGATCCCCTGCTGGTGCCTGCATGATGAGGGGTGGAATGATGCACGCCCTTCTCAAACTTGCACTATATCAGGCTATTACTTGATCTATTGCACAGTAAGGACTGATGTCGCTTGGTACTTCCAAGTCTCAAGATTCTCTGATGATGCCTGCTTGAGGAGAGGAAAGGAGGTAGATCTATCTTCAGCTTCAGCTTTATAGTGTAATTTCGTCACACGCTGTGCTGGAAGCTCGGGGTCCATGCCTGGGCAAAGCCGAGATCAAGGGTAGGCGCCCATCCACACGTGTCAAAGCCAGACAAAGGCAGGTCAGGACCATAGCTTGACTTCCCCTTATGCCCGAAAGATACTGTCTCAGAAACGTATTAGCTTCACCTTCCTGTTATGGCTTATTTGCAAATATTAGATTGCTCACTTACTATGATCCATGCTAAAGCAATTGGGTACAATAGAAATTTGGTTGTTAAACATGTTCAATGTTGCGATAAGTATGACTAATTCTAGCATTGTGCCCAGCATAGAGTTAGACTTTCATTTGAATTTAACACTTTTCATCTTTGTGAATTGCTTGTGTAACAATAAGAGAAAAGAAAGTCAGCTGGCAGACTGCTGGATCCAAAAAATGTTAAGACACATGTGTAACCATGTGACAGAGAATTGCACTTTTTGTGCCATTGACCAATTAATAGAAGAGGTTGAATCTCTACTAAGCAAAAAAAGAACTCGAGAAAGAGAGCACCTGTGACAATAAAGAGTTCTCTAAAATCTTTGAAAAAATCATCGCCTCTAGCACCCAGGCCTGCCCCTGGACTTAAGTTAGAAGCAGACTCTGCTCCTACACTTGGTGATACAAGCCTTGCTGAACAGATTAATCCAGCACACTTTGAACCACAGGTGGATTGCACAAACCGCTTCAACCACTCCTGCACAGGTATTCTGTTTCCTTATTAGAGATTGGGACTACGCTACCTGTGGTGAGTGTGTCTGAGATTTAACCTCATCGCTGCAGCGCAAATTCCGCTGGAGTGCTGAACATGCCTATCGCTGGCGTGGTCATGACAGCTCCCGGCCGTCATCAGCCCACGCCCGCTGTGAATTATGACGGCTGGGAGCTGGAACTTGATACCCATTAGGAACAGAAGGCCCGATTATGACTTTGGCGGTGCTGCACCGGCTCGGCACCAGCACAGCGCTGCCAAAGCTGTGCAGGGACCGCCCACCACATTATGATTCCAACTCGTGTCAGGCGAGCTTTTATTTTTCCGTCCCCATGGCAGTGCTCTTAAATCAGGCACTGCAATGGGAATGCAAAAGAAGTTCCAGCACAGCATTGGGTGCATGCAAACAAGGGCCGCATTCTGTGCCACCATAAATGCATCCCCATGGCGGAAGGGAATGGGGCACTGTAGGCCCCCTTTTTTCCCCACTGCCAGCCTTTTCATGGTGGACTCACTGCCATGAAAAGGCTGGCGGTGTTGAAACTCAAATTATGCTTTGTGGAACATGGAGGTCCAGCCTTGCATATTGAATAGCCCTGTCTGCTGTACCACCGCCAGGGAACAGCGGTTCCCCGGCACAGCCAGTGCAGCCGACACAGTGGTGGACGATCTAAAAAGCTGCCTACAAATCGGTCAGACTCAGGACCGCCACAGCTGCGCCACCGCGAGTCTGACGGTCTTTGACCGCCAGATTTGAAATCGGGCCTAGATATATTACACCTTAGACAAGCAGTTAATTCCCTTCTGGTAATTATTAAGACTGTACCCAGAATTTCAGAAAGTAGAACTTCACGCTTTGAACGTATATTTTCACATAATACAAATGAGCAATTCAGCTGTAAAGAAGTCTCTTTGATGACAGATCTGTCAAATGGTTTTCCAGACAATATAACCATAACAACCATTAAAGAGAAAGATAAGGCAATTATAATGGCATCTCAAAGACTAACATCGCCTCCGTAAACGCGATTAGGGCAAACACTTTTATGTTATGTTATGCTATGTTATGTTATGTTATGCTATGTTATGTTATGTTATGTTTTGTTATGTTATGTTATGTTATGTTATGTTATGTTATACTAAATTTGTAAAGCGCGCAGCTACTCAAAGTATCCCGGCGCTAATTCCAAAGGAAGCCCACCACATAACCATCTAAAGGAGAGAAGGAAAAAGAGAAAAGGTCTAAAAAAAGCAGAGTTTTTACTTTCTTCTTGAAAGCTACAGGGTCCGACACCCTCCTAAGGGCCAGAGGGAGCTCATTCCAGGCTAAACCTGCTTTGCGGGTGAAAGAGCAACCATCCAGCCTGTGGCGATTGAACCGAGGGTTCTGTATTAGGAGTTGGTCAGAGGACCGCAGTTGCCTAGAAGGTTTGTAAAAGGCGAATCGCTTCTGAAGATAGAGCGGGCCCAACCCATACAGTGCCCGTTGGACAATGGACTGCATTTTAAATTTAAGACGAGACTCGACTGGGAGCCAGTGCAGGTGACGAAGATGGACCCGCACGCTCTGCCTAGTAGATCGTCCCAGGAGGAGTCTTGCTGCCACATTCTGGACTACCTGCAGCTTCCTGGTCAGATAGCCCGGACATCCCACCAGGAGAGCATTGGCATAGTCCAGGCGGGAAAGGATCAGTGCCCGGACAACCATCTCTTTGGCACCGACTGGCAAGAGGGGGAGAAATTTCCTCAGAATTTTCAGGGTGCCAAAACATGCCCCCTGTTAGCTTCTTCACTTGTGTTGCAAAATTTAAGTTTTCCTCAAACCAAACCCCCAGGTTTTTTGCAAGACCCTTATCGGACAGAGGGGTGCTGGAAGTCAGGCAGTCACAGCCTAGCTCTGAAATCCACAGGAAACGCGCCAAACAAAAGAACCTCCGATTTCTCTTTGCTGCACTTTAGCTGTGCATTAGCCAGCCAGCGAAACACAGCTGAACGATAGCACTGCGCCGTGCTGACCGAGTCCTCACCCCGTTTCCAGGAGAACAGAAGCTGCGTGTCATCCGCATAGGCCATCACCTTAGCCCCCCGGGACTCCGCCAGATAGACCAAGGGAGTCACATAGATGTTGAACAATAGGGGGCTAAGTGAGGATCCCTGTGGGATGCCGGTGGAAAGAGGCGTCGGCGCCGAGGCGCAGGGGGGCAGCCAAACTTGCTGTGACCTATCCTCCAAAAAGGATCTAAGTCAGCTCCAAGCTGAGCCCGCAATGCCGATACCTGTTAGACGATGGAGAAGGAGAGAGTGGGGCACCGTGTCGAATGCCGCCGAGAGATCCAGCATCACCAAGGCTGCTCTCCCGCCGGCATCCAAACAGTCACGTATAGCTTCAGCCACCTCCAACAAAGCTGACTCTGTGCTGTAAAAAGCACGGAACCCCGATTGCGCTGGATGCAGCAAACCCGCCTTCTCTACATAGTTGGTGAGCTGACAGGTAACTGCCTTTTCGCAGACCTTAGCCAAACTAGGCAGGAGCGAGATAGGTCGATAGTTGGCGGGAAGCGACGGATCATGGGTTGGCTTCTTGAGCAGGGGCAGTATGAGAGCCTGCTTTCAAGAAAACGGAACGCAGGCCTCGCGAAGCGTCTGATTGACCAGAAGATTGACTTCCGGGTTGATCGTGTCGGACAGCTCGGCCAACAACCTAGCAGCGCAAGGATCCTTGGGGGAGCCCGATTTCAGTGCTCCAAGGATTCTGCGCGAGGCCAATGGGTCAACAGGGCTAAAAGCTGAAAGAAAATGAACCGAATCCCTCTCTGGACTGCCCGACGGAACAGTCGGGGTCGGCTTAGGGTTTTTCAGAAAGGAATCTTGAATGTCCATGATTTTATCCCAAAAGTGTTTTGCCAAGGTGTTGCACCAGTTGTCAGAGGGGGGACTACCTCCCCCTGGGCACGGGGCGTTACAAAACTCTGCACGATGGCAAAGATTTCCTTGGAATTGTTATTCGCCAGGTCTTTAGCCGTAGCAATAGCTGAATAATAGATTTTCTGTTTGACTCCAAGAGCCTGTTTGGCAATGGGGCAATAGCCTCTGACCCGCCATGCTCTCTCCAAAACCTTACAGGCGTGCTTTAGAGCCTTCAGCTCCGAGGTGAACCAAGGCTTAGAGGGAGTCTCTCTCCCCAGCTTGCAAGGACCCGGTGCTGAGAGGGGAATGGCTGAACCACTAATCCAACTGGAGAATGCGGTGACATTGTCCTGCAGATCACCTAGGAGGGTAGGGCGTGAGGCCGCCAGATGGCCGCCAAGAAGACCTGCGTCCAGCTTCCTGGCCGTGGGGGCACGATGGCAGTTAGCTAATTGCCGCTGGCGCTGGGCGGACCATGAGAAGAATATAGGGATGTGATCCGACCAGGTGATCGGGAGTGGCTTTCTGACCAGCACCGGGAAGTTGGAACAGATAGGATCTAAAATGTGACCCCCCTTGTGGGTCGGATAAGTCACCCATTGGGAGAGCATAGCCAACTGGAGATTTTCCATGAAGACA
The DNA here is from genome assembly GCF_964263255.1 of Lissotriton vulgaris. Taxonomy (NCBI): domain Eukaryota; kingdom Metazoa; phylum Chordata; class Amphibia; order Caudata; family Salamandridae; genus Lissotriton; species Lissotriton vulgaris. The sequence goes on from NC_141697.1 coordinate 1,136,431,024, forward strand.
GCGGAATCAGCCGACTCCGAGGAGTCAAGATGTAAATTGAAATCCCCCAAGAGAAGGTAGTTGGAAAACCTTAGGACTCTAACCGCCAAAGCATCGCTGCAGGCATCCAAAAAGACACCCGATGGGCCCGGTGGACGATATAATAATGAACCCCCCAAGGTGAAGTGAGGTGACAATTGGAGGTTGAAATCCATGGCCTCACAGCCTCCCCATATAGTGGAGGATTCACACTGGAAAGCCCAGCATTCTCTATATATATTGGCCACACCCCCCTCTCCCAACTGGGTGGTCAATACGATGGATTTTATAACCAGAGGGGGTGGCCAAAGCGACGATGGGATTAGAGAACGCGCCAAGCCAGGTCTCCGTGATGAATAATAGATCAAGGTCATTATCCAAAACCAGGTCAGCAATGTCAGCATGATGCCGCTTCAGAGATCTGGAATTAATGAGGCAGGCTTTATAACAGCCCTGAGGGCAGGGGTCGGCACTCAGTGCAACCAAAGGGAGCTGTGTGGATGGAAAAAAGCCACAGTCCGGGCACGCCAAGGTACTCTCGGGGCCATCAGTGATAGTAGAGTAGGAGGGGCAACACGGAACTCTTAAAGACCCCAAAGCAGTGCTCCCAAAAAGACTCCTATACTACAAATAGTGTGAACCAGCCATGACAATGGACAGCAAATGAACCCTATGGAATTGTGCTATGAATTTTTTCTTAATATGACAAAATACTGATCATCTTTTAAAAACTATAATGCTTCTACCTATGACATTGGATGTTTTAAAACATCTTTTTAAAAATGATGTATTGCATTGCAATTTTAATTGGTTTTATTTATATGATGTGTTTTTAATATCTATGATGTAAATAGATCATATATTTGATCGATAAATGCATATATATATATATATATATATATATATATATATATATATATATATATATATATATAGTCACGCACAGACAGAGAGATAAAAGCACTCTTCCCACAGATCCTGCAATAACGATTAATCCATCAGCCCATTATAGCAGAGCACAATCGTCCTGCCTACACATATCATATACGATAAACATCCCGAAAGTGAGATAAAGACTGAATAAAGATTCTTCCGTGCTGACAAAGTAATCCATTCGATTTGCAACACTCGAAACTGTTTTTCAATAGTGCGCTCAGAGCATAAACTGCACACAAGGCTTTAGTGACCATGAAGGACAATGGGGCAGATTCACAGAACTAACTTAAGACAAAATCCTAAACTTACTGCTTTTGGTATTCACAGAAGTTAGGATTTTGTCTTAAGTCTGTCTTAAAACAAACTTAAGACAGACTTAAGACAAAATCCTAACTTAAGGCTGTCTTAAGTCTCTCTTAAGTTTGTCTTAAGACAAAATCCTAACTTCTGTGAATACCAAAAGTAGTAAGTTTAGGGTTTTGTCTTAAGTTAGTTCTGTGAATCGGGCCCAATGTGATTGTAGAGAATTTAAGTTTACGGACATTAACATTATACATGGATTCGTTGCTCTTGAACACAGGCCCCCTTAATGGGCACCTCACATATGCAGCTGTAGTTAAGACCCTCTCAATTTAGAAGCTAGACCAACATCCAAAGAGAAATGTGATTACCATATATTGGTCAACGAGCTTAGAGACCCCTGGGTGATAATGCGCTATATAAATCTAAATAAATAAATAATAAAAAAAAAAAGAGTAATGTGCAGGCAAATCCACTAGGACCTTTATATCGACTCTCACTAGTTGCTCAGGTGGAGGCAGAGTGGACTCATTCATCTCCTGCACTATTTCCCACCACTGGGCCTCAGGCTTTCAATTGTAGTGAAACATGGGATGTGTCTACCTGTTCAACTAGGTCAGACTATTTACTTGAAAATAATGCTCATCCCCTCAAACCCAAAACACTTAGCCCCAGCATGATAACTTCATCAGTGATATAAGATTCTGCTACGCTGAGCTGGAACATAGCAGGAATCCTTAAATCTCAAATGGACATAAAAACACTTCTTGAAATATATGCTTTGTTTTGCTTAAACCATGGACAGAATATCAATGCTAACAATCACAATGTATGGTATTTAAGCCTCATAGGCTTTCTGGGGTGAGATCTCCATGAAAGACTTTACTATGGAAAGGGTCACTATTTGGGTATTTGATTATTTGACTCACATTCATGGTCATCCCAATCTACAATACAGAACAGCTACAAATCTGAAGTTTGCAAATAATTCATCGTCCTACTCCAAATCTTCGGCCCTTGAGATATATGGGGCAAAAGATGTCACATGCTGCACTTTATGGTTCAGAAGATTGGTGCCACCATAAGATAGATGCACTGACTTGGGTTGAAAATTAATTTATCAAATAGCTATTGAAGGTTCCAATGAGTGCTCCATCACTCCCAATAAGCCTAGACTCTGCCTTGAAACCTATTGAGTCGCTAACCGGTTTAAATCCCCTTTCTGCCTTGGTATCTTGACTGTCACAGAGCTGAACCTTTAAAGAAAAGCATTGCATGACATGATGAACAGGACTGGTGCATTTAAGATTTCGTGGCTGAATAAGCTGGGACTGGGTGAATATTGGATGGACCCTATGTCAATCCCCCAGCATGCTCATAAAGCCCTGAGAAGCAGATATAGGGAAGCCAGATGACTAGCTGACCTCTTATTTGCCTGGTAGCCTATCAGACTACATTTTACTATTTAAGAACGATTTAAATTTGGACAGTTCTTACATTATATTAAACCTTTGGCTTCCAGAGCATTATATATAAAACTCCTGCTTCTGCATTTACCTTGGGCAAGTTTCACCTATAAATGCCCCCCTACGTCTCTAGGTGTATCTCTTTGCCCTTTATGTGACTTTGCAAGTGAAACTGAGGAACATCTTTCATTCTGCTGCGAAGCTTATGCAAAGTTGAGATGAAAGTGAAATTCTGCTTTATGTAGGCTTCTAGGAATTGCGATTCTCCTATTAACATGCCTAGAGAATCTAGATTTCATTAAAGACACGGAGGCTCACATTATGCAATGACTTTTAATTGCAGATCCAAGCCAGTCGCATCACAATACAAAGGTTCCAATAAGAACACTGAGATAAAGTAATACACAAAACATAGCAACCATCAGCCTCTTTTAAATCAGGTGAAAAAAGATGCAGTAGATTCCAGAAGATTCGAAGTAAAAGACAAACGAGAATGAAGAAGACAACCAGTCGGCTTCTCTGTGATGAAACATCCAAAGTAGCTTAAGTAGAAGGATTATCTGAAAGAAAGGAGAATATGAAAATTGTATCCAAAATAAAAAGATAATCATAAACAAAAAAATCCTGAAAAATGAATTGAACAACCATAAATAACATTTCAATATAAATATAAAATACATTATATTCAAGTGACACTCAGAATATAAATATTACATCCAGAACCAAACAGGGAACGGGATGGGCGGGATAATGTGAGCCTCCGTGTCTTTAATGAAATCTAGATTCTCTAGGCATGTTAATAGGAGAATCGCAATTTCATTACAGGAACGGAGGCTACATTATGCATGTTGGTAGCCCTGTAAAACTACATTAGACATGTGTTCAATAGGTTTACAATAATGTCTTGCAAAGGTATTAGCGTTAGACGAGTCAGCAGCTTTAAGGATATCATCCAACTTACCTCCGGACCAAAGAGACTTACTTCATGGCACCTCTAAATTTGGATATATCAATACCAGCTAGAGACATAGCAGATTTAACCCATCTGGCAATCGAGGTGGAGGAAATAGCCTTATGAGGTTTAACAAAGGAAATGAGAAGCTGATTCTCATTAAGCGGTCGAAGGTTAGACACTGTCACATCATAAGCTTTCATACATTCAACTACACAAAGTTTCGGACAAGGGTCGAAACGAGGATAGTAGATTGAGTCAGACATGGTTTTGGTTCTTCTATAGACCTCAAATTTAACTCCAAACAAATTATAGGACCTATTAGAGATCTTCAGAGCTTTAACATCAGAAACTCTACGACAGGAGATAAGGCAAAGGAGAGTTGCGAGTTTAATAGATAGAAACTTTCTGTTCAAAAACAAATTATCGGGCCAGGAAGTGAAGAGATCTAGAATCAAATTCACATCCCAGAGTGTATCATATTTCGGTTTCGGGGGTATTTTAATACGAATACTCTTCATAACGCTACAAACAATTAAGTTTTTCCCAAACGTTTTGCCGTTAACGAGAATATTACCCGCAGAGATTGCGGATCTTTAACAATTGATTGATCTATAACTAGTTCAGCTAAAAAATGTACTACGTCAACGATAGGTGCCTGTATGGGATCCAAATCCCTCTCCATGCACCAACGAAACCAAGATTTCCAGATATTGTTGTATCTTTATTGGGTTCCCGGAGCCCAAAACTCTCTGAGGAGAGTAGAAGTTGATGTCGAAAGTCCTGAGACTTTGTTAGATCTCCTGACACTCTACAGGCAAGGAGATACAAACTCCCGGATAGGATCAGAGGATTAGGATCTCCGTATACGTCTGTAAGGAGATCCTCTAGAGAAAGAATCAGAAAGGGAAGATCGTAAGTTAGCTCCAGAACTGTGGGGAATCATGCTTGTGACGGCCAGAATGGAGTTATAAGGACCAGAGAGCATCGCTCTTGCCTCACTTTCTGCAAGACTCTCTGGATCATTGCAAATTCGGGGGAAGGCATACGCACTGATCCCTGACCAAGATTGGAGAAAAGCGTTCACTGCTAGAGCACCGGGATCGGGCATACAGCTGAAGTAAAGCTCTAGTTGAGAGGTGAGACGGCTGGCAAAGAGGTCTATTTCGAATGCACCCCAGCAAGAATTTAGTGAGTCGAAGACAGCGATGTTGAGTTTCCAATCGCTGAAGTCCGAAAGGAATCTGGAATTCCAATCGGCAGATACGTTCAATTTGCCTGGGTAGTATTCTGCTTGGAGGGAAATCTTGTGTTCTAAACAGAACATCCAGAGTCTCCTTGCTAGGTTGGAAAGGTCGGCAGATTTTGTACCTCCCAACCGATTGATGTAGGTCACTGCCGAAACATTGTCCATTTTCAGAATAACCGATCTCCCTTGAATTGAGTGCTTGAAACTCATAAGGGCATATAGGCCTCCGGTAAGTTCTAGGAAATTGATGTGGTGAGATGACTCCTCCTGAGACCAAACACCACCCGTATTCTGGTCTAGGAAACAAGCACCCCAACCATGAAGGGAATCGTCTGATTCCAGCACAAAATCCGGTTCTGACCCGAAAATTGCTTTGCCATTCCAAGCCTCCAGGTTTTCCAACCACCAGTTCAGTTCTGCTTTGGCCTCCAAATCTAGGGTGATTCGGTCTTCGTACCAAAGTCCGGACCTCAGCACCCTTCCTTTTATCCTTTGCAAAGCCAGATAATTCAGAGGGCCTGGAAAGATCGCTTGAATGGAGGACCTAGAAGTCTTGCCAGCTCCCTTAGGGGAAAGTCTTCCTGTCTTAAAACGTGACAGATCTCTTTCTTGATCTTCGAGATCTTCGAAGGAGGTAAAAGGAGAAGATACTTGGAAGTATCCAGAGTGAAACCCAGAAACTCCAGTGATTTTGAGGGGGATAGAATAGACTTCTCTTTGTTGACAATGAAACCTAGACTTTCCAACAGATTCATAACTGAATTCAGGTCGAGGTGAATCTGATGCAGATCTTGGGACATTATCAGGATGTCGTCGAGGTAAATAATAAGTTGTACGCCTCATTCTCTTAGGAAGGAGGCTACTGCTCTCATTACCTTTGGTAAAACACCAAGGCGCTGACGAAAGCCCGAAGGGGAGCGCTTTGAACTGATAAAGATGTTTTTTCCATAGGAATTGTAGGTAAGGTTGATGTATTTCCGCCATTGGGATCGTGAAGTAGGCGTCCTTTAAATCAAGTTTGACTAACCAGTCTTCTTTTTGAAGAAGGTCCCTCAGGAGATGTATATCTTCCTATAAACAAGAAATTTGTTGAGGCCCTTCAAAGTTATAACCGGTCTCCAACCTTTTCCTTTTTTTCTCCACAAGGAATAACGAGCTTACAAAGGTTAGAGAGTCCAAGGGAACTTCTAATATCGCTCCTTTCTGGAGCACAGAGGAGATTTTTTCCTCTACTATTTTCCCTTTCTTTAATGAGATAGGAATATCCCTTGGTAGGGAAGTTTGAAATTGAGTTTTTCTCCCGGCCCTTCCAAAAACATTATTGTTGAATACTATCTTTATATTCTTCTGGGCGTTATCAAGCGCTGTAAAGGTCGGAACGGACTTTCCCAATGATTTTAAAAGCTCTTCACCAAAAAGCAGTCCTTTCGGATTTGAAGAAGGCTCCTTCTCAGCCATATCTGAGAGTTTAGGGTAAAGTTTATAAAGGATGAGCCTACGCCTTTCTGTGTTAATGCTTGTACTAACATTACCTAGCAAAATAAGGGCTCTTTGACTCCATCCCCTTATTAAATCTATATTAAGGGGTGTACCTTTAAGGTAACATTCTTCTGCGGGGTCAAGAATTCTGCTAAGTGATCCAAGCACATCCAGTAGGCGATCTTGGCACCCTTTAAAAGCTTTTTCTAGGCCTTTTCTAGGATCGCATCCATGTCTAAACAGATACTTAATCAATTCCGGATCCATTTTAGGGGCATAACATGCTTTTTCATCTATTGAGGGTCTTGAACACTCTGCCCTTAAAATATTCCTTGTCTCTCTTTCACGAGGGAAGCAAATCCATTTTTTAATAACTTTAGAGACATGTTCTGTGGAGACCATTGCGAGGAACGAGGGTGTCTTAAATTAAGAGGGGAGAACATTTCCTCTCCAAGGGGGTTTAGAATACTGTCCTTTGAGGAAGAAGGCGTTTCGTCCTCCTCATCAAAAATTCCTACATCCCCATCATCTAAATCCAGAACGTATTCGTCTGGATCCATATCATCATCATCATCATCATTATTATTATCCGAGCCCTCTGGGAAGTCTTGAGCACTTTGAGATAGTGAGCCGCTAAGGGCATCCAAGGTATTTGGCCCGCGAAGGGCACCCGAGTGTTGTGTGTCATAAGAGACAACTCTATTAGTTGAGGTGCGAAGACCTTCCAAATATTTTGTGGTGTTAAGACCACCAATATTAAAAGAGGTGCTAGGACCTCCCGTGCTCTTATTGATCTCGGAAATAGTGTGGTTAGTCTTCTTTGTATGTTTAACCCCAACTTTCTTATGAGCAATCACATCAGACACATCTTCCCGAGAGGGAAGTGGTCTTTTATAGGGTACAAACTGAGCAAAGGTCTCTTGCATACAGGTTTTCATTTCTCTTTGAATCATAATGCGAAAATCTTCCTTATTAAAATTAGGAAGTGTTGCATTGTTCATATCTGAATCTGAGTCATTTTCCATCTTGCCCCTTCTTTTTTTTTTAATATAAATAGAATTTCCAATAAACACCCCCCTTTTTTTTTTTTTAATTATATGAATGATATCTTTTTTTTAAGGGCATATGGCTGAAAGAAGGCCAATGTATAAGATGTGGAGTTCATGCAGCAGTAAGAGCGTAAAAGTAGAATAGGGTAGTTATTTCCTAATATTTCGATGGATACAATGACGAATCGATAATCCTCCTGCGAAACGTGGTCAAAACAGCTGATTCCCAACTGTCGGTGAGTGAGGAAAGTTCCTAGGCGGGATACTCACGAAACGTGACGCTCGCCAAGGAACTTTCCTCTAATGCGTGTCCTGCCATCTTTGCGATCGGAGATCACGGAGAGGAGGAAATGCGCTCAGTCTATTGTTTCCAGCAGCGTCGCTCGGATCAATTACCCTGGCAAGTACAGTGCTTAAATAAATTATTCAGGGGTAGTGCTTTACTCGAGGAACAGCGCGAGGAGTTCATCGCTCGTTTTTTCATATAAGCGCAAGGTTCAGGGGAAAAAACAGCGAAAATCAGTAATAATGAGCACAGAGAACAAATAACCTGAAGGTTAAGGCACACATGTACGATCTAACTGTAGGGAAAAGGCGTAATAAAGACAACTTGAAAAAACAGAGGTTATACAAGAAAGGGAGAGGATGATCTCCATAAATTGCAGATCATGGGGAGGGGGGGAGGGAGGAGGTGGGAATAAAACCACTCTTCGTGCAAACCCCCAAATACAACTCTATATAGTTACCAAAGCACAATATTAATGAAAGTATGGAGAGAAGATAGTAAGCTACTTATCTGCTTGGAGCCGCATTTAAAAAGCACTAGGGGCCAGATGAAGGTGGCCCAATTACCGGTCGGTAACGGCCGAAATTACCGAATTTCGGCCGTTACCGACCGGTATTGGGCATTTGGGATGTAGGTGGCCTAAATTGCAAATTCGGTAATTTACCGATTCAGGGCCAGATGTAGGAGCCGAATTCGGCCGTTACCGACCGGTATTAGGGTTTCCAGATGTAGGGGGCCTATATTTTACCGAATCGGTATATTTACAGATTCGGAAAAACCACATGTAGGTGGCACTCCTAAGAGTGCCACAGGCCCTTAAAAATGAGTATTTTACCACCCAATCCTATTGGGTGGTAAAATACCGAATTCAGGTGTGCATGCACATATGTGCATGCACACCTGTGCAATGTGACACACAGACATGCCCTAAGGGCATGTCTGTGTGCCACATTGCACACAAGTCCAGAATTGGGGTGCTAGAGGGTGTCAAAGTGACACCCCCTGCACCCTTGCAGGATTCGGTATTTACCGATTCTGTAAATACCGAATCTGTATTTCACATTGATTCCTATGGGTTTCAAGGCCCATAGGAATCAATGGGAAATACAGAATCGGTATTTACAGATTCGGTAAATACCGACTCTTACAGATTCGGTAATTTTTTACCTACATCTGCCTCCTTCCAATTTACCAACTTTTAAATACCGAATCGGTATGACTCTGTATTTAAAAGTCGGTAAATTGGATTTACCTACATCTGGCCCTCAGTATTTTAAGGAATCAGTAAATTACCGATTCCTTAAAATACTGAATCGGTAAATTCACGAATTTGCAATGTAGGGAGCACTCAAATGAGTGCTTTTCCCATTTTAGGATTCGTTATTTACCACCAACTATAAGTTGGTGGTAAATATGGAATACCTTTGACAATGCAAATCAGTGCATTTTCAACTGTGCCATGTGGCAGACAAACATGCCCTTAGGGCATGTTTGTGTGCCACATCTGCACACAAACAAGATTCAGGGGTGCAACAGGGTGTCAAAGTGACAACCTGGCACCCTTGAATGTGTCCCCCATTTTACCGAATCGGTATTTACGATTCGGTAATTGCCATTCATTCCTTTGGCCTCCAGGCCGTAGGAATGAATGGCAATTGCCGAATCGGTAAATACCGATTTGGTAAATACCGAATCATTTTACCGAATGTTTTGCTACATAGCATTTACCGATTCTAAAATACCGAATCGGTAAAATTCGGTATTTTAGAATCGGTAAATACTATTAACCTACATCTGTCCGTGGTCTAAAATAACCTGGAAATAAAAAGGTGAACCGTGGAATCATTCCGCAACAGCTATTTATCTACTATTATCTATGAACCATTTCCTAGGAAAGTATGATAAGAAGGAATGAATGGGACAGGTGTGGCCAACAATTTGCAGGTTAAACTAAACTATGATTGTAATGATGGCCATCGTGATGAAAATAAAACAGCTCCTGGGGATTTTCAGCATTTAACAAAGATCTTCATTATCTAAGTTAGCATATGAGCATAAATCGGAGATTAAATGTTTAACAGCATTTATATATTATGTATTTGCCATTGGGGCAGCAATTATAACATAACCTACAGAGACTTTTAAAATATATGGAATTTGAATCATTTTTGTCAGGCCCATTATGTCATAAGGAAGCTTTTTCGGAAAAACGCCTTCCTGCACATGCGATGCAGTGATCTTCAAGGCATAATAATGCTGACATGAAAAAGAAGAATGCAGCTGCAATTCCTGAAGCATAAGAAACAACATTAATGTATCAGTTCAAGCAAGCTGAACAATTAGAATCCTCGTAGGCCCTTGGTAGTCAAAGGTTTCATATTATATACTAGTCTGTCCACAGAAAATGGCTGCTGCATTTAGGGCAGAATTTGAAGGTCAGAACCCCTCCTACCAGGAGTCATTGTCATATATGCCTCTCATTAAAATATTCCGGTCAAAGTTACTTCCAAAGTGGCTGATGGTGGTGTGGTGTCTTGTGGAAGGCGATTCAGTTCTTAGAGTCAGGCGATTAGCTTCTGTAGCATTACAATTCCAGGCTGTGGAAAGCCATGTCTGAACCTGCGCAAAAAAAATCAAGGGGTCTTTCTCCCAGTGAATTCTGGAACTTTGGGAGTCACCTTGAACATGAAACCTCCACTTAGAACAGGTAGAACTAGCAATGTCTGCACCCAACACTAGATGGCAAGATTTTGCAAAGAATGTGAGCAAATGCAGCAGACGCTGAAAACATACAATTGCAATGCAATATAAAATATATGCAATTTTCTGTAAAATCGCAAACAACATTATCATCCACAATTGAAGGAAAAAGTTTCCAGTGGAATTCCAGATATATGAGCTGAGTGGAAGAAGGTAGCTGTCTCAAAACAGATAAGCAAGACGCCAACTGTAGTGTTGATTAACTGGAGTAGGATTTATTATTTCTTTTTCAAAATCACTGTTCGAAACCTTCTCAAACGGGAAACATCACTTACAACGCAACTTTTACAACGCAGGGCCTGTGCGACTCAACTTTTACAACGCAAACCATCACAACGCATTGCGCTGGGGGGCGCTCTAGGATAAGGAATAGGTTTAATGTACTATCCAACACCTTCCCTACTATCCACGGGGACTGGAGTTGGAAAAGTAAATTAAACTATTCACTATCCAGCGCCCCAAAGCACTATGCGTTGTAATGGTATGCGTTGTAAAACCTGCGTTGTAAAAGCATGCGATGTAAAAGCATGCTTTGTAATGTCGTACATCCTTCTCAAACAACACCATTTCTTGTAACTAGATCATTTTATGTGATTCAAAATAAACCACAAAAATAGTGTATGCAGTTGGGATAGTTGAAATCACTGAATCGGATTCTACATGGACGCTGGGGATGCAGCAGGCTGCTCAGAGGCAGAATGGTACTTAGGATGCGATCTGTATGCTATGGAAGTTGTCTGTCCCTCGTTGAAAACTGCGCAAATGCAGCCTCTGGTTCTAGAAAGTACCCTAATAACTAAGCTTGATTTTATTGTTTGGAGTCTGTAAATATTTAGCAGGATATTCTCATGGTCCGGCGATACCTATCGCAAACGCCAGTTAGCAGCAGTTTCTTTATTGCTGCCTAACCCTGAAAACTATCGCCATGTTAGCAGTGTATTAACAATCCATCACTACATGACGATAGCATGATGGAACGGCGGTGAAAACTGCCGCTAACATCAACGTGATGGCGATAGGAAATCTGGCGTTAGCCAGCGAAAACTACAGATAGGCCCATTAGTGGCAAATAAACTCACAATAGTCAGCCCAACGTGAGTTTTTTTTTGCCTCTAATGCAAAAAATAGCCTATCAATCAACCTGCAATATGAAATATGCATGAAAACCAAAAAAATGCAGAATGGAGCAGCCAGGGCCAAGTGTAGCACACATCAACAACCCCTGCAAGCCACCCAACATCCAGAAGGACCAAGATTAGAACCTTGATACCTCGCTGGACCTGCATCTGGAGCCTGGATGCCTCGCTGGACCTGAGTCTGGAGCCTGGATGCCTCGCCAGACCTGCGTCTGGAGCCTGGATGCCTCGCCAGACCTGTGCCTGGAGCCTGGATGCCTTGCTGGACCTGCGTCTTGAGCCTGGATGCCTTGCTGGACCTGTGCCTGGAGCCTGATTGCCTCATTGGTCCTGCTCCTGGAGCCTGGATGCCTTGCTGGACCTGCACCCAGAGCTTGATGCCTCGCTGGATCTGTGTCTGGAGCCTGGATGCCTTGCTGGACCTGCGCTTGAAGCCTGGATGCCTTGCTGGACCTGCGCTTGGAGCCTGGATGCCTTGCTGGACCTGCGCCTGAAGCCTGGATGCCTCGCTAGACCTGCATCTGGAGCCTGGATACCTCGCTGGACCTGCGCCTGGAGCCTGGATGCCTCGCTGGACCTGTGCCTGGAGCCTGGATGCCTTGCTGGACCCGCGCCTGGAGCCTGGATGCCTCGCTGGACCTGCGTCTGGAGCCTGGAGTGGGATGTGGTTGAGCTGTGGAGTCGATGAGCCGTGGCGGTAGACATATAGGCACGTCGATCGACCGTACCTGGTTGGGAAGTCTGCCAGGTCACATGGAGACACGTTGCTGACCAGTGTGAGAAGACCGCATTGCGACCATCGGAGCTGTTAATGGTAGAGGCGCCACTGCGCACCAAGGTAGTGAGGTCTGCATCACATACTACGATCCACCACTACTCCGGGGTGCATGAAGGGGATTACCAATGTTGTGTGCCATCTCCCTGCATTACAGGCCTGATGATGTTGGACTGGCCATATGCTGTGAAGGGTGAGGGCCTTGTGCTATGCCAAACTTGTGTGGTGTGAGCGCTGCAACTTCATGACTAAGAGGGCCCTGCTGCATCAACTGCATTGTGATGTCCACAGCCTAGTGAAATCACACCTGGCTGAGGCGCCTGCTGGCTGAGTCACAGATTTGGAGAGAGTGCAGTGGATTGCACCATGGTGTCAATGTCCAGGTAAGAAGAAGATGGGACGCGTATCGCAGGAGGGCGGGGGGGGAGTCATCAGGCCTATGACACGTAGATGACGCACCCCCAGTCGCGCACTTCCACAATGGCGGAAGAGCGATGCCCCACTGCCTCAGGCAGTGCAGTAGAGGAAAAATCATCACATGAAGATAACTCAATCAATCAATCAATCAGGGAAATTGTAAGCACGCTACTCGCCCATGAGGGTCTCAAGACGCAGAGGGGGGATCCATAGATCTGTTAGGCAAACAGCCATGTCTTGGGGGTCTTGCTGAAGGGGCTCAGGGAGGGGGTGCCCTTTCCAGGTCTTGGCTGTAATTTTGGGGAAGGATCTTCCCCCTGCTCTGGCTGTGTGGATGCGCAGGGTTTTGACCAGTGTGAGGTTGGAAGATCGGAGGTTTCTTTTGGGTATGTGGAAGTTGATTCTGTCATTGAGGTATTTGGATCTGTTGTTGTGTAGGCATTTGTCGGCGTGAGTGAGGACTTAGAAGGTGACTGTTTTCTCCAAGGGGAGCCAGGGGAGTGTTCATAGTTGTTGGCTGATGTGTTTGTGCCGGGGATGCAGAGGACGAGTATGGCGGCGGTGTTCTGTAATGTCTGAAGTTTGCGGAGTAGGGACTTGTTAATGCCGGAGTAGAGTGTGTTTCCATAGTCCATTCTGCTGGTGATGAGTGCATGGGTGAATATCTTCCTTGACTCCTGGGGGATCCATTTAAAGGTGTTGTGGAGGATGCGGAGGGTGTTGAAGCAACTGGAGGTGATGGTGTTGACCTGTCGGTTCATGGTGAGGGATGAGTCGAGTATGAAGCAGAGGTGTTTGGCATGGTTCAAGAGGCTAGGTGGGCTTCCGGGGGCGGTCGGCCACCAGGTTTTCTCCCATGCTGAAGGGGTTGTTCCAAGGATGGGGACTTCTGGCTTCTTGGTGTTGTGCTAGAGGCAGATGTCGGCTGTTTTGGAGGCCAGGTTGGTGGTTAAGGTCTGGCAGCAGTGGAGGCAGGAGAACTGGCCATGGGCGGTGTTTGGCAAGGCCTATTGGCAATCTCTGAGTTTTCCTGGGATAGAGGGTGGCTGTGTTGTAGCAGTGGGTGGCTCGAGATCCAGGGTTCCTGGCGCTGTTTGCGGTCGGGTTGCGTACAGGTGCAGTTGGCGTGCCCACTGTATGCGATGGTGCAGCGGCCACCATTTATTAGGGAAGGGGGGGAGAACGATCAGCTGGGAGGCAGGAACCCAATGCATGTTGGCAAAATGTGCCCTTCATCAGGGGTCACTAGAAAATAACAGTAAAACCAAAAATCAGTGTACAGTATAATTTCAATACGTTACAAAATATGTTAACTCAGTCCTGCTATCATATCGCTTCCTCGCATTATTTTCTTAATTCCACATTTAAATAACATTTTGCTCGAAATGCATTGGGTTTTATCTCATTTGAATAAACGCTGCGTTTTTATGAAAAGTGTTTCTGTCATGGTTATACATCGAGGTCCGGATGGGCACATGTTAAACAGGAGAAACTTGGAAAAATCGCGCACACTCCCACGTGTGGACTTAAATTACTAAGAGAGTTTGAAGATGGAGAAAAACAGTATTAACATTTAAGAAATTGATGGACATAGAGTAAAATGCGCCAAATGGCATTACATTGCTGTGCACTGGTTGTGGGGAAAGGTCTCCCCGTTTATTAAAGTTTTGTCTAAAGCATGTCATTTGGGCATGACACTGAGCCAGTATGCACGCAGATTCGTCACATAATGCATAATTTGAGTGAAATGTTGAAAAAACTGTGTGCATCCCACGCCCTATGTATGATTATTTAATTTTGCAAATTTGGCATAGCATCCGGCGGTTGTAAAACAGATTAAAATGGAGAACACTAAAGGATATCGCAGCCCAAGTCCACACGGTGGCGTTGACATCTAGTTCATTCAACAGACTGTGTTAAAAGTTCAATTTGATGAATTTCTGAAGATGCTATTATGAATCAGTACACTATTGCGAGAAAAAGAATCTGTGGTATTGTTAGTGATGCAGCTATTAGCTGAGAACTGCAAAGTTTTGTGTACCGATATTTTTTCATTTGCATTTTTTACTTGCATTGTTTAACCCTTTCCCTGCTGCCGTCGGCCAATGACCGACGGCAGCACTACCTCCCCAGTGCTGCCGTCGGCCATTGGCCGACGGCGTCCCACCAGCGCACGAAAACGCCCCCACCGCGGCGGAATTACCACCGCAGTTAATGGGTTAAATTGCATTATGGCTATTGTAGTTTTTCCACAAGGATGTTAGTGGCGGAAGGGAAGCAAGTACGGGTCAAAGAGGGAGGAGTAAAGTGGGAGGAAATCCGGTTAAATAGATGTTGGGTTGAGGAGTGTAGATTTAATTATGGATACACTAATGAGGTTGGAGGATTCGCAGCGTTCGTTACAGGTACGAGATGTTGTTGGGACAGCGTACGAGAAAAAGCCTACTTTGAGATACGGGCAGGAGGGATGATGAAGGAGGGTAAATGATTGGGGTTAAGAAGTTTAACAGCTAGTTTGGTAGAGAAGTTGGGGCGGGAAATGTTTTGCGAATCAGATTGTGCACGGGAACTAAGGGAGAGAGTAGGTTGATTCATTAGCGCTCGGGTAGAACTGTGGCTTCATTGTAGGGAAGTTTTCCTTAATAATGAGGGAGAAACAACATTAAACAAGTGATAGAATATTGCAAGATAACCAGAAAGATAAACAAGGGTATGTACTTTTGCCATATTATTTAAATGTGGAATTAAGAAAATAATGCGAGGATGCAATATGATAGCAGGACTGAGTTAACATATTTTGTGATGTATTGAAATGATACTGTGCACTGATTTTTGGTTTTACTGTTATTTTCTAGTGACCACTGATAAAGGGCCCATTTTGCCCGAAATGCATTGGGTTTTATCCACTTTGAATAAACGCTGCCTTTTTATGAAAAGTGCTTATGTCATATTTACAAATCGAGGTCCAGATGGGCACATATTAAACAGGAGAAACTACGAAAATCGTGCACCCTCCCATGTGTGGGCTTAAATTACTAAGAGAGTGTGAAGATGGAGAAAAACAGGATGAACATTTAGGAAATTGATGGACATGGAGTAAAATACGTCAAATGGCATTACATTGCTGTGCACTGGTTGGGGGGAAAGGTCTCCCCGTTTATTGGAGACACAGGGATGTGTGCCGTGTCAACTCTTCACTTTGTTCTGCACCAAGACTCGCAGTCTGCAAAGGCAGTTTGTGAGTGTACAGGGACAGGACCTCTAAGGGTGGCACAGTAAGTGCTGCAGCCCTTAGAGGACTTCCCTGGTCACAGTGCCCTGAATATCTTTGGTATCATTTACCAGGGGCTGACCTGTGGCCAGAGATGCCAGTTGGGTTTTGGTTTCAATGCAGTTTTAGGGAAAGAACATAGGCCTTGGGTACCTGTTTAGCAAGAGCCCAGGGCGAACTCAGTCAAAGCACATCAGCATGCCAGCAAATAGTGGGGGCAATCATGCAGAAAGAAGGCACTTTCTTACAAGCATATCTGCTCGATTCAGGTACTGGTCCAGGACATCAAACAATGAGTTTGTTTGCTGTCTCAAGCAACACTAAATGTAAGAAACAACACATTACAATTCTGTTGTTACGTGTTCGAACAACAATGTCTTTGTATTGCATAATCATTAAAACTACCTCTAAGGTTCAAGGAGTCATCATTAATTGTCATAAGATTCAGGATTATAACTACGATGCAGAATATATGCGGCTTAAGGTCTGCAAGTAAAGTGAATAACAAACATTAGACACAAGAAAGGTTCTCTACTATGCAATGCAATAGTAATTTATCTTGAAATAAGGTGTTTACCAACTCCGCTAGTGGATTACATAATAATGCTTACGAAATCCGACTTCTCTGGTACAATAAACATCCAGTCTTAAATTCAGTCTTTAAGCAATGGCCGATGTGTTAAGCTATATCTTTACCACATGACAATGTTGTAGTCCAAGTTCAAATGTACCGCTCAAACTTTACTAATTAGAATATTTTAATAAAACTCTCTTTGTTCCAATTTAAATAAATAGTCGATTTTACCGTAATTCTCTTTTCTTCCTTATCAGGGAGAAAAGACGAGGGGAAGACAGAAGCTCAGACATGCCTCTCACGTGATCATCAGTTTCTGATGGAAGCTCTAGCAGGCCCAAAGACCGAGAGATGAAGTCAGTAGATGGAATACAGAAAGAAGAGAAGGGCCGCAGACGGAGACCGCAGCACAGAGTCGAAGACTTAACACCTTCGCTCCTGGGCACATTCCCCCACTGTGCTAGGGGGTAAGAGAGGCGCACACAGCGCCCCCGTGCTCATGATGAGCTCAGCTCATCATGCAGCACAGTGCTCGTGTGCTCATGACGGGCTGAGCTCATCATGACCACACCCGTTTTCATAGAACGCTCACACAGCAGGGACATTAGCCCAGCATGCGAGCGTTCTAACGGTCATGACGAGCTCAGCTTGTCATGAGCACACAAACACCGTGGCTCATGACGAGCTCAGCTCGTAATGAGCATCGAAGGAGTTAAGGTAAGTGAAAAAACACTGACAAGGCTAAACGATAGTCTGACGAGCGTCCGCACTTTAAATGAGCAAAATGCACATGTCCAAAAGGTCTGGTTGCTCACGAGGAAGGCTGCACGTTACAAGCAAAATTCTCACTTGAATACATATGCAGGGAATTTACATTAAGTCATGTGTCAACCGTTGCTCATTTGAATATTTCTCCACGTGTTACTAGTATGAAAACGAGTCTACAATATTGTGCCTTGTCAGGAAAGATTAGGCACAAAGTATGCTAACATCTCATTAATAATATCAGACTTTACCCATCATAATGTTGCTCACAGACTTGTGTTGCGGCAGAGATTTGCACAGAGGTATATTTCTATATGTTCCACTACTGTTACTACATTGATTCAGATAACCCCGCATGACAACATTTAAAAAGACTATGCAAGGCGACACTCATGAGAGTCTCTCATCTTGTTGTGTTTGCATAAATACATTAGACATTGCCTCTAAGTTAAGCCTGACTGCTCGGCGCCAAGCTACCAGAGGGCTAAGCACTAGTTAATTTGGGGTTGTCTTGTGATTTCACCCTGACAAGGATTGTGATTGCTGTTCGAGAAGGGTTTCATCCCTTCAACCAGTAACCCCATTTCTTACACCTCCCAAGAAGACACAATAGCTGAGCTATAGGAACAGTTAGGACTGGAGAGAGAGTTTAAAAACCCAAGGTCTAACCCAGGCATAGGCTTAGGCCCAACAACTATGCAAGCTGGCCACACGACATAAACAGTGTTGAGGTGTTGACTCGCCACATATCTGTGAGAAAAGGAAAATGTCCAGAAAAATCCAAGCAGTCCATTTGCATATTAGCACACTTTTAAATTCCTGACAATTGAAATAATGTCCAAACATGAAGATGTAAGCATATGCTTTATTTCATTGTGTATGGGTTTGATGATCTGTAAAGAACTCACACCCAATACAGCCCACCACTCCACTCTGACAGAATTGAACTTTGATCACATAAAAAAGAACTGCCCAAAGGAATTGAGAACAACTAAACAATTGAAAATGCTTTAAAACCACAGGAAGATGTCAAGAGTGGCTGACAGCAAACTGAGGGCTATGGCTGGAACAAAATGAACATTACAATCGCAAACATTCCCAAGCATCAAGGCACAAAGCTTGTGACAAAGTGATGACTTGGCTGCAGTTTAAGGTCAGTTTAAGCTTGGTCTGGTGTCAGGACTTCAAGATGGTAAATAGAATCTACAACCTCAAATGATCTGACAAAGCTGACTGTATCCCTATAGGCTTTAGCCAAATTACCAGAGACACCCTAGAGAAGCATGGAGACGATCTAAAAAAACTGTAGATGTAAAATAGGATCTTGCCTCATTCCAACGATATCCCAGTCCTATTCCATATGATAATTAAGGTTTTTACTTGACCAGACACCATTAGAATGGGCCCAATTTTCCACACACCAATCTGCTCCTCACAAACCTTCTGTCACCTAAAGCATGCCACCTTTATCATATATAACAGTGAAACAGACGGCTCTAGCATGGTTTAAACAACCTACTTCCAAACTAATATGGCTCTTCACATTTTTAGTGCCCTGCCTCTGTAAAAACATTTTATTTTGTTGTGAACCTCCGGTTTAAAGTTTATATTGTGCTAAAAACACTACTAGAGTCTCCGATTCATAACTATGCATTATGCTACCTCCAACCAAAGCTTGAGCAGAGAGGATCAAGCAAGGATACACCCTTGAGAGGAATGGAAAATATAGGGGAGAAATTCAGGGCCAAGGGAACAAACAGCAGGTTGCACTGCTGCACAGTTTACTGAAGATTTTGACATTAAAATCACTTAAACTCTTGGATACTATACTCTTCTGACATCCTCAAATAATAGCACACATTTTGATTATTTTTCTTTTTTGGCCCAATGTAGAGGTTCTTTGAAAACAATTTCTCCAGCGAGTGTGTTGCATAAATTTTAACTGATTATTTATTTGCAGAGTTTTGCAAATCTAACTAATTTGACATAAAAATAGGAGTCAGGTGTTCTTCTTCAATCAAGTGAGAACCAATAGCAGAGTCTCATTTCAAAGTAACAAGAACAGTAAAGGCTAAGGGCATGCTTTAGAGTGCGAAATATGGCTAATACTCCGACAGTGGCCGTTGGCGACCAGCAAAAATGGTGGGCCGACTGTTGTATATAGTTCACACACATGAAGCTAATCAACACATTACATCATTACATTCATGCATACAGTCAATCATATAACATCATAAACAGAATACAAAAATTAATACAAATAAAGAAACAATAAAGAATTTAAAAAGAAAAGACACTTACCTTAGCCTGCAGCACGTCCAGCCCCAGGTGCAGACTTCTCCGAGCATGAGGCCCCACAGCTCTCACAGGACCTTATCCAATCCATACATGTTAAGCAGCATGTGTGAAACATCTGGATTGGTTGGAGCAGGCTGCCTCAGTGCTCCAAAGAGGCCTGAAGGCCTATGCCTGCTCTCCAACTCGGCTGTGCAAGAGAGCCGGGTTGGAGAGTTTGAATTGTGCATTTCTGTTTGGCTGCAGCGGGCCAAACTGGCATGCACAATTCATACTGAAGGGGCCACTCGTCATCACCAGCCAATCACAGCAATGAAGCACTGTCCACTTGGCAGAAAGCTGGAAAAATAAAATGGTAATAAAATCCTTGAATTACCATTTTAGTTTTTCAGCTTTCTGTGCAGCAGTGTGTGTGTGTGTGTGGGGGGTCTCCTTTGCTCATAAAGAGGAACCGTCGCTGTATGTTGCCTACATAGAGTACCTGTCCTCCACATTTAAAGAGGTCCACTGGCCTTGCGGACATCTCTAGCCGAACAGGCGCCTCAAAAGATTCATATATTGTGGCACTGCCAACACATACAATCATATTGGATGGAGTTCCATCGCATGCTGCGGCCGGTGCTAGGGATTGATTTGCAGCCAGAGGCTTGTAGATGCATCTTAAATGGCTGGAAACCAACGGACCTAAACACTTACACAACACAATGGGAAACATTGGCATTTATGATAGCGAAGCGTAACGTTGGTCAACTATGGGGTGCCAGCCAACCGCCTCGGATTGGGAAGTGGACGGAGGATCTGGACTGGTGCATGTTCAGGGAGAAGTCAGTCTTTATTGCTAGGGGATGCCCGGGGAAATGGAATAGGGTATGGGAAGCTTGGAACCGTTACAGGGGAGACATCTGTACCCCACCAGACCTCTCAAGGGATGTTGAAGCGCTTGAGTCCCCTTGATGAACCTAATACAATAACTGTGTATCATTTTGAAATGTGTAAAAAGTTATTGAGGAACAATGGAGACACCTGCTTGTAACTACTTGATGCGTTTTGGACTAACTGTTTAATAAAAAGAAATAAAAAATAAAAAAACCTGTCACTACCCCTTATCTTCAGGGTTTACCCGGTGGTGAGGAACAGTGAAACTGGCCATTTGATGGTCCATTCTACAATCGACAGGAGGTCGAATCACCAGAACTCCAAGGGACGGTACTCTATCGGGCCATTAGAGAACTATCTTGGTGAAGGAACTGGAATAAGCACTGTACTCGAGATACTGAGGGTCAGCTCCCTGTAAATCAGGCAGGCGAACAAAGGGTTTGGCCGGTAGGGTACTCTGGGAAACATCCTTTACAACACATGCATTACTCTGCAAGCCATTACCCCGCATTTTTTACACCACAAAAACGTTTACAACGCACTGCTTCACACCGCAAACTGTTATGACACATTCCCCAAAGTAACGCCCCGTGGAGTTAGAATAATAATTGCGTTGAAATGGGAATGCGTTGTAATGGATTGCGTTGTAAAGCCCTGCTTTGTAAAAGTTTTTGCGGTGTAAAAATGCGGGGTAATGGCACGCGGAATAAAAGCATGCAGGATAAAGTGTCGTATTCGGGCACTCTACCTCTAAAACTCCAAATCAGGCCCTGAAGTACTCAATTAATATTTTCGGATAAAACTGCATGGGCCACCTTCAAAAACGAACATTCCTTAACCCAATTAGTAAATGACGCCAGTCTCTTCCATTTAGTTTATAAGTTCGAAATTAAAAAGACGTGTCCTTAAATAATAACTTCTCTTTGTATAAAGCACTGTTGACTTTTCCTTTTTTTATTTGGAGCATGCATGTGGTTGGCATACCTTCCCTCCTGCTAATCACCTTAAAATATGGGTAGAACACAAATTGCTGTCAACCACAGGCGGATTGGATTGCTTTAGCCGTTTACCGAAGCTGCGTAATGCTGCGGGTGAGGGATGGTGCCAAAAGGGGGCCATATATTATAGAGGCCATTTCAGAAGACACGGTCCCTCCGCATTTAGTTCTCTAATTAACTAAAAGTAACACATAAAGAACGCTTTATTGTCACCGATGTTATTGAAAGGGCGATGAATTGTGGCTGAATTAAGAGCTGGAACAACTTAAACACTAATTGCACCTGGGCTCCCTCCTATTTAGGGACGACTGCCATCTATTCAAGTAATGAAATTCGTGTACTTCTGTTTCTGTTTTATTTGGGGGCCGAGGGTTCAAATGACAGACACGACTAATTTGCTTTAAGGCTGACCCCAGAGACCTTTGTTTTCTCCTCCCATGGCGAGCTCACATCAGTTCAACAGCCTCCCCGTTTTGCCTGACCCTCAGCTGGCATGCCAGAGTATTTCTACTGGCTGGCTGCTTGATTTCTGCTAATTCCCATTTCCTTTTTAATCACTGGCTTTCGCGTGTCTTGCGAGCCAACCCATTTTCCTAATTGCGAGGTTCTTTTTTTACACATTAACCATGCCAGGTGTCACTGGATCTTGCCTGCTTGTGTGTTTGATTAATGATACTAATAGAAAAAAAATGTTTTTTAATTGTCTGCCATGTTTTTCTTTTTGTTGCCTTTTAATAGGGACTGCTTTCGAAATAGCATGCCATTTGCTTTTTCTGCTGGAATGCATTCATGAAAACGTAAAACAGTCTAAAAAAGCTACTGCTGCAGGTTGGCATTTCTGCAGACACATAATGCATGCCTGCTGAACATATAGCGATTCCAGACAGTTACTGGACAATGTCAATTGTGTTTTTAAAAAGGCCCACTTTCAATAAATAGATTCTGCAAGGCCACAAATGTAATTAAAAATTAGTTGGTTTTGGACTTAGTTTATGCTATGAGCAAGAAACTGCTTGAACCAGGCACTCTTGACTAATCCTCTTCTTCTGAAGTTAGCTACTTAGTACCACTCATATGCTGGAGTTATTAAGAAAATGTGACTTTCTAAATATTTATTTGAATGCTATACTCTTGACAATATAACGCAGATGTTGAAATGTGTTTAGGGCCTGCATATGATATTAGGCGATTATTTGGTGGGTTTGTTGTTTTCAAAAATCAATTTGTAAACTAAACCTGCTTTTACTAAGAATTTACTTGAGTAAGTCTCCGAAACACAAGAACCCAAGTTACTGAGATTAACATCAACTACATACTTGTCATATATAGTTATGCTAGAGTTGTGGGCTTTTCCTGGGCTGGCTCAGAGTAGTGATCACTCATCCAAATATAGCAAACACGCACTGCTTTGCAACACATTCAAGTAACGTCTTATAAATCTAAGGGCAAGTGCAAAACCTATTCTAGCACCCTCGGGAGTTTCTATAGAGAAGACACGTGTCAGGAAACATGGTAAATAATGCAAAGAAAAATAGTTTCAAAAGTTATACCAAAATAGCAATAATTTTCTAATCATATGGAAAAGTGCTAATTAGTGACACTTGGGGCTAGAGAACCAGCAATCGTGTTTTATTCATGAGTATCGTATACATCCACCATTCTTTCATCTGATTTAGATCACATTTGGGGTTGAAAACTTTTTTTTAATAGTGCAGTCTGATGGAACTAATAAATAAACTATGTAAATGATGGTTTATGTGAGTTATTCATGCCTTCATAAATCGTGTACTCAAATTTGACATTAACTATGGCTTCATCTCTCAGCAGTAAATCACAATTGTTGAAATGTTGACTCATTGCCATTAAGTTAAAAATTGAGGAAGGAGGACATAGCGGGTATCAAAGAGATAAAATGCTTGAAGGTTATTCTACATATTAGTAAATGGTCTAAAAGATCAAAAAACAAACATTTAAATTTCCAAATCAAGTCAGCAAAAGGTAGAACAGATTAGTTAAAGAAGTTAGGCAAAATTACCAATATCAACTTAAAGAATCCCTGTGAAAAATGTGAATTTTTAATGTTTTATGAGAAGAAAAGCCCAAGACAATAAGCTTTGCTGTAAGTAGTAATCGGACTCCATCTGTATTGTAAGAGATGGCATGCCCATGATGAATCTAACTGTTGGGCATCCATAAACCAAATTGGAAATGCTTTACTTGATGACCCAATAAAGTCAAAATTGTTTCTTGAGTGTAGGCCTAGAAAGGACCAGAGTACAATTCATTGCCATCTGCAGTAGGCTTCAATGTTTCTGAACTGCTAGTCTTGATCTTCAGTGTACGTACACTTTTGGACAAACCAAGGGACTTGCTGTGCTGTGCTGCGTGACAAAGAGAGGGCAGGAATGTGTCATATCTACCAAGATATGGAACATTCCTGGCCTCGTCCTGCGCTGGTGCACTTAGTACAGCCTAGCCCCAATACAGGCAACCTTGCACCATGGTGCAAGGGTGCTTGTGATACAGCCAGGATTGCTATTGTGCAGGAAGGTAAAAAGAGGAAATAACGAGGAAAAATAAACATATTTCTCCTAGTTACACCTCATCTGGGTAGGCGTAGCATTTTGACACATTTCCAGGTTTACTTATCTTAGTAAATCTGGGAATACACCAAACCCATGGGTGGCTGCATAGGGCACCCAAACTTGAAGGACGTGGCCCTTAGGGGCCACACGGGTTACTAACAACCACCTGCTATGCCTTTTCAAGAATGAAGAGTCGGTCAGACAGTAGAGAATACAAATAGTTAGTTTATTAGCAATACTCTGCAGAGGAGTCCATCAGGACCTGCACCCTAAGATGTTTGCCCAGGGACTGTCCCCCCAACAGCCTACAGTGGATAATCATTTCTCTCATGAAGCCCCCAACCACACCCACAATGGAAAAACACCGGCCTGGCCCGGACATGAACAAAGAGTCACAGTAGGATGAGCTAACAACTGGCAAATGGGTACATGTTATCAAGGCCTCAAGGCCATGGTGCTGGGTCTCAGCATCACCTAACGTGAGCAGAAACTGCAAATTCAGATAAGTATGGAAGGGCAGACTCGCCTATTCATTAGAAAGTCAGAAAACAGCCTTGAGCAGCAGAGAAAATAATAACGAGATGCAACATTCTGCTGAGGCAAGCAACATGAGCAATGAGGTCTAACTCAGGCCCAATCTAAGCAGCCTAATAGGGATTACGAAATGCAAAATAGAGTCACACTTGCCAATTGAAGCTTGCACATTACGGGGATAACTCAGTGGGTTGCATAACGTGAACACAAATGTCATCAATTTAGCCACGCAGTGCTAAAGTAATATAACATGAAATGAGTGCATTGCAGGATTGGCGATTTCAAACCTAACACACCCTACTTTTAGCAGAAGTCACTAAATGCTTTATTTGGCTATCCGGTAGGGTCTTTACAATTCAAAGGGGGGCAAATGCATGGGTACTCATGTGACTATCAGGTAACACATAAAGGAAAGCAACACATTTAATATGAAAAGACAACTAATACTCGAATGTTCCCTCATCGATGAGCATTAGAACCTGGATATACTGCATCATCATAGCAGAGGCTTTAGTATTACTTCCTGAGAACCTAGGAGTTGGGGTGAGTTTGCTTACACAATAAATGCAACATGCTGGAAGGTAATTAACACACAAACAACATGTAAATATGACACCTTCCATAGCTATTAGAACCATTACTATCTTCCAACCCCATGATGTCAAAAGACCCCAGAGACACCCTGAGAGGGACCATGAACCATTCTCCTGGTGGGTTTCTGAGGCAAGTCTGTGTAATTTCTGTATTACAGTGTATACAGTAGGGGCGCTATCAGGAATGAATACACAACAACTACTGCCGATGGCATGACAGGCTGCACCCCTATCAGCCAGAATGACATCTAAAACCATCCAATTTTTAAGAGCAACGATCCTTGTAGCCTGAAGTTCAACTGTAATATTGGTCAGTATACCTGCAGTAGTATTAATGACTCGCTCAACTACTCTGGCCAAGCGCCGAATATTACGGCTATTGAACATGGGACCCCAGAATGGCAGAATTCCTTTTATTATGTCAGTGAATTGCTGTAAAGAGGTATCTGTCTAATCAATATCGTCTGCATTGACTACTCTCTTAAACCGGGGCGCCAGGGCACTCCTGCTCTAAAGTATGGCACCATTTCGCACTCCTGATCAGCAATGCCGTCATTGACCCAGCGGTCATACAGGAGCGGGAGGGGTACCCGCTTCACATGAGAGGCATGAATCCAGCACTTTCTGCCGTCTACCTTAACTGCGGTGCAAGTGACGAGTAGAACGATGAGAGGTCCTTTCCACCTTGGTTCCTGGGGTGCCCCAGACATTAGCAGGGCGTACAGCAAACACTTCGTACATGGACAACCCTGTTCTAGAGTGCGCTGTTGCTCTGGTAGATAACTAGGCCAAGGGTAACGCATCTGGCCATCGCAATCCTGTGCTTTTTTGAATCTTTGCTAATTTCAGCTTGAGAGTACCATTGTACTTCTCAACTAGGCCTGCTGATTGGAGGTGGTTCGCTGCATGAAACTTCTGCTTAATATGCAAGCCTTTGCACACCAATTCAATGACCTTTGAATTGTAGTTACTTCTGTTGTCACTCCAAGTCACGCATGGCAATCCATAGTGTGGTTAGAACTCCTTTAAAAGTGCCTTCGCCATCGCCATAGCTGTATTCTCTTTATTGGGGTAAGCCTCAATCCAGTTACTGAATGCGCAAATAACTACCAGCACATACTTCAAGTTATTCACTTGTTCCATTTTGATTAAATCCATCTGGAGAACCTCAAATGGGAAGGAAGGCGGTGCAAGTTACCAGTGGGTGTAGAAGTACCTTTTCCAAGATTATGCTGCAAAGAAAATGATACAATGCTTCACTAAGTGTGTGGCTACCTTAGCAATATTATCATTCTACTATACTGGGTCTAGTAGCTTGCATATTCCTTTGGCACTGATATGCGCTGGGCCATGGGGCCATGGTGACAACAGGGAGCACGTAGGAATTAGGTAGTGACCATCGCTGTTTCACTGACAAGTCAGTCCAAGACCCATCCTCGTCCAAATGACCTGTTCTCTCCTCCCACATTGCCAATTCATCTAAAGTTGCCTCAGCCTGAATTTCCCTGACATTTTCCAATGTGTCTTCGAACATTCAAATGTCTGGGACTCACCTAGCAGGACCTGCCACAAACATCTTTTTCATC
Organism: Lissotriton vulgaris; assembly: GCF_964263255.1. Taxonomy (NCBI): domain Eukaryota; kingdom Metazoa; phylum Chordata; class Amphibia; order Caudata; family Salamandridae; genus Lissotriton; species Lissotriton vulgaris. The sequence continues at coordinate 1,136,457,924 of NC_141697.1, forward strand.
TTTGATCGAGCTGTCTCCTTAGCTGTCTGGTCTGCAAACGCATTTCCTCTCCCACCATCATCTGTGATGGATTTATGAGTGCTACATTTCACTATTGCTAACTTATCTGGAAGTGTCAATGCGGGCAGCAATCTGTATATCAATGGGTCATTCTGTATTTGCAGTCCGGGTGAAGTTAAGAACCCTCTCTCCGCCCAGAGGCGCCCAAAATATTGGGCCACCCCATAGGCGCACTAGCTGTTGTTGTAGATAGTAACAGCCAGTCCCTCACTCAACTCACAAGCCCTGAGGAGAGCAACCAACTCTGCAGCTTGGGCCGATTGGTATGGGATACGGGATGCCTCAACTAACGTTGTGATTGCATAGGCTGCAGTGGTGGTTCTATCTGCTAGCTTGAAACAAGAACCATTGACATATAGTTCCCCTTGGGGGGTCAGAGAGGGGAACATCAGTCAGGTCTACCCGTCCTTTTGCTTCTTCCTCAGTCCGAAATAAAAAATCATGGATATCATTGTCCTTTTCTTCCAAAGAGAGGGCAGTAATGTGGCTGAGTTCAGAGTGGCACATCGTTTCATGGTAATGTGCAGAGCAAACAAACTCAGCTCGTATCCAGTAAGACGTGCACTAGTATTGTGCTGTGTCTTTGTCTTGTTCAAAAGACACAGCACCTTACTAGTGCATGAGGGACCATTACTGTGAGATCAGTATCAAGGATGAGCCCTGCCGATTGTCCGATAGAAACTGCCACTGTCGCAGCAGCTCTCAGACAGCTCGGGAGCCCTCTGGCGACGTTATCAAGCATGGCACAGAAGTAGGCGCAGGGTCACTGCTTACCACCAAAACGCTGTGTTAGAACAGAAAGCGTACAACCGTCCGCCTCATGCCCATAGAGCACAAAAGACTTCTGGTAATTAGGAATACCAAGCACAGGAGCAGAGCAAAGTGCAACAATTAATTGCTCGAAAGCTTGCTGGCATGCAGGTGTCCAAGGCAGGGGTTCATGCACATCTTTGTTGGACAGGTAAAAAAGGGGTTTTGTTAGTAGGGAGTAGTTAAAGATCCAATGTCAACAATACAAAGTTATCTCAATAAACACGCGTACCTCGTGTTGGGTCTTAGGAACAAAAAACACACGAAGAGTGGAACAGGTCAGGATAATGGTGTGTGACTATAACAGTAACTAGGGTCCAGCCGGCTGCAAATGCGAACCAGTGCTTGCTGGGAAACAGAGAGAGCTAGTCTCAATCCCATCAGACCACCCCTTTGGTGGAATATACGTCATGTGGGAATTGCTGATCAATCCATCTCTTGGCTGGCCATATAGTGCCAGTTTTTGAAGTGGATGTCAGAAGACTAGTCAAAATGTTTGCCATACTGTGGACTGGATAGTGCGCAGTGCTCAAGTGAAAGTGATAAATAAAATGACTACACTGGCTCTGAAAGGGCATGTATATAACAGTCCGTGTGTCAGGGGATAAAAACGGCGCTAGGTAGAGTGACTACCCTCTGGCGCTAGTGAAATGTGGTCGACATGTTTCTGCCCAAGGGGGATTTCCCCGGCATTCTTCAGGACCTCGGAAAAGGATAGGCTACTGTCGCTGTGACTGGAACAGTCACAAGGGATGACAACTAGCAAAACAATAACTAGTGAAAGGATACATGTCTACCAAGAACATTCATGGTTAGACGTCCACTAAAGGGAGAGAAGCATTTCTTCTTCCTATCAATAAAGACAAAGACAATAAAGACAAACAAAACAGAAAAATGTTAGCCACTGGGTCTTAGGAAAATGCATATTAGTAATAGCAGCTATGCGTTCAGGTATTAGTCTGCGACCCTCCTTCGACAGTAGGTGACCTAAGTAGGTGACCTTCTGTCGACAATATTGAAGTTTCAAAAGTGACACCTTGTGTCCATGATGAGCCATATGCTACAATAATTTAACTGTAGCTTCTTTGCAACCATCCTTAGTGTATGAAGCCACAAGGAGGTCGTCAACATACTGCAACAGCACATTACCAGGGGGAAGCTCCTAGGAGTCCAATTGAGCCTTCAAAGCTTGGCTATAAATACTAGGACTTTCTGTAAAGCCTTGTGGAGCACAGAAGAATCTAAAGCTCCGACCGGCTATTCAAAATCGAACAGATATCGGCTATCCGCATGGATCGGTATGCTGAAGAAAGTGTTCTTTAAGTCAATCATGGAAAAGAATTTGACGAATGGGGAAATCATTGTCAGGATCATGGTAATGTCTTGGACCACAGGGTACTGGGGAACCACTATTTCATTGACCTGCCTGAGGTCTATCACAAAGTGCTAAATGTCAGGGTGGGCATCAGAAGAGCCCAAGGGTGTCTTTTTAATAATAGGAAGAATAGGGTTATTACATACATTCGCCACTGTCTCTTCAACCACACTAGACTTAATCAAATCCTGAATTATTTGTAACAAGGCCTGTTCTCCTGCTTGCGAGATCTTATACTGGGGAATACGTGGCAATTTGGCATTGACCTTCATCTGAATGGAGACCGGTGTGATCTGAAGCAACTACACATCTGTGTCCCCTGTAGCCCACAATGTGCATTGGACATCTTTGAACTCTGTAGGGAGGGGAGCATCTTTTGCGAAGCATTATTTTGCGTGGGCCACCTGCGGTCCAATAGTCATGTATACACCATCAGAACAACAAAATATTGTTGCATGTAATCTTTTTAACAAATCCAGTCCCAACAAATTCTCCACACATTTGGACGTCAATAAAAATGGTGAATCAACCTGGAACGGACCAATAGTCAAGGCAAGAGGTTTGGAAATGGGGCTAACAACCGGCGCACCTGAGAAATCCACCGAAACATTATTTTGGCCAGATAGAGCTGCCCGCAGAACCAGAGAAAGGGAAACAGAGCTATTCTTAGCCCCTGTATCAACTAGACATTTTTCTGTGGTGGCCTGTAAATCAGTAGTGACATAGGGTCAGTGCTGATATAGACACCGGTCCCTCGCCTGACCCTGGCTGTCCTAGCTGTCAGACAACCCAGTCACCTCGTCCATGTCATTGTCATCAAGTTAGTACTGTCGGCTCCAGGAGTAGTCAAGATTGTTCCCGCTCTGCCTATTGTACAATGTATCCTCTGACTGCATCCCCCCTCGACCTCCTCCTCCTCTTCCATGTCCTCAAAACCCTCGACCTCTCGAGGCCTCTCCTTTCTGCAACAACTCCGGACATTCATTCCGCCAATGTCCCTCCTTCTTACAATATGCACATTGGTTAGGCCCAAGAGGCGCACTAAAAGCACCACCCCTATTGGACCTAGGCAACCACTGAGCAGAACCCGAACCTCTGCCTCTTTACCTCGCAACCTGCTGCATCAACACCCTTGTATTCAAATCCTTTGACTTTTTCTCCATCTTCTCTTTGTCCTCATTCTCTCTATGCTCGTAGCACTGTGCCATACTCAAAATCATGGATGGGGATGATGTTGCCCAAGTACTTTCCGAAGCCTGCAATCTGGTTGCAATCTCGGGAAGCAAATTAGTGACAAATCTGTTAACAAACAAATGAACACCAGCCTCCTGTGACAGGTCCTGACCACTAAAATCTAGAAACACCCCTTCAAATCAAGTAAAGAAATCCGACACACTTTCAGCCTTCTTCTTGAGACACGCAGTCAACTTTTCTCAATCCACTCTTTTTGGCAGGAAGAGGAAGTGCATGTAAGTGATAATACGCCTAGCAAAGCTAGGAGCTCTGCTTTTGGCCAATCGCCAGGCTTAGGCTCCTAATCCCATGCCTTTAATACATCCTCCAACTCCAATACATGATCCTGCGTATGTACCTGCCTCCAAATGTCCACGGGTACCAGCAGACTAAAGAACAATTCAATATCAGCTAGCGTCATCACTGTGGAGGAGACCGCCTCCATCAGTTCCTTATAATATGCAGCTTTTCCTCAACACCCACAGCAGAACGCACCAACACTTTCTCCATGCGGTCTGGAGCTGCTGCCCAATTCGCTTCATGCATCCCACCCACAGATGTCTCAGCATCTGACAGTATTTGGGGGGTCACACTCAAGGGGAAAAGAGCGGATGCAGAGACAGGTACCATCATATAGGGAGACAGGGTTGTAGGGGTGAATGGGGCCATAGTAGTTGAAACGGAACTAGTAGACAGGATAGGAGAGCCAATGGCTCCCGTCCCTGTGGCTGGCATGGGTGGGGGAGAAGCGAGTGGGGCCGGGGCTGAAGCAGTAGTGCCAGAAACGGAAACACAGAGAGGGTGGCACTGGGGGCCGAAGACTGGGACATCAGGATTGTCGGGTATATCCGTTCAGGGGCATAAGGAGGTGGGGGGCGAGAATCCAAGAGCTCTTTTACAAAATCATCACCTTCCTCTCTAGTAACATAACATTTATCAGTCTGTAAACAGAACTTTCTATCTGCACATTCTATACCTTCTCTACCCTTTCCCTCTCAAAGGCCAGTGCTTTCTGTGTTACAGTTTGCATCTGTCTCCACCGGGCCTCTTTCTCTGCTCTCATACGGCACTGCTTTGCTTCTTTCTGCCACACTCTCAGAAAATCAAAAATCAACTGCCTGTTCTTTTTAGCGAACAATTTATCCTGCAAGAAATTCAATTTCTGTTCATCAAATGAGCCAGTAAGCAGCCACTGTAACTCAGCATTGTCCCTGGTATACTTACCCCACAACGTGCTAAACATAATAGGGCCAATACCTTGTTTGACGTTGAGGAACCCTCTGGAGGCGCTGGCTGACTCTCTTCCAATCGAGCATCAGTAGAACAGCGGCATCCAAAACTTCCGAACTTACTTAATCAAGGCATCTTAATATAAGACACAGATGCTGTCCCCAACGGACAAATACAACACCAACAAAAATAATAAAAGAAAATAAACAAGAGAACAATTGTCCAAGAATCAAAACAAATGGTCCGCAAACCGCTCACTGCAGTCCGGAGACTGTACCAAGTTCAAGAAGACAGGCTCTAGCCCCAGACCTTTTGCGAGAAAAAGAAACCAAATTACCAGCCGGTCTAGCATACTGTTCACAAACACTCTGTATCTTTCCAAAAGGGTCTGCAAGCCCATTAAGTTCAAACCAGAATAGACCAAGACACAGCTCGCTGGCTTGTGCGGTTCAAGCAAGACAGTCAAAAGACTATACCAAGACACAGCCCCATGGCTCGTGCCTGAATGGCGCATCGTTTTCATGAATGGTGCCATTTGCCCAAGAATCAAATCACTCACCTGGTGCACTCAGGTCGAGTCAAATTATTCTCCACTGCCTGCTCTTCGGACCAAACTGTCAGCTCCAAGGTTTCGCCTTCTCAGGACCCCAGCTGGTGACCACCAGAAGAGGAGTCAACCGATCAGACGGGTGGGGCAGCTGCGAGAATTAAGCTCAGTAGTTGTGGGGTACCCAGATCTGCCCGACCGAACAGACGCACCCGGACCCTGCAAATCACTTTACGGGGTCCCTGTTCTGGCACCAACTGAAGGACGTGGCCCTCAGGGGCCACGCGGGTTACTTACAAGCACCTGCTATGCATTCCGAAGAATGAAAAGTAGGTCGAACAGAAGAAAACACAAATAGTTGGTTTATTAGCAATGCTCTGCAGAGGAGTACATCATGACCTGCACCCTAAGATGTTTGCCGAAGGACTGGCCCCACAACAGCCTACAATGGATAATCATTCCTCTTGTGAAACCCCCAACCACAGCCACAATGGAAAAATACTGGCCTGGGTCGGACATGATCAAAGAGGCACAGTAGGATGAGCTAACACCTGCCAGATGGTACACGTTATCAAGGCCTCAAAGCCATGGTGCTGGGTCTCAGCATCTCCTAACGTGGGAGCAGAAACTACACATTCAGATAAGTATAGCAGGGCAGACTCACCTATTCATTAGCAAGTCAGAAAACAGCCTGGAGCAGCAGAGAAAATAATAACGAGAAGCAGCATTCTGCTGAGGCAAGCAACATGAGCAATGAGGCCTAACTCTGGCACAATCTAAGTACCCTAATAGAGATTATGAAATGCAAAATGGAGTCAAGCTTGCTAACTAAAGCTTGCACATTACGGGGATAACTCAGTGGGTTGCATAACATGAACACAAATGTTATCTATTTAGCCATACACTGCTAACCTAATATAACATGAAACGAGTGCATTGCAGGAATGGGGATTTCAAACCTAACACACTCCACCCATGAAATGGCTACCCAATGTATTCACAGAAGGCATTCAGTAGTAATAAAGTTAGTATACTACTACTAAATGCCCTCTGTGAATACCAAAAGTAGTAAGTTTAACAAAAAGTAGTAAATGTAACCAAAAGTAGTAAGTCCATTCTGTGAATACCAAAAGTAGTAAGTTTAGGATTTTGTCTCAGATTAGTTCTGTGACAACGTCTACCCAGGTTTGACTCAAGGTATTGTGAATCTCCCTATACTTAATTCTGTACTCCCAGTGGTGAGTCCAAAGCCGTCAATCAGGGTATCTTTTATGAGGTCATAAAACTCAAAGTCTGCTTTGTTCAGTGTCAGGAGTCCATCCCTATCCCTGCACTTCCCTGAGAATAAGTCCCAAAGTAGAGAGCACTAGAGTCTCTGGTGTAACCTCCTCATTTTTCATGCCCTCCCAAGGGCAGTAAATCATTTGATAGTGGTATCACCCTCAACATATTTAGGGACAATCCCTTTGGGAAATTTAGGGTCAAAGGTTTCCTCTCTCCCTATTTTTTGCGTTGATACCACTATTCGTGGGTGCAAGACCCTTATCAGCCCTTTCTTTTTCTATGGCCAAGATTCTGGCATAAAGGGCTACTTCTTTGGCTAGTCTCTGCAGATCTAGATATGGATCACCTAGTTCTCCTATGGGCCTGGCCTACCTCCAGGTATAGTTTTAGGAAAGAGGCAGTGGTGGCTGGCATCTACTGAGTGAGGAAGGGCAACAAAGAAAATTAAAAAAGAAATACAAAAAACACACTTACCTGATCCTGATGGGCGATGCCCTCCTCACTCTGGGCCCGATTCACAGAACTAACTTAAGACAAAATCCTAAACTTACTACCATTTTGGTATTCACAGAAGGCACTTACTCATTTGGGTATTTACAGAAGTTAGGAGTCCTAACTTTAGGACTCCTAAATGCCTTCTGTGAATACCGAAAGTCTTAAAGTTAGGATGTTTCTCAGTTTAGGAGTAGTAAAGTTAGGACCCCTAACTTTAGGACTCCTAAACATTCCTCGAACTCAGGGCACTTACTTGTTCCTCTTCTCCCTCTGTGTTGCTGAGAACAGAAGGTCTTGCTGGCTGGATGGACTGCTTCATAGCACGGTGACACGCTGTTATAGTGTAACCATGCGCTCTACAAATGGTTTTATTATTATTATTATTATTAAATGCCTTCTGTGAATACCAAAAGTCTTAAAGTTAGGATGTGTCTCGGTTTAGGAGTAGTAAAGTTAGGACTCCTAACTTTAGGCCTCCAAAATGCCTTCTGTGAATATGGAAAGTCTTAAAGTTGGGATTGTTCCCAGTTTAGGAGTAGTAAAGTTAGGACTCCAACTTTAGGACTCCTAAACTAAAAAAAATCCTAACTTTAAGACTTACGGTATTCACAGAAGGCATTTAGGAGTCCTAAAGTTAGGAGCCCTAACTTTACTACTCCTAAACTGAGTAAAATCCTAACTTTAAGAGTTCAGCTTTCACAAAAAGGCATTTAGGAGTCCTAAAGTAACTTCTGTGAATACCAAAATGAGTAAGTGCCTTCTGTGAATACCAAAATGGTAGTAAGTTTAGGATTTTGTCTTAAGTTAGTTCTGTGAATTGGGCCCTCTGACCTCTTCTGCAGAGACTGCAGTGCAGGCCCAGCAAAATTCCTCAACCAATCCTGGCCTGCTCATTTGCTGTTAACCACCATGCAAGCAGTGATTGGCGGGAGTAGCCTCTCTCGGTGCACTCGAGGGCACTGGATGTCTGCACTTGCTCTCAATCTAGCTGTCTTAAGACTGCTGGGTTGAAAGGTTTAAAGTGCGCATGTCTGGCTGACTGTTGCAAGATGGCAGGCTAAAAAGACATGTGCACTTTGAACAAGTTCAAAGGCAGCCCTCTGCCCACCACTCCTCCCTACTGTCACTCAATAGGCCTGCCCATTCCTGGCGCTCGGTTCGGAAAAGGAGGATGAAAAATAAAATGATAACAAATTACCATTTTATTTTTCATGTCTGGGGCTTTGAAGTGGCAATTAAGTGGGGCAACACTGCACCACTCCAACAGAGGAGCTGCCCCTAGGAAGAGGTTCCTAGTGTCTTGCTCTTGTTCTGGGGTATAAGAAGGGGAACTATCCCCAGAGTACTATTGTCAGTCTAATCTTCACTGACTAGGTCATCTCCAGTATTGTCAGTATTTCCTGCTATTGCCTGGTCTCTATCAAACACAGCAAGCAACTCCTGGAGTTGTGCTTCGGTTGGTTTAGACCCAGTTGCAATTTTGCAAGCCCTGCAGAGGTCCTTTAACTGATTCACACTAAGTTGCAGCTAAGGGGTCAGGTTGAGTTCCTCAACTCACTCCTCTGAGATTAACACGCTTAATGTAGTCAAGACTTTTTTAGAAAAAAATAAACAATTCTAAAATAGACTTTTAAGACCAAACTACTAGTAAGCTTTTTAAACCTCTAATACAATGGTCTGAGGAACTTAACACAAGGCTTTAGTAGTTCAGATTAGAAACGTTTGGAAAAAAATTGCAAGTCTAAAAATGTGTTAAAAAGGTTTTTGACTAAAGTTAATTGTGGGTTTCTTTGTGGAATCACCATTGCCCAGGTTTAATCAGCAAATGCAAAGTCTTGCACCCCATCACTGATCCGCCAATGTAGGAAGCTGGATTTTATGTATTGTACCAAAATGAGGTACACTATATGGAAAGTACAGACAACCCTTATTGGCTTAAAGAGCTTAGAATAATCTGAGCATTGAGCTTGTCTAAGCTCCTGCAGTCAACGGCAATGAGCACTGAGATTTGTCCATACAGGATTTTGCACAGTAGCGGAAGACCTTGTACAATATGTAAAGTTAAAATTGAGGTTTCGTGCTTTCCCTGGTCTTTGACAAGGCTCTACACTATGGCATTTCTGTGCATGGACAAAGGCCATGCAGAGTATTTTATGTTTATACTGGGGCTCAGCTGAAAACAGGTTCTGTGCTAACTTCCCACCACACATGGCCAACAGAAGTGCAAAGTGTATAAAGTTCAGCGAAGGGTTATGAGGATGTTCAGAAAAAAATGGCGCTCTACAGGTAGTGGTCAGGGGGTAATTTGTGAAGTTCAAGTGGTTGGTGCTCCTTGATCTCTATAACCCTTGTCTCAGAGAAAGGAAGGGGAGAGGATCTCAACCTTCTGTGTATATGAAAGCAATGTCAAGTGCACACAACCTGCACCAGTTTGTAATTTGAGTTTTGTAATCATTCAATGCAAAAGATAAGATCAAACTCCAATGTTTTTTCCTATTAGGTGTTTATTCATCCAGTGTGAGTATTTGTTTCACAAGAAGACCTGCCGACACGTGTTTCGTCAAAACCGGGGTGAACCCGTGACTCTTCAGGGCTGGGGAGATAAAGTAAATAATGAAACAATACTAATTGGGGGGGTTGATAAAGTGAGCAAATTATTGTGGTGGGGAAGTAGGTGGTAGGCCAGTGAAGGGTCGTGGAGGGCAGGGAAGATAGGCATGGGCCTGTCTAATAGACGTGGAGACCTAGAGAGGGTGTTGGGAAATGGACAGGGTGTGAGTTCGAAGATTGTAATAACACCCTGGTAGGAAAACAAGTGAATGGTGAGTGAAAAGGTGTGGTGGATGGGATGCAATATAGTAACATCAACAATGCAACAACGCAAGTGGAGGACCACATGGTGAGTGTCATGTGGGGAAAATTTGTGACAAGCTGATAATCACTGACAAGTAGAAATGCAAGGTACATTTGAATGTGTCCTGAGGAATGAAGGGGAGAGAGCATAAAAAATATACAAATCATGAAACATTGACATTGCTAGAATGTGAGTGGTATGTGGCATGCAGTGCCTCTACATGGTTGGTTTTCAAGATAGTGACCAACTGCAAATCACCGACAATATTAGTATGCACAGTACAGTCAAAATAATCATGTGGAGTAAACAATCATAAATAGTCTACATATAACATTGCTTTCTGTATGTTGGATTTTCCAAAGATTGGGTATATATCTGGTGTGTACATCGGATATGTTGTGTCATAAATACGGGAAGGTACTGGTCATTTCAACATTTCGTGGTGGAGTAAGTCCATTATGGAGAGAAAATGGAAAGAGGAACTCTACTGTTTAAGTATGTGTCCTTATAGAAAAGTATGACAGCTATATTGTCGAATATTATCTAAATTTAAATGAGCACATAATCACTCGGTGTAAACATCCTGGTGCAATATATGTGTTAACATGGCATGCGTTTACATATATGGTCAGTTTTGCAGCAGCAGCGTTTTGCAAATCAAAAAACCGGATCTTAAAATGTAACTAACATACCTGAGGAGTAATAGGATGATAGCTGTGTCTATAAAAGGGGGAAAGAATAGTAGGGGCATAGATGTCAAAAGTTAAGGAGACTTCGTAGAATAAGACGAATAGAAAACAATATAGGTAGTGAAGTGATGAAAAAGTAAGGATGGCTGGATTCACCGTCGGACCGGTGATAATTCCAACCTGGTCCTAATCGGGTGTAAACAAAGGAAGACGCTCAAAGTGGATGCTTCTATTGCGTCTGGGTGGTGTAGTAAATTGGGAAATTCCGCCGTCGGGTGCGCGGTCGGGTCAAACAGGGAAGCCAATCCGCTTGCCCATGCTAGTAGCTGTAGTCAGAGTTAAGTACAAAAAAGAGACGGCAGTGAGCCGAAATTCAGAATGGATAAGGGTCTCCATGAGAGGTTTAGGATGAAAAATATCCGAGTAACCTAAAAGCATATGTTAGCCGATTCGCTTACCTACTGGTCGTAGTACGGAGGTGAAAGGAAGTCCGTGCACTCACGGATATCTGAGACAATGAGTACAGTTCGTGAGTCGCCCTAAGAGGCGGGGAAATGATTACGTCACAAGTCCGCCAATAATGGTTGTAAAAACTGGAGCGTAACTCTGTAATCCGAAATTAGGGAATATAGTAGTAAAAGAAAACGGACTGTGGGAAATCGAGTGAAACAATTTATTTATGAAAGAGAAGCAAATGTGAATCGAGTTGGGTCGAATGAGCCTGTGTCTATAAGAAGGAAACGGGGAGGCGGACGAGAGGGAAGGACGGAAGGGTGGGTAGTCTTGTGGTAGAAATATATGTTGGGAAGTTAACATCGATAGAATGTAAACAGTTGGAACACAATTTGTGGAAAGATCTCATATATAGACAGTAGAGAATTGACACAAAGTGGTGGAGAAGGAAAGAAGGGATGGTATGTTGTCGTGTAGTTAAGAATAAATGTCAGAATCTCAACATTGATATGGTGCTAACAGGTTTGACACAATTTACAGAAATAACTAATCTATAGGCAATACAGAATTAAAGGAAATGATGAAGTTCGTTTTGATTTGCAAAACGCTGCTGCTGCAAAACTGACCATATATGTAAATGCATGTCATGTTAACACATATATTGCACCAGGATGTTTACACCGAGTGATTATGTGCTCATTTAAATTTAGATAATATTCGACAATATAGCTGTCATACATTTCTATAAGGACACAGACTTAAACAGTAGAGTTCCTCTTTCCATTTTCTCTCCATAATGGACTATATTGTCGGTGATTCGCAGTTGGTCACTATCTTGAACACCAACCATGTAGAGGCACTGCATGCCACATACCACCCACATTCTAGCAATGTCAATGTTTCATGATTTGTATATTTTTTATGCTCTCTCCCCTTCATTCCTCAGGACACATTCAAATGTACCTTGCATTTCTACTTGTCAGTGATTATCAGCTTGTCACAATTTTTCCCCTCATAACACTCACCATGTGGTCCTCCACATGCGTTGTTGCATTGTTGTTGTTACTATATTGCATCCCATCCACCACACCTTTTCACTCACCATTCACTTGTTTTCCTACCAGAGTGTTATTACAATCTTCGAACTCACACCCTGTCCATTTCCCAACACCCTCTCTAGGTCTCCACGTCTCTTAGATAGATAGGCCCATGCCTATCTTCCCTACCCTCCAGAAGTGCAAAGTGTGTTAAAATCACAAAAGGGTTTGATGATTGCCATGTGCTCAATTCCAACGGTGAACAGCAAAGGCAGTGCGAAGTGCATTATTTGTATTGTGCCCATGTTGGGGCTGGGTACAAGGCTTAGTTTTGTGCCAGGCCTTGCACTCAAACTCCACTCTGCATGATCAGTATCCATATTCTGTGAGTTATGTCCTCATGGGAGTCTGATCATTGCCAGGTCCTGTGTCCAAAACCATCAATCCTCAACAAGTGACAGGCAAACCATCGACAACATAGATGAGATGGAGAACTGCAAGACCCAAGCTCCCACTGTGGACCATCAAGAAGAAGCAGTCAGCTACATGCTCTACAGTCACATGCATTGGGTTGAATAGTCACATGAATGGAACACCTAAATGGAGACAACCCATACGCTCCAAATCAGTCTGGGACAGGCCACGTATGGGCCTCTTCTGCAAAAAAAACAACAACCATAGAAGGAAGTATGAATAGTTAAGTGATGAAGAGGCCACGTAAATAATGAATGAGGCACCACACAAACCCTTTAACACTGCACAACAAATGCCCCCCTTCACGGTTCTAAGTGACAAGTCGAACTTCACTCTCTGTGTCTATTTGATGTCACTCATAATCCCTCTGTGAAAAGTGACACAACTTTAATTCTACACACTTTTAGATAGAGTATCACAGTTCTATTGGCAATACCTCCCTTATACAACTTTAAGACCGAAAATACCTCAGCGATGTGAACTCTGACTGACACAGTCAGCCTGTGCTGTGTAGTAGTTTGTCAGCCGTCGGCGATAGTGTGAGGAAAATTAATGTTTTCCGCGAAACATTGACAGAGCAAAGCAAATATGTAGCACACAATTACAGATGACTGCGGCGTTAAATGAATCAGGTGCATTCAAAGGTTAAAATAACCCCGAGACACACACCCACCACAGAAAAAAATCCATTGCTATGATACTGACATAACACTACTAAACAAAGAGATAAGGATTCATTGTACTAAAAAATACATGCTATTCCTTTTTGGACAAAGAGCGCACTTGTTTTCTAAATTAATCCCTTTCACACATTTACCCTGAAACTGGTTCAACCGAGATTTTAAAGATTGAGAACACTTACAGGTCGAACAGACACTGCTGCTAGTTTACACTGGCGATGAAAGGGAAGGAAGCGATTGTCAGCGTTTCTTAACCTTGTGTGCTTTTTCACGAGCAACTTGGTTGAAGGGTTTGTGACAGCAATGGTTTGTGAGGGCTAAATGCTGCAATAAAGGGATCGGTACGGTGTTGACTGGGGCAAAACTTCACATGATGACATTTCACCTTAAAGAATTCACGTGGAACCTATATGTCTGTTGAGTGTCTTGGAGGTACAGGAGAGCTGCATTATTTTATGCGTATATTGTTTGTGATATTATGCCTGTTTTAGGGAAATTCTTTAACACTTGTTTCTTTAAATGCAGAAATATTATTTTATAAGACAATGTTAGTGGCATTTGTATTTTCTCTTCGTGCTGAAGTTAGAGGGACCAACTAGCCCTGCTATATGGGAGACTGTAAACTTTACACACACACACGCACACCCACACACACACACACACACACACACACACACACTCACTTTTTTATGTCTAATAAGAGGTATATACTATATACTGTGAAAAGAGTAACTCTTTGATACGCAATTTAGAAGGATAACACAGTGAAAATGAAGATTTTTTTTAAACCTAGGATGACTACGCCATACTTGCTTCAAAGTTATCAAAGGAAATCCACACTACTATATAAACTCCTCAAATAATAAAGACATTGCTTTAGGGTAAGGGTTTATCTAACCTCTGCAATTGCTTAAAGGCCCTTTTCAATTCATTTTCTGACATAACCTAAAGTTCAGGCATAATAACTAAATGTCAATTTAAATTGGTTTCATGTTAATTTTCAAATGGATGTGGTAAAAATGACACTCCCTTAGACAGAAAGGGAAGATTTATCAAACCTCAATGAAGCACAATATATCAAGCCACCTAACTGCGGATGTATGTCGTTACAACGCATACTTTTACTCCGCATACCATTACAACGCGGTATTTACAACGCATACCGCTACAACGCATAGCGCTTTGGGGTGCTGGATAGTGGTAAGTATAATTTACTATTCTAACTCCAGTCCCCGTGGACCCTAGGGAAGGTGTTGGATAGTAAATTAAACTTACCTTTTATCCTAGAGCGCCCCCCAGCGCAATGCGTTGTAACGGTATGCGTTGTAATGCCTGCGTTGTAGTGGTAGTGCGGAGTAAAAAATGCGTTGTAACAGGTGCATACCCCTAACTGCACGGCATGAAAGAGAAAGGGCAGTAATGCTCCATGCTTATCATTTTACTATGCATTCCCGTCCTTTCCTAGTGCTGGCACGCGTTTGGCTGCCAAGCTTCAATCCAAGCACCATTGCGTCAAGTAGCAAGGGTGTCTGCTTTCTAGGCAGGATACAATTTTTGTGCACTAAGGGACACCTCCTCCCCAAAAACAATCCTGAGAGGCATTTTCCTCTTTCTATGTTTGTTTCAGAATGCACCAAACATAGAAAGAGGAAAGAACAAGGAGAAATAAAGAACTCCCCACCTGTGGTGACAGTAGCATTTTTCGTATTTCTAGGTCTATCACTAACTGTAAATCTCCCAATGTGCCAAAATCCATGGTGGATGCCTGGGAACACCCACGCTCCACCCCTGGAATGCCTCCATTCTGCAAAGTAAAGCTGTGTCTGAACTGGGGTGGCGAAGTGAGCTAAAGAATGATGATGGATTTAACCGGGATCTATGACTGGGGGTGAGTGTCTGTAAAATTTCAGCCCTCCATCCATCATCTCCTTGTGTTTGCTTTGTTCGCCCTAAGTTGGCAGGGTATGCCCAGACTTGGGTATCTTGCTCGCTTTGCCACTGGATTTAAGACCGGTCCCAGGATGCTTGCTTCCAGTCCAGGGAAGACGTGGCTTGGCAGTTTGGGCTGGATTGTTCCAATGAGGCACAGGGTCAAGACTGATGTGCATATAGCTGTGTCTGAACTGGGATGGCGGAGTGAGCTAAAGAATGATGATGGATTCAACCCAGATCTGTGACTGGGTTTGTGTGTCTGAAAAGTTTCAGCGCTCTGTCCATCATCTCCTTGTGTTTGCTTTGTTCACCCTAAGTTGGCAGGGTATGGCCGGACGTGGGTTCCTTGCTCATTTTGCCACTGGCTTCAAGCTAGCCTGGCTGATGGGGGCTGTTAGCCTGAAACTGGTCCCAGGATGCCTGTTTCTGGTCCAGGGAAGACATGGCTTGGCAATTGGGGCTGGACTGTTTCCATAAGGCACAGGGTCAAGACTGATTTGCATATAGCACTGTTTGAACTGGGGTGCCAAAGTGAGCTAAAGAGCGATGATGGATTCGACCCAGATTTGTTTGTGACTGGGGGTGAGTCTCTGAAAAGTTTCAGCGCTACGTCCATCATCTCCTTGCGTTTGCTGTGTTCGCCCTAACTTGGCAGGGTATGCCCAGACTTGGATATCTTGCTCGCTTTGCCACTGGTTTCAAGCTAGCCTGGCTGATGAGGGCTGTTAGCCTCAAACCGGTCCCAGGATGCTTGCTTCCAGTCCAGGGAAGATGTGGCTTGGCAGTTTGGGCTGGATTGTTCCAATGAGGCACAGGGTCAAGACTGATTTGCATATAGCTGTGTCTGGACTGGGGTGGCAAAGTGAGCTAAAGAGCGATGTTGGAATCAACCAAGATCTGTAACTAGGGGTGAGTGTTTGAAAAGTTTCAGCTCTCCGTCCATCATCTCCTAGTGTTTGCTTTTCTCGCCCTAAATTGGCAGGGTATGCCCGGACGTGGGTCCCTTACTCGCTTTGCCACTGGATTCAAGCTAGCCTGGCTGATGAGGGGTGTTAGCCTGAAACCAGTTCCAGGATGCTTGTTTCCGGTCCAGGGAAGGCATGGCTTTGCATTTTGGGCGGGACTGTTCCCGTGAGGCACATGGTCAAGACTGATTTGCATATAGATGTGTCTGAACTGGGATGGCAAAGTGAGCTAAAGAACGATGATGGATTCAACCCAGATCTGTGACTAGGGGTGAGTGTTTGAAAAGTTTCAGCTTTCCGTCCATCATCTCCTTGTGTTTGCTTTGTTCCCCCTAAGTTGGCAGGGTATGCCCGGACGTGGGTCCCTTGCTCACTTTGCCACTGGTTTCAAGCTAGCCTGGCTGATGAGGGGCGTTAGCCTGAAACCGGTCCCAGGATGCTTGCTTCCGGTCCAGGGAAGACGTGGCTTGGCAGTTTGGGCTGGATTGTTCCAATGAGGCACAGGGTCAAGACAGATTTGCATATAGCTGTGTCTGAACTGGGATGGCAAAGTGAGCTAAAGAACGATGATGGATTCAACCCAGATCTGTGACTAGGGGTGAGTGTTTGAAAAGTTTCAGCTCTCCGTCCATCATCTCCTAGTGTTTGCTTTTCTCGTCCTAAGTTGGCAGGGTATGCCCGGACGTGGGTCCCTTGCTCACTTTGCCACTGGTTTTAAGCTAGCCTGGCTGATGAGGGGTGTTAGCCCGAAACCGGTCCCAGGATGCTTGTTTCCAGTCCAGGGAAGGCATGGCTTGGCAGTTCGGGCTGGACTGTTCCCGTTAGCCACAGGGTCAAGACTGATTTGCATATAGCTGTGTCTGAACTGGGATGGCGAAGTGAGGTAAAGAATGATGATGGATTCAACCCAGATCTGTGACTGGGGGTGAGTGTCTGAAAAGTTTCAGCGCTCCGTCCATCATCTCCTTGTGATTGCTTTGTTCACCCTAAGTTGGTAGGGTATGCCCGGACGTGGGTTCCTTGCTCACTTTGCCACTGGCTTCAAGCTAGCCTGGCTGATGGGGGCTGTTAGCCTGAAACCGGTCCCGGGATGCTTGTTTCTGGTCCAGGGAAGACATGGTTGGAAATTCGGGCTGGATTGTTTCCATAAGGCACAGGGTCAAGACTGATTTGCATATAGCTGTGTCTGAACTGGGATGGCGGAGTGAGCTAAAGAACAATGATGGATTCAACCCAGATCTGTGACTGGGTGTACGTGTCTGAAAAGTTTCAGCGCTCTGTCCATCATCTCCTTGTGTTTGCTTTGTTCACCCTAAGTTGGCAGGGTATGCCCGGACGTGGGTTCCTTGCTCACTTTGCCACTGGCTTCAAGCTAGCCTGCCTGATGGGGGCTGTTAGCCTGAAACCGGTCCCAGGATGCTTGTTTCTGGTCCATGGATGACATGGCTTGGCAATTCGGGCTGGATTGTTTCCATAAGGCACAGGGTCAAGACTGATTTGCATATAGAACTGTTTGAACTGGGGTGCCGAAGTGAGCTAAAGAACGATGATGGATTCAACCCAGATCTGTGACTGGGGGTGAGTCTCTGAAAAGTTTCAGCGCTCTATCCATCATCTCCTTGTGTTTGCTGTGTTTGCCCTAACTTGGCAGGGTATGCCCAGACTTGGGTATCTTGCTCGCTTTGCCACTGGTTTCAAGC
Source organism: Lissotriton vulgaris (assembly GCF_964263255.1). NCBI lineage: Eukaryota > Metazoa > Chordata > Amphibia > Caudata > Salamandridae > Lissotriton > Lissotriton vulgaris. The sequence goes on from NC_141697.1 coordinate 1,136,475,742, forward strand.
TAGCCTGGCTGATGAGGGCTGTTAGCCTGAAACCGGTCCCAGGATGCTTGCTTCCGGTCCAGGGAAGACGTGGCTTGGCACTTTGGGCTGGATTGTTCCAATGAGGCACAGGGTCAAGACTGATTTGCATATAGCTGTGTCTGGACTGGGGTGGCAAAGTGAGCTAAAGAACGATGTTGGAATCAACCAAGATCTGTAACTAGGGGTGAGTGTTTGAAAAGTTTCAGCTCTCCGTCCATCATCTCCTAGTGTTTGCTTTTCTCGCCCTAAGTTGGCAGGGTATGCCCGGACGTGGGTCCCTTATTCACTTTGCCACTGGTTTCAAGCTAGCCTGGCTGATGAGGGGTGTTAGCCTGAAACCAGTTCCAGGATGCTTGTTTGCGGCCCAGGGAAGGCATGGCTTTGCATTTTGGGCGGGACTGTTCCCGTGAGGCACATGGTCAAGACTGATTTGCATATAGCTGTGTCTGAACTGGGATGGCGAAGTGAGCTAAAGAACGATGATGGATTCAACCCAGATCTGTGACTAGGGGTGAGTGTTTGAAAAGTTTCAGCTCTCCGTCCATCATCTCCTAGTGTTTGCTTTTCTCGCCCTAAGTTGGCAGGGTATGCCCAGACTTGGGTCCCTTGCTCACTTTGCCACTGGTTTCAAGCTAGCCTGGCTGATGAGGGCTGTTAGCCTGAAACCGGTCCCAGGATGCTTGCTTCCGGTCCAGGGAAGACGTGGCTTGGGACTTTGGGCTGGATTGTTCCAATGAGGCACAGGGTCAAGACAGATTTGCATATAGCTGTGTCTGAACTGGGATGGCGAAGTGAGCTAAAGAACGATGATGGATTCAACCCAGATCTGTGACTAGGGGTGAGTGTTTGAAAAGTTTCAGCTCTCCGTCCATCATCTCCTAGTGTTTGCTTTTCTCGCCCTAAGTTGGCAGGGTATGCCCGGACGTGGGTCCCTTGCTCACTTTGCCACTGGTTTTAAGCTAGCCTGGCTGATGAGGGGTGTTAGCCTGAAACCGGTCCCAGGATGCTTGTTTCCAGTCCAGGGAAGGCATGGCTTGGCAGTTCGGGCTGGACTGTTCCCGTTAGCCACAGGGTCAAGACTGATTTGCATATAGCTGTGTCTGAACTGGGTTGGCGAAGTGAGGTAAAGAACGATGATGGATTCAACCCAGATCTGTGACTGGGGGTGAGTGTCTGAAAAGTTTCAGCGCTCCGTCCATCATCTCCTTGTGATTGCTTTGTTCACCGTAAGTTGGCACAGTATGCCCGGACGTGGGTTCCTTGCTCACTTTGCCACTGGCTTCAAGCTAGCCTGGCTGATTGGGGCTGTTAGCCTGAAACCGGTCCCGGGATGCTTGTTTCTGGTCCAGGGAAGACATGGTTGGAAATTCGGGCTGGATTGTTTCCATAAGGCACAGGGTCAAGACTGATTTGCATATAGCTGTGTCTGAACTGGGATGGCGGAGTGAGCTAAAGAACGATGATGGATTCAACCCAGATCTGTGACTGGGTGTACATGTCTGAAAAGTTTCAGCGCTCTGTCCATCATCTCCTTGTGTTTGCTTTTTTCACCCTAAGTTGGCAGGGTATGCCCGGACGTGGGTTCCTTGCTCACTTTGCCACTGGCTTCAAGCTAGCCTGCCTGATGGGGGCTGTTAGCCTGAAACCGGTCCCAGGATGCTTGTTTCTGGTCCATGGATGACATGGCTTGGCAATTCGGGCTGGATTGTTTCCATAAGGCACAGGGTCAAGACTGATTTGCATATAGCACTGTTTGAACTGGGGTGCCGAAGTGAGCTAAAGAAGGATGATGGATTCAACCCAGATCTGTGACTGGGGGTGAGTCTCTGAAAAGTTTCAGCGCTCTGTCCATCATCTCCTTGTGTTTGCTGTGTTTGCCCTAACTTGGCAGGGTATGCCCAGACTTGGGTATCTTGCTCGCTTTGCCACTGGTTTCAAGCTAGCCTGGCTGATGAGGGGTGTTAGCCTGAAACCGGTCCCAGGATGCTTGTTTCCAGTCCAGGGAAGGCATGGCTTGGCAGTTCGGGCTAGACTGTTCCCGTGAGGCACTGGGTCAAGACTGATTTGATTATAGCTGTTTCTGAACTGGGATGGCGAAGTGAGCTAAAGAACGATGATGGATTCAACCTAGATCTGTGACTGGGGGTCAGTGTCTGAAAAATGTCAACGCTCCGTCCATCATCTCCTTGTGTTTGCTTTGTTCACCCTATGTTGGCAGGGTATGCCCGGACGCGGGTCTCTTACTCACTTTGCTACTGGTTTCAAGCTAGCCTGGCTGATGAGGGCTGTTAGCCTGAAACCAGAACCAGGATGCTTGATTCTGGTCTAGGGAAGACATGGCTTGGCAGTTCGGGCTGGACTGTTCCGTGAGGCACAGGGTCAAGACCGATTTGCATATAGCTGTGTCTGAACTAGGGTGACGAAGTGAGCTAAAGAACGATGATGGATTCAACCCAGATCTGTAACTGGGTATGCGTGTCTGAAAAGTTTCAGCGCTCTGACCCTCATCTCCTTGTGTTTGCTTTGTTCACCCAATTTGGCAGGGTATGCCCGGACGTGGGTCCCAAGCTCACTTTGCCACTGGCTTCAAGCTAGCCTAGCTGATTAGGGCTGTTAGCCTGGAACAGGTCCCAGGATGCTTGTTTCCGGTCCAGGGAAGACATGGCTTGGCAGTTCGGGCTGGACTGTTCCATGAGGCACAGGGTCAAGAGTGATTTGCTTATAGCTGTGTCTGAACCAGGGTGGTGTAGTGAGCTAAAGAACAATGATGGATTCAACCCAGATCTGTGACTGGGGGCGAGTGTCTGAAAAGTTTCAGCCCTCCATCCATCATCTTCTTGTGTTTTCAAATTAAAGCAAGGCACCGATTTGTACTGTCTTGTGTTACTCAAGATATATCAAGCCATGCAGGGCCATGCAAGGTTGCCTTGCATGGCTTGATAAATCTCACTTATGTTTTGTATCGCCATTGCGCCCATTTGTGTGGTACAAGGGCAATGTAAAACCTTGAAAAATAAGGGCCAAAGCATGCATGGTTCCTATCTTTTTTCCTTACAGATTATTGCTTGGTAGTGGGAGCACTAACTTCTAAGCTACTGGTCACAGTAATGAAAATGCACTGCCCCTATGGAAATGGAGAAGTGGGCTACCTCACTGTATTGGAGTGAGTGTATACTTAAATAATATTTCTTTTTTAACTGCTAGCTAAAACATTTCAACACAATTGGCCTTATGAAATTGGATTTTCTTGGTATAAGGTTAGAGTATCCATAAACCTTCAGGTTGTTGTAACTTGGAACAATAATCCCTAGTCAGATGTCAAGGGCCCTGGTTTTGCTGTGGGAGGAGGTTAGGAGGATTTTTAATTTATAGGGAAGATCGTTAATCCATAACTGTAAGATTCAGACCTCACAGCCTTGATGTCAAGCTCACAATTCAAGAGTGAAGTGGCGTCCAGTTGATGGACCTTTGCAGGGCAGGGCAGAGTCCTTTCAGGGTGAATTCAGCTGTGGTTCTTGCTATTTTTTGCAGCCATTTAATCTTCTTTATCTATAAGTCATGCCTTGTATGTGCCTATGTTTGTAAAGCTATTCATTTAGCGCAATCCAAGTTGGATGGCAGTGGATGGCAGTGGAGCTTTTTTTCGACTTGCACTTATTATTTTGCACATTAAGTGCCGATTGGAAGCAACAAAACATGTTATGAAGATACTTTCTAAAATAGTTTGCCAACTTCAAATATTTAGGAGAAAATACAACTAATTCCATTATGAAATCTCAGAGGAAGTCTTCTTTCTTAAATAATCAGTTAAGTTTATCAAAATTGATCTGAAAATTGAACTGAACATTGGAGATGCAAAATCTTTTGCTACCTGACTGATGCACCCTATCGAGGGTGAAACCAGTGTGGGTTGCTGGTGTTCCTCTTCAAAGAGGAATAAACCTGGCAGCTTGGGCTGCACTGTTCTCAATGAAGTGGGATCAAAACTGATTTGGGAAAACCGATGTGGCATGTTGTACTAAATAACGATGGACGAGGATGAGGCTAGAGTGATTACCAGTGGCTGAGACTAATTCAAACATTCCATCCATCCCTTTTTTGTATAAGAAGCACATTTTATGAAGCCATGCTATTTTGTATCCAACATGTCATATTTCTAGCACAGATTTCAACTTTTAACTGATTTTTAAAATATTTTCATTGGTATCTAGCAAATATTTCAAGTTAGTGAAATTAAAAAAATACATATATAAAGAAAAAAGACAATTCTGTATTATGCTGACTATCATAAGTACGAGCTTATTTGGAAGTAATTCTAATAATAAATGTAAGAAAAACATCAGGGAGAAAAAAGAAATAGAATAGAAGGGGAGAAAAGGGGAGTTCATCTCGAAACTGAAGACTAACAATGATGTTTCATAATTAAAGGCAATGCATATATTTAACAACGATTTAGTGAAAGACCAATTATCCAAATAATGGTAACCAAAAAGATTTTTTTTATACTCTCTCTAAACCTATGTGCTACAGTGGTATCAACTCTATGTTTATCACAAATCCCATTCAACAATGACTGTTTCGATAATTTGGATCAATCCTTCCAACAAGACGGGAGAATATGAAATTTTTGTAATTTACTTTTCTGTAAATATGCATAATTTTGTTACGAGAAATTACATGTAATTATGTGAAATGCAAATCTGTCATTTTGCGAAATATTATAGAGAAAAATGTGTCTTTGTGTGCGGATGCAATTAACATAAGCAAACAATATCATGCAGCTAACGTATTCATGTTCACAAACATAATGCATATTGGACCAGCTTAAATTACATTTTGCCTAAACTTGGGGTGTTGGGATTGTGTTTATAGTGTTATTCCCTGCCTGCATTGATTTCAATGTGATTCCCTTGCTGTACCTGTTAGTGTTTATTTGAGTTTCGTGATTTATTCCAAAGCTTGCTGGAGTAGATGTGAGCCTGATTGGGCTGTAGCACTATTGGAGCAAATGTGGGTGTCACTATAAACCCACTGAAATGCAACTAACTTATGCTTTATAGGTGTCTTTTTGTATGTTCATGTATCCCTCTGAGCACCGTCCTAATTTCTCATTCCTCATCCCATTTTGTGCCGATATTTCTGATTTTTTAGTCACTTGCTGTTACCCCTCCCACATTTAGACAATTACACATTTACACTTTAAAATTAGAACTATGTGTGCATAGCTCTATGCATATTCAGCAGAGAACTAAACACATAAGAGATATGATAGGCATAGGGACAGATCTACGCCTGAACCCATGTGAAATGCCCTAAAGAGTATGCGCAGTAATGCTACAAATGTACTTCTGAACTAATTAAAAAGACCCCACTCTGTAGATGACTACAAAGAAATTGAAAAAGACTGACTTCAAATTATTTGCCCTTATATTGACATTATGATTCTCAATCATATCCAATGCAAAAAAAGTACAAAATAGAAATGCAGTGTTTATTGGCAACTGCTCCATTTTCCTGTCCAGCCTCAAAAATTGTAATTCAGGGCCCGATTCACAGAATGAATTTAAGACAAAATCCTAAACTTACTACTTTTGGTATTCACAGAAGTTAGGATTTTGTCTTAAGTTTGTCTTAAGACAGACTTAAGACAGACTTAAGACAAACTCCTAACTTAAGTCTGCCTTAAGTTTGTCGTAAGTCTGTCTTAAGACAGACTTAAGACAAAATCCTAACTTCTGTGAATACCAAAAGTAGTACGTTTAGGATTTTGTCTTAAGTTCGTTCTGTGAATCGGGCCCTCAGTTATTATCACTTTCTATATTTGATTTATAAATAAATCCTCAATTTGGTGGCTAGATTGTATCAAACATCATTAGAGATTTCGATACGTTAGTTCAGCAGATTGAAGGTTAATTTCTGCTATCTTTACTGAATTGATGATCATTAACTGAAGCGCAGTTCATTCTAGCTTGTCTTAGGGGCAACTCAACAACCAAACCGTAGCCCAAGTCTCCAGTGTGTCCCAAGACTACGTAACGCAGGATTGAGCCTTTACTCAAAGTGAGACATTTTTGGGATGATGCCTTTACATTTTCTGTTGAAAAAGAAAGCTATATAACAAGTTCAACTTCTTTGCAAATGTCATGAGTCTGGGACTCCTTGTGTTAGGCTCACTAGAACATGACCTTATTAAACCCTAGTCCTCTGCTTCACCATAATACACTTTCTGTCCAACCCGTCAGGTAGTAAAAGTAATTCATTCTGGTACACTGTTTATAGTAAACGCAAATTTCTGTAAATTTTGGGATTTAGCCTCAAGAAATTTTGCAAATTCACATTTTCCAATTAATTTTTACACTTTTTACATTTCTAGAGAGAGTGCTTAAAATATTATTTTCATTTTCTTTAGAACCTAGACCCATATATGTGTCAGGTCCAGTAATGCTGAACTTTTACAATAAATATTTTAATATATATATTTTTTTACATCCTTTGCCCATTTATATTTAAAACAACTCTGACATTTCTGTGAAGTTTTTACAGACTTGAGCTAGCCATGATAAAGGTAAGTGAACAAATAATTCTCTGTTGAGCCACTTATCTTAGGCTTGTAATTCACAGAGTTTTTCCGTGATCCCAATCATCCTACTTGTTTTTGTCTGTCCAAAAAATCTTAGTTCATCAATGTATTGATTCCAGGCAATGTGCCAAATCCATTGGTAACAGGAGGGTATATCTGTGCAACTTCTTGTGTATCTGTTTTTTTTTCAAACCAGATACCATCAGTATTCATGTAGTCCTATAAAGGGCGAGAGTAAATTGCTGGCACATGCACTCCAGTTAATGAAGTTAACAGTAGTTTGAGCTACTCACAAGCGCAAAGAGTTTTCCTTCATGTTTATTTCATCCAGTGCTTGTATTTCTGGACATTTTCAGGGATGACAATTTGGCAGTACTCAGAGTTACTTGTCAACCGTTTAATCAATAGTCAGAGTTTTAGAATATGGAGTTGAACACTGCTCACAAGCCAGTTCTAGTACTCCTCAAGGATTGCATTGAGGGACATATTGTACCAGCTAGTCTTTGTACACATCTTTATTTGTTGCTGCTTGAGTCTCGATACATAGCCAGAATGATATAGCCATTGACACTAGATTTTCATTCTTGTGAACTCATCATAAAGTCAGTAGCAGTTGGTCAAGTGAGCCTCATGCCCTTAGAGGCAAGGCTGGTGCTTTTTGTGGTGCACACTCTTTGGCCTACTTGAACATGTTCCAAATTGATGGAAACCCTGGAGCATCATTATTGGCTATGGCTCTGGAGTAGCAGAGGTCAAATGAACTCTGTGAGTCTGCTACATTGCAGGGAAGTCTAACGTCTTGAGCACTCTGTTCGCTTTTCTTGAACCTGTTCCTAGTGGAAGATTAACTGTACAGATGTGACTGCTGGGGTCTGCACAGGAACAGAATGGTCACAATGTCCCTGAAAGCTCTGGTTTATGGGCCAGGGCTTAGGCCTGGAGTACACTGGTTGGCCTTATTGAGTCAGTTCCTGTTGGCAGGAAAGCTGGGAAAGCAGCAAGTGGCAGTGGATTCAAAATAGATCACATGACTTCCATGAGTGTTCCAGCTTGTGGAGATAGACTAAAACTGTGTACACATTGATTGTCCTTCTGGAACATGCTTCTGGTGACGGAATGACTAAGTAGGTCGCATCTGGATGGGGCTGTGCCATGGCACTAGGTCATGTGAGCTCCATGTGGTTGCTAGGTTGTTAGGTTGCTAGGTTGTTTGAAAAAATGAAGTCTTCTGTATTTTGAAACTTTTCCTGTTGGATGAGCTGAGATTAGCTGGGTCTCTGGATTACAGGTAGGTCATGAGACCACTACGAGTGTATTGCTTTGTGGGTCAGGACTGCATCATTGGGAATGCTGGTTGGTCTTCTTGAACTGTTCCTGGTGAAGGCAAAGCTAGTTAGGCTGTGATAGGTGGGCTAATGAGTAGCTGTAGGGCAAGTGACTTCAGCAATTATGCAAGCATTTGGCGAGATACTGACCTTGGGTATGCTCAATGGCCTTCTTGCTTCTGGTGGCAGAAAAACTAGATGGATCATGTTTTGCTGAGCCTGTGTGGTGAGAGTAGGTTAAGTGCCTTCAATGAGCATGCACACTTATGATGCAAAACGCTTTGGAGAGGCTGGTTGTCCTTCTGGAGACTGTTGCTGTTAGTGGTAAAGCTGGGAAGGTCATTGAAGACTATGGCAACCACAACATATTTACAGATTTAAAACTCATGGTGAGCAGAGACTCCATTCCAAGATAATGGGTCTCAATTGTATAGACAATGAATGTTACTACAATAGTACCCAGTCCAAGATTACTGCTGCCACTACAGTTCATGGTATTGTCTCCACTTATGAGTCATTCTAGGCAGAGACACCATAAACTGCGGCAAGATGCAAATACTCATTGTCTGGCAAACGTATGTCTTGTTTCGTTTACAGCAGTCTCACTCGCTTTTCTGCACTGGTATTGTTTTCATAGTTCCATTCTCGCTCTACCTCTGATGTATATGTGTTTTGTTGTGTCTCGTCTTTAGTCCCACTGCAGGATTTCTCTCCACTTTAACCGGAACAATCTCCACCCATCCTCTAGAACCAGAATTTCACAGGTACTTGTTGAGGGACGTGCATTATTAGTATTTCAAATGCACAATTCTTAGTATAGTTATACAATGAAACTAACCAGTTCACCCATTTTACAAGGACTGATATTTTCAACTGTGGGAAAATCTCTGGTTTTCACATATATCCTTGTTTTCTTCCCATTTGTTCCCTCCCAAGATAATTCTGCTAGAGTATTCCATTGTTACTAATGGTCTTGAAGTTTTGGTTTAGAGAAGCCTGGGGTTTGCAGTTGGAAGTTCTTGCTCTTCTACTCTCATACAAAAGTAGGGGGCTGCGGGGTATGCACTGCAGTGCATATACCTCTGTGCCCTTAAATACTTATGTAAGGCCATCGATGGGGAATGCACTGCCCAAATCAGTATCAAACACACTCATACCTACATGCCTTATAATCCAAGCACAAACCTCTATGTAATGCATAGGCTTTGTAAGCCAGGGCAGCCAGCACATCATCCTGGAATCTTGAACCTCAGTACTGATTTTGACAAAACATACTTTTGATCACATCTACCTTTCCAAACATTAACCCTGCTAAGAAAAGTAGGATAGGCCTAGTGAGAAAACCCACTATGCTCCAAAACCTCACCAACCACTCCTGAAGTAAAGCACTGGACCTACAGGGTGGTGTCTACAACACAGTCAGGAATAGGGCTTAATGTGTAAAATGCTGAATAGCAACTGGAAGCAATAAATCCAACTCACATCTCTTTAATTCACTACCAGACACACTCTGTCCCTTTATCTGCCTCCTGCAGGTTCCTGGGTTCTACCTTTGGGATGGTTGTTCTGTCTTTCTTTTCCTCCATCTTTCTGATGTATAGGCCCGATTCACAAAGTGCCTTTACACTCGGGTGGAGGTCCCACACTCATGGAGGGACCTACGCATTGCAGATTCTGATTGCTGAGGTCCGCCTACGACTGTGGGTAAACATCTGATGGTAAAAATGGGTGCCTGTCCTAAAAATATGTGCCAGTGGCCCACACCGGCAACCAGCAGCTCAAAGTAAGTACTAGTCAGGGACTACAATTAATTTTGAATTTTCAATTTCCCATTATTTCACACTATACTAACAGGATGAAAATTATTACAAAAAAATCCATCCTATCAGTTAAATCCAATTTTCCATGAATAAAATAATACCACCTGTAACGATTCTTGGTCCCCTTTCTGGTACATTCAATCCAATACCATTTACCATTCTGTCGACGAACCATCACTGTTACACTCTTAATGTGATGAATTTCTTCACAATTAAAAAAAAAAGATATGTGAAATCAAAAGTTGCTGAAGGTTTAATCTCTCATCAAGTGACAATGTTCCACCAATACCTACAGAATCCTCGAAGCATTCCCTAAATTATTAAGCTGCTCAACCCAATTTATTATTGGTTTTATCATTTGCTAGTGAACACCTTAATTTGCCAAAGACTATCTTTCCCAACTTTGAATCCATGTGTTGTGAGCCGATAAACACACCGCTTACTGTAATGTCAAATAGTCCTTAAAGATACAAGACAATAAAAGAGCATCTATCCAGACTACAGTCCTTTTTTAAGAAAAATTAGAGCTCTGCAGCTTCCCAGTTTTTAAGCCTAAGTGAGTGTTCCTGTCTGGGCCTCCAAATTAGCAGTAGCCGAATTTTAAATTGGGAGAAGTTGGGATTCCGGGAATTAAGACACTTCTTTGTCCAAAACAGAATAATTTCATGGCAAGAAATCCTGGCTAGAACAACTACTCCCATGCAACCAACTCTTTTTGAATATCTACAAATCTCCCACTTTTTAAGAAAAACTATTGGTGGACATCTTCCCATAGTGGGTGAGTTGGTTACATTTCTTTATGAGGCTAAAATTACTGGCATAGGAAATTGGTACAAAAGGCTCCATTGTGGTGGTCATCTAAATACGGTTGATAGCCATTTAGAGAAAATATTTAACCAAACCCAATGTAATATAACACATAAGGAATGGGAAACCATAAGTATGTTGGGATATAAATCTCTATGTGCCTTTAATTTTAAAAGGATGGCCTTCTTGTCCCGCTGGCTAGCGTACTGGACTCCGGAAGCACTTGAAAAAAGGTTCCCAGAGGCTGAGAATAAATGTTTTAGATGCCTAGATGCCGGCCAGGGAGGTTGGCTCCATACCTTTTTTTCTTGTCCTCAATTGAAATCCTTTTGGGAAGCTATATTCGCAGACATCCAGGAGGCAATAGGGAAAACACTAACACCTTCAGCTGAACTGGCCCTTTTTGGTATATCCAAAGATAGAGGTTCCCTCAATGAGAACGAGGCCTCTTACCACATATACACCAGGTAAGCATGATTGTAAATTTCTACTTTCACTCACTCAAAACAGCTAATCACCTAATTTCCCCAGACCAATTCAAAACAGCGTTTAAAGCTCTCATTGTTCCTATACTGTACTGGTGAACTTTAAAGAACATGCTAGACTATTCATCTAAACACACACAACTGAAATGCAGTCTTAACAGAGACAAAATGCTGCTACCCCAACATAGATCGCAACATTTACTCTCACTTACCTAATTCTGATAATATCCCATACGAAATGCTTATACCTCTATATCAATAAATTAATCAAGGAGGTTATGTTTTGTTATAAATGGCCCAGCATACAACACATTACTGAAAATGGTGTAGCCCCTAACCATCTGGAACCTCGCGGCATCCAGGTTTCAGAGAACGTACCTTATTGGAAGAATATGTTAGGTTCGTGTTCGTTTATTATTCAGCAATGTACCGCTGCAACTCAGAACTCTACACACATTACAAAAGTTGTCAATTTATAGAAGACATTTATGCCCGACTCCTTTGCTCTCTGACTTTTTATTCTCAGTTCAACCCAAGACATTGTGCAATACATCGAGGTTGCCTCAGGACGCACGTACAACCTCAACATTGCCCAGGGCTCTTGGACTTTCCGAACCTCTGTGCTTAACACTGCTCTATTTTATTTCTCTTGCGAAAAATTGTTGCAAAGCGCTCCAATACCCCCAGGTCCGGCCAGCGCTATAAAAAAAACCCTTAAACAAATGAAAAATAAATAAAATGTTTCAGGTCCTTGATGTTCAGCCACCTTTTTAAAATATATAATTATGTTCAAATCCTAGAGGCAGGTACGCTGATACATTTTGATTACATCGCTTTATAAGTGCCTAAAGAAATGGAAAAAAAACACAAAGGCGATGCATACAGGACAGCATTTCCCCGACATATGCAAAAAATGTGAAAACAAATTAAAAAATAACATACATTTGATGGCCTGCCATTTTGTGCAGTGAAATGTAAAGTGAAATGTTGTCAGTCATTAACATTCTGAATGCCCTTTTATAACCCTTATGTCAACGCTTTTAGTAATCACTTTAATGCTTTTTTAGACACTCCATAAAATACCACTGATGCTGGTTATACGTAAATAAACACCCCGTTAATATAGTTCAGTTGACAGTTCCTAGCCTGATGGGCATATGCTTACGTGAGGTTATAAACCACAAAATCAGGACAAACTATTGCTTGTCAGATGCCAATGGACTGCCTGCAATAATACAAATAGGAGCATCAGAATAAATACAGACTAGCAACTTGCGACCTGTCACTGCAATGTACTCAAAAAGTTCATCCAATGCGTGCTCCTTGGACTGTCCATCATTAGGGACAGCAACTGGATGAATATTTTTATACTATTAACAGTAGTTAGAAAACCTGGAACTATCCGAATCTTGTATCTCCACTAGCTAAATAGCAAATAGGATTGAGGCAAATACTTGTCCGAGGAAAAAAATAAATCTCAGAAGACATCAGTAAGTCATATAAATTAAATATGCAATGATTGTGCAGGCTTTTCTCTGCACAAGTTAGAAGGTAGAAAGCAAAATATAATGCACGATTACCTTTTGCCCGGCTGAGAATTAGGGAGCTACAAAGGCATCATATTCCCAAGAGGCACTTTTAAACGTGCCAGTAGACTTGTCACTGTCTTCAGCATAATGGCAGGAACTGCTGGGGGCATAGTTAAATGTTTGATGCTTCTCATAGCCAGTGGTATTGACATTAATCATTAGAATCGATCATGTTGTTTGCCTACACAATGAAGGGCTCTCTTTGGCTGGGTGGGATTTTTATTTTATAAGAGAAAATATCCAGTTTTAACCTTTTTATCATAATAATAATAAGGAGTTTTATAAAGCACCTGGTTACGCCAAATCGGCGTGTCCGCACGCTAGAGTAAGTGGAGGAGGCAGAACCAGAAAGCCTAGGCCTAAATCAATACACTGTTATTAATATGAGAACAGATAGGTTTTGAGATCCTTCCTAAACTTCATCTAGGATGCTTCCATCCGGAGGCTAAGTTGGAGTTTATTCCAGCTCTGGGCAGCCAAGAGCCGGAAAGACCTACTACCCATCCGGGCCTTCTTAACCTTGGGGACTAACAGCAGGCCAGTCCTACTCGATCTAAGAAGCCGTGCGGGCATCTAGCAGGTAAGGAGGCTCCTCAGATACAAAGGGCCCATGCCCTGGATGATGCGATGGCATGTGCAGAGTGCCTTAAACATCACTCTCTTCCTAACTGAAAGCCAGTGTAGGGTATTCAAGGCTCTTTTAGAGGCAGCCCTCCTGGGTTGCATAAGGACCAGCGATGCAGCTGCATTCGGCAAAACCTGAAGTCTGTTGAAACATTTAGCAGTGGCACCCAGATAGAGTGTATTGCCATAATCTAGACGAGATGTAACAGGGGCATGCACCAGAGTCTTCCTGGCCTCTATAGGGAGGAGATCCAAGGTTTTCTGTAAACCCTTAAGGACTCCAAAACACTTCCCCACTACACATCTAGTATGATGTTCATACAAAAGATTGGAATCCAGCCATACACCCAGGTTCTTCATCTGGGTGCAAGGCATAGGAGTGGGGCCGAGGCTCGAAGGCCACCACGCCAACGACCACACTGACGTAACACCTCCTACCACAAGCACCTCGGTTTTATTTCCGTTAAGTTTCAGGCAGTTATTTGCCATCCAGGAGGCAAGTTCCTGCATGCATGCCCTGAAATTGGAAGCAGCCGAGTCAGGTGCCTGCGATAGGGAGAACACCAGTTGGGTGTCGTAGGTGTATGACACGACCCTAATTCCAAAACCCTCCGCTATCTCCGCTAGAGGGGACACGTGGAGATTAAATAGGGTAGGACTCAGGGCCGATCCCTGTGGCACACCCTGTTCCAATTTGATGGCCTTGGAATAGTAGGCACCTTGTCTAACCTGAAAACTACGCTCTACCATAAAAGATTGCAGCCATTTTAGAGCCGGGCCTGACACACCGCCCTTATTCAGACACTGCAGCAAGGTGTAGTGAGCCACAGTATTAAAGGCGGCGCTCAGGTCCAGGAGAATCAGGGCCATGGTTTGCCCAGCATCTGCTCCCTGTCTAATGGCCTCCGTGGCCAGGAGTAAAGTGGACTCTGTAGAGCAAAGGAGGTTCTCAGGGTCATGGCCAGGCCGGCGACCAAAATGGCCGCACGGCATTGAAGATCTGCTGAGCATTGCCCACGGTATCCTCATCATTAAGCTCTCCACAGCTTCATTATGGGCTCTTCGCTCCTGCCGAAACTGTTCAACCCGTATTGAGGTTGAATGCCACTGAGCCAGGTCTCGGTGCGGCTCCTGACTGACTTCTTCCGTGACTATCTGCCTGCTGCAGCGTGGCGGGGCCTTCGGAGGCCCTGTGGAGACAGGGCCTGTGGGTAAGCCTGGAGGCAGGGTTGCGGCATGCCTGGTGTCGGTAGACAGTGCCTATATCAATTATTGTCAGATGGCGCGTGTCTACTAGTAGTGACCTAGGTGATGCCAAACTACTCTGTGGCAGACTGGACCACTGCTAACTCGCATCCAGCCTGCTGCATGATGTGATTCCAGTGTGTGGCTCATACTCGAGCTTGCTGCAGTCTCGCCATTCTCCTGGGGCTCCCTGCTGGGCTTGTTACGGCAGAGTGACCTCCCAAAACCATTCAGATCCTGGAGATTGGACCTGTGCCTTTCGATCGGTGACGTTGGGCCGTTGCAGAGCTGAGGAGTTTGGGATTGTATGAGTGCAGTGGCTCCGACCAGGCCACTGTATTCAACACTGCCACACTGTCCTGCATTGCCCTGCACCCATATTTTAGTGCCAAAATTTGAACAGAGAGGACTTCGCCTATATACGCCTGAGCAGCCTCTGCTGTGTTTTGAGAGCTTACTTGCCTCTCTCCTGCTCTCATGCCTATTCAGGCTCCTTAGAGGATCCTTCATTCCTGCACCATCAATGTGGGTTTGGGTGGCTGACTGTGAGCCTGTGGAGCTGGGAAGTTCTTTCCTCTTCCTACATCTGCTTTCACTGTACGACCCATGGTGATACCTGCTCACCCCACGTCCTTACATACTTTGCACAGTAATGTAGGGTGCTTCTCTTCACATTGTCAGCATCATATTGTCAAGCTGAGTTGGATGCAGTAACTTGTGCTTGGACTACCTCTATCCAATATCATCACCTGCTATCCCTCCCTTCACTGCCTGGCTCTTCCCTCTCATCCATATCTGCCTTACCTGCTCCTACTCGCACTGACTGTTTCTGTTTTTTGTTCTCTTACTCTCTGTAGCAAACATGGTGCGTATGTTGCAATGGGTCGCGGAGATCCCAAACAGAAACAACTTACCTCTGAACCAGCTCAGACTCTCGCGGTCAGCGTTTGCCCTCCGTCTCCAGTGGCACCTCAGACCATGCAATGGCTGACAACCCACCAGATGGCACTGCCACAATCATGTCCGAACTTCGAGTCTGCTTTAAGGCAATTAACTCCAGATTTGATATCCCATCATATCGGTTTATGCCGTGACTGAACTTGAACATCATATCTTGGAGATTGAGGACGGCAGTGTTGAAACAGTGAAGTGCCTGCAATGGATTGAGCGTATCCTTAAAACTATTGCAGCTAAAAATAAGGATTTGGAGGTGAGGTTCCGCCGTAGTAACATTTGTATAGCTGGAATATTGGAATTCACCAATACAGAACGTATTGATGTCTTTGTGGAATATCTTTTAGCAGAGCTTTTTGACAGGAAGTCCTTCACAGATACTTTTGTGGTCGAAAGGGCACATAGAACAATTGGCCCCCAGCCAGTGCCTGGGACGCTGCCTCTGCAGATTATTGCCAGGCTCCTAAATTTTAGAGATCCCAATACGTTGAGGCGATTGTCGCCAGACAAACGTTTTCTGCATTATCAAGGATCTGCAATTTCACTTTTTCTGGACTATAAACCAATGGTGCAAGAGGCTCATTGCAAATTCACTGATTTGAAACGCACTCTCCAAAAACTAGGGGTAAAATACAGGATGCTCTATCCTGCACGTCTCCATGTGAAACTCGATAGTCGTCACCTCGTTTTGAACACCCCCGTGGACCCTGTTCAGTTCTGCAAGAAGCACTCCTCTGGCAGATGCTCCCCTGGCGGAGGCCCTGATGCTGACCTTTCTACAGTCTTGGTGCCTGCTTTGGCTGGTGCTCACTCAACATAGCTTGCCCTCCACACTATGTTGACATATACATATGATTGTCTTTCCGTAGTTTTCAGATGTGTTTACCCTCAAATGGTAGATGGCTTTTGGTCCACGTTGAAATTTATTTTTTTCTATATTTCTTTCATTGCTCACTTGTTCAATGACATATCATTGTATACTTATTGCTCCTTCTGGGCTTTGCTCCTCCGAGATTTGTCACCCCCCTCTCCGCCCCCCCAAGGTGTATACCACTATGTCTGTAATGTTGTTCTCTTTTGGAGCTACTTGGATTCTCCATCATTTGTTTCAGTTGGACTGAGAGTGGGGTATTGTTGTTTGTATTTTTGTTTTACTCCTTGATGATGCCTCTCTATTGACATGGTACATTCCATGTTTACTCTTACAATCTTAACTCATGTGCTACATCAACCGCAGATATTATGCCTTCATATATTAGCAGAAACTCTGTGATTCAACTCTCTTTTGTGACATGGAACATCAGAGCCTTTAAAAATCTCTGAAAAGGGACACAGGTCCTGTTTTTTTACGCCAGCACAAGGTTCAAGTGGCCTTCCTTCAGGAAACACACCAGATTGAAATTATGCATCCTCCTGGGGTACTCATCACTATTTCTCTCACTGCAGTTCCTAGACATGTGGGGTGTGCATATAGATACATAACAGTGTCCCCTTTAACCGCATCTCTGCTGCAGCGATTTTTGCGGTGTGCTGCATTTTTGTAATTACCGCTCTACATGACGAGCTCAGCTCGTCATCAGCACACGCCACCCGTGGCTGATGACGAGCTGAGCTCGTCATCAGCATCGAAAGGGTTAAGATGATGAGGACTGCCTCGGACCCCACTGGTCGATATTTGTTTGTGTTGGGAGAGTTGGCTGGCCGGACAATGTTACACGTCAATGTGTAAGCACCAAACACGGACTCCCCTGACTTCTTTACTGACTTGTCTCCCCAAATCAGCCAATATCAGGCTGACTATATTGTATTGAGCGGTGACCTAAATATTACAAGACAGCTAGAGCTTGATTCCACTGGTTTCCCAGCTGTTGCTAAACCTCATTCCAGACGGACACTTACGGACCTTCTCAACACATTTAACTTGTCAGACACATGGCGACATAAATTCCACCATCAGTGTGCTTATACTTTTTATTCTGCCCCACATAATGGGGTCGATTAGGATCGCGGACGGACTTGCGTCTGTCCGCGACCCCAGAGCAGGAGGGAACCTCCGCATGGCATGCGGAGTTCCCTCCTGTGCAATTAGGATGTGACCGCCACCCTGGCGGTCACATCCTCTATTTTTAATATTGCAGCGGGTGCAGCTTCAAGCTGCACCTGCGGCAATGTTAAAAATGCACGCATTGCATTTGCATGCAGGAAGAGGCAGGCACCACGCGGTGCCTGCCGCTTTCTGCATGCAAATGCAGGGGGGTACCATAGGTACCCACCATGTGCACCCCCCTTCACCTAGGGGGCCCGCAACGGGCCCCCGCAGTGAAGTTCCGTATGCTTTTCCACGGCGGAAAACCCGCCGCGGAAAAGCATAATTTACTGGCCATCCTAATATGGTGGACGGTGTCTGGAAGACACCGTCACCATATTAGAGCTTTTCCGCCGCGGTTGTAATCCGACCGAGGCAGAAAAGCTGCGGACGGAAACCAGGACCCACCAGCCATCCTAATGTGACGGTGGGTCTTTGGTCAGTCCGCTGCGGTTTTTCCGCATCCTCGGGCCGGCGGTGGATTCCGCCGGCCCCGAGGATGCGGAAAAACCGCAATCATAATGACCCCCAATGTGTGGACTCACATTGACCACTGGTACATGTCTCAAGGCAGTCTGTTGTGTCTGCAAACTCTTGCACACTTCCCCTGCACACTGGCAGACCATGCTTTTCTAAATCTCTCTTTAAGGTTCTTTATGGTTTGGTTGTCCTTAGTATTTATGTAATACAGACGCCAACGCCAAGACGCCTTTGGGCATTCGTCGCACTATACAAATATTAATCAAATCAATCGAAATAATTTATCACAGATGCAACATAGATGTAAGTGTTTTTCTTTCACAAGCCTTTATTTAATATTAAGTTCTTTGCAGTTACTTAAAACCATTACAATGGTAGCACCATCGATACACCCCTAGAAGCAGTAGATGTACTAGACATTACATTTAAGGTAACATCATTACTCATAAAAGACATTCTTTTACAAGGTCCCTACAGAGAATTAGAAAATAAAATCGGGATTAAAACGTATAAAGTGACTTAGTGTGTTGGTAAAACTCTGGGCAAACCATAAAATAGTTATCAGTTTTTGAGGAACGGGAACCGGTTTGGAAGGCACTGGGCAAGGGGATAGTAGTTCATCCAGGATTCTCCCATATTTTCTACAAATTGCAAGGTTTTGAGTGTCTGTTGATGAAAAACAAAGTGCTGATGCCTCGAAGCATGAGGAGATGCTTGTTTACATTTAGTGGCTTCAGGAGAGATCTCCTGGGGATGTCAAAGAAAGATGTAAGTGTTCAGAAAGAGTTGTGAGTTTTTGTGAAGACTCAATACTTTAATAGCATCTCAGTATACATATTTATGCGTACAGGTAAAATAAAAGTTGGATACATGCAAAGGCAAAGTTCCTCTACACTATTTGGGCATAAGAAAAGCACTGTGTAATCGTACCTCTTCATCCTCAGATCAAAACCTGGTGCTTGGTTACAGCTTTGCCTACCTTAATTTGTTCAATCCTGATGATTGTGAAGACTGTAAACAGCTAAAACAAAAACAATATGGTGGCAAATTAAACAGCTGCCTTGCAGTGGTGCAACGAAGTAGTGTGCTAATCAGGAGTGTGCTCACCAGGAATGGATCATGTCAAGAGAACTCTTGCCTCTCTCAAAGATTTCACAGCTGCAGCCACTGCCTACAGGCAGCTCACCTGCATTTGAAGCAGTAGATGTTTGAGGCGGTGATCCTTTCATCTCTGGAAACTGTTAAATGTTGTTCTATTAAATATGATCACATTTCTGATTTGCTTCGTTTGACTGGGCCTTACATGCAGGCAAAGTCTCCAACAGAAAAAGCCAGCAGACTCTCCGAAAGGGTCTTTAGGATTGTTTATACCTAAAAGGAAACTAACAAAAGGGTCCATGCAGGACTTGCCAGAAGAAGGAGAGCATCAGCCTAGTCCTGGTAGTTGGGCAACTGCCCACTGACAACAGGATTCAGTGAGTTTCATAGGTGTATAAATTCAACCAATCAGGTCGGGCAGCGTTTCCCTTCTTAGAAAGAATTCTGTCGAGAACTTCTCCCAGGGATGCAGTTGACCATGTACAGCTTCTCCCTGAGTGCTCTGGTAGGAAGCCTTGGTCCAAACTAAATTAACACTTTTGATGCAATGAAAACCTGCTGCACTGCATTACATACAAAACAGAAAGAGAGACAGGGGGCTGTTTTTCTCCCTCTGTACTGGTAGACTTTAAGCGCCATAGTGCAAGGATGTGTAAATTCTCTCAAGCATAGACTTTGTATAAGAGTGGCACCCTTCAGCCTACATATAAAGCTGAACAAGTGTCGAGACTTTTAAAACTTGCTCCACTGCCTAAAAGACGCATATTTGCAAAATGTTAATGCAAATTGTCTGAAACGCTATATATTGATAGGCACAAGAACATGCTCATTTGTTTAATATACCCATTCTGCATCTTTTCTTCTATGCATTCTTCAAGGATTTTCGGTCTGACCATCCATGCATTTTTCTCTTCATCCATCTTTTTTCCAATCATTCTTAAATAATGTCCACTTTCTTTCTTTTTCTCCATTCAGCCTTCAATCATTTCTTCCTTCCTTCCCACCATCCTTATTTTTTTAAATCTAGTCATAATGTATGCATTCTTACTTTTCTCCATATGTCTTTGCCTTTCCAACCTTCCATCTTTCTCTCCTTACTCCTCTTCATCCATCCATCCATCCATCCATCCATCCATTCATCCACCTTTCCTTCTTTTCTCCACTTAGCAATCCATCAATTCATTGCTCAAGCCATCCTTGTCCCCATCTATCTTTCTCTCGATCTGCCTATCCTTGTCTTCTTCCTTCTCATAGTTTATCTGTTTTTCTCTCCATCTACGCATCCATACTTCTCTCCATCCAACTATTCTTGTCAGGATTCTGATGTCGACCTGGAAGAGTTTGTTGATGGCTAGACTGGAGAAACCCAGTTCTGATTGTGCTTTTCTGCTCGAGATAAAGGTGACGCCTAGTAGCCATGATAATTCCGGCACTAGACAGGGTCTGTAGAAAGATGTCCCTTATGGAGGAAAATACCCCCCCCCCCCCCCTATGGCAGCACGAATGAGGTAGCAGTAAAGCCATGGCAAGACTGCACAGTACTGGTGGCAGAGAGAGCAGGAAGATGTACTGAAAGTGCCAAAGGAAAACAAGTACTCCAGAAACTGACAAAACTCCTGGACTGAAATCAGGACAAGGAAACACACCTAACACACTAAGAAGGTTTGTGATGCAAGGAAGAAATGACTAGCTCCCTTATATACCTGCAAACAGGAAATTGCATCAGGAAAAACAGGTGCCACAATATTGGATTGGGAGATTCAGATATGAAAGCAAAGCAAGACAGCCATTTTGGTTTGGGAAAGATATGTTCCTGTAGAGGGAATCTCTGACAAAGAATTCTCCAGAAACTAAGAAAAGACAATGGCCTTTTCCCTACAAGGCCCACCCAGAGAGAAGAATGACAGCGTGGGACATTATAACAGTGGGTCAGTCGCTTACAGGTAAATCTGAATAGAGAACGCTTCAACCCACCGGCTCTCCCCCCTCTTTGACTCACTCTTGCACCACTGTGCATCCTGCCCGCCTGAGGCAGCTTCGGGGAGCTTCATTGGGCTGGATGCCAGAGGTGTGACAACTCTTCTCTTCATCCATCCACTCTTCTCTCCATTCATCCACTCACACATTCTTATCTTCAGTCATTTCATTCTCCATTTTTTTCTTTAGCCATCTTTTATTCTCGTTTTTCTTTTCTTGAACTCTCCTGTACCTTTTGTTACCCCTTGCCCCACAGCTCTATAATTCGTATGTAAGAACGTCCGTTTGGGGAGAAGCGTCTCCGATTACAGTCAAAGGAGAATATAAAGAACAATTTGCTAATCATTTATGTTAAACACAACTACCTTCTGTCACCCACCCCATCTTATGCTGCTAAAGCAAGGGGTTCATGATGACCCTGCCAATAAAGCGTTATTGGATTCTATGGTGTTCCACATAAACTATTGACTCTGTTTGTGCTTCTTTGCTTGTTTCTTCTGTGCCTATGACAAAGGTATTTGCCATTCAGAATGTCTATTGAGAAATTATTAAATACATTATAAAATCTTTTTTTGTCAACAAAGTCTAAAAATATCATAAAAAAGAAAACTGAAGTACCATGTTTACATCATAAAAGCATTTTATGTCTGAACCTAGATGGTAAACCATTAGGAACAAACTTAGAAGCAAAATCACATTTGGTTGAAAAGTCACATTTAATGCAAAATCACCATGCATAACCATTAGGAGTGTGGAAACACATTTAGGAGCAGAAAATCACATTTTAGAGGCAAACACACCAATGTGCAAAATTATATGTATGTGAAAAATCACATTTGGTCCAACATCAGTATGATGTGTGGTGTAACATCAGTACAAGTGTAGAAACATGCTTATGTGCAAAAATTGATTTAGGTGTCAATACACACTTAGATAAAAATAAAAAATCTAATTTATGTGCAATATCCCCTTTGGTGAGCCATCAACAGAATAGTGTAGGCACTTAGGGCCTTATACGAGTTTGGGGGTCCTCCTGTCTGCCCGCCACCGCTGTGCCGACAGGAGGACCTCTAAAGCCGTAGTGCGCCCGCCCGCTGGATTACGGGTGTAACCATAGCTGGCAAGCGGAGCTTGGTCGGTCTCAGGGCGTTGGTCTCTTAAGCTCCTAGGAGAGCTTTAACAACAGCTGCTGTGACAGTACCTGCAGCATGTTCCTGCACTGTGTGGCATGCACTATGGCGTGCATGCCATACCGTACAGGAACAGGGGTGCAACTCCAGTGGGGCACTGCTTGTGCCCCACTGCGTGCACCCCCTGGCCCTGACCAGAAGTGGCAGGGGACCCTAACCTCCACGTCTGCCTCCCTTTTCGTGGCAGGTTCATCACCATGAAAAGGGCAGTGGAAATGTAAGTCCGAATAGGGAAACATCCTTTACCACACAACTTTTACCACGCAGTGCTTTTACAACGCAGGTTTTACAACGAAAACCATTACAACGCATTGCACTGGGGAGCGCTCTAGGATAAGTAATAGTTTAATTTACTATCCAACACCTTGGAGTTGGAATAGTAAATTAAACTATTCACTATCCAGCACCCCTCAAAGCACGTTGTAATGGCTTGCGTTGTAAAACTTGCATTGTAACAGCATGCGTGGTAAAAGCATGCGTTGTAACAACATACATCCGTCGGAATATACTCGGCAGTGCCCTAGCGGCACCACCAGCCTATTCATGCCCATTTCCAGACCACCGGTGCAACAGGATCCTTCATTCCAACAAAATCAGTGGTCGCGTGTTGGTCCAACCACCACTCTCATTATACAGCAGGCTGACCGCCATTGTGGGGGTGGTCGGACCGTGATCATAAGAATGGCTGTCCTGTGGAATGCCATACTCATAATGAGGCCCTTAGTGCATAAAACATTTAGGACTGAATATCAAATTTAAGTGCATAAATATAATTATGTGTAAAATCATCTACAGGGCGAAGTCATATGTAGATGTAAAATAAGTTATAGGTTCAAAAACAAAATTTTACCTAAGCAAAGAGCCTTAAAGTCTTCTACTGGGAACCCAGTGCAAAATGGCATATTAGTAGGATAGAGGCGAGGAACGAGAAAGTGGAAGAATAACCAGGATAACTGCATTCTGAATTCTAGATATCCTATAGAGTTTGGAAACATGAGGGCCTAGGTAAAGAGGCTTACAATAATCAAGCAATGAGAATGCTAATGGCGATTAGACTAAATCAACGTGTGAATGACATTTTGTTCAAGCAGTGCCTGAAGGTGGCTGAATTAAATTTGCCAAATACTGAAAGGGCTGACCTAGAGCCCCTCTCTGTGTATCTTTTATGTGTGCATTAATGACAGGAGCTCAATAAAACAGCTGCAGCGGAATACAGCCAGACCCAAAAAAAGAAAATCCAGGACCTACAGTAGAATAGACACTCATCCTAATTTTTCCAGTCATATCCTTCTTGCAGATCAGCCTCTCTCATAGCACTCCCAAACTCTACTCATAACTCAGACTAAGCACCTTTGAATTTACTTCAAGGTCCCTTAGTTGATCTAACGATTTTTCTCCCAGCTCAAACACAACTGCCACCTTCTTTAGCCCATCTCACGCAGTTCATCTATTCATTTCCACTTACAGCTCTATCCAGGCTCCCTCAAACTCTTTCACATGCAATCAACCTCCTTCTGTTTACCCCTCTCTCATATAATTTGCCAGTCGGCCTCACATTGCTCTTGGTCAAACATATCTGCACAAAACTCTCAGCCAAGCAGCTACAGAAAATCCATCATCCAAGACTCATCCCAGCACTACAGGTCCCAAGTAGCAGCTCATTGAATGTTTTATAATAAAACAGCAGATGCATTTCTTGCACTGAAATGCTAGCTGCTGCTGTGATAAGCGTGGTCATATATATATATAAACTCACAGGATTCCACGCTAACCTTTACCGTCAAGGGCCACATTAGGGCGAAGCAAAATGAGAGAATATTTGGACAGAGAAAGTCTAGTCAAGGCAAAGAACTGCATGCCAGAAAAACCACGAATGATATGAACACCTTGAGTCAAAATACTGAAACAGCAATTGCGCCGCTAGAATTTCTGCAATAATGTCAAGAATAGACCAATAGCAACCAGATGACTGGGTGGAAATTGCGCTGGGTTACAACCAGTTTCATCAGACAATAGTTTCACAGAAGCTCAAAGGATAAGATGATGGTCATCCACCTCCAACCAGACAGCAGGGAAAAGATTCTCAACTTTTTAAACAATCGCACACATATATCCTGAGCTTGATTCCAGAATATTAGAAGTCCTTATTAAGTCAATACAAATAGTGAGATCATCTTATGTCCATCATTTATTCATTTCAATATGTATCCAAACTTGATCCTAGCCAAAAAATATTCTGGAATCAAGCTCAGGATATATGTGTGCGAATGTCAAGAATAGGCAGGGAAAATGTATTGACAGATGGCCTGGTTCCCAAACTTTCTATATTACTCTGAATTAAAAATCAATTTTACTTTGAAAGGAGAATTAATCGTTATATTGAATTTGCTCAGGTTGACATTTTGGAAATTATGAGGGCAATAAAAATGAGCTGTAAATACGAAGAATACAGTCAAATGTGGACCAAGCAGTAATTGGATGTTTTTCGGGCCAGCAAAAGTCAAAGAAAACCCATAGGAACCAGAAAGCCAAAGTCTCCTCTCTATTGCATTGTTGACATTTCACATACAGGTGTTCTGTGATCTTAAAAATGGCTTATGTTCAGGTTTCCTTCCATTTTATTGCAATTAAAGTAGCGGGTGCACATTTGCCTCATTTTTGTACATGGGTTCGTCTGAGAATTACATGACATACTGGCATCATCAAGAGAAGCACACTGAAAATGCATGTCAGTATTTACGCTTAGATTTCCAGCCTTTAAATTAGTGACAGGAATCCAATCTGTACTCCACTGCTGCTGGATTTCAGGAACAGTAGACTAAGGGGTCCGCAAAGCAAAGGGGGGTTCCCTCCCATATGCTCATTGTGACTTTCCTTGCAGCATCCCCAAGTCTGTATAATGTGGAGTAAGGGGAGGTGGGTCAGGCCCAGAATTCAGTGCATCTTTCTATGAATGCAATGTGCACCTGCCACACATCCTGGAATGGCTCAAGGTGAAAGTTTTATCCAGAGCAACATGCATGTGCATAAGGAATTTGCACACACGCTAGAGTATATATATGGTCTGTACGTATGTGGACTCACTGAATGCATTAGAACAGATGAGGAAATCTGTGTTGTGAATCTGGCTGAGACCTTGAGTTGGATTCCCAGGGAGTTTTCAGTGGAGATCAGTAAAGGGTAGTGTTAAGGGATAGCAAGGGTTTTTTAAAGTTCATGGAAGAATAGCATTGCGGCTCAATAAGAGGTTTTTCGGGATCACGAGGGGTATCGTTAAGGGGGTGTGTGGGGTTTTAAGGGTTCGAGCAAGGGTAGTGTTAAAAGATAGCAAAGGTTTTTTAGGTTTCATGGAAGGGTACCATTAATGTGTAATAAGGGTTTTTTTATGGTTCAAGGAAGGGTGTGAGAAGAGCTATTAAGAGGTTTTAGGTTCTGGGAAGGGTAGCATTAAAGTGTAGGACGGGTTTGGTAGGGATTGATTGATGTAAAGTAGTTAGAAATATTTACATAGCTGAGCCATGTCTAACTAGGGAGTTTGTAAAATTAGTATGCAAAAAGAGTAAATTGATAATTGTGTATACACTACTTGCCATCACAAACATAGATGTTTATGTATGTTCCCAAATTTCGAAGACAACCACATATCGAAGCACCTTTTTACAACGCATTAGTAGGATTTATAAAAGCTAATCTCTTCTGCCTCATGAGGTTCAGAGATGGGATGACTGCTGTTGCCCAATGGATGGCTGAAAATTGCCTTCAATTAAATGCCACTATGACCGAGGTGATGCTGGTAGGGAAAAAACCTCCCTTTGGAACGAACATTGGTGGCCAGCCTCCTTAGGCATCATGCCTGCTACCAAGCCAGTGGTTAAGAACTTGGGAGTGTGGCTGGATGCAGATCTCAATTTTCAGTGCCATACGAAGAAGGTCGCAGCGACATGTGTGGGCTTGTTGAGGGGCCTCCGCCCTATTCTGAAGTTTTTCACAGCGCCTGTTCGGCAGCTTATTATCCAGGCTACAATCCTATTGCGCTTGGATTACGCTAGCGCGCCATTTTTGGGCGCAAATAAAGCTGAGATTCTGCGTCTTCAGCGAGTTCAGAACTCAGCAGCCCGAGCTCTTGTCGGACTGCCTCGCAGATGCTCTGCTAGAGCCACCATCAGAGCCTTACACTGGTTACCGATTCAAGCCAGAATCCAGTTCAAGACACTCTGTTTAGCGTTTAAAATCTTGAAAGGTACCAGCCCTGAGTTACTCCGCCCACTCTTAACTCCGTACACTCCTCAGCGTAACTTGCGTTCCTTAGGTCAACATCTGGTAAACATACCCAAGTTCAGACTCTGCCGTGTTGGAGGTCGCTCCTTCCGACTGTTGGCGGCCAAACTGTGGAACTCCTTGCCTGTATCTATTCGTAGCATCGATGAGCTTCTCCCTTTTCGGAAAGCCATTAAGTCCTTTCTTTTTCCTTTGACTTAGGTTTTTCTCTACTGCAGTTTCTTTTTCTAGTACTATGTTACGGTCAGCGCCGGGACGCCCCTTAGCTGGGGCAGCTGTGCGCTCAAACAAACCATTAACATAACATTAACAGAGATGTCTCCATTTGTAAAACCCCTTTCGCCCTAATGGAATCCATTTGTGGATTCCTCGCAGATGTTAAAAAGCTAAACATACTTAATATGCTTTAAGACTGAATTTACTTTTGTGAATCAGACTATAGTATAGTCATGTCTTTGCGTGACTGAATCACTTTGTGATAGAATTGCCATTCTCTAACTCTTTGTGTATTTGTCTACTATCTTCCACTTTACTATTTGGTTTGATAAAATTGGGACGGGTGATGCTGCCTGTCACCTCACCTAACAATGTACCCCCAGTTTAAAGTTCTGGTCTTTACACAGTTTCAGCTCTCTGGCCAATATCATGAAATCAACATTATTCATAAAAAAGAATATACATGTTTACCTACACAGAGGGATTTTTTTAATGCATTGGTTTGCACAGCTGTTATTCATGTTCTGCTTTCACCTACTACAATGTGCCAATGCTTGTTTGCCATGGAGGTCATCAAATGCCAGAATTCTAAGCATGGAACCATCTAGACTTGCTAAGGCAAAATCACGTCCAAATGGTGACTTCCTTTCTGCAAGCTCTGAAAAAAACCTATAGTTATTTAACCCTGATGCCACCGCCTCACAAAGCCTTCATTATGCAGCAATCAAAACAAACTCACACTTTCTCCTGCTGTCGGTAAAGAATAGATGCCTTTAAATACACGTATTAAACGTTCTAATATCCACATTGCATTACCGAACATGCACCAAAGGTTACAAAAATAGCCTTGAATAATGCGCAATCAAGCTTGAAAAGCTCTTGCAGTAAGCTTCTGAGAAGATAATATTTTCGGTCAATAAGGCATTTGGTGAAACGAGGTCTTGTTTTTAATTAACCTTCCTATTAGCTGCTCAGTCGTGGCACGTCTATCAGGCTCGCTAAGAAAAACACGCTGTTTGGAAAGAGCAGGCGGCTGCCTCCAGCTTTCATCTGGTCCTCCCTGGCTTTCTTTGCTACATTCCACCTTGGCAGCTTTTCAAGGTTTGGGGCATCTCGCGGCTTGTCATGTTATCCCCCTTCTTGGACTCATCGCCTATTAAACCAACATTAGTCTATCCCCTGTGACAGGGCGTCCTATTGTGTTGTGACAAACCATCACGACGAACCTGCTGTAAGTATTTTACAATAATAAAGTGCTTCTAGTCTCCCGGGCTTTGTTTTGCCGCTGGCTGTCAGAATTAATATGTTAAGGCATTAAGTGTTCCAGCCAAAAGGCTAATACTGAATTCTAATGTGTTTAATCAAAATGGAGGAGGCAGTTCTTGATGATATGAGCCATTCCAGAACTGCATGGCAGGGATTCAGGTTTAATCTCGTGTTATAGAAGTGGGCACTGAATAAATGATATTGGTGTAAAGAGTGCAGATGCTGGAGCAAATGGCACTGACTTCAGCGTAATGGTTATTAATTAAAGAAAACCATTTGAGAGGTACTTAACCCCTTGCCTGCTGATGACGGAACCGCTCCGTCTTCAGCTGCGGTGGCGCTGTGCTGATGACGGAGCGGTTCCGTCATGGCCCGCCCGACGCTCCTGCGCGGCGCGAATCCCGCGCCTGCGCTGAGCATTCCATAGAGTGGGCGGGGTCATGACAGAACCGCTCCGTCATAAGCACAGCGCAACCGACGCTGGTGACGGAGCGGTTCCGTCACCAGCAAGCGGCTGCCGCGCGGCCGCCCCGCCCCCTTAGCACTGCGGCGGAATAGCCGCCGCAGTGAAGGGGTTAAATAGAAAAATATGGTCCTAGAAGTATCTCTATCCAATACACATCTCTGTGTAATTAAAACTGAAACAAGCCATCAACTTTGCTATTTTTTTGGGCTGGATCCTTAATCCTTTTGATTAAAGTGTGCTTAAAACCTACCCCTTTTATTGAATATTGGATTTTTATTAAGGTAGGTTGTAGGAGTGGGCAGCCTACTACAAGGTGTAGGCGTCTCACCAGCGAAAACATTTCAATTTGGGTCACGTTGAGTTCTACTTAATGTATGACATGATATATAATCCAATCGGTGAACATTAAGGGTAGTTTGAACTCTTAGTTACTGGATTTGTGAGGCCCATCTAACGTTCGGAATTTGCTTCCAAATCTGATGGGCCTTGGTTACAGAAAAAAACACGATTTTTATTACTCCCCTTCAAGCCTGTAAAGCGCTCTGATACCCTCACGGGTCTGGTTCGCGCTCTATAAAACTATAAAATAAATAAATAAATAAATAAATACATTTGATGGAAAACAATGGGAGGAGATACGCATGAAACAGCAACCCTTAGTAAGAGCCAATGAATGGATTGATCACAGGGATCAGTCTAACCTGAAAATGATGCCAGACCAATAGAACGGCTGGTTTAACAGTCACGCTGATTTTACACAGGTCAGTAGTCGTCGAGTAAATCACGCATCAGGACGGAAGAAAATATAAATTCTTACTTCTGGACCCCATACAGTTACATGAGCTCCTGTTTTATATTCAAGAATAAAAGGCAGGTACAAAAACACGTTCGAGCTTTTGATGGTATTTCGCCTCATTTAGACATTTTTGCAAAGAAATGGAAAAGTAGATTATGTCCTGATTTTGTGTATGTTGTCCCCTTCATAGGGCAACTAAAGCCGTCTAGAAGCCAGTGGTAACCTCTTGTACAAACACACCTTGGAGTGCAATTTGTACACAGTTCTTAATTGGTTCTAGCGGTAAAACACACATACATTTTATACGACCTGATAGAAAGTAGACTGACAGTCACTGAAGTAAAAGCCAAGAACGCTACCCTTTAGGTGGTGTC
This sequence comes from Lissotriton vulgaris, assembly GCF_964263255.1. Classification (NCBI taxonomy): domain Eukaryota; kingdom Metazoa; phylum Chordata; class Amphibia; order Caudata; family Salamandridae; genus Lissotriton; species Lissotriton vulgaris. Next base: position 1,136,505,419 of record NC_141697.1, read on the forward strand.
CTTCGTTCAATGTAATGTATTACTCTTTATCTCCTAGCTGGTATTTTTCTTTTTTCTTTTTGTATTTAGCTCATATGAACTGTTTTTTCTTATCTATTTTTGATTTTTAATTCTCGTTCTCATGTGTTTCATTTATTCTTTCTGTATCAAGTTCATGCATTCGTGTATTTAAATTGTTTATATGACTTTTTCAAAACTTTCAATAAAGCTTATTTTGAACTTAAAAAAAAGGTGGTGTCCTTCGCAATTCTTTTGATAAACATGTTTGTTGTCCATTACTCACCTCCTGGGGTATTTAAGGAGCAGAGTGGCAACATATGTCAATATGTGTTGTAGTTAATCACCGAAAGCTACCTGTCAGGGGGATTCCACAAGGCAAACCAAAGACCTCTTGAAGTATCAATGTATCAAACTAGAGTAGCATGGGCCAAGCTTAAAACTGACTGAAGTGGTTGCCTGGAACGCATATTTCATCAATTCGAATAATTATTACATTCAAATGAGTACTGAATGTATGGTCAAAACAAGTTCATAAACTAAAAAACTATCTCACACAAAACAAAGAAAACTGATCAAGGGAAATCTAGATAACATAGCTTTAACCATTTAAAATCTAAGTCCAAGTTAGTAATGGTTAACATGAAAGTCTAAGGAAAACTGTTTTATAATACAGGGAACGAGATGAAAAGTGAAACAAGCATTGGCAATTCCAATAGGTCTGGCTTATAAATGAAAGAGTGTCTTCAGTCACTGGTGAGCTTAGGCACTCAAGAATTCACCATACATGCGCTTTCTCACTCATCCTTGCACTCTTTCGTCTATTCTCCAACCCACCTTCTCATGGTGTTTATGTAGCTTAATAATATTCCCCCTTAATGACTTTACCATATGCTTTGCTTTTCACAATAAATACGTCAGATTAAGGGCCTGATTAGGAGTTTGTCCATCTTCCCATCGGATCCCCAATGTAGCGGTCCTAGGTAGAGCTACAAACCTGCAGTCTCCCACCAGCTGGATTACGAGTGTAATCCATGGCTGCCGGTGGTGGAACAGAAGCGGTATGTTTGCCCATAGGAGAGCCTTAAATGCATACCGCCTCCGTGACGGCACCTCCAGGTCATCCGTGCATGCCACACGGTGCACGCATGACCGTGCACTTTTGGGGTCACATAATGTGCCCTCCGCATGCACCCCCATGGGGAGATTTGGCCAGGGGCCCTCTTAGGGTCCTCTTTGCATGCCTTTCCAATAAGCATTTCATGGCTGGGTCCCCACCATGAAATGCTTGGAGGAAAGGCAGGTCATAATCTGGTCGGTGGGACCTGCTTCAACACCACCACCATTCATGACCCCAGTCCGACCACGGCACTGTTGGGATCCTAGATCCTGCGGGTTACGGTGGTGTGTCGTCGGACTGATGATGGTCCGACTGCTGTACTCCAATTATGGCAGTCGGACCGACGGGCCATCAGCGGTCGGACAGCCACCAACAGGTTGGTAATGGTCCGACCATCAAAGTCATAGTGTCTTTGTCGTAACCTTTGCACAATAAACACATTAGACCTATGCCATATGACATAACTTTTACCAATAAACCAATCATACCTATACCTTATATTATCAACTTGCCACCATAAACAACTTAAATATTCTATTCTGAGCATAAACTTTCTCTTACAGCATTCAATAGCCATGCAGAGATAAAACTAAAAATTAAAAAAATATATATATTAACAGCAAACATTCTTGAGTACCTTCTTACATGGACTAACAAGGTTTATCACAGTGCAAATGTTCTTCCCCGAGGATTTCTCAGCGGGGATAACCAACACCACAACAGTTGTCTAAAATAGTAATCTGTGAAATTCAATGCAAGAAAATAGCAATGGACAGTCTTTTCCATTAAGTAATAGCAATAGACCCTTAGGTCCTTTTGACTTTAGCAAATGCTTTTCATGATAAATATATCAATCCTACTGCCTTTGTCATAACTTTTCAAAATAAACTGATCAGATCTATGTTATCTAATATAACTTTTGTCAGGAAATCAATCAAACCTATCGCTATATATCATGAGCTTATTTCTATAATCCGCTGACCCCTAAAGTATTGAGCACTAGCTTTCCCATGTGGTATAAATCAGGCACACAGTAATGAAATTAATGTGTAAAAAAATTACATTTAGGAAAACATTTTACATTCTCTACTAAGGATAATGATCATTAAAGTGTTAATCTTCTTTCCCAAGGGTTTGACAGAGGGAGTAACTAACACCAATGCCCTTGTCTACTACCATAGTCTTTGAAAATCTGTGAGAAAAAATAAGTCTGCATGCCTTACTGCACTGTAATCAACTCTTAAAAGCCTTTCAGCTTTAACACATCTTTTTTCACAATAAATGTCAGATCTTCTGCCTTTGTTGTAACTATCAATAAAAAAAAATTATACCTGACATTACTTTTCCCAAACATCCAATAAGGTTCAAAGCCTTTGTCATTGCCTTCACCATAACTAGCTCAGGCCTACTGTATTCAACATTGGTTTTTCCATAAGAAAAAGTGGAATACAATTACTCGTTCCTCTGGGGAACACCCAGCTTTAATTCAATCAAAAGCTTGCAAAGTGAAAGATCAGCATCTGGGCAAAGTCTAAGCCCATCTTCTAGTACTGATTGTTAAAGCTTTTTTCCTGCTGGTCGCTTGACAACTGTGCATGCCAAGTCAAATCTAAAATGACAATGTGTGGCTATTTAGAGCTTGGTGGTCAGGGAACTAAGTCACAAATGTGGTGGAGTACTCTGTCTACCAAACTGACGGTGGCTATTTAGAATCAGACAGACTGTCACGTTTCGCTGGGCGCAATGTAAATTACGCTGGCGTAATTTACGTAATTTCAGCGTTTTCACCAGGAAAAAAATGTTGTGTTGCAGCTGAATGAGACACTACAGGCACTCTGCAAACTTTTAAAGCTTTAAGAATGGTGGAGGTAATGATTATGTCCACCATGGCGGATCATAGGCTGCCCACCAAACTATATGAAGACCAATGTTTTGCAAAGGGGCTTTCAGTGGTATGAAGTCAAAACAAAGATTCACTGGACACTGCCGAGAATATGTCGTGAATATGATTGTTTCTTGAAGCTATCACTTTGCCAGATGGGAAGGTATTGAAGTTTTATCTAACAGGACATCGATGTGGCTTATTATACTGGTAAGGATCGACAGATTGATAGCTCTTTCTCGATTCTGTGGGTAGTGGTGCATGGCCGTTCTTAGTTGGTGGAGCAATTTGTCTGGTTAATTCCGATAACGAACGATACTCCTCCATGCTAACTAGTTATGCGACCCCCAGCTTTTGATGTCAATGTCTCTATATATGTAAGTAACAGAAATATTGTAGACATTGCTTTTTTTGCTAAAAAAGAAAATAACAAGGGTTTGCTCAAAGACAGTCGAGAATAGGAAGCTTGAATGTAAAAAAGTATAAAAAAGATTAAAAATAAGGTAACCCAGAGTTAATTATTAAATAACATCTGTGGTACAAAGCAAAACTGAATTTATGGTTTCTGAGGCACCCTTTTGTTTAAAATGTATTATACTGGTTAGCACATATTTCTGAATAATGTTAAAAACCAACAAAAACGTTCTATGCAGTGGAAGGTCACTCTTGATTGCAATGCTGGTTTCAAGGCCCTTAGATACATTGTGCAGTTTCTCTCAGCCAGGTGTTTTTTATCTAAAATATTTTTTAATCAGCATAAAGGGGAAACAGGTTCAGATCAAAAAGGATTCTAAAATGTAGGAGCAGGTGTGAGGCAGCGTGCTGATACGGAAGGATCTCGCGAAGGTTTCAGAAATAAAACTTGGTGTATCCCCAGGTTTACAAATAAAGTACTTTGAAGACATTGCCTTGTACTGTGTTTGGTATTTTTCCACTTTTCATCCTGTTGCAATAGGCAGTCAGGGAGGAAAGTTGAGGAGACTGGGAATGGATTCAGAACTCTTTGTTCTAATGCTGATCTTGCATACTAACACCTAAGCCTAGGGGTGACTGAATCAGCAAGGAAACCTAAATTGTTTTAAGATCTCTAGTGCATTTAAAAATATTGTTTATTTGCCCCTGCTCTGTTATTCTTCTACATGTATTCGTAAGTCTTCTAAGATCTCACCGAAATTTGAGCCTCCATTTCTAACTCCTTGTGCATAGACTGAATGCCAACAAAAAAATACAAGATCATGATCTTTGTGAGCTTTCAGTGAAGATAGTGTCAACATTGTCACTTTGGGTGACAAATCCAAGAGACCAGTGTTGGAATGTACATGTTAATTATATCACAAACAAATATGTATGCTGCAATGACAGCAAATGTAAAAATGAATGAAGCAAATGTCAATAATATCTCAATTCAATATATTTTCCAGGTCAAGACACGAGGGGCAGTATTGTGTGGTTCTAACATTTGGAGCCGTTAGCCATCTGGCTGTGTTGGAAAAGCTATTTTGAAAGACTATTCTTTTAACTCTGTAACGGATTCCATGTTGTAGTGCTGGAATGCAACACTGACCATAAATCTCTATCTGAAAAGGCAACCAGGCCATTCTACACTATGTAATAAAGAGAAAATGTCATCAGGCAAGCAGTTGTTGAATAAGGTTTGGTAAGAACATTTGATGATGTCTTGTAATATAAACATATTGTTCAGACCCAGAAATTGCTGGAATCCCTGGGGTGGTCTGGTCTCCAAAAGGCAGATGATTCTTCTGTTTTACTATCACAAACTATTCATCCTAAAGAAAAGTACAAGGAACAAAAGTATTTACAGAGATCTTTGAAAGTTGAGAGAATGTGTCATATTGCATGCAAGTCATTCACCACACATAAATTAACAATGTTATTATGGCGTAATGTGACATGTTGCAAAGTAGAGTGTACAGCAGATTTGACTTCTGAAATACCTGGAACCTAGTCACAGCACAAGCATATTTTATTGTCCACCTACTGAGAGATGAGTTATGCTCATTTAATCCTCCTGGATTTGTTTGCATTTTAGACTACCTGGTTTATAGATGTCTGCCATATGTGAATCTCACTACCTGAGTTTCACTCACAGTAAGCTCTGTTACAATGTATTGGACGGGTTAACCGCCAATGTACTGCCTTTTAAGGTGAGGTCACCTGCTGCGCAGTTAGGGTAGGAGGCATATGTGTGCTGGCTGGGAGAGTGAGACTATCGCCTAGCTCAGCCGGGCATCTGCACGTAGGTAGCCTTTTACAAAAGGAATTCTTCAGTGATTGGTGCTGACCTGATGTTAGCCTTAGAATGTGAGTTGGAATTAACAGTGTGTGTAGGTACATTATTAAAGATTGTTGAAAAGTCTGTGTAATTCACTGTATTATAAACACTGGTTTAACTGTATGTACACCAAATTACAATTTCACCTTAGACCTGGAGATTTAGCTGATGCATCAATATTATGGTAAATCATAATCTCAAATGCAGATTTGACATTAATTTCCACATATCTACTCTCGTTGTGGTCTTTCAAGATTTATTATTTTTATCAGACTATAGATTCCAGTGATTTTTTACCCTTGCTTGACCAAGTTAATTATTCTGCTGGAGGGTCAAAGGTCTCCCCACACAATAGAGCTATTTGGCAGTGCTTGGGAAGGAAGTGTGGGGATAGAATCTGCATATGCCATTACCTTTCTTGTTGCACTTGGCTTGTGAAGGCTTGGTCCCAAAGAAACAAAGAAGGACAACCAGACACCTGGAGCTAAACAATGAAAGGGCTCCCTGTTGAATTTCTAAAGGGAAGGTACCAAGCAGCTGTGGTAGTTAGTGTCATGGTTCAAGGCTCACAGAGACGTCTTTCAATAGACCACTTCAAGTCACCATGTTGAAATGTCACAAAGTGCTGTGCAGGTAGGAGTGGAGTGATGATGTGCCCCCATAGGATCATGCAGAGGTGACTGCCTTCTAGACGCTTCCCCCTTCACATAAAGGCCCCTGCACAACAGGCCGGGACTGTGGTAAGCAAAGAAGGAGTAATGCCCAGCTGGAACAAGATAAGACGCCTGACCCCTACTGCTAGGATGGACTTATGAACGTTTATTTTCAGTTGGGACCAGGGAATAGGATTTATTTCTCTCAAGTCAGTGTTGTATGGCCCCTACACCCTCTGGTGGACAGAAAATGGACAGGACTTCTGGGCATGACCCTGTAGGTCTTCCCTATATCTTTGGTGGACTGATCCTTCAGGAGTGGGACCTCCAAAAGGAATGGGACCTTGAATTTCGCTGAACCAGGTGCGCTGCAAGTGTCCAAAGGAGGCTATGAAACCTGGAAGGTGCAGAGAGTGAGGGCACTCAGCCTTGGGGCCTCGGGTTCCTTTTGAGGAACATGCCAGGCCCAGGAGAAGTACCAGGCATCAAGACAGAAGGCAGGTCCTAAACAAGAAGGAAGTAAAGTATAAAGTAAGTTTCACAATGATTAATGAAAATTTAGCCGCCAGAAGGCCAAAACATAGACAGTCCTCATCCTTATCAGCTTGCGACCAGGAGCAATTCACCGGAACAGACCCCATTAACCCAACAGGGGCCAGAACACAGTAAGAATCTTATTTCCCTATTGGGACAGGGCAGGATCAGGTGTACATGGTGTCCTCCCCCCTGTCCAGTAAATGTCCCCGGCCATTCTCATCTTCCCAGGAACTGAAGCAAGGAAACATGGCATCAGGAAACATGCTTGCCCTCCCCTCAGCGTTAAAGATGGGCCAAGGGGGCACCCCTCTCCTATGGACTCAGATAGGCCAATGTGGAGAAAAATATGGAGCACCAAAAATGAGCACTGCCATGCTTGAAAGGCAGAAGGTGACGTGGTAGGGTCTCACCCCTAGGAGCACTTCTGAGTTCCCACCACCCCTGCCCATGCCCTTTTTGGGGTGATTAGGGTGACACCCAGCACACTGATCCCTGTCTGTGCTGGCCCCATGTGGGAGAGAAGAGGCATTCTTGAGTCTACCTCCAAGATGAAGGAGCACACACAAGGAAGAGAGGATGCTGGTTTCACACCAGCACACATCTGCTGTCGTAGGGTATGAGTGGCCAGGACGTTTGGAAATGGTCTCCCTACATGGACCCAAAATCCAGCCTGTGATCCAGCATGTGCTGGGAGCCCCATTGGAGGGTCAGGGGCACTCACCCTTTAAAAACCACAAAGACAAAGTAGGGCTACACGTTTTTAAAAATAAAAGAAGAAAAAAGATCATAGCCAGAGGGCAGGGAGTTGCCCCATAAGCTCCCATGTCTGACCAGCTGGGTCTGAGGCACCACATAAGCCCTTGCAAGTAAGACTGTAAAATGTGCATAATATTCCTTGTGGTGTCGCAGGAAGACAGAGCACCACCAACGTAAAGTAGATGAGTGGGGGGCTGTCAGGAGTTCAGCAGTCCCCTCAGGAGCCCTAACAAAGTTTATTGAAAGTCACCCTAAGTCACCCAGAGGTTTAAATTAATGACCCCAGGAGAATTCTCAATGTGTTTCAAGCTTTCCTCTAGTTTGGACTTTTGCTTTTGCCCCTAGTCTCTAGGGTGTGGGAACCCCTGTTGGCGGGTTGTAAGGCTGAACTTTTAGCATGTTGAAAGTTAAAAAACTAATGCACAAATTTTATTGGATTGAAATATTTTATTGATAATGGCAAAGTTGACGATGAATAATATATTTTAATTGAAATCGTCAAAAGGTTTATTGACAAACAAAGTTAACATTCAATCACTATATTTCTCAATCAGGCCTAATTAATGTAAATTCTGGAATTTCATGTTCTGTTTGTTACATGTTACTTGTTACATGTAAATCCCGAACGTATGCCATTACACTGCTTCTTTTAATTATAAGTTCAGAAATTATTTAAAATTGAAAACAATTACGCAAAAATTACCAAATTTTGCATAATGTCTCTCTGGCATCTCAAAATAAAAATTACACCGGATTTGCACTTTGAATAAAATATAGTGTGAAATGGCAAGCTGTGCTATGCAGGCACAAGGCCATTTTGTATACTCTATAGTCCTCCGGACTATTTATGCCACATTTCCCTTTTTTGTAGACCCATCCACCCATTCTTGTCCAGATAACCCATTGTTTCAACTTTATATTCATATTTTGTTTCCATTTTACTGCCCCTGTGCTTTTCTTTTTTAAATTTTTTGTCCAGTGTGTCTGATATTATATTTCTCTGCACTTTTAATGTATGTATTCCTTATCCCAGCAATAGCTAAGGCAAGAGGCACCACTGTGCCATCTGAACCCCGTGTTGTCAATGGCGGCACAAGCGTTGATGCCCCAATACACTTCTAATGAGTTGGAGCTTGCAGTTGTCTCTTTTTATATGCTCAGCACCATCTACCCTTCAGTCTGAAGGTACGAGCAAACCCAGCAAAGGTTACAGCCCGGCAGACACAAAGCTGTGGTGGGCGAGAGTGCTGAAAGGCCATTCCAAGCCACACCGGTCTCTTACGTACCCAGCAGCAGGTAATTCACCTCTGGGCTGAAATCATTGACATTAAAGAGATCTTCTTCAACCTGCTTGGCGTTGAGATGACAGGGCTAGATGAATTATGCTTACCTTTTTTATATTGTTCTATGTCTTACTTTTCATGAGGCAATATTACATTACAGGTAATTTCAAAGGAAATATCTATATGTAGCCAGTAGGTATTTATATTTCGGACCAAAGTTTCCATAGGAAAAGCATTTTTTGTTTAGCCACTAACTATGGCCCTGCTTCACAAATCTCCACAAAATGTACACAAAACTTTCCCTTTTTGGTTCAGCTGCTGTGTTAAAAGTTTCGGGGTGATCCATCAAGCAGAGGCCAAGAAAAATGGTGGGGCCCAAAACTCGGTCCCCCTATGTTAAGTTATTGAGGATTATTCTGTTTTTTAACACAACTACAGCCCGAACTGCTGAACGCAATTACAACAAATTTGGCAGATAGCTAGATGTTCGTTAAGAAACTTGCTGTTTGTGATTTGGTGTAAATCCGTTTACTAGTTTTTCAGATATCTAACTTAGAAAAATATAAAATCCTATTAAAATATGATTGGCTGTCAACACTTCAACCAGGAAGTGTTGGCAGCCATTTTGCGACTTGACTTGAAGCTGAGTCCCGGAAAAAAAGTTAAAAGTAAAGAAAGGGGCAGAGTAGGAATACCCTTACCCCTCGGATATGGTGGGGGGGGGTCCCTCAGAAGGTCCGCCGGGGATAAAAAGCATATGTGTGTGTCCACCAGTGTGTGGATCCGCGAGTCCGCAGCAAAAGTTTTCAAACAGCAAGCGTGGGCTCCCGAGCTTGCTCTAGAACAACCCCCAGGTGGGCCAGGTCCCGAGGGCATATGGTGCATATAGGAGGGTTGCAAATGGGGCCCCATACTTGGGCTTATAAAAGGCCTGGGGATGGTCAGCTCCTTGGGACCCTTTTCATTCTGAATACGGGCGGTCCCAGGGGGACCGCCACCTCTCCTGGGCTAATTCCAATTATGTGGGTGGGGTGGCTCGCAAACCCCCTCTGCCCCGTGGACAGCCACCTCCCCAGGCTAATTACAATTATGTGGGGGCACACTATATTTTTTGAAAGTAATGCAGGGGAGTGCCACCTCCCCAGGGCACATACTTTATTAAAAAAAGCAAAGACAGGGAGGCTCTACGGCCTCCCAGGCAGCACAGGGGACCATCACCTCCCAGGACACAAATGCAATAATTAAGGGGGTATGTTGTGAACCCCCAGCCCTGGGAACCAACAGCTTCCCGGGGCAAATTTGATCAAAGGAGGGGAGCCACTTGGCTGCCCATCCAGGAGCCCTAGATGGCTTGGGGACTGCCACCCCCTGGGGCTGGCTCCAGCAATGTCCCAGCGTGCCCACCCCAGGGACATTGCAGTTTGTTGCGGCTTGCTACCACCAAGCCATAGCAAACTCTCTGATTTCATCAAGCGAGAGCTTGCTCACTGTGCCACCGGATTCAAGTTAGCCTAGCTGATGAGGGGTGGTCCCAAGATGTTTGTTTCTGGTCCAGGGAGGAGCCAGCTTGGCAGTTCGGGCTGGACTGTTCCCATGAGGAGCTGGAACAAGACTGATTTGCATATGGCTGGGAGTAAAAGAACAAAGGATTTAACGCAGATCTCTCGACTGGGGGGGAATGTTTGATTCATTAGTATTCCATCCATCATTTGTTGCTGCAGCACCTGCAAAATAATGGGCAGTCTTGGTATATTGAAGGAACTTTCTCATTATTATGCCCACTATTGGTATACTACTGGTCATAGAATTACTGTGGTAATTCATGGGAATATTTGGTGATCCAATACTTGATGGTGCCCACCCTTGGCATAATGCTTGCCTTGGTATAATGGTGATTGTTTCTTATCTATTGTGAAACTTTGGGTGCCCACCGCTGATATAATGGTGGCCATGGTACAATAGTGATTATTATTTTCATATTGTGGACATCCATAGGATGTGCCATCATGTTGACCAGTCTCCGCAGAATGCTCCTTCCTACAAAGTGGTGGTAATACTTGGCATATAGTGGGCATTCATTGTGTGGTGATACCCATTCCTTGTATAAAAGTAGTAGAAATATTTGCATGTAACTGAAATTCATTTCATGTGCTAGTAATCGATTTGCATTCAAAGCAGAATCTGTTCATGTGTCAGAAACTGACATTTCACATTTTTTGGCATCAAAAGTGTAGTTAATAAAAATTAAATGAATAAGTAAATAAATAAATTATGAAGTCATAATTGAAGTGGTTTGCTGATATTTTGGTTTCTGTATTCCAAATACAAATTTAGAGTAAGATGAGTATATTTTCTAAAGTAATGCTTAAGGACAGATATTTGCACATCATGCTAAGTTCTGGGGCTTATACTGCTTTCTTTTTTCCTTCACGGTATCCCTTTTTTTTAATGATTAGTGGTGAATGTTATCAAATATTTTGACCAGGCCTTAATGACATTATGCAAGACTGCGGCTGCTTGGACCAGGATCCTCTGATTTGTAGCCATAGCTCTGTAATAGGACTCCAAGGGGCATATGTACAAGGGCTTTATCTCCGCTTTTTTGGCTTAAAAAGCGGAGATAAAAATATCGCCCTATTTACAAGAGGGTGCTGAATTGCATAATCGCATGTTAACACCCTTTTGCACTATGCCTACCTTTGCATCTTTAATGAGATGCAAAGTGGGCGTTCCTGACATACTCTACATGTCAGGGCATCAATAGCGCGGCTTCGCGCTATCAGCAAGGATACCCTAGCATTTTAGCAGACGTTAGTTTTGGGAGAAAACTGTTTTTCTCCAAAAACTAACGTCGGCTAAATTCTTGACTTAGCCACCCCTAACATAGGGGGTGGAATGTGCTAATACGACCCTGTGGGTTGTATCAGCAACATTATCGCCCTTTTGTAGGGAACATCGCTGGAAAACCAGTGATGTTCCCTGCAAAAGGGAGATAACCTCGCTATCTCTGGAATTTTTATTGCCCTGGAGTAATGCGTTGTTAATTACGCGCTACCAGGGCGATAAAAAGGAAAGATAGCCTGCGATAATATAATTATCGCTAAGCGCGGCCAGCGATAGATATCGCTGGCGGTTGCAAATATGCCCCATAGATCAGTCTAACGCAGCTGTATACAGCCGGAGATTGGGAGTTCGGTATCACTTTGAATTTCTCCCCTCTGCTCTTACAAGTCGATTGCCATCACAACACATGACTTCGAAGATGCAGGATGGAAAAATAGAAGGAAATGGAATTTAGTAATGAAACAAGGTGTTATTTACAACTTAAAAACTAAGGGGCAGATTTATTTTGGGAATGCGCCACGTTTGCGTCACGCAACTGTGGCGTAAACGTGGCGCATCCCTACGACCCATTTGCAACGTGACGCATCTAGACAGATGCGTCACGTTGTAAAGCCCTGCCCCACTTGTGGGCGTTCTGGCGCAGGGTGGGCGATCCGGGCCAGGTGCGCCTCGCAAAAGTGGCTGAGTAAAATCTATAAGATTGCACTCAGTCAATTTCAGGCCAATGCTGCGTCAAAACCCTGCGCCTGCTTGAAGCAGGCGTAGGTCTTGACGCAGCATTGTAAAGATGGGGCACCCCCGAGCCTTGCTGGAGCTGCGTCGCGCTTGCAATGCAACTCCAGCAATGCGCCACCTTTACGGCACAGATGCGTCACGCATCTGTGCCGTTTTTGCCCCATGGTGCGCCGCATTGTAAATGCGGCGCACCATGTGTGGCGGAGCAGCGGCGCAAAATAACTGGTGCATCCCTGGCGATGCACCAGTTATCATAAATCTGCCCCTAAGTGGCCACTTGAAATCTCATATCCAGCTTTTTGGACTGTATCTAATGCACATGAAATTTTCGCCAATTTCCAGTAAACTTGTGGTGAGAAAATCATCGTTGTCCTACAGTTCTTCAATGTTTCAGTTGGGTGAGCAAACTCTAAAAACAATTGTTGAATGTCAGACTTGTTTAGCAGACAATAAAGGGCATTGGGGTCTGTAATTAGTGCACCTTCAGAACCTATGGCTTTGTTGTAAATGTAGGAAGTGTGATTCATGCTCACTATCCGTGGTGCGAAACCCTCACCCCCAGCTCCCCTTCAGAACCTAGTGCTTTTTTGCAAATTTAGGAGGCGAAGGTTATGCTCACAGCTCCACTGGAAGAAATATTACCTGATTGCTCCTTGACTGCAAGTGTTACTGGGTAATAATGCCATATCACTGTCAGACTTGTCGAGCCACCTTTGTTCACCTTGGCCTTTCACTTCACACCTGTTTTGAAATGTCAATAACCGGGACTGGCCGTGGTGCATCCCCAAAAAGCATTTGGCCCACTCTGGCAAATCTACCTCTGCCACTCGAATGTGCCACACATTACTATTAGGAGAATTTTATGTTAACATCTAGTGGCACAGTTTGCACCCTTTCCATGATTAGGCAATCAACAAAGTTTATTTCCCTCCTGTGAGTGTGATCGAGGGTGACCATTTCGTGGGCTGTGCAGTAAACAACTGACACCAGGTAAACACCACATTTAAAAGCATAGGTACAGAACAACCAGCATGTACCATCTGCCAAGCTTGACAGATGCTTAACCAGCATGTGATTGACTGATGAACACAATGACATCATGATTTTTACAGACAGGTGTAACAACAGACAATGTATGTCAAAGTCACTGAATATAACATTTTGGCACATGGACTCTGAAGGGAGCTGATACATTGTCTGCCATGGATGAATCACAAAAGCATTTATTTTACTATCTGAGTGAAATTCTGACAGCCATCTGCCAGGCCTAATCATACACATTCATCCTATTTTGCAAGATGTATATACACAGAGCCATTCCAGACGGAGTAAAACAAGTGTGTGCTCTTAGACCAATTCGCCTTATCAGATTTCAAGCAGTGTAACGGAGAGCCTGCTTCTTAGCCAGGGCCTGAGGATTGATGGGTTGGAAACAGAGCTTATCAGAGTTTATTTTGTTAATGTAATGTTTTCTCTTGGGAGCCATTTAAGTGTAAAGGCCGAGCGAGTCATATCTTCTGATATGTCAGAAAAAAAGTGCTTCTGGGTTGGACAAATCTTAGGATTTTAAACTAAAAACGCGTGCTCTTTAAAGGCATACACACCATTACTCTTTGGCTTGAAATGCTTTCTCAAACAATGTTAAAGATGTATGTTATTTCTCTGCAGAGAAATACAATAGATTTTTAATTCCAATTCTTGCAAATGAAGTAAAAAAGGATAAAAAAGATGTTTGGAAATGTGGTATCACATCTAAATTGTTAATTTTCGAATAATAAAATGCACTAGAAATTGCAATACACCTCGTATTTAACAACATGGGGCGCGATTCACAAAACGAATCTAAGATTCCTAACTTTACTACTCATAAATGCCTTTTGTGAATACCAAAAGTCGTAAAGTTAGGATTTTGTCTCAGAATACTTTTTTGAATCGGGCCCATGAATTTTGGAAAGACCACCAAAATATGACATTTTTAATTGTGAAAACTATGGATCTTTTGAACTTGATACCATGCTTTGTGCAATGTTTGGCTAAACTGTGTGTGAGACTATAGATAATGTGTTTGCTGTGATTTTAGGAGGGATTCCGTTCTTGCTGTGAGCCCTGTATGTGAGAGGTGAAGAACAGTAAAGAACTGGCTACGAGTGCAATGCTGTCCTAAAGGTAGGTTGTGCACATGCAATTGATGTTATACGTTGGGTGAAGAGGGTTACTTCACATGCTATAACAATGATAGCAAATGAACAGGCAATGCACTTGCTAATTTGTTATGGGTTTCCTAGATTGTGAGATGTGTTAAGTAAAGACTGGTGGTGCCCTTGATATGGCTATGATAGTAGTACAGACCTGAAGGGCACTTGCTATGGGTGTCTGTTTCCTTTAGAGGGGTATTGCACACAGCATGAATGTTATATACGATTAATAGTGCATGTGCTAGGACTGTGATGTGTTTCCTGAAATATGGGATGCGTGTGGGTATTTCTGCACTTGCTATAGGTGTGAGAGTAGTAAAGGCAAAGAGGGCACTTGATGTGATTGCTTCCTAAAATGAGATATTTCACATGGTTTGGATGGGATAAGTTTTTAATGACATGGTATAGTAGATTTTCTGTGATTGTGACCCTTCCACATGCTGGCATTTGTCATGGAATGCCACCCTGTACCTTTCCAGAGGTAAGCTCCTCAACCTTACTGCAAATTCTAAAGCCTCACCTCAGAACATCTAGAAAATTGCCAACACTGAACTTCATGTTACCCATTAGTACACATGACCAATAAGGCGCAAATATGCATATGCTGTATACACTTGGGAATACTGCTATTATTCAGTTTTTGCAAACAATGACTTTTTATCATTATGTTTATCCAAAATAATCATAAGTTACACAAAAATGTACAACAAGTAAAGAGCCTGGGCTAGCAGATTTATAACATGCACAAGTGCTAACTCAACCTAGGACTGCTGTAGCAACCATATGCACCCCCTACGTTAGAAGGGTGCCATCTTAATTAATAACTACAAATGCAAATGCAATAAATACAACTAAAATGTGCATAATGGGTGTAATGCACTTGATGGGAGTGTGCTGTGAGTTTGGTGAAAAGGAGGAATGCTCTTGCCATGGCCGTGTTGTATGTTTGGTGATGTGGAGCAAAGGACTTGTTATGACAGTGATAATTATTTGATGAAAAGAAGAGCTCTTACAATGGTTGTGATGTGTTAGGTGAAGGCAGCTATGGTGCTGCTATGTCTTTGATATGTGTTTGTTGAAGAGGAGTAGCGCCCTCCAATGATGGTGGTATGTTTCTAATAAGTAGAGAACTCATCAGTGGTATAGCAAGGTATAGTCATGACTCATGAGGCTATCAAGGAAAACTGACCTCTTAGGTCGTGAAAAACAACCTCAGTTGGGGTTTTGAACTCATAGACACTCCCTATGAGCTAGTGCTTCCTCCACATGTAACTGAGATCGATGATTTACAAGTGCCAGCTAAGGTCTCGGTTGACACAGATTTGAGCATCTTGATTTGGAACTTGGCAGGCCTCCAGTTTCGGTTGAGGGACCCAGACTGTTTAGAATTGATAAGACAGCAGGGGTATGTAACACTTACAACGCAACTTTTACGTCGTAATGCTGTTACAACGCAGCTATTACAACGCAGGATCCATTACATCGGATGCCATTACAACGCATGGCATTACATAGCAGATGGTATTACAACGCATACCATTACATCATAAGTATTGGTAAGTAAATAATTTTTTTAAATTTTATTTAATATCATATAATTGGTTTAATTATTATTAATTATAAATAAAAATATTTATTTATGTTTTTAAATATTATAAATTAAATATATTAATTTAAGTAATTTTGGGGTACATGGGTGTTTTTAAGTTTTAGGGAAGGGTTTGCGTTTTGGGGTACAGGGGTGTTTTTAGGTTTTAGGGCAGGGTTTGTGTTTTGGGGTACAGGGGTGTTTTTAGGGCTGGGTTTGGGTTTTGGGGTACAGGGGTGTTTTTAGGTTTTAGGGCAGGGTTTGGGTTTTGGGGTATAGGGGTGTTTTTAGGTTTTAGGGCAGGGTTTGGGTTTTGGGGTACAGGGGTGTTTTTAGGTTTTAGGGCAGGGTTTGGGTTTTGGGGTACAGGGGTGTTTTTAGGTTTTAGGGTAGGGTTTGGGTTTTGGGGTACAGGGGTGTTTTTAGGTTTTAGGGCAGGGTTTGGGTTTTGGGGTACAGGGGTGTTTTTAGGTTTTAGGGTAGGGTTTGGGTTTTGGGGTACAGCGGTGTTTTTAGGTTTTAGGGTAGGGTTTGGGTTTTGGGGTACAGGGGTGTTTTTAGGTTTTAGGGTAGGGTTTGGGTTTTGGGGTACAGGGGTGTTTTAGGTTTTAGGGCAGGGTTTGGGTTTTGGGGTACATGGGTGTTTTTAGGTTTTAGGGCAGGGTTTGGGTTTTGGGGTACAGGGGTGTTTTTAGGTTTTAGGGCAGGGTTTGGGTTTTGGGGTACAGGGGTGTTTTTAGGTTTTAGGGCAGGGTTTGGGTTTTGGGGTACAGGGGTGTTTTTAGGTTTTAGGGCAGGGTTTGGGTTTTGGGGTACAGGGGTGTTTTTAGGTTTTAGGGCAGGGTTTGGGTTTTGGGGTACAGGGGTGTTTTTAGGTTTTAGGGTAGGGTTTGGGGTTTGGGGTACAGGGGTATTGTAGGGTTCAGGGGTAGGTTTGTGTTTTGGGATAATTAAATTATATTTACCATTTTTAAATTAATTAAAATATATTTAATAAATTAAATTAATTTTATTACATTAATTACATTTTTAAATTAAATTAATTAAATTAAATAAATATTTCAATTAATTTAATTTATTTTCAATTATAAAAATATGTACATTAAATTAATTTCATTATTTTAATTAAATTAAATTATTTCCTTTTTTTATTAAAATTACATTTATTAAATAGATATTATTTTATTAAATTAAATTAATGGCTATTTCAAAATGTATTTTAATTAAATTAATTAAATTAAATTAATTAAATTAACTTAATAAATTTTTTTTTAAAAAGGTATACTTACCTATACTTACGATGTAATGGTATGCGTTGTAATAGCATCTGCTATGTAATGCCATGCGTTGTAATGGCATCCGATGTAATGGATCCTGCGTTGTAAAAATTCCGTTGTAACGGAATGCGTTGTAAAAATCCGCGTTGTACTGACACCAATCCGACAGCAGGATATAGTTATGTTCCAAGAGACATGGGCAACTCAAGAATTATATATTGACGGATTTGAAAGCCATAATATCGTAGTTCCCATTCCCATGTTTAGCGACCCTCGGGGGGGCCTATCAATTTGGATAAATACCGCCGCAGGCGGAAGTAATAAGGCCCTATGCTCTAAAAGCAACAATTTCTAAGTACTATTATATAAAAGGGGCATCTCTTTTTACTTAATTAATTTTTATAATAATGATTTCCACTCGATACCTAACGGGAATTTTATTAAACTATTTGATTTTATTACTGACCTAGATTGCCATAAAGAACTTAACAGAAGTTACCTGGATCCTGGAATAAACATCAAGAAGAAGGAAAACTCCCTTTAGCTACTGATAGAATGTAAAACCAAAGGTATCCTGACTCTTCCTTGCACCCAGTGATTGTAACTGCACTTGAAGGATTAAGGGGGTGGCCATCTGATGCTACTACACTTCTTACCTGACTACACCAGCAAAGTCCAGAAAAAAGATAGCATCTTTCTATAAAGTGAAAAAAAAAACATCTGCAACAGCTGGATTTGCGTTATGCATTGATGTTCCTCGCCAAGTTTAACATCCTCGATGGAGAGACTACCCTCTTATTTTCATCATCAGAGAAGGAATTGGAATTGGTTGGCAATCAGAGGGGATGTTTCACCAAGGGAACGGAGGGACAACATTAATAGCCACAGCAACGAAGGATGGACTAAGGTATGAAGTCAGCACCACATAACAACTATCACGGAAGGGAATGAGCACTGAAGATACTGCAATAGAAAGGGTGCAGGTGGTGTAAAATGGTGCAGAAAAATCAATCATCCCTTCCTTTACCTGGGACACCACCCAGAAATGGACACTGGTCGACTAAGATGTCACAGATCTAGCCAAGGTGGTGCTTTAGGGGTGGGAGGCAGAGCTCACCCCAATGGCTGCTGATTGTATACTGTCCAGTGGTTAAAACCATATCTGCTCTTCCACCCTGACAGGGGGTAATGCCACCAAACTGCCACTGTTGCACTGAGGGAGCGGCAACAAGAGTATGCATCTGTGCTCATTGACTAGTGCCAGGAGGGCGGCCTATTGCAAGATGGAGGGGACTCTCTAATTCCTTCTGCAATGAGTTCTGACTTTGTTTGCTGAGTCGCACCCTCTGATCCTCCTCCAAAGAGAGTGGAGACACAGTCTACTGCACACAGTATGGTTTAGTAGGTCAAGCGTCTATTGGCACATTGACCTGGGTTGCTGAGTAATGGTGTTTGTGTTACTATGGTCCCTTTTCCTAATTTTCAGTATTTCCATCAAAAATATACACTCTGGTGCCCCACACATTCGGTTGGGAGCTCTGCATACAGTAGAATCGATCTCCTTTGAGACTCCCACACATGATATCGGAAATGGGAGATCTTGCCAATATTACAATATTCTGAACTGAGATGTTACGGGCATGGCCAACGATATTAAATGGTCTGAAGTTTTCCTCTACCTGCAGCCCACCATATGCATGTGTTCTGTCTACAAGAGATACACATTTCCCAAGGTGAACTTTTGAAACTGCACAAGCAATGGCAGGGCATAGTGCTGGTAACCAGATACTCTACGTATGCTAGTGGGCTTCTGGTATTGATTGCACCAGGAGTCCCCTTGATAATGCAACACTCCACAACAGACACAGAAGGTTGTATGTGGTGCTGGTGGGACTATTTGATGGTACACCTTTGAAGAACCGGTATTTAAACCCAGCGGCGCCATGGGCACGCCCAAAGTCTTCGGGTTCACCTGTCTTAGAATACAGAGACACGGGATACTTCTTGGTGGTGTCAAAGATCAAATTTATTGGCTGCAGCCAGTAACAGAGGTCCTAGAAGTACAACACGGTGTATGTTCTCAGGAGACTGCTCAACTTTACAAAGCAAGCCATCCCTTTTTATACAAAAAATTGTGCTTCAGGCAAACATTCCTTATTTACAGTTTGACCACTCACATGTTTCCACGAGAAAAAGCATTGCATGATGACAAACCCATTTTTCAGTTTGTCCAGCCCATAATTAATCATCAAACAAACCCAAGATAAACATTCTTCTTTAGACAAGCCGGACAAACCCATAATAAAAAGGACCACAACCCACATCATAAATAGACCATAAAGAAAGAAACAGAAACAGATAGAAGTAGGATAAGGCATGTTTTGTGTGTGGTAAAACTTTACGATGTCCTGTGCTCTGATCCTTAATCTTGATCAGCTAAAGGGCAAGAACGGGTTTGGCAAGGTCAGCTTCAGGCAACAGAGTCAGTTCACTCAGGTCAAGCAGGAGTCAGCACAAACTCAAGCTAAGGTGCATGTGTCCCAGAGACTTGTTCAGCCACAGTCATAAGCCTATGTGAGGGCAATCACAAAATGGCTGCCATGCACAAAATGGAACCCGAGGGTACAGAACGAAATCTTCAAATACATAGGGAATCCATCGGTGTAACATGACGAAAACACTCATACTTGCTGAACTCACTGTTTACGGTTCGGTGTTACCAAAATCGTAACAGAACCACAACGTTTATGACCCAGGTTCAGAATTCACGGAACCTCACCTTTGTCAGTTGTCATGCTTTATGCCCCAACAAAAATAAGGCTGACTTCTTCAATAAATTACCACCTATACTCCTGACCAACCCATTTGCCCCATGCATTTGGCTAGGCACTTAAACACTGTCCCCAAAATCAAAATAGATAAGCCTATCCCCCCATTCCAGGAGCTCAAGCAATCGTGACCACAAAACACCTCCAACATTGGGCAGTGCATATGCAGGTATCCAACATCTGCCGGCTCGTACACCCAAACATGAAGGACTATTCATACCACTCAGGATTACATGACATATACACTAGGATAGACATCATCTAATGCACCATAGAGCTGGGCACAAAGGGACTGGTGTTGAATACCTTGAACTTACGCTCTTGCACCCCACTACCCTCCATACCCACATGGTGTCTCCATGTGTAGGCACTTTGAGAACCAGCATTTCACTCTGCACTAGCAGACGGAGTGGATAATTATTTTTCAAGAAAAACCTGGCACAGCATTAGATATTCTTGTGGAGTGGGAGGTTTTCAAGGTGATGCTTAGGGGGCTGTCTATTAAGTCAACCTATGGGAGTGAAATGAAGCTTCATAGGGAACTGACATCCTTAGATTCTAGGATTTGTGAGTTGGAGGTAAGCTCAGTATCGGACCCCAAAGCCTTCACTCTATTAGTTCAGGCCGCAATAGACCACAGAGACACCCTAGGCATATTATCTGCAATGGACTACAGGGAGCACTTGGCTCACCAGCACAGTCAGGAGAATTACTCACCAGGCTATTCCATTTAGAAGCACTCTAAGCCCCTATAGCAGCTATCTGCAATTCACAAGGACGTGTAGTGAACACGCAGGTCGAGAATAATCACACATTTCAGGAATACTGTGGCGCCTTATTCACTGTCCCAGAGGTGATGGATACCCCATGTATAAAAACTTACTTGGACAGTCGACACCTGCCAGCTTTTAACATGCTCCAGTGTACTGAACTAGACTCTCCACTGGAGATTCAGGATGTGCACTCGGCTACCTCAAAATTGGCATGGGGTGAGACGCGTACTATGGGAGGTTTTCACATCGAAATTTAACATCACATTCACCCCACAATTTACCTCCAGACTGCTACAAGTCTACGAGGTGGTGCAAGAGTGCAGGAACTGCCCACATACTATGAGAGACTGTTCTCACAGTTCTAAGTTAAATCGGCAGGGACCCACTACTTCAAGCAGGTTTATACCACCCCCTATCCTTAATGAACTTGTAGTGCGGGATCCTAGGAAAAATACAGCTTACAAACTGGTTCCAATAGCACAATCTCTAGTTCACCCAAATGAAATTAGATTTATCCTTGGGTGAAATACCTTCTTAATTCTGAGCTTTTTGTTCACCATAATGGATTGGGCACAGAATGCCAAACCTTGCCCCTGGGTTGCATCATTGGACATAGAAATGTTCTTTCACACCCTAGGGTGGCCATACCTCCTTACAGTTCATTGCAGGCCAGAACCCAGCGGGGCTCGATGCTCACTCGTGGATGGCAAGTTGCTGTACAAGGATTTAGGGCGCACCACCTTGAGAGGCCAGAACCCCGGGCCACGCTCAAGTCTCGATCTGGCAGCTAATGGTGGTAGGACGCCCTGGAGCATGGACCTGAAAACCACCATGGATAAAGCTCCTTTACTCGGCCCCTTAGGTGCGAGTGAGAATGAGCAACATAATCTCTGATCCAAAACAAATAGAACGCGGCACCCAACAAGGATGCCTGCTGCCCCTTGTTATATTTGCATTAGGCATCAAGCGCCTGACTTGTGCATTGCAAACATGGGTCCCAGACTAGGGAGCGCAGATGGTTGGGAGATGGCACTTTATTTCATTATATGCAGATGATGCTCTGATATGCCTTCAGGAACACAGAGATATCATGTATCCCTTAATTGACCGGCTTCAACAATTTGGCAAGGTGTCTGGGATAAGTTGTGTCTCTTCCCCCTGGCACCAATGCAGGAGCCACAGCTTCAGAAGTTGCCTACCACTCTTCTCCCCTGGGCCTTTAGCACTCCCAAATAATGATAAACACTATGGGGCCCTACAGCTCATTTGGTTGCGGACTACCACTATCCCCTACGGGACAAATATCTATCTCTAAGATGTTGGGGCTTCCACACTTACTGGATTATTTCTCAGTCATCCTAGTTTTTCTGGGAACTAGAGTTCCAGCTGATCACCCTGATATGGGGTATAGGCAGGTGTAAAAGTTAAAATAGTTAAGTTAACAAAGTTATATGCACTGTTGGAAGGCCTAGGTGAAATGAAAAATGATTGCATCGCTACTCAACTTTAATGGCCTAAATGTTGGTTGGGGTGGGCTGCACCATGGAACTGGGGGACTGGTTTCCTGCTGCCCTGTTGGATGCAAAGTGCATCACATATAAATATAGCAAACAGAACAGGATGATGGATGGAGTGCTGAAACTTTTCAGTCACTCATCGATCTGGGTTTAAATACATTCTTTCTTTTGCTTACTTTGCTACCTCAGTTTGTACCCAGCCATATGCAAATCAAGAGAATAATGGATTAAGCCCAAATCTGTGACCAAGGGTGAGTGGTTGAAAAGATCTGATCACCAACAGCCTTTACGTACGACCCCTGCATTTTAATGCAGGTGGTTGGACCATCGCAGTCAGAGACCAGACCACCACCTCTACCAGGATCCCATATCCTGACAGGGTAGCTGTCTGAGTCGCAACCGAGAATGGTGGTGGTACCGAATCAGAAACCACTGTCGGGATTTTGATATCCCTTTCTGACAGCCTGTTCATGGCGGGAACACCACCATGTAGACGCTGTTGGAAAGGGATATTGAGGGCCACCAAACAGGGGCCCCGTCTGACCCCTTCAAAGTCCAACACTTTCCCCATTGATGCACAGACTGGGGTGGGATTAGTAAATGTAACCCCTCCTGACTCCAATGCTTTCCCTACTGTTGCACAGACTGTAGTGTCAATAGTATATGTATTATTCCTAGAATTTCATTGTTTTGTTAATATTCTTTAAAATTATATAATTATTATGTTATTGTGTATTTAAAGTTATATTTTCATATATTAAATATTTTAATAGGTTTTAAGTCAAATGTATTTTTTGTACTGTTTATGTGTAATCAAATAGGGATTTTTACAAATATTTTTTCAGATATATATATATATATATATCTATATATCTATATATCTATATATCTATATATATATATATATATATATATATATATATATATATATATATATATATATATATATATATATATATATATATATATATATAGATATATATATATATATATATATATATATATATATTCATGAAACAAGGTTGCCCTCTATAAAGCTCCACACGCAGAGGAGTATACACACATGAGGTCACAGGCAGCCAGGTTTCAACAGGCAGCAGGCTCCTCAATCTACCATAAGAGAGTTGGGAATCACCAGCGCTCATGGGACGTCAGGAGCCTCGCCCGCAGTGACATTAGGCGGTGAGGTACAGTGGTGTACTTTGCGCATTTCACCCAACAGGGAACTTTATTGTGACACAAGGCAGGATTTGTGGCCACTTGGCAGGAGAACTTATGGAGTCTTAAATTAGCAATTTTTGGACTACAATTGCCAGCATGCTACTAGACACGCCCACATGGGTGGGACTCTCCAATTTCAATAAAAGTAATGTTCTGTACAAATCCGCTTCCTGCCTGTGTCTGCCAGTGAACAAGAGCGTCCAAATTGCTCGAAACGCGTATGGCTGTTGAAACGCGTGGTACATGCTGCCTACACTGCTGCCTGCGGGATGGTGTGTAATCCTGACGTGAGAGGCTCCTCACATGGGCAACCTTTTTCTTGGATATATATATATATATATATATATATATATATATATATATATATATATATATATATATATATATATATGTATATGTATGTATATATATATATATATATATCAGGTTAAACCACGCTGGCCAAAACTTGGGCACAGACTCTAGTAAAGATGAAAAGCATGAGTCTTTATTGCAACATCAAGTCCAAATGACACGTTTCGGACACCGGTTTGTTATATTATTAACTAAAACAGAATTAGAAAATCATAATATAAATTAAAATCATTATTTTAAAAATAGGTTTAAATTATATATGTGTACTTAAACATATATACATACATATATATATATATGTGTGTGTTTGTTTAATTAAGTATATATTGATATATACTTTATATATTATCTACATGTATTCAATTTACATTATATTACTGTTACAAGTTAATATATTTAATATTTACTATTTTTAACTATATATATCTTAATAAATGATATTTTTGTATATATTTTTCGATATTACTGTAAACAAATTTTGGGGATATTTTGCCATTTACATTATAAGTATAGGAAAACGATATTTTTATGCTCGATATTTTGACTCAATATTTCTGTATCACGATATGTTGTCAGCGAACCACTAGTTCTAGTGATTGCTGTTGTAAATTCTGACATTTGGCTATGATAATCTCTCTCATTATCTGGCCCCAGAGGCCTAGTAAGCTGCCCAGAAATGACAGGACGAGGAGGCTGAGCCTTCATTTGTGCCTACATAATCTTCAAGGTTTGTTCATAGGGCCTCATTACTATGGCAGAGGACCTGCCACCGACCTGCTGACCTAATGATGTTTTCCCCGCGCTTGCTGACCGCATCCCAACCATAATGCAAAATATAGGTGATGTGATTAGGATGGTGGCGAGGCCCCCTCATAGGGGGCCGGTCACAAATCCATATCGATAGCCATTGTAATGAGGCCCATAGTTTCTCTTTGTCAGCTGGATTCCTGAATTTTAAAAGCAGCATTCTCCACCTGTTTGCCTTGGGGGATTTTAACTGTAAGTCAAGGTGATATCTAACACAAAGAATGGTCAGACATTCCATTTTCAATTATCGAACAATGAGATTCTTCACAGAGTGGTGATCTAATTAGAGAATAGTCTGTGTGGGTATCTATGCTGCAGGCACCTGATGGAAAAGCGAACTATCTTTGAGCGGTGTGATTCAGCCACCAAAGCTCTAATAAGGCATGATAGTAAGAGGCCCCTGTCTGCATAATGCAAGTTTTGAGGGGGATCTGTAAAAAATGGGGTCTGGTGCAATATTTCAATCACCCCTTAACAAGTTTAGTATGGCCAATCTCTGTCATGATTCTGGTCATTGTAGAAAAGAAGGCTGTTTTACCTGTAGTAGGGACATATACTGAGAAGATCCCTGTTAGACCTGGCATCCTTGGCGTGGTTTCCCCAGACTTTTTGCCTTTTGAAATCCTGCTTTGGTGACTTCATTTTTGCTGGCTTTAGGATTCTGGGCAGTTTATCACTGCTAACCAGTGCTAAAGTGCATGAGCTCTGTCCTCTAAACATGGTAACTTTGGCTTATCCACAATTTAAATTAGTAAAGTGCACTACATGTGCCTAGGGACTGTAAATTAAATGCTACTAGTGGGCCTGCATCACTGATTGTGCCACTCACTTCAGTAGCTCTTTAAACATGGCTCAGGCCTGCCGCTGTAGAGCTGGTGTGTGCAGTTTAAACTGCCATTTTGACCTGCCAAGTAAACCCTCTTGCCAGGCCCAAAACTTGCTTTTTAATACATATAAGTCACCCCTAAGGTAGGCCCTAGGCACCCCCAGGGTGCAGTCTATTTAAAAATGTGAAATGTACCTTTAAGTGTTACGTGTCCCAGTAGTGAAATACGCTTACATTTGTTTTTCATCACTGTAAGGCCTGTCCCTCCTATAGATTAACATGGGGACTGCCTTATAACATTTTATAAGGGTAGTTTCACATTGGGACAAGAAGATAGGAAAATCAATTGTGGTGTATCTGGACTCACAGTTTAAAAACGCAACTTATGATGAAGGTGGTTTTTAAATCGCAGTTTTGAAAATGAAACTTTTAGAAAGTTGCCATGTTCTTAAGTAAACTATTTGGTGCCTTCTGCCTGTTCCTGAAATACACATCTTGAGTGGGTGATAGCTGACTTCCTGAATTCCCGCTAAACAGCCACACACAAAGTCAGAGTAGGTATGACTGAGCAGTCATCTGCATGCTGATGGATCATTCTGAGGCAGGATGACAGGGAAGCTGACACTTACACCTGAATAGGTCTGTGCATGTCACCACTCACAGGGTTGCATACCCCCTGTAGTGAGTCTGGGTGCATGGCAGGAAAGGCAGGGCCTTGTGCAATTCAGAACATCTCTTTGAAGTCTCCCTACTTCAAAGTCAAAATTGGGTATAAGTAATGGACATCTAACACCATGAATTCAGTACACTTCTGAATCTAAGGACATGCTGCCAGGAACAAGAGCTGCTGTGCTGCAGGAAGGAGTGCTACTTTTCTAACTGCTTTGCTGGTTGACTTGTTGCCTGCTGGTTGCTTTGCTGAAGGAGGGACTGCCTCTCTGCTACCTGCTTTGCTGTGGTGTTTCCTACCTGCTGCTTCTTGTCTGGAAGTGAGAAGGACTGGGCCTGCACCTCTACATCCTCCAAGAACGTAGGTGACTCCAAGGGCTTGCCTTCTATTTTGAAGTCTCAGGGCCAACAAAGACTTCCTTCAACTCTGCTTCAGATGCTGGACTCTGCCAACTGTGTGACCTGCCCTGCCAAGAGGTGCCAATCCAGTCGTTGGCATTGAAAGTGGGTTCTGCAGCTGTTATCCTACAAAAATTGATGCAGCAACAACTTTACTGTAATCACAACTGCTGCAGTGTCCTTCGACGATGATATTGGGATGAATCGAGGACATCCCTCCGTGACTCGACAATGGAGCGGTACCCGACTGTAAGGCTTGGTAACTATGCATCGCCTGCATGGTAAGAGGTTTGATAACAGCGCAAGACCCAACCGCGAGGTGTGACAATGACCCAGCACATGCATCATAAGGGGTTCAATTGTGACGTTCGGCCTGACTACGAGGCTTAACACCAACACTTCTATGAGACTGCGTGGATCGAAACCAATGCATCAAGTCTTCGATACTGATGCTTGCTCCATCCAAGGTTCTTTTTTCAGCAGGCCCTGCATGAGTTGTGTAGCCGGCCTGCCCGCCATTACAGTCAGCCTGAACTTTGGAGTTACCCTGGTCCAATGTGACCTCAAGTATCCACTAAGCGCTTTGGCTTTTAAGTACTATATTGCAATTTATTCTTTATAAATTCATATCTCGTGTTCTACTTATTGGACTTTTGTCATTTTCATCTGGTTTCATAAAATATTCTTTATTTTTCTGAACTGATGTGGAGTCTTTATATGATGTTTTCACTGTGTTACTGTCATTTACGTGTAGCACAAATACTTTACACATTGCCTCTTAAGTTAAGCCTGAGTGCTCTGTGCTAAGCTACCAGAGGGTGAGCAGTTTAATTTAGGTTGTGCCTCTGAGTTACCCTGCCTAGAACTGTGGTCCCTACTTGGACAGGGTAAATACCTCTGCCAACTAGAGACCCAATTTCACAAATTGAGATTGTGGTTCAGCTACTTTGGCAAATATAAAGTGCCCCCCTGGTCAAGCCATGTTTTTGTGTTATGTATTGGCAAGCATTTGTGAAGAAGGATGGCTACTCCCGCCTTTCTATATTCCGGGTTGCAAGCTGCAATGACTGCCCTGTGCCCACCTATTCTCTCTCAAGGTTTGCAGCCTAGAGTAAACATAATTGGATCTCTTGTAGTAAATTGATGTATGTTTTTGGTAACCAAGTATTTGAGGATTTTGTTTTTTTCAATATAGTTGGTGAGTCAATAACATTTAGCGAAAAGAAAAAGCTTAGTATTTTATTGTCAAGTCATAATGAGTGCAAAAGAACAATTGATGAACAGAATGCAGAACAATGTCATACATTCACCTCAGTACAGAGATCTGGGCCTAAATCCATAGTTTTTTGCTCACCATGCCATTCCAGTTTGGAGCCCGCCATATGCAAATCAGTCTTGACCCTGCACCCAACGGGATCAGTACAGCCCGAACTTCCAGGCCGGGTCCTCCCTGGACTGGGAAGAAGCATCCTAGGACCGGTTTCGGGTTTTCAGCCGTCATCAGCCAGGATAGCTTGACTCCAGTGGCATGTAGAGCACGGGACTCCTGTCTGAGCATACCCGTCCCACTCGGGGTGACTAATGCTAAAAGAACAATTGATGGACAGAATGCAGAACAATATCATACATTCACCTCAGTACAGAGATCTGGGCCTAAATCCATTGTTTATTTGCTCAACATGCCATTCCAGTTTGGACCCAGCCATATGTAAATCAGTCTTGACCCTGCGCCCAATGGGAACAGTCCATCCGGAACTGCCAGGCCAGGTCCTACCTGGACTGGAAACAAGCATCCTAGGACCGGTTCAATTGTGTGTCTTTTGCTTTCTCACCCTAAGTGCGCCAGGTATGCCCAGACGTGGGTCCTGGGCTCACTGTGCCACTGGAATCAAGTTATACTGGCTGAAGAAGGGTGAAACCCAGAAACCGGTCCTGGGGTGCTTGTTTCCTGTCCAGGGTGGACCTGGCTTGGCAGTTCGGGCTGGACTGTTCCCATGAGGCACAGGGTCAAGACTGATTTGCATATGGCCAGTGCTACACTGGGGTGGCATGATGAGCAAAAGAATGATGGATTTAACCTAGATCTCTTGACTGGGGTGAATGTTTTCATTGGTTCTGCATTCCGTCCATCAAGTGTGTGTCTTTTGAAGTCATAATGAGTAACATCACTGAATGGTTGTAATTGCAGTTAATCTGAGGCAAACAATAATAGCCAACTTGGCACTCAACGCTTTATACAGTTATTGCTTTTTCCCCATGCCTTTGCCTAGTATTTCAAAGTCAAATTACCATTGAAAAAAAGAAATGCGGCCAATATGCTATTTAAAAGTAAACATAGATGGTGTCCCCCTAGGTTTGTAATGACAGCAGCAAGCAAAAAATCTAATATAAAATGGACCTTTGCCCCAACAGGAGGTGCTTTTGATGTGGTTCGGAGGGTGCTGACTTCCTGCATCTCGACTCGAGCTGTCCTAGGCTATCAAGCTTTTGAACTACTTTTTATACTTGCCTGAGTGACAACAATCAATCAATCAGTAGATTTGTTGAGCACCTTCTTGGCACCCGTGATGGTATGGTGTGCATTTGTCCTATAAAATCAATTTTGAGCATAATTGCTCACTTGGTACTAAAGAACTTGGTTGCTCTCCTTCACTATGACAAACATATCCCTTCCAGCACTTGCAGATTGAGAGCTTCACTTCTCCTGCTCGCCAAGCGGAGGGTCCTTATGTGCTGGGGACACTTTGTCAGCAGAGGTTAGGGGACTATTGGGAATTGATGCCTATGATCAGTCAACCCAAAGACACATGGGCACCTTCTTTACTTACATCGCTCAACACGTGATGTAAGTTCATAACTCTCATCTGTCATAGTGCAATACATGTGGCTGGGGGTGAGACTAGGATGGGCTATGAATACAACAAGCACTGACAGACTGATTACTGGAGCTCTATTGGCATATGATATCACTTACAATGCTGCTGTGGAGCGACAGACTTGGATGGTAAATGTGGGGCATAGTTAGCACTTGCTGTATATCATTGAATATTCCAGAAAAGCTACAGGGAGTTCCTTGAATGGCAGAGTGGGTTTGCGCTGATTTTTAGTGACAGGTGTTTGTCCCACACTATAAAACTTAGCACAAATGACTTCTCGCATAGTGCAAGAGAGGGCTGCTTCTTTCTAGTGCTCGAGTAGAAGTTTTGTTTGAACTGCAGCTTTCTCAATGCGAATGGAAGGTTTTTCAACGCGAGCGGTAGCGACCATCCACGACCGTCCACGTTGAGAAATCTCATGGGGAAATTGTCTAGCATTGCATCTTGCTCGCTCGCGCTCACCAATTTACTGTTGGCGATCGCGTGTGAGGCAATAAACTCTGCTCTGGTACGCAGAGCGGAGTTTTTCGTAACTCTTCGAGCTCCACAGATCACGGAGTACAAAAACTCCACAAACTCCATGAATGGAGTGAGTTCCCCCCCAGGCTTATACAGAATCTTTCAGCCATTTTGCACAGTGGCTTCATTGCTGTGCATCATGGCTCTGCAAACTCCACGAATGGAGCGGGGTTCACCCCCAGGTTTATGCAGTAGTTGCAGTGCAACATAGCGGAAAATGGAGAAAAAAAAGTCCTATGACGCGGCCAGCCTTGGCCTTGTCCTAGCTCTTTATTTACTTTACTTTCAACCATTTTGCACAGCTCCTGTGCTGCTGTGCTGCTGTGCATCATGGTTAAAAAACATTGTCAAAGCCAATAAGTCTCACATAGATGAGATCTAAAAGCTTTATCAATGCCTATTTTATGAATTAGCAGTATTTAGCTATCCGCTTCTATTTACTTTTCTTTCCAACAGTTTGGTCCATGCAATGCAGAACGTTCCCACTAGCCAGACACACAAGCATTGGTATTAATGACATGGCTATCACAACAAATGCTTGCCTCAAAGTGCTCACTATACAAGCAAAGGTAAACTTTGACCTAAAGTCTATGTTTGGACCTTAGGCCTAAGGGTTCAATTCATAAAGCTAAACTTAGACCTGCAAACCTGAAGTCTAGGTATATCTTTGACAACTGGACCCTTAGACTTCAAAGCATTGACAAATGTAGACATCACCTCCCACCTCAGAAACCTCCCCTGGCCCCTCATCCAGAAGAGATGCTAAATCAAGATACTCATGCATGCCTATGAAGCTCTTTGTGCTCAGGGACCATTCTACATCAACCATCAACTGAACTTCCATCTACCCACAAGACACCTGTGCTCCTCTTCAATTGCACCCGTGCACCACCCCCAAATCCTTTGCAGCTGCAGCAGGGGCCAACCAGGGCTGGACTGGTAACCCAAAGGTGCCCTGGCAATTGTGTCGAACCAGCCCTACCCCCCCCCCACCCACCCTCTGGGCTGGTGGGGGGTGCAAGTGTGTAGTACTGCTGCTTTTGTTACTGGGGCAATGCTGCAAAACCGGCTCCAAGTAACAAAACCAGCTATCACCACTGCAAAGTTGGCCCCAACTCTTCCTGTCTCCCAGGGACATGTCCATTACCCGCTAGGCCAGTCCGGCCCTAGGGATGACCCTTCTCTTCCATCACTGCCATGACCTGGAACGACCTGCCCCTCTACTTCCGAACAACTCCCTCCCTGGCAGACTTCTGAAACAACCTCAAGACCTGGCTTTTCGACAGACACATGGCACCTTCAGCGCCCAGATACCCCTGGGGGTGACAGTTCTGTGCTATACAAATGCTGATTGATTGATTGA
Organism: Lissotriton vulgaris; assembly: GCF_964263255.1. Classification (NCBI taxonomy): domain Eukaryota; kingdom Metazoa; phylum Chordata; class Amphibia; order Caudata; family Salamandridae; genus Lissotriton; species Lissotriton vulgaris. The sequence continues at coordinate 1,136,536,731 of NC_141697.1, forward strand.
TTGATTGATTGATTGATTGATTGACTTATGGATTGAGATTTCAGATGTAAAAGTAGACTTCAGGTCCAAGTTTACCTTTCTCAATTGGACTCCTAAAACTCAGGTCTGAACTTAGACTTCAGGTCTAAATTTACCTTTGTGAATCAGGCCCGGGGACTCCACCAGTGCCAGTTAGCAACCAATATAAATAGAGAAAAAATGTATTGGACAAGGAGAAAGTAAAATTCTGTCACAGACTCATAACGATTACAACCCTCTCACCTTATCCCAATGCAGTGCTACACACCAGCTCCTAGTGCCTGATTGTATGTTATATGCAATAATATTTTGCAGAGAAGATATGGTGTTACTACCAGAGCTGCCGACTTGGAATTAGGAACTGAGTCGGCTCAACATTATGTGATCCTGGGCAAATCACTTCATCTCCCCGTGCCAACAAAAAAAAAATTGGTGACCTGTATGATGCAACTGGTGCTCGTGTAAATGCTCCAATATCTTCGTGTTCAGTTCGAGCTATATCGCCCTGCAAAAAAATTGCTGTGAATTGCCCAACCTCCACTAGGTAAATAACCTAAAAAATAGTGCTTAAAAATAAATAGCCCAGAGGACCGCTATATGACAATCAGTCAGTTAATTTCACTGCACCATTCCTGCTGGCTATTATCTTCCTAAAAGTATTACATCGAGGTAGGCCGTGACCAGCACCTTGCTTCACGCTGCCACATCGCACCGCTCACTGACAAGTACATGGCAGTGTTTAGAATTCAAAAGAGCACAGGGCTCCATTTTACTTTAGAAACTTAAAGTGACATGCACGCTTTTATCGTTGACAGCTCACTTATCCTGCTACGTTGATGGCAGCTGGGCGCGCCACTATGTTCTGCCTCATTGTAAACACCGAATGATGTGCCACAGGTGCCTTGAACACCATCTGGCAACTCTTCCATCATTAGAGGACACGAGACACTTCCTTTCCTTCCTTTAAAGGGAGCATCGGGTCAGGTTGTGGATTAAGACGGCCGTAAATCCTTTGACCTCTTGCAGCAGCCGGCATCTTCCAGTGACTGTTATCAGGGCTTCAGATGCCGTCTTACACAAGACCCGATGCCCGCCGAGTGAACACATGGTAAGTGGTTCCATTGTAAATTAACCACAGAAAAACGGAAACGGCATCCTGTGATGTGTGGGGACGCAATCTGGATTTTAAATGGCATTCTCCCTTAATCAAGGGATGTTTACGTTTTGTCTGTAGGTGGGCTTCTTTCGAGATGAGACGCCCATCTCCGTGGAGAAACGGCAACAGGAAGGAAGGTGCTGAAGTCGGTGGCTTTTCAAATCACAGCCTCTCCACCTCTACCCTCAGGTGATTGATTGTTGACTTTTTCTAAATGCCCCATTTCCTCTTCTCTGTCCCAGTCATTGCTGAATTCTACTACTTAAAGACTGTGATTTATCTGTTCGCACATCTCTGACGGACCCTCCTCTAGGGGTAATCTGGCTACTGATCATAACCCTTTCCATTTGAAGTGATAGATTATTTAATTTATTGTACAATTATATCCCAGAAACAGCTTAAATAACTTTTTAGTATTAAACAGGTTTTCCCCAAACTCCCTTCAAGTAAAAACATTTGTAAAAATAAATTCCGTTGATGACCAGACGAAATAAATAAAATAAAAACAAAAAAAGTTCATCACTTAATATAAATAAATAAATAAATAAATAAATAAATAAATAAATAAATAAGTTCTGATTGATCATTTTGGGGGTCTATTCACAAAAAGATCGTAGTACGCAAAGTAGTTCTGCTGCAGTATTCTTTTAAGTACTCTTTCATGCTTTCATGAGTTGGCCCAAAAATATATAAAAATGTGATTAAAGTAGGAATACTCATGGAATGTGGCAAATATTCAGTTAATGCAAATCGAAGGACTCTCCCATCTGCCTAATAGGAAGTTAGACGTTTCCGAAATAATTCACAAAGCGTCCTCCTCTAGGACTACTTTTGTACTCATAAATGCTTTTATGAATTGGCCTCTTAATATTTTCATCACAACACATCTACATTTTACAGTAGTTTTTCATTCATCAGTGCATAAAAATGCCCTAGGCCTACATTCTAGAATAGGTCACACTTGTAAATAAGAGGATGCTGAAAATGCACTTGATTTGACTGGCAGTTCATTTCACATATTTATTAAGTTTTTGAATGAGATTTAAGAATTAAAGGACCAATTCAGAGTTTGGCAAGCAGGGCCTGCCTGCTTTAGGATGAGTTAGGTGGACTGCCATCGTTCTTACAGTGCTGCCCTAGCCGGCAATGCTGTCAAAGAGCTGACTTAGCCCTAATAAAAGTGGATCGTTGGATGTTTTATTTCTGTCTATTACCGCCAGGAAAAAACAGTTTTCTCGAAAAGAAGAAAAGAAAAATGAACCCCACACCTCTATAAAAAATTGCTGCTTTTAGAGTTTCAATTTGAACACCCAAAAGGTTAGGTGTGTGGCTGCCTGAAAGATGGGGGATATGCTTCAAACTTACATTGCTGTTAGAGGAACTGATGTGATGGTGGTTCCTCTGAAGTCACGGAGATAGAGCACATTTTCTCCTCTACTTGGTGTTGTCATTTTGATCGCCTGTCTTCTGACTCCACCCAACACAGTTAGTCAGTCAATTACTTTATTCGATACTTATAGTATAAGATCATAAAAGTACAGATGAATACAGTTTAAAAAACAGCAAAAGACAAATGAATACAATTTAAAAAACATCAATCAATTTGTGCAGAAACAGAGTGCTGAACATATCAGTGTGAGTAGAAATAGCAAAGCAAAATAATAACAGTAGTAATTAAAAACTATTTAAAATTCATTTACTGATGTCGTACTGCCGCCTGATTTTCCATGATTGAGTTAAAAAAGACGCTACTGACAAACAAACCATGGGGTTAGGCAGGGATTGTAAAAAGTACATTGCTACGCGACATTGTTTGAAAAGAAATTTGCACATAAAGGGGAAAATTAATCTTTTACGGGGATCCCTATAAAATTTACAGAAGAAAAAATGTGTACATTTTATTGTACAGACGAATTGTCACAGGAACAGCAGGGTAAGTCATTTATGGAGTAAATACCTGCAGGATGTGCCAGCATGCACGGAATAAGATTTAATCGGAATCGGATTAAAAGGAATCTATGACATGTATTTGATACAGTGCATAGGTATGACATTATCCCTTCCTCCGGCTTCTGACCTTCAAGATATAGTATCACCAATACCTTTGTACAGTTTGTTTGAAGTCTGGCATCTGATCTTTGCTTAAAAAAAACGGGCTTTTACCTCCTGCGTTGAGATGCTCATGCAATCCCTGGGGTTAGTAAATAGGTGTTTCAAACCTAAAGCGGAGAAGGTTGATTTAATATATGAAATCCATGGATTTCTATGTGCAGTTTCCATGGATAAACAATCTTCAATTAGGTTCTGGGTAGTCTGAATAGACTTCCTTCACAGTTCAATTTCTATTTTGTGGCTTATTTTGTTTTAGAATATGTATTATTTGCATTCTTAGTAAATAGCATGGAAGTGTAGAAAAGCTTAGAAACTTGTTTCACGAAGTGTGGTAAACAATGTGTGAGTACAATAAAATGGTCCCATGTTTCACAAAATGCCTGTTGGAAAGGGATACCAAAATTACAATTACAATATTTTAACCGCACAGTGCCTTTGTGAAGCATCAGTAGTTAAGCTAGGTAAGTATATGTGTTTGTAATGTAAATATGTATATATATATATATATATACAAACATACACACACATATACAGTTATAGTTAGGACCTAGCGTCCATTGAAAACATTTTTTTAACTTGCCTATTTCTTTGGAATCATTTGACCAATCTTCATGAAATGTTACAAAAACAGTGTCCAAGTAGGTTCTGTGTGTCAGGGAAAGTTTGGGGGTTACCTGTGCTGTGTGGACCGAGAAATAGGAGCGAGAAAAAACTATGCGTTTGTAATGTTAATTCCCATCAGAACGCGTTGCCGAACCTACAGCCTGAACCGCTGGACGGAGTTACAGAAAGGTAGATGCTGTTATGCAGATTGTGCTTTTTGTTATGTGGTGCAAATCCGTTCAGTGATTTTTCAGAAATTTAAGAAGAAAAAGATAGATATATCTCTGGTCGCGAAGCCTTCGCAAAAAACAGCATGCTTGTGCAGGAAAATGCACCACTTGGATTGGCTGCCAACACTTCAACCAGAAAGTGTTGGTAGCCATCTTGGGACTCAGCTTCACAGAGTCCTAAAAAATGAAAGTGAAAATAAAGTAAAGGGGACAGGGTAGGAATACACTGCCCCCAAATCCATGGTGTTGGGGTCCCCCTGGAATCCTGCCATAACATAAAAGCATCGCTATTTTTTTTATTGCCCCCAAATCACGATATTCACAAATTTGAAGCAATTTTTAAAAAAGCAAGCACAGAAGCCCATGCTAGCTTTAAAATAACCCTTGGTGAGCCAGGTCCCGGGTATGTAAGGTAAATATAGGTGGGGGCGCACAGGGTTCTCAAAGCACTGGGGACCGCCACCTCCCCGGGGCTCCCAGGAGCACTTCTCCTACAATGCCATATCAAACAGTGTCATCCACTTTTAGAAATTGAGAGCATTTTGCTCTAGCATGCTCCAAGCGAGCACACTTTGCTTTTAAAACAGGGAGCTGTATGTCAGTAGATCCCTGTCATTGCTGAAGGGCCAAGTCTGCATTGGGGGCAAGACTCACAGGAATGCAGAGTCCAAACAGTCATTAGATTACCTGAGGGATGACGGTGAGAGGAGATTTCTAACCCACCTCTCCCATGTCCATTGGGTATGGTTATTTCCATGCCAGGGTGGAAGAGGTCCTGTGCAGCCTGCAGAGCTGTCTGCATAAGCTGTGGGCCTGAGTAGGCCATCATAGGTAGGCCTGAGGGCCAGAGGAGTGTGAGGAATGAGTCGGCGGAGCCAGGGCATTGCACCGGCTCAACAGATAGCAGGTCCACAGGACCCTGATGTAAAAATACTGTGGCAGAGCGAGAGGTGTGGCCGTTATCGAGGCCCAGTGCGGAGGAAGGTTACAGCACCAGAGGGACGTGTGCTTGGATTATGACTGAAGACCCCAGGGAACAGCATGAGAGTATGTGGGTCCTGGCAGGGCCCTAGAGAGCAGCTGGGCTGTGCATTGAACACCAGGCCTGAGCACTGGGCTCCCTGGAACAGAGTTGGGTATTCAAACAAAGCAGCATCCATCCCCTGCCAGAATAAAGTAGTGACACCCTTTCCCTGTGAGACAAGAGTGCCTGAGTGGCCAGGAACTGGGGAGGCCCTGATGATAAGTCCATCTTGATGGCTGTGGCAGGCACTGCAAAGCAGCTGAGAGGAGAGTTGTGGCCTGATAGGGCGGGACTGGGGCTCATAGGAATGTAGCTGGGGCCCACTGGAGGCAAGATCTGACTGAGCGGGGGGCACCAAGAGAGTAGACTACCTCTATGTAGAGAGTGAGCTCATGAGGGGAATATAAACAACATCTAGAATAGGACTGGAGTAATTTCAAGGCCACTGAGGCCCTTTCCTTGGGCTTATGTTCCAGCCCATATTGGAACTGATGTTCGGGCAAACCCTGAATGGTGTCAAATGCACCTGAAGGACTGCAGCTCGGGGGCCTGTGTTGGTGGTGAAGTTTACTTACATGGCTTTGGGCTCTGGAGTTCCAGGTAAATTCGTCAGGGAGTAGTTGCTTTGGCGGCTGAGAGAGAGCAGATAAAGTTAGTAGCACCTGGAACAGAACATTCTCAGATTACCTAATGGAGTTCCTGACCATCTGGTATTGAAACCCTTTGAAAAGACTGTGGCAGTCAAGGGTTCATTAAAGAACAGAACAGGGGACCACACAAGCCAGCACAAAGGCTACGCTATAGCAAGATATAGGAGCTGTGTCCGTGGGCCTGGGACTGTTGTACATGGAGCACTGTAAGCTGGTGGACAAAGTGAAGGTTGTGGAGCATTCGATGGACAAGGTCCAACCAGACCAAAAGGCCACATCTCATAAAATCGATGAGCTAGCAGCCAGAGTGAGTACTCTTGAATGACAGTCTAAAGATGCTGAAGGCCGCAACCACCGCAATAATATCAGGGTGGTAGGAATTCCTGAGGGAACAGAGGAAATGGACATGGTAAGTTCCCAGGAGGAATGGCTCCATGTCACAGTTGCCCCGGGACAGCTCCCACCATTTTTTGCTCTAGAGAGGGTGCCCCATCCCCTTCTGGTGGTGGCACAGATTTTTCATTATAGGGACCGAGACATTATTCTCCTAAAAGCCTGCACCAATGGTCCTTTTTAGCGATTGAAAACAGTAAATTATTGGTGTTTCCTGATTTTATTGCTCATGTATGGGCGCAAAGAGCATCATTTCTGGAAGCAAAGAAGGCCCTCCGAGAAGAAGGTATTCTGTATTCCTTAATGTTCCCTGCTAGGCTGCGTCTTATTCTCAAAGGCTGCACCGAGTTCTGTGACACCCCAGACGCTGTGTGGAACTGGCTGTAAGCTTACAAGGCAGGGACACCACTGCCGCAATCCTGAGCTGTATGTCAAGAAACAGTGGTTCATGTGGCAAAATAATCATAAAAAAATTATGATAATTATACTGTGCAATGGCATTCAAAATGGATCATACAGATGTCAGACAGAGAGGAGACCGAATACAGTTTGATTGAATATTTATAATTTATGTCAATTATTCAAATAGTTTTCACATATATACAAAAATAGTGCTTTGTGTCCCCGGTGTGTATTGGAACCAAAACACAAAAGAGAGCGAACTTGTGACAACAGTGATATATACAATTTGGTTTCCTTCATACGAGACACAACCATTTAAAATAGGAGTTATTTATCCAAACACTGTGTTCAGTAAACAGTGCTGATGTAGTGATTCGTTTCTCTTTCAAGTTGATGGCGTTTTGACTCCTCTGCGGGTGTAGGGTCTCTTCAGAACCTAATAATGTAGGGCCATCTGAAAATTTAAACAGGAGAGTGGTATCAGCTACCAATCAAGGGGGGCATGCATATTTCATGTATCAAGAAATGAAGGGCCAAGACGTTGCCTGAATGATTAAGGAACAATATGCGCACCCACGTGCAATTAGTGAAGAACACCGGTGTATGAATAAAGTAAATAGAATACTCACACTGGGCTCAGCCAGGTGCTACATGTGTGAGAGGAAATAAAGAAATTGTTAGAGAGGTGGTAGCAGTAATAGCGGCACTGATCATAGAGGGGGGTGTCAGATGTTGCTTACCTCAGTGTGAGGCAGGAGAGGAAAGGAAAGGAAGGGCTGGCTACGTGTTGCGAGGCATGGTGGTTGCCGCTGCCCGTTAACAGTGCTTCTTCTGGAGTGCTTATGGGACTGTAATCTAAATTTATTTACGAGGGGTACAACTGTGTTACCCACGATATAGAATCTGCAGAAAGGTACAACAAGTGGCTGTAAGCAACCAATGAATAATAAGTGAAGCACGCAGGATGTATGCTGATAAATCAATAACCGTTTTAATGAATATATATAATCTGTGCCTTTAATCCTTACATGGTACTATTTTAATGTGGACACCATGTGTGGACCGTCATTTCTAGTTTATGACACTTGATATTCGAAGAAATAGAGAGTCTAACGGCCATTAGTCAAATGCAGGGATACAGTCCGCCATAAAATGGAGCTTAGACTTGTGGTTAATTATTCCACTCCCAGCGGCAAAGAAAAGCGGAGCATAATTGCTAGATGTACAGTGACATTTGGGGAATTATGCCGCCACAAAGGATTGCTGAAATATATATAAAAAAGGACCTACCTGCAAGGAACAGGGCATTTCTCCTTACCTGCTTCAATGAACAGTTTTCAACGCGTGCAGCCGCTACAGGTGCGTTTTACCAGGCGCCTGAGAGGTTCAATGACAGCGAGTCAAAGAACCAAGCCTGGTTAAATAGTGCGCGGCTCGTTTGAACCGGTTCCTCATCACTCCTGGGTGTCGGAAAAAAGAGAAAGGGAGAAAAGACCGGTGTCTTCATTACAGAGTGAGGCGCTCGGTGTGCATATTGTTGTTTTAAAAGGGTGCAAGTGTTGATATTACCAGTTGTAACCCCAAGACCAGTAGATGAGTTGATCTAGCGAATTGATGGGATGCCTGGCCACCCCTGGTGTGTTGTGAGGTGATGGTTGCTTTTTGCTGGACTCTTCTCGTTCCCTTTGCTGGGTGCCCAACCTGTGCTATTGATTCTGTAGTTAACAATGGAATGTGGAGACAATGTACTAGACATTGGCCGACCTGAAAAGTAATGTTGTCCTGGGACTTCAGATGTTCGCCGCCTCGCAATGACACTGAGAACTGGGCTAGTGTAGAACATGAGCATGCAACCCCACTTATCCCACCCCCAGACAGATCATCCCTACTAGGCCTTCTTTTCACACAGTTGTTTGTTTCGGGTTTGGGAGGCTAGCCGTTGAGACACTACTCTTGGGAAGGGAAGCTTGCAGTTGGGGGTTTTTACTGTTAGTCCAGAGGGCCACTTCTAGCTCTCCGCTTGATATGCAGTAGTTAGGGTGGAGGGGGGAACATGGAGGTGCCACAAGACACGGCTTGTTTTTATGTCTGATACGAGAACACAGCATAGTGAGGTAAAGCTGCTGTCCTGGAATGTGATGGGGCTGGGATCTGAAGCCAAACAGCATAATATTCACCAATACATATGTTGTAGAGGGGTCAACATAGTGATGATGCTGGAGACACTTCTTACTGCAGAGTAGGGTACCCGTTTGTGACGTAGATGGCATGGCCAATTATATGCAGCCTCCTAGTCTGCCTTTTCCTAGAGGTCATTTTTATGTTTTTGGGAGGAAACCCCCTTTGAGGCTGCCCATTCTATCACTGACTCGGAGGGCTGTTATGTTTTGGTGAAGAGCAGACTGCTAGGCAGAAACCTAACACTGGAAAGTATTTAAGCCCCAAACCAAGATCAGGTTAAGTTCCTTAGGACACTGTTGACACCCTTATCCACTGTGTTAGCAGAAGACATTCTGATAAGGGGTGTTTTTAATTGCGTGGCAGATGTGAGTTTGGATAGTGCCACACCCCCAATAAATGAATCATTGGTATACAAGACCTCTCAAGGGTTCTGGATGGAACATTAGAGCTTCATAGATGTCTAGAAGGTGCAACATGAGCGAACAAGGGAGTATTCCTATTACTTCCACCATTATAGCCTACACATTCGGTTAGACATGTTTGTCTGCTTAGCCGGCCTTGCCCAACTGTGACCCATATGAATACTGAGGGCACACAATATCAGATCATAGCTGCCCGTCCCATTGCTGAACACACGGTGATCCCTACATGGCACCTTACCCCTTTCTTCCAGGAAAACATATGCTTCAGGGACTCCTTACAAATTACCATCTCTGAATATTTCCAATTTTATCAGGGTACGGCTAGCACTCCACTAGTCAAATGGGATGCCTTTAAAGTGAGGATGAGGGGCCATTGTATGGGTCAGACTGTTGGGGTGAGAAGAGAATTACACAGGGAGGTTTCTATGTTAGAGAACAGCCTACAAGATCTGAGCAATGAATTGAGTTTGGTGACCCCACTCAGGCGCAATTCACGGAAACGAGAAGTGAATACAAGGCTGATCTAGAACTCTTACAGTGCATTGACCTACCATAACTATCAGGCGAGAGTGCACGAAGAGGGAGGCAGATCAGGCAGCCTAATGGCATGGCTAGTGCGTCCGGAGATTAGAGGTGTGTCCATAACCCAGATCCTAATGGATGACAGGACTATATTGCAATTGCCCAAAGCTATTATCACAACCTTCTGCGCATTCAATGGAACTCTCTTTGAGAGCCCAGAGGTGCAACCATCAGAGTACCTGACTCCATTCGCGGTACCCCTGCCACTGAGGACGCTCAATTCAGCCATGTGGGATGGACTGGGTGGACCTGGGCCAATATGGAAAATCTGATTGGCCATCAAGGAGATGGCAACTGGTAAAACCCCGGGCCCTGATTTATTACCAGCAGAGTTCTATTCTGCTTTCTCACAATCCCTAACCCCTAGACTAGAGGCGCTGAAGGTAAAATCACTGCATTAGGGACGCCCGCGAATGAACATTTCTTGTAAGGAATGCCATGTGCGGGCGGGCGCACATGCACAGATCCCTGTGAAACGCCAAGTGAGAGGAGGACGGCAGCCCGGGGACGCCGTAGGCAAGGTAAGTGTTTATTATTTTACTTATAATTTATATTTATTTAATTCTTACTTGGGGGGTTGGAGGCGGGGGCTGGTGAATTCTGCTCCGCCGTAGAGTGCGTGGAGATTTCCCTACTCCATGGAATACTGAGTAGGCCACGGATAATTTTCTGTAGGTTAATTCAAGCTTGAAGGATAAATAGTTTTTATTGTGCATAAAACGTTATCTCTGTTTCTTGAAACTTTTTAAACAAAAGCTGACAAAGACCTCACTGCGCCAGCACAACATGCGAATGCAGTGAAGGATGGAGAACAAGAAGGTGAATTGAACATTTAAGAAAATGTCAGAACTGCCCTTACTTTAAAACTGGCAGACTATGGAGTCACAGCTAGGGATGGGACAGTAACATTCGAGATTGAGGCACAGGAATCATATAGAACTGAGGAATTCCATTCATAGGTTAAATTCCCACAAGCAGATGCAAGCACAAATACATTTCATTCTTACACTGAGATGATACACCAGAGGAATACAGTCCCTATGAGGACTTTGAAGTTCTGCTCACCTACCAGGAGCACATAACCCAGTTTAAAGGCGCCCTCCCACATACAAAAGGTAATATAAAACTCAGTCTGCTCAACAGAGACAGAGCGACATGGCCGGTCCTAGTGACCCATACACTGCATCCAGACAGTGACATAATTCCAGTAGCAGACCTACGTTCGCTACACAAAGAAATAATAAAACTTTGAGAACACTCACACTGCAGCCCTTTGCCAACAAGGGCTACTCCAGCAGGACAAACATTCAGGTATCTACAAATAAAATAACTCCACAAACGCTACACCCAGTTACGGGTAAAATGCCCACTAGACGTGAGCAAATGCCATTCTGGATAGCTCAGAAAATAACACAGCTAGAGGCAGTGTATCTACACACAAGCCAAGCCTTCAAGGAAAAAACAGAATGTTAACAATCTGCTTGCCAATGGGTATAGTTCTCCAGATAAAGGACTGTACCTCTTGGGGTACAGTTTTCTCTGTCATCTATACCAGATCTCATGGTATCCCTTCTATAGCCATAATACCAGATGTATTACGACAAATACAGAACTGAATGAACAATAATCCGGCACTCCACTCAATGATACATATGGTTGTAAAAACAAATTTTCAGGAATGAATCAGCAGGTCATTGTATTTTTTCTTTATTCAAAGGTCTTCTATTTAAAAAAAAACGGACACCAAGTTTTTACAACCATATGTATCATTGGGTGGAGTGCCGTATCATTGTTTATTCAGTATTGTTTCTGTGGAGTATTCCATATGAGACATAGGGGTATTGCGTTTCAGGTCCTTGGCTCCCAAACCAATTACTGTAACCCAATTAGGGGATAGGTGCAGTCATTTTTGCTTTATATCCTATGAGTTTGTGTATGATTTTTATTGTATGGAGCAGAACCTGCTCTAAAGTGAGGGATGAAATTGCTAGGAAATTTTAGCCAGGTATGAACTATTACTAAGCGTGGACGAATTTTGCGAATTTGCGATTTGCGAATTGCAAATTCGCGAACCTCAAAATTCGCGAATTTATGCAAATTCGCGGATTTTTTATTTCCTCTGCCCCACTCGTGTTTGTGCCCTTTTGCCCCTGCCCCACTCGTTTTTGTGCTCTTCTGCCCTCTGCCCCACTCGTTTTTTGTGCTCTTCTGCCCTCTGCCCAACTCGTCTTTGTGGTCTTCTGCCCTCTGCCCCACTCGTTTCTGCCCTCTGTCCCACTCGTTTTTGTGCTCTTCTGCCCTCTGCCCCACTCGTTTTTGTCCCCTTCTGCCCTCTGCCCCACTCGTTTCTGTGCCCTTCTGCCCTCTGCCCCACTCGTTTTTTATCCCTTTCTGCCCTCTGTCCCACTTTGTGCCCTTCTGCCCTCAGCCCCACTTAGAATGGCACCGGCAAGCTGCCAGCGCCATTCTAAAATAGCTACAAAGTCAGCTTCAACAGGAAGCACTAATAGATAAAGTAAAGCAGGTGGTCGAGTTGAAGGTCAAATTAAGTTACACAATCATTAATCACCCAAAGTTTGGGGTGATTAATGATTGTGTAACTGAATTTGAGCTTCAACTCGAGCACCTGCTTTACTTTATCTATTAGTTCTTGCTGTTGAAGCTGACTTTTGTAACTATTTTAGAATGGCTCTGGCAGCTTGCTGGCAGCTTGCCGGCGCCATTCTAAAATAGTTACAAAAGTCAGCTTGAACTTTTGACCCAATCCGTTCCGCTCACGGATTTTGCGGGAAATTCGCGAATCTCGCGGATTGCGAATTTGCCGAAAATCCGCAAAATCCGTGAGCGGAACAGATTTTCCACCCATACTTAACTATTACATTAGCAAACAATTAAGGGGAAGCAGTAGCAGTGGCAAAACGCCAACGCCTGAGGGATTTCCCTCCTTTACAACAGAAATGTGAATTACCTAACATTATCGAATATACCTATGGAGAATTAGGAAGAGATAGTTTGGGAGCTAGAGCAACAAAACCTCAACTATTGGGTGGTCCTGAGAAGGATAACACCAAGCAAGCACCTGATTGCTCCAAGAAGAAATGGGATAATAAAAAGTAAAATAATATAGAAAATAGATCACAATCCAGGGGTGAGTCACCTCGACAGGAGCCCTCCGAAAGGAGGTACAACCTTCGGATTTGTGATAACATAAAAACTTACAGGTATTAGGATATTGATACACGTTTCTCTCGTTCATTTCAGGGTTCATCAAAAAACTCAGAAAGAAAAGGATGGTCAGAACACAGACAAGAACAGACAAAGTCCAGAAACACACACGTGCACTTCGGACTATAATATCAAAAAGAAGATGCACAAAACTCAAAACCTCAATTTAAAAAAAAGAAGGTAGCAAGTCTTAAAGTTAGACATGCCCATAATTCTGAGGACTCCACTTCTGAACGGGAAATGGGCTTTGACTGTGATAGATAGCGCAGCAGAAGTAACAATAGCCCGCCAGAACCTGATGGAATTTCTGGTGACAGCGGAGTTGAATGAACACATCACTGTGGAAACACCTGATACAAGGGTAAGTGTCCCACATTGGTCACATTAGATAACACTCCAAATGGAGGGGGATAACCCCAGGAAAATTAAAGGTCTCTTTTGGGAGAACCTGACTTTTGGCTATGACATCCTTTTGGCCGAGAAAGATTGTCAGCCTAAGATTGTTATGGAGTGCCCAAAGGGAGCAACTGTAATTTCATCTGCTTTTTCCGACCTTGTTCCAATATACTTAAAACATACATATGAGCAGGAGTGGATAGTAACACTTGCTCCAGCATTATATCGCAACCATGTGGGATGCTGATTCACCTCACCACATAATCCCAGTAAAACCTATTCCAACTCCACCGAGACAATACCCTATTAACCAAGAAGCGAAGAAACTGGTCAGGGAGATCTTAGATCAACTTGAATACCAAGGTGCGATAGAAACTTGCACCGCTTCAATGAATAATCCTTTGTTTCCTGTAATGAAACCTGATCATTCATATCGTTTTTTCTTAGACTACAGACATCTGGACATATGCACAAAGACATTTGCAGTACAGAATGCACACAGTGCCACATTAACGGATAACATTGTGTGTAAAAGATACAAAACTCACTAGATATCTAAAATGGATTTTCTGCCAAAATATAGCACCTGAGAGCAGATATTTGACAACATTCTCAGGGCTTGGTTATCAGTGTCACTTCTGTCGACTCCCCAAAGGGTATGAGAATAGCCCTGGGTTGTTCGAAGCTACGGTAACTGAGTTACTTCAAAATTTGGATGATGAGGCATTGTCCTATGTGGATGAAATGTATCTAATGGATGATGATTTGAAGGATCATTTGACCAGGGTGAGAAACATCATTTCGGGGTTTGCACCTGAGGGCTACAAATTCAACTTTTAACAACTCAAAAATAGCCCCCCTCAATGTCCTATTTTGGGGTATGAGCTTTCAAGTGAAGGAAAAGCTTAGCAGCTAATGTTTTAGAGAAGTGTGCGGTGCTCCCACCTCCAAAAACTCTAAAAAACATAGGGGCATATTATCAAGGGGGTTTATCTCCGCTTTTTTTGCTTTAAAAGCCAAGAAAGCGGAGATAAAATGATCTCCCTATTACCTAGCTGTCGTTAACACCAGTTAGCGACAGCTAGCAGGAGATAGCAACCATCTTGGGCCCCGCTTTGTATGTCAGTGATATTTATCACTAATGACATGCAAAGTGGGCGTGCCAAGATTTTAGCGACTGGAAACAGTCGCTAACATCGCTATCTCCTATTACCACCTTTTGGAGATATTCGCGCTAAGCACGAATATCTCCAAAAGCTAACACTTGCCCCTGAGCAGTTCTTAGCCATGTTATCCAATGGTAGGTGGATAACATGGCTAAGAGCATTAGCTCGGTAATGCATGAATATCGTGGACTTTTCAGCAATATTCATGCATTTCGGCCGATTTTTATCGCTTAGGAGATATACCTTGATAATAGCAAGGTTCCTAAGCGATAAAAATCGCCGCAGCTCGGCGATAAAATTATCGTCGCTAAACCAACATAGCGATAATTATCGCCAGTTGTTGGTAACATGCCCCATAGAATCCACATTGGGATTCCTAAATTTTGGCAGGCATACATTTTGGATTATGCAGAAAAAGTAAAACCTTTCTATGATTTATTCAGATTTCATTTTTCAATTATACATTGGACACAGGAACACACAAATACACTTTGTTCCTGACAGCCTGACATGATAGCTTCAAAACACCTACACACGTATAAATACCACACATTTGATGATCCGTGTAATCGCAGGTCAATCAGGGTACACATTCCTAACCATCATTGAAAGCGAAACAGTACCCATAGCATACAAATCAAACTTGTACACAAAGGTTGAAATGTGTTTTGATTCAACAGAGAAACTTCTGACAGCAGCACAAACTGCTGTAGTGAGAGTAAGGCCACTGGCTCAGGGGAAATTAATAATAGTAGTAACTTTAGTACCGGCCTTAGAGACTGGTACAAAGGCAAGTGTTCCATATGCTATAGCTTTATATCCGAGATGAATACAATGGGCTAATTCTCTCACTGCAACAGATTTAGAATACAAAATTAATTCTGCACTAAAAACTAAGCATTTCTGCAATATGATTAAGAATATCCTCTCCCACATGAAATAATGCTTCTAGATGAGTATGAATACATTATTTACACTGACATTTCTGCTCAGCCTGCCATATGTAGTAAATAGCAATACAGTGCAGCTTATGCAAATGCAAATGGAAGTATTCAGGGTGGCAAGTTCCATCCTAGCAGCAAGAAGACACAGTCTTTAGGAGATTGTACAGCACAACTGGCAGAATTAAAAGCACTATTACTGGCACTAATACAAACTGATAGAGAATTCCCCACACATAGTGTGCAATAAGCATGGGCGAATTTTGCGAATCTGGCGTTCGCGAATTTTGCAAATTTGCGAACTCGCAATCCGCAAAATCCGCAAATTCTCGCGAATTTGCGGATTTTTTATTTTTTTTGTGTTCGCAAGGGTTTCTGCCAGTTCACGAGGATTTGGTACTAGTTCGCAATTGTGAACTTACTTGTCGGCTCGCAACGGTCGTGACTATGTTGTTTCCACGTCTGGTTCATCATCACAGCCTCCCAGCACCCTCTGTTTCACTACTGCCACCCTCTCTTTCACCCATGCCACCCTCTGTTACATCAATGCCACCCTCTGGTTCATCATCACTGTAGATGATGGGGGGGAAAAGCAAGCACACCTGCCCTGCTTCAACTGACCTGAATTAAATTGGGGTTAGTTTATTAATGTGTCACTGTTTTAGAATTCCAGGTCTGGCACCTGCTTCCTTATCAGTAATCTGCTTTCTGTTGCAGTGCAATTTTTTTTCCAGGACCTTTGTGGCCTACTTCTAGCTATTCTATGAGCCTGCTGTGAGGGTCAGAGCAGGGTCATACAATTGTTGCAACTAGCAACTGAACTCTGGAGGGGCCCCAGTCAGGAAGCACTACAGTGAATTGTTACTAATGATGAGTTTGAACTCTTGCTCCTGCCGATTGCTTTCAGTTTTGCAAAACTCGTTTTTCTGCAATTTCACGGGATTTGCGGGGCGCGAACACGCGCGAGATCGGATTCAGAAGCTGCGAATTTGTGCGAATATGCAATTTCTTTTTTTGCGGCATGTTAGTTCGCAAGGTTTTGTGCGTTTTCGCGAGCCGCTTGTAGCGCAAGGCGCGAAGTTACCCTCGCGGTCGTTCAAGGGCGCGGCCATCTTGTTTGCATGACGTATTTCCGTTTCTGGGCGCGAAGTGTAATCTCGCAAAGTGTGCGGATCGCAAGTACAATTTCGCGAGTGTTCGCGAGGAACATCTCGCGCGAACTTACCCGCGCGGTCGTGAACGGGCGCGGCCATCTTGTTTCTCATTCATTGCTATGGTTCTGGGCATGCTTCTTATATCCTCTCTAAATCTGTGCCATCCTTTGCTTGTTTGAAGTTTTTTTTTTATCTATTTTACTTATTATCTACCCCTCTATTTTTCTAGCCCTATATTTTTGTGTTTACTGCTACTTTTTGTTAATTTTAAACTACTTTTTTAAACTCTTTTCTTTTCTTCTCTTCCATATTCTATTTTCTTTATTCCTTTCCGCCCAGACCATGGTGAAGGGAGCCGGGAAGCATCCCGAGAAGGGGAAGGGTCCCGCACCCCGTGCCCGGCTCCCGTGCGGGCGTTTGAGGGGGGAGACAGTCTCACCCCGGGAGATTTTCAGCCCGGAGGAGGTGGGCGCACTACTGTTCTATGTACAGCGCCACCTCCCCAGGACCATAATGGCAGGCGGCAAGATCGGAGGCGGGTACGGGATGCGGGATCGCCGGAAGCGGTGGGATAATGTGTGCCAGGCCATGTACCACCACTCTCGGGTCCGGCGCAGCTACAACCAGGCCACCCACCGCTGGACGGATGTCCTGACCCGTGAACGAGATCTGCTCGATCTGCTTGGCCTCGAGGTCCCCGGGCTTGGTGAGTAGTAGTAGTAGCTATTTCTTTACTACTCTGTTTTCTCCTGCTGTGTTATTATATTGCAATTTTTTTTACCAAGAGCAATAATGCTGCTCATTACATTGTAGGTATATTATATTTCAAAATCTTCTGTGCATTTCAGGTGCACTGCTCTCCTTCTCAGTAGTGTTGCTACTATGCTTATTTGTTTCCGATTTTGTGTTCATTTCATTGGCCAGTGAAATTATGTATGAGTGTAGTTTAAAGAACTGCGTAATGCTACACACTAAGGTTCAGATGTTTAATTACTGGCGCATCCCTGCAAAGTAGCAGGGATGCGCCAGTAATTGTGCGCCACGCCACTGTCACCCATGGTGCGCCGTATTTACAATGCGGCGCACCATGGGCCCAAAACGTCACCAAAGCGTTAGGCATCTGTGCCGTAAGGGCGGCGCATTGCTGGAGTTGCGTCGCAACGATGGCGCAGCTCCATCAATGCTCTGGGGTGCCCTATCTCCCCAAAGTTACGTCAAGCCGTACGTCTGCTTCAAGCAGGCGCAGGGTTTGAGTCACGCATCATTGTTGTTAAAGTGAGTGATTGAAATGTTGTAGATTTCCCTCAGCCACTTTTAGGATGCGTTCCTGCGCAGGAACGCCCTCCCTTGCGCCGGAACGTCCCCTGATGGCGCAGGGCTTTACAACGTGATGCATCTCCCATATGCGTCACGTTGTTAATATACGCCGCACCATTGCGCCTCTTTTGTGCTTCCGCTGTGTCACAAAAGTCATGCAACAATGGAGCAAAAGAGCCGCAAGGGGCTTCTAAATCAGCCCCTACAGACTCAAGTCCAGTCCTTCCTTTGTACACATGGTGATAAGAAGAAATAGTGGTGGTGGATTGATAGTTTGAGTATTTTAATGACTGGTTAATGTAGTAGGAAACTTTAGTGTTGTCGCTGATCTGCAATCACGGTGGACTTTGGCTGTCACTTCGCGTGCTGCGGACTGCTGCCTGCCAATCCTAGGCAAACCTTTTTAGTACTTTGTGTAGTGAGTTACATAAGAAGTTTACAATTCCACGGTCCGCAAATCAAGCAATACTAATAACGTAGTAGACCACATGAGATTGGTCAATAATATATCCCGTTGAATAGTTTTCAATTTTGTTAGTTCTTTTGAAATGTTTGATTTGGTTGACAAATATCATCCATGTTTTCTGTTTTTCTTTCTTTCATGTTGTACATCAGCTTCCCCCAGGGGCAGGAGGAGGACACAGGAGGAGGAGGAGGAGGGTGCTGTTGAGGATGCAGGCCAGGATCGGGCAGGCAAGGGCTCCTTTGCTGGCCCCAGTAAGTTTTAATTTTAATATAGAGTACTTATTTTTTCCCAGCGTTCCTCATTCGATTTTTTCTAAATCGTCTTTGATATTCTTGTAGACTGTATCTAAATTCTTATCCTGCCTCGACTATGACTCTGTGTGGTATTACTAGATAATTCTTATTAGTCTGTCTGTGTAGTTAACTAAGATTGCACATTTGGCAATTCCATTGGACTCCCATTCTAGTCAGCAATAGCTCTATGCACAGAGTGCAGTCCTCTGGGATTGTCCATAATGTCTTTTCAAGTCTTCTAAATGTTTATGCTTTGACAATTGCCAACAATAAAAAGGTGAATGACCACCAAGAAAGAATAAGATACTACTTTACTTTTGGTTTGGATAGGAGGACAATCCATTCTACTAGTGTTGCAGGGACAAATCTGCACAAACAGAACTAGGGGGCATATTATCAAGCGGGTTTATCTCTGCTTTTTTGGCTTTAAAAGCCAAGAAAGCGGAGATAAAATTATCTCCCTATTACCTAGCTGCCGCTAACACCAGTTCTTAGCCATGTTATCCAATGGGAGGTGGATAACATGGCTAAGAGCATTAGCTCGCTAATGCATGAATATCGCTGACTTTTCAGCGATATTCATGCTTTGCGGCGATTTTTACCGCATTTGCGTTAAACCTTGGTAATACCAAGGTTTATTTGCGGTAAAAATCACTGCAGCGCTGCGGTAAATATTTGTCTCTAACCAAGCAATAGCGATAATTATCGCTATTGCTTGGTAATATGCCCCTATGGACACTAAATATTGCATTGCTTAGCTTATCAATTATAATAGGTGCTGTTAGACTTTCCACATACCTCAGTGATAACAGACTTTGTAGTTGAACCCCCAATCTCCTTACTGACTAGATAGTGTGGCAGAGTCATTTAGCTCCCAAAGTCACCGATGATTATGATTATTCCCCAATGATGTCAGAGGCACGGACTAATGCTTGAAAAAATTGCAAAACCTTTAGCTCATCCACTCTAGTCTGGAGGTCCAAAAACCACAGAGTCTATTTAAGTTTAAAAGCTTTATTAAAAGTAAACACATTTATTAAAATCAAGTTTGTCATAAAAGTAAACGTTTAACTGAAAATGGAAAAGTGCTTAGTGCTGACGATTAATTGGACACATTTCTTGTGGTCGAGCCGAGCTCTCACCTGGTTTGAACTTGATCCTGCTCGTGTTCTTAGAAGTCAAGCTTCTGTCTGTTAGGAGAAAAAGTGGTGCGTGTTAAAAATAAAAAGCAAGCATTCATCAGTTGTGCCAAAAAGTGCAGCAAGACAACAGCCTTCCCTGGAAAAAGGGACATTTTTACTTTAGAGTAGACAGTCACAAATTATTAAATTATATACTGTTTTTTTCACATTTCTTTCTTCCTCCTAGACCAAATATTATATAGTAGTGAG
The DNA here is from genome assembly GCF_964263255.1 of Lissotriton vulgaris. NCBI lineage: Eukaryota > Metazoa > Chordata > Amphibia > Caudata > Salamandridae > Lissotriton > Lissotriton vulgaris. The sequence goes on from NC_141697.1 coordinate 1,136,556,853, forward strand.
TGGTGTGTTCTAACATTATTAAATGTACTTTGTAGGTGGAACATCTGGAGGCGGGGACAGCGCGGAGGTGGTGATGGCATTGGACGAGGAGGACAACTCTGGGGAGGAGGCGGTGGAAGTGGCGGACCATTCTGTGGGGGATGACACGGTGGTGGCGGGCAGAGGTAAGCTATATATTCCTTACTCATTGAGATTGAAGACTGCAGAATGTGCTTTCTGCACGGGTGTATTATAAATAAGTGAGGCAGAATACTTATTGTCTTTCAGGTAGGAAAACATTGTACAATCTTTATGCGATGAAATAACGTTATGCATACAGCCTGACTTCCCGCTTTGCTCTATACCGAGTGCTCTGATAACACTCTATCCCCTAACAGACTGCAAGGTCAAAGAATTGTTTGTACCATGAGTACAGCTCTAACGCGCACTTTAGACTAAGTATGCACAGCAAAGATAACAACCAGTATTTCGTTTTTAACATAAGAGAACCTAGCATCTCTACTCTCCACTTACTTGCCATTGTTTAAAGTCTAGAAGTTTTGCCGAAAATGTCACAAAACTCTGATAATGAAATTCACTATCATTAGGTGTAAGGTGTATGCGTGTATGCAAAACCTGTATTTTTGTCTATCTCATTGCAGATTATGAAGGGAAATTCCCTAACAATACACAATCTGAACAAGAGTGTTTGTACACAAAAATGACTGCACTAATTGTGTGAGTACAATACCTTTATGTTTGTGAGTCCTGACGAAAGCTCCGCAGACCCTTCCAGGCCCCAGGAGCTGAAACATGTCGACGTATTTTATTAACCATACTATCAGACCTAGTAACTCGGTCTAAGATCGTACCATCTATTTTTAATTGTGGTGAGGAACAACCCCCATTAAAGAATTTTGGGGCTGTTTACCCCCTATTTTTAATATTTGTTCCTTTTTTGCACAGTTTTCTTTACACCTTTTTTCACGTAAAATCTCTGGACACTGCACCCTAGACCAGAGGCGCCTCGGGCGAGGCTGGCAAACCCACTACTTCAGAGCAGCCAATGATAACTGCCACAACTCTAGTGTGGGGCGGACGAAACACATATACCGCACCTCTCTCCAACCATAACACAGAGTTTTTGAGGCTACTCTGATCTTTATCCCTTATGCCAAAGGTCATAAGGTGTAACTAGTGTCCGTTATTCTATTTTTGATAATTGCTAACTAACCATTGGGGAACGAAAACGGAGACTCTGATCCCTTATCCCTCCTTTTGATTAATTACCGTATTATAAATAAACCAGGTAGCAGCCTCCTCTAAATGTACTTCGACTTAGCTGTGAAGTTTTTGGCGAGAAGAATCCCAATCAGATCTGGAATGAACTTGATGGATGGGATGAACGAAAAGCGAAAGAATGGTGTAAGTAAGTGTGGAAGGACGAGAAATGTAATGATGACTGGCAAAGAAGAATGATATGTGTTTGCTTGGTCCCCGAGGTGGCTGGGAAGGAAAGAATATGGTATGGTGCATGGCTCGGTGAATGATGAAGCAAGGATGGGTGGAAGGAGAACAGCCTGGGTGGGTGAAACAGAAACTGTATGTGTGCATATACTTTGAATGGATGGATGCCTGGATCATTCATAGTACTATCTGACTCTTAGATAGCATATGTGTATCTAGAGAGAGTAGACGGTCACTGGATGAACTAAGTGTTACTTTGAAGAGCATGTAACACCGCACCCGCACGTCCGTTCCAGTGTAGGAAAGGCAAGGAAAAGAAGTTGTAATTTTGTCCAAATACTACCATGAATAGTAGCAGTAGTTTGTATTGCAACTGCAAGCACAGCATATATCCGGTTATTACAGTGGAACTCCCTACCTCTCTTAAAAACTTTAGTTTAGTAGTAGTACGTCATTCATGTGTGGGAGTATCACTGTTCACTCAATAATAAGCAAAGCACCTAAAGTCATCCCATATGTCATCAAATACATCCCATGTGAAGTGATAGATAATCAGATTATTTAGCTTCTTCATTTTCCTTTTCTAATACTCATTTGCACTGTAGGGTGAAAGCTAAATTAATTAAGCAGTAGCCCTTTTAACAGAGTATTCTCAGTGCCACCCGTAATAGAAAAGTAAGAGCTTTACCACCTGCATGTACTGGACCGGTACGGTAACGCAAGTCTGTCTCACTCACCATGGTGTGCGTCTGTTTTTCTCGGGTGCAAGTTCACTGCGCTGGCATTATGCCGGCTTGCATAAGATAACGTACCAATTTTCCTAAACAAGAGAGAAGAAGAAGAATAAGACTGGTGTACTGTCATAGTCGACTGTAATGGAAGTCCATAGTGCTTGTAGAATTTGTTCCTTAAACTCCCACTAATGTTAGAGCAAGGATGAAGAAGTCGGAGGTTACATAGATACTGTCCTCAATAGTTATGTACTGTGCTTTCAATTTGCTACTTGTACTGTGACAACTTTCTGCTCAATCATTTTGTGTTAATCTTAAGGAGCATTGGTTACAGACTATGTCTTTCTTTCTTCATGTAGTTGCTCCTTCCAAATCCAAGAGACCATCAAGGAGGAAGGAGCTGGCTCGAATGGCCCGGCAACGGAGGCTGGATGCCACTGTCGCTGAATATCGGCGGCTGGTGGCCCTGGAGGAGGAGGAGACGCAGTCTTGTAATACAACAACGTCCACTGGGACAGCTGCATCCTCCTCCGTGCGGGCTGCCAGCCAGCGCAGTGCTCCAGCGGTACGGAGCCGGGCTACCAAAGCCAACCGCCACCGCCGAGCAGCAAAGACAGCAGCTGCCCCCCACAGGATTTGCAAGGCACGCCGGCGCCGTTTATCCCTCAGACAGTCCTTCCTGGAGCAGGAGGTCCTGAACTATAAGAACTTGGTGGAGGGCCTCCGTTTCGAACATGCCACCCTCCGCAAGGAGCATGATGCCCTGGCTGCTAAAGTCAACAGCACCCTGCCATAGTGTCCCTTGCCCCTTTTTTAGAGACTTTTGGTTGGTGGGAATTGGGAGTTGGGTTTTTGGGGACTTTTGAAGGACAATCGTTGGAGTTAGGGAGGGTCTTGCGGGAGATTATTTTGTTAGGGCTATAAAGATATACTTTTTGAAACTTTATCTGACCATACCTGTTTTTTACTGCTTTTGAGTCTGGTGGGTGGGGGTTTAACAGTAGGTTTGTTTTCCTGAATAGTCCTAGGACTTTAATAGTACTACCGTCAATCTCTCGTCTCTCCTAATACTCCATTATACTACCTCCAACCAAACGCTTATCTTACCTGTAATTTCTGTTTGAAAGTAGGGCTAGGCCCAGGGCTGGCTCCACGGGAAATGGCGATTAAGGTTGCAATCCAGGGCGGCTGAAATTTCCTCCTCCTTGTGGTGGTACTAGTGGTGTGACACAGTGGCAGTTGCATGGCTATGGAAAAAAAGAAAATGAAACCTGGTTTGTCCTTACTGTAGCATTACAACGGTACGATAGAGAATTTAGCAGGTGACAGTACACTAGACTACAACAGTGCCACAATGTAACCTAACAAATGGTAAAGTATTTATAGTATAACTTGTACTTGCGTAGGATTTCTTTGACATTGGCTAATACTACAAGAAATAGTACTGAAGCTGAGTAAGTCTAGAATATATCCTCGGATTCCTTCACCAGCCTGTTGCTATGACCTTATCCTCCCCAGCAAGTGTGTGGAATTATTGATGTCAGTTAGTCACACATCAAGCAAAACCACACAACCCGGGGGAAGAGGGTTAGGGTTTGTAAAATGGATAGGAATGGGGGTTTCTTTTCGGGTAGGTTTTGTTGAGAAAAAAAAAAAGCACAGCATGGACAAACAATAATTGAACATAAAGAAATTTTTTGTTACAAAGCTAACCATAAATCTTTTACGGGACATAAAGGAAGTGCATGCACTACTGAATGCATTGTTACAGAAAAGTAAGTAGTACTTTCGACAACCGTGAATGCCAGAATGCGACAGTACAGGGCTACATTAAATTAGGGTAAAGAAATAGCCGAAGTAAAATATATAGAATGGCTGTAGGGATCAATTTAGAAGCAGAGAGAGATCCAAGAAATGCAGTCACACACACTCATTGAATAAAATAATGGATACTGTATCTGTATTGTTGTAGTTGTCCTGTTGAATTTGGTAAGTAAGTTGCATGCAGCAAACAATTCCTCTTATTAGCGGCACTCCTCCATTCCAGCTGACGCTTCGTCCATCAATGTTGGTGACCAGAAGACACCCTGTACACTGCCTGCCTGGCGGATGCTAATGTGAAGCCTGACTCCATCCTTTTTTCCCCATTGCAGACTGAAACCCGGCCTGTAATTATTGAACGAAAAACAGCACTGATAAATAAATATAAGGTATGTACGCCGTGTAGTGCAAAAAGTCACACTTTGATTTTCCTAATAGACAGTACAACATTTTTGAAAGTGCGTACTCTGTCTGAGTCACCTTTTCAAGGATAAATAAGTATGGGCGAATTAATTTAGCGGATCTTTCCCCTCAAGCTAGGTGTACTGTAAACTGTGTTTTAGAGCAAAATTAGACCTTCCCAGCAGTGCTTCCACCCAGACCCTTACTAAAGCCAGTTGCAAAAATGTAGAAGACCCCCAATCAGATCTCAAAAAACGAGGCCTAGCAGAAAACTGGTGACAAAACGTACTTCGAAAGTAAAAGTAGGCCCAAAAACCCCCTTACCCACCGTGGATTGTATTCAAACCACTTGCAAGCAAGCAAAAGTATCCATAGCCAGCATCGCTCCAAGACTCGGAAACCCCCCCACCCAAACACATGCAATAGAAATACTGCTAACCCTAACGAGCCCTAAGTTAAGAATAGTGGCAGAGGCTTTCTTTAACTATGCCAAATCCCCCCTTTCCTACCATGGATTTTCTTCAAATGACTTGCAACCAAAATTACACATTCTCACGAGTGCTCTAAGACCCCAGAACTCAGTTGCACAAATCTAGAACACCCCAAAACACATGCAATCCTGCTGCTAGGGCTAACCCTAACGAACCCTAAGTTACAAAAAGTGCCAAAAGGCTTTTCCTTATGGATTTTGTCCCAACCACTTCTATCCAGTATTAGACCTTCTCAGGAATGCCCCAAGACCCGCCAACCCACCCGCCAAAAAGCACAACACCCCCAAACAGCCCAAAAGCAAAATCTCATACTTACAATATTTCTCGGCCTTCGGTCCAAATGCGCTGTGTAGCTAGGCCATAACTCCGGTTTACCACCACGGATTTCCTGAAAAGCAAATGCAATCAAGATTAGAGTGTCCCAGCAGTGCTCCCAGACCCCAAACCCACCCACAAACACCAGGAAGCCCCCAAAACAGGCCCCCGAAAACGCTACATTGAGCAAAATGTCAGAAATAGCAAAAAAAAATCAGCGTGGATTTTGTCCCAACCACTTCTATCCGGTATTAGACCTTCCCAGGAATGCCCCAAGACCCGCCAAACCACCCGCCAAAAAGCACAACACCCCCAAACAGCCCAAAAGCAAAATCTCAAACTTACAATATTTCTCGGCCTTCGGTCCAAACGCGCTGTGTAGCTAGGCCATAACTCCAGTTTACCACCACGGATTTCCTGAAAAGCAAATGCAATCAAGATTAGAGTGTCCCAGAAGCTCACCCACAAACAGCCGGAACCCCCCAAAGAGCACCTCGAAGGCAAGCAAGTCAGCAAAAACACCAAATAATTTCTGCCTCGGATTTGGTCCAAACCACTTTTATCCGGTATTAGAGCTTCCCAGCAATTGCCCCAGAGCCGTCAACTCACCCGCAAAGAAGTAGAACACCCCCACAAGTGCTGAGTCTTTCTTCATTGGGCGTAAACCAGCCCTCTGCTTTGATGGAAATAGGAGTCTGGAGGAGGAGGATAGAGGAGCATGTTCTTCTGAACTTGTGAACCTGAGGAATGCAGACTGCGGCACCTTCAAATCAATAAGCAAACAAGTGAAGACAGTTCTGCTGATGGGCTTGTTTTTGTGATTAGGTGATTAAAGTTTGAATTATATTAACTGTGCACAACAAAGAAAGACAGACACACAGGAATAAAAGTGAAAAAGGACGAAAAAGAAAGTTATTGATTCATTGTCTCATTTTCAAGGGCTCGGTGTCACGGTCCACGAATAAGAATAAGGCTTCGTCATCATACTCTGCAAATTCAGGCAGGGTGAGCTCAGTGTCACCTGACAGAGAAGAAATTCCCTCATCTATGTTGCTGTCCACCTCGTCTTCATCCGGCGTGCTTTCTCATACTCTGTAATCTGGTGGTATGAGTTGCTGATTCATCTTGATCATTGTTAACCTCTCCACATTTTTGGGCGAGAGGCGGCTCCGTTTGGAAGTTACAATGCCACCAGCAGCACTGAAAACACGTTCAGAAGACACGCTTGCGAGTGGGCAAGACAAGTAGTTTAAAGCCAGGTTGGAGAGCTGTGGCCACAATTCTTTTTTCCCATGCCAATACGCCAATGGGTCAGCATTAACATAGACCTCTGTTGAGTCATTCAGATAGTCCTTCACCATCGACTCAAGGTGCTCCTCCAAGGTTCCTCCACTTTGCTTAGCTGTTGCTGTGACCTTTTGAGAACAAAACCCAACCCGAGCTAGCCAATCCTCTTCAGCCTCCAATGTTACTGTTGTGTCTGGTGGTGCAGATGATCCGGTTGCCGGTGTCTTTAACGGCTGAGAGGTCACTTGTGCCGCAGCCACAGGTGCAGAAGTGGATTGTTGTGACTGGGGATGGCCTGCTGATGCTGATGTACTGCCTTTTCCTTCAATTTTCTGCCGTTCTCTTTCAAACCTCTTGGCTGAGGAGGCTAGCCACTGTTTGTACTTTGTAACATCTTCATCAGCAAAAGGAAAGAGTGCTTGGCCTGCCAGCGCCTTTTTGTATCGTGGATCCAGAATAGTAGCACAAATGTAATGCTGGTTTGAGTGGATCATTTTAAGACGTTCATTACCTTGTAGGCGCTCTAATAATTTCTCTGCCAGAACACAAGGGTCTTGGTTTTTTTCATCTTTTTGAAACACAGAACACACCTCCTTCAGGTGGTGCTCCAGCATGTACAACAATGGGATAGCTTTTCCCAAATTACAGTCCTCCTTGCTGACTGCACGCATGAAGAACTCAAAAGGACGAAGCATGCGTGTCAGGCTTTTAACTATGTCCCATTGCGCCGCACCCATCCTCAGGTCCTCCTTCTGAGCTGTACCCTGTGTTAGGAAATAGTGATCGAGTACCGTATACTGCTCATACAGACGCTCAAGCATGTAGAAGGTTGAGTTCTAACGTGTTGCCGCCTCCTGGATGAGTGCTTTCACTGGCATTCGACGTTCATATAGCAGGCTCCTCAGATGCTTCCGGGCCTTAAAAGAATGGCTGAAATGGTTGCACATTTTTCGGCAGGTGTCCACTACCCTGTACACTGCACTGTCTTTATCACTCAAGAATTTTTTGACAACCAGGTTTATACAGTGCGCCAAACACGGCACTCTGAAATATTCACCCAGCTCCATGGCCTTAACTACAATGGCGCCATTATCCGTGGAAACATAACCAATCTGGCGTTTTTTGGGGGACAGCCAGTCAAGGACCCTTGTGTTAAACACATCCAAAATGTTTTCTGCTGTGTGACGTTTCTCCAAACCAAACATGGCTAGTGTTGCATGTTTCCAAGCAGCTTTAAAAACTTGGTCCGTGTCAACACCTGCGTTTAGCTTTGCTTTAACCCCTGAAAAAGAGACTCAGTGTGCAGTGATCCACATGTAATCAGCGCCTGCGCCACTGGTCCACATGTCTGTTGTCAGATGTATAGTGTGAACAGCACTCTTCTGCAAAGCTGCCCCAATCACCTTCAGAACATCTTCATGTAGTGCTGGAACCGCAACTCGGGCAAAATAGAACCGGCTAGGAACCTTCCATTTAGGGCAGAGCGCTGCCACTAATTCTAGAAAACCAACCCCTTCTACAAAAGAAAAAGGGAGAAGGTCCAGAGCTAGCATTTTAGCCAGCTTAGTGTTATACAGATGCGTCAGTGGGTGGTTGCGTTCATATTGCGCTTCTGTAAACAACATCTTTTTAATGTTGCCCTGGACCAAGGATTTACGGGATGATGATGATGATATCTTCGACCCAGTTACGCTCGCTGATGAACTTTTTCGCATTGGTGTATCACTCTCTCAGTGTGGCTCACATGGGGTGTGCTGCTGACTGGGGTACTGGGTGTAAGTGAAGTGTTTGACACGTCTTCTTCCTCCTCGTCATCATCAGATGAAACATCAACGTTTTCATTACGTGCAATTCGGGCTTCCTTGATCTCCTGTAGGTGCGCAAACCATTGGACAGCGTGCTGTCTCTTAAGATGACCTCTCTGGCCTCCGGTACCATAGTTGGTACCAAACTTACCACGACTAACTCGAAGCTTACAAATGCTACAAATGGCTACGTTTTCCTTTTTTGGGCAAACACTAAAGAAGTCCCAAACTGCAGACTTGAAATGTCTTTGGGGGCCGGAGGAGGCAGCGATACTGGTGGTGGTGGTCCTGCTGCTAATGCCAGATGAAGTGGAGGATGTGGATTGCCGAACTTCAGTACGTTTTGCATTTTCACCACCACTAATTGAGGTCGATGTGGATGGAGGTCCCTTCTTGCGAGGAAGAAATATGGAAGCGGTAGGTGTTGGTGTACTAGTTAACTCCAATGATTGTTGTGTTTCCATTGCCTCCTCGTCGACATCATCATCACGCTCAGCAGCTTCTCGGGCTAGGGTCAAAATGACTCTGCTGCATGCCCGCTGGGGCTGCAGTGACCTTTATGATGACTGGCTCGTCGTCGTGAGAGGCTTCATCAGCAGCAGTATCCGTCACTTCTTGTTGAGCCTCATCACACTCCATAGCTATGAGTTTTTCTATGACCTTCCTTTTACGCTTAGGTACCTTTGTCAGATCATGGTGTGCCTCACTCTCAGACGGCCGTGATGGTTCCCAATCTTCATCCAGATCATCAGAAGTAGGTGGGCTTGAAGAAGATGTAGACACCCCCTTGATCTTTTCCTTGCTAGGGATGTGGAAGACAATGAATGATCATCAGGAGGAGTGGCTTCCTCAAATGATACCTCGGTTTGATTGTCGATTTCCTGATGTGCCCCTACTTCGGGAGGAACAACTATTGTGGGCACTTGTGACCCTCCATGCACCTCTGCTTGCGCATCTCCTTGCGCTGCCTCTCCTTCCACATGTACTTGGGCTTGTACTTGCACATGTGGTTGTTGTTGCGGCTGTGGTTGTTCAACACTTGTCGGATGAGTTACAATAACCTGTGTTGATTCAGGGACATTGCTGCTGCTTTCTTGCGATGAGCCAACATCACTGGTCGATGGTGATTGAAGAAGTACACTGACTGCCTCTGCAGCACTCAAGGGCTTTGACTTAAGTTGGCTTGGTGGTGGTGGTGGAGGCACTGAGCCCAATGGAGCGGGGGTGCTGCTCCCAGCTTGGTACCCGGCAGATCCCGCTGCTGCTGCAGGCGTCATTTTTTTTTTTTACTGCCAAAAAACGCGGCGGCCGGCACACCAGCCTCCTTGGTAACTTGCTTCTTCTGCTCCTTACTGGCAACTTTCTTGCTAGAGGAGCTACAGAGACATTTTTTGGGGCCATCTTCATCAGAGCAGGTCAGAACAGCAGGCCGCAGTTGTACGAGTTGCAGAGTTGTCTGTGGCCAGACGTGACGTCGCGTGACGTTATGCTGCACACACACACCGCTGCAGGACTTCTTCCTGGCACTGGTGGTTCTCTTGAGTCTTGTGCACCTAAAAGCAATGGAAGACAGAGGAACATCAGTTCAGTTATACACCCCAAAAAAATAAACCAGAAAAATCAGCACAATCCCATGCCCTCCATGATGTTTAAATTCAAGACACCCCACAGAAAGACTAGGCCCATGCAACACTCACTAGTCACTACCCCTGGTGAAAAGGCCACAACAACAGGCCAAAAAAATGAAAATTACAGACAAATCAGCACAATCCCAAGCCATCCAGCCCCTCCATGATGTTTAAATTCAAGACAACCCACAGAAAGACTAGGCCCATGCACCACTCACTACCCCTGGTGAAAAGGCCACAACAGGCCAAAAAAACGAAAATCACAAACAAATCAGCACAATCCCAAGCCATCCAGCCCCTCCATGATGTTTAAATTCAAGACAACCCACAGAAAGACTAGGCCCATGCACCACTCACTACCCCTGGGCATAATGGATGAAAACTAGGCAAAATGGGTGCAGGCCTGAGAACACTGCCTGTATTCAAAATGGCCCCCTCCCTCACAGCACATGGCCAGGGCCTGTAGCAGCACTCAAAATGGCCCCCAACCACATGGCCTGTCCACAACAGGCCAAAAAAACGAAAATCACAGAATAATCAGCAGAATCCCAAGCCATCCAGCCCCTCCATGATGTTTAATTTCAAGACAACCCACAGAAAGACTAGGCCCCGGCACCACTCACTACCCCTGGTGAAAAGGCCACAACAGGCCAAAAAAACGAAAATCACAGAAAAATCAGCACAATCCCAAGCCATCCAGCCCCTCCATGATGTTTAAATTCAAGACAACCCACAGAAAGACTAGGCCCACGCACCACTCACTACCCCTGGGCATAATGGATGAAAGCTAGGCAAAATGGGTACAGGCCTGAGAACACTGCCTGCATTCAAAATGGCCCCCTCCCTCACAGCACATGGCCAGGGCCTGTAGCAGCACTCAAAATGGCCCCCAACCACATGGCCTGTCCACAACAGGCCAAAAAAACGAAAATCACAGAAAAATCAGCACAATCCCAAGCCATCCAGCCCCTCCATGATGTTTAAATTCAAGACAACCCACAGAAAGACTAGGCCCATGCACCACTCACTACCCCTGGGCATAATGGATGAAAGCTAGGCAAAATGGGTGCAGGCCTAAGAACACTGCCTGCATTCAAAATGGCCCCCTCGCTCCCAGCACATGGCCAGGGCCTGTAGCAGCACTCAAAATGGCCCCCAACCACATGGCCTGTCCACAACAGGCCAAAAAAACGAAAATCACAGAAAAATCAGCACAATCCCAAGCCACCCAGACCCTCCATGATGTTTAAATTCAAGACAACCAACAGAAAGACTAGGCCCATGCACCACTCACTACCCCTGGGCATAATGGATGAAAGCTAGGCAAAATGGGTGCAGGCCTGAGAACACTGCCTGCATTCAAAATGGCCCCCTCCCTCACAGCACATGGCCAGGGCCTGTAGCAGCACTCAAAATGGCCCCCAACCACATGGCTTGTCCACAACAGGCCAAAAAAACGAAAATCACAGAAAAATCAACACAATCCCAAGCCATCCAGCCCCTCCATGATGTTTAAATTCAAGACAACCCACAGAAAGACTAGGCCCATGCACCACTCACTACCCCTGGTGAAAAGGCCACAACAGGCCAAAAAAACGAAAATCACAGAAAAATCAGCACAATCCCAAGCCATCCAGCCCCTCCATGATGTTTAAATTCAAGACAACCCACAGAAAGACTAGGCCCATGCACCACTCACTACCCCTGGTGAAAAGGCCACAACAGGCCAAAACAACGAAAATCACAGAAAAATCAGCACAATCCCAAGCCATCCAGCCCCTCCATGATGTTTAAATTCAAGAAAACCCACAGAAAGACTAGGCCCATGCACCACTCACTACCCCTGGTGAAAAGGCCACAACAGGCCAAAAAAACGAAAATCACAGAAAAATCAGCACAATCCCAAGCCATCCAGCCCCTCCATGATGTTTAAATTCAAGACAACCCACAGAAAGACTAGGCCCATGCTCCACTCACTACCCCTGGGCATAATGGATGAAAGCTAGGCAAAATGGGTGCAGGCCTGAGAACACTGCCTGCATTCAAAATGGCCCCCTCCCTCCCAGCACATGGCCAGGGCCTGTAGCAGCACTCAAAATGGCCCCCAACCACATGGCCTGTCCACAACAGGCCAAAAAAATGAAAATCACAGAAAAATCAGCACAATCCCAAGCCATCCAGCCCCTCCATGATGTTTAAATTCAAGAAAACCCACAGAAAGACTAGGCCCATGCAACACTCACTACCCCTGGTGAAAAGGCCACAACAGGCCAAAAAAACGAAAATCACAGACAAATCAGCACAATCCCAAGCCATCCAGCCCCTCCATGATGTTTAAATTCAAAACACCCCACAGAAAGACTCAGTGCACCCACCACTGAGTACCCCTGGGCAAAAGGCCCCAAAACAGCCCAAAAATCGAAAATTCCAAAATTATAGTTGCAGCAACTGTAATGCCCCAAACAAACTTACTTGTGAAATTTCTAATCCAAAAGTGATCCAAAGAAAGTCAAAAAGGCCTCAAATCCAAATATCCAGCAGCATCCACAAAAAGTAATCCTTCCAGCTCCAGATCCAAATGAAAAGTGACCAGGAGATGGACAAAGCACTGGGAGGAGCCTGCTGGACAGGAACAGGAAGTTGAAGACTGTGGGGCACTTCCTTCCTCCCACCCCCCCCCTCCCCAAAATGGACTCCTCGCAAAAAAAGTGCAGGCAAATGTCAACCTGAGGAGTTATTCAGATAAAAATCATCATTTCCAGAAGGTTTATGCTGCTTTCTGGTGGATTTCTTGTGCAGAATTGCAAATTTTGTATTTTCGCGAGTGCGAGATTGTGCTGCTCGCCGCATCTCCAAGCTCGCAATTGCGAAGTACCGCGATACGTGATCACGGCGTACTCGCGTTGACAAACTCTCGCTGTGCAAGTTGGCAAGCCGTGATTATGTAATCGCGCTCGCCAAATTCCCGCGGGATCCCGCAGCAAGATCCAAAATGGTGCAGCACTCGCAAAATGTCAAGAAAAATAACTCGGCAAACGCTGAATGACGGTAAGTTAACGCCGCGCGCCGCAAAATTGTATCACCAAGAAAAAAAAAATCCGCTGTATGCGAATTTGCGGATTTTCGGTAAATTCGCGAGCGTTCGCGGATTGCGAATTTACTGAAAATCCGCAAAATCCGCGAGCGTAACGGATTTTCCGCCCATGCTTAGTGTGCAATCTGTTTTACTGTGTCCAGTCTTTCAATGAACATCTTCATTACTGGGGTCAGAATGGGTTTAAAGACTCAAAATAGTTGCATAATAAAGCACAAAATGCTTTGGGAACAAGTGGCAGAGTTGAAAAAAGATTTGCCGAGAGCTGACGTGATACACCCGCTGAGTCATGAACATCATGGCATTCAGGTAGAAGGGAATTTTTTGGCTGATGAACCTGTTATAAATGAAATTGAGGCCCTAACATAGGTACTCTGTCTCAGAGGCACAAATCCTTTGTGTCACAGAGACAGGCAGGCCCTTTTACACAGGCAGGCCCTTTGACCTAGATTAGCCCTCCCTTCACAATAACGAGCAACAGAGAGGCTGTCCTTATCCGATCAGTGTGCTCTGTGCATCCTAAATACGTAATCTCCATGTCCAACAGTGACTAACCTACGTCACAACAGATTCTTGAAAACAGGCCCTTTCTCCAAGAACACAAATTCTTGGAAACAGACCCTTTCTCCAAGAACTCATCTTCCTCTGATCAACTTTGCGTCAATCCAAGGCACCTATCCGGTATAAGTATTCCTCCCTTTGCCCAAGCAAAGCAGAGGAGACCGAGGCTTCCATGCCGACACTGTGCCTGAGACACTGCAACCTGCATCATGCCGCAGCTCCAGCTGGCAGAGGTCCATCACCCATTTGTGGGTGTCCAGCTCGAGATCAGGATGAAGTCCCACTAAGGTAATGGGGTTAGACTAAATCCTAGGGGGATTCTTGGCTCTCTAAAGACCTACACACATGGTAGGTACACTTAGGTACATCTAGTTAGGCATCATTGGGGTATATGCTTTATTCTAATGCATTCTGTATTTCATGTATGTGTTCATTACTATTGCAAAATGGTAGAACAATGCCTTTTTATTTAACTGCACTGCTGGCCATAATTCTCTGCTACTGTGCAACAGTTGTCGCAGCACATATAACCAGTACTCGAATAACAACTGTGCAATAAATTTTATTGTAAACACACCGACTGTTTCTTCTATGTACTTCTCTGAGATGAGTGACTGAATGAAAAGTAGTATATTGTTTCCATGATCCTGAGGGATCAGGGTTTTATGTTATGTGGTTGCCAGATGCTATTCCCTTCTTGTCTTCAAGAAGTTTCTAGTGGCCTCTAAGCTAGCTGGTACACAGTAACTAAGTTTAATATACATACTAGGGGCATACTGATCTCAGTCCTATGCCAAGCCTATCGTTTATGTTAATCCAATGCGCAGAACCTATAAGGGAAATAGGAACTACACTACAAACCCACAAAGGAGGCAGTACGAACTGCCGCCGTAGCTGCACTAACTCATTCTAGCATGAGAATGGACGGACAGATAATGGTAGCTGTCATTGCTTCATGAAAAAAAAGCACAGCCTTACTGAAAGGCTTTGCACTCTAGTACTCCTACAAGTTAGATGCTAAAAATATTCTGTATGCTCAAATTTCAAGAGTGCGGGATAGAGTAATACCAAACATGGATCGCAGGTTAGGTTTAATTCTAGCTGCACACGAGGGTCTGGGATCTCCACATACAGGGGTTACGGCAACTGTTTCATCACTGAAACAACGCTATTGGAGGCCAAGTCTAACCAAACAGATGAAAGCATTTGTATTGTATTGTATTGTATTGTATTTATTATTTGTAATGCGCAACTGTCACCCTACGGGTATCCTGGCGCCCAAACAGGAAATAATCAGATGGTAATCAGATGGTAAACAATACACTAGCTGTCATGACATATAGACCAGCCGCCAGAGCTATTAAATAGAGTCAGGGGGATTATACTTTGGCGAACAGCCAGGTTTTCAGGCTCTTTCTGAAACCCAGTAGGGTGTCGATTTGTCTGATGTTCTGGGGAAGCTCGTTCCACAGCCTAGAGGCAGAGGTACAGAACGCTCTGCCTCCCATCCTCGATCTCCTGATCCTGGTAGTAGCTGCCAGACTCTGGCTAGCAGAGCGCAGGGACCTGGAAGGACTATACCAGGAGAGCCTTTCCTGTAGAGGGATAGGTCCTGTGTTGTGCAGGGCTCTGTACACGATACATAGGGACTTGAAGGCAACTCTACTCCCAATTGGCAACCAGTGTAGATCTCTTAGCACCAACGTAGTGGAAGAACTGCAAGGTCTTTTAAGTGCCAGCTTGGTCGCTATAGACTGGACCCTCTGGAGCCCCTGTAGGATATATAGGGGGCCCCTAGATATAAAGAGTTGCAATAGTTCAGTCTGGCCAGAATCACACTCCTAACTACTAGTGGTCTAGATTCGTCAGGCAGGAGGGGCAAAATCTGTCTGAGTGCCTTCAACAATCCATAACAGACACTGATGGTTTTATTGGCCTGAGAGGTCATTTGGAGATCCGCATCAAACAGTACCCCTAGATTGCACACGGTCTTAACTGGGATGCAAGGTTCTGCTCCCGGCGCGAGCCTGATCTCATGGGAGGGTTGTTGACTCAGCTTGGCTGACGAACAGCAGACAACATCTGTCTTCCCCTCATTAAATTGAAGGGAGTTTATTGTCAACCACCTGGACACCTTGTTCATGCAGTTCTGGAAGGTCTCCATGGTCACCGCCTGTCTTCCTTCTAAGGAGAACACCAATTGTGTGTCATCGGCGTAGTTTATCAGATCTATACCGGAGGATTTGATCATGGGGATCAGGGGCTGCAGATAAAGATTAAAAAGAATAGGGCTGATCGAGGAGCCCTGAGGTACTCCATGACTGACCAGGGACTTGGGCGATGAAAAGGGTGCTAGGGTTACCACCTGTTGTCTACCTGTCATGTAGGATTGTATCCACCTCAGGGCTTTGCCCTTCACGCCCAGTTTTTCCAGCCTGCTTAGCAGAACTGCATGGCTGACCATATCGAATGCGGCCGACATGTCCAACAGCACCTAAAGTGTGACATCTGTCAACAGATGAAGGGTTTGACCATAGCATGCCCACCACAAACACCATTACTGATATCAGACAGACATCTCGCTTGTGTCTATTTGGACCACTGCAGCCCCTTACAATCTGATGGGGCTTACAAGTACATCTTGGTAGCAGTGTTTTAGATTCCTGTGGGTTTGGCCTCAGCGCTCCGCTTACGCTCGAACTATTATGAAAGATTTGCGAGTCTTCATAGGGACATACGCAGTTGGCACATTACATTCTGACTGTGCCCAACGTTTAGCTCTAGAGTTAACAAGGAAGCCATAGTAAGTCTGAGTGTTGCATTGAGATACTCCTCTCCATACCATCCTGAGGGAAATTCGGTGGTGGAGAGGAAAAGCCAGGACTTAAAGCCATCTTTAACAGCAAGGGTATTAGGTTCAGGTGGTAGTTGGGTCAATCACCTATATGGGGTCCAGAGGGCACTAAATAATATGCTGAGAAGTTCCCTAGGAGGCGTCACCCCTTACGAGGTCCTATTTGGGACAAGAATGTGGCTACCTGATCTCGAATATGAAAGCACAGTGGTGGATGAAAAACCTTTTGATGTCGATAAGCGTTTGGCTCTTTTACAAGATCTTAATGAATCCCGGACACTTCAAAGCAATGTGCAAGTAAAACGCACCGACACATGTGAAGTGAAATCAGTAACGGCAAGACCTGCCTGGATCCAAAAAGTCGGGGATCTGGTCAAAGAAAAAATTGTGGACAAGAAATAATTTGGGCCATCATACGGAAAGCCTGTACCTGTCCTGGCTGTCGAAAGTACAAGAACAGTACTTCTTCTGCCTCTTGCTCGCAAAAAGAGAAGAGATTTGCCTCAATTGATCTGATCAAACCATACTATGTGGCTGATCCTGAATAGCAGGCCATGTGGGCTCCTGGGCAGCCACCGCTCTCCTCTCGCTACCATACAGGAAGTTCAGACAGAAAGACTTATAACGTTCGAATAGTCTACAATTCGAAGTAATGGAGTTTCCAACAATGAAATGGAACTAATTCCTATTGAAATTTATCAACAACAAAATTCAAGTGAAAAGCAAATATCAATTCGGCCTAATACCGATATCTACATCAATATGCCTCTACAAGAGACAACGGCCAGTTCATCAAAACCTGCTGAGCTACCAAAGATAGATCGAACTTCATCTGGCTATTTAATAAATTTCAACACTTTTTCTCTGGATCCAAGTGAACCTGAGTCACCAGCAGTTCCAGTTTCCCACAAAAAACAACTTCAAGATTTTTAAATTATTCTTAAAAAGTCATACCTACCGCTCTGGATAATAACAGGAACACTGTTCGTCCTATTTTGGATAGGTTTAGTGACTGTATTTTCCTTGATTGTGAAAGGACACTATCGTCCAGAACGTTCTGCAGTATACAATATGAACTTGGTGCTAAAGCATCAAACGTCATCTCATCGTGAAGAAAGAGACCTGTCCTATGTGAACATTACAGTGGTTCCAGTTCCTGACGGAATAGTGTGGGACAGGGTATCATATGATGTATTTGGTCCCACAGAGCTTTTAAAAGTACCACATGTATTTAACATTTCTTTAAATGATATTATCACCTCAAATACATAATCTGATGATTGGGATTATGACACTGTAAATATCATGTTGTATGATTTACAACTGTCTGCAGCATTTTCAACAAATGAAATGTTTGGTGACTCTGCTGATTTCAACGAAATATACTGTTATCAACACTATGGTCATCATTTTTTGCATAATACAAGTGCACCACGTAATGTTTTAGCATACCACCAATGAGAACATTGCCCAACCCCACGGAAAGGTAGTTTACAAACGTTTGCTTATTTTTTCTGGATTTAATACATCAGATCCACTCAGATATTATTATATGCTTGCACCTTCATCTGCAAAGAAAAATGTGCTCACTAACACAAAACAGATATATTCTGCATCCTTTATTGCCCAACTGTCTGAACACAGTTTCGGCTTATGGAAAGACAATATAGACATTAAAAAACAGTCTGGGGTACTAAAGAATGGCAGGTTCAGGGAACCAAGGCACTATTTAGAGTATGCACAAAAAGCAACAGCGGGCCTTTGATGCCGCACCTCACACCAGTTCCAGAGGTTCTTTCTCAGTACCATGCACACAGCCCCTACGCCAGCTGCCGGTTGGCGTATCTGTGCTCCAGATCAGGCGACTAATGAATAATGTTGGGGGTGCACATTTTACAAAGTCCAAAGATTCGCAATAGTATTGAAAAAGTCACTTCTTTCTTAGAAAACAATTGTTCTTTCTTTTAAAAAATATTCACGAAACGATATCAGCCAACGTGTTTCGCTCTCTAGCTGAGAGCTTCTTCAGGGCAAAATGGTAACAGTCGGTCTGTCCGGATTTCAAGATTTTAAAGCTATCTCGTGGTATAGTAGTACTTGTTTCAATAAAACATCAGAGGAGATCAGGCAGCCATCAACAAAACAATCCTAGATGAATCAAGATGAATCAATAGCTAGATCCTTTCTTGATGATGTCAACGAACACCTGGTAAGTAGTTCTCTAGTTCTGCACCTCCGGCTCAGATTATTCGCTGGGCGTGAGCAGCAGCAAAAATTCAAGGAAGAGCAGACTTTACCCAGTTCCCCAATTGAATCTGAGTCGGTGCACCCGATAAGGTCCAAAGTTGTAAAATGTTTATTCAAAGATTACAATAAATTAGTGGTTGCACGGGTAGTTGAAGCTTCAATATCATGATTCAGAACAGCAACATCTGCAGTAGAAAGATCATGATGGGCGTATGTATTGCATCACGTTGACCCCCAACTGCAATCTGTAAATCCCGAATAGCACCGCGTACCGCGTACCGTTCCTGTGCAGGTAAGCATGAATATTTTACAACTTTGGGCCTTATCGAGTGCACAGACTCAATTGGCATAACCACACTAACATCTAGAATATACTCACTGGGCAACATTTTATCTTCTGCTATAGCTATAATGGAACAGAATCTGTCCATCTTACAGCATGGAGAATCACAGTTACGTTCTATTATGTTATTAAGCAGGACGCCACAATCCCTGAACTCTGGCAATGTGCCCTGGCGATATATCAACAATATGTCTCGGCATATAAATTTACTGAAAAGCAGATAACAATGGGACAAAGGGATACAAAATATACAATGCAGCGCATTGAAAAGTTAGACAAATTACCTTTTACCCTGGCAGAGACACCGTCCACAGAATGGTTAATTCTTGGCCATGTAACATTGCCAGTAACAACTTTCAAGTTTCAATATTGCCTAGAACACCACCAGGTAGGCAGGTTTGAAGCAATGGGTAGGGAATACATCCGTGAATCTTGGAATTAATGTATAGATTTAGATGCAGGAATGGGGACACTGAACTGTTTCTCAGTGGTACAGAGTACGTGAATTCTATGAGTGGATCACTTATTTGCCAGGACATTATGCTTCAGAGGGCCTGCAATGGTCCAGTAGCTAACTTATCCTGTCACTTGAAAGGTTCCCCAGCTGCCATGAATAATCCAGTATTCAGGCTGCTCTTGAATGGTATTACTTAGTGCTGAAAGATCAAGGTTGTTGTGTGATGCTTCCAGGCATCACATATCGTGTCACTGTCAGTTCCAGGGTTACTTGTTGTATGCAAGAGTTGTTTCCACAGACCCCCACAGTCAGGAAGGCGCCGTTATGACCTTCACTGAATGTTTCCTTTATACGGTTTGATACTCTGAGCCGAATGAAAGCCATGCTTTTACAGAAAGATGTGCCCTTAACATCAGCCCAAGAGACTTTTGATCTCCAGGTTGCAATATCCTCCACTGAGATACTGGCACTAGTACAAATGATTGCCCTTTTCATTTTGCAGAAATGGTAAAAAGTATCTTTAACATGTCTGGTACGAAGGGTATAGTACACCTATTTAAGACCATAGGTTCTGGACTGTTCAGCACCTTTCAGAAAGACTTTGGAGTGATTCCAGCTTTCATAAACTTCGTATTTTGAAGCATTTTTGGAGGGCTTCCGTGTCAGGTAGATCAAGCACTCTTACCTGTGTATTCACGATCCCTTACCTGTAAGGTGCTTGATTGGTTTTGCAGACACGCTATGAGCCAAACTCCCAGAAACCCTACCTTACAACCTGTGTTTTTTTTTTAATTAACACTAGGGTGATGGATAGCAGTCAGGGAGGGAGGCCGGAGTCTGACGCTATTTACATTCTTGTAGTTGACCTGCGAAGCAACAAGAAACTCCTTAGAACATTACCCTTTATAAGTTGTTACTTTCACAGCACTTTTAACTTTATTATAGAGACAAGTCTGTAAGCTCTTACCTGCGATCTACTAAGCTAGGCTTCGCGTCCTGGAAGTCGTTACTTTCTCTTATGTTTAACAATAAAAACCTTATCAAAACTATCTTGAATTCTACTCACTTAACAATCTCCAATTGGTTGCTCAAATGACTTCTCACTTTTAAAATAAAGAATTAACAAACATTCTAAAACATAAGTGTTTCTCAGTAGTGCTGTAAATTAACACCTTGAAGAAGTCTCAAAGTTATTTAGTGTCCAAGTTCCTCTTTCGTTAAGAAGAGTGTCCAAAAATTATAGTTCTTTCATTAAAGACAATTAGTCTTTTGCTAGCGGTGGGCACCTTTCCCAAAAGAAGCTTTACTTAGCTCTTTCCTTCTTTCGCAGATCTTTCGCAGATAACAGATGCATCACGGATTTCTGAAGACTGAAGACTCTGGCCAAGATTCAGTTCCTAGGATCTCCGGTAAGTATTCATCTGGCGCGATGCTCCTTTGAAGAATCCGGAAGGCTAAGCATCTTCTGGAATCCCGGGTGTGGCTTTTATAGTCCTGCCACACCCCGGGACGTCCTTTCTGCCGCACGCGTTAACTTTGCCCTTACGCTGTGTTGAACTGCACACAGCGCGAGAGCATTTGTTGATACGAACGCGTGCAAATTTAAATGCGTCTCGATTTTTTCTCTATTGCCGTTCTTTTCTTCAATCTGCTCACAGTGGCGAGATTATTATACTCAATTCTTTTCTACAAACTAACTGCACACAGTGGCAAGATTATTTTACTCAGACTTTGTGTCTAAACAGCAAGTATTGAAACCTACGTATCTAAACAAGTATTGGCAAGTACTTTAACAAAACATAGTTCACAGAATGCACATTACATTTACATGAACATACCTGGAGTGCTGGATGAACGGGATAGGGGTGGGTTTCATGAAGGGAAAGCTCTTTGGATTACTGCTTTTGGGGGGATTCATTCAGGATTAGTTTTATAGAAGGAGAAGGAGCTGCGACTGCTGAATCATGACATTCCGCTAATCCTGCTACTGATAGCAGGAATACTGATATACATTTTTCTGCTAAGCAATGGACGTCCCAGTCACCAAGGAAATAGAAAAAAGGCTCTTGGAGTGACGTTACCATGGTCGCATAGTACTTCATCTTGGCACACCTCGACTTCAAGAGCTGAGCGAGTCTTAGTTCCTATGATTTTGATCAGTCTGGATTGACTATGTTCTGCCTGTTCTCCGCTGCCTATTCTGTGGACAAGAATGTGTGTTGGACCTCTGTCTAACACTTCTATCGGTTGCGCCACCGGACGCGGATGCATTGCTGGACCCGTTGACAGCCCATGTACTGCAGGGTCCCCAGCATATTCCAATGTTGATGTTGGCCTACTTAGAGACACTCCGGGACACTTCAGCTCCTGTTGGATCAGATACTGGCTCGACCACAGACTCACAGGCTTTGGATACCACAAATGCTGCCCCAGCATCAGCTGTGGGAACTGAGGAAGATCATCTTTGCTCAATTGACCTGATCTGTGAGGTGATGTTGCATCTCCCACACAGGACACATAAACATTTTACTCTACCTGTGCTGGGTAGAATTTGTCTTTTTAAAAAGCACTTTTCATGAAGCAATGACAGGTACCATTATCTGTCCGTCCATTCTCGAGCCAGTGCTACTTGCTTCTCGGCATTTTACTGCATTTATTCCATTAAAATTCAATATCACAACTTCTATGCTTTGGATTTGAGTCGTTTTGGTCTTGTTTTGCTCAGAATATAATAAACATTTTTTTTTAAACCTGTGTGGAGTCTTTCTGTTGTGTATTCATTATGTTACAGTGTGTGTGTTTCACAAATACTTTACCCATGGCCTCTTTAGATAAGCCTGACTGCTCTTTGCCAAGCTACCAGGTTATCTTTTGTATGTATGTAGCTTACCCTGACTAGAGTAGTGGTTCCTACTTGGACAGGGTGCGTACCTCTGCAAACCAGAAACCTCATTTCTAACAGGCGTCCTCTCCAGTCTTCTCCTTCTTTTAAATGTTCCTCTTAGCTGAATCCATTGGGCAGCATCTGATGTTCTTTTTGTCTCCACCTTCTTCTCTGTGTATGTCTTCTCTTTCCAGTGATCTGCTCTTAGGTGTCCCTTCACCGCTTACAAGTTGACCCCACGCTTCCCTTCAAGCGTTTATCCTGCTGCAAGGTGAGCCTCAACGCCTCTTGATAAGTTTCCTCCCCTGACATTTCCACTACCTGATACTTCTTGTTACTTTAACTCACGCTCTTTTTTCATCTTGTTTTCTCTCTGTCACTCTTTCCCAATCTATATTTCCCATCCTTCTTATTTTGCCCTTTTTTGCCTTTCTCTCTTTTGCTTTCGATGAAATTCTGATATTGAAAATTGAGCCTGAGTCCCCAAAAATTAATTTGTGCCCACCACTAGGACTCATAGATACTAAAAAGCACTTCTGCTTAAACAGATCCAAAGCCATATGATAATTCTTAGTGGCAGATGGAAACATACTCTTGTTCCTTTGCACCAGCATCATAGGCAAAGCACCAACCACAGTACAATAATTAGAAACCTCTGGGTTCTTATTGATTTGGATTTCATTCCTTTTGTAAAATCCATTTTTAATAGGGCTTGGTTTCTTTTGTATCTTTGAGCTGAACGTATATGAATATACAGAACCCATTAGATCACTTCTGCTGTTGAAACTGGACCAGAGCAGCACTGATAAAAGTGCATCCCTGTTAGGCAAATTTGAATATTGTAAAGAATCAAAATCATGCTGCAAGCAGGTGTTTTGATATGAAGAATTTCAACTATTACTTCAAATTCATCTTTTACACTGAGAACCACTGACAACACACAACTCATCCACTCTCTCAATGAGGACACTCCCAGCACCCAACTGAATGTCAGATGTCGTTCTCTGGATAAAATCCGATTCCCTGAAGCCTAACTCTGATAAGAGGGAGGTGGCACTCTGAAAAACACACATCATTCCGATCCCGGCCTGGTGTTCATCAGATTTAGAATCTACCCAAGCAAACCAAGCTAGGAGCTTATGGATTATAATCAACAGCCATATTTCAAAGTCCAACCAGGTAAACTAATAAACACCTTCCAGTTTTCACTCCTTCAACCCCTCCAGGAAAATCATCAGATGACTTCTACTCAACACCCTTTGTACAATCACCCAAGATCTAATCACCAACAAGCTAGTCTATGGAAACACACTGTATGTGGAATATCCACTTAACTCACCATGAGGCTCCAGGGCATCCAGAACGCAGCCGCTAGACTTAACTCATCCTCCCACCTGGCACCCACCTATCCACTCACCTCAAAGGCCTCAATTGGCCCCCCATTCCGAAAAGTGTCTCTTTCAAACTATTCATGCACACATACACAGCACAGCACCACATAGGACCCACACACCTGAACAACTGCATCATATTCCACACCCTCAGCTCTGTCTTTTGCATCTGAAGAGTCAGAGCTGGCCATCATGCCTTTTTGTACCAGGCGCATGAAGACTTGAATGTAAAGGCTGTCACATCAGAGCCACCAGCGCAGTCTTAGAATTCCAAAACAAATTGAAAACCTTGCTCTTCCAATAGGCTCATGTAGGGCAGTTTCCCCTTTTCTTAGGGCCTGGGCCCCCAGGTGGTTTGCATGCTCTACAAGCAAACATTCTATACCATAGCATAACATAACAACAGCACCACTATACTCCCTTCTCTGGCTCCCAGTGGAATAGACTACTTACTGGAGACATCAGTCCTTCAGTCCAAAAAGGACAATAGGCCCCATTTTACATATAGGGTGCACTAACCTTGTTTATGGTGTGGTGCATCTTTAGAATGGGTGCTCCAAGTGCAGCTTGGGACTATGCACCCTATTACAGTCAATACACTTACCCAAAGTAAAGCCATAAACCTGCACCTGCCCTATGAAATGCAGAGTAGTGGTCACCCTTTCACCGAGCAAGTGGCAACATTGCCTGTAGTACAAAGGGGGACAGAGATCGCCCATTAGACGAGTGCAGTGAGTGACTGCACCTTCCTCCAGGTGGATGTCTAGATGTTCACTGGACCCCCCATTCCTGTGTTTCAAGTGTCACCCTTGAGGGGGTTTCTCTAGTTGTTGTGAAAAGTGTTTCCTTATTTGCATAGGCCGCACCCCCATGCAAATGAAGGAACGTCCCCTGGAGATCTGCCTGCACACAAGTAAAGCCAGCATGATGTGTATTAAAGAAGGGGCTATGAGTGTCTGCTGCTAATACCAAGGTGCAGCAGGGATGCATAAGCAAGTGCGCACACTGGTTGCGCCCCAAGGGCCCCAGTGTATTACAGCCCCAGGATTATTGGGCCTTGGAATGATGTTGCCCATAAGCATAGTATCATATTGAATGTTGCACAGGTGCCACTACTAATCAGTTTTTTAAAAAAAACACCAACTGTATCTTGTAAAAAATAAAGACTATGGGCCAGATGGAGGAGCCCGAGTTCGGCCGTTACCGACCGGTATTAGGGTTTTCATATGTAGGGGGCCTATATTTTACCGATTCTGTAAATGTACCGAATCGGTAAATTTACAGAGTCGGTAAAATACTGAATCTGTATATTTACCGATTCGGTAAATCCATATGTAGATGGCACTCCTAAGAGTGCCACAGGCCCTTAAGAATCGGTATTTTACCACCCAATCCTATTGGGTGGTAAAATACCGAATTCAGGTGTGCATGCACATCTGTGCATGTACACCTGTGCAATGTGACACACAGACATGCCCTTAGGGCATGTATGTGAGCCACATGGCACACAAGCCTGTGCTTGGGGTGCTAGAGGGTGTCAAAGTGACACCCCCTGCACCCTTGCAATCTTCGGTATTTACAATGGGCAATACCGATTCGGTATTTACCGATTCGGTAAATAGCGAATGTTACAGATTCAGTAAATCAGATTTTTGATTTACCTACATCTCCCTCCTTCTAATTTACCGATTCATAAATACTGAATCGGTAAGATTCGGTATTTATGAATCGGTAAATTAAAGTTACCTACATCTGGGCCTATAATCCTACCGATCTACCTGTGTACACCTATTTGGTCAGACCTGACAAATCAAACGCCAAGTCATTTTAGAGTGTCAATTGCTTTCAATTGATGAAACAAATGGTTGTTTTAATGAGAAGCAGCAAATGCAGTTGATTTAAGGTTTGTCTGAGCAACATGAGGCAAAATATGTTATTGAATTGTCCAAGTTCTTAATTTTATTAAAGAAGTAACTTTGCTCAACACATAATAGAAGACTACAACACTCCCAAAATATGAAGTCAAATGACAGCACATTCATCTTCATCCTTGCTACTCCAGCTCACAGAAGAAGCATTGAATGTAGACCTGCTTGGAGACACGATTCTTTAATTCTTTACATGAGCGCACACAGCAGTAACCAGCAGTCTAAGTCCTAGGTTATGGGGTGCGTGTTTTAGACCACCGCCTACCCAGCAAGAGCAAACATTGCAAATGCCCCTTGATTATTCTGTATATAGAAGTGTCTCGCTAGTCGATCTGCAACTTCAAAGAAGAGCTTCAATTAGTGGCATTTAAAGCTTGTCAAGAAGTAAAGAGAAATAATTGATTAAATTACAATCAAAACACTGCAGCCAGTTCCAGGCCACCCTGGGTAGCAAATGTTTTCTGTCGTGAGCAAGTCAAAATGTTTAATTATGGCTCACTTCATGCCAATGTTAGGATCTAAGGAAAATCATTAAATAGGAGGTTAGGCTGTATCATTCACTCTACTTAAGGTTGTCCAATTTATGTCTATGTGAAACCTTTCCACATAATACTCTGTCTGCTTGTGTATACGTAGTCACGGTTTCTCATTCACATTTCTGATTCAAAGTCTGGTCATGCAAAGGAGTTTCTGAATTCTGATTCAGACTTGTATTGCCTTGCACGTGTTCAGAAAAATACAGATTGGTTGCACAGCACACCCCAACTACATATTTGCTTTCCCCTAAAAATGAAAAATGTTTTTTGACTTTGCAAATTATGATGCTTCCAGTGAGTGCCTTCGGGTTTACAAACAGATGAGTGCACACCGTCATTTGAAGCGTTTATTGCAATAACATTTCATTGTTCACTAGAAGAGTCAATGGATTATTTTTTTTTTAGATACAGTCACATTGGATATGTAGAACTCGTACTTATAAGAGTAGAAGAAATAGGGTTGTCTCATGTGTGATATATACTGGTTAAATATGTATAATAATATAATAATGGTAGACTTCAAAACAAAACCCATAAGTGACGGTACTAACAATTCAAACCTCACCCATAAACTCATCATTTATTTAATTTGACTCCAGGATAGTACAGGATTCTTCCGACGGGGGCTGATGTGGATTGTGCTGTTCTGCTCTGAGCTGCCTATTTCAACGGCATCAGATAGGGAGGGGGCTCCCTCTTGTTCTGGGTTGAGGGAGAGGGGGGGAGGGGGTGGGCCCAGGTTCTCAGAGGGGCGGTCATTTGGGGAGGGGTGAAAAAATTAAAAAAGTCAGCACTTGGTGATAAAGGTTCTAACTTGAAAGGAAGATGTTGCTTTTTTGTATTATTTTCTCAGTTGGTTAATATACAGTGTGGCGAAATTGGCTTAAATTCTCGATTAAAATGCATTTATTAAAATGCTTAGCTTGGAACGTAGCCGGCTTAAATAGCAAGGGCAAAAGAAGACTTATTTCTGAAGAATTAAATCTTTACAACCCTCAGCTAGTCTTTTTATCTGAAACACGTATTTCGTATAAAGACAGAAAGCTACTTAATCAGCTGGGATATGAGGTTATAGTTTGTTCCTCTCAACAGATTTCTCTTAGGGGTGTTGCCATATTAAAGGATAAAAGATCTAGAATTTAAACAATTAAAACTGGCACTGATAAATTAGGCCGGTGGGTGATTGCGCAAGTTAGCATTGGTAATCATAAATATGTACTTTGTGGAGTTTATGGTGCCAATACAGATGAAGCTATTGTTTTTGATGAACTGAATTTGGAGCTATTAAGCTGGGAGGGGGAACTTATTGTGATGGGGGATTTTAATTGCATTATGGTGGATCATCAGAAGGACACAACAAGACCGGGTAATTTACAGCGTATGCACAAAGTTAGGGACGCTATTTTAGATATAAGTAGAGTAGATAATGTTAAAGATGTATGGCGCTCTCCCTACCCCATACATACCTGGTTATACGTTCTACTCAGCCCCTCACAAACTTTGCACACAGATTGACATGGCATGGGCAACAGATCACATAATTGAGAATAGCTCTATGGAAATATGCCCGCGGGTGTCATCGGATCATAACCCTATTTTATTAAAATACAGATATGACGAGGATCAAATTAACATAAGATTGTTTTCCTTCCCTCGTTACCTTATGACTGATACAGCCTATATCTCTCAGCTTAAGCTACATTTGTGTGAATTTATTAAAATAAATATTTATACGGCCTCTCATAACTGTGTCTGGGACACTTGCAAGGCTAGTATTAGAGGCCATGCGCAGCAGTATATATATAAACAGAACTCTGAACGTCGGAAAGTGAATAACAAATTAATAGCAGATATTATTGAATATGAAACCTTACTGGTTGAGGCGCTTCGTTTACACTCCACTAATATTATGGAAATAGAGCTTAAACTCGGAACTTTAAAATCCAACCTCAAAACAACTTTTATTGAAAAAAGCTGCGCCAAAATGCATAAGATTAAAATTCAATACTATGAAGGAGGGGATAAAATTGGCAAGCTACTTGCTTACAAAGTGGCGGACGAGAGAGCTCAGACTCGCATTAAATGCATAAAAGGTGCGAACCAAACTATTTATAATCAACCGGGCCAGATCATGTCCCAATTCAGGGAATATTAGCGCACCCTTTATACACCAGAGAACCAACGACTTGCATCTGATATTTTAGAATATCTAGAAAATAATATAAATGGGAAATTTAGTTTACCCTGTTTAGAACATCTATCGGATGATATTACTGAGCTAGAATTAAGGCAGGCTATCTTATCTTTGCCCATGGGGAAGGCGTCAGGAGAGGATTCAATACCGGTGGAATTATGTAAAATCTGCATCGAAGAAATAATCTCTCTTTTTCTTCTTGTAACACAATATATTGGGGTGAAGGGTAAAGCCCCGGATTCTTGCAACAAAAATATTTTTTTTCTTAAAAAAGGACAAACCAGCTGAGGAAAAAGGGTCATACAGACCAATTTCTCTGATTAACTCAGACGCGAAGGTCTTTGCCAAGGTTTTGGCAAATAGGATGGCTCTGATTATTCCAAAGATCATTAGTGAACAACAGCATGGCTTCGTTTTGGGCAGGGACACTACAACTAATATTAATACAGCTATTACAGCTTTTGACATTGCAGAGACTGAAGCCTCCCCACTCTGCATGATTTTATTAGATGCCGAAAAGGCTTTTGACCGAGTGGGGTAGGATTATCTTTGGTCCGTGTTGTCTTTCATTGGTTTTAGGGGCAAAATGATTAGCTGGATTCGAGCCCTATATGATCAACCCATGGCTAAAATGGGTTACTTAGGTCTGTTATCCTCTGCCTTTCCCATTGCAAGGGGAACCCAACAAGGTTGCCCGCTGTCACCCCTGCTCTTTTCCTTATCCATGGAGCCATTTCTTTCGGCACTCCAGGCTCAGCCCAGGATAATCCCCATTTGGCTTTGGACCTCATTGTTTGAAAATTACTGCATATTCGGATGATATTGCAATATACTCTTCAAACGTCACCACAGCACTAGAGGGTATTATGGTTGAAGCAGAAAAAATTGGCAATGTCTCTGGCTACAAGCTAAATGCGAAAAAAACTCAGATAGTGGTTAACTATAAATGTCCGGGTGGAACTACTGGGATATGTAGGGCAGCTAACTATTTAGGGGTGAAAATATCATCTAAGATTAGCGATATAATTCCCATTAATTATGTTGTGTTGGTCAAATCAACTGAACTGCTTCTGAAAAAATGGCATAGGCTACCACTAAATATCATAAGCAGAATAAATTTAATTAAGATGAAAATACTTCCGAAATTTCTAAATCTTTTTCGTACTATTCCTTTAGCACTTAACAATGTTTTTTTTAAAAACTTGATGGATTCTTTAGCAGCTTTATTTGGGGCTATCGGAAAGCACGAAAAAGCTTATCATCATTAAAAGGATCTATTGAAATGGGAGGTCTCCACTTTCCAGACTGGGCTGGACTGTTCCCATGAGGCACAGGGTCAAGGCTGATTTGCATATCGCCATGTCTGAACCGGGGTGGTGTGGAGTGCAAAAAAACGATGGATTTAGGCCCAGATCTCTGTACTGGGGTGAATGTATGACATTGTTCTGCATTCTGTCCATCAACTGTTGTTTTTGCAATTGTCACCCGAGTGGGATGGGTATGCTCAGACGTGAGTCCCATGCTCTCCACACCACTGGAGTCAAGCTATCCTGGCTGAAGACTGCTGATAGCCAGAAACTGGTCCTAGGATGCTTGATTCCGGTCCAGGAAAGACATGGCTTGGCAGTTCGGGCTGCACTGTTCCCATGAGGCACAGGGTCAAGGCTGATTTGCATATGGCCATGTCTGAACTGGGGTGGTGTGGAGTGCAAAAAACGATGGATTTAGGCCCAGATCTCTGTACTGGGGTGAATGTATGACATTGTTCTGCATTCTGTCCATCAACTGTTGTTTTTGTATGCTTGGGTTTGGCGCAGCGGGCCTATATTGTGTTGGTGCCGCAGCACCAAATTTGTAATCAGGCCCCATGTCTTCAGCCCTAGAATCAATGGATTGCCTCTTATGGTGCTGAAATGCCACCTTGAACACGGAATGTGGCATGGCAATGAGCAGCAGTGAAGTTTCACAGGTTGTCAGGTGCAGCTTCTCCACCGCTACTTATAGGCTGAAGAATGCTGATGTTAAGTATGATAAGGGCAAATACCTGGTCTACGGCTTTCTCTTTTGGGAGCTGCCATCAGCACAGATCTTGAATTCTTGAAGGTACCCTCTTAATCTGGTATTTTTCTGTCATTCCTGATCAGCTGTATTGAGTGACACATACACAGCATCTGCACTGTAAAGCACCTCATGTGGTTCTGCTACAGCTGTGAATGTCATCCATTCTATTGAAGTCACCCTCTGTGGGTCGGAGCAGTTTTCTGACTCCAGCCTCGATGCTGCATTCAACAGTTCCCTGGAGAGTTTGCATCTGTTTTGTTTGTGGTCACAGTGTTGTGGATACTTTTACTTCTAGGACTTCAATTGCAAGTGCCTTGGTGGGGTGGGCACCTGTTAAAATCTCACATATTAGAGTTTGGAAATTAACAGCTGCAATGAATAACACCTGTAACAAGTTACACCTTTCAAAATTAGGAATAACATGAATATTTACTTGGCCATTTCTCCTTTTATATTCTAGTAGGTTTGATCAAAATTTATTGCGTAACATTTAACCTAGATTTTAGTACACTCAGCAAGTACAAAGGTGATGGAACTTAATGAGGCACTCATAATTGATGCCTACTTTCTTCACCCTTTAGAATGTATTTTCAGATGTAAAAAGGCAAAATGCTTTCACTCACAATGTTAAACACCGCAAATGTGAATGGCACCAGCAAAAAAGCTGGTAGAAGAAAGGAGCAGACCCATCACCTATGCAGCAATGTGGGCTGAACTGAAAATACACTCCAAAAGAAACTATGGTTAAAGTGGATAGTTTCAAATCCTCTCCTTATGTATTATTTCCATGAATCAATTAGACAGCTAAAACTGTCACACCAGATATGAAAACATCAATTAACCATGTAAAAGGGTCTATTTACAGAGAAGACAATAAAGGTTGGTACATGGCTTCCATGTTGGTCCAAAAGTCAACATACGGTACAAAATGAACATCACTTTCTATCACCCAAGGCTCCCACAAGTTCAGGAAGCCTTCCCATTTAACATAAATGCTAAATCTGGTAGTGAAATAGGTCACCACTAACAATTGTCCAGACTCATTTTGGAAAATTATAATGATTATCGCTTTAGGGATTGAGAAATACTGGTTGGGATTTAACTACCCATTTGTCAATTCACAATGAGAAACTCTAAAGTGTTCAGAAGGTAACATGCTCCACTCTACAAAGCTCCAAAATTAATCCAATAAATAGTTCAATTTGCTAGGGATTAAGACTATTAACTTCATAGATAGCCCTAGGACACATTTCTGTTATGCTAGCATAATCTCAGATAATTTTGATAATTTCATATTAGGCTTGTTAGCGTTAGCACAAGGGAAAAATGTGAATGGCCAGAATGTGAGAGGCTACTGTTTGTGGCATTTGTATTTTGTTGTGCTTTTTAGCGAAAAGTGAATCCTTGAGATATAAGGTAAAATTACAATTTCACATAATTATGCACAGTTTTACAAGTTTTGTTAGAAATATGATGCAATTAGTCAAAAGGAAATTTTGCGAATTTCACATCTATAACATTTCATCCTCCTTAAAGCAATGAGCTAGCTCTCTTTCAGAAAAGAAGTGATTTAAATTAGACCTTTTGTAACTCACTTAGGTAGGACTCAGTAATCTATTACGGTGTATGCTGTCGAGCTGAGTCACCTACACTATGTTTATAATATGTCTAATATAAATAAAACCTTTACACAAAAGAGATATATTTGTGAATGCAGCAAATTATCATAATTTGAATATAGATGATGTTCAGCTAAAATACCTAAATATATTTTGCTGCCTCCCTACTTGAGACAGCAATTTAATACTGCACTAGAATTGCACGTTCACCTAGGCACTTGTTTCAAATATAGCCACTGAAAAGGCAACTATGGAAATAAACTATGCAAACAAAACAACCACTTCCAATATGTTTTTTAAATATCTGGATTAAGGCCCTGGTTATGAGTTCAGTTGTCCGAGCATTGGACCACGGCTGTAGCTGTCAGGAGAATGCTGCCAAGCGGGTGGCATCCTGACCGCCGTTTTAGGACACCACCACAGGGCTGGTGGTGTGTCGGCGACTGAGGCACAGTGGCAGCAAGCTTTAGGTCATACAGGGAACCTGAAGCAAATGCCACCGCAATGCAACACCACTTGCACATCAAGGGCATTGTTGCCAAGTACCAATTTGTGCATGCCACACCATGCGCACAAGACAGTGCTGGCATAGGAGGAGGGCACAACATGTGCCCCAGTCACAATTCCCAAGTGGCTAAAATGCCCCTGGGAATGTGCCATTTGGGGCCCCTTCCCTGCCTTTCTGCTGACCTTTTCATGTCAGGGTCCCCACCATGAAAAGGTCCCCACTTTAAGAGGAAACTCCCATCATAATCTGTGGTAGTTCTCCCACACATACCTTTTAACTATGTCTAAACTGACCAGTGAATAAAATCTTTTTGGTTGGTACAGTTTTAGAAATTTTTATGTTATGTTATGTTATGTTAACATTATTTATACAGCGCACAGCTGCCCCAGCAAAGGGGCGTCCTGGCGCTTAGACAGATACTATAACATAACACGCAGGAAGAGAGGAGAAAGGGGGAGCGACTACTCAAGAACAGGAAACAAAAAAGTTTTAATAGCACGCCTGAAGGTGGACAGGTCATTCAAAGCTCGAGTGTGCACCGGGAGCGAGTTCCACAACCCCGCGGCAAGCACCCGGTAGGAGCGGCCACCCATTCTGCTGAGTTTGAAATGGGGGCAGACCGCAAGATGAAGAGCCTCCGATCTCAAAGATCTCGAAGGGATGTAGGGGATGAGCAAGTTGGCAAGAGCCGGCGGCGAGGAGAGCTTCATGATTTTAAAGGCCAGACAGAGCGCTTTAAACTTAATCCTCTGTCTGACCGGCAACCAGTGAAGGGCAGAGATAGTGCTGGAAACAGAGCAATGTCTGGGAAGACCAACAATGGCCCGCGCCGCAGCATTCTGTACCCTTTGAAGCCTGGATGCCTCAGCCTGGTTTACCCCTAACATCAGCGCACTTCCGTAGTCCAGCCGAGATAGAACCGAGGCTTGGACCACGAGCTGCCGGGTGGGAGGGTCGAAAAACTTAAGGACCGGTCTTAAGCCTCGCAAGATACCGTAACAGGTGGCTGCAACCTTCTTCGTGTGACCTGTGAAGGTGAGCGCTGAATACAGCCAGATCCCTAAGTTTTTCACTTCGGAAGCTGGGATGGGAGTGATGCCCAACTCTGGAGGCCACCACTGGTCTCCCCATAGCTCAGCATGTTTCCCCAAGACCAAAACTTCAGTTTTTGTGGCATTCAATTGTAAGCAATTGGTTCGCAACCAACTTGCTACTGCCACAAGTCCAGCTCGGAATCTGGGGGCCTCCACTTCAGGGTCTCCACTCAGTGTCACCGCCAGCTGTGTATCGTCAGCATATGAGGTCATCGTCAAACCCCACTGTTTGACGATTGCAGCTAGCGGTTTCACATAAAGGTTGAACAAGGTAGGGCTCAATGAGGAGCCCTGTGGGACCCCCAGGTCCAAAGGATGAAGAGTGGACTGGCAGGGTGGTATAGCCACCTTAAAGGTTCGATCTGAGAGGAAAGATCGGAACCACTGAATTTTAACATCACTTTTCACATCACTGTCACAAAATCCAGCTCCGCAGTAATCTGGCGTTGTAGCACACCAGGGAGGCATTCGGCTTCTCCTGGTGGGCCCGATGATGAAGCTTGTCACCAACCAGATTGGTGAGTGAGGGCTTCCCATAAATCCCTTGAAGGCTTCGAATGTGTCCATGAGAGGGGATTTTTCTACAGTCTTTGCCTCTGTGTTTCCACACAGAACTCTTTGCGTATGACACTCTTTCTTTGTTTTACATACTCAACCCGGGGGACTAAGAGTGCCTCCTACCCTCTCTCTCTCTAATTGTTTCATGATATAAATTTTTTATTAACCCTCAGACTTCTGCCTGAGTCTCTCTAAAGTGTTACAGTATTGAAAAACCCCAGTTTCAATCATTTTTCTTTAAAAGAAAAATAAGTTACTGAGATTGTATTTAAAATTAATAATAGTAGTATGCCATGGACTGTCAATTAGAAAACTAGTGCTCAGAATTTACCTCATGGCACATGGTTTTAAGTGAAGTGGGACAAAATTACTGATCCAACTCCAAAAAGTGTTTGCCTCAGAGAAGCTGCTGTATGGTGGTGGGGGCAAATGTACTATTCCTACTCTAACAGGCGTTTGCCTCAGGGAAGGTGCTGGATGGCGGTCGGGGCAAACTTACTATTCCTACTCCAACAAGTGTTTGTCTCAGGGAAGGTGCTGGATGGCAAATTTACTATTCCTACTCATGCAGTTGTTAGCCTCAGGGAAGGTGCTGGATGGGGGTAGGGAACTAAAATTAATAATCCTATTCCGACAGATGTTTAACACAATAAAGTGCAATGAACGCTATTGGTGCTGCCATGAAAGAAAAAATTCAACTGTAATTATATTTTAAACAATGAAGGCATAAACAGTAAATAATAGTCACATTTTCTGTTCGTTTTCAGATCTTCCATTTTTTGCAGGGAAATTAAAGCTTCAAAATCAATACCACAACATACTACAAACAATCCAACGAGGTCATGACCATTGAAATAGCTCAACAGGTAAACATTTGAAACCAGAACCTACTAATTCCATACAGTATTAAAAACTGCACCAATAAAAGAAGGGAAATGTAAAACCACTCCTAACCCAAGCTCACTAGATAAAATAAAAACCTATATCTGAATAAATGGAGTATGTTGGAAATAACCTCAGAAAGTTTTCCTTTTTACAGGTGTAAAGCAAGTCATCCATCCACTGGAAAACAAATGAAAATAATAATATACAGTCGTCCTCTTTACATTTCTCTGCAGATCAACCCATTAAATCACAACAGCAGTGTGGATTAACACATCCTCAATACCAACCAAATCAACACCATCAGAAGTTGCTGATCACACAGCAAGCCAAGCTATTCAAGGTAAAATTGAACAAAAAACCTATTAACACCAATAATGGCTTTCTTTTCGCAGGGTTCAAGTGAAAATACATTTGTATGCAAACATAGCATTCCCTGAAAAACAAGAACTTGCAAAACAATAAAAAAATTAGTTTTTCAAATGAATATTGTCAAAACATTTTTCTTGGCAGAGTAATTTCAAAAGTACCTTTTAATGTAAAACATTAAAACATTTTTTTTCTTTCTTTTTATTTCAGAACAGAAGAAGCCATAGCACACACCAATTGAAGAAACAAATTGCCCAGAAATCCAAAAACACACACCATCACATTCAGAAATTACAATTCACACAACAAAGGACCCTATTTAGGGTAACATATAAAAAAACTCAACTCTCTCAAAAAATAACTTTCTTTTCACAGATATCAACGAAAGAAACATTTGAAAGCTAAGCCTAAGAAATGCAGCCCTTGTTAACAAATAAAACAATTAGGCTGTAGAATAATTAATCTGAAAACTTTTTTTGCTTGCAGGATATTTTTTTTTAAACATTCATATACCACATCACTAAAACAATGTTTTCTCTTTTTTCTTTCTAAATTCAGATAAAGAATGGCAGAAAGAATTCAAGGAAACTATATAATATCAAGCAGGGAAAACAGACTACTGAGTTATGGTGGCTACATTTATTTTAAGGAGGGATTAACTGAGCCCAAGTGTCATTGAAGGTGTGTGCAGTATTATGCAGCCCATTGCACAGGCAGAGCAGTTTCCTTTGGTGGCAATGTTGAAAAAACAGCCTCGCATAACCACTCTGCCTCTGCAGTAGAGATTGAAGTTCGACAAAATATTGAACAAATAAAAACCCTGGCATCCACCTCTAATGAACCCTGAAGCTCAGTTTTGATGGAGGTTTCGCAAGACATACCTATGCATGTAGCTAGTTCTATGCCTACTATTCCTATTCTACGTTGTAATATGCATAGACAAAAACAGTCAAGTAACCCTTAATGTGTTACACCTCAAACCTACTCAGATATCAACATATCAGAGGAATTAACAGTAATCTACTTACAAATCATTCATATTGCATGACAATAAAAGCCCTCAAGAGCGAATAATAATTTTTTACACCCCACTACCTTTGCTAAACTAGAAAATAGTGATATTTGGATGATGGATGGTATGTTTAAATCCACCCCTATCCCTTCAGCCAAATATACACTATTCATGCTAGCATAAACAACACCACTGTCTCTTTAGTGTACAGTTTACTGCCTGATAAACAAGCTTCAACCTACACTGAATTTTTGTCAGTGATAAAAACTAAAACTCTAAATAAAAGTCCTAGAAAAATGATTATTGGTTTTTATGTATCTATAATTAAATACCATTACCCCCAGGTCCCTACGTCCTCGACACCTTCCTTACAAAATGAGATTATCCTATCTCTGACAGAAAAAAGAAAAAGAAGGAATGCTGGACCTACCCTCCCCCTCCCGCCGGGAGTACAAAAGGGTACATGTCCCAGCATTCCCTCTGTTTCTTTTTTCTGTCATTCTGACAGGGATTGCTGTGGCGCGTGGAGCATGGAATCGGCTCCTGCGCCGAACTTACCTTCCGCTGGGGCTTCGGTGTCCTCGGCGGTGTGGATGGCCTCTCCCTCCCTGCCGGGCTTGGGGGGAGTGGCGCGGGCTTCCTTTTGGCGCTCCTGGGGGTCGCGCTGTGCTGTGGGAACGCGTGGACCTCGCGTCTGCCCGATGGCCGCCCCTCCTTCCTGCCGGGCTTGTTAGGGGGCGCGGCCGACTTCGCGTCTGGGATTGGCTGGTTGGAGGATGCCTTCCTGTGACGTCGATGCCTGACTTCCGGTTTGGGACAGAGTCAGGCGCTTCTGCCCGGTCGTTTTTCCTGATTATTTAAACGGGGGCAGCTGGTGAGTACCGCGTAGCGGTGTTTCTTTCCTGTGCATTTCTTGCTGATTGCTACTGCCTCCTGGGTTGTTCATTGCTTCAGGATGGGGAAGAGTTCGAGGAAGAGGCGTCATAGGGAGAGGTCCTCCTCTTCTTCTTCTTCTGCCAGTGGGTCACGTTCTCCTTCTCCTGCCCGGTCCAGACGCCGTGGTGGGG
Organism: Lissotriton vulgaris; assembly: GCF_964263255.1. Taxonomy (NCBI): domain Eukaryota; kingdom Metazoa; phylum Chordata; class Amphibia; order Caudata; family Salamandridae; genus Lissotriton; species Lissotriton vulgaris. Next base: position 1,136,594,438 of record NC_141697.1, read on the forward strand.
GTGGGGATGCGCGCTTGAAGCGCTTGATCAGGGAGACCCTTACTGAGATGGGTTCTGGTGGTGCCGGTCGCATGGTGCCTGCTGCGGCTTCCGGTGCTTCTGCTTCCTCAGCTGACGAGTCGGCTGGGGCTGGTGACTCTGAGCTGAAGGGGAAGTATATTGAAAAGGACGCACTTCCAGGTATCCTGATGCACGTGAAGCGGAATATGGGCTTTGCTGATGACGCTGTTCCCAGTACTTCTGGGGGTTCTTTGCTCCGCCAATTCCAGAGTTCTGCAGCGGTGGATGTTCCTGTTCATCCCTTTATTAGGGATGTCCTGAAAAGGGAGTGGGCGGATCCGGATCGCATTATGGTTCCGCGTTTCATGGCCCGTCTTTACCCACTCCGGGATATGGCTACGGATCTTCCTGATTCCATCCCCATTGACTCGTTTGTTGCGAGTTTGGTGGGTCGCACTTCCTTATCTGAGGACGCTGTGCTGAAGGACCCTGTGGATAAGAAGGCTGACGGAGCACTGAGGAAGGTTTATTCTGGATCTCATCTGGCCTTGAGGGCCGGTGTTTATGGTACTTATTTGTCGCAGTCGCTGCTGTCTGACATTAAGTCTCTGTACCAGTCAATGGACGATGCCACGGACTGTTCTGAGCTTCTTGAACACATTGAGCGGCAGGTTGAACTTCTGTCCGATGTGTCTTTTGATGTGGTTCGAGCTGCTGCGCTTTCTGGTGGGGCCTGTGTGGCGGCTCGGCGCAGTCTTGTTCTTAAAGACTGGAAGACTGACTCTGCGCAGAAGGCTTGTGCCTTGCGTTTGCCCTTTCAGGGTTCTATGCTGTTTGGGGGGGAGTTGGAGACCAAACTGCACAAACTGTTTAAGGAAAAGAAACATTCGTCTTCTTTTAAAGGGTCTGCTTCTGCTCCTGCTTCTTCTGCCCCCTCTAAGTCTAGATCTTTCTTTCGGCCTTCCTTTCGTGGAAAGTTTGGGAAGGGCCGTGGAAGGTTCTCTTCTGGCGGGGGTCGGGACCGTAAGGCTAGGTCTCCCCCTCCCCCGAAGCCTCGCTCCTGACTCTTTGGCTGTGGTTCCCGGGTTGTTGGTAGGAGGGCGGCTGCGCTTCTTCCTAGATGCCTGGGTTCAGTCATGTTCAGACGCTTGGGTGTTGGATGTTCTGCGGGAGGGTTACGAGGTGGAGTTTTCTGTTCCCCCTCCCGATTCCGGCCTCCGCCCGACACCCTGGCCTGCTTGCCGGTCCAGGAGGGACCACCTGGTTCAGGGGGTGGAGGATCTTCTTCGGAAAGGGGCCATTCAGGCGGTTCCTCCTTCGGAGGTGGGGTCGGGCTTTTATTCCCTGATTTTTCTGGTGCCCAAGAATACCGGGGGTTTTCGACTGGTCCTGGATTTGCGGCTCATGAACCGAGGGGTGTTGCGTATTCCCTTCCGCATGGAGACCTTGCAGCGGATCATTCCGTTGGTTCTGCCGGGTCACTTTATGTGTACCCTGGATCTGCAGGACGCCTATTATCATGTTCCGGTGCATCCAAGGTCCCGTCGGTTCCTGAGATTTTGTGTTCAGGGGTGCCACTTTCAGTTCCAGGTTCTGCCCTTCGGCCTTCGCTCTGCCCCGAGGGTTTTTACGAAGGTTGTCGCCCCCTTGGTTGCCTGGCTTCATCTCCGGGGGGTGATGGTGTATCCATATTTGGACGATTGGTTAGTCCATGCTCCCTCTCGGGCCCTGCTGTTGGAGGCGAGAGAGTTGGTTTGCTCGGAGTTGAGGCGGCACGGTTTTCTGATCAATCTGCCGAAGTGCCACCTGACCCCTTCGCAGGATCTGGTGTTCATTGGGGCTCGGTTTCGCACGGACCTCAACCGGGTGTTCCTACCGGAGCCTCGGGTGGTGACCCTGTTGTCCCTTGCTCGCAGATTCCAGGCGGGAGGTTCCTTTCGGGTGCGCCTCTGGTTGCGTCTTATGGGTCTGATGGCGGCGACAGTCTTTACGGTGGCTTGGGCTCGGTTTCACCTCCGCCCCCTGTGGTGTTACCTTCTGTCTCTCTGGGATCCGTTGTCCCGCGATTGGGAGTGTCTGGTGCCGGTGTCTCCTGTGGTTCTGCCTGCACTGATTTGGTGGTCGGATCCGGGCCATCTGTCTCAGGGGCTCCCCTTGCAGCCCTCTCCGTCGCTGGTGTTGACAACGGATGCCAGCGCTTTGGGGTGGGGGGCGACCTTGGGTTCTCAGTCCCTTCAGGGTCGCTGGTCCCTGCTGGAGAGTCGCAGGTCTTCCAACTGGCGGGAGTTGACTGCTGTGTCCCGTGCCGTGATGGGTTTTCGGGTGTGTTTGATGGGCAGGAACGTCCTGGTGCGGTCGGACAATATGGTGTCGGTGGCCTATCTCAACCATCAAGGGGGGATTCGTTCGGCTTCCTTGAACGCAGTGGTGATTCCGTTGTTTTGTTGGGCGGAGGGTCACCTGCTGTCTCTGACTGCGATTCATATCAAGGGGGTGGACAATTGTGCGGCGGATGTCCTGAGTCGCTGCTTTCCGGCTCCTCTGGAGTTGTCTCTCACCCGGGTTGCGTTTCGGCTTGTGTGCGAGAGGTTTGGGCGTCCCTTTCTGGACCTCTTTGCCTCCCGGCTGAATGCGCAGCTTCCTCGCTTCTGCTCCAGGTTTCGGCAGGAGGGTTGTTGGGGAGTGGATGCCCTGTCGGTTCCCTGGCCGTCCCGCCTGCTCTATGCCTTCCCCCCCCTGGCGCTGATCCCCAGGTTTCTGTCCCGACTGTGTCTGGAGGATCGGGAGGTGGTGGTGGTTCTGCCCTTTTGGCCTCGGAGGTCTTGGTTTCCGACAGTGCGTCTTCTGGCGGTTCGGGGCCCGTGGTTCCTCCCTCTGTCCCCGTCTCCCCTGCGGTCCTCACCGCCACTGTCTCTTCTCCGCTTGCGACTGTCGGTGTGGAGGTTGAGAGGCAGGGGTGGCGGCGGCGCGGATTCCCGGAACATTTAGCTGCTGCCATCCAGAGTTCCCGTAGGCCTTCCACTCTCCTGTCCTATGATCGCCACTGGGGTAACTTCAGTCGTTGGTGTGCGGCCTTGGACCTTTCCCCTTTGCACTGTTCTTTGCAGGCGGTGCTTCAGTTTTTGTGGGAAGGTTTTGAGAAGGGTTTGGCGGTGTCCACCTTGCGTGCCCAGTGGGCGGCTGTCCGGGCTTTTCGTTCCCCGTGGGGTAATCTGTCTGATGATGAGGATTTGGTCTCCAGACTGCTCCGTGGTTTTTCTCTGTCTCGTCCGGTTTCCCGGCCTTCCTTTCCCCTGTGGGATTTGCCCTTGGTCCTTCGGGCCTTGCTTAGTCCTCCGTTTGAACCTTTGTCGGAGGTGGATTTGAAATTTGTGACCTTGAAGGTTGTGTTCTTGGTGGCCATCACGTCTGCCCGACGCCTGGGCGAGTTGGGGGCCTTGATGTCACGGGAGCCTTTCCTGTCCTTTTCGGAGGGCGGGGTGGTGCTCCGCCTTGATTCCTCCTTCGTGCCCAAGGTCGCTTCTCAATTTCACCGGTCCCAGGAGTTGGTCTTGCCTGAGTTGAGTTCTGTTCTGGATTCCCCGGGTGGTCCTTGTTGGTCCTTGTTGGATGTGTGCCGGGCTTTGCGTATTTATCTTGAGCGCACGGCGGCTGTCAGGTTGACGGACTCCCTGTTTGTCTCTTTTGGGGCTGCTCGCCGTGGACGTAAGGCTTCGTCTGTGTCCATTGGTCGATGGCTGAAGCAGGTCATTTCCTTGGCTTATTCTCTTTCTGGGTCCCCTCCTCCTGTGGGTGTTCAGGGTCGATCTACAAGGGGGGTGGCGGCCTCCTGGGCTGAGGTCCGGGGTGTCCCTCTTTCGGAGATTTGTAGGGCGGCCACTTGGGCGTCTTCTAATACGTTCATCAGGCATTACCGTCTCCTCAATGTGCTGGGTGATGAGGGCGGTTTTGCTTTGGGGGTGTTGGGTTGTGTTCGCCCATGATTTATGTTCTGTGCTCAATAAATGCCTGGTTTTTGCTGTACTGGTTGTTTGTTGTGGTTTGTGGGATGAATGCCGGGGTTTTGCTTTGGTATGTCTCATTTTGTAAGGAAGGTGTCGAGGACGTAGGGACCTGGGGGTAATGTCCTATTACTTACGGTAATCTTCATTACTCCGGGTCCCGTAGTCCTCGACACCTTCCTGGCTTCCCTCCCTCCCGCCCTGTTTGCCGGCCTTCATCCTTTGGCTTGGTATTTCAGAGGGAATGCTGGGACATGTACCCTTTTGTACTCCCGGCGGGAGGGGGAGGGTAGGTCCAGCATTCCTTCTTTTTCTTTTTTCTGTCAGAGATAGGATAATCTCATTTTGTAAGGAAGGTGTCGAGGACTACGGGACCCGGAGTAATGAAGATTACCGTAAGTAATAGGACATTACTAAATTATCCCCAGAAAGCCAAATTCAAGGGTGTTTGTTCCACTTTTTACAGGCATATTGGCGTAAAATACAAAAAACATCATTGGGTGGAGATTACATATCAGACAGTGAACTACAATATCAACTGAAAAAACGAATAGCCTTATGCTTTGTGCCACCCAACTGTGTAGATGAATACTACACATCAATTACTGAATCTGACTTCTTTACACGAAACAACAAGAAATTGGGTCGCTTATCAAATTATTTTGAAGACACAAGGATTGGCCATTTTAGCAGTTCATGCCACTGGAGGAAACCAAGGTGCCCAATTGATTGGGGGAACTGTTACACGATCTGCTTAGACCACAAAGATTAATAATGCCAGTGAGGGATGGCACAACTCCTTCAACAAATCTATCAGAAAAACCCACCCAAACTTCTAGCATGTTTTGGAAACCTTGAAGAAGGAGTAAAGTTTCTAAGAAATGAGAATAGCACAATCTTTAACGGGTAATCTGTACCCATGTATATCCCAAAAAGGTAAAGAAATGTCAGAACAACTATTGGTAAAAACGCAACAGTCACGTTGTCAGTGGCTTCTGACTACCTTGAAAATATTGCAAGCATACTACATTTCTAATACAAACTAACCGCTTCTTCTTACTTCCTTGTCAGGTTTTAAAAAGTTATGTTGTGTTTTAAATAAAATACTCAATCCCAAAGCAAACTTTTCAATAAAAAAAAACCAAAACATAATTTGAACCCAAGAAAATGGCAAAACTAATCCATACTTCGATCTATGTTTTAATCTGAATTTTTTTTCTCCAAGTCCAACTTCTTTTCCAAGTTCCAAAATGCAGTAATTCATTAAAAAATCTGGTTCTAAGAAAAAAACAATCCTTCTTTGCCCTTCTGTAAGGCATGCATCCCATCCCATGAAACATTTTCCATCTGTTAAACACGTGGCTGCTATTATGAAAAAACGCCAAACAGTACTACAAAAACATGTCACAAAAAAAGGAAAAAATTACTAAATTGCTTTTATTACAAATACATTCTAAAATGTATTCCATTTTTTTAGATATACTTCTTTAAACTTATCTTGCAATAACTGCAATCCTCCCAACGTAGGCTTAAAACAGCTACCTGCATAGGATAAAAATAGGTTAAAACATGATTAACATTGTGTTTTACACTAACCACCATACAACTACCTCCCTCCTCTCTTCTTACAATTAATTTAGCCACCTACAGCTCTACATATAAAATATTAAAAGTTCTTACCTGATCGCAGCTCTTTTTGCATCCGATCTTGACCGCAACGCTCCACCGACTGTAGAAACAGATATTCATCCGCATATGTACAATATCTAATAGTAAAAAGGAAAAAAGGCCAATTATTATCATTGACTATAATGCAAAAGCATAGGAAAATATGTTTTAGTGTTTCAAAAATATTTACAAAGTTCAAAATTAAACTAACATTTTTTTATTGTACTAATATATCTTTCATTAAAAATGTTTATTGATTTATTTAAAATGTATTTCTTATTTATAACTATTATTATATTCTCATATTTGTTTTAAAATAATAAAATATTTTTCAAACTTGTAAAAAAATGTATAGTGCTTTATTTATTATTTTATATTTTCTAAAATATAATGTACATTATAAACATTTTTTAAATACTTTTTGCATTTTTTTAATTTTACATTTCAAAGATTTATCTTTAAAAATGTAATGCTGCGGTATTAAAATGAATACCTGAGTATTAATACACTTGCCCACACCCTAACATCCCATGCATAAAGGGTCATGTTACAAACCCATACATAATATATATTTTTAACTATCTAAAAATGTAATTTAATCTGTACTTAAATTAATACTCAGTTGTTAAAATGAATACCTGAGCATTAATACACTTCCCCACCCATAGCCCCTAAATCCCTCACATCCCATGCCTAAAGGGTTATATTACAAACCCTTGCATAATATACTTTTTTTTATAAAAAATCAATTATTAAATTATTGCAATTAATTATCTAATAAAATTAATACTCAGGCATTAAAGTGAATACCAGGGTATTGCTACACTTCTCTGCCCATAACCCCTTAATTTCTCACATCCCACGCCTAAATGATTATGTTACAAATGCTTGCATAATATATATTAATAATGTGTACTTTAAATTTTTAAAATTAAACTTCTATTTAATGTAATATTCAAGTATTCAAAATAATTCCTGAGTATTAATACAGTTACCAACCCATAACGGCTAAATCCCTTTCACCCCATGCCTAAATGGTTATGTTACAACACCATACATAATATTTTTTTTTTAAATCAACATTTTTAATTAATTCTCTAAGAAAATTAATAAGTAGGTAATAAAATTAATACCTGAGTATTAAAACGCTTCTCCACCCATGACCCCTAAATCCCTCCTACCCCGTGCCTAAAGGCTAATGATACAAACCCATACATAATATATTTTTTTTTCACTATTTAAAATATTTTCATTACTCATCTACATAAATTCTCAGGTGTTTAAATTAATACCTGAGTATTAATTCACTTCCCTACCCATAACCCCTAATTCCCTCATATGCCGCACCTAAAGAGTTATGTTGTGAATCCATTTGTATTTTTTTTTAAATGTTTACTATTTCAAAATTATAATTAATTCCCTAAATAAATCAATACTCGTGTTGTAAGGGTACGTGCGTTTTACAGGATTTGTTGCAATGGCATTAGATTGTAATGCCTGTGTTGTAATGGTAGTTTCCCATTTATAACTCATGAAGCCAATTTTATCTATTTTTCTATCTTATGTGTATGACGATCGCAAAATGCATTTTTTCAATGTAATCTATGTGATTTATACAATACATTTGATCAATACAATACATTATCCGGATGTCACATTGCTTATACACAATATATTTGCAAATATCCACAAAATGGTTTCATGTAGTCTTGATTTTTTCAGGTAGGGGTTAGATTTAGGAAAGGGTTTTGGATTCACAAATCAGGATCAAACAAACTTGATATATTTGCAAAAGAAAATTACAAATTTCCAATGCACATGTTATGCTATGCAATGCTTTATGTAGTCTGACCTTCACCAGTTTCTTTGAGTGCTGTTTTATGAAGCACAACATTCAGCAATTACTTCACTTTTTTCCCCGTTTATATGCAGGTTTGGGTCTTCAATTGTTAGTTTTTCTAATGTAAGATCTCCTTGACGGATGGAGTAATGCAATGAGTGCACTGTAGTGTGAGGGTTATCTTCACACCTGTGATCCATGGGAGTTGGTAGTGTAACATTGTGGATTTATCTTTGTGTATGTGGTTAACAATATGGATTGATTTCACTATATGGTTTGTGGTCTTATATTTCGATTAGGCTCTAGTTATTGTTTGTTGATTTAAGATCCTGGTGGGTCTCTATGAGTGACACGATTGGTACCCTGTCTTGCAATATAACTGTGCTGAAATATTTGTCTGCCTGCTGGCTTGGTGTCTTACCCCCATTGAATTAGGCATGTGTAGTTATATATATTTCTGGCTAGTTTCAATCGTGGGTAGATGGTGTGAAGAGATTCCTTTGGAGTGGTGTGTTTCGACAAAGGGCAGTGAAAAGAGGAGTAAGGACAATGAAAATGTGGTATGTTTTTTACTGCAGCTTGTGGGGTTAGACTTAGGGTAGGTCACTGTGTGGTGTGGATTAGGGGCAAGAGAGGAAGAGTATAGAGTAAGTGAAAAGGCATGGAAAGGTGGTAAATAAGAAGGTGGCTTAGAAGGAACGAGTAGGTGATGGAAGAAGGGCGAGGGCAGAGAGCTGAATAGCCTGGAGTGAAAATTCGAAGGGGGGACTGAGAGACAAGCGGAGTAGAACAGGGAAGTGAAAAGTGGGAGAGAAGAGGGATCATTGAGGGAAGAATTAATGGAGAGAGGAAAGGAGTGAGAAAGTAGAATAGAGAGGGACCAAGAAATGGCAATTGGAATTTTTGGGCTGGATAGCAAAGTATAACAGCGAATAAAAGGAATTTAAAAAACTAATTAGTCAACATTTTCTCCTCAAATGTATATCTTACAAGACATTCTTGTAGGGGATAGTACTCTGCTGCAAAAAAAAGTGTCCATAACGGCATTCTGGCATAATATCTGGCATTCCATGTAATTTGTGTGTGTAACAGAAAATTATACAAATCACTCGAAAGTAACATAACATTTCACAAAGGACTTTTTCACAATAAGATAGAAATCCAGTTGTTGCCAAGATAATATACAATAGATACGTGGTGAATACCGCAATATGCACAGTCGAGGTGCAAATCAAATTTTAAGTGTCTCTTTGAGCGCACAATGGAAGAGGCTGGTCACCATGGAGCTCTACATCAGCATAGCACTATGACCAAGAATTGTATATAGCCAGTCTTGGAAAATACTATTTAAATAACCTACAAATTAACATGCGTAATACTTGCTACCTGCTGTCAGGTGTGTGTATGAATTTGTGCATTTCTATTTTTTCCATCCTCGTTACTCTTATGCTTGTGAATTGCCTCATAGTGTTGCATACTGTGTGCAGTGTGTGTAACTCTTAGTACTTGGAGTTTGGCAACCTGTGCCATATAACTTTCAAATCACATACTAAAATGAAGGCGTCATCAAAAAAAAACCTACTTTTTTCAATAGCTGTAATTGACATCATATAAAAACCCGGCCACAGATAACTCTTTGTAACCACAAACCAGCGAATGTTTTTCATGCAAAAATGGTTTTTAAGCCTACCGCACACCCTGAAGTCTTTCCAGAAACTTCTGAAATCATATTTCAACAACCCGGCGGCTGAAGCTACAACTTAAGGGAGAAAAAAAACCCAAGGAAACATTTGCGTTGGCACCACCAGCCGTCAAGTTTTTCCACTTGGAACAATGATAAATGACCCAAGCCTGACCATTTTTCTGAAGCCTGATTTTTTTGTTTGACATTTATTTACAATCTATGTAAACACTAACACCTATAGGGCCTGCCTCGCCATTTTGATTGCACGGCGGACAGCTCGACCATTAAAAACATAAATTATGAGCGCCTTGTTAATGAGTGACATGACGGACGTGAAGTTTTTTTTACCACTGGCACGAGCCTTCATATAAAATTAGTGGCGCGAGAAAAAGGAAGGTTGTGTGAATGCACAAAGTCAGACCTATTCATGGCCTGACTTGCAAAAAAAAAAAAAGCTTGACATAAGACTGCGGCCTATGTGTAATTTCATTGCCTGGAGCAAGGCCGTTCCATCTGGCAATTCCCCTTTGACTGGCACATAGTTAAACAATGATGCAGCTTGACAAATTTCAAACCGGGCTTATGAAACCCTAAGATAAACACAATAGTGGCTCTGAGCGGACCGTCCCACCTGTGCAAGCGGGCGTGAAGTGTTAGTAAAGCCGCTCTGCTCGTAATGAATAAAGATGCGCTGTATACTTGGAAGAGGTCGGTCCGAAGGTACATCCCTGTCACACAAAACACTCCTGTTTACGTTTCGCATTAATATTTTGATCGGTGTGTTTAAGGGAATTAGCTCCTTAATGCAGAGGTTCTCGGTTGGGCATTCACACCCCTAACCTCAGCCAACTCTTTGCCTTCGGTTGTGTCAACACACCACTAATCCTCGGCTGCTCCGACTCTCACTTTAAACAACCTTTGGGTTTCTACGGTGGGGGCAGAAGCGGGCGCTGTGGGCCCCCGTTTTTTTTCTTTAGGGCAAATCTCTTTTTTTGGAAGGGGGGCTTTCAGTAATATCTGGAAAGGGGCGACCACTCGGTCCCCCCGAACGTATGGCGGAGTGCCTCGATCCCCCCGGGAAGCCATTTTTGGCCGGGAGGCGCGTCTCGGCTGGTATGCCCGAAGCGGCGTAGCCGGGGCGCGCTTTTTTCCCGCCCTAGAGTGGGCTGGCCTAGACACTGACGCAGCCAGCCACGCCCTCAGGGCAGGCAGGGGCGGGTTTTCGCCCGCCCTGAAGACGGATAAAAAGGGACGCAAGACTGGAAGACGTCCTCTTGTTCTTGTGCTCTGAAGCTGCACCTCCTCGCTACACGTGAGCTCGGGACAGAACGAAGAGCCAATTTTGAGCGTTTTGATCTTTTCTTTTGTCTTCTAGATACTTTGTCGGAGAGATGCCCAAGAAAGGCGCGAAGAGAATGACGACTGAGCAGATGGTTCGGGTCCTCGTCAAGGAGATGTCCGAGATAAAGAAGCGACTGGCGGAGCGAGACGGGGGGGAGGGATCGGGGCGTCCACCGGCTGGAGGGAAACCCAAGAGGCCGAGAAGGGGTCCGGCCGGGGGAGACGTCCCGGTTCCCTCTGCTCCGCTCGAGGCGCCGACCCCGGTACCGATGGAGGGGAATCCGATCCCCGTCGTCGTCACCCCGACATCTAACGAGGATATGCCCCCCGAGCTGGCGGCACAGCTAGCAGCGTGGTTGGGCGATAGTAGTGAGGGCACCACGGCTGCCGAGGCACAGGCGCTGATGAAACAGTTGCGTGGAAAAAGAGACGCAGCCAAGGTGCCCGCACCGGCGGCAGTGATAGACAAGCCACAAGTGACGGAAGCAGCGTCCGGTGCAGGTAAGCGGCCATTGCCGATCGCAAGGGATGAGTCAGCACCCTCTCGTAGAGAGAAATTGGGTCAACATGTTCCTTTGGTAATAAAGGAAAAGATTTGGGCGGGGGAATACGTGAACATTTTCTCCTTGCTTGTCGATCATTATGAAGTGGAGCATGTTAAGAGTCAGAAGGACCTTATGCATCCGAGTGTTTGGCGCGCGAAAATGGCCGCCTTTAAGGTAAATGAGAATATTGGCAACTGGGGCAATGCCTGGGGTATTTTTACATCAATTTTGGGGGAACGTAGGCCTGAGTTGCTACCTGAGTTTCCAATTTATCAGTCACGAATTATGGGTTACTCGACATCATATCAAGGTAACCATTGGTTCTGGTATGACAACCTTTTCAGGAAAGAAAAGGAGCATAACAAAAGTTTAACTTGGGACTGTTATGATTCTTTGACATGGGATAAAATGAAAGAGTCAGGGATGTTGAAAATGCCATTGGTGGGGAGCAATGTTGGTGAATACTCCCGCCAAAATGCAGGGACGCCCTTTCGGTCAGGTACGAGTACCGACGATTACTCGAGACCTGCCGGCAATACAGGGAAAAGGGGTTTCTGCTTCAATTTCAACAAAGGTAAATGTACTAGGCCTCCGGGATCCTGTAAATTCAAACACGAATGTAGTAATTGTGGGTCGTCCCATCCTGAGTCCTCGTGCAGAGCCAGAACGGGTGAGAATGGGGGTAGAGGAGGCGCCAAACAGGTCTAATATAGTCCGAGGGGCGCCTTTACCAACCCCGATTGATACCTTGGCGATGATTCCCTGGCTCAGTGAATACCCAGATCGTACTTCTGCTGGGGTGCTGCGGAACGGTTTTTCATATGGTTTCCGCATCCCGGTAGGGGACTTTCAGGGCGTCGGGACGTGCAGAAATCAACTTTCCGTCTCGCAGCATACAACTGTAGTGCAAGATAAGATCCGGAAAGAGGTTAACCGGGGTCGGGTCGCCGGCCCGTTTAGTGTACCCCCGGTACCGTATTTCGTCTGTTCTCCGTTAGGGGTGGTCCCGAAGAGGGAACCAGGTGAGTTTCGTTTAATTCATAATCTGTCAGCTCCACATGGTCTTTCGGTGAACGATGCAATTGATCCAGAGGTATGTTCGGTGCGGTACGCATCATTTGATGAAGCAGTGGCCATTTTGAATCGCCTGGGGCCCGGGACGTTGATGGCGAAATCAGATATCGAGTCAGCGTTCCGGTTGCTCCCGGTACACCCAGACGACCAGCGTCTTCTGGGATTCATGTTTCAGGGATCATATTACTTGGATAGGTGTATGCCGATGGGATGCTCTATATCCTGTGCATATTTCGAGAAATTCAGTACTTTTCTGCAATGGGTATTCACCAAGAAGACGGGTTTCCGAAATGTAATGCATTACCTTGATGACTTTCTGTTCCTTGGGCCCGCCGGAAATCACGAGTGCGCCCAGGCCTTGGCGGAATTTTGTGTGTTAATGGGTCAATTTGGCGTGCCATTGGCACCGGGTAAAACTGTAGGTCCCACGACTTGCCTCGAGTTTTTGGGGATCGAGTTGGACTCTAGTGAGGGTTGTTTTCGTTTACCAGCTACCAAAGTGTCGAAATTCAGGGCAGCCCTGCAAGTATGTATAAATGCATCTAAGGTTACGCTGAATCAGTTGCAACAATTGGTGGGGAAGTTGAATTTTGCCCTAAGGGTGATCCCAATGGCTCGCCCCTTTTCCCGTTCAATTGCCCAAGCGATGGTTGGCCTAAAGGAGGGTCATCATCGCACGAGACTGTCGGCTGAGGTCCGCCAGGACATGCGTATTTGGTTAGCATTTTTGGCGGACTTCAATGGTCGAGTCGTCTGGAACAAGCCAGCCGTGTCCTCTGAAGAGCTTGGTCTATGGACAGATTCAGCGGGGAGCATGGGCTTTGGCGCCATCTTCGGCACGAAATGGTCGGCACAAAGGTGGCCCCCATGGTGGCATGAAGAAGGGCTGACGAGTAATATTGCTTTCCTTGAACTGTTTCCCATTCTGGTGGCCCTCAGAACCTGGCCCGAAGGGTTCAAAGATCATTCTGTCGTGTTTTGGTCTGACAATATGACCGTTGTAGAATGCATCAATAGTCAGGCAGCCCGTTGTAAACTGATTTTAAGGCTGCTCAAAGAAATTGTCTTACTGTGTATGCAACTGAACGTGATATTCAGAGCAAAACATGTCCCAGGGGTGATGAATCAGGCGGCTGATGCACTGTCTCGTTTTCAAATGCAGGCTTTCTCGGGTTTCCTTCCCTCAGCGGACCCAGAGCCGGCACCCTTCCCCGAAGCTCTATGGTCTCTCGGTGCCCCGAACTTCGTCACCTCGTGGGAGAGAGTCTAGCGCCAAGGACGAGGAAGGCATATGAAGGGGCGTTTCGGGCCTATTTAGCCTTTTTGGGGACTGAGAGAGAGGGGCTTTGGGGTCAGGAGGAATGGGTAGTACATTTTCTGATGTCTTTGCGTAGGGCTGGGAAGTCGGTGGCTACGGCCCAAAGGCATCGTGCTGCCATTTCCTTTGTTGCCAGGGCCCATAATATCCAGGACCCGACAGCGTCTTTTGTGGTACAAAAGGCGCTGCGTGGGTGGCAACGCCTAGAGGGTCGCAGAGTAGATGAGAGGCGACCGATAGGTCTGGATAGGTTGTCCCAGTTGCTGGCCACACTCCCCACCACATGCTCGTCTCAGTTCGAGGCATGTTTGTTCCGAGCTGCATTTACGCTGGCATTTCACGGGGCGATGAGGATAAGTGAGCTGGTTGCAAGGAACAAACAGGATGTGGTGGGGGGTTTGTGCCGGGAACACGTTCAGATCAGGGGTGAAGCGATGATTGTCTCCTTTGTCAGGTCCAAGACCGATCAAGATGGGAGGGGGGACTGCACGATCATTCGCAGGATCCCCGGGTCCTCCATGTGTCCGGTACAGTGTTTAGAAGATTACCTAGCACGAAGGTTGGCATCATGGGGGGGGACATTGTTGAGACACGCGGACGCCACCCCACTGACAAAGTTTCAGTTTCAGCGGGTGCTTGCGATGTCTATTACCGCAGCGGGCTTAGACCCGGGCGAATTCGGGACCCATTCCTTTCGGATAGGGGCTGCCACTGAAGCTACAGCCAGGGGTCTTAATGTTGAACAAGTAAAACGAGTGGGGCGTTGGTCCTCCAATTGTTATAAGAGATATGTGCGGTTGCACATGTTGTGAAGCTGTAATAATGCACTCACGCTTCTTGTCTTTTGTTTGGTTTTCAGTTGCGCAAGCCTACGAGGCAGGGCGGACTATGCAGTCGACCCAACACCAGGCCAGCGGTCAGACATCACCGGCTGTGAGAAAGGAGGTGTGGGTCGTGGGCCACTCATACGTGAGGCGTGCCGCAGACGTATTCGAAGCAGGTGACATGATTCACGTACCTGGGGAATACGGGTACAGAGTGTCCTTCTACGGAGGAGGCGGTCTCTGTATTGACCAGTTTCAAGCATTCTTTGAGGGTTTGTTAGGGCGGACGAGGTCACCGCCGTCTATAGTCATAGTACATTTAGGGGGCAATGATTTGGTCACCACCGGTAGACGACTTCTCCTAGAGGCAATGCTTTCCACTGTAAGTTGGTTGGCGAGGAAAGTTCCGGGGTGCATAATTGCGTGGTCTCATATGATCCCACGAAAAGTGTGGCGGGGGGCTATCTCGATTCCTGCTTTGAACCATTCTGTTAGAAAACTTAATAACAAAGTGAGTAGGTTGTTCCGTTCCAAGACATTGCATTCTATCTCGCATAGTTGTATTAATGATGACAGTATGTATTTGGGGGATGGTGTGCATTTGTCGCGGGTGGGGAATGAGTTACTCATAGGAGACTTCTTAGCTTGGTTAAAGACGTTAAAACATGACCTTTAGGTAGGAGTTTTGTGGGGGGTCCGGATAGCCGGTCAACTATCCGGACCTGTGGCGGTAAGGTCATGATCGGTGAGCACTAATTAGAAGATCCCTATGAGTGGGCGTCACCCAACACGGATGGGAGCGCTCGGGTGAGGTGGCCATTGGCCCCTCAATGGGGAGGCGGTCCCTTCTAAGGATGGGTCGCCGGAAGTAAAGGAAAGGCGGTCAAGGCCCCTTCCTGTGTAGGAGGGGTTACAGCCCCCTCCTGGGGAATTTCCCGGGGCCAGTGACATCTGCGACGGCAGATGCGGTAAGTTGTGTGGGGTTGGGGGGAGGTCTACGATACCTTCTAGATACCTCACACAAGTATTCGAACGACCTTTAACTGGCGTCGAGTTCTTAAGTGCCCCCGTCAAGTCAAGGGAAATTGGTAGTAGTTGCACTTGAGGTAAGCCTCCGTGCTGTCGCCCCTCCCAAGTGGGAGGGGTAAGTCTGGTTAGGGATCTTGACACCGGTTATGACCTTGCCGTTGGCCCTTAAACGTTAGGATGTACAATTTCAATATTTCTAGAGAATGTTTTGTAGGATGCTAGTTCGGCTAGGAGAACCTCTGTATTAGAGAATATGTTAAAGTTAGCCAAACAGCGCAATGTGGTAATGAAATTGTACATAACATGAAACGTTTAATGTTTTAATTTTGTTTTAATAAATACGGCCGGGAGGGTCACTCCCTCCCACTTCCAAAAACTTCAAGAACTGTTTCCGGTTTCCCTCCTTTTGGGGATTGTGTTGAGAGGGGGTGGCGGGTATCTCAGCCATATGGAAAGGGGCGACCACTCGGTCCCCCCGAACGTATGGCGGAGTGCCTCGATCCCCCCGGGAAGCCATTTTTGGGCGGGAGGCGCGTCTCGGCTGGTATGCCCGAAGCGGCGTAGCCGGGGCGCGCTTTTTTCCCGCCCTAGAGTGGGCTGGCCTAGACACTGACGCAGCCAGCCACGCCCTCAGGGCAGGCAGGGGCGGGTTTTCGCCCGCCCTGAAGACGGATAAAAAGGGACGCAAGACTGGAAGACGTCCTCTTGTTCTTGTGCTCTGAAGCTGCACCTCCTCGCTACACGTGAGCTCGGGACAGAACGAAGAGCCAATTTTGACCCACCCACCAGCCCCTGAGGACAGCCAGTTGTTTGTAATAAAGTTGATCGATAATTATGTTTCTGTTTCGTTTACAGGTTGTGATAGTATCATGTTGATGTTGATTATAATAAAGACTGGTGTATGTTGTGTAGGTTTTGCGATTAAAATGATTCGATATAGTGTTGAATTTTAAGCATGCTCTTTCGGTCGTAGTGACCAATGTTTTCGTAGGTTATTAGCATTGTCGTATTTATTTTTTGGTAGGCGGTAAGGTCATGATCGGTGAGCACTAATTAGAAGATCCCTATGAGTGGGCGTCACCCAACACGGATGGGAGCGCTCGGGTGAGGTGGCCATTGGCCCCTCAATGGGGAGGCGGTCCCTTCTAAGGATGGGTCGCCGGAAGTAAAGGAAAGGCGGTCAAGGCCCCTTCCTGTGTAGGAGGGGTTACAGCCCCCTCCTGGGGAATTTCCCGGGGCCAGTGACATCTGCGACGGCAGATGCGGTAAGTTGTGTGGGGTTGGGGGGAGGTCTACGATACCTTCTAGATACCTCACACAAGTATTCGAACGACCTTTAACTGGCGTCGAGTTCTTAAGTGCCCCCGTCAAGTCAAGGGAAATTGGTAGTAGTTGCACTTGAGGTAAGCCTCCGTGCTGTCGCCCCTCCCAAGTGGGAGGGGTAAGTCTGGTTAGGGATCTTGACACCGGTTATGACCTTGCCGTTGGCCCTTAAACGTTAGGATGTACAATTTCAATATTTCTAGAGAATGTTTTGTAGGATGCTAGTTCGGCTAGGAGAACCTCTGTATTAGAGAATATGTTAAAGTTAGCCAAACAGCGCAATGTGGTAATGAAATTGTACATAACATGAAACGTTTAATGTTTTAATTTTGTTTTAATAAATACGGCCGGGAGGGTCACTCCCTCCCACTTCCAAAAACTTCAAGAACTGTTTCCGGTTTCCCTCCTTTTGGGGATTGTGTTGAGAGGGGGTGGCGGGTATCTCAGCCATATTTTATTTTAATATTTTTAGGGGGGCTTTCAGTAATATATTTTATGTCAATATTTGTTCAGTTTATCTCTTTTTCTTCTAACAAAGGCCAAACAATGTTCCGTTTTTCATGAGATGAATATGAATTGTTTTGTCAATTATCAAGGTTTTAGAAAATTAGATTTTGTTTAAACCTGCTTTTCACTTCTTTTGGCAATGTTGCTATTTTTCTGTCTTTAAAATGACACTGTATGCCTTACTTATGAATTATATACTTATATTACAATTACTTTTGCGCGTTTAAAGTGCTTTAGTGCACATATTTCACACATTTAACACTTTGTGGGCCTACAGGCAGTCATTTATGAAAATACCAATTTATGCAGCATATTCCAATCAGGCGATATCATCACGAAGGACACTGTAGTCCTATGCAAGCGGTTATTTTAAAAATAACAGATATAAAACTACTCGGGGAACTCAAGTTTTCCAGGTCCATGAGTGGGCAGATCATCCCGCCCAGGGTTTGACACTTCATTCTGGCAATTGATATCCCGTTTATTGTTTTATTCACACAGGACTACAAATCCCGAAATGCAATGTAAATGCCTGTGCTATATGAGTTTCTCACTCAACGTATTGGCACATGGCTCGGGACGACTAAAGCGCCTCTCGTTTTTCAAAATATCGATTTTGCTAAATTAAGGATATAGAATGGATGTAATCTGCGCGATGACTTCTTATCTCGCTCTGGTATTGTTGACAGCCTCCAGAACAGAATCTCGACTCTTTGTCCAGCGAGCTGCCTAGTTTTTCACGAGTTTTATATAATTCGAACTCGACCCAAAGGCGCGCTACAAGAGCACCAGTTGCGCTACAGACGGACACGTTCGTTTTGTTAATCAGGAGGAGATTAAGTGATTTGGTCAGAATCACAGGATGTTGAGCTCCTTGTCGAAACCTCGAACACGGTTCCGCAGGTTCGAGGTCAACTGCTCTAACCGTTAGGCCATATTCTCTCCCCTTATTTCAACTGCTCCAGCTGCCTCTATGGCTATGGTTCCGCGAAGGGATAAAAGGCCGCCCTTTCCATCGGCCATTTGTCCTGCAAACAAATCATGGCCATGTGCATTTTGGCCAATCTATTCTATACTGGCCCCATTCACAAGACATTTTGAGCACTTCAGTGAGGCATAGGTGCAGAAAGAATATGACCGCTTAGATGCAGAAGGTGAGGCCGTTGTATATTTAAATTCCAAATCCTGATTCTCTGGCAGAAATGCACTTTCCGAAGTTGATTCTCATAGCAGAAATTCTGGTCGGATTTCTGCATTTTCAAACCCAGTTTTCGGATGAACAGTCAGTAAATCCACTAATTGACTGAATACTACAAGGGCTTTGTGAGTTTTTCTTGGTCGGTCTACGTACGAAAGTCAAGGACCAAAGAAGTGGGGTGTGAAATCTCTCTATAATTAATGCATATATATGGTCTACGATTTATACGTGATGACAATATTTCCCCCTAGAAATTAAAAAAGTTTAAACGGCCTACATACTCGCTTTTTGCATAATGTAAATTATGCATCAGTAATTTATATACTAGTGTTTTCTATTAGAAATCCATCATTGGGGTAACTTTCAAAGGAGTACCACTGCCATGCTGGATGAATATCCAAAAAGTTGGAAAGTTACTTTAAATACAGAATCAATAATACAAAAGTAACGTTTTCCCCCCAAAAAAATAGAGAGAGAGACCTTTGTGAGTAAGCCTTCAGTTCTCTCTAACTACTCTCACTTTTGAAGGGCTATGAAGCGGATGAACGGCTGGGTTGAGCCCTATATGAACGCGATATTGAAGTACAGTGACTGTCATGCATATACTAGATGATAACTTCAGTGACCACATCGGGGTCTGTGCCTGATCTTACCACAAAGCGCCTCAGTAGGTTCCCAAGATAGTGTGAATTTCACACTGCTTAGAGAAAGTCTAAGCAGGCAGTGTCACAGACAATGTCACAACAACATTGATCATATATTATGGATGTATAGAGAACCCACCATGCATTTGAGCTACTGTATTGTACACTGTGCTGAGGTCCTTATAAAAAGAATAAAAAGTATATAAAAGTATAAAAAGTATAAAAAGAATAAAAAGTACAACAAGTCTAAGCCGGCAGTGTCACAGGCATTGTCACGACAACATTGATCGTATATTATAGATGCATTTGAGCTACTGTATTGTACACTGTGCTGAGGTCCTCATAAAAAGAATAAAAAGTATAAAAAAAAGTATATAAAAGTATAAAAAGTAAAAAAAAGAATAAAAATTACAAAAAGTCTAAGCCGGCAGTGTCACAGGCATTGTCACGACAACATTGATCGCATATTATAGATGCATTTGAGCTACTGTATTGTACACTGTGCTGATGTCCTTATTAAAACAATGTCAGTGTTACCTGTATATATTTTAGGGTGGATAGAAAGTTCATATATTTTTGTAACATCCCAGGGTGGTAATCGTTTTTAAATGGTTCTGCCCAGTTCATAACATGCAGGTTTAAAGGCACTGCCATACGTTTAATGTTTTTGAATATGTTTTTTTGCTCTACATTTTCCAAAGCTTAAACTTATAGTCGTTTCAGCAAAAATAGACCTTCAAGTGTGCTGCTTACTCAAGTATGACGATATACTAAAAATAGTTCACCTAAATATATATAAATTATTGAAGAAGCAGAAAGAAATTCCTTTTTCTATTTCGGATCAATGTAAAAGGTTCGTGGCATTGGCAAATTTCACTTATGCCGCCCGTGGGAAGTTTTCTCCAGGACCTCAGGAAAAGGGCAGTGTTTAAAAAAAAGGGGAAAATCCTCCAAAAAGTGGTTTTGCTGCAGGAAGAGGCCTGCAAAGCTCAGTGTTGTTGGATTCTTGTACAAACGTTGATGGCTGAATTATAATATCGCACACTAATTATTTGTGGAAGGAAAAGTACACGTTTTTTGGTTTGCATGAAGCCGTTGTGCTCCATCATGCTTTTGGACTGAGCCTTAGATTAAACTAATTTAAAAACACTTTCAAGCTGGATTTTTGTAACGTTTCTTACTTTTACCATTCAGTTCCAATTATGCCACTGAAAGGTAACATCAATCAAATTGCACAGGATTAATTATAATCAGAAGTGAGAACATAAAACAGGTGGCACTGAATTCTCTATCCAACTGAAAAATATCACGAGCATTAGTCACAGTAGTAAATCAATATATGCGATGTAAAATATTAATGTAGAAAAATATAATTATACTTTTTTAAATAATATCTCTTAAAATAATTGTAAAACATCCCACCTACTATATATATATATTCTCTGAAAAAAACATAGGTTTCACACCAGTTATAGTTAGGAATTAGCATTTAAAAAACCTATTAAATTCACTGAAAAAACCATAGGTTTCACACCAGTTATAGTTAGCCCGAAATTTTACTGACATAAAACCATTGAAATTCCCACGTTATAGTTAGTTGGACTCACTATAACTTGCGCGCCTGCAATGCACTGCTGATGACGTCACATATTACATCACTCATGACATGGTCAGTGACATCACTCATGACATCACTGATGGCACCATCCAGTGAATGTGTGTCTTTCTGAAAACTAAATATGTTTTATATATGTATATGAAAAAGGTCGATGGAAGAATAAATGTTTAAGTAAGTGTCTAAATGGATGTTTTAAAAAAAAAAAATGATTGGTTAACTGGCTTATTAAGTGTGTCTTAGTGAATACATATATTAGCGAGTAATGTTTAAACATTTAAATATATGTATCAGTGTTTCACTTTGTGTATAAGTGGCTACATGGGTTGGTGAGTAGCTACGTGTGTGTGTATATGGGTTATTAGATGTTTTTTTAGTATCAGTATGAGTGTCTGCATGGTTTGGTGGGGGTGTTACATAGCACCTAGATGCATCAATGACTGACTCACTGTTTGTATGTGTTTTGAAGACAGCATATGTGCAGGACTGTATGGGTGGATGAGTGTGTACATGTGTGTGTTAGTGAGTGAATGACTGTCTCCCTAGTGTCTTTATCAGTAACTACATATGTTTAAATCTAGTACATGTGAGTATTGATGTATATAAGTGAGTATATGTGAGAGTGAGAGATTGTAAGAGTTCCTGTTTAAATAAGTTTGTGTTTCTATAAGTGATTGTTTAAGAGAGTTAGTATGTGTACGTTTCCTTAGAAGTAAGGTGGTTGTGTGTGTATAGCTGTATATGCAAATAATGGATGTTCAATAGTTTATTTGCATGTGTGAGTATGTGTGTGAGTAACTTTTGGATGACTGTCGGTGTGTAACAGGATGTATAGGTGTATCACTACATATGATGAGTGAGTATATGTATGAGTGACTATATAGAACTGTTGGTGAATGAGTGAATGTGTATATAGATGGTGGAACTACTGAATTGGTTGTTGTAAATGGTATGGGTATCTCCATTTTTTTGAAAATTGTAGTTTCTATTTTTGAATATGTGTTTCAAGGGTTACATTACACTGAAAGGAGGTCTGTCACTCTGTCACAAGGATGGTGTCATCAGTGATGTCATGAGTGATGTCACTGACCATGCCATGAGTGATGTAATATGTGACGTCATCAGCAGTGCATTGCAGGCGCGCAAGTTATAGTGAGTCCAACTAACTATAACGTGGGAATTTCAATGGTTTTATGTCAGTAAAATTTCCAGCTAACTATAACTGGTGTGAAACCTATGGTTTTTTCAGTAAATTTAATCGGTTTTTTAAATGCTAATTCCTAACTATAACCGGTGTGAAACCTATGGTTTTTTGAGTGACTTTCAAAGGTTTTTTGAAAATTGTAGTTTCTATTTTTGAATATGTGTTTCAAGGGTTACATTACACTGAAAGGAGGTCTGTCACTCTGTCACAAGGATGGTGTCATCAGTGATGTCATGAGTGATGTCACTGACCATGCCATGAGTGATGTAATATGTGACGTCATCAGCAGTGCATTGCAGGCGCGCAAGTTATAGTGAGTCCAACTAACTATAACGTGGGAATTTCAATGGTTTTATGTCAGTAAAATTTCCAGCTAACTATAACTGGTGTGAAACCTATGGTTTTTTCAGTAAATTTAATCGGTTTTTTAAATGCTAATTCCTAACTATAACCGGTGTGAAACCTATGGTTTTTTGAGTGACTTTCAAAGGTTTTTTAATAGCAAATTTCTATAGCTATGAAATGTAATATTTTTTTAAATGAATCCTATATTGTATATTTATGTAATACTATTTTTTTATGTATATTCATATATTTTATTTTGCCCTGGAGCGCTCCCGGTGCGTGTACCGGTGCGCTCACCGGTAAGCGCAGTATTCCGGCGCGCCCCGGTGCGCGTACTGGGGCGCGTCCCGTTAGCACACCAAAAAAAAAAAAAAATAATAATGAAGGAGTGAGCATAGTCTTTTGAAGCGCCCTGGGGCGCGTACCTGTGAGCGTCCCGTTAGCGCTATTGGTGCGAACGAAAACATCATCATGACGTATCGCGTAGCCGTGTCCGCGTGATACGCACGGCGTAAGCGCGCCCGGAAGCACCCACGCGCATACGAACGCGCTACGTAAGTGCCCCGGGGCGCGTAGAGTAAGCGCGTTGGGTCATGTGACCTGAAAATAACACTTTTCATTGGTTCATAACAATTTTGGTTTCATAATGATGAAACCCCTGGTCTTGTGACCTGAAAATAACACTTTTCATTGGTTCAGAACAGTTTTTTTTTCCAAATGATGAAAGCCCTCACCTTTTTTCCTCATTCTCACTTTGTACTTTGAGTGAGGAAGACCTGTTCCCAGAGCTATTACTACCTATTTCTACTCAGAAATGGCTACAGTAGCAGCAGCAGCTGGATCATCTGGCCCACCACCACCACCACCACCACAAGGACCACCAGAACATCTCATTGGTGGTCAAGAAGAAGAGGAGGAGGAGGAGGAAGAGGAGGAAGGGACAAGGCAGTTCCTGCAAGAAAACACTCCACCATACAAACCTAAGGAGCACTTCATATGGGAGTTTTTTTAAATCCCAACTGGTTTAAAAACAGTAAACGCTGCAAAGGTGACCTGTCTCATCTGTGGTGCTGTGCTATCCAGGGGGAACCGTACAAAAAAATATTCCTTTGGGAATCATACAATGAATCGGCATATGCAGCGTTTGCACCCTATTAACTTTTCAGAA
Organism: Lissotriton vulgaris; assembly: GCF_964263255.1. Taxonomy (NCBI): domain Eukaryota; kingdom Metazoa; phylum Chordata; class Amphibia; order Caudata; family Salamandridae; genus Lissotriton; species Lissotriton vulgaris. Next base: position 1,136,617,766 of record NC_141697.1, read on the forward strand.
GCAGAGATGAGAGAACTCTGCAAAAACCTACCCCAATCATCTGGCACAACCTCAGCAAACAAAGAACCCACTCCATCGGGTCCAGAAGCAAGTCAGTTGATTTCAAGTATCCAACCAAAGTTTGGGGGATACAAAATTGTTTGTGTACATTGTGGGAAATAATCACTTATGGTGAGCAGAGCCTTACACTCATCATGCTTGCTGGTGATACCCACAAATGCACAAAGAAGCCTTAATTTTTTCCTGTTTTTTTTTTGGTCCAGTTGAGCCGTTTCCAAATCCCTGTTTTTGGTTTTTCCCTATAAAAAATACAAAAAAAATATAAAACTGTTCATAAAAGCCGAAAAAAGTAAAAGAAATTCAAAAAAACAATAAAAGAAATATAAAACAACAAAAAGAATAAAAAAACAGTTCTTTTTAGAACTACCTCCAATTTATAAAAAAAGGCTTCATTTTTTTTAAAGTCTGTCATTCTTTTTTCCCCATGGTACGCTCCTCGGTGCGCTCCCCAGTGCGCGTACCGGGCGCTCCCCCCGTGAAAATCGAAAAAAAAATAATTATAATTTTTGCCCCACGGGCCCTTTTATAGCCCCCACATCCAACCTAGGGGGTCAGGGGGGGTCTACTCTGCCCCCTTATGGTCATTTCCCCCTTTGTTTTTGCCACCTCTTGTGTCTCGATTTTACAGAGACACAAGATGGTGGCCGCTCCGGACTGTTTGGAATGTTTACAGACACCTGAGAGCCAATCAGCTTTCGGTGCGCAAGTCGCGGGGCGCTCCTGGTGCGCTCCCTGGTGCGCGTACCGGGGCGCTGCCATAGATATATATATTTTTTGGAACCTAAATTACTCAAAAACCACTGGAGCAAATATCTTGAGACATAGCAAAGACACATCGGGCTACCAGTCCCTACAATTTTGCCAAGGTTGGTGGAAATCCATTCAGCCGTTCGGGCTAAAAGTGAGGTCGACCAACATGGGGAAAACACGTTTTGGGACCCCCCTTTTATCTCGGCCCCCGCTTGACGAATCCCCCCCAAACTCTCAAGGAAGGACCGGAGCTCCGCGAGGGAAATTTGAGGAAATTTTCAGGCAGATTCATCAATCAGCGCCAAAGTTATTCCAAATAGAATTTTGAGATTTTGCATTGAAAAAAATCCTAACTATAACTACCTACTGGCGACCGCCAGTAGGTAATATATATATATATATATATATATATATATATATATATATATATATATATCAAGCGCTCTGTGTAGCGCGAAACGCGTCATGATGGCTGGGAGCACCAACACCAAATAAACCACCTTGCACAAAACTTGGGTCCGTGTCCGTGTCCGTGTTTTCAGGACGAGCTGAGCCTGCCTTGCAGCCGGATTATCCTTGGAATATATATATATATATATATATATATATATATATATATATATATATATATGTATATATATATATATATATATATATATATATATATATACCTTTCCAAAACTGCCCCTTTTCCTGACAAGTAGGCGTTCAGCAGTGCAGATGCAGTACGGCAGAGCCAAGGCGTTTCAAATGTCACCAATTATCTCCCAAAGAAGAATATCCGCTCGCACTCACGGATATAAGCAACTTAAAACTTGTGCAATTTTAGCTTAGATTTAATAAGCATACCAGTAACTCTACGCGTTTCAGTCTCAGCAGTCTCCTCAGCAGAGGACAAGGTCTCTGCTGAGACTAAAATGCTGAGAGTTACTGGCATGCTTTGTAAATCTATGCTAAAACTTCACTAAGTTTTGTATTGCTTCTATTCGTGAGTGTGAGCGGATAAGCGAATATTCTTCTTTGGGAGATAATTGGTGAAATATATATAGAGACTTCTCACCCTCAAAAACCCTCCGGGGAAGTACGACACTCAGCAGGGCTTGCGATGTTCAAGGTGTAGTTTTAATTCCATCAAGAAAAAAATCAGTAAAAAGCGTCTACTTGTTTCAGCATGGAGCCTTTGTCACGACACTGAAGCACAGTTACTGGACAACTAATAAATAGGAAGTGGGTGAACATCGAAAACGGATGTCTACACAAATGCCTTCGTTATTCAGCTAACAGTGGCGGTCATTTTGTAACATCAGATGTCAGGTCAGAACAGATAAATAAATAACTGTTAATAGTGAATGAATACGGCAAAACAGGATCAAATGCACTTGGATTAACACAAGCATTCAATTCCCCTCAAATTTCATAAACAGAATCGATAAGCTCTTTGTGCAGAATTACCTGCATCTTACTGTCTAAGAATAATCTGCATTTCAAATGAAATAATTAATATGGAACAATATTGTCTTAATTGCTTGTCCGGATTTCCGCCCCATTGGGTAATATATATGAGCTGGTACACAAATTACATTATATTCCCAATTGGGCAATTACCTGTGCACACTACCATTTTGGGCTATACACATATATATATATTTCCAACTGCCAGAACCTCCGCAAAAAGCAAACGGGTGATACATCTTTTGACACAAGGTCAGCATTACTTAATGTATCTGAGTAAGTTACGAAACAGGCGCTTGGAGGTGTACTGTACCTGGAAGGGGATTAGCAGCCGACGAGGGTAGTATAAAGCAATTTATAACTGGTGAAATAGCTCCCGTATAAAAATGATTGACAATTAACCAATATGCATGCTATATGTTTAAACACGCCGTGTATGTAGCACTGAGCATCGGCATGATTTCTGAAACATACACTATTTAAATAAGGCGGCATGAAAGGCAAACAAAAGTTGGAGGACGAGTAGTTCGATGACATCAGCAAGTAATGCTCTTACTAATGAGAGTGAGGGGCATATTATCAAGGGGGTTTATCTCCGCTTTTTTGGATTTAAAAGCCAAGAAAGCGGAGATAAAATTATCTCCCTATTACCTAGCTGTCGCTAACACCAGTTAGTAGGAGATAGCGACCATCTTGGGCCCCGCTTTGCATATCAGTGATATTTATCACTAATGACATGCAAAGTGGGCGTGCCAAGATGTTAGCGACTGGAAACAGTCGCTAACAACGCTATCTCCTATTACCAACTTTTGGAGATATTCGCGCTAAGCGCGAATATCTCCAAAAACTAACACCTGCCCTGAGCAGTTCTTAGCCATGTTATCCAATGGGAGGTGGATAACATGGCTAAGAGCATTAGCTCGGTAATGCATAAATATCGCTGACTTTTCAGCGATATTCATGCATTGCGGCCGTTTTTTATCGCATTTGCGATAAACCTTGGTAATACCAAGGTTTATCTGCGATAAAAATCGCCGCAGCTCAGCGGTAAATTTTTGTCTCTAACCAAGCAATAGTGATAATTATCGCTATTGCTTGGGAATATGCCCCTGAGTTTTTAAATCAGTGACGTCAAAGAAAGTCATTATGAACCAACATTGAGAAAGGCGGTCTGCCGAAACGCGTCTGTTGGAAGAATACATTGTTTTAAAGATATCCGCGAGTACTACTGTCCTTTACGGGACTTTTTTAATCTATCTATCTATCTATCTATCTATCTATCTATCTATCTATCTATCTATCTATCTATCTATCTATCTATCTATCTATCTATCTATCTATCTATCTATCTATCTATCTATCTATATATATATATATATATATGTATATATATACAAACACACACATAAAACATAAATACATATATAAGACAAAATAATTGTATTTATTAAATATTATTTCCTATATGAAGTTATTTAATTTGCCTGTCCTCATTTTCTATAGGAGTGTGTTGCAGTACCTGGATGCAAAAAGAACAATTGATGGACAGAATGCAGAACAATGTCATACATTCACCCAAGTACAGAGATCTGGGCCTAAATCCCTTGTTTTTTTGCTCATCATGCCATTCCAGTTTGGACCCAGCCATATGCAAATCAGTCTTGACCCTGCGCCAATGGGAACAGTCCGGCTGAACTGTCAGGCCAGGTGTGGGCATTTGGGGTGCTGGAATTACACCAAGGCTTGGCTGCAGTATATTTACTAGTGTTGTGGGACCTTTTTGGCTGGAGTAACTTTAGAAAGGAATTATTTGAATAGCAATGGGCTTCATCTTTTGTGGATGGATGTTTGTATTTGGATGTACCTCCCCAAGCCTCTCCTTAACCCTCCCTACACCCCATCCATTTTATAGTGTATTCTCCGTTTTCCAGCCTCTCCCTCACGCATAAAATGTGTGTGTGTGGACCTCACTGCACACATGTCAGAGATTTTGCAAAGACAAGATTGGAGTGACGGAGGCAATTGTCTCCACAAGAATGTTACTGAATAGCTTGTTGAAGTACATGAGTAGTACTACTGTACTACTGTAGTACTACTTCATGTGCTACAAAACACAGTTTATGAATAGGCCCCCATGTTTTCATCTTGTGAAATTGCTGAGACATGTAGTTGTAACATTCAGATTGATGTATTGATGGATGTATAGATTAGTGAGATATTCACCAATACACTTGTTTGGTACTAGAATACAGTGAAAGAATAAAACGGCAAGGAAAGTTTATAAATGGATCACTGTTCTGTTTAAGTTCAACAACATCCCAATAAAAGGGCTAAACTATGCATTCCACTATATTGGCAGCTAGTATTAGGTAGAGAAAAAAAACTGAAATTAGCAGTAGTCAAAATTTACATAAACATTTTCTCTGCACACATTTGAGAGGATTGCAAACTTTACAACGTTTGGAAAGCTTTCTAAACTTTGCAAATCTGATGCTAATGTAATTTCTCTAATGAAACGTATTTGTTAAAAGGAAAACTCAAACGAACATGATTTTTTGCTGAAATTTCCCTGCAAAAATTACTGTTACAGAATTTTTAACTGCTATGTAATCTTTATAATGTTCACAATCTCTGAAAAATGTGGAAAGAAAATTGCACGTTTGTCAAAAATGTAATTGTGTACATTTTCTCTGCCAGACATTAGGACCACAAATATCTACATAACTTAAGGTCATGATATCCATTTCAAATAATTCTCATGACAAGGCAGGGCACTTCAGTGCTTGCATGTTGGGAGAGGCCATCTAGATGCACAACAATAGCCCCAAGCTGAATAGATAAATTACAAAAGTGCTCCTTTTTGGTTGTGTAAGGACTAGGGCGGCTTGCGGTCTAGGGCCTGCCCCACTCAGCAGAGGTTTCTATCTCCCGAAATGTTTGGTGCCATTATGTGGTAAAATGCACCAGATATCTCTGGGAGGACGTTGGTGGCAGAAATGTTCAAAAGAACGTCATTTGTAAGGATGGCCATTGCATTCTGTCCCAGTTTGTGCAAAACGCTTATTGTATTTGTATTGTCCGCCAGATGCGTGAGGTTTTGCACCCTTGTCGCATGCATGAGGTTTGGCAAGGGCGTAGTCACGTCAATATACGCGACCGCGCCCAATCTTCTGTGCTCACTATTCTGCGTGCTTGGTAGGAGAGGCAGTCTGTCTCCGGATCTCCGTTCTTGTTTTAGGTCTTTAGAAGCCTTTTTGGATTGCGGAGTAGCAGCGGTGAGTGGACCGATCCTGGCAGCAGTATCGTTTTGAAATTTGCATCGGTGCAGCAGTTTCCTGGCATTTTCCTCGGAAAAGAACACCTTCGAGAGTCCGGTGGAGCTGACACGCCCTCCAAGTTAGTAGAGTATGTCGTACTCTACAGGTAGGAGGCAAATAAAGTCTAATTAAGATTCCATGGTAAATTTCGAAAGTTTTGAGATAAGACTTATTCAGATGAATAAGGAATAAGATGAACGAAGCATTTTATGTTAATTTCTAAGTAAATTACGGTGCATTCGATGTTCCTTGAGTAATTGTGGTGCATTCACAAATTCTTTGTTCTTTGTATTATTGTGACACATTTAATCTTTCCTAGAATAATTGCGAATTTAGACTGAATCAGCAACTTGTATATGCTTTGTGAAGTATGTAAAGGAGTTATTTACATATACAATTAAGACTCAATTCCTGAGAGTATATTTTCTTTTGGTGTCCAAAAACCCTATAAAAATCCTGCTTGAAAAAACTAAATATCAAGAAAGGAAGTCAAATTGCTAGTGTATATGCACATGTGTAAGAACAGCCTTCTTCTACTGATACTGAAGTAGATTTCATTAAAGCTGACCAGGTCTATAGATAGAAAAGACCTTATGATTAATGTTATTTCTGGTTAAGTAAAGCAATAGAATATTTGCATCAATAACTTTTCCTTTTCAGATCTCCTTCCCAGCTGTTCCCTTCCTAATCCCCTTTTTCCCCCACTTGATCACTTCAATATTCTGTGTAAATACTACAATCAGAATTGGAGGTATCGAGAGGTGGGCCCTTATAGCATCACATCAGATCCTGAGGAAGACTTCGTCTGACAGGTTGCTTCTATCCAATGTGGTCTCTGTCTTGTTGACGTACTCAGCTCAGGTCTGCTCCGACTCCTGTTTCTGCTGCTAAAAACATAGGGTTATATTATCAAGGACAGCGTTAAAATTATCACTGGTTTAGCGGCAGAAAACTGCAGCTAAAGTGGGGATAATGGGCTTGATAATATGCCCTGGAGAATTCCAATAGAAGCCCATGTTCACAACAGAACATGGACTTCTATTGGAATTCTCAAGGGCATATTATCAAGTCCATTCTCGCCGCTTTAGCTGCAGTTTTCTGCCACTAAACTGGCGATAATTTTTAACGCCGTTCTTGTTAATATGCCCCCTAGATGTTTATTTCAACACCAAGCTCTCTTTTGCTAAGCTTCTCAAAATGATGAGAAAAATCTTGCCTTTTCTTTGTCTATCTGTTTGTAAAATGGGCACTCAGGTTTTTATTGTGTTGGTGCTCCAATTAAAGAATTAGAGGGTTGAATTGCAAAATCAGGGTTGTCTGAGTTTTTGTAAGACCGAGTGAGTCTTTGTAAGACATAGCTATGATATAAATTAATAAAATCTTCGCAACGCAAGAATTCAAAGTCAAAACTATAAAGAGTTATTCAAAATTAAGATGATTGCAGAAGATACAAAGATCATTTGTCAAATAATGGGGAATCAGCATAATAATTAAAAATCAAATAATGCAAGAGAATCAACATAGAGTCTACATGGTTCTGCAATCAATAGCCAGAACTAATGTATAGCGAACAGACAGGCAAAAATATTATCTGCTCAGATAGAAAGTGAATAACACAATTACAAATTGTCCCCGTAGGAGTTATTTTACACAATATTCTTCAATTAATATCAGTCACAATAGTGATCATGTATTTATAAAGCAGCAAGGAAATTACAGTTTAAGAACTGTTATTTTATTTTGTCTTTATCAAAAAGTTTTTTATGGCAACAAAAAATACTACACAATATATACACTTTTGCTTGTAGTATTGGACACCTTATGTTTTTTTACATGGGGAACACACTACCATGCGAAAAAAGAGTAGTTATAACATAATTCATTCATTGTAACAAATATTCAAACAATGAAACAAATAAAGTGGTGTCATGCGTCGACGTTTCGGTCCCTCGTTGGTTAAAGCAAATCCATAGGACCATCATCAGGACTAGTTGCGCATATATATCTAAAAATAGATACAAAAATTAAACCTTGCCTACTAGGTATCGTCTAATCACCCAAAGTGAAGAGCAAAAGAAACATACACCCAACAGTGTCAAATCTATACTTCTGTCACCGAAAATTCAAGTGCAAAGCCACAAAAAAGCCTATGTACAAATCACGAAACCCAACGTAGTGCCAAAAGGGGATCACCATTACACAAAGTGCAAAACTTCATTAGAAAAGCCTATGTACAAGATAAAAAGTCTTACCAACAACCTCCAGCCGGAGGTGAAGAAGACTAAGATGAATCAAGTTGTTTAACCAATCTAAAAACCAAATATAGAATAATAAATCATGAGTGCCGGTGTAGAACTAATTAAATGTGGAGTAGCTATCAATTCAAACGAGTACTCACATTGACCACTCTCAAATGTGTTTTCACTCAGCGTTTTAAATGCGATAATTAATCCAACAGCGACTAGATCACCTGTAAACAAGTGCATCTTTGTGAATACTCTTAGCTCCTTCAAATCTAAGTCCACTCATATATAGTCCTAACTCTATACAGTCATCAACTTTAGGAACCCACATCGCACTTACTAGTAGCGGAAAGAAGCGTGAGTGTCTCCAATTCCAGTTAGTTGCAAAACGAACGACTTCCCGATAGATTGCAGGTAGTGCACAAATATCTAAATATAAAGTGAGCAAACAGCTTATCATAGAGTCTGATCAGCTTAAAAAGGCAGATAAAGTCTAAGTATAAATCAAATGACAGACTAGCACAGAGTCTGCTCTATAAGCAAGTGCTAAAAACTTAGGTACATTGTTTAAATAAAGCATGTTTTATCGAGTTTCAGGCAGAAAAGTCATGCACTTGACATGGTGTAAAATGATACATCAGTACTGAATTAACAAAGATACATGAAAAACTACAAATCACTATTCAAATTCACATGATACATGAAATAAGAAACATTGAGGAACATTTACTTTCCTCAATATTAAAAAAGAAAATATGAGTAAAAAAACAAGGGGAGATGACTGTTGATTCAATAACAAACTTATACAATAACACATTCAAGTGATGAATGTCTCATGCAAAAGCCTCAAGCAGTTGACCTTAAAATCTTTACAGAGACAGGAACATCCCAGGGCAAAGTTTCCTTCTCAGGAAGGTACATTAACACATTTGTGTTTTATCAGCAAACAGATGCCATGAAGCGAGCTTCTAGTTCGTTTACTTTTCTAAAATGGAAAAGCACACAGAAACATGCACATAGAAAGGCTCGTTCATATAGAATAAAAGTGCAAATTTTCTCTAAATGGATGTCAATGCAAGCTGGCTGCGGCCTTGTCTTTGATTAAGGCCTATTTATGTTAACTTTAATACATCTGAATTAAGCATTAATTTCAAAATATTATAAATACATGTACTATTGCATCTAGACTAGATAATGGGAACTTCCCAATTCTAGGCCTCTCAAACTTCTTACCGCATCAGCTTCAAGTTGTACAAAATGCTCCAAGTAAACTCACCTTGAGTTTACTACCCCACTAGTCTGTGTCTAATAACCTGAAGGACCTACAGTGGCTACCATTCCTTTTTTTTATTTTTATTTCTTTATTAAGATTTTCACCTTTTCCTACAAGGTTATCTGCACAGATGAATAACAACAAAAATAGAAAACCACGGAAATGCAAGGTTTGAAAAAGAAACAAATACACAAAAGCATCTGTGACACGAGGAAAGTTAACCCACCGACTCTTTATTACTTGGGTCTTAGATCTATTAAATGCATACCCAGTGAATATCCCAAACTCTAATGCAATTGACTTGACCGCTTCCAGCGCCGAATGTGGATCTGCGGTAATAATGACCACATCATCGGCGTAGGCGTAGATTCATGCCCCTGACTTACGACTGGGCAGATTACGTTATTAGCCTTGAATAATCGTATTAGGGGGTCCATATAAATAGCAAATAACTGAGGGGAGGATGGGCATCCCTGCCGAGTCCCCCTCTTTATATTAAAAGGGAGAGTATAATTACCATTAACATTCAATCGAGCTGTGGGGGCCTTATATAGCACTTGGATATATTTAATAAACCCCTCCCCCAGCCCAAACCATCTCATTGCTTCCCAGAGAAAGTCCCAGGAGACCCTATCAAATGCCTTTCAGCATTTAATAGCAAGACAGCCATAGGGTCTCCTGAGATTTCGGTCGCATCACATAGAGTAATCACCCACTGTATGTGTTGCGTTGTTCAGCGACCCATGATAAACCCGTGTTGACAAGGGTGAATCGTTTTTTTTAAAATGCCATTTAGTCACGTGGCCAACATTTTTGATTTTTTTTACATCGCTATTCAATAGGGGGATCGGGCGATATGAGCCCGGCTCTCTGGCTGGTTTGTCTTTTTTAAAAAAAACAACAACATCTGCCCCCACCCAAGATTCAGGAGCAGGTCCCCCTTTTGGGCTAACAACATAATCAGGTCCAATAGAGTCTTTAAAGATCTTATAAAACTCCAGCGGGATCTGATCAGGGCCGACAGCTTTCCCAGAAGGCAAATCTTGCAGGGCACCCATTACTTCGTCTTGGGAAACCACCCTCTCAAGTTCCTCTCTGTCTATGGGATCTACCTTCTGGGTAGGTACTTTGTCTAAATATTCAGAAATGCCCCCAGACGCTGCGACTGATCCTCTAGTATATAACTGCTGATAGAAAAGCCTAAAGGTCTCTCGAGTACCCAATGCATCTGTAATAACCTTCCTTCCGACATCATACATTTCAGAAATCTCCCCAGCTGACACTGTTTGCTTGACTCTTACGGCCAAAGTATGTCCCACACGCTCATTGAATTAATAACAGTGCTCTTTTTTAGACAGATAAATCTCCGCTGCTTTTTTAGCAAAGTGATACCCTGCCTCAGCCTTTTTTATAGCCAGCTGTAATAATATTCTATCAAGCGCTTCTCCATTACTGATAGCCGTAGCTAATGCTTCCTCAAGATTATTTAATTCCTCCCTTACTTCAGAATCCCTGAGTCGCTCCTTCTTTTGACGACGCAAACTGTAGCTAATTGTCTCCCCTCTCACCCCCTCCTTAAAAGCATCCCAGACAATTCCAACTCTAGTACTCCCCCGATAAAAATCCCAAAATTCCTTGAGCCATCCCTTCATATATGTGATATAATCAGGATCATATAATAACCTCCGTTCAAAGGTCCATCCAGCATTCTTTTTGTCCATCATCGTAAAATTAACAGTCAAAACTACTGGGTTGAGGTTGAAGTTGGATTTTTTTTTTGATTGCACTGTGTCCATTGCCGCACCCATCACACGCACAGACTTAGTCTGCGCGCCTCACCGGGGAGTGAGTTGGGGTCAGGGGGGTGGGGAGGGGGGGGTCTCTTGTGGGAGGGGGGGGAAGGGGGAAAAAGAAGCAAAAAGAAAGTTCATGCAATAAATATGTTTATTGATATATCGGAGATGCTGAAAGCGGTTACACTTGTCATTGCTAGATTCAGGATAAAATGTGATTGGTTAGTTTGTTGGCTGGTTTCTTTCCAGGGGTATGTCAAGGATTAAGATAATCAGCCTCAATATAGGAAGACTGAACGATTGGAAAAAGAGGGAAAGGTTTGAGGAGTATGTTAAACTAACCAGGCCCAACATTGTGTGTATACAAGAGACTCACCTACCATGGAAAAAGAAACATTGGTTGAACATAAGGGGGTATGAAATATTGTCTTGTTCCTCACAGATCTCAACTGTAAGGGGGGTAGCCATCATAGGCCGGGTTGGACTGGGGGGGGCTAAAAAATCAAAAGCTGACCCGTTGGGAAGATGGGCTATATGTGAAATGAAACTAGGTATCACTCTTTGTTCAGTGTATGGTTCCAATCTGGACGATCCAGGGGTGATGGATTACATCGAACGGGAGCTCACTAACTGGCCATCACCTTTGGTATTTTGCGGTGACCTCAATATATCAGCAGATTTTACAGGTAACACCCCATATAATGGCCGAAAGCCCCGGGTATTTAGGGCGGTTTCCTCTATAATCCATTCTTATGGCCTGAAGGATGTCTGGGGTAACCAAAAGAAAGATGAACCTGGGTTTACATACTTTTCACATCCATTTAATAAATATACAAAACTGGATTATTTTTTAGTATCAGCCACACAACTTAGCAATGTCGAAATTTCAATGCTCCCAAAGTTAATTTCGGATCACAATCCACTTGTCTTGAATATGTCTGTCACCAAACCAAGGGAAAAAATGAGACCGTGGTCCTTTGATAGAAAACTCCTAGTGGATAGTAACTATATAGCACACATAAAGGGGTGGTCCCAATCTTTCTTTGACGCTAATAGATATAGTGCTTCCCGTGGCATGGTCTGGGATAGCTTCAAGGCTGGTTTAAGAGGGGAGACAATTAGCTTTTCTGCACGGCTGTGGAAAAATATGAAGGAAGACAGGGAGTGCCTTTTGGCTAAATTGGCGAAGGCGGAGGAACAACATAGGAGAGATGTATGCCACGGGATCCAGGGGTCTCAGAGCCTAGAAAGTTTAAATACTATAAAAGCAGATATCCAGCGGCAATTAGCAAAGAAAGCTGCAGCAGAATATCAGACCCGCAGACTGGGTATGTATGACCAGGCGAGAATGCAGGCAGGGCCCTAGCGCTTCGGATAAGACAAGCCACCTCAAAAAATATCATCACTGAAATTAAAGATGGCGAGCAGACCTATAAAAAACCAACAGAAATTTTAGAGGTTTTTAGGCGATTTTATCAGGTTCTCTATAAGGAGGAGGCAGATACAGCCTACCCGGGTACAAATTGGCAGGATACAGGTATTAATCTGACGCCCAATGAGAGGGAATCCTTAGAACAGGATATCACTATGGAGGAGCTCCTGCAGGCACTGAAAGATCTGTCAGCAGGTAAGGCAGCAGGCCCTGATCTTATACCCCTGGAAGTCTATAAATGCCTGAGGGAAGAAACGGCCCCTCTCCTGCTAGACTTATTTAACGGGGTTATTAATACAGGCACTATACCAGAATCCTGGACTAAAACCAATATCGTGGTCTTTCACAAAAAAGGCAAACCTAAGGAGAGCCCAGGCTCTTATCGGCCTATATCACTAATAAATAGCGATAACAAACTTTATGCTAAAATACTGGCTTCACGGATGGGGAGGATTATCGCGGGCCTCGTCTCTCCCTGGCAGCATGGCTTTATTCCCGGAAGGGGTACCACCGACCATATAAAAGGGCCATAACTCTGTTCGATATGCATGCTGGGGAGGGGGGAGGGATCGCGATGATCCTCCTCGATGCTGAGAAGGCCTTCGACCGGGTTAGGTGGAGCTTTCTCTGGAAAGTGATGGTCGGCAAAGGATTCGGCCCCCGATTTTTGCAGGCAATTAAGGCCATGTATTACAATCCAATAGCTAGCATTCAGTTAATGGGCGAGGGCTCCAACCTGATCCATATTTCAAGAGGGACAAGACAAGGGTGCCCGTGCTCACCTATCCTATTTGCACTGTATATCAACCCCCTGATTCGCCACATTATGAGCAATATCAATATAAAACCAATTATCACCAACGGACTTGAAACCAAAATCCTCGCATACGCGGATGACATAGCTATCACCACTGTTGATCCTGCTAGTGCTATGAGGGAATTAATTAACATCACCTCTGATTTTGGGAATGCTTCTGGATATAGACTTAATGTGGCAAAAACACAGGTATTATGTTCAAGTAAAACAGTCAAACTGGATGATAGATATGTGGATTCAGTAGTCTATCTGGGACTCACAATCAATGCCCAGACACAGGAAATTATTAAAGATAATTTCTCACCATTACTGATGAAAATGAAACAGGATCTAAAGAGAATTGATACTCTTCATTTATCAATTATAGGCAGGGCCAATGTCATTAAAATGACAATGTTTCCAAAAATCTTATATAAATTTAGGTCTATCCCCTTTAAAATAGACGATATTTTAATTAGGGAAATGGAGGCAATTTTATGAACTTTGTCTGGCAATATGGTAAGGTGAGGAGATCAATCAAATTTATGTCTCTACCTCAGGAACAGGGCGGATTGGGTATACCCAATCTAAAATTCTACCACTGGTCTTGTCTCCTTACAGATATGGCTATACTTTTCTTCCCTGCTGACATGATACATTGCCAATGCGGTATACCATCCATATACCGGTTAGTATTAGGGAACGAAGCATATTGGGTATTGTTAAGGAACTATGATAAACGTTTCTTCAAGTCCCCAGGGTATAAAATATTGGAAGATATCCGGGCGGTATGGTTGGCAATACAGAAGAACCAGAGCATTCCGAAGTTTAACAAGCATACTCCACTTTGGAATTCAGGGCTATTCCCGCACTTAAGTAGAGATGGTTCCTGGAGACACTGGGAAAGACAGGGAATCACCATACTGGGCCAAGTGATGGTAAAGGATGCTCTGAGGCCCCTCGATCTTCTGAAGTCACGATATGCACTTCAAGGATCCCAAGAGTTTAAATATATACAATTGACTAACACAATTAAATCCAAAAGACCTACCATAGATATATCAAAAGAATGCACACTCTTAGATTATATGAAGGGAGGCGGCCGTCGCATAAGGAAAATATATGCATTATTCCTGGGAACACTGCCAGATGATATGCTTAAGACAGAGGCTACCTGGGTTGGGAAACTGAATGACTCCGATATCGATTTAGACAGAGCCATTTCTATGGATAAAAGGTTCCTACGATCCTCAAACCTAAGAGCGCAGCATTTTAAAACTCTATTTAACTTATATCACACACCGGCAAAATTGTTTGATTGGGGAAAGAGAGCGGATAACAATTGCCCTAGATGTGGTAAGGGCCCTGCTGATCTGCTTCACATGTTTTGTAGCTGCGAGAAACTAGGGCCAATTAAAAACGAAATTGTAAAGTTTTTAGAGGGGCTGATAGATGTCAGGATTGACCTATCCCCTACTCTTTTAATAATTGGGTTTGACGCCAAATTGGGTTTAAGCATAGAGTCTGAGGCACTTGTTTTTATAGCAACAGCAGTTTTTAGAATATTAATTGCTGCTGCATGGAAGGACACCGGGGCTCCAACCTTTCAGATGTGGATCTGTAGGCTACTTGGGATCCATAATATTGAGTCGGAGCTGTATGCACTGAAGGGAGCGAAATCCAGGGGCATGGGACTAAGGCTTTGGTCACCCGTGGCATCATGGAGGCGGTCAAAAACCCTGGGCCTATAGCTTTTTAACATCCATGTAGATATTCCCTCTTGCTCTTAACACATTTCTTGTATCTTCTCCCATATCAATGGTTTTAATTTGTTTGAACATCCCTACTACAAGTTGAAACTCTATTATGCATATTTAAATTTTTGTATGTATATTTATATGGTATTGTTATGTCAACACGTGTTTTCTCTTATGTATTCGATATGTTATTGTCATGAACTTTCAATAAAAAAAAAAAAAAAACTACTGGGTTGTGATCTGAAATATTATGAGGGTGCCTCTCAATTCCCAAATTAGTGATATATTCATTGGACATAAAAAATAATCCAGGCAGGAAACAACCTTATGCGGGGCAGAGAAAAAAGTAATGCCTGCTTCAGAGGGTTTCAGGTAAGCCCATGCATCTATCAAACCATTATTACAAACTATTGGATAGGGCGAGACCCACCTTTCTTTTTTTTCCTGAATAATTACTTCCTGGGGCGCCGCATCGTACCCCCAAGCCGTTGATGTTAAAATCCCCACAAATAACTATTTGAGCAGGCCACATTGCCAAGCTAGAATCTAAGTTTTCTAACAATTCCGGGTCATCACATGTTGAGCTGTACACCAAACAAAGTATGAATTTAAAGTTATTTAGCAGGCATTCAATCACAACCCACAGACCCCATTGATCTACTGTCTTTGTAAGAACCCTCACATCATTCCTCCGGGTAAGGATTGCCACCCCCGGGTTCGAGAACCCTGTGTCGTATATGCCAATAGTTTAAACCCTAGTTGTTCCATTATACGAGCTCTGCAGCCCTCTATATGTGTCTCTTACACAAGAAGTCTCCACGTAAAGATTTCAGCCAGATTGCTGCCTTATTCCTCTTATACTGGTCATTAAGCCCACAGATATTTTCTGTCAGAATCAGCAAGCTCATCTTTTAAGGTTTCTGAGTTCTCTGCAATTAGCCATACTTGCAATTGATCTCTCGCACCCCGTCTTTCCTTTAAAACACGTAAGTCGAATCTCATTGAGTGACCAGACAAAGCCAACTTGAATCCTCTTATACCGTTCCACCCCAAACCTTGCAACTCAAAATACCTCCTGCTGTGCTGATCCCCTGCCGAGCCCCACTCCAAGCACCCCCCGCTACCACCCCCACCCCCACGCCCCCTAGCTCCCATATAGGCAATTAGGTCAAGTATGACCTAAATATGACAGCTGAGACTCCCTCTCCACCAGCGCCAACCCCCTCCTCCCAAAGTTGCCCCGTTAACCATACAGTACCTAACCCCGATAAATAAATCCTTAGGTCATTTCAGAGATAGACTCAATCCCACTGCACCCAATTTACAACCAAAGGCAAAAAAACACTCCAAAATCATACCACCACCATAACCAAACCAAAATAGTCTTCTTCTCACCCCTAAACCCCACACCCCTCACCCCATAGTACAGTAATAGCCAAATAGCACTTCAACAGACTAAGCTATGTACCTCTTTACCAATTTACGATGAACATCAGTCCTTCCTTGTAGCTCCCTTTTCTATCGCATTACCCAGGGGTCTTTCCCTTTGTGATTTAGTTACTTCTATGAGAAAGTTGAGCTTTTATCTCAGAAAAAAACATCCTGAACTTTCCTCTGTGAATAACCTTAAGCTGTGCAGGAAAAAGCAAAAAAGCTTCACAGCCCACAGCCTGAAAAGGGGTGATCATCTGGCATAGCCTCCATCTCCGCTCAACCATTGTGTGGCAAAAATCCGGCCGAGCGAAGAAGGTATGCCCCTCAAAAGTTCTTTTTGAACAGGTCTGGCTTGATCTATAATTGCCTGCCTTAGCAAAAAAATTGCCAACAAAAATCAATATAGCCCTTTCGCCGCCCCCCCTTTGGTTTTTTGACTTCGCTCTCTTAAACATTGGGAAGCAATGTGCTTGTTGTACTTCAGCTCCCAGTTCACTAGCTTCACGACAAAGGCTAGAATGTTCTCCCCCTCCACATTTTCCTCCAAGCCAAGAAGACGGACGCTGTTACGGGGCTGCTGGTTCTCGAAATCTTCTAGTTTCTCCTGTGCAGCTTTAAAAACCTGTAATTTCCTGTTCGCAAGAGGTACTGCTCAAGTTACTCTCCAAAGTTCCCATATTTAGGTGAGCATGTGCTGTTAGTTTCAAATGTCCTGGTGGTAGCTGAGGGATGTTGCCTCATCGTTTGCATTCACCACTACTATTTCTTTGCTGTAACATAAGCCACTAGCTTCTTTATTTCCTTCCTCACCCTCACCAGAGAAGCTTTTATGACTGATCGCCCACTGGACATTGACATTGACATAGAGTTTCCCCATCCGTCTTTGAGGCAGCAAGTAGACAATTTAGCTCTTTTTCCTCCCGCTGCCTTGCACTGTTCAGTTCTAGACCCACCTCAGTGTTTTCTCCATTTTGAGGTGGAGGCTCGGAGCAAGAACTACCTGGCCCAGAATGCATCAGGTCGGCTGTAGGAAAATCAGCCTCCTGAATGCGGCAGGTCAAATCATCCATCTGTGGGAGAGTTTCCATTCAGGGGACAAAATTGAGACAGAGGGGCCGGCAGGTACGCCCGCGGCACTCCCTGGAGTTACCGCCAAGGTGGTAGTAGTAGTATTTTATTTGTTGATTAATTAAAACCAGTGCAAAAATAACAATTGTCCATAGTTGATTAACTTTTTCCAGTTAGGGATTATAGTGCTGTCAATATTTTCACAGATTTGATAACATTCTACAGAGTCAAAAATAAAATGCCATGTGTTTACAAAGTATAAACTAAATTACGATGTGCTAGCAGCAGATGTTCAATGATAGTTACAGTAGGAGAACATTTTACAGAATGTCTAAAACTTGTCATATAGCAAATTTTGTGCTAAAGTGGCTCATGCTATCAAAAAAGTGAACAATGCATTAAGTGCAATTAGTTAGCAGCAGATATTCAATGACCAAAAAGTAAACAATGCATTAAATGCATTAAACTAGCAGCAAATATTCAATGGCAGTAAGCAACAGAGCAGAAGAACAGTATCAAAAATATCTAAAACTAAAGCCGAATAAAAAACACTAGTAGGACAGAATCAATACTAAAGTGACTTGTGCTATCAGCTAAACCGTGAAAGGTACATTAAATCTATCACTGGCAATACTAAAGTGCCTTGTGCTATCAACTTTGACATTTTTATTTAATTTTTAAAACAGTCTATAGTGGATGACAATTTTTCGGGGATAAAGTGCACATACGCCATTCCATAAAATAATAGACATACTAAGCGGAACGTTTTAAAAAATATATATATATTCTAAAAGCAATAAAATATAACACGGTTAAAAAATGCCATAAAAATAGTCCATCAACACCTTAAAAACAGCACCATTATCATTTCTAAGCCGTAACAAATCCTTTGGGTGTCAACATTACATAATTTCTTTTCCACTCTAAAAATGAATTGAACAAATTGCTGTATAATATAAACGTTGAAAATTGTTTTCCGTTCCTGCAGCATTTTTGGGCATAATGTTACCATATGCAGCAAGGTTTCGTCATACTTCCCGCAAAGCCTACAGATATTTGATTCCCATTTGGACTTCGATTTAGGGGTTCCATCTTTGGTTGGATAAATTCCAAACCTTAATAAATTAAATTTCTTTTTACTTAGGGGTTTTTCATGAAAGAGTAAATAAGGTTGGACCATCATTTTATATAATGAATTGGCAGTGGACCAAAAGTGTTTTTTTTTCTCAACTCATCTTTATCCAAAACTTCTGACAACAAAGCCACGGTCGAATTAATTTCTTTTTTGTAAACCATTTTACTCCTTGTTTCATCTTCCAATTTGGGGCATTCAAATTTTAAGAGACACTCCACTAAGTAATCCTGCCAACTTCTAGAAAGGTGGTACTTCATACCCCGAATGCTTCCAATACCAATGGCTGGCGCATTGTGCCTTTCCCGGCAGTAGCCATACGCAATGTTGTCCCACCAGCCACACCAACTTCGTGCATTCTGGTCTCCTCACCTTTCTTTTTCGGGCCTCCGTGCCGCGTCTGCCCGAGGTTTCCCCCTGAATCGATTGCCCCCGATTGCTCTTTCTTCTCTTTCCTCTCTTTGGCCTTCCTAACAGCGACTTTCGGATCCTTCACGTCTTTGCCATCCTTAGCGTCTCTAGCATCATTCACAGCATCCTTGCGAAATCCTTTGCGGTGTTCTGATCTTTAAGCACTTTAGATGTCTTCGAAGCCATATTCAAACGCCACCACCGCTGGAAAGACACAATTACCTTGCGAAAAATCAGCGAAAGCCAAGGAAGCTGCAGCCGCTGAATAAGCCCCCAAGATGACAGTGAGAGCTATGCTGGTATTGCCGGTATTGTTGGTATACGGGTGAAGAAATCCAGCCACCCAAGACTTCTACGGAGCCAGCAACCGGAGTCAGCGGGAAAGAAAAGGTTTTTAGCTCAGTTCTGAATGGGTGCACTGCCTGTATAAACGCATGCGATTTAAATTCTTGTAAATATCTAAGGTGCTACTCGGCGAGTGGACCAACCTAAACCACTCCCTAGAGTAGATACAACTACTGCTGAAATACGTTACAGTTTGCCGGAGCACTCTCATGTGAGTATACAGATTGTTCAGTAACAATTAAAGTAAATATCAACACCAATATGACAGAAGTACAAGAAATCCAAAAGATGAGTGAATCTTGGAGTCTTTAATGGAGATTACAGCCAGCCGACACGTGTTTCGTCGCCTTCGCGATTCATCAGGGCTGAAACATATAAATAAGTAGCGTCTAGCATGTTCATAGAACAGATGGAATTACATACAGGACCACAGTGTATGGTCGCAATAAACATGCAGTACAGCTTCCTCCTGTAGTGGACAACTGGTGATTGTTTCTTTTCATTGAGATCATCTCACACGTGCAACCACAACACATCCGTGTCGGAGTTATGGTGGATATTATCAATTCTTATAAAGGCGTGAAGTTGTGTGAAAGTGATTGTGTAGAATACGTGTAGGAATGAGATAACCGTAGTGTATCTCTGAGGCAGGCAATGACACATGCTCTATATCTTGACAAGAGTGTTCTAAAGGTGCGCGGCTCTTTCATCATACATGCTAGTCATTCCGTGCAAAATCGTGATGAACAGGTGTCATTGTGTGAGCATACCTAGAAGGCCGTATCGACGTCACAAAAGGTCTGTATATTTTAGAAAAAAGAAGGAGACAAAACGGAAAGAACTCATCACTAACTAATATTTAGTGGTGTCCGGGCAAGACGTTACTACATGAGACTGTTCGCCCCTGATAGTACATTCGCTTACCGCTCAGCTGGTGATAGTTCCGACCCAGCCGGGCCCGTGACCTATGAAGCTGGTTCGAGTGCGTCCAGCAACAGTCTATATCTTGTTTCTGTGTGAAGAGTATAGAGAGTATAACTACGTGCTAATTTGAGTAAGACACGATATAATTAAGATAGTGCTATTTGCTGTATCCTGATGTCACAGGAATATTGTCCTAGATACTCTATATTCCCGAGCACCCAATATATTGCATATCTAAGCGGATTCCATACCAAATTTCAACATCAATATACGTTCATATAGTGATTCTACTAATCACCCCTCTTTGGCATATTCTTCAGTTCCACAAGGTTCTGTTATTCCAACTTACATGAGTACTAAATCTGGGCGTATTGTAGTATACTCGGAGGTAGCCACAGACAGTTGTTTATGTATGCAAAAGCTTCATCAGACAAGTACTGTTCAGGGAAAGAGACAGCTATATTATAAAAAGGAAGACAAGTCATTGGTATACGTTATATAAACTAATAATCATAAAGTGTTAGGGTGTTACCTCTCTTTCTTGGCGGTAGTGGTTTCAATGGTTAATGTCCCGGTTAAATCTCTCTTACTAGTGTAATGGCGGTATAAGGTACGAGTTTCCAATTCTATAATTCACGAGGCTGGAGGAAAACGAGTAACATTATTGTTACACTCTGTTAGTTAAACAGAGAATTCGAAAGTAATTTCTCCAAGTGCATCGCGGAGCTCGAGGTAAACTTACCCGTGTGTTGGCTCTCGTAGCGCGTACGGCGGGTGTGCCTCCTCCGAGTATAGTTCCTGTTTGGACACGTGGTAGTGTTCAGATGGGCGTATATGTATTTCTTGACGTTGCGTGCGCTGTGACTAGAGCGCAGTAGCTATACTAACCATCGGCCATATTGGAATGGTCGTTCGAGTGGGAGTTTGA
Source organism: Lissotriton vulgaris (assembly GCF_964263255.1). Lineage (NCBI taxonomy): Eukaryota > Metazoa > Chordata > Amphibia > Caudata > Salamandridae > Lissotriton > Lissotriton vulgaris. Next base: position 1,136,638,881 of record NC_141697.1, read on the forward strand.
ACTTGTTTTCGGATTACGAGTGGAAATATGATTCGTACTACACCGGGTGCGATGAAAAATTAGTCGATCCCACATTAATAGTACAGTTAATAAATAGAGCGAAAAATCGCGTATTTGCGAAAAATTAGCCGGTATTATACGAATGCTTCTTTTACAGAGTGAGTGAACAGTATAAAGAAATATAAGTAAGAGAATTCATTACTGATGCAGAAAAGTGGCGTGACATCAGGTAAAAGCTGCTTGTGCAAGGTGGAGTGTTCACCGTGATTACATTGATTTTCTAGTTCCGTGCAAAAACCCAATCATACTGTGACTGGTTAACATTAGACATGGCGTACAGTATCTAAAATTATCATAATACAGATCTCAAAATTCCTATGTATAGGAGAGAAATACCAACATTTGAGAAAGATATAGATATTCACGGATTTACATGCACAGGTCTGCTGCATATATGTATCATACATATTGTTCAGAGGGTAAAATGTATACAGTATCTCGTATCTAATCCCCCAAAAAGTATTGCATCTCTTGGTCATAATTTAAACCTGACTCTACAGATTTCAGACGCATAATCCACATTGCTTCAGTGCGTCTCAGTTTCAATTCTCGATTTCCTCCTCTTATTGCAAGTGGTATGGTTTCAATACCAAAAAATTGTACATTTTTGTTCATTCGATCTTTTTGGCAGGAGGCTACATGCAGAGCCACTGGGTATTTGGGATCACAGTTCGTAATAGCTCTAACGTGTTCCATCATCCTTTCCTTCAGTGGTCTGATTGTGCTTCCTACATAATATTTGCCACAGTCACACTCTATGATGTAAATGACAAATTTAGTCATACAGTTTATATTACTCTTGATAGTGTAACATACAGCGTCTGGGCCTGTGAAGTTTGTTGTGCCATGTTTGGCCCATTTACACACGCTGCAGAACCCGCATTTATGAAAACCCACACCTCGTTGTGTTAGCCAGTCCGTACTTTTAATGTCTCTCGGTACTGTCGGACTCAACTTATTCCTTAAAGTGTTACCTCTTCTGAACGAGATTTGTGGTCGCTCTGTAATATATTCAGTCAATGCTTTTTCAGATTTCAAGAGACTCCAATGTTTTGTTAGACTCTTTCTTAGATCCAAATGAAGTGAATTGAAATCTGTGACCATTCTTATGCATTCTTTGCTTTCAGTAGTGAGCTTGTGTTTAGTGGTTAGGGTGTCAGTTCTCCTAACTCTTTTGATTCTCTTTTCTGCTTTTTTGATGGAGTTACTCGTATAACCCCTTGTTTCAAATCTCTCCTTCATGCTGGTAATACATCTCCCAAATTCACAGTCCTCACTACAGTTTCTTCTTGCCCGAATAAATTCGCCATATGGTATGGCGTTGATCTGGTGTGAGGGGTGTGAGCTTGTTGCATGCAATATTGCATTACATGCTGTTGACTTTCTGAAAAGTCTGCTGTGCAGACAATTAGACGAAATATAAAACTCATTATCTAAGAATTCTATATTAGTGTTACTCCACTTCATGGTGAAGTTAATCTTCCATGTATTATCATTCAGATATTCGAAGAAGTTTAGTAGTAGCTCCTTTGAGCCTGACCATATAAGGATGCAATCATCAATATATCGACCCCAAAATATTATGGAGTCGATATATTGAGCACCCTTCGTTCCCCAAATTAGGTCTGCTTCCAGTGCCCCCATAAATAGGTTTGCAAACGAGGGTGATATTTTTGAGCCCATGGCCACACCTTGTTTCTGTCGGTACCACTTTTTATCACACATAAAATAATTGTTCTTTAGGACCAATTCTATCATTGCTGATAGCATTTCAGTGTGTTTCCATAATGTAGCTGGTCTATTGTGCAGGATTTTGTTAATGGCCTGAATACCCAGCTCTGTGTCAATACTGGTGTATAGTGACACCACGTCCATAGTTACTAGAAGAAAGTCTTCTTGCCATTCCATATCTGAGAGGGTGCTAAGGATATGTTTGGAATCCTGTATATAGGACGGTAAGTTTTTGACTAGCGGACTCAGAAAGAGATCCACATATTCTGCTATCCGTTCAGTGGGGCCCCCTATGCCGGAAACTATTGGTCTCCCTGGTGGAAAAGGTAATTCTTTATGAATCTTCGGTAAGGTGTATAGCCATGGATATGTGGGTCTAAATACTTTTAAATACAGATATTCTTCCTCATTCAATAAACCTAATTGTTTCCACTTCAACAACTGAGAATTGATTTCTATTGTTAGCGGACCAATGGGGTTGTGAGTGAGGCTTTCATAACATGTTTCTACTTGTAGTTGTTGACTCATTTCCATTTGATAGTCTGTGCGGTCCATAATCACTACATTCCCTCCCTTATCTGCCTCTCGTATAGTGATAGTGTTGTCATTCATGAGTGTGTTCAGTGCTGCTCTTTCCCCACTGGTTAGATTATCCTTATACTTGAACATCCTGTCCTTGCGTAGACGATTCATTTTGTCAAGATCTTCTAGAACACGTCTGTGGAATTTGTCTATGGCATTTCCACCTGGTAGTGTGGGAATCCATTTCGATTTGGACTTCAGTCCACTGACAATACTAAAATCCGATTCAATATCCAACTCCTCTAAGAGTCTGTCCATATCTAAAGGAGAATCCTCCATGTCGGTCAATGATAAGAGAAGATGAGTTGCATGTACATCCTTTATTGATAAAGCTTCAGTGGTGTTTATCACAGGTGATTTTGTATTCCCTCTATCCTTATTCCCCAGATTGTAGAAATGTTTTTTGAGTTTAAGGTTCCTCACGAATTTGAACAAATCAATTTTTAATTGACAAATATCCCCCATTGCATATGGGTTAAAGCTAAGGCCCTTGCTTAAAAGAGAAACCATATCTGGAGTAAGGGTTATTTTGGAAAGGTTAATCACCTGCACTTCCCTAGTATTGACACCATTCAGTTCCTGTTGGCCCCTGACCTCAGCTTCCTTCTGTAATCCTCTGTGTTTTCGTCCCCTGCCCCTCCTGGTTTTGGATCGGATTGATTTCTTACTGTAGGGTATCTGTTGCCCTTCCTGATCCGTAAAACTTCTTGAAAAAAGGGAGGCATCCCTTGTCTATCTTGATTATCTGATTCACCTCCTACAGTGCCTGTGGAGTTGAGAGAAGTGTTGCTAGAAGATAATGAGGCAGGTTCTGAGCCTGGAGTTTTTTTGTTGGTACTTTTGGAGTTATTGGGAATCAGGGAGTCGTATTTTTTATCAAAAGTAAAGATTCGACCTCGGGAGTAATCCAACTCATCCCTTCTTAGTTGCCTGGCTTTTCTGTTTTTAATATCTGCTTGGTGTTTTAGTAAGATCTCGTCTAGAGTAGTGTAATTTTTAACCGTGGATTCCGGTCTGTTGAGATCTTTAATTTCTTGCTCTATAGTGGCTATCTCTGCTTGCAGTTTAGTAACCTTGCGTTCTGCACTAACAATCAAAATCTCCATAAGGGTAATTGAATTGTTAGATAGAGACTCTTCCCATTTGATCATAAGGTCGGCATCTAGGTCATCGTAGGTGGGAAAAATTTGGCCTCTGAGACCTCTTGGAACGCGTTTCAATCTCAAATACTGTTTGAGAGTCGCGCCATCCCACCATTTTGAGTTTTCTAGTTTTTTAAGGCGTTCTAGTTTTATGAATTTATCTCTTAGTCCCTCTATCCGAGGGGGATTGGTGCTGGTGGAAGCGGTTTGAGAGGACATGCCTTTAGCTAAGTTCTCAAACAACCCCTCTGTCATTTTGGTCCTATCCATATCTGGATAATGTAGTATATTCTAGCCACTGGTACACTAGAATTTTCTCACGTTGTTTATAGTTGCGTGGCGGCTACCCTTGACTGAAAATGACTAGAAAGAAAAGGTTTTTAGCTCAGTTCTGAATGGGTGCACTGCCTGTATAAACGCATGCGATTTAAATTCTTGTAAATATCTAAGGTGCTACTCGGCGAGTGGACCAACCTAAACCACTCCCTAGAGTAGATACAACTACTGCTGAAATACGTTACAGTTTGCCGGAGCACTCTCATGTGAGTATACAGATTGTTCAGTAACAATTAAAGTAAATATCAACACCAATATGACAGAAGTACAAGAAATCCAAAAGATGAGTGAATCTTGGAGTCTTTAATGGAGATTACAGCCAGCCGACACGTGTTTCGTCGCCTTCGCGATTCATCAGGGCTGAAACATATAAATAAGTAGCGTCTAGCATGTTCATAGAACAGATGGAATTACATACAGGACCACAGTGTATGGTCGCAATAAACATGCAGTACAGCTTCCTCCTGTAGTGGACAACTGGTGATTGTTTCTTTTCATTGAGATCATCTCACACGTGCAACCACAACACATCCGTGTCGGAGTTATGGTGGATATTATCAATTCTTATAAAGGCGTGAAGTTGTGTGAAAGTGATTGTGTAGAATACGTGTAGGAATGAGATAACCGTAGTGTATCTCTGAGGCAGGCAATGACACATGCTCTATATCTTGACAAGAGTGTTCTAAAGGTGCGCGGCTCTTTCATCATACATGCTAGTCATTCCGTGCAAAATCGTGATGAACAGGTGTCATTGTGTGAGCATACCTAGAAGGCCGTATCGACGTCACAAAAGGTCTGTATATTTTAGAAAAAAGAAGGAGACAAAACGGAAAGAACTCATCACTAACTAATATTTAGTGGTGTCCGGGCAAGACGTTACTACATGAGACTGTTCGCCCCTGATAGTACATTCGCTTACCGCTCAGCTGGTGATAGTTCCGACCCAGCCGGGCCCGTGACCTATGAAGCTGGTTCGAGTGCGTCCAGCAACAGTCTATATCTTGTTTCTGTGTGAAGAGTATAGAGAGTATAACTACGTGCTAATTTGAGTAAGACACGATATAATTAAGATAGTGCTATTTGCTGTATCCTGATGTCACAGGAATATTGTCCTAGATACTCTATATTCCCGAGCACCCAATATATTGCATATCTAAGCGGATTCCATACCAAATTTCAACATCAATATACGTTCATATAGTGATTCTACTAATCACCCCTCTTTGGCATATTCTTCAGTTCCACAAGGTTCTGTTATTCCAACTTACATGAGTACTAAATCTGGGCGTATTGTAGTATACTCGGAGGTAGCCACAGACAGTTGTTTATGTATGCAAAAGCTTCATCAGACAAGTACTGTTCAGGGAAAGAGACAGCTATATTATAAAAAGGAAGACAAGTCATTGGTATACGTTATATAAACTAATAATCGTAAAGTGTTAGGGTGTTACCTCTCTTTCTTGGCGGTAGTGGTTTCAATGGTTAATGTCCCGGTTAAATCTCTCTTACTAGTGTAATGGCGGTATAAGGTACGAGTTTCCAATTCTATAATTCACGAGGCTGGAGGAAAACGAGTAACATTATTGTTACACTCTGTTAGTTAAACAGAGAATTCGAAAGTAATTTCTCCAAGTGCATCGCGGAGCTCGAGGTAAACTTACCCGTGTGTTGGCTCTCGTAGCGCGTACGGCGGGTGTGCCTCCTCCGAGTATAGTTCCTGTTTGGACACGTGGTAGTGTTCAGATGGGCGTATATGTATTTCTTGACGTTGCGTGCGCTGTGACTAGAGCGCAGTAGCTATACTAACCATCGGCCATATTGGAATGGTCGTTCGAGTGGGAGTTTGAACTTGTTTTCGGATTACGAGTGGAAATATGATTCGTACTACACCGGGTGCGATGAAAAATTAGTCGATCCCACATTAATAGTACAGTTAATAAATAGAGCGAAAAATCGCGTATTTGCGAAAAATTAGCCGGTATTATACGAATGCTTCTTTTACAGAGTGAGTGAACAGTATAAAGAAATATAAGTAAGAGAATTCATTACTGATGCAGAAAAGTGGCGTGACATCAGGTAAAAGCTGCTTGTGCAAGGTGGAGTGTTCACCGTGATTACATTGATTTTCTAGTTCCGTGCAAAAACCCAATCATACTGTGACTGGTTAACATTAGACATGGCGTACAGTATCTAAAATTATCATAATACAGATCTCAAAATTCCTATGTATAGGAGAGAAATACCAACATTTGAGAAAGATATAGATATTCACGGATTTACATGCACAGGTCTGCTGCATATATGTATCATACATATTGTTCAGAGGGTAAAATGTATACAGTATCTCGTATCTAATCCCCCAAAAAGTATTGCATCTCTTGATCATAATTTAAACCTGACTCTACAGATTTCAGACGCATAATCCACATTGCTTCAGTGCGTCTCAGTTTCAATTCTCGATTTCCTCCTCTTATTGCAAGTGGTATGGTTTCAATACCAAAAAATTGTACATTTTTGTTCATTCGATCTTTTTGGCAGGAGGCTACATGCAGAGCCACTGGGCATTTGGGATCACAGTTCGTAATAGCTCTAACGTGTTCCATCATCCTTTCCTTCAGTGGTCTGATTGTGCTTCCTACATAATATTTGCCACAGTCACACTCTATGATGTAAATGACAAATTTAGTCATACAGTTTATATTACTCTTGATAGTGTAACATACAGCGTCTGGGCCTGTGAAGTTTGTTGTGCCATGTTTGGCCCATTTACACACGCTGCAGAACCCGCATTTATGAAAACCCACACCTCGTTGTGTTAGCCAGTCCGTACTTTTAATGTCTCTCGGTACTGTCGGACTCAACTTATTCCTTAAAGTGTTACCTCTTCTGAACGAGATTTGTGGTCGCTCTGTAATCCCGGAGTCAGCGGGATCTGGGCAGGGTTAGCACGGACCCTGTCAGGCATAGCTTTTTAGTTAGCCATCCATTCCCATGGGGTCTCAAAAAGGGAGAGGAAGGTCAGCGCTGCCTTCCATGAACTCAGCCAGCGGCCATCTTGCCCCTCAGTGGCTTCCATTCCTATGTATTTATTTTTAAAACTCTGCGTATGTTATACAAAGCATTTATTACACTGACCATATATACCTCAGATGTAGATTTGTGCCCTATTGTTCACCAAGATCCCTTTGATAATCCAATGCTCTTCTCATACAGGTTTCTTGTATTTCCAAGCTTTACGGTAACAGACGATATTTCTCCTTTTTGACTGTAAAGGTGTGGAATTCTCTTCTGCTCTTGTTACACTATATTTCTTCTTACATTTACTTCCATTAAAAATTGGAAAATGTGGCTGCTTTCAAAAGGGTTAATCAGCCTGCTCGGTATGTATTTTGATTTACAGTGGCAGTACACCCTCAAGGGTAGCAGAGGTGTCTATACATATCTAATAATTAAAATAAAAACAAGTACAAAAGGAACTAAAGCTAACATCACTAATGTCATATCAGTACTTGCACAAAAATATTATTAAAGTGAGTTTTGATGTTGAAAATATAGAAATTAAGGTGGGACAGAGTGTGCACCAGTAGATGCTGATTTTCTACTGAACCATGACGTGTGGACTGGCATAGGTGAGCCAGAAATGATCAGAAGGCAAAAATATTAGAGGGATTAATGTACCACTATTAGCAGTGTCTGAGTAACACTGAGAGACTGGCAATAGAGTACTAGAAGGCTGTTGTGTGCCTCATGCTTATAAGCAATACGTTTTTGGCCACTACCTACCCCTGGCAAATTTGGAGAAAAACTGAATGTACATGGTTGATTAATGTCATTTTCATTAGTTTGAAGCATACCAGACAGCACAGCTGTCTGGCTTTGAATGGAGTTCTTTGGGACATTCTATAAGCTTCCCAGAAAATGCATAATGCCCATTCCTTACCATTGCTTTCTATTTGCTGCCTTTATTTGTTTTAGGCTGTCCAGCATGTCTTTGTCCCTCCCGTGGAGCATAAGCTTTTTACCATGGCTCCATGTTTTTTTTCCATGAGTGCTCGCTTTCTGTTAACAGGCCTTTAAATATTGTTCTTACCTTGTCATATTCGCTGTACATTCGAAGGCAGAGGTCAAATGCCAGACTCTGCCTTCTGAGGGAGCTTAGTGTTTACTTCTCTTTCGCTGACTTCTAAGAGTGAGGATTTATAGGACACCCTTGCTGGATACTGGGGATAGGATAGGTAAAGTTTTTTTCTTGCACACAACAAAATCTTAATGTCTGTAAATGGACTGTGCAAATATTTCAGAATGGATCAGAATTCGGAAAGCACAAATTAAACCCTTTTTTTGTAATTCTAAAGTGTGGTGGACCCAAACATTTTAACATGATCTAAAAAAATCAATACACTAGGCGATACCATTTCCACACATTATCATTTGTGCACTGTATAGTTTTTTCAGTAAATGTGTATGTGCAAATGTAGGGGTCATTTCAGTTAGAAATGTGTTGTCTGTAATGGAAGTTCAATACCACACCAAACATACTCCAGTTTATGCCATTCCACTCTACACCACTGTTCTCCACTCCCCACCACTGTACGGCACCCCACTCTACGAAACTCCACTCTGTGAAACTCCACTCCATAACACAACACTCCACTTTATACCACTCCACTCTATGACACTCTATTCTAAGCTGTTAAACTCTATGTCACTCCACAACACTCGGCAACACTTCACTCTACAACAGTCCACTCTACAACACTCCACTCAACGATACTCCACTCTAAGACACTTTATTCCACTCTAAACACTCTACTCTACGATACCCCATGCCACTTTACTCCAATCTACACCTCTCCATGCTAAGCCACTCCACTCTATGACATATTAGCTGACGCTACACCATGCCACTCCATTCTACTCCACTCCACTTCACTCTATTCCAGTCTATGACAGTTTACTCCACTGTATGTTGTTTGACTCTACACCCCACCACTCTACGCCCCACAACTTTGCGCCCCTCCAGGCCCCTCCACTCTATACTACTCCACTCTACGCCAACCCATGACACTCTACTCCACTTTATGCCACTCCACAAAACTCTTTTTAACTTCACTCGGGACCGCTCTATGCCACTCCACTCAATTCTATGCCACTCTGCTGTTTCTGCTGTAAGAGATTCCACTCTACTCTAGTCTACTCCACTCTTTGCAACTCCATGCCACTCCACTCCACACCACAACACTTCACTCAATGCCATGTCACTCTATGACACTTTACTCCACTATAGACCTGCCACTCTCCGCCCCTCCACACTATTCCCCTCCACTCCCCTCTATGACACTCCACTCTATGACACTCCACTGTACAACACTCCACTCCACTCTAGGCCTCCCCACCACACCCCTCCACTCAATGCCCCTCCACTCTATGACCTTCTATTCCACTCTTCAACACTCCACTCTATCACATTCCACTCCACAACACTCTATCCCATGACTCTCTAGGCCACTCTTCACCCTACCATTCTACGAGCTCCACTCTATGAGACTCCACTCCATGCAACTCTACAACACTCTATGGCACTTCATTCTATGACACTCTAGTCCACTTTACGTGACTCCCTCAACAACGCACTGCTCCATTCTATGCAACTCCACTCTAATGCACATACTCCACTCCACTCCATTCCACTATTCCACTCTATACCACTCCACCATATGCCACTGTATGTCACTCCACTCTATGACACTCTATGCTATTCCCCTCTATGACATTCCTCTCTACTCTGTGCCCTTCCACTCTACTCTCCTAACTCTACAACACTCCACTCTCCATCATTCGACTTGTTGGCCGCTCCCCGAACATCGGTGTCCCTGAACCCTGGTATCGTTACGATTTTAATTGCAATTGCCGCCACCTTTTTGCATATTATTAGTACATAGCGCTAATTTCATTTTAATCTGCCTATAGCGCTGGAATTTGCTGTAGCGCTGGAATTTGCTGTAGCGCGTGTTTAAATAGGGATTTGACCGCAGCGCTACTGACTTTGTGGGTACTGCCTGACTTTCAACAGCTGCACCTTCGCCCACTTCCCAGATATATTTCAGCTGATTGTGCCGACCTCGGCGTGTTATTGTTTTGGCTAGGAGCCATTTTGTTGTTGTGCCTGCCAGCCCGCCCATCCACCCCGATCACACCTCCCTGCGGCCCCTCCCTCGCTCCGCCCCCCTACACCCCCCTACTTATGTCAGTAGGACCTACGCGCAGCGTTCGAGCGCAGCGATCGCGCCCCATTCGCGCCGAAGGTGCGCCAAAGGTAAGCCCGTCTACGCCCGTCCGCGCCTGGACCGCGCCCAGCGCCAGAGCCCCTGCCCCACGCGCTGCCCAGCCCCCCCGCATTACCTACGATGCCGCCACCCTCCTAGCCCTTAACCCCGGTCGCGTCCCCAACTGCGTCCAAGCCGCTCCTGGACACACCCATGGGCCTTTCTCCTGCTACTCCTGCAAATTCATCGGCACCGACAACGTATCCGCTACGACCACAACACAGACCCCTGACCCCAACCACCTACATTGCATCCTTCTCAACACCCGATCAGTCCACAGACACGCCATTGAACTATGGAATCTACTAGACACCATCTCTCCGGACGTCGCCTTCCTAACAGAAACTTGGATGAACGCCTCTTCCGCCCCAGACATCACCATTGCCATCCCAGAAGATTATAAAATCATACGCAAGGACCGTACCGGCACAGGAGGAGGAATCGCTATCGTCCATAAGAAGTCAATCCGCATCTCAACCAACTCTGACGCCAATCTCACCAACTCAGAACACCTTCACTTCCAGATCCACATCGACCCCAAGACCACACTCAGAGGCACCCTCCTCTATAGACCACCAGGTCCCCGCGCAAAATTCAGCGAAGACATCACGGACTTCATCACTCCACACGCGCTCCCCTCCAAAGACTACATCCTTCTGGGAGACCTTAATTTTCACCTTGAAAAGATCAACGACCGCAACACCACCACCCTCTTGGACAATCTCGCCAACCTCGGACTTAACCAACTGGTCACATCCCCCACCCACATCGCAGGTCACACACTCGACCCCATCTTCACCTCCAGCAACCATGTCTCCTTCAGCCACACCACGGAGCTCCTCTGGACTGACCACAGCTGCGTTCACTTCACCTACAACAAACCAAAACCCACCAACCACCTCCAACCAACTCTGCAAAGAAACTGGAACAAAATCACCACGGACCAGATCTCCGCATCGCTCCTTCTAAACACCCCAGCCCACTCTTCTAACGCAAACGAAGCCGCCGCCAACCTCACCCTATGGTTATCCAACACCGCCGACACCTTAGCACCACTGAAGAAACGTCAAAACAAACCTGCCAACAAAAAGGCCTCATGGTTTAACGATGACCTTAAGAAGTCCAAGAAACTCTGCCGCTCCCTCGAAAAGGCCTGGAAAAAAGACCCAACTACTAACACCAAGGACGCCTTCAAAAACGCCACCCGCAATCACCACCAACTAATCCGAAAGGCCAAGAAAACAGCATTCAAGGATCGACTAGACAACAACGCCCACAACAGCAAGGAACTTTTCAACATCGTCAAGGAATTTGCCAATCCCTCGGCCAACTCCAACGACATCACCCCCTCTCAAGCCCTCTGCGACTCCCTAGCCTCTTTCTTCCACAACAAGATTGCAGACATCCACAACAGCTTCGACAACCATCCCGGAGACCAACCCACCCAACCATCTGCTGAACATTCTCCCCCCGTGAACACCCTTAACGACTGGAACCCAATCTCCACTGAGGACACAATCCGCCTGATGAACTCCATCCACTCAGGATCCCCCACAGACCCATGTCCTCACCACATCTTCAACAAAGCAGACTCCATCATAGCACCGCACCTCCGAGACGTCATCAACAGCTCCCTCAACTCCGCCACCTTCCCGGAAGACTGGAAACACGCCGAACTCACCGCCCTCCTGAAGAAACCCACAGCGGACCCCACCGAACTCAAAAATTACCGCCCCATCTCGCTCCTTCCATTCCCGGCCAAAGTCATCGAGAAAGCTGTCAACAACCAGCTCGCCGCCTTCCTCGAAGCCAACAAATCCCTCGACTCCTCACAATCTGGCTTCCGAGCAAAACACAGCACTGAGACCGCCCTCATCGCAGCAACAGACGACATTCGAACTTTACTGGACAATGGAGACACAGTCGCCCTCATCCTCCTCGACCTCTCGGCAGCATTCGACACAGTCTGCCACAGCACCCTTTTACAACGCCTCAATAACATCGGAATCCAAGGAAAAGCACTTGAATGGATCACCTCATTCCTCACAGGAAGAACTCAGAAAGTCCGCCTCCCACCATTCAAGTCCGAAGCCACCGAAGTCATCTGTGGAGTACCTCAAGGTTCCTCACTCAGCCCCACCCTCTTCAACGTATACATGAGCCCCCTCGCGACCATCGCCCACCAACACAACCTCAACATCATCTCTTACGCGGATGACACTCAACTCATCCTCTCTCTCACCAATGACCCCAGCACCGCCAAAACTAACCTACACGAAGGAATGAAAGAAGTTGCCGAATGGATGAAACAAAGCCGTCTGAAACTGAACTCAGACAAAACAGAAGTCCTCATCCTAGGTACTTCCCCCTCTGCATGGGACGACTCATGGTGGCCGGAAGCCCTCGGAAAGGCACCCACCCCGACAGACCACGCACGAAACTTGGGCATCATCCTGGACTCCTCACTCTCAATGAATAAACAAGTCAGCGCCGTATCCTCTTCCTGCTTCAACATTCTTCGCATGCTGAGAAAAACATTTCGCTGGATCCCCACCGAAACAAGGAAAACGGTCACCCATGCTCTGGTCACGAGCCGACTGGACTACGGAAACACACTCTACGCAGGCACTACCGCGAAACTCCAGAAGAAACTCCAACGAATCCAAAACGCCTCAGCCAGGATCATATTAGACATCCCACGCAACGAACACATCTCCGGTCACCTTAAAGACCTCCACTGGCTACCCGTCAATAAGAGGATCACTTTCCGACTGCTAACCCACGCACACAAATCACTCTACGACATCGGACCAGAATGCCTCAACTCACGACTGTCCTTCTACACCCCGTCCCGCCAACTACGTTCTTCCAGCCTAGCCCTCGCCACTGTACCTCGCATCAACAAGACCACCATGGGAGGCAGATCCTTCTCATACCTGGCCGCTAAAACTTGGAACTCACTCCCCGCTTACCTTCGCCTTACCCAGAACCACCTAGCATTCAGAAAGCAACTTAAAACGTGGATATTTGACAAATAATCCTCCTCTCCCCTCTAAGCGCCTTGGGACCCTCTGGGTATGTAGTGCGCTATATAAATTCTCTGACTTGACTTGACTTGACTCCAGGTCACTCCACTCTGCAAAACTCCACTCCATGACACTTTCTCCACTCTACAACACTCTAGTCCACTCTATGCCACTCTGCGATACTCTACTTCACTCTACACCACTCAACTCTACGACACTCTACTGACCTCTACACAATTCCCTCAATGCCACTCCACTCAACACCACTTTACTCAACTCTATACCACTGCACTTTATTACAACAACTCTACGACACTCTACTCACTGACACCCTACTACTGTACAATACTCAATGCCAATCCACTCTGTGACACTTTACTCCACTCTCCTCCACTACTCCACTCTATACCACTCCACTGTATTCCACTCTATGCCCCTTTGCTCTTTGACACTTTACTCCACTCTTTGGCCACTCAACGCCACTCTACGCCACATCAACCCATTCCACTTTTTGCAACTCCATTCTACTCTATGACACATGGTTCCACACTTTGCTACGCAACTCTACGACTGTCTACTCAACAACACTCTGAGCCACTAAATGCTCCACTCCAATGTTCTCTCCTCTCTGCCACTCCACTCTATGATACTCTATGCCACTCCACTCTATAACGCTCTACGTCACTCCTCTCTACAACACTGTTCTCCACTTTATGCCCCTCCACTCTAGGTCACTCAACTCCATTCCACTCTACACCACTCTACTTTACACTGCTCCACAACACTCGATTTCATGACACTCCACTGTACGACGCTCTACTCCACTCTTCGTCACTTTACTCTACAACACTCCACTCCATGCCACCCTCCTCTACACCGCTAATGTTTAGCCCTGCTGAACAACAGCCACACTGGTGTACAACATCCCTAAAACACATTGGTAAAGCCAAAGTGGCATGGGCCGTAACTTACCACCTGTCTCTGTCACAGTCTGAAGACGTTACGCCTACGCCAACGCAGCCCGCCCGGGCTCGGCCGAACAGACTCCCGACTCCCTACAGGCCAGGGAGCGCGTGCGGCGTGCATTCTGCTTCACTGCATTTTAGCAGCACAGCGCACAGCGCGCGGGGCTGGCCAAAATTAATGTCCAAGGCGGTCATTGGTAGCGCCTTCGCGCGCTACCAGATTGACGGCCCTGGGAACCACATCAAAGTGATACGCCGTAACTCCATAACGCGGTACCGCCGTCTGCGCACAGCACCACCACCACTAAGCTAGGTGGTGGTGCGTGCATGCACGGTGACGGTGCACTGCCACTTTAACTACCTGTGCGAGTGCGCTCAGCGCTTCGCATTTTCATGTCGGGCCCAGGGGCCCTGCTCTGCGGTCATCCACGTCTACTCTTCTGCGGGGCCGGCGGTGGCGGTGGGGCCCCCTGAGCGCGAGGCCCTGGGCAGCTGCCCATACCGCCCATGCCTAGGACCGGCCCTGAAGCCAATAGCTCTTGTATAGGCACCACCTATTGGCTTTGCCAAGTCTTGTTTTTTATTTTTTCTCGCCCCTCCTGTTTGTCAGTGTCCCAGTGCAGAGTTAGTCAACAATTTTCAAAATACAGATCTCCTCTCTCGCTCCTATTGCCAGCCCACTTAGGGCTAGTGGTCTTTTTCTGCCATCACCTTCTCTGGATCTGTATATTTCCTTTGAAGAATTGAAACAGAAACATATGGTAGCTTAAGGATTTGTTTTTTTATCAACATTTTCATTTAATTAACTGAAGTACAATCTAAATTATCTTGAGCCAAGCAACGCATGGCGTCTGAAAGAGCATGCACACTGCTCCAGCTGAACACTCAATTGGAGCAACTGAGTTCCATATGTGTGACTATGCTCTAAATTTAAGGTCATGTTTGTACACGTTTTATAGTTAAGTTTTACAAACTTCTTTACTACTTTGTAAAAATAAACGCTGACGCTTAGAGTATATTTGGGTAATAATAAAGTGCAATCTGTCTACGATTTTCTGCTGGGTGATGTATAACTAGACACTTTGTTGTTATTGCTTTGTTTCTTTGCTCATAAAATCTACTGATGATTTTTTGATTGATACCATGAACAGTGAGAACAAAGCTTGAACAAGCACGTGCAATCCTTAAAACTGGAAGGGGATTAAGGTGATTTCAGCACGAAAATTATTTTTCACAAAATATTTTCCCCAAGCTATTGAAGACAGATGACCTCTGGTCTCGCTCTTTTTAGGTAATACAAATGAGTTACAGTAATTTACTCGATTCTGTTGCCAACCTTTATTTCTAATTCTGGTGAAGAGCAGTAAAAATGGCATAACATTGTTTATTTGGCCTGAACCCGCTATGCAATTTCCAGCAAAAAAATCAAGTTAAAATAATATACAAAAATAGTACTGATCCTTATGCATAAGGCTTCCATTTATGAGCGAAAGAGAAACAAAATGATATTTTACCACCCATTTTCAAAGATCCACCAGGCGGAACGAGAAATTTCCGTCTTTTTTACCCATCTCATTGAATGGAATAAGGTCTATTACCACCCAACAATAAGAGGGCCAGTTTAGCATTAAAAGTCAAATCTCTAATAAAAAAATGTCAAGCAGTGCGAGCAATGCGCCACAATTAATTCTTGCACACTTGGCTATTGCAGCTAGGAATTTCTAGCTGTTCTTTGATCTCTAGGGCCTAGTGAGATAATCAATTTATAAACACTAGCATAAGAGGACTATTTTCCTTTATGCGTAGTAGGTTGTGCATAAACCTTTATGGCACTCCAATCCCCTGCAGTAGATTTTTATAAGAGCTCGCATGAAACTTCATTATAGACCACCATTTTGATTAATCTTTTTAACATGTTGACATACATTGAAGCCTTTTACGAAGGTAGGCATCGTTTCCGTTTGGTAATGCATACATTTTCAGGAGAGATTCAGTGAGAGCTTGTCTACCTTGTTGCCTATGCAGTGTCCACAAAAAGAAATGAATGATCAACTTTTGTACTATGCTGCATAGCAGGGGATGGGGACTTCGCAGACGTAAAGCCTTCACCAGTGTGCTTATTCTTTCAAAACGTTGTCAGCTTCTCTAAGTGCGAAGCAGATTTTCTTAAAATATTGGAACATGCATTTATTGAAAATTTGGCAGCCTCATACTATCTGCTCTCCAACTGCTGAAAGTCCTGCTGCATAAAGCAAGACCGCTAGAGAGTGAGAATTGATGAGATATAGCTGCCTTACCAGCCAGTCAGAAGTTCTTTCCCCTTAGAACCTGAAATCTCATGGCTTTCACATGTTGTTAGTTGAACATCTCACATATAACCACACAGAACTGTTACCATTCCCAGACTGAATCCTAATTGAGAGGATTTCAGGCATGAATCTCTTTTTAGAACACATGAAGTTAAAAGACCACACTGTAGGAAACTGAGTTACTGGTTTAGAGGATGAAACCATACTCAAGCAGAAACCACAATTCTTGTCAAGATGCAACACAAAAAAAATGAAATAAACTATGCTTAACCGTCTGGTAGCATGGCACAAAAGCAGCAAGGCATAACTTAAAGGCAACGTGCAAAGTATTTATGCAGCACTTTAAACAGTAATGAAGTGAAAACATGACACAAGAAAAAAATAACACCAATTTAGAAAAATAGAGTAAATGTAATTATTTATTGGTGGCTAAAACAACAAAATTTCAATTAGTAGAACTGGAGATAACCAATTTTAAAGATTTAAGTGGAAACAGTGCTTAGAAGCAAAAAGCACCAGCTGTAGTTATTTGGTGGCGCTGGACCTTAACAACATCACAAGTTCAGTTCAACCCTGATGGAGTGCAGGCCGGATACAGGGACCCAGTTAGGCCCACTGTACAAAGTACCATAAATCGGGATTGCAGAGCCTTGAAAGGTCCCATGTCAAGGATGTGTCATGCAGCAGCAGCTGCAAAGTCCTGAGTTGTGCAGTGGCGGTTCCGAGGAGCTGAAGGGCTCAGATGCAAGGTCCTGTGTCAAGGATGCACCACACAGCGGCAGTTCCGAGGAGCTGTGGGGTCCTGAGCCAGGGATGAATCTCACTGCACTGGTTCTGATTCGTGGATGTGGGCCATTGCATTAGTTCTGCCCAAGAAACCGTAGCTGGGCTGGCACAGCACCCTCAGTTCAACCTCCAAGTGCCCAGGACTGTGGTGACACCACTTGAGGGGCAAGACTCACAGTATGCAGAGTCCACTTGCTGGGTTCAAGGTGGGTGGAACCTTTTTTGTCCCTGAGGGTCTGCTCAGCAGGCCAGCCAACTAGCCCTTAGAGTCAATCTAGTGTCCCTAGTTTCAAGGTGTAGGTCCAGTCCTTCTCACTCAAGCAGTATATCAGTGGAGCTGCATGGCAGCAGTCTTTTTTTCAGAGCATCACAGCTGTCCTTTTGAGTCTTCCACAGGTCCAGAGGCAACTGAAGAGGTAGTTCTGAGGTTCCAATATTTATACGTGGTGCCCACTTTGAAGTAGGAGAAGTTTCCAGAGGCTTCCTCCCCCAGAAGTGCTTTGAATTTCCTGCCTCCCTTCCCTGGCCCCACCTTGTCTGGGGACACAAAAGACAAGTGTCAAACCCTCTGTAAGTGTGCTGAGTCAGAGGCTTTGTGATATTCAAATGTGGTAGATGAAAGCTCCGTCCCAATATTAAGGCAGAGATGGCCCATCCTGCCAACACGTAGTCCCCCATTGTCTCACTGCTTGAGCAATACACAAAGACCAACTGCCAGACCCACCTAGTCATGTGACCCAGGATACAGGCTGCAGGCACCAAATGGTTGAGATAAGAAAAGTGGCATTTTCAGAATAACTTTACGATTAAGGAGAGTTTTAAATGACAATTCTTCAGACACCAAAATGGATACTTTTATCTGGTCCCATTTGAAAGTTATCACTTATTAAATATAATAAGGTAAGCCAGTATTATCATATGTGAGACACATTCCTTGCAATAGTGATACTTGAATTTAATAGTTTTTCACTACTAGGATATGTAAAAGTTAAAAGTGCATGTCCAACTTTTTAAATACACTGCACCCTGCCCAGTAGGGGTCAAGTCCTACTCTACAGATGACTTATTATGCAGGTTGAGGCCTGGCAAAAGGATTATTTTGTCAGGTCCAAATGGCAGTTTAAAATTCAAACTGCACACACTTGGTGCAATGGCAGACCTGAGACATGTTTAAAAGCTGCTTAAGTGGGTGGCACAATAATTTCCGCAGGCCCACTGGTATCATTTAATTTACAGGCCCTGGGCACATATACTACTACTGCACTAGGGTAATTAAAGGTGCCACTTGGTTGTAGGCCAATGTTACCATGTTTAAAGGAAAGAACACACGCACTTCAGCACTAGCTAGGAGTGGTAAATTGCGCAAAGTCATAAAAGCCAACAAAACAGGTTCAGAAACCAGGAGTTTGAAGGAAAGAATTTTGGGGATGCATCTGCGGAGGGGTCTGTCCAACACACACATTGTTACATGATTACATTTTCACCCAAAAAAGTCTCATTCTAACCCAGGCTCTTTCACAGCAAGGAAGCTTGCCAACTCACTAATTTGCTGTACAATATTTGACATAAAAAATGTACCAAACTATAAATGTCTTTATATGTGAGTAACACACAGAACTACAAGTGTATTGTCCTTTGGGAAATCGATCCCTCTGTGCTTGCCATTGCCCATGCCAGGCAAGATGGATAGAATTCTCCACTCCACTCCACTTTAATTTTGAAACTAGACTGGAGACAACATAGCACAATGATAGAAATGGCAACTACGAGCTAGTAACTGCCAACATCATGTAAGCAAGAAGGCTAAAGGTGCCCTCTCCTATACTCATTCCACTCAGGCAAAAAGGACAGTTACCCACGATCTTCCTGTCCTTGCTTCAAACCTTCACTGCACCTAGAAAACAGACATACTACTGCAGCTGATATCTAAACATCCTTATAATTGGAGCCAATCGTAGTGTTCTATGGAGTTTGCTAGTTGCAAAACGTTCTACCTCTAGCATCAACACACAAATAGCCCATTATCAAAGGAATTACGACAAAAGTGAAGCTGTAAGACAGTTGCCTGGCTTTCCAACCTCTGTTGTTTGAACTCTTTGCTCTGTATTTATGAGGCTGAAACGTTTGCCTCAGAAAACCTGAAGTGATGAGTGGGGAATACATAGGCCAATTAATCGATATCTGTTCCTCAGGTCCCATGGCAAAGAAATGATGCTTCACACAGTTCATTGCCAGGGAAGAGGACAAAACAGCCTCACAACCACGTCAGATGATAATACACAACCACACCTTGAGGAAGAATGCAGCCTATGTGCAAATAAAAATGAAGTGTGGTGGAACCTCACAGCAGCAGTAAAACGTAAGAGGAATGGAAAAGATTTTTCCAAATAAAATTAATGTTCTTGCAGCAAAGGTGGAAATTCAAGCAGGCACTTTATATCACATGGAATCCAAGCAATGTCAAGTGAAGGCAATGTGAGAAAATCATGAGGCCTGAAAAGAGAACCAACAGTAGAAGAACATTCATGACCACTTGTGGTGTATCACTACCCAAAGGTACCAATACATCAGATCAGGGCCAGCTTTAGCACTGGTGATGCCAGGTACAACAATCTTTTTTGGGCCCCCCAATTACTTCCTTCTCAACGTATTCACTCACTGCCAACCTCCAACAGTGCCCCTCATCTCTCCATAGCCCAATTCTAACATGCATTTCATTTGTTTTATAGTGCTATTCATATTAGTGTAGGTGTCAGAGCACTTTACATCACACACACATTATACAGAGACAATGTATTGCACCTGTGTAATTCAGTCTGTAGGATATGTTACATAAGACAACAAGGATTACAAGGTGAAGACGTCCAGTCATTCAGACTAAGTATATTTTAAGAGTGTTTGGTCTGGAGAAGCAGAAAATCAGGATTTAAAACATACCACAGTGGTTGGGGTTGGCTTTACTAAAAAGAATGTATTTCTACCCAAATAAGCTTTTTCTAGCAATATTAGGATAATGAAAGCCTGGGCTAAAAACGTAACGTTTTAACCTATACTATGCAGTCTGCATGCCACTTTTTGATGACAGTTCATAGGTCCCTGTGCTGTTAGAATTGTAACTTATGAACTGAGAGTAAGAAAAGTATCTCTGTGATAAAAGTGGAAGCTATATCCCATAAAATACTGTTTTGTGATCTGCATGGTACGCGTTCTTTGCAGTAGGTATATTAACCCTCTGAGCTACTATACAATGAATCACAACCATCACTAGGCAAAACTCTGATTACTGCAGCCAGAAAATTAATCACCAGAGTTGTCTTGACATTTTTATCAGCGTGATTGTAAAGCCATAGTTTAATTCTACACACAGTTCCCCCTGAACTCAGAACCAGGTGCGGCTGCACAGGTCGCACTGCCGGCCCTGTATCAGGTTAGAGAGCAGATAGAGTTTTTCCAAATTATCATCAAAGTTGATGTTGAGCATATTGGCAACAGTGTGTAATTGTAATATGTGCACATATCGCACACTGAAATAAAATAAATAAGCTCCATCAGAAGACTTCATGAATAAAAAAAAGCATTGGCAAAGCCAGCTGGGTCTCACCTTTGGGATTTATTTACTTTGCCAATGTTTTTTTAGCAAAGTTATACAACACCCCGATGCTATGTAGCATAGCTAAAGAGGAGAATAATAAAACGCCTTTTGACATGGCTGGCCATGTCATTTTGTAGACATGTGCACCATGCATTCGCACATCTAGAAAATAAATTGAATCCGTAAGTGAAAAGAAAAAATTAATGCAATGCTGTTTTTTAAAACATGTGTGGGGGGATAAGGAACTCTGAGGACATGGGTGGGAGGAATCAGAGGGCAGTGGGAGAATTGCATGACAGAGAGAGAGCAATGTGGAGCGGATGAGGGGAGATGAAGATAATCACATGGGTGAGAAACATCAGAATGATCCTTGACAGAGGAGAAGCTGCAGGCCTCATCCTACTCGATCTCTATGCACTCTTCAACACAGTCTTCAATCTCATTCTGATCAAACAAATTTGCAAGGCGTGTATCCAAAGACATGCCATCTGGTGGATCTTCACTTTTCTCACCAGAAGAACCCAAACAATCAGTGTGCCAAAGTACTTTTCAGAAGCCATCCGGGTTCAGCCGACCCTCTTCAAGATAACCATGACTCTGCTGGCAAACGTCACTCATGCACGAAACATTGACATACTCACCTACATCGATGAGATGCAACTTTTACTGCTCTTCTTGGAAAAAACACCTAGCACAAGGAACAACTTCTGCTCATGCATGACCAAAGTAGACTCCTAGATGAAGTTCAACTGCCTCAAGCTATAAACGGACAAAACTGAAGAGGTGATTGTTTGGAACAAATGCCTCATCTTTGAACACCTCCTGCTGGCCTACAGACCTCAGACCCAACTCCACCCCAGCACACAAGCAAAGAACCTCAGACTCATTATCAACATGTCCGCCCAGTGCAATGCAGTTGCCACGTCTATCTTTCACACCCTGATGTTGATGAAAAAGATATTAAAATGGCTACACAACAGCCTCCGCCCTCACCTTAGCCTTCATCACAAGCAGACTGGACTACTGAAACACCTTGTATGCCGGAAGCACCAACCAGCTCACAAAAAGACTCCCGACTAACCATAATGCAGCAGCCATACTGATTCTCAGTCTCTAATGCTGAGCTCACATCGCACCACACCCGAGGGAACTTTGCTGGCTCACAATAGACAAGTATGCACACGTCATAATTCTGACCTACACTGAGGCAGAGCTTGGTAGCCCAAGATGCGTGGCCCTAATACTCCGAGGCACGCTATAAATCATGTTCATTAACAATAACTCATCTCCCCCATCCCAGCTCCCACCTGACAAAACAGAGGTCATTCCCATCGGGACAGGCGATAGAGGCAGTTATGGCAACTGCTATGGATCTGAGGAAGTCCGTGCTGGTGGAGGACGAGTAGAGGTCCGGGAGGTTGTCTCTACACCGTAAAACACAGATGCAGCTGAATGGGATGAGGTGTGTTTGGGTCGCAGAGAGTTGGTACATACAGAAGAAGTGTGTGAACTACGGGACCTGGGCAGGCATGCAACTTGAGCTGCTCGGCTCATGAGGAGGAGTGGGCCTGCAAGGAAGGACTGCACTGCAGCCTTAACTGAAACCAGTGGAGGAAAATACACCCTGATTAAATTACTCCTTCCTCACTGTTCAGGCAGGTTCTACATGTCTAGAGGTAAACTGCACCTCCTGCCCTAGACCCCCTCTCATTGACAGTGGCTGTTCTCTGTGAATGGATTCCTCCCTGCTGGATCTGTGGAGGTGGCTGCCGGAAGGGTGAACTTGCCTGCCTAACTGGGGAACAGGAGGAGTCTGGGCTGTTAGTGGTTGGAGTCTGTGAGATTCTAAAAAATTCCGCAAGGCCCCTCTGGGATGACATCTGGCTAGCTGACTGAGACTCTACTTTTGCTGGGGCTGTCCGCTTAGTAGTGAGTTGCACCTCTATCCTTGAGCCCTCAGCTGACTGTGGAATTAGGTGATTGTGTGCTACCAAGATGCGCCACCCAGACATGTTGCAACAGTGTTCTTGATGGTGGGGCTTGAATTTGTGTTTGTCTGTGTGGGGCTCGTGACTCCTGACATTTGGTGATACAGCCACCTAGCCCTTTGCCATGCTGTGGCCCAATGGGGGAACAATAATGAGCAAAGGCAAACTCAGACCCTCACTGCTCAAGGGAAAATTGATTGTTCCGCTAAGCCCCTTAAAGCTCTGGAGGCTGGTGGGGCTGCTGACAGGGAGGGCCCTTTTCAGGGATGCTAAAAAAGCAGCCTTGATGACTCTCATCCTGCAGAGGAACAAGGAATTTAAACTGGAACTGGAATATAGGATAGATGAGGTGGTGGTGAAGGTGTCACTTCTACAACTTTGCCCTCATTTGGTTCTTTTTATGTTGGTTTTCTACTGTAAACTTTAAAGGCTCATAACTCTGGTTCTACTGATTGTATTTTTGTCATTTCAGTGTCAAATAAATTATTATAATTGACCCTATTTTCCAAATTGGCATGGGATTTTTTGTGTGTTCCCTTTGTTACTGTTTAAGTGCTGTATAATTACTTTTACACATTAGCTCTAAGTTAAACCTAACGGCTTTCGTACAAAGCTACTAGATAGTTAAGCACAGGTTAATTTAGTAATGTTTTGAAGTTAATCCTAACATGCTGTTTGAGTAGGGTTTCACCACTCCAACCAACAACCCAATTTCTCACAAGCATTATGATTTATGCCCACTCTCACAGTTATGAATTTTGTTCAAAAAATGTCTCCAAACAGTGACACTCCCATATGACCTTTGAGAGCCACATATTATGGTCATAGATAAACAAGGGAAGCCTCTAAAATCCTGGTCAAGGTGTTGGGTAGAATGGTTTTATGCCTAATACGGGAACACAACTCTGCATTCAGCGGCTGCAAGTGGTACTTGACTTAGCAGAGCGAGTGATTGAACCACAGGCAATACTCTTGATTAGATTTGAAAAAGAGATACATATTGGTTCAAGGTTTTGGGCCTATGTAAATGAACATGACTCACAAAATATAAACAGACAATTTCCATGCATGCACTCTCGGCGGAGCACCCGCACATTAGTTGATGTGACCATGGAACTGCAATATCTTTTAAAGTATTTTAGGGTACATGGATCCAGCCACTGTGTGTGTATCTATCTATCTATCTATCTATCTATCTATCTATCTATCTATCTATCTATCTATCTATCTATCTATCTATCTATCTATCTATCTATCTATCTATCTATCTATCTATCTATCTATCTATCTATCTATCTATCTATCTATCTATCTATCGTACCTATCCGAGGACAGTACATGTACCATTACAAGCACGAGCTGCATGCTAATTGGCTAAAAACTGTCTGTCAACACTCCAAACCAGGAAGTGTTGGCAGCCATCTTGTGCCTCGGTAGAACCGAGGCACAAGAACACAGAATAAGAAATGCGAAAAACACAAAAAGGGGGCAGGGTAAAAACACCCTGACCCCCTCAGGCCTGCTTAGGGGGTCCCACAAGTGAAAACATTGCGGGATACGCGTATGGTACGCGTAACCTGCTGATCCCCCCAAAAAATTAAGGCACCGCTCTGCAAACGCGCTCCCTGGCACGTTTGCAGTGGGGGAAATAATTCCCCTTGAATACTGGGGGTCCCTGGGGGCCAAGTAGCTCACCAGGAACCTCCAGTATTCGCCAGGGGCTGCCTTGCAGAGACGTGTAAAGAGGCCATGCCCCTTTTTACACCTCTCTGCAACGCAGCCCCATGCGCACACTGGAGGTTCCTGGTGGGCTAGTTGGCCCCCAGGGACCCCCAGTATTCAAGGGGAATTAGTTCCCCCTCTGCAAACGCGCCAGGGGGCTGCCTTGCAGAGACGTGTAAAGAGGCCACGCCCCTTTTTACACCTCTCTGCAATGTAGCCCCCTGGCGCATACTGGAGGTTCCTGGTGGGCTAGGTGGCCCCCAGGGACCCCCAGTATTGAAGGGGAATTAGTTCCCCCTCTGCAAATGCACCAGGGGGCTGCGTTGCAGAGAGGTATAAAAAGGGGCGTGGCCTCAGAACACCTCCCTGCACTGCAGCCCCCTGGTGCATACTGGAGGTTCCTGGTGGGCTAGTTGGCCCCAAGGGACCCCCAGTATGCAAGGGGAATTAGTTCCCCCTCTGTAAACGTGCCAGGGGGCTGCGTTGCAGAGAGGTGTAAAAAGGGGCATGGCCTCAGAACACCTCCCGGTAACGCAGCCCCCTGGCGCATACTGGAGGTTCCTGGTGGGCTTGTTTGTCCCCAGGGACTCCAGTATGCAAGGGGAATTAGTTCCCCCTCTGCAAACGCGCCAGTGGGATGTGTTGCAGAGAGGTGTAAAAAGGGGTATGGCCTCATTACACCTCTCTGCAACGCAGTCCTGTGACGAGTTTAAAGTTGGGGAATTAATTCCTCTTCAATCCAGAGGTCCCCTAGGGGTCAACTAGTCCAACAGGTACCTCCAGTAAGCGCCACTGAGCTGCATTACAGAGTGTTGTCAAAAGGGGGTGTGCCCTCTGAACACCTCTCTGCAACGCAGCTCCCTGGCACATACTGGAGGTACCTGGTGGGCTAGTTGGCTCACAGGGGACCTCAGCATTGAAGATGAATTAAATCTCCAACCTAAAATGCGCCACAGGGCACACATGTCACCTAAGGCCCGCCCCCTTCCTTCACTATTGAGCACAATATTCCTCTAAAATCAGTGGAACCTCAAATTCCGATTTACTCACCTGTTATCACGAGAAACGTCAGTGCTGCATCTTTGAGCCCAGTACGGACCCTGAAAAGTAAATTTAAGCATACTTACCAGTAACTTGTATTTCCTTCCATGGGAATCTATTGTGTGGTTTTCACCAGAAAGTTTCTGTGTCTATTTTTGAAACGCACAAATATTCCTCTAAAATCAACCGAACTACAAATTCCGATTTACTCACCTGTTATCAGGAGAGACCTCAGTGCTGCATCTTTCAGCCCACTACTGAGCCTGAAAAGTAATTCTAATCGTAGTTACAGTAACTTGAATTTCCTTTCATAGGCTAACATTGACTGGTTTCACATGGAAATTCTTTTAAGTGTGGAGTTATGGAACTTTAAAAGATGGTTTGTGTAGTGTTTGCGGGTTTGTGCTGGGGTAGTGTTTTAGGGTTTAGGGTAGGCCTGGGCGGTAAATTCCGTTCCGCTTGTGGAATTTGCGGAATTTGGGTAATTTCGCATTCCGCGGAGAACGCGAAATTGCCCAAAATTCTGCGTTCGGCGACTTCGCGAAATTGTTTGCTTGTTCGCCTTCTCAAAATGCATGTTCGCAAGATATTTCCCCCCGAGCACGCAAACAGCGATTGCGAACAGTAAAAAAGCATTGCGAACAAGCTTTTCCGCGTGTTCGCGGAACTTATGCATGTTCGCTGAGATTTTCTACTGTTTCGCGGAGATTTGCGTAACGCAATTACGCAAATTCCGCCCACCCCTAGTTTAGGGTACTACAGTGGTGTTTGTGTAGTGTAGGGGGTCATGCTAGAGTAGTGTTTTAGGGCTTAGGGTACTGCAGTGGTGTTTGTTTAGTGTAGGGTGTAGTGTTTTAGGGTTTTGGGTAGTGCAGTGCTGTTTGTGTATTGTAGGGGGTTGTGCTGGGGGTAGTGTTTTAGGGTTTAGGGAAGTGCAGTAGTGTTTGTGTAATGTAGAGGTTGTGCTGGGGGTTGTGTTTTAGGGTTTAGGGTAGTGAAATGGTGTTTGTGTTGTGTAAGGGCTCGTGCTGGGGTATATTTAGTGTTTAGGGTAGTGCAGTGGTGTTTATGTAGTGTAGGGGGTTGTGCTGTAGGTAGATTTAGCATTTAGGGTAGTGCAGTGGTGTTTGTGTAGACTAGGGTCCATGCTGGGGTAGTCTTATAGGGTAGTACAGTGGTGTTTGGGTAGTGTAAGGGTTCGTGCTGGTGTCCTGTTTTAGGTTTTAGGGTAGTGCAGTGGTGAATGCGTAGTGTAGGGGGTCGTGCTGGGGTAGATTTAGGGTTCAGGATAGTGCAGTGGTGTTTATGTAGTGTAGGGGTCGTGCTGGTGATGAAGCAAGGTTTCACACGTAAAGAGACTTGCTCGGATTCAATCCTCTTGATACAACATACAATGTATTAATCAACAGGTTTGTCCTACTAATAATTGCACAACATAACATTTCTAGTATCCAAGGGAAGCTTGTCAATGTGCTTTTACTAACAATAACGCAAATGTACTAAAATGGCCGCTGCAACACGGGAATTTCACTGCGCATGCGTCTGCCACACTTTCATGGTGTCACATACTCTCTGCTTTGGTGTGAAATCTTTGTTTCTGCACACTAGAATTAAAGATGGCTGCTTTATGTTTCACATACTAATGCACCTGCTGCTGCTTTGACTAAACCATGTTCATTCTGCTTAATACTAATGCTGAAGTTAAAATAAAGTAATGGGAATAGTGTAGGGATAAGTGGTATACAGTGCATTAATTTATTCTTTGTTCTAAAACTGTTTCTCTTTGACTTTGCCGCTAGCTCGAATTGTGGGCCTGATGTAACCTTGCTGCACTCTATTTTGAAACCTGCATCTGCGCAGAAGAGTTCAAGAGTCCACAAGTCATGGCATTGAACCCGTGCCAGTGACAGTCTTGCCTGAGAAACTCATCAGAAACTCACCCCTTGACCCGCTCAAAAGGAAGCTGAACTGTACACATTCTTATACATTGTATTGATATTAAAAAATCCATTGCTGGGTGGAATAAAAGTGCATGGGAAAATAAAATTATGGAGGGAACGTTAATTTGAATATTGGAATGAAATGGCATGATGTTAATGCCTCTCCACGTCTTTTGGCCAATCGAAATTGGAAATACACTAATTGGCAACATTGGGGGGTGGTACATTTTTTTTTAAACTCTTTATTGGGTTTTCACAATTATTACATCAGTAACATAATGGAATAGGTCTAAATGAACCTTCACACTACAGCATTCAACTTCTGGGTGATACAATTAAATTCTGCATGTTATCTTACACTAAGCAGCTGCACACCTATAGTGTAAATCATAAAAATGATTCAAATTTAATCAATAACATCAACAGTTGGGTTTTCACGTAAATAGTCCATGAGATAGTGCCAGTAGTCCCGTGGTCTAGATCTGGTGAGCAGTTCCTCTACATAAGTGTGCAATGTGTCCTGACAGTGCGTCATGACTTCAATCCAGCATTTAACAGTAGGTATATTTTTACTGTCCCAGCACAAGGAAATTCTGCGTTTAGCTAGCAACAATGCCACCATGCAAAACTTACGCGTTAGAGCACGCAAATTTGGCAAAAGCCCCAGTAAACAAATTTTGATAGTACAAGCCACATCTACCCCCACCATCGCCGTCAACAGGGCCGTGACCCGTTCCAAATATATGTTTATTTTCTTACAACCCCACGCTAAATGGCCAAAATCAGCACGTTCATAACCACACCTTGCACATCTTGGGCCTCATTTATGAGAAATGACGCATCGCTGCGTGAAAGCAGCGATGCGTCACTTCTCAGTGCGCACTCTTTGCGACATTCCTGATGTGTCATATTTAACCCCTTAAGTGCGGGGAACGTTGAACGGTCGTCGCGTGCACTACCTCGCTAGTGCTGCGCACGTCCGCTGAACGTTCCAATCTCATTCGCTCAATGGAACGTTCCGCACTAGCGCGGAATATTTTCAGCGCTGGCAACGGGTTAATGTATGATGCATCATGTCGCAAGGAGTTACAGATACGTCAGGATTTCTGACGTATCTGTAAGTGCAAAAGTGACGCATTGCTGGAGTGTGTGACAAAAGTGACGCAACTCCAGCAATGCGTCCTTTCACATGGGGCAAGCCCCATGTGAAAGAGTCTGCGTCAGTCTTACGTCTGCTGTGAGGCAGGCGCAAGATTTTGACGCAACTGCGTCCTAAAAGTGACGCAGTGAAATCTCATAGATTTCACTGCGTCACTTCTACGACTCTTCCTTGCGTCAATACACCCCCCTTGCATACATTATACCAGGCGCAGGTATAATGTGGCGCAGGGGTTTACAAAGTGACGCATCTACCTAGATGCATCACTTTGTAAATAAGGTGCAACAAGGCGCATTCTTTATGTCACTGGTGCGTCACAAAAAGTGACGCACCGGCGGCGTAAAAGTGACGCACAGCCTCATAAATTAGGCCCCTTGCGTCTGTCCGTAGACCATACTTATAAAGTTTCATAGGTGTATAGTATGTCTGATGTAAGTATTCGACGTGAATTAATCTTAGGTTACCGTTAGGCATCAGTAATTGGGTTAGTGTATATGTTGTCCGCCATTCCACCTCTGTGATAGGATCTTCTAGGAGTTCATTCCATCTAACTGTTGCTCTTTGGTTATTGCATCCGATTTCGTCCTGTGCGACAGTATACAGTCTTGAGACTAGGTGCGTAGTGTTAGACGACGTTATCAGGAGCTGAAGGGTATTCAGTTGCTCAGGTTCGTTAGGAAAATTGGGGTATAATCGCTTAATGGCCCCTCTTAACCTATGATATGTGAATTGAAACAATAGGGTTGGGTTTCGAATATACGATAACATCTTGCGCTGCATTAAATATGCCATCTGTGTATAAGTCCCCCATTGTAGCTATTCCTACCTGATGCAGGAGTCCCATTCCTACCTCCTCATTCGTAACCGATATCTCAGGATGATGGTGTAGTGGGGGAGCTGGGGCATACAGGGGCAATATGTGTGCCAGTTGCCCCAGTCTGCGCCATGCTGTGTTTGTCGCGTCAACGGTGTTGATGTCCCTGTCGTGCAGAGGTGGTCTGCGATGCGCAATAATCGCAGTTAAGGAGATTGGGTGCACATCGCCCTTTTCCGCCGCTGTGTGTGTCAGGTAGGGAACTGTATGGTACCAGTAGGTAGCATATTGTACCTGCGCGCACAGATAGTAAAGCAAAAAATCTGGTACACTAAGCCCCCCTTTGGAGTATGGTAGTGTTAGTGTGCGCATCTCAATGCGCGCCTGCTTACCAGCCCATATCAACCTCAGTACAACCGACGTTATTCGTTTAAATACCTTTTGCGGAGGGCAAATAGGAATATTGTTAAATAGATAAAGCAGTTTTGGCAAGACCACCATTTTAACAATCGCAACGCGATCTGCCAGGGATTGTGGCAACTGTATCCATCTTTTTACCCTATCTTCTATTGAGGAGATCACCCGTCCATAATTGGTTCGGATGACCACTTCTGGATCTCTATGGTACCACACACCTAGGTACTTGAAGGGTTCGCTTTACCATTCTAAGGGAAATTCCACATCATGTGGTGTAGTGGTATCCGTTAGTGGTATAATGGATGACTTGTCCCAATTTATTTGCAAGCCCGAGTGTCCCCCAAACCGAATGTATTCCCGCAGCAGGGGTGTCACATGCCACTCAGGATATTTTACATAGAGCAACATATCATCTGCGTACATGGAAATATGTAGGGGTCGCCCTGGAAACTGCAGTGCCGAAGGGTGGTGGAGTTGTCTCACTTTACAAGCCAGGGGTTTGAGGGCTAGAGCGAATAATAGGGGGGATAATAGACATCCCTGTCTGGTTCCTCGTTCAATGGATAGGATGTCTGAAATATATCCGTTTACGCATACCCTAGCAACCGGTTTCGTATATAGGAGTTCGACCCAGTGAATAAACATCGGGGGAAAGCCCTTCCTATGAAGGACTGTGAGTAAGTAAGACCATTCGATGGAATCGAAGGCCTTAGCGGCATCCAACATGACCGCTATGGCCTTAGTCTCTGGGGCCACATAGTGGGATAATGCAAATGACGTTCTGGTGTTGTGTGATGTGGATCTTGTGGGTATGAATCCAGATTGATCGGGGAGAACTAAATTGGTCATAAGAGGCTGTAAGCGAGTGGCTAGCAGTTTAGCTAAAATTTTGGAGTCAACATTAATTAGCGACAGGGGCCTGTAAGAGTCACATTTTTTGGGGTCTTTTGTATGTTTTAACAGTGCTATTATTACTGCTTCCCGTAGGTAATATATTGCTGTCAAAGGCTGCACCATACATTTCTACCAGTCGGGGGGCTAGTATGTCCATGTGCACTCTATAAAATTCACCCGTAAAGCCATTGGGGCCTGGGGCTTTACCATTTGCCAAGGATTTGATTGTTTCTGTTACCTCTTCAGTAGTTATAGGTAAGGACAGGTATTTCCTTTGTGTGTCAGACAGCCACGCAATGGCCACGTCTTCCAGATAGCTTAATATTTCTGCAGGTGATGTAGTAGGTTGCGACTTATAAAGTCTGCTACAGGTCTGTACAAAGCCATAGAGTATCCCCTGTGTATCTGTGCAGAGATTACCTCCGTCATCTCTTATCTGCAAGACTGTTTGCTGCTTACGTCCTTCACAAATTCTGGCCGCTGGTACCTTGCCTGATAGTCCACCTTCCCCAAATGTCCTAGCCACGGAACGTTTGTGTATATATTTAATCTCATCTTGAGCAAGTGAGTTGTATTCCGTGCGGGTTTGGCGAATGTCGCTTAGAATGGACATGTCCTGAGTGTTTTCCTAGGCAGTCTCTAGTGTTTTGAGGCGGGACTCACAGCGTGTGAGTTGGGCCCTAATGTCTCGTAGTATCCCAATTGAGGTGCTCACGCACACTCCATGGATCGTGGCTTTAAAAGCTTCCCTGAGAAGGCAGGGATCGTCTGGGGAGTGCTCTTAAAGTGAAAAGTAGTCCTTGATAGCCTTAGCAATAGTCAGTGAGAGCCGCAGCGTTAAATCTCCAGCTGTATGGAGGTGGCGTGTAATATGGTATTTGAAGGGTTACTATGATAGGATTGTGATCCGATTATGTCTTTGGTAGATGTTTAACTCACTCAGCCCACAACAATGTAGATTTCGATCCCAGCCAACAATCGATGCGGGACCAGCTGTTGTAGGCTGCAGAAGTGTGTGTGTGGCTTCTCTAACCTCTGGATTCCGAGCCCTCCAGATGTCATGTAACTGGGTCATATTATTTAATACTTTGTTCCTCGCTTTCTTATGGGGTTCAGTCGCCAAGCCTGATCTGTCCATCTGATCATTCAGTGCTAAGTTCAGGTCCCCTCCCCAAATCAGTGTTCTGTCCTGGTCATCTTGCAGATGCTGCCATATTTTGTGATAGAATTCAGGAGCATCGATGTTGGGCCCATACGTATTAAGGAGTGTCACTCGCTGCCCACGCAATATGCCCTTAAGTAACAAAAAACTTCCTTCACTATTTATGATTGTACTTTCGACTCAGAGATTCGTGCCTTTTTTAACAAATAAGGCAACCCCTCTAGAGTACGAAGAGTACGTGGAGTTGTATACTGTTTCAGCCCATCGTCTACCGATATATACTGATGTGTGTGGGGCAACATGAGTTTCCTGCAACATTACAATGTCGACGTGCCACCTATCCAGACATGCAAACACCTGCCTTATTTTTTTCGGGTTTGTAAAACCCCTGATGTTCCATGTAATTAAGTTTAGTGCCGTTTTACCTGGCATGTTATTAGCCATAGTCAACTGTTGTACTTGGGGGTGTAATTGCTGTGTCTGTGTGTACAGCAACCTTCATTTGATAATGCCAACAAAACCTGCATAACAAGAAATAATGCACGTGTGTCGTTCGTCCCGGATCTCAGCAATGCCTTTTAAGTGTGTCAGTCCATGAAATAGAACAGTTCCCAATCTCTCCCACCCCCCACCCACATCAGCAGCCCAATCGTGCCAAAGCCATTCCCAAACATTGAACCCCAACAGTTCAGAACCAGTTTGGGGATCCCCCCTTGGGAGGCCGCCTAGGGTACACATCTCCATCCAAGTTAATGGATGTAGACGGAATATATCGTAGTGGCAGACAATACCTGTGCTAAACATTTCAAACAGCTTTTAAACATTATCACTGGCAAGAAGCCCCAATAGTCCTAAGCATAGCGTAATGCATAATTAAACCATTGCAATCAAAATTTCAGCCAGTTATAGTCGCTCATCCGGAACTGTATGGGTCGTAGGTGTACCCTCCTCAACAGTTGGGTATAAGGCTATCTGTATCTACGCTATTTCACCACCCTGTCCACTGTACATGTTGCACCCTTACAGATTTACCATATGTTGGGTGGCAAGGTTCCCCCTGGCTTTTGTTATCCAAGGGGGATACAGAAGGTGGCATGAGCCTTAGTTCAGCAGGTGCCATTAAATCGGCAGGAGTGGATAAGTCATGTGCCAGCAAATGATTTTGCATGTTGTCTTGTGTTAAGACCAATGCAGTGCAGAGCGAGGTACCCTGTGTCTCACCCCAATGTCTAGAAAAGTTATAGTGGCCATAGTTCTTGGTCGGTCATCCTGCAATTTCTAGAGTCACGGCATGGAATTGCGCGACACTAGACCCCTAATACCTTGATTCGAGCAGTATGTTACCACAAAGTCATAGTCAACTGTTGTACTTGGGGGTGTAATTGCTGTGTCTGTGTGTACAGCAACCTTCATTTGATAATGCCAACAAAACCTGCATAACAAGAAAATAATGCACGTGTGTCGTTCGTCCCGGATCTCAGCAATGCCTTTTAAGTGTGTCAGTCCATGAAATAGAACAGTTCCCAATCTCTCCCACCCCCCACCCACATCAGCAGCCAAATTGTGCCGAAGCCATTCCCAAACATTGAACCCCAACAGTTCAGAACCAGTTTGGGGATCCCCCATTGGGAGGCCGCCTAGGGTACACATCTCCATCCAAGTTAATGGATGTAGACGGAATATATCGTAGTGGCAGACAATACCTGTGCTAAACATATCAAACAGCTTTTAAACATTATCACGGGCAAAAAGCCCCAATAGTCCTAAGCATAGCGTAATGCATAATTAAACCATTGCAATCAAAATTCCAGCCAGTTATAGTCGCTCATCAGGAACTGTATGGGTCGTAGGTGTACCCTCCTCAACAGTTGGGTATAAGGCTATCTGTATCTACTCTATTTCACCACCCTGTCCACTGTACATGTTGCACCCTTACAGATTTACCATATGTTGGGTGGCAAGGTTCCCCCTGGCTTTTGTTATCCAAGGGGGATACAGAAGGTGGCATGAGCCTTAGTTCAGCAGGTGCCATTAAATCGGCAGGAGTGGATAAGTCACTGTGCCAGCAAATGATTTTGCATGTTGTCTTGTGTTAAGACCAATGCAGTGCAGAGCGAGGTACCCTGTGTCTCACCCCAATGTCTAGAAAAGTTATAGTGGCCATAGTTCCTGGTCGGTCATCCTGCAATTTCTAGAGTCACGGCATGGAATTGCGCGACACTAGACCCATAATACCTTGATTTGAGCAGTATGTTACCACAAAGTCATCGAAAACATCGTAATTTACCTCTCGTTCAACTGTTGTGACGTGGACATTGCTCAGTCTATTTCTCACTCCATAACCTTTAACGATCATTTGTACAGTACCTTGTCGTTGCCATTCGAGGTGCAGCAACAGATGTTGACCCATTTATTGATCTCAGCGCCGTCCGTGTACATACTAGCTCAGTCGACGCAGGAGTTCTTACCTCAACGACACTTTATTCCGAATCATGTGCCTGGTCAGCCATTCGTCGCTCCTTTCGTTGATTTGTAATCTTCTTGACGAACTCATTAGCCGCCTTCGGTGTTGAGAGTATTGTGGGTTTGCCATCCCAGATGACCTTCAAGCGTGCTGGGTAGAGCATTGCATATTCTATCCGCATGCTTCGTATCTTCGCCTTGACGTTTGTATATTCTTTGCGTGCCTGTTGCACGGCCATAGAATAGTCGGGGTAGAACTCTAGCTGGTTGCCTTGATAGTTCACTTGTTTTTTGTCCCTCGCCATCTGTAGTATACTGTCCCGATCTCGATAGTTCAACACCCTGGCTACTATGGGCCTAGGCGACGCGCCAGGAGGTGGGTGCGGTGCCAGAGACCTGTGGGCCCTTTCGATTATAAACAGTTGGGAGAGTTGATCTGCGCCAAATATGGTCCGGCAGAGGTCCTCTACATAGGTCTTCATACGACCCGTATTTGTTGACTCCGGAACCCCCGCTACTTGGACGTTATTCCGTCGCGATCGCGCCTCCAGGTCCTTCCGAGCACTCCTAGAACCTTTTCCATCCCACTACATTTAGACGGGGTACTGCGTGCTTCGTCTTCGACTGCTGATATGCGGGTCTCAGCCTCATCCAGTCTTTCACCTTGTCGGTCTAGCTTCGTCGCCATATTGTCCACTCGGCTTGTGAGATTGTCCAGCTTTCCGTTTATGTTCTGAAGGCTAGTTTGGATGGCCTTCAGAGTGGATTCCATGTCTTTTTCAGAAGCACTCTCAGTTTCCAAGTCAGTAGATGAGGCAGTCGCGGGCCCCTTACTGATCTCCGCGGCTCGAAAGTCAGCTGTGTCTGCTGCCTGTCAGGTTTCCCCATGGTGCGCAGTCGTTATGTCTTCGCAATAAGTCTCCAGCAGCGAATCCTGTGCACGTTGTCAATATCTCCTCCCTCGTGCTTTGCTGGTAGTGCTATCACCTGATCGCAATTCTTATCGTGTACCCATGTATATAAGGAGAAGTTCACACTTGCATCTGAAGGCTGGGTGGTTGAGTTCCTAGTTCTTAAAAAAGTACCATTCGCCAGTGTTTCCTGCGAAATAGTTCAGCTTCTAGTGGTGGTTGTGATTGCATGCAGCAGTAGCGACAGCCTCCCGCTATTACCAGGAGCGGAATAGGTGAGATCAGCTAGGCAGAAGATCAGTCTGCTAGACCGACGAGGCACTTATGGAATGGCGCACTATGGGCTGTAAGCGTTTAGCGCATCTTTAGCGTGCACATTGCAGACTTGCTGTGTTATATTGATTCAGGGTCATTCGTCCATTACCCTTGCTCAGTGGTGCCCTTTCTGAACATTCAGACAAAATGGCTGCTTATCGTCACCATCTTGGGGCCTTGCACTGCAGCCTGAACAGCATTTTAGCGGCGTCATGCGACATTACTTATCCCACATAGTCTGTTCAGCTTTGCGAGGAAGGAGTCTCGCAAGGCGCAATCCTGGTTTCAGGTGTGTCACCCATTCATTTGCATATCAGTGATCTGCAGGTTGCGATCTTCACATGCTGTTTATACAGTGGGGGTTGTACACTTTCACTGCTACAGACTGCGTTCTGCAGCGCTCCCAAGCCGTATGCTGAGTTCGTTATCCCAGGGCCACCTTGTCAGCAATATAGCGCTTTTGTAGGGTGTCACATCTGCAGCATGCACATATGTATTCAACGCTTAAAGCCTGTGTGCCTAACAGGCGCCGCCATTTTATCTTTCCCTCTGCATTGTCTCCGCTTTCTGCCCGCCCGTTATGGAAAACACTCACGATGTTCGCCACCGCTTTGCTGCGCGCCGTCATATATTAATACCTCAGCTCCAGAGCAAACTTCTCATAGGCGCAGTGGCAGCGATATACAGGCGCACAGCTCCACTGTCCTATCGGCCGGTGGTCGCCATCCTAGCTAGCGCTGGTCACATCCGTCATCTGCTCTGGGGGTCATTTCTCCACCAATTCCGATCATATGTCCTTTCAGTTGGACTCAGCAATCACACCTTGCATTTCGATATACAATTCTGTCAGCAGCTCCCTTAATACTGCCGTTTTCGCAATTTTATCACGCAGGACATGTTTCCGTACGGCGGAGCTGTCTGTTCAGTCAGCCATCCCGCAGTGCGCCCTCTAGCGCCCCCCAGGGGGGTGGTACATTGCCCTGGAAAATGGTATAACTAAGGTAGGCTTAGCTAGTTAGATTGTCCGACTTGTCCGAATAGATGAGCTGTCACTGACTCAACGTACTCAATAGGCGATAGAGAGCAGAGGTGCTGGCGGAGAACTCTGTCAGTGGAATCGATAACCCAATCGGGGTTAGGGAGAGGAATTGATAACCCAATCGGGGTTTGGGAGGAAATTCGATAACCCAATCGGGGTCCGACTGTTAGCCGCAAGAAGGGTGTGACGCTGGTGTTACACTTAGCTGAGGGTACCTGTCTTGACCTGCATCTGTCCTGTTTGGTCCACACCTGTCCTGAATTACACCTGTCCTGTTCTGTTGGCACCTGAACTATCAGGGGTCCTGTTTCCCTATCACAGTGCGTGGCCAGGGTTGGTCTTCACACCATTCTAGGTAAATATGATCTATGTAGGTATGTCATCGTACTGTATCACTTTCCGCCTTTCCTTTGTTCCAATGCTTACAGAGGTTTCGAAATTGTTTCTGTATATCTTTTGCTTGCCCATTATCTTTTCGATTGGAAAGCTTTAATTTCTGCTAAATGGACTCTGACATTTAAGAATTTACATAGATAAAGTGTTTAAACTTTTCCTGAGTCAGTGGTTATTTTATACAGGAAATGGTATTTACTACCTATTTTCTTGCTAACTCCCTTGATCCCTTAGGACTCTAGGTACTGATGACAAGGATTGGTAAGTCAAGGCATATAGGTCAAGTCCTAAGAGTAAAGTAAATTAATAATCCTGATATAGCAAAAGGGTTTACCTGTTCAAAGTGTGTATGTTTATGGGCCCAGGTGAGAATGTTAACAGAGCAGGTGAATGCCGCGCTCATTCACTGGGGGTAGATTTAGAGTTTAGTGCAGTGGTGTTTGTGTAGTGTAGGGGGTCGTGCTGGGGTAGTGTTTTAGGGTAGTGCAGTGGTGTGTGGGTAGTGTAGGGGGTTGTGCTGGGGTAGATTTAAGGTTTAGGCTAGTGCAATGGTGTTTGGGTAGTGTAGGGGGTCGAGCTGGGGTAGCGTTAAAGGGTTTAGTGTAGTGCAGTGGTGAATGGGTAGTGTAGGGTGTCGTGCTGGGATTATATTTAGGGTTTAGGGTAGTGCAGTAGTGTTTGTGTAGTCTAAGGGGTCATTCTGGGGGTAGTGCTTTAGGGTTTAGGGTAGTGCAGTGGTGTTTGTGTAGTGTATGGGGCAGTGTTTTAGGGTTTATGGTAGTGCAGAGGTGTTTGAGTAGTGTAGGGGGTAGTGCTCACCAGGGAGTTAACTGATAGTCTACTGCAGGTATTGAAAGTGATTCTTCAGTCTGCATGTCAGAATTTTCAAATTAAATAGAAGCCGATTTAAGATCTCTCTTAAAACATGCCCTAATTTTTCTTTCTACAACACTAACCATAATTTCTATGACACAATGAACCCCCTCATTTTATTTCTTTTTAAATTACATTTTTTAAGTGTTACCAGTTTCTTCCAATCAAGATGGCTTCAGGTTTGCCATATTTTTGTCATTAGTAAGGCTGTTAGCGCTCTAGTTGTTCTTTAGAACACTCTGGGAAGCTGCAGTAGAACACAAAGCAATCAACTGACAGTCTGCTCCTGCTGAAATATAACAGGAAGATATTTGAGAGTTCACTTAAAACATGTCCTAATTTTTCTTTCTGCAGCACTAACCATAATTTCTATGACAAAATAAAACCCCTTATTTTGTTTCTTTTTAAATTAAATGTTTTAAGTGTTACCAGTTTATTCCAATCAAGATGGCTTCAGGTGTGCCATTATTTTGTCATACGTAAGACTGTTAGCGCTCTAGTTGTTCTTTAGAACACTCTGGGTAGCTGCAGTAGATCACAAAGCAATCAACTTTTTAGGCTGCTTCTGTTGAAATATAACAGGAAGATATTTGAGATCTCACTTAAAACATGTCCCAATTTTTCGTTCTACAGCACTAACCATAATTTCTAGTACAAAATGAGGCCCCTCATTTTATTCCTTTTTAAATTAAATGTTTTAAGTGTTACCAGTTTATTCCAATGAAGATGCCTTCAGGTGTGCCATACCTTTGTCATTAGTAAGGCTGTTAGTGCTCTAGTTGTTCTTTAGAACACTCTGGGAAGCTGCAGTAGAACACAAAGCAATCAACTGACAGGCTGCTCCTGTTCAAATATAACAGTAAAATATTTGAGATCTCGCTTAAAACATGTCCTAATTTTTCTTTCTGTAGCACTAACCATCATTTCTATAACAAAATAAACCCCCTTATGTTGTTCCTGTTTAAATTAAATGTTTTAAGTGTTACCAGTTTATTCCAATCAAGATGGCTTCAGGTGTGCCATAATTTTGTCAATAGTAAGGCTGTTAGCGCTCTAGTTGTTCTTTAGAACACCCTGGAAAGCTGCAGTAGAACACAAAAGAATCAACTGGCAGTCTCTGCCCTTGTTGGATATACATGTTTTACTGAGAATGTCAGACTTCATTATCACATGACTGAGAAAGATAATGTGAATTTACAGAAAATATGATCTCATTTTAGCTTCTGGAGCACCTCCCAAACCTTTATGGGACAAGAATGAGAAAATAGTTTTCTCTCAAACATGATTCATGATATCCCAGCAGAAGGATTTTTCACATGGTAAAATCACCTTAGTACACACCACAATTCCTAAAATAAGAATGGTACCATCAACAAAAGATGTAGAATGTAACTAAAGTCTTAAAACCTTCTATTAACTGCAATAATGTATATTGGTCCCAAGTTGGCTGCCAGCACTTCTTGGATGAAGTGCTGACAGCCAATCAGATCTCACGATGAGATGTGTCGTTAGGTTCCGCCTAGATATATATGTACATTTTTCCTTCAATAATACTGAACAGATTTACACTATTTAAGCAAAAGGCATGAGTCTGAACTAAGGACTATCTCTTTGTCAAATTTGGTTTCAAATTTGGTGTAATTCCGTTCAGCAGTTCAGACTGTGGCCGCGTTGAACCGTTCCTATGGAAAATTGCATGGGGAAAATACGTTTTGGGACCCCCCTTTTTTCTTGGCCCCCGCTTCACGAATCACCCAAGACTTTAAGGATAGGAGTGGAGCGGGCCTGGCCATTAGTTTTGAGAATTTTGCGAAGATTCGTTAACCCGCGCCAAAGTTATTCCAAATAGAATGTTGCAGATTTCCTATTGAAAATAGGACCTAAATATAACTACCTACTGGCGACCGCCAGTAGGTATATATAGTTAGGATTTTTTTGAATAGGGATTTCTGCAAATTCTATGTTGAATAACTTTGGCGTTGATGGACGGAATTTGTTGAAATTTTCAGGAATATGGCACATTTTGTTTCTGAGCGTCGCCTGAAAGTTTGGGGGGGTTTCGTGAAGTGGGGGCTGAGAAAAAAGGGGGGTCCCAAAACGTGTTTTTAACATTGAGTTTTCTGAGTTGGACTCACTTTTAGCTCGAACGGCTGCATGGATTTCTATGAAACTTGGCAAAATTGTAGGGACTGGTAGTCCGATGTGCCTTTGCTAGGTCTCAAGATATGTGCTCTAGTGGATTTTGAGTAATTTAGGTTCAAAAAAATATATATATCTGTAAGCGCGCCCCGGTACGCGCACCGGGGAGCGCTCCGGGCGCGCTACCCGACTTGCGCGCGGAAAGCTGATTGGCTCTCGGGTGTCTGTAAACATTCTAAACAGTCCGGAGCGGCCGCCATCTTGTGTCTCGGTAGGATCGAGACACAAGAGGTGGCCAAAACAAAGGAGGAAATGACCATATGGGGGCAGAGGTCCGGGGAGCGTACTATGGGAAAAAAGAATGATATACTTTTCAAATATTGTATGTTTATTAATTGTTCTTTTTGTTGTTTTTTTTTTTATTTAAGTACCAACATGTAGGTACCAATGCAGAGTCTAAAATTTAATATACACCGTCTTTTTTGTAGATATCTTGCATGTTGTTTCAGAAGTTATTGTGGTATATGGAATTCATACCATAGTCTGTCAGGAAAGCAGAAACAATATGGAGGCAGGACATGATAAAGAGATGTTAAATACACATTGGAGATAATATAGTTGGAGAAAGGAAGTAACTATGAGCAAACTTACTATGTAACACAAAAAAGTTGCACAGTATATTTTAAGTCTCACTTTATATTATATCTTTTTGGGTACTATTTCATAATTTTCATATAAAAAAGAATAATGTCTCAAACAATTTTAACTTTTAAAAATTTAAATTTACTGTTGTGATTGTTCAAAATCTAAAAGAATTTGCAACATTAATTCATCTGGTATGTCCTCCTTTTCATTCCATCCTCAATTTCTTCAACACATTTAATTAAGTCTTGGTCTACAGTGTATTCCAAAAGTCTATTTCTTCTTTGTCTTCCTTTGGATTGTTTTCCATTTTAATTTGAAATGAAATATTATTTTCATTCTGTTGTGCTTCCATTTTCTTGCTGTAAATTGCATAAAAAATAAATATATCAGTAGAGATAGGGCACTGTTGGGTTTAAGTTCAGACAGGTACTTGTGAGTTTTTAACAGTGAAGTTATCTTTGGGCAGTGTATGGTTTCTGGCAGGAAGTAGAACTATTAAAAAGTGCCTGTGATGAAGTCTAAGTAAATTCATAATTATACCACAGAAGCCTAACTCAATCAATAATTTAAATAAATAAGCCTTTCTCAATGTCTAACTCTTATAGAGGGACAGTATATAACTATCTGAAAACGTTTTACAAAATTAACTTAAAGTGCATAACATAGTTCTCCTTTCAAATTAACAACTTACCTTCTTCAAAGTAGTTGAAGTTTTCTGTCAAATTCTTTTCCAAATGTACCTTAGGTAGTGTTAGTCAAAATGGCTGTGTTTCCCTCTCATCTTTTATATATATTCATGTACTTAACCAATCAAATGTCAGCACATAAAAATACCAAAATGTAAGTAACATTTTAATTGGTTAAAAATTCAAACAGTTTCATATGTGTTTTTGTCATATAATTTACCTCAGGATATTTAGACAGGGCTACAGCCCAAATGGTTCAATGGAATACCACCAAATTTGGGTAAATGGTAGGGATTGCTATGTAGTAGGGCCTATTCTATATTTGATGAAAGTGTCTCCCGTGGTTTTTCTGTAAATTACTTTCCCACCTTTTTTTAGCAAGCGCTTACCGGTGCGCGCCCCGGTACGCGTACCCGCAGCGTAACGGGAGTCCTCCATTTTGTGTTTCGGTAGAATTGAGACACAAGATCGAGGGCAAACAATGTTTGGAATGGGTAGAAGGGGGCAGGGAAGACACTTCCTGACCCTCTAGGTTTTCTGAGGGGGGCTTAGGATGCTCATACAGGCAAAAAAAAAGAAATTAAAAAAAAATTTCACGTGGGGAGCGCCCGGTACGCGCACCGGTAAGCGTACCGGGGAGCGTACTTTGGAGAAAAATAGTGAAAAAAGTTAGAAAAAGATAAACGTTCTGAATGATCAGAGGTAGGGTAGCTATGAAAAGAGCTTTTGGGTTCTGTGGCTGATTTAGGTACCTACAAGTAGGTTCCAATGCACAGTCTAAAATTCAGGAGGAATATTCTATTCCCCTCATCTGAGAAGTGCACACCATCTCCTCTGTAGATGTCTTGTATGTTGTAACGCAAGTTGTTGTTGTATATTGAACCCATTCTAAAGTCTCTCATGTAAGCAGAAACAGATTTATTCACATGTTTCCGTGCTTTCTCAAATTGTGGACAAAATTGGTTGGACCAGTTCCATTTCTGTCTTTGGCATATATTGGAATATACCAAGGCAGTTTGGGGAAAAAGTGTCATCAATGGATGAAAGGTGTCCTTTAAAAGCATTTCCAGACCAACCCCAGTCATAGTGCCCAAATCATTTCCACCACAGTGCACTATTAAGAGGTCAGGGTTTGGCAGATGCATAATTTTTTTTTAATAAATACATATAAAATATATTTTTCCTTTAAAAGAAGAATACATTTTACAGCTTTTGATATTTGCTAATAAAAAACCATTGAAATTCACTGAAAAAACCATAGGTTATAGACCATATATAGTTAGGAATTAGCATTTATAAAACCTTGAAAATTCACTGAAAAAAACATAGGTTATCCATACTAATAATATAAAGAGAGAGCCCAAACCTTTGAGGCGGGTAATCTCAGGAACCACAGCACCAATCACAACACCCAATACAGTGTTGGAAAGGGCAGTTGCAGCAGAAGGACATAGGCTATACAGACGCCCACCATATACATTTAAAAGGTAAAAGAACCGTGCCAGCAAAGTAGTCCCTTGTGGGCGTGTCTGCGTTGTGCTGTGGGCGTGTGCTGGGGGTATGTGCTGGGGGCGTGACAAAAACTGGGGGCGTGTGGTACGTTCCACCCTTCAGGCCATGTCTTATATTGTGTGCTATTCCCACCCTGCTCCCTTTAAATACCCCTGCACCCCATGATCATAACCCACCCTTACTCAAAATACCCCAACACCCTTAAACACTAACCCATCTTAACCCTATAAATATACCCTGTACCCCAAAACCCAAACCTATCCCTTAACCCTAAAAATACCCCTTTACCCCCAAACCCAAACCTAGCCCTGAACCCTATAAATACCCCTGTACCTCAAAACCCAAACCTACCCCTGAACCCTAAAAATACCCCTGTACCCCAAAACCCAAACCTAGCCCTGAACCCTAAAAATACCACTGTACCCCAAAACCCAAACCTAGCCCTGAACCCTTAAAATACCCCTATACCCCAAAACCCAAACCTACCGCTAAACCCTAAATTACCCCTGTACCCCAAAACCCAAACCTAGCCCTGAACCCTAAAAATACCCCTGTACCCCAAAACCCAAACCTACCCCTGAACCCTAAAATACCTCTGTACCCCAAAACCCAAACCTATCCCTAAATCCTAAAAATACCCCTATACCCCAAAACCCAAACCTAGCCCTGAACCCTATAAATACCCCTGTATCTCAAAACCCAAACCTACCCCTGAACCCTAAAAATACCCCTGTACCCCAAACCCCAAACCTAGCCCTGAACCCTAAAAATACCACTGTACCCCAAAAACCCAAACCTACCCCTGAACCCTAAAATACCCCTGTACCCCAAAACACAAACCTAGCCCTGACCCCTTAAAATACCCCTGTACCCCAAAACCCAAACCTACCCCGAACCCTAAAAATACCCCTCTACCCCAAAACCCAAACCTAGCCCTGAACCCTAAAAATACCCCTGCACCCCAAAACCCAAACCTACCCCTGAACCCTAAAATACCCCTGTACCCCAAAACCCAAACCGAGCCCTGAACCCTTAAAA
Organism: Lissotriton vulgaris; assembly: GCF_964263255.1. Taxonomy (NCBI): domain Eukaryota; kingdom Metazoa; phylum Chordata; class Amphibia; order Caudata; family Salamandridae; genus Lissotriton; species Lissotriton vulgaris. The sequence continues at coordinate 1,136,682,887 of NC_141697.1, forward strand.
TACCCCTGTACCCCAAACCCCAAACCTACCCGAACCCTAAAAATACCCCTGTACCCCAAAACCCAAACCTAGCCCTGAACCCTAAAAATACCTCTGTACCCCAAAACCCAAACCTAGCCCTGAACCCTAAAAATACCCCTTTACCCCAAAACCCAAACCTAGCCCTGAACCCTAAAAATACCCCTGTACCCCAAAACCCAAACCTACCCCTGAACCCTAAAAATACTCCTATATCCCAAAACCCAAAACTATATCTGAACTCTTAAAATACCCCTGTACCCCAAAACCCAAACCTACCCCTGAACCCAAAAAATACCCCTGTACCCCAAAACCCAAACCTAGCCCTGAACCCTAAAAATACCACTGTACCCCAAAACCCAAACCTACCCCTGAACCCTAAAATACCCCTGTACCCCAAAACACAAACCTAGCCCTGAACCCTTAAAATACCCCTGTACCCCAAATCCCAAACCTAACCCTGAACCCTAAAAAATACCCCTGTACCCCAAAACCCAAACCTACCCCTGAACCCTAAAATACCCCTGTACCCCAAAACACAAACCTAGCCCTGAACCCTTAAAATACCCCTGTACCCCAAAACCCAAACCTAACCCTGAACCCTAAAAATCCCCCTGTACCCCAAAACCCAAACCTACCCCTGAACCCTAAAATACCTCTGTACCCCAAAACCCAAACCTCGCCCTGAACCCTGAAAATACCCCTATACCCCAAAACCCAAACCTAGCCCTGAACCCTTAAAATACCCCTGTACCCCAAAACCCAAAACGTCCCCTGAACCCTAAAAATACCCATATACCCCAAAACTATATCTGAACCCTTAAAATACCTCTGTACCCCAAAACCCAAACCTACCCCTGAACGCTAAAAATACCCCTATACCCCAAAACCCAAACCTAGCCCTGAACCCTAAAAATACCCCTGTACCCCAAAACCCATACCTATCCCTAAACCCTAAAACTACCCCTGTACCCCATAACCCAAAACTATATCTGAACCCTTAAAATACCCAAACACCCCAAAACATATACCTCAGTACCCCAAACAATATACCCCTATACCCATACTTACCTTATCCAAACATTTTAAAAAAACATGCTTTTACCATTCATGCATTTACAACGAATTTTGTTGTAAATGTATGCGTAGTAAAAGCATATAAAGTGTAATGCCATACGTTATAATGGCATTGCGGAGTCATGGTACTTTCGTAATGAAAGTATGCGAAGTGATGGTATGCGGAAAGGAAGTTGCGGAATAATCGGTGTTTACCCTCCCCCGGTAAGTACATTGGTGGCACGGCAGCCCACATCTCCAGCAACATACTCATATTTTTTCACCACCCATTTGAAAAATGCACAGGTCTCTCTTATTGATGGCCAGCTCCAACATACACTTTTAGACACACCTCCCGCCACAAGTTCTAGAATTGCGAACTTTTGAGCTGGGGAGCTACGTTCGAATCTCGGCATCAGCTCAACATCCTGTGTTTCCAGGCAAATCGCTTTGTCTCCCCGTGCCTACCACAAATGAATGTGTTCTTCTGTAATGTAAATTGTGCTCATGCCATGTTGTCGAGTTTGCGCTATATAATATTGCAAAGAAATATAAAGTAGGGAAACTCGAGTTCACACACTACTGAACGCGCACTCTTAAGTGCATCAGCAGTGCACCGTGAATCGGAGCGTTTCACAGGCCTGTCACAGATAAGAAATGCTATCAAAACGAAATCCTACAAAACAATATACTACTGGCCGGCAGCAATTCATACGCGGACAACGTCGGCACGGGCTGCTATCAACAATGAAATCATAAACCAAGGACTTATAGAAATTGAAGACTCACTGTATCTATTAAGCGAGAAGTCCTTACAAGATTTCAGCCTGCCGCCAGCGGTCCGAACTAACCTAACTGGATACCACAATATCGCTACCACACACAATATTCCAGAGCTAAATAACTACCTTGCTCAACACTTGCCTAACTTAGTTCCAGATCAACAACTCGCCTACAACACCATAGTTGATAGTGTTGAAAAGAAGCAAGGCAAACTATTGTTCATAGACGCCCCCGGTGGCACAGGAAAGACTTACCTAATCAACCTCATACTTGCCAAAGTTCGATCTTCTGGGAATTTGGCTCTAGCTGTTGCTTCATCTGGATTAGCTGCCACTTTGCTAACAGCTGGGAAAACAGCATATTCTACCTTTGAACTGTCTCTAACAGTTTCCCTGGAAAGGGATTCAATATGCTCTATTCGGAAAAACGGACCTTTGAGGACACTGCTTCAAAATGTGTCTCTTAAAATGTGGGACGAATGTACAATGATCCTAAAACCATTGCTGCTTAGCCTTTTTTTACCCGGACAACGTCGGGACGGGCCGCTAGTAGACCATATATAGTTAGTAATTAGCATTTACAAAACCTTATTTTACTCACACAAAACCATTGAAATTCGCATATATAGTTAGTTGCACTAACTATATATTGCGCACTCGCAATCCACTAAATTAAATAAAGAGGCGTCTCCTACCTCGTCCTCCTGGGAATCTGTCTCTTCTTTTCTTGGGAAGGAGGTTTTGTGCATCAATTCAGCGCCACCCAGGGGCGCTTCACAGAGACCCCCATCGCGCTATGGGGAAACCAGCCTCACTGGGACTTTGGACTCCTGCAGTTCGTGTATGTTGCCAGCGTTTGCTGGACAGGCTGGGAACCCGCCATTGAAGCCAAGGAGGAGTGTGAGCAGTTTTGGGGTTATTAATCCCATGCTGGGTAGGGCTCACTGTGGCTCGTCCCCTGCTTTACGGACTCTCAGGTCGATGTGGTTGCGGTGGTCAAGGGGGACCGGAGGAGGCACTTACTAGTTGGAAACTCCAAAGCAAGACGGACATTCAGTTTCCTAAGACATCACGCTTTTCCCCTGTCAGCCCGCAATGACTTTGTACATTCCAGTCATTCCCCTGCACCTTGGTCCCTAACATCTATCCTGCTGCATTCTGGGACTGGTAGTTTCGCGCCACACTTGGAACTACTCACAGGTGCGAGGACTTCAGCAGAAGGGCGGAGCTGACATGCTCTAACAAGCATATCTGAGAGGAACTCACATACAGCGTGGTGCTTCACCTACGGGACGCTTTGGGCGCTGAGGAAGGCAGTTTTGCTGCCGAAATGCATTCGCAAGGTTACCAATAAAGAGGCGTCTCCTACCTGGTCCTCCTGGGAATCTGTCTCTTCTTTTCTTGGGAAGGAGGTTTTGTGTATATATATATATATATATATATATATATATATATATATATATATATATATATATATATATATATATATATATATATATATATATATATATATATGTGTAGCAGTTGTGACCCACTGTCGGCGCCGGCGCTCTGTCTGTGGCGTGGTGCGTGTTTTCTACGACGGGGTCAGTCATTGGAATATGCTCCAGTTTCCCCGAGGGGAGAAATGAAAACGCACTCCCTCGTCTTGATTTGTAGTTCCAACGGCTTTATTCCATCCTTAACCCAACGCGTTTCGCCTCTCACGAAGCTTGCTCACAGGATGTTGAGCTAATTACTAAGTCCTTCTTTTAACACTGTGACACAGGTGTCTTCCTGTGTTACAACCAGGTGCATGCTGGTTAATGTAGTGCGCACTATATCAACATGTAATGTATGTGTTCTTGTAAAGCGCACTGCTGCCCTGAGGCGTCGTGGCGCTGTAGACCGCTGGGGAACCCGTCCTGGCTATCCCTGTGAGATGGTCCCTACTGGGTATCTCCAAGGTGAAACCAGGCATCCCCGGCGAATGTGGGGGGTCGTTGTAGAGATGAGGCAAGCTAATGCCCAGAGTTGCCGAGTGTGATCCCTGGTTAGAGTAGGCACTGAGGCGAGAATTATTGAGTCCGCTGGCCCTGGTCCATGACCCTGCCGCGTCGGGAATTGAACCCTGGTCCCAGGCCGTTCTCTGCTTCCGGGTCTGCCGCCTCTAACCAGTGAGCCACACCACTCCACACATCACCAGAATGCTCGAAATGTGTGTCCTTTAAAAACAAAAGAAAGGAGAGTGCACTCTTATTGGATTGCAGAGTATTTTACAATATCTCCTCTTTGGTGAGTTAAGTTCTTAATGAATCTCTCTAGTGAGATAAGTCATATAGTCCTCTTGTGCCATCCGGTGCTGTCTGCAAATTCTCTGTAGTGTATTCATCCCCCTCTGGTGGGCGAATGACTGCAGAGCTTCGGGGTCCCAATTCATTGTTGTTTAGACATCATTTCTATCCTTAAAGATGTACATAAAGTTCTTCCGTGAGATTCAGACCTCTAGGTTCGAGAGTCCTGAAATTGATGATATGTTTCGACTCTTTTCTCCTTAGGATTTTTAGACAGTCTCCTCCCCTTTCTGTGAGAGGTATCTGCTCTACGGCGCAGTATTTAAGGGATTCCCAGTTGCTGTTGTGGAATTGTTCCATGTGTTTCGCCACAGCGTTCAAGTGGTCTTCGTTGGCCGTTGCTCTCGTATGCTCTAGAATTCTCTTTTTGGCTTCAAAGGTTGTGCTGCCTATATATTTTTTGTGGCACGGACACTCTATTAGTTACACCACATATGAGCTTTTGCAGGTTAGATGCTGGTGTATTTTCCACTTTGTACCCTTTCTGATTTAAATTTCTTTTGTTGTTTTAGCAATCTTGCACACTTTACAGTGTCTACACAGGAAAAAGCCTTTTAGTTGTAGCCAGCCATTTTTCGGTGTTTCCTTGTAATGGCTGTATACTAGTTGGTCCCCCAGGTTCCTTGCCCTTCTGTATATGATGTTAGGGTGATCACCTATGATTTGTGCTAGCTTAGGATCTGCTTTGAGAATTGGGCAGTGCTTTTGTATGATTTTAGATAGTTTGTTGTTTTCGGCACTGTGAGTCGTTATCAATTTTATTACATCTGTGTCTTCTTCATCTTCTTTCTCTTTGTGAAGGATTTCTTTTCGATCCTGTACTAGTACTCTGTTCAAACTTTGTTCCACCACTTTTTTTGGGTAGCCCCTTGCCAGGAACCTCTTGCTCGCGTTTCTGCTGTGTAATTGAAATTCATCATTGTCCGAGCAGTTTCGCCTTAACCGCAGAAATTCTCCATAAGGGATGCTCCATTTGAGATTTTTGTTGTGGAAGCTATCCCCATGAAGAATGGCGTTTGTGGCCGTTTTTTTTCGATGTAAGGTAGTTTGCAGGGTTCCATTTCCAATATAAATCTCTGTGTCCAGAAAGGTCTCCCTCTCTGAACTTATTTCCCATGTGAATTTTAGATTTGTGGTGGTGTTGTTAAGTTTCTCAAAGTACAACGAGAATTCCTCCGTGGTGCCATCCCAAATTAGTAGCAAATAATCGATGAATCGCAGCCATAGAATAACTTTCTCACGCCATTGATCATTTGTGGTGTGCCACGCCAGATGTTGCTCAAACCAGCCCATGGTCAGATTGGCATAGTTCGGCGAGAATGAGAAGCCCATGGCACAGCCTTTTATTTGTTTGTAGACTTTTTTGTCGAACAAGAAGATGTTTTGATTCAGGCATAAAGAGATCATTTCATTTAACATCTCATTATGGTCTCTGTATTTTATGTTACGTTTGGCAAGATAGTATTTGCAAGCTTTTGTCCCTACTTGATGTTCTATATTAGTGTACAATGACACAACGTCCATCGTGATCAGTTTGTAGTTTGGCGACCATGTGACAGTTTCAAGTTTTTTCAAAAGATCCGTCTTATCCTTTAAATAGGATGGTAGTTTTTTTACCAGTGGGGCCCAAAAACTGGTCAATGTAGTTTGACAAAGGCTCCATTAATTAATTTTTTGCAGAAACTATAGGCCTGCCGGGTGGATTTTGCGTGTCTTTGTGCACCTTCGGCAGGTGATAGAAGGTTGGCAAGATTGGATTTTTGTTGTCTAAGTATTTCAGCTCTTGGTCGTCTATTAGGCCTTGTGCATGCCAATTTTTAAGCTTCTTTTGTACTGTTAGTTGTAGTTCCTTTGTAGGCTCTATCTCCAGTTCGATGTAGCATTCTTTATCCATTAATTGGCATTTGGCCTCGGCAACATAGTCTGATTTCTCCATAATGACGACATTTCCGCCTTTATCGGCAGGTTTGATTTCTATCGTTTTGTCCTCAAGTTTTTTTGAGCGTTTCTGCTTGATGTTTTGTCAAATTATGTTTGCTCCTGTTCGGTGTCAGTTTGTATAAGTCTTCCACTACCTGTTCTTGGAAAAGATCAATTTTATTTCCAGGAGGGAGTTGTGGCTTGAATCTGGATTTGAGTCTCAGGCCACTCTCACTGGCTCCCTGATTCAGTGATGTCTCTTCCAGTATTGCTAGTGCCTCTGCCTCTTGTGACAAGGTCATAGCTCCCATTGTCACTAGGGTGCTCAAATCTTCCACCTGTAGTTGATCAGAGACGTTAGTGCTCATAGGTTTCACTCCTCTTCGAAGAACGCCGAGCTATGCCAGTCTGACCATGGGCTGGTTTGAGCAACATCTGGCGTGGCACACCACAAATTATCAATGGCGTGAGAAATTTATTCTATGGCTGCGATTCATCGATGATTTGCTACTAATTTGGAATGGACCCATGGAGGAATTCTCCTTGTACTTTGAGAAACTTAACAACACCACCACGAATCTAAAATTCACATGGGAAATAAGCTCAGAGAGGGTGACCTTTCTGGATACAGAGATTTATTTTGGAAATGGAACCCTGAAAACTACCTTACATAAAAAAAAACAGCCACAAACGCCATTCTTCATGGGGATAGCTTCCACAACAAAAAATCTCAAATGGAGCATCCCTTATGGAGAATTTCTGCGGTTAAGGCGAAACTGCTCGGACAATGATGAATTTCAATTACACAACAGAAACGCGAGCAAGAGGTTCCTGGCAAGGGGCTACCCAAAAAAAGTGGTGGAACAAAGTTTGAACAGAGTACTAGTACAGGATCGAAAAGAAATCCTTCACAAAAAGAAAGATGATCAAGAAGACACAGATGTAATCAGATTGATAACGACTCACAGTGCCGAAAACAACAAACTATCTAAAATCATACAAAAGCACAGGCCAATTCTCAAAGCAGATCCTACACTACCGCAAATCATAGGTGATCACCCTAACATCACATACAGAAGGACAAGGAACCTGGGGGACCAACTAGTAAACAGCCATTACAAGGAAACACCGAAAAATGACTGGCTACAACTAAAAGGCTTCTTCCCGTGTAGACACTGTAAAGTGTGCAAGATTGCTAAAACAACAAAAGAAATTGAAATCAGAAAAGGTACAAAGTGGAAAATACACCAGCATCTAACCTGCAAAAGCTCATATGTGTTGCATCTAATAGAGTGTCCGTGCCACAAAAAATATATAGGCAGCACAACATTTGAAGCCAAAAAGAGAATTCTAGAGCATACGAGAGCAACGACCAACAAAGACCGCTCGAACGCTGTGGCGAAACACATGGAACAATTCCAAGACAGCAACTGGGAATCACTTAAATACTGCGCCATAGAGCAGATACCTTTCACACAAAGGGGAGGAGACCGTCTAAAAATCCTAAAGAGAAAAGAGTCGAAACATATCATCAATTTCAGGACTCTCGAACCTAGAGGTCTGAATCTCACAGAAGAACTTTATGTACATCTTTAAGGATAGAAATGATGTCTAAACACCAATGAACTGGGACCCCGAAGCTCTGCAGTCATTCGCCCACCAGAGGGGGATGAATACACTACAGAGAATTTGCGGACAGCACCCGATGGCGCAAGAGGACTATATGACTTATCTCACTAGAGAGATCCATTAAGAACTTAACTCACCAAAGAGGAGATATTGTAAAATACTCTGCAATCCAATAAGAGTGCACTCTCCTTTCATTTGTTTTTAAAGGACACACATTTCGAGCATTTTGGTGATGTTGATGTAGTGGACACAACATTAACCAGCATGCACCAGTTGTAACACAGGAAGTGACCTGTGTCACAGTGTTAAAAGGAGGACTTAGTAATTAGCTCAACATCCCGTGAGCAAGGTTTGTGAGAGGCGAAACGCGTAGGGTTAAGGTTGGAATAAAGCCGTTGTAACTACAAATCAAGACGAGTGAGTGTGTTTTCATTTCTCCCCTCGGGGAACCTGGAGCATATATATATATATATATATATATATATATATATATATATATATATATATATATATATATATATATATATATATATATATATATATATATCAAACACACAAAGTTGCCTGCGGTGAGATGACCACACTCAGGTGAGTTGTTTTTAGCCACCATTTATTGAGCAAAGACAAGTACAGCAGCGGACATCACAGCACTTAGATCGTCCATCCTGACGCGTTTCATGCTTCCGAGCACTTCTTCATGGGGAACTAGCGCAGCAGTGAATGAAACAGGCAGTTATGCAGTTCTCTATTTCAATGATACTTCTCCGCCCATGTGGGCCTGCCCACCCCTGTGGCCTGATGGTCAATGTTGTACTGCTTAATTTCTTCAGTGAGTTGCCTCGTTTCAGTTCTGTATTTAAAAAATAACTTTCAAGTGGATGTGCACACTGCATGCCAGCAAACTGCAGTGCCGTTTATTTTGCTCAATCGCATTCTCCTGATCTTGAAGCCGAATTGCCGGTTGACATCTCAGCAGAACTGCGACTAGCGCAGCGGGGTCAAACTCGCGGCTCAGGTGGGGCCGCAACTATCAAACACACAAAGTTGCCTGTGGTGGGATGACCACACTCAGGTGAGTTGTTTTTAGCCACCATTTATTGAGCAAAGACAAGTACAGCAGCGGACATCACGGCAATTAGATCGTCCATCCTGACGCGTTTCTTGATTCCGAGCGCTTCGTCGTGGGGAACTGGCGTGGCAGTGAATGAAACAGGCAGTTTGTAGTTCTCTATTTCAATGATACTTCTCCGCCCATGTGGGCGTGGCCACCCCTGTGGCCTGATGGTCAATGTAGAACTGCTTAATTCCTTTAGTGAGTTGCCTCGTTTCTGTCCTGTATTTAAAAAATCACTTCCAAGTGGATGTGCATGCCAGCAAACTGCAATGCCGTTTATTTTGCTCGATCACACTCTCCTGATCTTGAAGTCGAATTTCCGGTTGACATCTCAGCAGAACTGCAACTAGCGCAGCATGGTCAAACTCGGGGCTCATATATATATATTACAACAAGGGAAATCCGCAGGAACACAAATTAGGCGAGCCCACAGATCGATTAAGCAGGTAAGGTATTTTTTTTATTTTTGTGGCAGCTATGCACAACGCATTTCGACTACAGCCATAGTCTTGGTCACTTGACCCTCGCCTCCATGTTATATCTTTTAAAGGGACAGTGTGATTACATCATAAAGAACATAAAAGAATTTTTTTTTTGTTATGTTCTAATCGTCAATTTTTTTTGTTTTTGTAAACAAAAATAAAAGTGCTTTACAATACAGTGCATGTTCATACATCTGTGCTGCTGACTCAGCATGTGTTGAAGGAAATGAGATAAGACACAGTTTAAACATATAGTATGATGGAAGAATGTGTGTCATTGTCAGATTGACATGGTTGGTGTATTGCATGACTGGTCTGAAAGTTATGTACAATGAGTTTGCATTAATGTTTATTCATGGGTCTAGTGCCCAGAATGTTCCGTACTACACGTGTTGAGTGTCTGTGTTTCTACATAGATCAATCAGTGGTGAAGGTATAGTACCTTATGTTCTATGTGTGACTAGAGTCTATACAGGTAGCCATCCGGGACTCAGGTGCTCATACTTGTAACTCAGACGTGGTTTTTCGGTGAGTAATGTGTCCCCATAGTCCTACAACAAGAAACGCATATGTTAGGGCAATGCAATACAGACACATAAATATCGCTTGAGAGTGCAAACATCAGAATTGTTGTACAAAATCGACCAATAGTATCTGCCATATTCAATAATGAATCTTAGGTCAGCAGCGATGACGTTTTTGAAACAAGAGTGAGGATGTGGATGGTGGAGGGTGGGAAGGGGGGGTTGAGGATATCTGCGCAGCAAACAGTGTAACAAGTCAGCATATATACATTGTGACATAACTATTTACAAGTCACTGTACAATTCTTCCTCCTGATTCAGGCCATTGGGGAACTTTGTACCAGCTAAGAGGATAAAGCGTGATTCACGTTTGCGGAGGGCAGCAATGCGGTTGCCTCCTCTTGGATTGGGATTGACTGTGTCAAGTGCAATCGTCTCCGTGTTCCTTAGCGAAATGCCTTGCCGTGCTGTAACTAGCATCACTACTGGTTAAAGCGCGCCAATGTTCAAGGATGCGTTTTTTGACTGCGAAGGTGGTAGAACCAATGTACCACCGGCCACAGGGGCAGACAATGGCGTAAACTACATATTCAGTATTGCACGTTATTATTTGTGGTATTTTCCATTTGGTCTTGGTTCTCTCTAGAGTAGTTTCAGTGATATTAGTACTGTGTCTACACGCATTGCAATTTCCGCATTTTTGGAACCCCTTATTCTGTTTGAGCCAATTATGTTCTTTGGGGCGGAGGTGGCTTTGGACTAAAATGTCCCTTAGTGATGTATTTCTTTTGTAGGTTATGGAGGTCTCAATCCTATCTCATTGCATAGTATGGGGTCCTGTCTAAGGATATCTCACCTGTTTTTCAAGATTTTTCAAATCTGATTGGAATGACCACAAAACCTGGTAATGCTTATGGGGGCAGGTTTCGCTATTTCCTTACTGCGAATTTCTGTGTTTGTTCTCCGGATTTTCTCTGTGTATTGAGACTCAACTCTGGTTTCAGCTTGGTGTAGGCCTTTTTTAGAGTATCCCCTATCTAGGAACATTGCTTTCATTTCTTGCTTGGCCTGTGTGCATGTTTCCTCAGAGCTACAGTTGTGTTTCGCTCTGAGGAATTTACTGTAGGGTATACCCCATCTAAAGCTCAGTGAATGGGAGCTGGCAGCATGGAGGATCGAATTACTAGCTGTGCTCTATCTGAATAAGTTGGTACTTATTTTCCCTTTCTCCACAGTATATATATATATATCCATACATACATAATTTTTGTACACAATCTTCTCCTCTTAAACTTTGTCCACCTAAAAAAAGAGAGACAGGCGGGGCTCTTTTTGCTTCTGCGTGTTTAATTACTCAATCAAGCAGCAATTTAACGCCCGACATGTTAATTCAATAAATAAACATGCAGAAGCAACATTTGAGAGCAGATTGTGTTGAAAAGTTAAGGGGTTAGCCTCCCAGTTAAGGGCTCGCCATCGGAAGAGGCAAGAGAAACGGCTAATGGTGCGACATATACATACAACCTACTGGGAGTCATCAGTAGATAGTTATAGTTAAGACCTATCTTCCATGACATTTGAGATGTCATGAGTGATGTCACTGACCATGTCATGAGTGATGTATTATGTGAGATCATAAGCAGTGCACTATGGGGGGCGCAAGCTATAGTTAACTCAGCTAGCTATAACTGCTTAATTTATTTGGCTTTGTGCGTGTGACATCTGAGCCTAACTATAATGTCCCTGTAACCTTTGGTGTTTTCAGTGAATTTGTAAGTTTTTAAAGATTCTATTTCCTAACTATAACAGCCCTGTAACCATTGTTTTTTTCAGTGAAAATATATATATTCATAAATATATATATATATATTTTTTTTTTTCACCAAGAAATTAGACTCGCACTCATCCAGGATATAATTTCAGCAGGTTTAATTATTCAAGTGCCATTACAGCACACAGCACTCTAATCCACCTACGCGTTTCGATCCAAAGACCTTGCTCACGGTTACAAATATTTGTCCTTCTTCTCTTTTACTCTTTTATACAAGTCAACTCTATCAGCACTTTTATGGTGCCTTATGGGGCTGTTAGTTCTTTAGTTATCAACTTGAATTTGCGCCACACAGTTTCTTTTATTTTCTCGTGACTCCATCAAGTACAAAGTTCTTATATCTCTGGCAAGTGTGTACGAACATGTATTTTCTATTTCCAATTTGCTTTTTGTTCCACTTTTGTACATTATTTTTCACAGCGCATCACTCTCCACGGTTCCAATGCTTCTCTCAGTGAGTTAGCATTGTATGATGTACGCTTGATTCAGTATTTATGAACACCAGCCAATCAATGGTAGACATAATGGATGGACTTAGTGCCTTTATTACCATTATTCCATTCTACTTGATCTTTCTTGAGTCACATCAAATGATATGCCATTATTTTCAGATTCTTTCTCAATTGCAAACTGAATTTTGCGTATAAATTCACACTCAATTAAGTGATTTTGTGATTTTCTCTTCATTAATAGATTTCTCCTTCTTTCAGTGGAGCAAAATTGCAAATTTTGCGTGTGGTTTTGCATTCTATTATTTATTATGTTCATTCAAAGACATCCTTTTGGGACTTAGGGCCCGATGTAGGTAGCCCTTTACCGATCGGAATCGGCCGAAAATACCGATTTTCGGCCGTTTCCGATCGGTAAAGGGCTATCGAGATGTAGGGGCACATTTTCGGTAATTTTGCCGAATCGTTATCATTACCGAATCGGTAAATTTACCGAATCGGTAATATTTACCGATTCGGTAATGATAACGATTCGGTAAAATTACCGAAAATGCAATGTAGGTAGCCAATGTTCCATCAGCACATGGCTTACAGAATCTGTATTTTACCATGGAATACAAATCCATGGTAAAATACCGATTCCTGTGTACATGCACATCTGTGCATGTACACATGTGCCATGTGACAGACAGACGTGCCCTTAGGGCATGTCTGTGTGCCACATTGCACACAGGCCCGTTTTGGGGGTGCTAGAGGGTGTCAAAGTGACACCCCCTGCACCCTTGCCAAATTCGGTATTTACCGATTCGGTAAATACCGATTCGGTATTTGACTTTAATCCTATGGGCTTCAAAGGCCCATAGGATTCAATAGCAAATACCGATTCGGTATTTACCAAATCGGTAAATACCGAATTTGTAAGGAATCGGTAACGATTCCAGATGTTGGGACCTACATCCCATTTACCGATTTTGAAATACCGAATCGGTAAAATTCGGTATTTCAAATTCGGTAAATGGGATTTACCTACATCGGGCCCTTAGTGCCCTTGGTCATGGTAGATACATCATTTCTTACTTTTTCTGTAATGTGTCATCATGGTTGTTTTACTCATTTGCCAGTTTCATTGCATGGAGGGGGTTCACTCAAAGATGCACATGAAGTTCCTCGTCCCCGTTCAATCCATACGGGATCTTTGTTTTAAAACGGATGATTAGCCTTGACTCTAGGCGTCCCAGTGTCAACATTCTGTTTCCACCCCTTTCTTTCATTGGAACTGTTGCAATCCCACTATAGGATATATCCTTCCATGATTTGTTTCCATGGGTTAACATATGTTTAGCCATGGCATAGCTTGGATCTTGATTCTCTATTGCTCGTATATGTTCCAAAATTTGTTTGTTCAGTGGACAAATCGTACTTCCGATATATCTTTTTCCAGAATAGCATTGCAATAGATACACCACAAAAGTGGTTTTACAGGTGATGGTGTTTTCCCCATTGAAGATCTTTCCTTTAGGATCCTTTAATGTTTTCAAGTTGCGTCCTACTTGGCAGGCCTTGCAATGGCTACATTTGGTGAAACCTTTTTGTCGCTCTTGCAGCCACGTGTTTGTATTTTCTTCTCAAAGTGGCTTCTAACCAATTTGTCCGACAGGGAAGGTGCTTTCCTGAATGTCATTTGGGGATATTGCCCAAGTTCTTTCCCAATGTCTGGGTCCTTTTGCAGGATGTGCCAATATTTGTCAAGTATCTTCCGCACTTTGTGGCTCTCCTTGCTGTAAGTAAGTATCATCCTTATTGGTTCCCTTTGGCTTGCTTCTTGTTGGAGTACTGTTTTGGGGATCAATGTTTCAGTTTGACTTTTCTCTCTTGCTCTCACTTCACCTTGTTGTATATCACTAGGTTTGTATCCTCTTTTGTTGAACCTGGCCGCTGTTTCCTTGAATTTTATGTTCATTTCACCTTGATTTGAACAGTTCCGTTTCATCCGAATAAACTCCCCATAAGGGATGTTTTTCTTTAGTACTTCTGGATGAAAACTTTTTCCATGTAGGATACTGTTGGTAGCTGTGGCCTTCCTATGTACTGTCGTTTCTATCTGACCATTATTTACATAGACCTTGGTGGCTAGGAATACTATCTCACTCGTGCTAATTGAGTGTGTAAATTTCAATCCAACATCGTTGTTGTTGAGGATTTCCAGGTATTCCAAGAACTCAGCATTTGACCCATTCCAAATGATGAATAGGTTGTCTATGAAACGTAGCCAGAGGACCACTCTGGCTACGTGATGGTCATTTCCCTCTCTCCAAGCCACTGTTTTTTCCCACCAACCCATGACAAGGTTGGCGTAGCTTGGAGAGAAGGAAACTCCCATAGCTGTACCACAACTGTGAGAATAATGCACCTTGTTAAAGAGGAATACATTGTTTCTGAGGCACATTTCTATAATTTCAGCTAACATTTTACAATGTTTCAGTTGTTCAATGGGTTTTTGTTTCAAATAGTATTGTACTGCTGTTAAACCCAACTTGTGATTTATCGAGGTGTATAGAGAGATTACATTGATGGTCACCAACCGGTAACCATCGATCCATCCAATGTCCATCAATTGTCTGAGGAAGTCCCCCGTGTCCTTGATGTATGATAGCAGGGTGGGTACTATCGGTACTAAGAAGTAATCCATGTAATTTGCGACATTCTCATATAGAGATCCGCAACTAGAATGTTGGGTCTCCCCGGAGGTTTGTTCAGTGTCTTATTTACTTTCGGGAGAAAGTATATTGTAGGTGTGATGGGGTTTTTGTTTTTCAAAAATTGTACTTCGCTGTCACTTAATAGAGCTGATTCTTGCCATTTTTGGAGACGATTGTCTGGATCTATGATCATGTCATTCATAGGATTTTTACTCAATTTCTTGTAGTTGTTAGTATCATTTAATTGGCGCATCGCCTCCTTTATATAATCCTCTTTGTCTTGGATCACTATGTTTCCTCCCTTGTCGGCGGGTTTCATTTCCAACTTTTCATTTAATATCAGTGCATCCAGTGCTTTGCGTTCATCAATCGTCAAATTTTCCTTTCTCCTTGTGTTGATGTTGTCTAATCGGTCCAATTCCCCATTCACCAATTCATTAAATATATCAATCTCATTCCCCGGGTGCAATGTGGGACAAAACTTTGATTGTTTTTTTAAATTGGTCCTTTGATGACCACTTGTTGTTTGTCCCATTTCATCCAGGATTTGGGTGTCCGAGATACTCTCCTCACTTGTTTCATTTGCCAGACCATGAGCTGTTATTAATGCTGGAATGTCTCGAATGATTAATCCTTGATCTTCATTCGTATTTGTGCCCCTTGTACTTCCATCCGGTCTGTCAATTCGTCTCCCTTGTTTTTTGAAAAATGTCGCCAATTTTATTTTTCTTACGTACTTTTACAGATCAATTTTAGTTTCTACTAGATCCAGGTGTTTTTTCTGGGCAGAATGTTAAGCCTTTATTTAGGAGGCTCTCTTCTGCTCTAGTCAGCACGTGTTTAGACAAATTAATGATCAGGTATGGTTCTTTTTCTTCCGGGCATCTTGAGCGTTCGTCACTCTGTTCCTCAGATGGTATCCCTTTGTTGTTCCTTTTGCTTCTTCTGTTTTTTCGCCTGATGCTCCCAGTGTTTGATACCCTCTACCTCTTCCTCTTCCTCTTGAGAATCCCCGTCCTCTGCCTTTTCCTCTGCCTTTTGGTAGCTGTTGATCGAAGTATACCAATTTCATCTCTTCTAAAAAAGACGTTTTTCTGTCCTTGTTGTGTAGATTCTTAATTTTCACTAAAGTCGGTATCCGATTCACTTGGGGTTGTATTCAGTGAATCAGTTAATTGCTTCTTGTTTGCTCTCAGCTGTTATTTTAGCGATATGAATCGCTTCGCAAATGTTAGGATTATCCATGATGCATAATCATGCTCATCTCTGCTATATTTTCTTTCTTTTCATTCTTCCACCTCTTTCTCATGTTTATCCAAGTTGGTTTCCATTATTTTCTGCAATTTTTTCACTTCTTCTTCCTTGTTTGATTCCTGTATTTTAGTTTCTAAGGGCCCGATTCACAGAACTAACTTAAGACAAAATCCTAAACTTACTACTTTTGGTATTAACAGAAGTTAGGATTTTGTCTTAAGTTTGTCTTAAGACAGACTTAAGACAGACTTAAGACAAAATCCTAACTTAAGTCTGTCTTAAGTCTGTCTTAAGACAAACTTAAGACAAAATCCTAACTTCTGTGAATACCAAAAGTAGTAAGTTTAGGATTTAGTCTTAAGTTAGTTCTGTGAATCGGGCCCTAATTCTTCTACCTTTTTGCGAATCTCATCAATGTCTATCTTGGCGTACTTCACAATGATCAGCATCATATTATACAAGCACTGCATATTATCCTTGCCCCAATCAATCTTGATGCATACCGTTGATATTACATTCTTTAACACCTAGTTTACCTTTTCCCATGGTCATTATTTTTGTTTTTTTTTATATTTATTTTTAGACCATTCTTTTTAACATAAACATTAAAATAATCTATTAATCTTTTAAGGTCAATAACTGTCTGACTTAGTAAAATAGTGTCGTCAGCATATTGTAAATATTTAATCTCTTGGACCATCACAGAAGGGGAATGAGCATTAATATCTTTAAAATGGGCAGGGAGATCAGACATAAAAAGATTAAAAAGGCAAGGGGCCAAAACACAACCTTGTTTCAAGCCGGTGTTTGTTTCCAGGCGTCGGGTTGTATGTCTACCGTCGCCTACTTTGATCTGGACCCAAGTATCTGAATATAGCAGTTTAATCATTTTTAAAATTGTGTCAGATATTCCCCAATCGTCTAATTTTGACCATAATATGTCCCGGGGCACAGAATAGAAGGCGGCTTTTGAATCAATAAAACATATATACAGATTTTGTTTCCTAATTTTATCTCTTTCGCCCAATAGTGTTAATAAAACCAAATTTGAGTCGGTTGATTCTCCCTTTCTAAAGCCGGTTTGTAAATTTGATATCAGTTTTTCTTTTGAGGCCCATAATTCCAATTCCTCTAACAGGCAGGTTGCCTATATTTTAGCATCAACATCAGTTAGGGCTATTAATCTATAGTTTGCTGGGTTATCTTGGGGGCCACTTTTGTAAATCGGTTGAACGATGCTACCCTGCCAAGAATCAGGAATTTTACCGGTTCTAAGTACATCATAAAACGGGAAGGTAAGAACCTCTGGCCAATCCTTTAAGGTAGCTTTAAAAATGGCATTTGGTATTCCATTGGGACCAGGCGCACCATTTGATCGAGTCCTATGTACCACTTTTTTTACTTTGTCAACCGTCCATGGCTCAATAACCGAGGTATTTGTTGGAACTTGCCCCGATATTTCAGTTATCTCTAGACTGTTGTTATAACAGGTAGAAGAGGTACTTCATTCTTCTTTATTATCTCTCGTTGGAGAGAGGATGCTTCTTCAGCTATTAAAGTTTCCATCAGAAATTCCTCTTATGTAGCGAGAGCAGACAGGTAGCTACGCAAGAGCCTACGTGGCTTACTATTGATAATTGGCCACATAATGTGATTTGATCGGATCAATAAAGACAAATCTTTTTTCTTTGTGACGGGCAACAGGGCGGAAGAAGTACGGTTCTGGTACCTTCAACAGCTAGGATAGGTACAGGCACTCTGTAAGATATCGCAAACTCTTTTATGTCTACAATGTTCTCCCAGACCAGATCCCTAACCATGGGATCTAGCCAGGCCGCGCCGGAGCTACCTTCACTTCTCCAGTGGCGGTGCATTTTACTTGGACATTCCTTTGTTCATTCAGGAATTTGTTCAGTCCTGTAAAACAGCCAAACGTTCATTCATGTCAAATGTTTCTGCCTCGACTGTGTTGGGATTGTCACAGTCTAGGACCCACATCTTTATCCCAAACAGGATTTTATAGGGAGTCTGACCACCCTGGGATTGTCTTAGCATGTTGTGGAGTGCCCTCTATTCCCCATAGAGATTATAGACCCAACTGTGACCTGAACCTTGAACCCTTGCTGTTAAAGACTGCTTTAAGTCACAGTTTTTCATCTTCACTACCAAATTTCCCTCAGGATGATAGGGGAGGAGTAATGCAAAGTCACACCCAAACTTCCCATGGCCTCATTGTAAGTCAGATAGCTAAACCCCAGACCCTGCTCAGAGTGTAATGTGCTAATTTCTTATGTCCTGATAAAGACTCACAGTTCCTTTATAAGAGTTCGGGTGTCAGTTCACCACTGTGGCTATCCCACAGGAATCGAGAATAGGAATCCACTGCCACTAAAATGTACTTTTAAGCTGCAGTGGTCCAGATAGACACAAGCCAATGGATTGTTTGAAATCAGTAGAGGTGTCTGTGGTGAACACGCGATGGTGGAACCCTAAATCTGCTGGCAGATGTTGCATTTAAGTCCTTGGTCTGTTTATAGAGTCCAGGCCATCAATAGCGCTGCTGCCATAATAAAATTATAACAGCCATCCCCGCATGTGCAGAAGCCAGACCCTTGTGTGAAGCTAGTATCAACCCCAGTCTGTGATCTGTGTTTGGTATTACTCTATCCCTCACTCCAGGAATGTGAGTAAATGGTATGTTTTATGCAACTAATCTGTAGGACTATTTGAGTGGAAAGCCTTTGGGCAGGTGGGTGCTGTCGCGCTCAGAGTTGACAACCAAAATGATGTCTCTTTCTATCCTCATGCTAGAACGGATGATTGCAGCAACTGCAGCAGTGCGAGCTGTTGATTTTGTGACTCCATCAGTCATAGAATTCCCTGCAATGTGAACGGCAACACGTTGATGACTCAATGTGTGTATTAAATGAGTCTGTGGCAAGCAATCTTTCAGCTTTGCCACCTTTTAGCAAAGCTACTTGTGTTTAATTGTGCAACCTTATGAATCTCTGAACCAATTCTGGCTCCAATAGCGTAGGTATTCATTATAGGACTGGACACAGTAATGCCAATCACACACTATAAGTGTGAGGAATCCATGATTCGTTTCTCTAGTGTCAGAATTAGAACCTTTAGTTCTGCTAGCTGCAATAGGCAGTCACCAAGTGACTGTGTATAGGTTTGTTTTCTCAGAATGGAATTCTCCATTGTGCATGCACCCTTTTATAACTGTGCACATAGCTGAGTATTGGAGGCAGACCCATCAGTATAAATGATGCAATCTTTGCGATCTATAGGCATTATTTCATTTGGCAGATGATTTTCTTGTTCATACTGCAGAACAGCTTGTGTTTGTATTGGATAATGAAATCTATAGTCTACATCTGTTGCAGTGAGTTAGCCCATTGTATCCATCATGGATGTAAAGCCTTAGCATTGGAAAGCTTGTTTTGGTGACAGCCTCTAAGGTCAGCTCCGGGGTCACAACAATTATGTGTTCAACATGAGCCAGGGCTCGCTCTCTCACTACAAGATCTTTTCAGTAGGTGCAAAACTCATTTCAGCATTAGTGTGTAAATGTGATTTATATGCAATTGGTGCGGTGTCGTCATGGGTGAACGTGACATAAGTGTATCCTGATGTTCCAGTGAAGACACAGATCACCTCGTTTGTTGTGTTCATACGTGTGTGTAAATGTTTGGAAGCTATCATGTCAGCTTGCATGGAATGTAAAATATTTGTGTGTTCCCGTGTCCAATGTATGCTTGAAAAGACTGGACATATCAAGTCATACAATGGTTTAACCCATTCTTTGCCATCTGCAATTTATGTTCTGCCAAAACTTAGGAATCCCAATATGGATTGTAGTCTTTTCAATGTTGTTAGTGGTTGAAGCAGTGCACATTTTTCTAGTATGTGTGTCGCAAGGATTGTTCCCTCACTTGAGAGCTCATATCCCAGAAAAAAGACATTGAGGTGGGCAATTTTTGCTTTTTTAAAATTGAATTTGTAGCCCATGTGAGCAAATCCGAAGATTATACGATACACAATCGTCCAGTGTTCCACAAGGTCATCATCCAACATAGGACAATGCCTGCTGATGAACATTTTGTAGAAGTTCTGTTGCTTTAGCTGAAAACATCCTGGGACTATTCTTTTACCCCTGGGGTCATCAACAAAATTGCTTTCGAGAACCTAGCACACTGAATGCTGTCAGATGTCTGCTTCCAGATGCTATATTTTGGCAAGAAAATCCATTTGCAATACCTACTGTCGTTTTGTATTACTTCTGCACAATATTGTTCATTAGTGTGGCACTGTGTGCATTCTGTACTGCAAATGTGCGAGTACCTGTATTTAAGTGTTTGCATTCTAATAATAGACGATGTGAATGGCCCCGTTTCCTTAATGAAAGCAAAGGATTATTCATAGATGGGGTGCAACTTTCTATTGCACCCTGGCATTCAAGTTGTTCTAGTATTTCCCTAAACAGTTTTTAGCTTCATGTTTAATTGGGTATTGTTGTTGAGGTTGTGGGGTCGTCCTCAATTGGATCTCATGATGAAGGGAACACTCATCTCACCCCACATGGTTGTGGTATAACGCAGGTCCTTTGTGTATGAATGTTTACCTGCTTCTGTAGCAAGGTCGGAGAAAGCAGGTAAAATTAGTTTCCCCATTTGGGCATTCCATTATGAAATCAGGTGGTCAATCCTTCTCAGCCAAAAGAATATCTTAACCGTAAGTTAAGTCCTCCCAAAGAGAACTTTGATGTTTCTGGGTATGTCCCCCTCCAATTGGAGTTGTGTTTCGTATAAACATTGGGGATTGCTTACCTTAGTATCAAGTGTTCCCATAATGATATGCTTATCCAGCAGGGTCCGGTAAGCTATTGTGACTTCTGCTGCACTGTCTAGCATTGTCACTGCCCATTTTCCTCTCAGAGGCAGAGTTCTCAATATCCGGGGCATGCCTAACCTTTAGTCAAGATATCTTCTTCTTTTTAAATTGAGGCAGGAAAGGTTTCTGTTTATCTTACTGTTTTATTATGAAGTCAGATGAGCGCTGTGAGTCCTTTTTCGGTTTCATGTGCCCCTCCGATCCGCGCTTTGACCATCCACCTCTCTCCGAACATTTATCGGTTGACTTGTGAAAGGAACGAGACAAATGTGCATCGGCAGCCTGATATCTGTCAGGCGGTCTAATTTTCACGTTTCCAAATATTATATGATTTCTCAGTGGCTTCCTGTTGACGAGATCCACCCCGTGATTTTGACTTGTCTTTGTTTTTTTGTTTATTGTCCCACTTCTTCTTTGTTGAAGAGTCCGGAGCTTGTTTAGAGTTATCCTTCTCGGAATACTCATCAATTGTGTTTTACTAGGTCTGGCTCCCAAATTATCTCTCCCTAGCGTAGCATAGGTTTCTTTAAAAATTCAAGGTTATTCGCACTCCTGCTGTGCAGGAGTCAAATCCTGCATGTGCTTGTATTTAGCCAATGCTGCTGTTTCCCCTTTTATGTTTCCTAACATAATTGCAGATACAGAGGCACAATTGCCCATCGGTTTCATCCCCAAGTCCAGGGCAGGTGCTGCCACATACTCATTCTGTAGCTGTTTCAGCATCTTAGGCAACACAACCAAGGAAGGGGTGATATGCGTTCTAGTATATATACCGCTACAAGGACTGTACTTCAAGTTGTGCAATCTTCCACAGGGGAGCCATCCCCATTGGCAAGAAAATAGTTAGCATACTGTGTTTTTTCTGTGGGCCTTTTTCCAACATTTAAAGCTGGCAATCCAGAACCGAATCTCCTCCCGTCTGACTGGAACCTTACCCATGACTGCATTTAGCGTTTGTGGGCTGATGCCCGGGTAGCCAACTGTGGTGTGCAGCTTGAGCAATGCGTGCAGGGATAAGTGGTAATGTCCGCATAATGAAGTATGTAAGACCTCTATATATTGTCACTAAATCTTTGTATAGTATTCATACCTCTGCTGCTGGCAAATATCAACATTAGGATGCGGTGTGTAAGTGGCCAAGACTTGCCATGTCGCTCCATCATTGCTGAGTCTTTTAACGTTAGCTGTTGTGCATTGAAGGGTGCCTTTAAACCAATTTATGTGTTCTTGTTAAGTGAGAGGAATTTCTATTTCTTCATATGGAGTGGAGATATCCAGTATTTCAGTATTTCATCCTCAGAGTAGATGTGAAATAACCTTGTAACATTGTCAGAAGCCGGGAATATAACCCAAGGTTAGAACACTAATGTTCTAAATGCATTATGTGCTTCAACCACAAAGGTAACATATCCACCCCTGGATTGGAGACCATGGTATAATAATTTCTGAGAAACTGCATGTCTGCAGTTCTCTGCAATGTTTAATGCCTGAGTGGGTATTCACAGTGGGAAGTAGATCCTTTAAGAGTTCAAGTTTGAACAGCCTACAGTCAATACGTAGGGGTTACCTACTCAGATGAGGACGTCTCTGCTTAGACTGTAAGTATAGGTCTCTGAGAAGGTACGATTGAACTACTCGGGCGATCCATTAAAAAGAGTGCCCAGCCAACGTTGGCTGCGCCATAATATGTAGTTTCCACCCTACGTTAGGAACTGTGTGTTTATGGACAGCATAACTGTTAGGCTGGTGCCGGCTTATTTTATGCACCCCTTCAGTATATGTTGCCTATATGCCAGCTAGCTCACAGTGCCACCATGAGTACCCTAAACCTAGGTGGATAGCAAATGGTTATGGCAACCACTGAACATGACAACCCTGATCCCCAGGAATCATGGCATCAGGTCTAGAGCCCTTTTGCTCAGTCGCTCATGCTCTCTTATTCTCAGAGAAATATACAAGGAATACACAGTGGGATGTTTTCGATGTTTATTGAACCAATGTGATTCTTGTATAGAGTACATGTTCTGCAATGATCAATACACAGAACCAGATAAAAGTCAATAGAAGTACTAGGATGGTGAACAGAATAAAAAGTTCCACCATTGTGCTAAAGCAATGTATATATGCAAGCGTATAAAACAATATAGAAAATCTGACATACTCATACTATGAAGTCCCTAACCTAAATGTTTATGGCATGTGTGTGTTCTGCCAAGATTCCCCATACTAGATGATCTAGCCCCGGTTACCTGAAGGGAAAGAATGTAAGTCCCCGTCTTGTGCACAAGCTGGACACCCTTAGCAGAGATGTCAGCAAGATGCTGCGCCTAAGTTTCAGCGTATAGAGACCTCCCCAATAACAGCAATGCACCCCTCTAACTAAACCTGGAAATGTTGGTTTATTTATAATGAAAAGCATCCTTAGGAGTCCCTGGGCAAGCCACCATTGTTGTGGTCTATAGATGGCTGTGTCGCCTTGTGGATGAAATATAGAACGACATTTACACAATGTGGGCCGACGACTTGTACATAGTGTTTGAGGAGTTATGATAATGGTCTGGTGAAATGGAATTTGTAAGAGAAGCAGTTGCAGAGAAATGAATCCAGCATTGTCACTCGTGGAAATGTGTGTAAAAGGTCACTGTATGAAAGGGAAGGCAACTTAAGAAATGTGTTCATGGTGAAGGATGGCATTGATTCTATGTGGGTCTAACTAAGTCATATGAAACCATGAAATGTTTAAGTAAGTGTGCCAGTATTTAACTTTCTGTTTCAGTAACTATGACTTTCAAAATGTGAATGTGAGAGTCTGAATAAATACCTCACTGCCTCTGTTAGACAATAGAGGGGTATGTAGGTGTGTCATTGTAGACTGCGCAACCTTAGCAGTTAAAGAGAATTTCTTCACATACAAAGGGCAACTTTATCTTCCGTGCTCTGGTACATCAATGGGCAGCACATTCGCCCCTGGTGTGGCAGGCCTGTATGTGTATGATTTCGAGGCTAGACAAATCCTGCCTACGGACAATCCTTTCGCCCCCTATATTTACTTTTGGAGACGCTATATCGACGATGTGCTCTTGATCTGGAAAGGGGGCATGGCCAGCCTTGAAGAGTTCCTTGAATGGATCAACACAGCCAATAGGAACCTGAAGTTCACCCACACAGTTAGCACCACCGAAGTGGTCTTCCTTGAGGTAGTCATTACCAACACAGGAACCTTGCTGACTACCAAAACCCACTACAAACCCATCGCCAAAAATAATCTGCTTGAGTTCACCAGTTTTCACTCTTGACCTTTAAAGAAAAACCTACCCTACGGACAATACTTGAGGATTAGGCGTAACTGCAGCAACATTAACAACTTCAAACAGCAATCTGCAGGCCTCACTGACAAACTGCAAATGAGAGGATACCCCAAACACATCCTGAATAAAGGCTTCAAACGGGCACGCAATCAACCTCGCGAAGCCCTCCTGGAATCATTTGAGAGACCTCCTGAGGAACCCCCCCTGACCTGTGTGACCACATACAGCAGTCTATCCAATTTGATGAAGAAATCCATCAATAAGAATTGGAAAATTATTACAAGCACAAACAAGACCTGGCAAAAACCACTTTTCTCCTTCAGAAAGGGGCGAAGCTTGAAAGACTCCTTGGTACACACCAGACCGAAGGAAGGTACTGTTGCAACAACACAGAGCATCACAGATGCCTGGGGCCTACCCAGAGACACAGGACACTTTCCATGCTCTAACTGCAGTGTTTGCCACCTGACGACAGCAACCAAGACTCTATCGCTGGAACGAAGAGAAATTTGAACACAAAAATTCCACACTAACTGTAACTCTTCCAATGTCATTTACTTAATCACATGTCCCTGCAAGCTACGGTATATCGGGATGACAACGAGGAAAATCAAGCAGAGGATCTGTGAACACAGAAGCAACATAAGGCGTCGGAGAGCCTCCACCAAAATGAGCGATCATTTCCTACAAGCCAATCATACCACAAACGACCTAAGGTGGACCATAATAGAACAAATAATTGAAGGCACGAACATTGCTGACAGACTCTTTGAGAAAGAACAAAGGTGGGTGTACCACCTTGGTACCCACCTAAACGGCCTGAATGATGATATACCATGGGCTTCTGTCCTTAAGTAACTGTAGTATGTACAATCTGGGTCGTTCAGAAGAAACCCACTGGTTTGGCCTGCACGCACCCTGACGTTGCTACAAGGCCAGTTCTACCCAACTGTCAAAGTCCATGGCGTGACTGCTTCTAATATGAATATCCCTGAAAACCCACTGGTTCCTCATGCAGGGCACCAAACCCTCACCACCGAGGGTATCACAATATTCCCCGCCCATTTTTTCGTCCTTTGGCTCATGGCTTTGCGGTCATTTTATTCTTCCACATTGACAATACCGTAGTTTGCAATTAGCCTAGACGTGTTCTTGGACCCAGTGCAAGCTTGGCCTGTTCGAGTCCTTACCACATTGCGGAATAATTTGTAGTCTCAATGTATTTGCATCCTTCTCCATACATTGGGCGCACCTCTGCCCACCACGGGCTCAGTAATTTGTAAGCTGTCACTCGCTTGGGGTAACTACAATTGTGGTAGCATACCAGTATGTTACCCACTTGTTTAAGCACAATTTTTGATCTGAGCACCCCGCGATGACAGTCTCTTTAATTATACTGTAGACGCTCATGGCATCTCGGAGCGCTGAAATACTATCCTCAGAGGACACCGGAATAACCAATAACGTTTTTCCCCTTCACACACACGAGTGAGTTAGCACTCTAGTCTCCCTTTCTGGCTAGGCACTCACACTCACTTTGGCGTCGATGGTGATTGGGCAATAACACGCACGATCACCCAGACCCCGCCCACCCCGGAAATGCGAACGTCCTCGCTTTGAGCTGTCCATATATTCCTTCCACCGGGCTCTGCCTCCCATCATCGAGACCCGGTTCAGAGGGCGCATGCAGGTTTACTAGCGGGTGCCTGGCGTCGCAGGCGGGAGTGCTTCTTAAACCACAGAATCTAATCCAGCTAATTACTATTTATGGCTTCTTTTAATGTTCTTTTCCTTTTTTGCTTTTTTGTAGGGTGTGCCAAATACGCTACCACCCCCCTCCTGAGGTCTATGTGGTGACACTGTCTCACCTTTCAAGTGAGAACCACCTCCATTTCTGTATCTATCTGTGGGGGAGATGGGTCACCGGCCTTTAGCCCATTGATCCGTCCCTCACACACACGCGGCGCGCCAGGCACTGCTTAAGGGCTTAGAGTTATAGACCTGTTTGTCCACCATTGTGACACCTACTGTATTGGCCCTCTGCGCATCTAAGCACACACGCGCACCGGTGAGCATTTTTCAATACCTACCGGCACAGTCATATTACTTTGATCGCCATTGCACCTATCTGCAGTTTCTGACGCAGATCAGCCCACACCCACAGGCGGAGCCTAAACTTACCAGCTAGTGTGTGGGTACAGGTGTTTTTATACCACTCGAGCACAAAGTCACCGAATACAACCGATATACTTCTGAGCTGAGAAAACTAATTGTTTGTTTGTCTCTACCTGTATGTCTGTGTTATTTTCCTCCACAGGTGCATTTTAATTTTTAGGGTCCCCCGAATTGAGAGACCCTAAAGGGAATTTTTTTTTTCCCTTTTTGCTTGCACTTTTTCTGACGATTTTTTACTTTCACTTCCCTTGGTAGGGTGGGCCTTAGCGTGTCCATACCGCCGGGGTATAGTCCCCCTTAGGTCCTGACGAATGCCAGGTAAATAAAACCGACATTGGCAGAAACATGCTGACCATCACCTAATATTACTGGAAACAGACCAATCAACTCATTTGGTCTAGGTTTCCAACACATTTTTAATATGTCTTATTGATCAGCCAATAAAACATTTTTTGCTACAACTAAGGTATTTTTAACCCACCACTTACACATTTCCTAATCACTAACATGATCACTTAGGGCCCGATGTAGGTAGGGCTTTACCGATCGGTATCGGCCGAAAATACCGATTTTTGGCCCTTACCGATCGGTAAACAGCCATCGAGATGTAGGGGACCAAAAACAGAACGAATCGGATAGAAAACCGATTCGGAATGTGTACCGAATGTGAAAGAATCCGATACGTACATACCGAAAATCGGATATGTAACGAATCGGAAAAACACCGATTCGGTTACAAAGACCGAATCGGTCCATGTACCGAATCGTTAGTGACACCGAATCGGAAAATCACCGATTCGGTCCCACTACCGATTCGTTAGCGACACCGAATCGGAAAATCACCGAATCGGTCCCACTACCGATTCGTTAGCGACACCGAATCGGAAAATCACCGAATCGGTCCCACTACCGATTCGTTAGCGACACCGAATCGGAAAATCACCGAATCGGTCCCACTACCGATTCGTTAGCGACACCGATTCGGAAAATCACCGATTCGGTCCCACTACCGAATCGGAAAAAATACCGATTCGGACATGATCCGATTCGGAAAACATGCCGATTCGTATAAATCTCCGATCGGGAAATTCCCCGATTCCGACAGTTGGGGAGATGTAGGGAGGCACAGAAACACCGAAATCGGCTCAAAATCGGTAGAATTCACTCGGTATTTACCATGGATTGCAATCAGGTGGTAACCAACTCCAACCCATATAAACAGTCCCAAAATGCATTGCAACTTGCAGGATGGCAGCTTTCTATGTCATTGCGAGGCGGCTACGGCTACAGCAGGAAGGACTGAGGGAATGGCTAAGAAATGAACAGGTCTACAGACAGAGGATAACCCTGTTCATGCTCACTGAGGCTGAGATCCTACAGAGATACAGGCTGGACTCTGACACCATACTTGAGCTCATCAGGGACCTTAAGCCATACTTGGACCACCACACCCCAAGGGCACACGCCATCCCTGCGCACGTCCAGGTGCTATGCAGCCTACACCTGGTAGCGTCTGGCAGCTATCAAAGTGGAGCAGCAGCAGCAGGAGGGGTGAGCCAGAGCAGCCTGTCAAGGTTCTTCCACATATTCCTTGACGCCATGATAGACAGGATGGACCAATACATCTCATTCCCTGCAACCCACGCAGAACTGCTACAAACCAAAGCGGACTTCTACCAGATGGCACACTTTCCCCAAGTCATCGGTTGCATAGATGGCACGCATATTCCGATTTGCCCACCAGCGGACACCGAATACATATACCGCAATCGGAAATCGACACACACCATCAACGTGCAGGTGATCTGCAATGCCAAGTGCACCATCACAGACCTGGTAGCAAAATTTCCAGGGAGTACCCATGACTCCTATATATTCCAACAGAGCGGCATATATGCACGGCTGATGGCTGGCGATTTTGGAGAAGGATACCTCCTAGGTGAGCCACATCATCAGACCCCCATAACACATAGTAGGTAGGTGTAATACATGTATGCATGTGTCTAATGTGACCCCTTTCTCTTCCAGGCGACAGTGCATATGCCCTCCGCTCATTCATACTCACCCCCTACCTCAACCCCTCCACACCCAGCCAAAGGAGGTATAACCGTGCCCACATACGCACCAGGAATGTTGTTGAACGGACCTTTGGCATCTGGAAAAGTAGATTCAGATGCCTGCACAAGAGTGGAGGTGCAAGGCAGTATACCCCCATCACCTGCTGCAAGATCATAGCTGTATGTGCAATGTTACACAACCTTGCGGTCAAGAAGGGCACTGAGGTGGAGTTGTCTGACTACGAGGACTATGACGACGACGAAGCTGTGCCACTGACACAGCCAGCTGGGGCGTGTACGCCATGTGATGGCAGATACAGACGTGAGGAGATCACTGAGAACTATTTCTGACTGAGTACAGATGCAAAGACAGCTAAATGTTGGTTGGAAAATAAACTTTTTAATAGTGATGCACCACAGTTACATCACTGAAGTGCATAAAAAAATGGAGTCTGTCAAAACAAATAAAGTCCAGGCTTCTGGTATGATCACCCCCCCTTGCCAGCCTATTTTTTGGCCCGCTTTCCAGACCCACTGGGGTGTCCCTCGGCCCCCTCCGAATGGCCAGCAGCATCAGCGGAGCGCCTGGTGCTCCTCCTTGGCTCTGATGCAGCGCTGGCCGGGCTGCTGCGGCTGCTGCTGTCACCAGCATCACCCAGGTCCAGGGCAGGATTGGAGGCGGCGTTCGATATTAACATGGCCTCCATGGCCGTGGTGATCTTGGCCATCCCCCTGGTCAGCTCTGCAGTATGCTGACTCTGCACCGACTCCTGATTTGCGCTACGCTGGCACAGCTGTGCAGTCGCCGCTGCAAGGCGGGCCATGGCCCGGTTGAGCACCCGGGCATCCCTCCTGCGCGCAACCTCATGCTCCTCCTGCCTGGCAGAGGAGTGGGTGATGGCAGTGGTCAGCCTGCCCAACCCTGCTGCCACCTCCTTGTTGCTGTCCACAACAGCCTGGAACCCCTTCACCAACTCCCCCATCTGCAGGTTGTGCTGCAGGAGCTGGCGTTGGCAGGCCATGGTGGATCTGGCCTGTTGGCGCTGGATTTTCACCATCTGGCCCTCCAGGCCCAGGAACACACTGCCCTCCCGTGCTGGTGCAGCAGTGGTGGTGGTGGTGGTGGTGGTGGTGGCACGGCGTCTGGCACTGCTGCCTCCGGCCTGCTGAGTGGGCTGGGGTGCCACTGGTGGTGGTGTGGTGCTGGCCGGTCCCGGAGCCCCTGCTCCCAGGACAGGTAGGACGGGTGGCAAGGCCACGGTTGTGGCAGGAGATGTTGTCGGCGGAATGGTCTGCCGTGTTGGGGAGTTGGATGGGGAAAATTCCAAGGGGGGTGAGCTGGGCAGTACTGGGGAGTGCACTGCCTGGAAATCAATCACCAGGACTCCCTCCATTCCAAGCCCTGGGGTGTCTCCTTCCTCATCCTCTTCCTCCTCCTCCTGGCCAGGCTGGCTGGTGCTCGGCCCTGCCACTGCAGTATGTGAAGTCGTAGCTCCCTCTGCTGCCACAGTGGTGCCGCCTGATGGTGCCCCTAGGTACAAAGAAGCATTTGTAAACTGAGTGCCGATGTATTACAGTCAGTACAATTATGGCATTCCACATGTCCTTGCATCTCCTTACACCGTGTCACACTGTTTCCTGTCTTGTGATTCTGCACTGACATATTTGGCTAACTCCTGCTGACTACATGTACCATGATGCTTGTCTCTTGTATGTTGGTGACAGTACAGTGCTGGTGTTTGCCTATGCATTGTGTATAATGGGGAGGTGTCTGGTAGGGTGTGTCATGATGCGCATGCTTCTTACCTGTAGCTGTGGCCATCGCTGTGCTGTCCAGGGTCCCGATCCCTACAATGCTCTCCCTCTCGATGGTGCTGGAGACAATTTCCTCCAGCTCGGTGAGGGGTGGCGCCGGGTTCTTGCCTCCTCCGGTGAGTCCTGCCTGCCTTTGGAGGTCGGCCAGCTTCCTCTTGGTGAGGCTGCGGAGGTCATAGAACCTTTTCTTAAGTTCCTCAATGGACCTGGGGGTGACTCCAGCAGCATTTACCTTCTGGGCGATCTCTGCCCACAATCGCCTCTTGGTGCTGTCTGGCACGTTGAGGGACAGCTTGCCAAAGAGCTGGCGGTGCACCCTCACCACCTCCTCAACCAGCACCTGTAGTTCTGTGGTGGTGAATTTGGGCTTCCTCTTTTGGGAGGACTTCTGGCTTCCTGCCTGATCTGCCATAATCTCTTGCTCCTGCTCAGTCTGCAACCTCCTTCTCCCACTGCTGCTAACTGTGTGTTGGGCTCAGGCAGGCTTTCCAGAAACTTCTAGAAACTTCTTAATTGGCTGCACCTGCCAGGGTTGCCACTCCCTGTTTGGGTGGGGGAGGGGGAGCCACCTCATTGGCTGAATCGCCTATTGCCGAGTCTGGTTTTACCGATTCGGTAAAATCCGAATCGGTAAAATCCGATTCGGTAAAATCCGATTCGGTAAAATCCGATTCGGTATTATCCGAATCGGTAAAAGCCGAATCGGGTCATGCAATGCATTCCTATGGGCTTTTTCGCCATGGGTCTATGATTGCCGAATCGGTTTTTACCGATTCGGCATTTACCGAATCGGTATTCGCCGAATCGGAAATATCCGATTCGGTGGTAGCCGATTCGGTATTTTCCGATTCGTTGTTGGCCGATTCGGTACTTTCCGATTCGGACCGAGCTGAATCGGAACGTACCGAATCTCATTACCGATGCCGACCGAATCGGTCTTCAGTCGGTATTTAGGGCCCGATGTAGGTAAACGGGATTTTCCGATTTCAAAATACCGAGGCGGGCCGAATCGGTATTCTGAAATCGGAAAACGAGATGTAGGAAATAAATACCGACTGAAGACCGATTCGGTCGGCATCGGTAATGAGATTCGGTACGTTCCGATTCAGCTCGGTCCGAATCGGAAAGTACCGAATCGGCCAACAACGAATCGGAAAATACCGAATCGGCTACCACCGAATCGGATATTTCCGATTCGGCGAATACCGATTCGGTAAATGCCGAATCGGTAAAAACCGAATCGGCAATCATAGACCCATGGCGAAAAAGCCCATAGGAATGCATTGCATGACCCGATTCGGCTTTTACCGATTCGGATAATACCGAATCGGATTTTACCGAATCGGATTTTACCGAATCGGATTTTACCGATTCGGATTTTACCGAATCGGTAAAACCAGACTCGGCAATAGGCGATTCAGCCAATGAGGTGGCTCCCCCTCCCCCACCCAAACAGGGAGTGGCAACCCTGGCAGGTGCAGCCAATTAAGAAGTTTCTAGAAGTTTCTGGAAAGCCTGCCTGAGCCCAACACACAGTTAGCAGCAGTGGGAGAAGGAGGTTGCAGACTGAGCAGGAGCAAGAGATCATGGCAGATCAGGCAGGAAGCCAGAAGTCCTCCCAAAAGAGGAAGCCCAAATTCACCACCACAGAACTACAGGTGCTGGTTGAGGAGGTGGTGAGGGTGCACCGCCAGCTCTTTGGCAAGCTGTCCCTCAACGTGCCAGACAGCACCAAGAGGCGATTGTGGGCAGAGATCGCCCAGAAGGTAAATGCTGCTGGAGTCACCCCCAGGTCCATTGAGGAACTTAAGAAAAGGTTCTATGACCTCCGCAGCCTCACCAAGAGGAAGCTGGCCGACCTCCAAAGGCAGGCAGGACTCACCGGAGGAGGCAAGAACCCGGCGCCACCCCTCACCGAGCTGGAGGAAATTGTCTCCAGCACCATCGAGAGGGAGAGCATTGTAGGGATCGGGACCCTGGACAGCACAGCGATGGCCACAGCTACAGGTAAGAAGCATGCGCATCATGACACACCCTACCAGACACCTCCCCATTATACACAATGCATAGGCAAACACCAGCACTGTACTGTCACCAACATACAAGAGACAAGCATCATGGTACATGTAGTCAGCAGGAGTTAGCCAAATATGTCAGTGCAGAATCACAAGACAGGAAACAGTGTGACACGGTGTAAGGAGATGCAAGGACATGTGGAATGCCATAATTGTACTGACTGTAATACATCGGCACTCAGTTTACAAATGCTTCTTTGTACCTAGGGGCACCATCAGGCGGCACCACTGTGGCAGCAGAGGGAGCTACGACTTCACATACTGCAGTGGCAGGGCCGAGCACCAGCCAGCCTGGCCAGGAGGAGGAGGAAGAGGATGAGGAAGGAGACACCCCAGGGCTTGGAATGGAGGGAGTCCTGGTGATTGATTTCCAGGCAGTGCACTCCCCAGTACTGCCCAGCTCACCCCCCTTGGAATTTTCCCCATCCAACTCCCCAACACGGCAGACCATTCCGCCGACAACATCTCCTGCCACAACCGTGGCCTTGCCACCCGTCCTACCTGTCCTGGGAGCAGGGGCTCCGGGACCGGCCAGCACCACACCACCACCAGTGGCACCCCAGCCCACTCAGCAGGCCGGAGGCAGCAGTGCCAGACGCCGTGCCACCACCACCACCACCACCACCACCACTGCTGCACCAGCACGGGAGGGCAGTGTGTTCCTGGGCCTGGAGGGCCAGATGGTGAAAATCCAGCGCCAACAGGCCAGATCCACCATGGCCTGCCAACGCCAGCTCCTGCAGCACAACCTGCAGATGGGGGAGTTGGTGAAGGGGTTCCAGGCTGTTGTGGACAGCAACAAGGAGGTGGCAGCAGGGTTGGGCAGGCTGACCACTGCCATCACCCACTCCTCTGCCAGGCAGGAGGAGCATGAGGTTGCGCGCAGGAGGGATGCCCGGGTGCTCAACCGGGCCATGGCCCGCCTTGCAGCGGCGACTGCACAGCTGTGCCAGCGTAGCGCAAATCAGGAGTCGGTGCAGAGTCAGCATACTGCAGAGCTGACCAGGGGGATGGCCAAGATCACCACGGCCATGGAGGCCATGTTAATATCGAACGCCGCCTCCAATCCTGCCCTGGACCTGGGTGATGCTGGTGACAGCAGCAGCCGCAGCAGCCCGGCCAGCGCTGCATCAGAGCCAAGGAGGAGCACCAGGCGCTCCGCTGATGCTGCTGGCCATTCGGAGGGGGCCGAGGGACACCCCAGTGGGTCTGGAAAGCGGGCCAAAAAATAGGCTGGCAAGGGGGGGTGATCATACCAGAAGCCTGGACTTTATTTGTTTTGACAGACTCCATTTTTTTATGCACTTCAGTGATGTAACTGTGGTGCATCACTATTAAAAAGTTTATTTTCCAACCAACATTTAGCTGTCTTTGCATCTGTACTCAGTCAGAAATAGTTCTCAGTGATCTCCTCACGTCTGTATCTGCCATCACATGGCGTACACGCCCCAGCTGGCTGTGTCAGTGGCACAGCTTCGTCGTCGTCATAGTCCTCGTAGTCAGACAACTCCACCTCAGTGCCCTTCTTGACCGCAAGGTTGTGTAACATTGCACATACAGCTATGATCTTGCAGCAGGTGATGGGGGTATACTGCCTTGCACCTCCACTCTTGTGCAGGCATCTGAATCTACTTTTCCAGATGCCAAAGGTCCGTTCAACAACATTCCTGGTGCGTATGTGGGCACGGTTATACCTCCTTTGGCTGGGTGTGGAGGGGTTGAGGTAGGGGGTGAGTATGAATGAGCGGAGGGCATATGCACTGTCGCCTGGAAGAGAAAGGGGTCACATTAGACACATGCATACATGTATTACACCTACCTACTATGTGTTATGGGGGTCTGATGATGTGGCTCACCTAGGAGGTATCCTTCTCCAAAATCGCCAGCCATCAGCCGTGCATATATGCCGCTCTGTTGGAATATATAGGAGTCATGGGTACTCCCTGGAAATTTTGCTACCAGGTCTGTGATGGTGCACTTGGCATTGCAGATCACCTGCACGTTGATGGTGTGTGTCGATTTCCGATTGCGGTATATGTATTCGGTGTCCGCTGGTGGGCAAATCGGAATATGCGTGCCATCTATGCAACCGATGACTTGGGGAAAGTGTGCCATCTGGTAGAAGTCCGCTTTGGTTTGTAGCAGTTCTGCGTGGGTTGCAGGGAATGAGATGTATTGGTCCATCCTGTCTATCATGGCGTCAAGGAATATGTGGAAGAACCTTGACAGGCTGCTCTGGCTCACCCCTCCTGCTGCTGCTGCTCCACTTTGATAGCTGCCAGACGCTACCAGGTGTAGGCTGCATAGCACCTGGACGTGCGCAGGGATGGCGTGTGCCCTTGGGGTGTGGTGGTCCAAGTATGGCTTAAGGTCCCTGATGAGCTCAAGTATGGTGTCAGAGTCCAGCCTGTATCTCTGTAGGATCTCAGCCTCAGTGAGCATGAACAGGGTTATCCTCTGTCTGTAGACCTGTTCATTTCTTAGCCATTCCCTCAGTCCTTCCTGCTGTAGCCGTAGCCGCCTCGCAATGACATAGAAAGCTGCCATCCTGCAAGTTGCAATGCATTTTGGGACTGTTTATATGGGTTGGAGTTGGTTACCACCTGATTGCAATCCATGGTAAATACCGAGTGAATTCTACCGATTTTGAGCCGATTTCGGTGTTTCTGTGCCTCCCTACATCTCCCCAACTGTCGGAATCGGGGAATTTCCCGATCGGAGATTTATACGAATCGGCATGTTTTCCGAATCGGATCATGTCCGAATCGGTATTTTTTCCGATTCGGTAGTGGGACCGAATCGGTGATTTTCCGAATCGGTGTCGCTAACGAATCGGTAGTGGGACCGATTCGGTGATTTTCCGATTCGGTGTCGCTAACGAATCGGTAGTGGGACCGATTCGGTGATTTTCCGATTCGGTGTCGCTAACGAATCGGTAGTGGGACCGAATCGGTGATTTTCCGATTCGGTGTCACTAACGATTCGGTACATGGACCGATTCGGTCTTTGTAACCGAATCGGTGTTTTTCCAATTCGTTACATATCCGATTTTCGGTATGTACGTATCGGATTCTTTCACATTCGGTACACATTCCGAATCGGTTTTCTATCCGATTCGTTCTGTTTTTGGTCCCCTACATCTCGATGGCTGTTTACCGATCGGTAAGGGCCAAAAATCGGTATTTTCGGCCGATACCGATCGGTAAAGCCCTACCTACATCGGGCCCTTATTTCCTACATCTCGTTTTCCGATTTCAGAATACCGATTCGGCCCGCCTCGGTATTTTGAAATCGGAAAATCCCGTTTACCTACATCGGGCCCTTAGCTCTCACATCTTCACGTTACCCGCTCCGCAGTAAATCTGGCGTTGAAGCACACTGGGGTGGCACTCGGTCACTCCCAGTGGGGCCCAATGATGAAGCATGTCACCGACCAGGTCGGTGAGTGAGGGCTTTCTAGACACACCAAATAGGTGTTGTTCTCTTGTGTGCTCGAATCCCCTTTTCCTTTAAAGTTACTAACACTCTTTCATTGTTGTTCATTATGTTCAGTGGGGAATAAGAGTGTTGTCTCTCCCTACCTCTGTTCTTGTTGATATGGTGTGTCTGCAAATGCATGTACGTCAGTCCCGTTATGAGTGGCATACTTTATGTAGTGCTTGACAAAGGGGTCTACACGTGCATTGAGTAACTTCTTGAAACTCAAAAGCACATCTCTCATCTTTTAAGCACAAAGCACCATACTTTATGGTATACATAGAGCATATCTCAGAGGTAAGTTATGTCTATTAAAACAGGGGTTTTAGACTTCACAAATGACTTCCTCATGCCAAGTGAAACTGGCAGTGCCAGGGCACATACAGCGTATGCACTAAACGACTACTTTTCTGAATGGGTAACTATGTTGTGTCACTGCTTGAGTACATATCTGAGTGAGTGTAGGAGTCTACCTATAGCAGTGCCATGAGATGTTTAAGTATTTCTGCCAGTTTATGACTGTCTGTTTTAGTACCACGATGGCTCTTTAAATGTGTATGTTTGTGTCTGAACAAAATCCTCAGTGACTGTGTTAGGGGTAAGAGGGGTATGCAGGTGTATCTGCAACTGCCTTTGATCCTGCTGCACACATAGTTTCTGAGTATGTGAGTGATTGTATATGTCCCTCTGTCACTCTGTATCTGTGTTAAAGAGAGGCTCTATGCTTTGTAAACATGTTTGTCAGTTGCTATACTCTATATAATGCTTGACAATTGGGGTCTGCAAGGGCATGAGTAACTTACTAAAACTCAAAGGACATCTCTTAATCTGTAAAGCACAAAGCACCATGCTTTATGGCATACCTACAGCGAACCTCAGAGGTCAGTTATGTGCACTAAAATGTGTATTTACGAAATCAGAGGATGGGGACCCAAAGTGATCGACGACACCCGGTATAGCAGAGCTGACTGAAGGTGAAGGTAGGACCTCCCCATATCACTGAGGACTGGGGGAAGCTGAGCAGACACCACAAATTTGAAAACCTGGCTGGAGGGACAGAAAATTGATACTTGGGCTCACGTTGGAAAGGGCAAAAGACTGTGGCCTTGGGTGAGGCAGTAATGGAGTAGCGGCCGGGTCTTTGCGACTTGCGCTAGGCCTTTGGGGTGCGTGGTACTCTGGCTGCAGGAGAGCACGAGGCCTGATCTACCTAAGACTGGGCCTGCGGCCGGGCGGTCAGGGATCCATGTCTAGGAGTGATCAGAGGTGTCAGAGAGGGTATTGTGGGTCTCCCAGGTATTAATTTTGCCTTCCCTCACCATACAATGCTGCAGTGGAGGTGGAGACATCCAACTCCCCGGTCCTATGAGGGCACGTGACTGGGGTCACCAGTGTGAACAACAAATCTATAGAAACCCATACACAGCGACAGCTGCATAATTCATGCCGTCTGAGGCCTGCTACAATCCTACCTGCTTCCTAGTGGTTCGCTGGGGTGGTACCCGGTCTCCCAGCACTCTGCATCGTGCGGGAGGCGGGACCAGTCCTCCCACGGCCGTAAAGCACTCCGGTCATCCCAATAGAAGGTGAAACTCTGCCAATACCATTTACACTCATCATACACAGATCAAGCTGGGGGGGAGGAAGGACAACATCAGAAAGATGATTGGATGTTAGAAGGGGAGACTTTGGCAAAAATTATATCGCTTCTACGGGTTGAGTTACTACCAATCTTTGCAAAGCTGGATGTTTTAAATAATGCCATCAAAGACGTTAAGAGAATGGTGGGTAACAGGGAACAAGATTGCGTTCATTGTGACAATGTAGATAAACTGCATCAAAGCTGCATTAGGACCTTACAACTCAGTCCTGTAGCGGATACCATGAACTTCATTCCAAGGGTGCGTAAGATAGACGATAACTTTTCTAATTCTCTCCACATTTACATACTCTAAGGGGGTCTATGGTACCCAATAACAGATCCAAAAGGGAAGAACTCCCTCCCATTTCATCAAAGGATCTAGGAAGCTATAAAAACCAAGAGGGCGTCAAACCCTTAGTAGAAGTACAGCCAGTGATCGGCCTCCCCCAGCTTCATGTCTATATGTGATTATCCTTGCAGGTGTTCCTGTTCTAAGGAGGGGTCAAAATGAGTCTTTTGAACAATTATATAATAAGACACAGAACTGGTTGGGCCGCTACAGAAACTTTCCACTCAGGTTTGCTAATAAAAGCATGTTGCTAAGGAGGTTGTTGTGGATTGGGCCTATGAGGCCGAACATTCAACAAGACTGCATCATTGTTAATTTCAATACTCACAATATGGCTAAAAGTCTGTTACACAGGAACTTGAGTACTCAGGTGGAATTCAGCAAAATTGTTTTATTGCTGCTGAGTTCTTTTTATAGGCCAAGAGATAAATGGATCCAGGTCTTCACTAGTGCACCAAACGGAATTAGAGAGGATGGAACATTGCAGGGCTAAGCACACTTCAAGCAGACAAACAAGGGGTGAATCAATGCAAAACATTTGGGATTGTGTGTTTTCAAGAAACCTCGGATGTAGAGGGGAATCTATTTATGGATAGGTTTATTGCTTCAGGTTAAAGCAAGGGCCTCCCATTTTGGCATAGCAAAAGGGGGTCTAGCAACATTTATAAGCCTAAATTTAGATTGCACCTCAGAACATTTGAATCTAGAACTATCGTGGGAATACCATTATCGTTTGCTCATCACATTAAGATGTTGATACTTAATAATTATAACTCACCTTCTTCCAAACCATCATTGAACATAGAGCTTAGAAGATTTTGTGAAAAAACATTGTCAGAGTGGTCCTTCTCGTCAATAGTCCTGCTAGCTGGAGATTTAAAATGTACATCCCTGTGAGACCTGTGTTGAGGAAAGGGGTCAGGAGCACCTAGAGGGGGCAGAGCAGGTTCATTGTTTAGCACTCAGGCTAGGGTGACAGTTTTAACCTTTTGGAATTAAACCTTATTAATCTTTTATCTAAAGAAGAGTTTGACTCACCCATGGCCATCCCAACTTTTAAGGGAAGAAATAATAACACTACTATTGGTTATATTTGATGTCTGCATGCCTGCTTTAGTTTTTGGCAGATTTCAAAATAGTATGGAGTATTTTAAGTGATCATAACCTGATAACGGCAAATCATTATTGGAGTGAGCCTGCAGGCAAGACACCTGTCATTTATAAAGACCTGCTAACACTTAAAACTCAAGGGAGGCGTGTTAGCTGGAGGAAAGTCTTCCCGGAATTTGGTTCAGAAGTTTGTTTGAATATTGATAGCCATGATTAGTCCATTATAGACTATTGTTTTAATATTGCAATGAGACCCAGTAGACCTTGACTAAACATAACTTCAGGACTATGACCCCAGGACCGAAATGGCTCAATAAGAATTGTTTGAAGGCCCATAAAGATCTAAAATTAGCCCTCAAGACAAAACCTAGGTAGATATGCGCTGTTAAAGTAACTAGAAGGGCGTATGCATTAGCTCGCAGGAGTAGACTAAGCACCCTGACGAGGGAAGCCTGGGATAACTTTAAGGAGGCCTGCAATACATGGAATAGTGCAGACTTCTGGGAAGTAATTAACCACCAACTTTTTAATGAGGGCACAGTACCAGGAATTAAGCATTACTATATCTGCACAAAAATGGGAAGAATATTTTGGTCGCATATATGCAGGAGATATTGATCATATTAATGTTGTCTGTCCAGTTAAAGGAAAAAGTGTCCATTTTGAAATGGCAGAGGTGTGGGAAAGCATAATGGAACTGTTAGTGGGGAAGGCGCCGGGCCCAGCTGGGGTGCCAAGTGAACTTTTTAAATCATGTTACAATTGGTGGTCCCCATTGATCACCCAACACCTGAATGTGGTCACATTCCATTTTCCTAGAAGCAATCGGTCATAGTACCAATTTGCAAAAAAGGGACTCGTGCTGATCCCTGTGCTACCGTCCAATTTCTTTAATAGATGCGGAAGTAAGAGTGTTGGGGAGGATCATATTGAAGTGTCTAACAGACAAGACCGATAATAACAATATCTTGTCAGAAATCCAATATGGGTTCAGGTCATGATGAGGCATGATAGAACAGAATCTGAATTTATATCTTTTAGTTAATACATATACTGTGGCTCAAAAAGAAAGCATACATTTAACCTTAGCACAAAGTTTGACACTGTTATGAGATCTAAGTTGTGGGTTGAGCTGAGGAACATAGGGATGGATGAGGCCCTAGTGGCTTTTTTGCACAATTTGCACACGGGGCTTGAAGCAGCTGTAAGATATGGTCCTTCACTAAGTACTTTCAGCTAGGGAAAGGAGTCTGGCATGGTTGTATTTTAGCTCCTTTACTTTTTATCTTATACATAAATATATAAGACCAGTTTTTAAGAGAACATTGTAAAGAAGTCCTGAGCATAGGAGACAGAACAGGTCCCACTTTGTTGTATACATATGATTCTGTTCTTATCTCCCATACAGCAAATGACCTGCATCTTTTATTATATCATTTTTATGATTTTATGGAAAAACTGGGTCTAAAGATTAACTATTCTAATTCATATTCCATGACCATGGGACCCAGAGGTACTAAGAATAAAACTATGTAATAAAGGATTATTGTATAGGTAAGGCGGACAAGTTCAGCTATTCAGGCATACTGATGGATGATAAATTGTCCTAGGAGCCGTTACTGAAATCACATACTTTTAATAGGGTTGCCTTTAGCTTTTGATATAATCATATAGGGGCCAATTTACAGAACTAATCTGAGACAAAATCCTAAACTTACTACTTTTGCTATTCACAGAAGGCATTTAGTAGTAGTAAAGTTAGTATTTTGTCTTAATTTAGGATTTTGTCTTAGATTAGTATTTTGACTCAAGTTAGGATTTTGTCTTAAAACCAAAACTTCAGACAAAATCCTAATTTAAGACAAAATCCTAATTTAAGACAAAATACAGATTACTAATTTAAGACAAAATCCT
Source organism: Lissotriton vulgaris (assembly GCF_964263255.1). Classification (NCBI taxonomy): domain Eukaryota; kingdom Metazoa; phylum Chordata; class Amphibia; order Caudata; family Salamandridae; genus Lissotriton; species Lissotriton vulgaris. The sequence continues at coordinate 1,136,723,799 of NC_141697.1, forward strand.
ATCGTGAGACAAAATCCGAACTTAAGACAAATACTAATTTTAAGACACAATACTAATTTAAGACAAAATCCTAACTTAAGACAAATACTAACTGAAGACAAAATCCTAATTCAATACAAAATACTAATTTAAGACAAAATCCTAACTTAAGACAAAATCCAAAATACTATCTGAAGACAAAATACTAACTTAAGACAAAATACAAATGTAAGACTAAATACTAATTTAAGACAAAATCCAAAGTCCTAACTTAATACAAAATCCTAACTTAAGACAAATACTATCTTTAAGACAAAATACTAATTTAAGACAAAATCCTAACTTAAGACAAAATCCTAATTTAAGACAAATACTAACTTAAGACCAAATACTAACTTAATACAAAACACTAACTTTACTACTATTAAATGCGTTCTGTGAATGCCAAAAGTAGTACGTTTTTGATTTTGTCTCAGTTTAGTTCTGTGAATCGGCCCCATAAAGTCTATATTATATCTCTATGTTGCTAAGTGTGTTCCAGCTGTAACCTTTGGAGCAGAGATTTGGAATTGCAAAACTCCTACTTCTATGCAAACTGCTGAAAATGCATTTCTAAGGAAATTGTTATAAATCCTGAAGAATGTCCCTGCAGAAATAGTACATGAGGAGTTAGGTGCAGGTTTTATAGCTGATTGTAAACAACTGTGCCCCATACTTTTATGGTGTTAGATATGGACCAAAAAGGAATTAGATTTTAATAGATTAGTATTGAGAGTTTGTATGAATATGGACTATAGCTTGCCTATACCCTGGCTGAGTTACATAAAAACTACCCTGACAAGTTTGGGCTTATCACATCTTTTTAATTTGCCAGAGCTAATTTCCAAATCAGATATTGAGGGAGTTAAGAAAGCAAGGGGGGTTACCCAAGAAGGTGGAACTCTAGATTCACAGCATAAAGTTTGCTGTGCACATTATGCCATGGTGAAATCTATAGATAAAATGGAATTTTATTTAACATTGGATATGCCGTTTACCCACAGAAGACTTAAATATATTTTCGTTTAATCTACGAAAGTTGGAATAAGCCACAAGACCCTCCAATTTGCACATGTGATGCGCTCTCTGCACTGGACACTTTACATATCGTTTGGGGTGCCGCTCACAGCTTGAACTTTGGTGCTGCTGTTTCTCTTGGCCTCACAGGGACCACAACGACCAGGAGCCCTGCAATCCCTTCCACCTGTGACAGAACCCGCCCACAGCGCCACTTGACGGCTCGCGGCCAACGCATTGCGAGTGCCGCTCGCAGCTTGAACTTTGGTGCTGCTGTTTCTCTTGGCCTCACAGGGGACCACAACAACCAGGAGCCCTGCAATCCCTTCCACCTGTGACAGAACCCGCCCACAGTGCTACTTGATGGCTCGCGGCCAACGCATCACAGGACGCGCGCCGGGCGAAGCCCGGGCCAAGGACGGCCCGTTTGAGCCCGTTCGAGACAGGGAGAGGGTGGGCTGGACCACCTCTCTAAGATCTTGGATTTTAACAGTGGAAGTATTCTTCTAGTAAGTGGGCCTTATAACTAATATACAACCAACTGCTAAAGCCTCTACCCCCAACAATAGCAATTGTATTGACTCAACATGACAGCACATGAGGGAAGAGGAAGGAAAGGTAACGGGATTAGGGTATGTGGCCGAAATCCTTTATCAGTTTATAACCAGGGCCTCATCTGTGCTTGCGCATGAGATTGCCATTACGGAACGACGCCGTTCCATGGACCCGACATTTTCAAAACGCTCGTCCTTGGGGAGTATAATCAATGTGCGTTCCCCAGAAAGGCTGTGCCAGCCTGTCATTACTATGGAACTCCAGTCGGAGAGTGCAGTCTCACAGCAAATCCTGATCCCCCTCCATCTAACTCGGAAGGAGATTCCTTGAATCCCCCCATACTGCCAGGAAGGACACTGCCGGATCAAACAAAGAGCACAGTAGTGTGCATGGCAGAAGTCCACAAAGAGCTTTCACAATCTATGGACTAAACACAGGGGGGGCGGGAAAAGAAAAAGAGGAGACACGCAAGGAGGCACGCAGCACAAGGGAAAGAAACCCAAGACCTCTAAGTCAAGCAAACAGAGTATGTTGTCACTTATGGACACACCAATTATTGAAGTCCCACATGAAACTGTGCCTACCGTAACTACCACCAGCGCAGATGTCAATATAATTGGCTTAGTGGAGCCAGAAGGCGGGCACTGGCAGAAAATAGGCACCCTTGTCTCATCGTTATTGGAGCCATTAATGTACAAACTGTCACTAATTGAAAACAGACTTGAGAAATTGGAAGGATTGATAATGCCCACCTTGGGACGTATTGAGAAGGAAGTAGTAACTGGTGGACATGCAGACAAGTCAGTAGGGGAGGAAGGAAGGAACTCTGCTGCCTGTCCCAGTTTGAGAATAGCACCAGTAATGGGCCCGGCCGCCCACCCCAAGGGCCCAGATAATCTAAAGGGAGGTTCAGCGAGTGGAGGAATTACAGTCCCTTTAAACTTACAGGGTACAACCCACAGTAATGATAGGGTCAGGGACAAGTATGAGGCGAAGAATTTTCATCCCCACTTAGACTTACCCCCCGAATGCATACCTTATGTTGTCGGCTTGACTGGTGTTCCAGAACTGGGAGATGGTAAAACCGAATCCTATGACCAACTCAAAAACAAGACAACACATCGGCTACTTTTAAACAGACCATTGCCCCAAGATGTAAGGTGTAAAATTCTCTCAGTAAGAAGAGTCAACTGGGTAGGAGATAGGACAAAAAATACAGCAGGAGACTGCATTGTCGTTAATTTTAATGATCCCAGGGTGGTGGATCATGTTTGTTGGGGCCCCTGGATAAATTCACGATCACTTGTCCAAGCTCGGAATTTAAGATATTTTTATGTTCCACCAGATTGTATACCGAATCTTGAATGTTATAATGGTAATAGGGCCAGTTTTGGCAAGCCAAGTAGGTCTAGAGGGGAGGTGGCAGGGGTGGGGAATGATCCTTGGGTTGGTACATCAGGTGGGGGAGACACATACAATCAGCAGACAGTGACAACAAGGGAGGGGGTTGGGTTGGCTCCACCTCTGTACAATAGATATGCACCACTCCAATGGGGTAGACACCTCAGTGAGGTGGATTGACTCCAGGGAGCGGAACCAGGTAATGAGAATGCCCCGGTCATGGCCGTGACAAACTTAAAACCACAGGTGGAGGAGCAGGCAAGAAAAGTTATATCAAATACATATGAGCTTGCACCATGCAAAATAAGGACTCCCGGAATTGAGGCATTCCAAAGTACCGAGAAACTTAGCACAGGCCCCTTCCCCGATGCAGATATAATAGGGAGCACTATTGAATTAGTATCCTGGAATGTTGCAGGCCTGGCATCTAAATTTGAGAATCAGGAGTGGCTGGAATTTATTAGAAAGTTCCAAATAATGTGCTTCCAGGAAACTTGGGAGGCAGACCACACTCATTTTCATCTAGTAGGGTATAAATCATTCTGGATACCGGCAAGTAAATCCATGGCCGGAAGAGCGAGGGGAGGACTCTTAATATTTGTAGATGTGTGCTTGGGAGGGAGCTGGGTTGATTTAAAATGGAACTCAGAAGATCTGTTAGGTCTCGGGTTTAAAAATAGGGATTTTAATATAAATCTGGTGAACTTTTATAATTCAAGAGGCTCCAGAGCGAGAGAGCTTGAAAGCCACCTGAAGGAGCAGAAGCAGGGTACAACGGTGCCCATGCTTTTAGTTGCAGGGGATTTTAACTGCCATTTGTGCCCACATTTGCTACCTATTAAAGAAGACTGGACCTCCTGCAATTTTGAGGAGGGACCGCATTTTGAGCACACACTGGAGGGCAGGGAACTGAGTATGTTGATGAGTAAACATATGCTCGAACACACAATGGACCTACTGGTTGTAGATCCTAACAAGCGGGTAATCCCCACTTTTAAAGGAATGGGTTGTAGCCCCTTCATTGATTTTATTTTAGTGTCTCATCTGTTAAAGAAAAGGGTACAGGGTTTTTCAATAGAATTGAGTGGCTTTAGTGGGGAATACATCCCACTACCACAGTACCCTAGCACTGTCTTTATCAGGACCAAATGCAAGTAGGAAAACTAAGAGGGAAGTGGGCTTAAACGTAGAAAAGATCACTAATCTGGGCAGGTGCTTGAAATGGGCGAATATTAATGGGGAAGACTTTTATAGATCTTTAGTAAAAGAGGGTGGACTGCTTATAGAGAAATGTTTAGACCTATCAGTGGAAGGGTCACATTTAGTGGTCGCTTTCGAAGAAATGGGTCAAGTAATAGATGCCCTCTTAAAAACAACGGGGCAGGGAAAGCCTAAAAAGTATTCTAGATGGTTTGATAAAACATGCACTCTCACACAAAGAAAGCTGAGAGCTGCCCTGAGGTGCAACCCAAGGGACAAACAAGGGGGGATGCAATGTAGGTTACATTATAAGCAGGAATTTCAAACTTGGGAGGACCTAAGAGGAGCCGTTGAAAGGAAGGATACAACTGCCTTTTGGAAGATAATCAATAATCCCTGCTTCCAAGAGGTAAAAAGCCCACAGATAGGATCTAATGTTTTTCCGGAACAGTGGGTGGGGCACTTTAGAGGGCTTTACAATCGGAGGCCCAAGGAGCCACCGGATAAGGGTGAGGGGCCGGGGTGGTGGAACGTAACACTTGAATTCTCCCTAGAGGAGGTTACTGTGGGTATCCAGGGCCTCACCAAAAATAAGGCACCTGACCGGATGGGATTCCGCCGGACGTCTACCTAAGTAAAGTGGATCTGTGGGCTCCAATTTTAACAATACTAAATGCTGCTATAGCTACAGAGCTTCCCCGCTACTGGTCGTCTGCCACAATAGTGCCCATTTTCAAAAAGGGGAATAGAAATAATCCCCAGTGTTACCGCCCAATCTCCCTTATAGATGTCACGGCCAAAGTCCTGGGACGTGTCGTCCTAAATCGCCTGATGATTTGTGCTGAGGACCAACACATTATCACCGACGTCCAGTATGGATTTAGGGCTAATAGATCAACCACAGACCAATGCCTAAACCTATACTTATTGGTGGCTAAATATACCATCGCTGGTACCGAAGCAGACTATTTAGCCTTTATGGATCTTACCGCAGCATTCAACTGTGTCAATAGGGAGATGCTGTGGGATCTATTGAGTACTTTAGGGGCAGATCAGGACCTCATAAAGATCTTAAAAGTCTTACATTGGAACACGACGGCTAATGTAAGATATAATTTGGAGGGTAGATGCTCAGACCCCTTTACTTGCACAAGTGGTGTGCGACAAGGATGTATTCTGGCACCATTTTTGTTCTCCTTGTTTATAAATGGTTTAGAGCAAGCCCTATTAAGCCTAAATGAGGACTCGCCAAGAGTAGGTACAAGAGCAATCCCAGTCTTACTCAACGCTGATGATGCGGTACTGTTGGCACGCACTCCACGGGGACTACAGACATTAATAGATGGCTTCATGGATTTCATGAATAATTTTGATTTATCTGCCAACCTAACCAAATCGTATGTCATGGAAGCAGGGTTAAAACCAAGGAAATGTTTTAATTATAGAATAGGAGAACACAAATTAGAGAAGGTGCAATCCTTCTCTTATTTGGGTATTTTATTTGATGGGCATCTAAATTTTAAAGCATTACTTGAGGAGCGCTGTAATAGGTTACTGTCAAGCACAGGGGCAATAATGAATTTTTGCCGCAGATTGGGACGGTGGTCCCCGGAGCAAATGATGAACTTATACAACTCTATCTGCTACTCTAAGGTGGCATACGGTGCGGAACTCTGGGGATTCACCAATTTAGATAAATTGCAGGTAGAGGAGAACAAATACATGAGAAGGCTCCTTAAGGTCCCAAAGGGTGTCCCTGCCTATATTGCCCATGAAGAGCTGGGGGGTGGCCTTTAGAGGATAGGATTCAGGTCAGACCCCTTTTAGCATGGCTAAAGATTTGGGACAACCCGGAGGCTGAATTGACCAGGCAAATAATTATGGATTGCCATGGCAAGGATAAGGGAATGGACATTCCATGGCTGAAGTCTCTTAAGGTCGTTTTGAAAAAATTGGCTGTAAGGACCGCTTCTCAAACCCAACCAGAGGTGTAGGCCGGGATAATGCTAGTGTGAAGAAGACGTTCACAACCTATAAAATTGATTCTAGAGAGGAGAAGGAATGGGGCAAACAGTCAGTCAGAGCCTACAGCTTAGTGAGGTTTAGTGAAGGAATGGAACCATACCTTGCCCTCACATATCACGCTCAGGATAGATTTTTCATAACACGTTTTAGACTCAACATTTTACATTATTTATTAGCTGAACCGGCAGGTTTTATCAATTATGTAGAGCCAAAGGGTCCCTGCGGCTGCAATCAACGATCTCCCCAGGATACCCTTCATTTTGTATTATTCTGCCCTTTTTATTTATTGCCCAGGCGCCTGTATCTAATAAATTTGTTGATGAAAATGAAATTTAGGCAGGATAAGGTTGCCCTTTTACACTTACAAATGGCGCAAGATCCTTTTACGCTGCTTTCCATCACAAGTTTTTTAAGGTTAGCACTCAAATTAAGAGAGACAAGAGGATCTGTGGAAAGGAGTGGGGGTTAGACAGGGGACTAGTGAATTGTAATGACCTGTAATAAATACTTCTGTGCCCTTTTTTTCTTTTAATTTTCCTTTTTGTACAGATGACAAGAATATGTGTATTATTAGCATTTTTAATTGTACTTTTATGGTGTTTTGCATAATGCAGAATAAAGGAATTTATTTACTTACTTACTAACATATAGTCCAATTTACGACAAAGGTATATCCACCCATTATTTGTACTTTGGAAGACCAGCTGTCTTATACCTGCACTTTTTAGACAATTTTACTGTTTGTTGGTATTTATCGAGATTGTTATCAGCTCTGTGTTATGCTTATGTCTGAAACTGAACCTGTATGGAATTTTTTTAGGAATGATATTAATTGATGTTTTTCTTGTACTTTCATGATTGCTGATGCTAATCGAATAAATATTGATTGATTGATTAACTAGACAAATAGCTTTTACATGGCAAGTGAAGCTAGGAGTGTCAGTGCACAGACACGGTCTGCACCAGTAGGCCTGACTCATATTCAAACGCAGCACATTTACTTATGCGTAGCATTCTCATGCTACACATGTGACTCAGTATTAGTTGAAAGGGCATGTCTTACCATCTAAGCACATACAAACCTGCCCTATAATTTACCAACACCTACTCTAATGGGCATCTAATACATAGCTGTCAATTTTCACAAGTCCACGTGTAATGTACACCTATCAGGCATGTGTTTTCCTTTCACTTAAGAGACTTGTAGTCCTCCTTTAAAATGTATTTATTTATTTTTTATTTATTTATGAAACTTATAAAGCACAACAAATGCCCTTGGGCGTCTCGACGCTGTGGACGAAGCAGAAACACAGAGGCAGAAGCAGAAACAGAGAAAGAATTATTGGCCAAACAACCACGCCTTTATCATCCTGGGGAAGTGTAACAATGACTGACAGGTTCTAATCTTCAGTGGGATAAATAGGACTACAAGTCCCAGAGTTTAAAGAAAATCATTCTTTGTAAGCAGCGCATCATGTATAGATATGTGGAACTTGGCAGATCTTCTAATACATTGTTAACTATAAGTTTAACCCTAGGCAAGCCATTGTTTTTAGCAATTAGAGCATGCAGTAAAACAACATATGTACAATATACAGTTCCGAGGCAACACATTGTGAACCAATTACTCACACATCTAGTCTGCACCTTGACCAGTTACATAGTCACACACTCACAAAAGAACTTACTCACCTATTATTAAATGACATAGTATGGACTGTCTTATGTGTACTGGGAAAAATTAAACAGGAAGAAATCAAGCCTAACCTATACAGGTTGGAAGCACGACTCATCGGGAAATACAAGACTGCTAGCATTGGTCTAAATGATAGAGATGAAATCTGGGCGCTAATCTGAAATATTAACCTCAATAAAGAAGAGGTCGTTTCTGGTCTGTTGATGTAGTTTCTTTGATGTACCTTCGGATGCTATTGTCAGTTTGAATGTATTTACTGTCAACCCAGGGCAATGTATTGATATATTGTACCAACAAGAATGTGAAGAATGGCAGACTGGTTATATGTATTTCTATTTTACTTATTCATTTATTTTTATTATTATTTTTTCCTTTACTGTTTTTTTCCTCACTGGTTATCCATAATAGAATGTGCACTCTATTTATTCATTATTTTCCTTTCCTCTATCTTCCCTTCATATATCTCACGAAGGCTCATTAGGCAGCTAGTTAGAACGGGTCAGCTCCTTATATAAGGAGTCCCTCTTAGTGTTTACTAGAAAGCGAATCCCTGCTTCTAGCAGACACAGTGTATAGTAGTCCTTTCACTGTGTTTACAAAAGATAGTGTACTTCCGCGTCACGTGAGCGGTGGAAGTCCGACTTAATTAGGCTGCAGCGATCGACCCGGTTTTATGAGGCTACGGCAAATGGACTGAGTACTTCATCGTGTTGTGCTGCTCCGAGCCTTTCAGTAAGTGGCAGTTCCCCATATTACCTCGTCCTACCATAAATACGTTGCAGCTAGGGTGCAGCCTACCGACCTTCCCTCTTTTTCTTTGGTATTGTAGAATGGCGGCATATATTTGAGAACTCCCGGGATTCAATTGAAAGGTCCCGATTTAAAGTGGGCATATAGTGGATTAATAGGAGTTTACCATCTTTAAAAATACAGGAGAGCCCACACGAAAGTGTTCTGCCACACAAATGTATTAAGAGATATCTCCTCATTTGATGAGTGTCCCTGTTTCCTTTTTAGTCACCGAATTGATGGATTGTAGCGTTGTCCAGACTTGACTGGTTAAAGAGGATATATGCAATTGGGAGAGAGATATATATATGTTTATCTCTGAAGGTATTGTCGACTATGGCTATTTAGTTTCTTTGGCATTAGTTTACTCATAGGTATATAAAGGTTTTTTCTTCAGTATTTAGTCTTTCCTAACACGGGTGTTTCATCTTGATTCATATACACATTTAATTAGAAAGGGTTATAAGGAACTATTTAACAGTGTGCACAGACGGTTTATATACACACAGGGTGTTTGAGGCAGTCTGACCATGTCCAGTTTTTAAACTATCGGATTTGTATAATTGTATATATTTATATTTTGTATGGAGACCTTTGGCTGTTTAAACATATTTATTGAGTTTATATTGGATGTATAGTTATACACACATTTTTTTGATCCTTTAGACAGAATTATTTATTAGCCCTAGTCCTGAAGAGGCCAGAATTTTGATGGCTGAAACGCGTCGACATTTTGTTTAAAGAAGACCCCAGCCAAATTATTTGAACTTATGGAAAGCATTATTTACAAGGAGTAAAAGGATTGAAGATAGCCTAAAAAGATATGGACTATTTATACTCCTTGTTTTAGGTCTGGTGGAACTTACTTCAAGAGGAATGCAAAGTCTGTACACATAGCAAGCATCCTCTGTTGAAAGAAAAATTGGGCTACAGTACTTTGAATATATATTTTTTTGATTTATGTATGTGTATATATATGTGTTTTGTATATGTTTATGAAAAAGTAATATGTGAATATATGTATTTCTGTGTTCGGTTGTTTGAAGTGGGCCTCCAAATTATACAAGCCCCAATCTAATTCTAATCTTTTTTCAATTAAAGTGAAATACTGATAAGGAAACTAACATTGGGTTTCTCTCTGTGACAATTTATTTGTCATAGGGGTAGATAATTGAATTATCTCACCTATTACAATATATTCTGTTGATAGTGTCCCAGGCACCATTTTGCTTTATGTATGACTTTACTTACCCAGATGCCTGTGGCTTACCAGGTTCACCCTGAGTTTGAAAGAGACAAGACAGAGTAGGAGCTGATTGGTTCATCACAGAAAGCAGCAGAAGCTATTGGTTAAGCACTATAGTGACGCATCGTGTTCTTACTGGTGCATTAGTGCGAATCGCGCTGTGTTAGGTTGGTGTTACGGAATCAGCAACAGAATAGTATGCGATCTTTTGAGAGAAGGGAAAGTTTATAGAAAATATCATATTATTATTATGACAAGAAGAAACCTTCATGGTTTAAAAAACTGAAAAACGTGTTTGTAAAAAACAAGGAGGTAGTTACAAGAGAGGGAAAAATACTTCCTAGAGGTAGAGGTAGAGATTTGTGGGGAAAGACCCATGAGACTAGGATGCGAAGATGGATAGACAGTAACATGTGCGATGACATGTATCCCGTCAGATTAGTGGAAGAATATGAGGGACGAAAAAGTGTAGAGAAGAAGAGGAATATTGACTCAGGGAATCAAGGCTATGGTGACAGTGAATCAGAAGGATGCTGTATTAGAGGAAATATTAAATAAAAGACCGCCACCATATCAACCAAGTCCTTTACGAACTACTCCGAATGCCGCAATGATAGAAGAACAAGTTAATGAAACATCAAAACAGCCATCAAATTTTAGAGATTTTCCTGAAAGAGTGGAAACGAGATATATCCCGAGTACACCAATAGGAGAAGCTAGAATTACAGGTACCCCTGTACAAAGTAATGATTTACACAGGATTGTTTTAAGCCCAGAAAGACAAAACAATGAGCTGCCAAGTATGTCTGAATATGAACGTTCTGCACATGAATTGGTTCAGAATCTAACTAGAAATATGGAAGCTGTAACTGTCCCAGTAACGATAGGCCCTGTGATACCAGTATTTGATGATCAGAAAATAATAGAACCAAGACTAACAATCCCATTGCAACAAAGCCTACAGAGAGCAAGAGAAACTACTTATCCAGATTTATCAGAAATAAGACAGAATACAAGTGTAAATCCACCAGAATTAACTTTTAACAAAAATTTGACATGCGCATTCCCGACAGGAGCAGAATCAGACTCTGCAACTCTAGAGAGAAGTACAGACAAAATAGATTTAACACAAACGCCTAGAGATCCAACAGACAGAGAATTGAGTGAATGGATTAAAATGCTAAAATTAACGCCACTCTCATACAAAGCAACCATTAATGGCAACCTTTTCAACTTTGCTCTCTCTGATAAGGCAGAAGGAAGCGAATGAAAACATATCTTCAATATTTTAGTTGTGTAACTCCACTTCTAAATGGTTAGAATATGATGACCCTTTCATGTACTCTTATAAATAAACCCAATATGGTAGGGTATTTGTGCATATTTGTGACTTATTCGTCAAAACAATTGGGAGTCCAAAAACATATTTAGCTTGCTAGATTTTTTACTTTAAAACTACAGTACACTTTATGAGCAAGCCCTCACTAGGAAATCAAATCCTCATTACACAACAATGAGTCTAAGCACTTCTATTTTTTTTAAAACAGACAACTCTCTCTTTAACCCCCTTCCCCCAATGCAGTCTTAGCAGAGTCTCCATAGCAACCAACTTGAACCAGTAGGTCACAAGTTCACAGCACATTCTAGAAGGACCATACTAGCCACAAAATCAACTGCAGCAGGTGTAGTTGACTATTCAGAATTAAAAGCATATCCAAGTTTGTATTACAACTTTTTATTTTAAAGGCACACAGGAAGCAAAGGTGAGTCAACACTTTATTCATCTCCAAACACAACCTAGACAACCTCTCTTCCAGGCTGCTCCACATCAACTGTCACTGTAAAAATCCTTTCAGTCAGCGGCGGCTCCTCCATTTGTGCGGGAGAGCATCACCCTCCCTGCTGAGGGTGCAGAAAAAGTGAAAAATAAGATGGTAATAAAATTACTTTATTACAAATTTATTTTTTCTCTACCAACCCAAGCTCATTGTGAGGGCGGGCCATTGCTGTTGACTGGCAGTAGGCAAGGAGGAGTTGTGCACAAGTTTAAAGTGTTCATGTAACTTTGGCTGGCTGCCTTGCTGTTGACATGCATACTTTAAACCTCTCCAACGCGAGCTGTCTTAGACAGCTGGGTGGAGAGAAAGTGCAGTTCTCCAGCGCCTTTGGGAGCACTCAGACAGCCTGCTCCAACCAATCCTGGTGCTTCTCTCATGCTGCTTAACAGCATAAGAGTAGCATCTTGACTGGTTGTAGGAGTTGGCTGGGGCTGGCGTAGGACGACTGGCGAAGAACACTGGGGCCGGAGGGCGTGCAGCCAGGTAAGTGAACATTTTATTTTATGTTTTTTAATGTAAACTAAATCGCCGACATGCATTAAGCTAACTTTTTAAAGTTAAGCATTTTAACTTTATAACAAAGGTTTCATTTTCCCGGAGTCGGCACCTTTTTAAACCATTTTCTTGCCCCCACGACTTTCAGTTGTTGACAACATCCCCTGCTCCTAACAAAGCATTCTATTATAGATGACAAGCGACATTGAAACAGACCAAGACAACATAGAAGACATACTCCACAAACACCGCACATACATAAATATTTCAAGATACCCCACCTCCATAAATGCAAACTTGAGTCAAAGTTCTCTAGATAAAAAAAATACTCTCTCTCTCTCTGTTCCTGTAGCTCTTGACTCATGAATTCACTAAACCAGCTGTGTATAACTCTTTCAAATGTGATCTATGTAAAGCAAAAAGATGAGAAGCATGTGTTTGTCCTTTGTTATGAAAGTGCAGTATCTGTATGTGTGAGAGAGAGAGAGGGAGGTAGGTGCAGCTATTGAGAGCACGAGAATATGCATCTACAAAGAGCGGCCTGGAAAACTCTGGAAGCATTGGGTCACTTAAATCATTAATCCTGCATTGGACACATTGCTACATTTTAACGTGCTGCAATTAAAGCCAATATTTCTTCATACCAGTGTCAGGTGTTTTAGCAGTGGTGCAAACGACTGCACACCACCATCATTCTGCTGGAACGCATTTTGAGCTTGTTCTAAATTGGGCTGCAAACTATAAACAAATGCTCATAATTCCATCTGCTTTTTTGGCAGTGTGTTGTCCCCTTTTAGGCCCGTTTTCCCCGTTTGTCTTGTGGACACAGTTTGCAGGAAATGTCTGGCGCTGTGATTGATGGCATGAGAATGGACGCATTGACTTCATACTTTCATTAAGTGAGGCAGCTGTTGGGGAAATGTTCCTTCAGGAGCAGGGAAGGTTTACATTTTCCATGTCTTTGACGATTTTGTCCTAATGAAGGTCTCGGTTTTGGCCGGCATGTAAATATAAAGATGGAGATGATGCACTAGGCGGTAATTTTAATGATATTTAAATAGCAATTAAAGAAAAAAGTATGTTGACCGTCTCATTTTTTCAGGTAATGTAAATATTAAGTTGGAGTTCGGTCAGCTTTCTCACTTTTTTTTAGCTCCATTAAAAATGTCGATTTGCAAAATGACTTCCAGGATACGAGAAATACCTATCCAGAATTCACAGCTCTTTTCACTCAGAGCCATCTGTTGATATTGTTTACAGTCTTGATAGGAAATCGACATTTACAGATGAAAATGTATTTGTTTCCTGTCACCTGTACCTCATTGTAAATACTACTTACCTGGTCTGCTGTGCACAATGTTTTATATGTTTACCAGTAAGTCCGAAATCAATAGTTATTGACTTATAATTCATCTCTAATTTACTTGTTAAAGCCCCGGTTATAAGAATATGACACATGACATAGCTACTCGCCTGAAACAACTTATTGCAATCGACAGAGAAAGGAAGGACATATGGCAGAATTGTAACTACTATTTAAAAAGGGAAATGGACAACTAGGCGTTTTCCATCTTCCCTGAAAATCGACAGCCATTGTGAGACGGGAGACATTCAATGGTGTAGCTAGACGTTGTGCTGCCCTTGTTGGTCACTGCGTTTGCCACCCAGCGGCCTCATGTAAGAACAGAGGGGGTGCTGGCGATGGCCGCCCGCATGGCTGCAGGTAAAATATGGCCTGGTACTCCCCGAGTCCCCTATTTAACTTTGGTACCCGCAGCCCTTGCACGGATGGGGTCTCCCTCCCTCCTTCAAGGTAATTAATAAGACCACACCAACTTTTGGATTTTTGGATTAGGGGGGGTGTGTAATTAAAAAAACATTATTTATTCACATTATGTACAATTACGCAGAAAGTCTGGATACATTGTTAGACAGATGATGTAACGTGGCTAACCTTAAACTCTAATATACACAACACTGCTACCGTAAATCTAACAATGCATATATTCTCTTTCTGCGTGTCCCCTCTAGAGCCTGCGGCAAGGTCAATGACTGGCAGTCTCTAGATCCCAGCAAACTAAAAAAAATACTGCGCCGGAGTAGACTTGTGGTGGGGGTACAGCTTATCGGACGGAGATTCTCTCTCGTGCCCCCCCTACGCCGTGTGCCTTAATCTCCATAAACGGGGGCTGCAAAATTCTGAATACTTGTGCCCTGATGCGCATGAGCGTGCGAGGGTGGCCACAGGCCCACTGGGAAGAGTGTCTCCCCCAGCCCCGCACCCCGACAGCCTACCTACCGGCTGTCCCTGCCCCTGGAGTTACATAATTCTGACTGCTAAGGACCGCAGACTATGTTTACCAATCATCACCTTACCGCCAGACCGGAGACACACTCGCACAACTAAATACGACAATATTGCCTGAACCCAAATTTCTTATACTGAGATTTTATTAACTGTTACACATTTCAACCACATAACTCTGCATTAAAATCCTGTCCTGACAAAATTACAAATATCGACACTTTTATTACAAATTCACCAAATCATCATATTTACATTCAATCTTATCTCCTGAGATACCTGCAAAGAAAGTTAAAATAATAAAGCAAATACATCACAGAAGAAACATATTAAAAATTGCCTGCCTTAGGGGATGGTGGATGGGAAAAACAAATTACGGGCCGCTGGTGGCCCGGGTGCTGTGCCTGTGGGGGAGCAAAGGCGCAAGAGACTGTTCCGCTCCCCCCACACCCTTTATAAGGGGAGGCACAGGCCAGGCCGGTCTAAACCGGTCAGACCCCAAAGTAGGGCGCCCTCGTGAACCGGAATCACTTTAGTAGGCCTCCTATTGGACCCTCAGGGAGGTGAGAGTGAGTGCTCCCACCTCCTCCTTGCTCCCGGGGACCGGTGCGACCGCTATATTGGCAGCGCTGGCTATTTTAGCGTTCAGCCTTGCCTAGTGGGGGTGTGGGATGCCGCAGCCCCTGAACCCCCTTGCTACGCCACTTGAGATATTTATTTCACTTTGTTTAATTGTTGCACTTTAAAAAAATGTAATACAATAGAATATTAATATACATTTCGAACTACCACTATTTTTAGGTCTCACCTACAGACAACTGTTGGAAAACAACAAAAAACATACTGTCAGCCCATTGTTTACCATTGGTTAGATTTGTTGTCACTCTGTTTTCCGTGCTTTACATTGGATGGCTTTCCTTCCCCTTCTTGGGCTTGTCCCTCCCTTAGAGAATAACTTCTTTACCATCCTTTGATTAGATTACTTGTAGCTCACAGTCAGGGAACAGTTTTTTCAGCAGTGACAGTGCATGTATTTTCTTGTTTTCTCCCTTGCATGCTGCTTCCCCTCTCAAATACCACCACATAGATGCTCTGTGAACCTCCCTCCTCCCTCCTCCCACAACCTCCAGTTTCTCAATTGTTCCCAGCACCCTGCCTTTTTTGTTTGTTATATTACTTCCTCTGCCTCAACACCTTCTGTTGGTCTTCTGTCCATTCCCAAATGTTGTTTTTCTGTCTATTCCCAAATGTTGTTTTTCAAGTGATTTAAATTACACTGCTTACAAAATACTTGCAGATCCTCAGTGGATATTGATGTTTTTATTTTAGCAATAAAGATTTTCTATTTGTTCTTTATAACAGCATCCGTACCATCTCTTTTGTAAAGGAAGATTAACAGGTCAAGGATTTAGGCTTTTTTTTGGAAGAGGATAATGTGGTGACCACGTGTTATAAAACATAAAAGACCCTCTGTTGCTCCAGAAAAGCATATTGCTTATCACTCTGAAGCTGCATCAATTTTAAAGAAACTCTTTAAACTTGTTTTTCAGAATAATTAAGGAACTTCTCAGTAACTTAACATATTCTTATGCATGGTAAGTATACTTCTTCACATTTATTGCTGAATACATTGTGCAAAAAAGTGTTTGATATTTGGTATTAAATTAAAGATACACTAGATATCAAAATTCTTGCAATACCACTAGCTACGCCTTCAAAAGAAAAAAATCACAAAGTGAGGTAACTTCTTAGCCCCTAAAATGCAAGTTTTTTAAATATTCAAAATACATCTTTTTTGGCAACACTTGTTTGGAGTTGTACTAAAATAACATGCAACCTCTTTTTTCTGGTGGCTCTTTGCACCCAACCTTTACCTTGTACACTCAGCAGCAGCTAAGGGTAGACTGCCCATTAAGAATGTAGAAAGTAAGAAAAATTACTGGTTGCCAAGGTGTGTGTAAGTTTCCAGGGCTGAAATGTAATGGCTAAAGCCTGCACATCTGCATGTAGGCTGAGCACTTACTCCTAGGTTAACATAGATACTGGCTCTAGCTCTTTTTTTTTTTTTATCCTCATCTCACCTTACAAGCCTCTGCGGGTCTTATGAAGCCGCATTCGTTACTTGTCGCCCCTACGGCTTACCGCACTCGCTTGGGTCGTCCGACCAGTCCCATTGTTTTGTAAGGGACCCTGGTGTAATCATAAGACCAATGGTGTTACAGTAATCTTAGGTCCTTGCCCCAGCTCACCAGGGGGTGCCAGATGTTCGAGATCTTATCTTCCACTCCATCATACTCCAGTCGTGCCATAGAGAATGCAGCTTTAAGCCAATCCTCCCTTTGCTGGGGGAGGGCGTCCTTCCACCTCTTACACACTTCCCTTCTTGCCAGCAGTATCAAGTTCAGTAATAGACGCCTATCTTTCTGCGAGAGGTTCCGGCTGAGGGGACCATCATCTCCAAAGAATACCAGTTGCATATTTATCTCGATGTTGGTGTTAAGTATGTCCAGTAAGTTGTCACCTACCTCAGCCCAAAATCTTGTGAGTGCTGGACACTCATAAAAAATATGTAGGTCATTGGCAAGAGGTACTGCACATCTGGGGCATTTAGGAACAGGATAAGGAGCAAACTTTGCAATTTTTGCCGGGGTGTAATAGAGTCTATTAATAACAAAGAAATGATTTTTTTTTAGGCAGGCAGGTTTAACAGATCTGTACAGGGTCTTCAATGAGGATTCATATAAAAGGTCTGCTGGTGGCCTGAGTGGGGTTCCCGTCCACACTGCAACAGAGGCAGGTGTCTCATGGTCTTCGGTCTCCAGCAAACTATTGTACCACATAGATATTTCCTTATTCAATGGACGTGTCCCTTGCAGTAAGTCTTCAATCTCCCTGTTTCCGCTGATCTCCCGCTTTTCTGCCTCATACCATGATGTTAACTGTATGTATTTAAATCTCGAGAGCCCAGTGGCAATCTTGGCCCTCAGGTAATCCCAGGGATATATCCCCCCAGTGTCCAACAGTTCAGACCAAATTTTGACACCAGCCCTCTTTATCGGCAGTGCCAAACCGTCCTGCAAGCCACCCGGGGTTCCTGGGGCATCCCATACAGGGGCATGATCAGAGTAGTATCCAATGCCCCAGCTACGCCTGAGCCTACACCAAATCTCCAGAGCTGCCCTTAGAACCTTCAGACGAACCCTCTTGAAGAACCTAGGTGATCCAAATTTATACAGAAATGCTTCACCATCGCCTCCCCCTTCTACCCGCACCATTTCGCCTAACAGCCTCCCCCAAGCTGATTCCCCTGGCTTAAGGCTGTTAAGTTACTGCCTCTAGCTCTTGACTTTTGTGTTATATCCTAATGCATGTTGGTAGCTGTAGACTTGTTTTCCTTCCTTGAACTAATTAGACTAACATACCTGAAAGACATGATTTGTAGGTGAAGTGTTCAGGACTTGAGACAGTGTTCGTGTTGGTGGTCACCCAAACGGCATGTGTTCACCGATGATCCTCTTTTCATTATCAGCATAAAGTGACCTTCAACAAAGATACTTCACTACAGTAATGCTTTGCCATCATGAAATAAGTTAAAGAATTACAGATTTAAGGTATTGTGCATGACACCACCTGATACCCTACCTTCACACCACACTCAACGAATGAAACAGATAGTTGTCTGACAGTGCAGATAGATCATTATTGTATTATCAACCTGATCTTCAGTACAGCTTTTGTGACATCACTTTGTTGGTGCAGAAGGGTTGTAAAATGTTATTATTATGTTCTTACCCTCTTTATTCTCCAACTGTACTGGGCCTTTTACAATCAGAGAAACTACAGCATTTCTATTTACCAGAGACAATTATCCTCGCACAAATTTTTCTCCGCTAATAGGAGGGGTGGAAATTAGAGTGGCGTAACAACTCGTTAGCTTTCCAAATAGGATAATTCTTTGGCAGCCACCTCACAAATTTGAGATCAAATTTAGATAAACCATTCTAAAACCATACTGCATAAATGAAGAATTGCAAATGGAAGCCCCAACCTCCTGAAGAAGTTAAGTTGAGTTAGAATTACACTGACCGAAAGCGCTGCAACTGCAATGCAAAAGAAAAAAAGGAAAACCTGATGTTCTGACAGAGCTCTCTGTTTCTCTCTAAAGCATATTAAATCTTCAGTAAACAGCACATTTTAAATGGAAGAACCAACATGACTCAATAATAGGCTCAGACAGATAGATTAATTTGGTTATAGAATTAAAGATTCATAATTAATTGCAACAATAAGCAGTTGTTTGAGAATTTTGGTTAAGATTATCACAGCTCTTATAAAATGGCCAAACACTTAGGCAGGACTCAAAATTAGGCTCAGAGGGGAATTAGATTAGTTTGGTTATTGTAGTAATGATTCAAAATTCATTACAATAAGCAAGGGTTTGAGACTTTCAGTTAAGAACATTACAGCTCCTATAAAAGTGCCAATATCACAGAATTACAAAGTTCCACCACCAATACGGCAGAAGGGATAATTTGCTGTTTAACCACTCAAATCCTACGAAGAAGGGGAAATGGTTCAAATCTAAGCCCATTAAGGGTGAGACCATTGGCATAGAACAAAAAAATAAAGAAAATAGAAGTTGGAAATGGTTCGGCAAAGAAGGTTCACTCCATCAGCTACTGACTGTAGTGTGTATTAATGAAGAATATGAAATGTAATTGATTTTATGAAAATGGTTTTATGGTTTTTTTAATACGACAAAAACCGAATAAATAAATATTTGATTTGATTTGATTTGATTTGACTGTAGCATCACTGTAGCATGAGCAAGGCAGTCCAAAAGCAAGAGAAGGTTCTCAAAAACTGATCAACATAGCATCCTCTTCTAAGGGGTAAAGAAAAGGTATAACATTTTGTGAAGAAGCAAAAATCGATGGTGTTGCCCCTCCTTTGGGGTTTCTTTTTTATAAAGTCTCTAGAAATTTCCAGTGATGTGGTATCACACCACCATCGGAAGATCATTGTATGTTCAGATTCACATAATGTCATCTAGGACACTTGCAACACTGAGATGCTTTCCCATGCTGGTCATGGGAAAGAATAGATTTGGCAGTCCACATAGGCCTAACATCAGTGTAAGGAAATACAAAGTAATCACCTATAGCAAATAGTTGAAGTCCTTTTTCCACAGGAATATTCTACAGTGAACATAAAAGAAATATTCAGGAATGTCAAGGCTGGTACATGTACAGGCCAGATAAGCAACATTTCACTAGTAAATGGGGTTTGTATCAAGTCAGAGGAAAGGTCAGCACCAGCTGCGGCCCGAGGAGGAAGTTCCGTGGGGCAGAAAGGGGGGGAGGGGCATGTTGGGGGTTAGTAAGCACCGGAATATGGATGATTGCACATAAGTAAACAATTAAATGAATGAAACACATTTTGTTGCGTGCCCTGCATTGCAAAATGGGAGGGGCGTCACAGGACCCCCTCCTGGATCCCTCGGGGTCCCTGGGGTCCGCCACCCCCCAGGGCCAGCTCCTGCAGGGTCTCGGGTGCCGACCCCCAGGACACTGCTGTTTGCTATGGCAGGGTGGGAGCCTCGGGTCATAGCAAACTGTCATAGCAAAGTGTGGTTTGGATTTTGAAAGAGAGAGCAGGGAAACCTGCTCTCTCTTTCAAAATGCAAACCTGATTGCTTTTCCACAAGGGGAGCTGCATGTCATGCCAGGGTCATTGGCTCATTGAACTGCAGTGCATAATATGTGCCGGTGCTTAGCAATGGATTTTAAGCCCACCCGTTCCTCCTTGATTGCGTTGAATCGTCAAGTGTTGCCTCCCGAGTGGGACCAATGCAGAGCAGTGTCCCCACATTTTACTCCCTCGGCTTATTGCGCTGCTGCAGCGTTTATTCAACTAAACAAGCAAGTAGCGTGTAGCACAGCAGCAGCCCTCTGTTTTAAACCAATTGTCAGTAAGTAATGATTTCGTTTTCTTAACATGCACCAACTGTAGAGCTATTTTTGGGTATTTTGAAAATAAAAGCATTTTTGGAAAGGGAGCGGGGCAGGGTTGGGGGTGGAGATGGCCCTCTCTAATTCTCTGGGTTTTTCTATGCCCCCAATCACATCTCCCAATTAAATAGCCACAAAGTATTTAGTGAAGCCCACACTGTAAAGCGTTTCACAAAACGTGATTCAGCACTGTCTGACTGGGATTGATAAAGAATTGCCCACTGGCGAGCACAGAGTAGGCAAATTGTACATGGTGTTTTTGAACGCCAGTGCCTGCTGCTCACTCGCTTTCTTAAGGTTAATTCAACGAGTTGTGTACTCCTTTTGCTCCTAATGTACACAGCGCTCCGTCCTCTCTGTTTGCTTTCCTCTCTGTCATCCAGAGGCCCCATAGGAAATATGATGGCTTCCCTACAGCCAGCACCTCTGAAAAGCTGGAAGAGCTGGTAAAGAGTCAGCAAGGGTATTACACCTCCCGTTATTCAACTCATTACTGAAAAAGGCATAAAGTTGAATCAACAATATATGCAGAATTTAGGGTCGGACTGGGACAGAAAATATGCGCAGGCACCAAAGTAATAGTTGCCTGTGATAGCATATACTTGTTTGACTACTTGAAGCGAAAGGAGGAAAACTCGTATCGCTGTAATAGAGGGGATGCGGATGGTAAAAATGGATAGGAAAAAAGTGGGACCTCACCCGTTCTTTTAAATGAGGCCTCTGGTGGGTAATGTTCCGTTGCCAATCCAATTATTGTATTGCGGGGTCTCTTTAGGATTGGGAATCTTAATGTCACATGTGAATTGGGCGTGGAAGGGCACAGAGACGTTTTATAGTCTAGGAGAGGGCCACCTTCCCGGGTATTGTTTACTAATTGTTGGGGGTTCGAGGCCAACTTAAGTCCGGGGATCGCCATACTCCAGGTCTTTATTTAAATATGCAGGGTGGGCCTCGGTAGTCCCTGAAGCCTCGGTGGTCCAAGGCAGTGCCTTATTTGTTCTGTAATCACACGGGCAGTACTTATGCTGTTATAAAGTGATACACTCATAGAACTTTGCAGTTGTACAATTACCCAGGCTTCATTTGTCTAATAGTTAGTTAGATTAGGTTTTGTAGGTGCACTCTAATAATAAATAATGTTGTGCTTAAAATCTCCTATAAACAGATGATTATCACAATAAATAATAGACACGTTTTGTCAGAAAAAGAAGACCTATACACTCAGTTATATATTTAAAAGTAACCTTTATTAAAACAGCAATAAATAGAAATGTAACTTTAATAGAACAGTATAATAAAAAAACGTGGGTTGGAAGCAGGGAAGGAAACCTGCAAGACAAAAATGAAACATAAGTATCACCTGCCACCACTGTTGTGTACCCCACGACGTTTTGGTGCAAGCTCCGAATCCAGTCTATGGTAGATCAGGTCTCCAAAATGGAACGGTGTCTTGATATTGCCATGGAAGGTTTTAGAATGCTCTGTAAAGGGAGAAATACTTTGATGGTGGAAACGTCTCTAGGTAAATGAAGGTTTATTTCAAGCATGATAGAAAATAGGAGTTAGGTTCATCCTTGGTTTTTGAAGTACGATCAACCAACTGATAGTGGTAATCGTGGTTCAAAGAGGAGTTGGAGTGCACAAGAATACACAAGGTTTAATAATAATAATATGTTATGGCAAGGTTTACATACAAAGGAATAGAGCGCATGCTAGAAGCATAATGTTCACGTGTAATGCAGTGGCAGGAGCCTGTGTGAATGTACACTCAGTAAGGAGGTCACTAAAGTGTCCTAAAAGCAAACGCCACATGTCTGTAGGGCAGCGCTGCCCACTGGCTTAGGTCTACAGTATGGTCCAGCAGGTCCTTAAAATTAGACCAATGTCGCTGAATGAGGTCAGAGATCACATCATTTCGGACATAGCTTTTTCGCACGTGCACACTCAGGGTGATGCACCCCACCCCTCCTGCAGAACCGCCCTCAACAGGTGTCAGTAGGGCAGCGCTGCCTGTAGGCTCAGGCCTACAGTACAGTCCAGCAGGTCTTTAAAATGAGACAGAGATGAGACTGAATGAGGTCAGAGATCACATCATTACGCACAGCAATATCATTTGTTCCCACCTGCGCAGCGAGGCGGATGCACCCCACCTCTCTCGCTGCACTGCGGTGGGGGCCCTGTGCACCTAGGCTGCTCTGCTTACCTGCTGTCATTGTTGTGTAACCAAACACTACAGGCAGCAGTGCTCACAATTCAAGTGGAGTGTTGATTGTAGGAGTGTACACCTTATGGATCCCTTTTGAACACAACGGAAAGTTGGTTTCACAACTTGGAGCCAGTGTTGTCGCCGTTGATAATATGGCCCTATAAGTTAAGAATGAGAGAGAGGAAGAGTCAGAGAGAGAGAAAGTGTGAGAGAGAGAAAGGAAGAGATGGAGAGGGAGTGTTGACACTGGTGAAAATCTTCACAGCTCACCTTTCTGCCACCGGTGTGTGTCCAACCACGTGCAGGGTCATAGTACACCCTAAAGTTTAGTGATCTGAAAGATAGTATACAATTAGTAATTGCAGAGTACATACAACGGCACACCCATAATTCTCTGTTTTGCTTCTATGCACCCAGGCTGCTGCACCACCATCAACTCCCACTGCAAGGAGGTGCCTGTGCACTCTTTAGCTCCCAGGGTGCTGTACCACATCCACTCCTACGGCCCAGCGGTGACTTCCCATTCCTGCGCACCCAGACTGTTGCACCCAGACTGTTGCACCCCTTCCACTTCCACTGCCCGGAGGTGACTGTCCATTCCTGCGCACCCAGACTGCTGCATCCCATCCACTCCCACTGCTCGGAGGTGACTGCCCATTCCTGCGCACCCAGACTGCTGTACCACATCCACTCCCACTGCTAGAGGTGTTTGGCCACTTCTGTGCACTCAAGCTGCTGCACACTGTCCACTCCCACCACCCAGAGGTGACTTCTCGCTGCTGCGGAAAGAAGCTTCGCCACTCACCTTGTGCCACCGGCGTGTGTGAAAGAGGGTCCACCAGGTGCTGAGGAGACCTTCTCTTTAGGCCCAGATCTCTGCACTGGGGTGAATGTATGACATTGTTCTGCATTCTGTCCATCAACTGTTGTTATTGTCAGGATGGCCACGCATCATCGCAGGCTCTACAAGCGTTGAGCTCTCGTGGTGTTGGGGGGACGCCAATTCGTGAAAGACAGTCTTTTAGATAAAAAGCAAGATAAGATTGTGCGTCATGCGTTCATCAAAGGAGAGAGGAAGAGAGAGAAAGAGTGAGAGAGTGACACTGAAGAGAATCTTCGCAGCTCACCTTTCTGTCACCGGTGTGTCTCCCACCCCGTGCCGGGACATAGTGCACCAGAAGCTCCACATCTGAAAGATAGTAGAGAATGAGTAATTGTAGGAAAGTCCAGTATGCAGGAATGAAAAGACAGAGACTGCAATTCTCTTGATGTGGATTGATACTCAGAACACGTCTTGTATGCAGCAAGTATAAAGCAAGAATGGCTGAACTCCCGTTAATTTCTACTTCCCAACCTTCTCACATTTAAAATATAACATTCCCTAAGCGACGCAAGGCAGCAACGAGCTGTGAGAGGAATGTCACTCTCGTGTCTGCATGCTTCGATGTTTGCAACACACCTTACCTCCTTCAAATTCAGCATTTGCAATGCAATATGTTCTGCATTAGTAAAGTTTGAGCTATTGGCATTGATAAATAATGCAACACCAATAGCTCAAACTTTAATAATGCGAGATCTATTGGATTGTAAATGTTTGCACTATGAAAGAGTTCAACTTAAAGTGATATTGCAGAAACCATTACGTATGACACAAATTTTTTTCAGGAATAACACAATAGAATATATTGTGATTGGTAATTTACACTATTTTAATCCGAACTATAATAACTCTGCCCTCTCACACCCCCCCCTCCCCACTCCCCATTAAAAACAGAACCACCTGCACAGTCCCAACTATTTTAATGGGCTTCGATTTACCAACAATTACTAAAATATTCTATCATTTGTAACTAGTTACTGGCCTCCAATCTGAGTGAAATGCTTGTTAAACATAGTATTCTCATATTAATTCAACCTGCCCTGCCAAGTCAGGACTAGAATGCTTTCCGTCCCCATCACTCGCCCACACCCTCCGAAGGCGATCTGTGCCTTATGACTGTGATATTAGGCGCTTAAATGTTCATGTGACCAGCGATAGGCAGCACTGCTACTTAGCCACCCTGGGGCGAGTATCCTGGGCACCTGGCTCTGAAACATTGCATGTTTAGGAAAGACAAGGGACCCCAAAAGGTATGCCATAGGGACCTTGGGCAGTATCATGCTACAAAAAACAGTGGTCCCTACTCGTGGACACAATGGTATACTGAGCTAATAATCACACACCTGATAAGTGTTATGTCTTTTGTCCAGCCGGACAAGGAATTTATTTAACAATTTTCTTAAAAAAACTGAATGAACACATTAATAACAAGTGGGCACAGCCGTGACCCACAACATTCAGACAAAACAACGAACAGAATGGTAAAAGGAGCAAAGCAAAAATATGTCTGTGTACTTGTAGTCAGTGTTACAGACAGAGATTGTTATAACCACACCATTGCATTTCACTATATTGTAAATGTCATATTGCATAAGGGGGTTTTTTGGACTACGATGTTTCGATGCCTAAGTTAAATGAGGGGCATCATCATCAGGACAAAAATATAGTCATTGTTGTCTTTAAATATTACACTGCCTTTTAACGCAATTGCGTATTACAACAGGCAAATCATCGGATCAGCAGATACCATGAACAAAGGAGGAATCGGTACTGCCTTGTCCAGCGTGGAGAGTCGTCTGGATCGGGAGCGTAATAGCTCGCTATGCAGAAGTCGGCGGCGCTGTGGCAGATGGTGGGGTATACCATTGTGTCCACGAGTAGGGACCACTGTTTTTTGTAGTCTGAAACATTGCATGCATGCTCTACCTGTATTCCAGTACGAACCAATGCACTCAAACCCAATTCACCAAGTGAGTCAAAATTATAATACATAAATGGTTTTTGTGCACGCAGAGGAACAAGCACCCTGGGATATCTGTGCAGTGCTAGATGCACTCAAGAGTACCTCCTTGCTGTGCTCAGCACTCACATCCTTCATGCCTTGCAAGCACCCATTAACACCTGTTCTAGTTTAAATGTGTAGAAGAGTAACCTGCCCAGCCCGGAACTGCAATATGCTCTCTTGTTGGGGGCCGGCCTTGGAAAAGGGTACCCTACACAGAAGAGGAGATCCCTCCTGCGCTATCGAGAAGACTTGGGTGTGGGAGGCGGTGCGGGGGCCGCTCTGACCCACGTCATCAGCTCCAACAGTACGGAAATGCTTGCACTGTTAATAAGGCCACCTCACGCCTCTCCCGAGGGCTGGGCGTCACTCACCTGTGTCCCCATTGATAATATACTTGAAAAGGTACGCCCAAGCCATAGCATCGCTGCCCACTGGCTGGTGTTGCTGGGGCTGCAGAACGCTTTCCTTGTGTCGCCTCAGGGCAAAGGGGTAGCGATCTCTACTTCAATCTCTATGCGGAGATACGGGTGAGGGGCCAGGCCAGTCCCGAGCAGTGGGTGCACTACAGAGGAGCAGGGGGAGGGATCGCGGCAGCGAGGCAAATGCGCGCAGCTGCGCAAGCTAGCTACCGTCGGGAATGGGAGTTACAAAGGCGGGACATGTGCCAGCCTATGCCCAATCGCGGGGCTTTTTTAAAATAAAAAAACACACGAATGCCTATGCCTGATGGCGAAAGCTGATCCCAGGCACGAGTGTGTGGTCAGCTTTGAAAACCCCATACAAAAGAGTTCTCGCTGCGCGAGCAGTGCTGCGCACTGCAACTTAGGCGCAAGCCCTAAAAAAACAGAGAAAGGAAAGGTTGTCCAAATATGATGGTAAATTTAAGGGTACAAACTGTGAAAAAAATAAATACTCCACTACATTGCTATAGATGTGGGAGCGACGGACATTTGGCCGACTCTAAAAACATTCCTGCTATTGGAAAAAAAACTCAAAATGCAATAAGACAGGGTATATACGACTGCGTACGCCTAAATCGCCTTTCTGTATCCAGGCTGTTGCACCCAATCCACTCCCGCCGCTCAGAGGTGTCTGCCCGCTGCTGCGCACCCAGGCCTCGCTGCTCACCTTTTCACAGACAGGGCACCCTTCACAGCATGCAGCCCCGCTCTGCAACCAAGAAGTCTCACATTTGGTGCTAAATCTTAATATTGCCATGGCAAAGGACATACTCATGCACCCATCATCATCGCAGGTTGTTTACCCGCTCAGTCCTTCCGGTGCTACTAACTCAGTGACCAGTGAGGCCATGCATGTGGCGGTAGGCCCCCCTGTTGCATGGCTCATGCCTACACTGCGGTCGAGCATGGCACACAATACATGAGGTGTCCAGACCACCGGGACGGGCCATCACCGCAGGCTGCATACCCCTCAGCACTTACAATGGCCCTATATCAGTTGACCGAAATTCACCATTCCGTGGCTGTACGCCTATGCCGGCCGCAGCGCAGCCGCTGCAAGCAACTCTAAAATGGCATAAAGCACGTGTGCCCAGTTATTTTTATTGAGAGGGTCATGTGTCGAGTGACGCCAGTGCTGGATGGGTGTGGTGTGAGTGTATAGCAGCGTGAGGGAGTGGCTGTGGCATACTGACAACTAGAACTATGAACAGCAGATCACTACAATGAAAATCTGGGCCATGCAGCGTTGTTGTCCTTTCCTGTAGGTCTAGCGGAGTGGGCTGGCGTGGCGTATGCTAGTACTGCATGAGGCTGTGAAGAATGACTCCGGAGCTATGGGTGTGGCTCCGTCGTGAGGTATATGAGGAATCAACTGATACGGGTGTCCGTGTTGTAGTTCTGCCGTCACCCCGGTTGCAAGCGCAAATGTGTCATTCTGTGAGTAAAGTCCCACAACATGGCCAACATGGAAGGTACAGGGAATCACTGACCCTGCATTAATCCATAGTTCCACAAATGAAAGATGGTGGACAGGACGCATTTCTGTGGATATGAATGTTAATTGCACAATCACTGGAGTGTTGTAGCTGTAGCAAAACAGGGCCATGGAAATTTCAGGTTGCAGTTTTTGTCACATGCAGGGCAGCTAATTAGAGCCAAGCTCGTGGTCAGAGTTAGGCTGCGCCAACATATGTACCTATGTGATCCGTCGGCTAGACTGCCAA
Source organism: Lissotriton vulgaris (assembly GCF_964263255.1). Lineage (NCBI taxonomy): Eukaryota > Metazoa > Chordata > Amphibia > Caudata > Salamandridae > Lissotriton > Lissotriton vulgaris. The sequence continues at coordinate 1,136,751,671 of NC_141697.1, forward strand.
ACTTGGTGCTGGAAACCTGGGTTCTAGCCTCGGGGTCACGTCCACATCCTGTGAATGTGGGCAAATCATGTAATCTCTGCATGCCTTAATGTGTAATGTAACTACGGTGCTCATGTAAAGCACTGAAATACTTTTGGGTCGAGTTCGTGCTATATAAATATGCAACAACAAAAAAATCCGGCAATCCCCACTCACTTATAAATTTACTATGCACTTTGCTTGCAGACTCTAATGATCCAGTCTCTACGTTCGTACTTGTAGCATGAGCGAGAGAAAGTTGCATACCCAAAGTTTTTCCTAGTGCCAGAGGTAACATGGTTGCATACGCTGTCTACAGCACAATGTAATGTGGTAGGGCTCAGGGGCCACATCTTGCAAACATAATGAACACACTGACACAGATAGATAGATGAACTGTGTACAGGCAAGTGCGCTTGACTCCTTTTTATTACCAGGGTCACATGTCCAGTGATGTCTGTGCTGGGTGTATGTGGGGTGAGGGTAAGCCAGCCCTCCGGGAATAGTTGGTGCTCGTAACAAGTACAACAGTAATCATCGGATCATACACAGAGATTCCATCATAAAGGGTCTATGACTTGTGATACAGTAAGGTAGGAACACTACATGTGAAATAATACAGAAAAGATTCAATCGTAAAGGGTCCATGACTTGTGGTGCACTGAGGTAGGGTCAGCAGATCTGAAATCATACACAAAAAATTCTATCATAAAGGGTCAATGAGTTGTGGTGCACTGAAGTATGGGCATCAGAAGCATTCAACATGTGCGCAGCCTGCGTTGATGCGTGGTCCGGCAGGCCGTAATGGGAGCAATGTCTGTTGCCTATTGGACTGCGTCATCTGCAATTGCGACTCAATCTGAATTGTGATCCCTGCTATCCGCAGTGTACCATCTATATAAAATCCCCCTTACATTACATTACATTACATAAGTGGTGCACTGAGTTAGTGGCACCTGAAGCAACCAGCTTGTTTGGAGCCTGCGATGATCCGTGGTCCGGGCAGGCTGCACTGGTAGCAATGTCTTTTGCCTACTGAATTCTGCCTTAATAAGGCCACGTGGCGATGACTTATGGAGCAGTGAGTTAGTGGCACCTGAAGGACTCAGCGTGTGCGCAGTATGTGATGATGCGTGTTCCAGGCGGGCCGCACTGGTACAATGTGTCTTGCCTACTGGACTGAGTCATCCGTCATTTTGTCACTTCTTCTTCACAAAATTCGAGGACATAGAGTAAAGTTCTTTGTGCAATTATTAAATCAAGGCTGAATTCAAGCTGTGGACCCTGCTGTCCGTAGTGTAGATTGAAGGCAGTAGTCTGTACAGACATAAGTCTGCGGTGCCGCTGAGTTCGCAGGGGGCCTGTGTCGAGGTGGCCCACGGTCATGGCAGCAGCCACGTGGCAGAGTGAGGGCCGCCGCTCTGGCAGATGTTTTGGCCTTCCAACAAGGGAACCACGCCCAGAGCCCCAGCCTATTTATTCATACTCCTACGCTGGAGTGGCATACGTTGGACCAGCCCACTCTGCTTCCGCTTCCAGGGGGGACAACACAGCTACATGACCGAGGTCTTCCCCACTGCCTGAGGTAACATGGTTGCGTCCACTATGCATTTAAAAGTAATATAAGTTTATTACAAGTAAAAATATATAATTTTTTTGAATAGCTTAGATAATGGCTTTCATCATCATATCATATCATATCATTTTAGACAATAAAAAATTTCACGGGAGTCGTGCACCCACTGCGTCCAACATGTATATTACATGCCGTGGAACTCATCACCGTGCATGCATCACGTACAGTAATGCGCATGGGTCGTGAATGCGCAGGATCAGGGGTCGTGTACAGGTCGCATAGCAATCGCTTACCTTTTTTAACCTCCACCACTTTTTTCACGACTACACCCTTTTTCTTCCCACACACCCGCATGCATCATATGGCCGGGACAAAAGATCTCCGATAAAGAGCCCCTTTACGGGTGCCCGTCAGACATTGCAGCGCCAGTCTGACGAGGAGCAGAACCCATATGATGAAGCATGACATCTAGCTTGCTAGGTGTGTGAGGGTTTTAGTTCCAACAAGGGTATCCCCCTCCTCTGGCTTTTCTCTACCTCTCTTTTCACGCTTCACTCGACATACTCTAATTTTCCACTATTCCACCCCGGGAACTTTGTACATTGCTTTGTGACCGCATAGCAATCGCACCTGAAAATACGCACCCGTCGCACACCCTACGCAGATCATTCACAACATTTCTAAAATGGCGGCTAGGTTTAGCACAGTGATCGAGAAAGGTACGCTTAGGGTGCGCGACTCCAAAAAAAAATTGAAAAAAACAATAAAGAAAATAATATAAATATATTAAAATAAAAATGTAAAACAAAAAAAACAATATTTCAGTTTCAATATTTAAAAAAAAAAGAAATCCATTCATATTAAAAATATATATTGTAATTTACAAAATGTAGAAAATCAGTATAAAAAAATAAATATAACTATTATTACATTTAAAAATTGTCATTTAAAAAACCTTTGAAATTCACTGAAAAAAACATAGGTTTCAGACATGTTATAGTTAGGAATTAGCATTTAAAAAACCTTAGAAATTCACTAAAAAAAATAGGTTTCAAGGGTGTTATAGTTAGCTGGACATTTCACTCATACAAAACCGTTGAAATTCCTCTGTTAAAGTTAGTTCTACTTACTATAACTTGCGCGACCACAATCCACTGCTGATGATGTACCATATTACATCATTCATGACATGGTCAGTGACATCACTGATGACATATCAAATTACATCACTGATGACATCATCCACATGACAATCTGATACACCTTATGACGCAGTAATATAACCTTTATTCACTTAGTATAAAACACAAAGTACCATTTTTGATACCATTGACACACCAATACAAGTTTCTAAAAACCTACTCAGTGATTCCTAGGTCTACACACACATCTAAACACTCATCTGTAAATTAACTCATACAAGATGTTACAAATCAATAGAACACTATCAAATGCACGTATACACCTATATCAACTTGACACACCAGCACACATCCTACTCACTTATACAGTCATCCTACTCACTTATGTAAACTATTGATCACACTTACTTTTACTCAGCTACACACGTACACACGTATACAAACACTACTTAATTTATTTATACAGATAGTAATTCGTACTTAGTGTCTTATAAAATCACTATTACAAGTATCCATACAGTCATTTGCACAATCACTGACTCTTATGTATAGTTTTTTATATACAACAACTGTCACATACACTGCCTTTTATTTTTTCTACTTTGTTGCACATGTATCACTAAGAGATATATTTGCTCATCAACAAAGTCATAAACATACTCACTCACCAAAACAACTGTTTCCACATGCACTCTTAACCTCAAATACCTAGTGAATCAACTATTCACACATCTTTGCACAGTCACACACCCCCACCTAATCACACACACATTCACTGTCCCATACAAATACTTACCTAACTAATCAATATCTAATATATACTTTTATGTACCTAGCAACTAACTCTATAAATTAGTCCCTTAAACAGTCAATCACACTGCTACCCACTGCTACCCGTCACCCACTAGATTAATTATAAACACATATTAGGGCAGAATAAGGGCCCCAAATGTGCATCCTTAATGCAGCAATAAGTTAGTCCCTTTCAGGTGATCTCCGGGAAACCGAGTAGCAGAGCAGCAAGGCTGTCTTGACCACGGCTGCCCAGTGTAAGTTAATCCAGAGTGCTTTTCTTGAAAATACACTATAACACAACTTTTGTTCTGTTTTTTTGCGGAGATGAGTAGATAAAACTGCAGTACTTTCTTTTGTTGGAATGAACCTTCCTCTGATTTATTGGAGCAAGGGATTATTCACCAAGGTTACACAGCCAATAAAATAGGTTCTGTGAAAACCTAACTTAAAAGTATGTCTTTACTCCCTTTCTGCAAAATATTTAAAGCATCCTTATGAGGTATTTTCACTTCCCTTACTGTAACACTACAAATGTACTTTTAGAAGATTTTGCTGCAGAATACCTCTAGATGTAAAGTAAGAGCATCATTCATATTTTTGCAGTTTTATTAATTGTGCTTCTTTATACTACTAGAAGTAGCATTTTGCACAACTCGCGTTTTTTACTGCAATCACCATGAGTAGTGATGCTAATAATGTATTTCATGAAGTAAAACGTTTTTACCTGCTGTGAACCAGGTAAGGAGGATATATTGCATGCCTATGGATATCAACTTGGGTTTTATGTTGTGGCTTATGATAACCCTATTATAGGCTGAACGGGGTTTAAACAACAAAAAAAATCAGGACAGGTTATAAACAAGGGGCCTTATTTATGAAGGTGTTACGCCGTCGGTGCTTCACTTTTAAAATGGGAAAAAGTGACGCAACAGTGGCGCAAGGCCTTCATAAATGAGGCCCCAGGACTTTAAACTAAAATGTTGGCACGCACAATGGATACCAAAAGGACTATAATGACAGTATCATGAATGAAGAAAAAAGACTACAGTGACACATCCTACAGACATATAAAGCAAACTAGACCTATGGTGCACTTGTTTTATTTCAGATACGTTGAAAGGAATAGATAATGGAGATGTCAGGCTGCCAACACCACATGACTAGCTCATTTTGGTGCTTAGTTATTAAGGGTTGGGTAGGCGCTCGTGTGCAAGTGCACCATTTTGCACCATACTCACAGATTGTAAAATAGTAAATAAATTGACACAGTGGTTTCTGTTGCTTTGCACCACGGTAACACTTGTGCAATCCTTTAGTAAATAATCCCTTAGTCTGGTTTGTTAGCATTCTAATACCTGCAGTCCAATACTTTGTCAAACGTGAAGGAAAGCTGTGAGAGGCTTTGAAAAAGGATTACTGTCAAGTCAAATCTCAGATTTCTGGTTACCCTACTCTAGGTGACTTTTTGATCGCAGCTGCCTAATTTCAGTGCTTTATTTATTGACATCGATGCAAACTTGAAAGTTGTGTTTTCAAACGAGAGCAAACAATATAGTTACCTTGGGCCCGATTCACAGAACTAATTTAAGACAAAATCCTAAACTTACTACTTTTGGTATTCACAGAAGTTAGGATTTTGTCTTAAAATTGTCTTAAGACAGACTTAAGACAAAATCCTAACTTAAGCCTGTCTTAAGTCAGTCGTAAGTCTGTTTTAAGACAAATTTAAGACAAAATCCTAACTTCTGTGAATTCCAAAAGTAGTAAGTTTAGGATTTAGTCTTAAATTAGTTCTGTGAATCGGGCCCCTTATGTATGAGAGTTTATGGCATCTACACTTCTTATTGACGTATTAAAACTGCATGCAACATGCATGTTCTATTTGACAGTCTTCTTCATCCTTAACCCTTTAACAAATACAGATGTTGCCAGCAGCTCTTGCGCAGTAATTAATTTTGCCTTTCAATTTGCAAAGATAATTGTAATATTTCCACAACAGTGCTGCAATATTGCTAAGCAGACGTCACTTTTTGCAAGAGCCGAACTACCTTTTAAACGTGCATGAAAAATCAAATCATATTTTTTGCATTTGAGCTTGGAGGCCATTATTCAAGCAGTCCGTTTATTGACTTAGGATCCAGACACCCGGCAGCCTAGTTAAAGGGCAGCGTGAAGTGTGTGAATATGGGAAATACATGTCACACGTGTCACGGAACAGGATATCCTGCCCGCAGTTCAATTAATGAGCTGCTGGGAGAAGTTCACATAATGACCCCCCAGTACCTCACAGCAAGACACACTTTCCATGTTCTGTTCTTGTCTGCCTTTTTTTCCCCCAAAGTTGCTTTGAAATATTTATGCAACATAGAAATGTGTTTACACAGAAGTCATGATTCTGAATACACTTGATCCCCGCGCGCAGACAGGAAGACCTCAAGTTAACTGCACGTGGTTTGTGGCCCCAAAGTGGAATACGCAGCTTTGCTGGAGGGCAGACAGAGCATGCAATTAGCTGAGCTGCAGAGCAATTACACTACATTTTACAGGGGAAGGATGGCTAGAAGTGTGGGGACAGTTAAGCTATAGTCTGTAAACAAGACTTCAGTTGCTCTTTCTTTACACTACCTCAAGCAGCGACATAATCACTTATACAAATGTATACCGCGAACCACCACATTCTGTCTAATTATATAGAAAATAAAAGCTAGATGTCTTTCCATGCAGCCATTTATGTATTAGAGGTTTCTAAAGGCTGCACCTCCAAAGTAGGCAGTTGCATGTGATCACAAAGGGAGGAAAAGCAGGGAAGACCACATCTAGGTTTGCCCAGGTCACTCTGACCAGAGTCAAGTTCTAAAGAATAGATTCTTGGTCAAACCTGAACTTTAGGAGAAATATATATTTTCCAACCAGAGCTGAAGTGATAAAGTTGTCACATTTTACTAGCATTTCAAAGACAGGGAAAATGTGGTGCAAATGTGCAACATAGAGGAATTTGAAACATATTTCTGCAGGCTCATACGCAAAAATATGGTCTGGGGAATAGGTTTACCTTGTCCCAAGGTCAGCACATCCTTGAATCAAGAAATAAAGAGCTTGCATTATATAAGCCCATATCCTGCCTTCTCTTACGACCATATCTAGCCGATACAAAGGAAACACATGAGATGTTCGTTCAAAGCCTGAGATATTAAAAAGGCTAATTTATTGCATGATAAAGTTTCCTCCAATTAGGAAGGGTAATGCTGCCCAAAAGGATATTTTTGAAAATGTGCTTCACAGTCACAGTCTACAAACACATTTCTAAGTTTATGGGTCAGTTGTGGCATGATTGTGAAGGACACTGATGCATCAGGAAGAGGTTATGCCAAATTTTACCATCAGGAACCTGTTTCTACACCTTCTGCTGCGTAATTTTAAAAAGAACAATACCAAACCAGGTTACCTGTATTCATCCTATTCTGTGGTTCTCTCTCTCCGATTGGCCTTTGAGAGTTGACAGGCATTGGCAAAAGATAGACAGATTCCTAACTTATGAGGACATAAACAAGAAAGTAATTTAAACACTATAAGCAAATAACATTAATTATGACAAATTCTGGGGGCATATTATCAAGGGGGTTTATCTCCGCTTTTTTGGCTTTAAAAGCCAAGAAAGCGGAGATAAAATGTTCTCCCTATTACCTAGCTGTCGCTAACACCAGTTAGTGACAGCTAGTAGGAGATAGCGACCATCTTGGGCCCCGCTTTGCATGTCAGTTATATTTATCACTAATGACATGCAAAGTGGGCGTGCCAAGATGTTAGCGACTGAAAACAGTCGCTAACATCGCTATCTCCTATTACCAACTTTTGGAGATATTCGCGCTAAGCGCGAATATCTCCAAAACCTAACACCTGCCCTGAGCAGTTCTTAGCCATGTTATCCAATGGGAGGTGGATAACATGGCTAAGAGCATTAGCTCGGTAATGCATGAATATCGCTGACTTTTCAGCGATATTCATGCTTTGCGGCGATTTTTATCGCATTTGCGTTAAACCTTGGTAATACCAAGGTTTATTTGTGGTAAAAATCGCCACAGCTCAGCGGTAAATTTTTGTCTCTAACCAAGCAATAGCGATAATTATCGCTATTGCTTGGTAATATGCCCCTTGTTACTTAACAACATGCTTTTATCTAATTTATAAAGTATTTGTGAATGTTGGGCACCCTCCCAAAGGTATGAGGAGAAAAGTTAAAGAGTCAGGATCAGCAGAACAACAACTAGCCAGTTAAGTAAGGAAATCAGCAACATAGCCCTCCCCTCTTGTATAAGAGGAAGCAGCCCTAATAAATTTCAACACTAGTAAAAATACCCTTATTCACCAAAGATCCAGACACCCATGTGTCAAAACACAAAATTCCACAATTCCGTTAGGGCTAGGGCAGGGGGTGTCTGATCACTCCCTTTCGAGTGCACCTGACTCGCAACAGTCCCTTTGTCTTTAGGAAACCATCGTCCTTCAGCAGAGGAAACTCCAATAATCTCTTTCCGTAGATTGCACATAACACTCTGTAGCTTTGTATTGAACTTTCAGTACTATTGTTCACAAGAATACATTCTCTGATCGGCAAGGAAATTCCATTAATAATTTTCATTACTTCCTCCGCACAACCATGGCCATCTTCAGGAACTCTTAAAGGACAAAATACATTTCTTTGCAGCCTACATTTTATAAAGCAAATTAAATCTAAAAAGACTTTTGAGGCCCTCTCTGCAAAACAGTAAAGTGTGCTTTTTTCTAGGGAAAAAAATACACAACTAAATATTATAACACAACAAAACTTCATTATTAATGCTTTGCATTTCTCTACTAATTTTGTACACAGTTTTGGACAGTTAGTGTAAAGATAAAAAAAATTCTCTTTTTAAAACTCATGTCAATATTTTCTTTTGCCTGTTATTTCTTCATTAATCATTCCCGTTCGTGGGCTAGTTATTTCTGCATTAATCATTCATGTTTGCGGCCTACTAGAAAAGCACTGAAATACTAATCTTTTTCCAGCATGGATTTGGGGAATTTCATTTTTTCGCAGTTTTTAGTTTTTTACTGTTAATTTTCACAATACTTTTGTTATTATTCCACACAATGAGAAGTTTGATCCGAGCAGGTTTTATTTCGAAAAAACCCTGCTCCATCAACACTTTAGTGAGCACATTCCCCATTGAAATGGTCTTTAGATGTAAACTTGCAGAGGAACCAAAGATGGGAGAGCTTCCATTGCTACCTACTCATGAGTCATTTCTTAATTGTTCTTCACAATCTATGATTAACTGATAGGGATTTTTTTTTAAGTTCAAAAAGAATTTTATTTGATAGTAATACAATGAGAAAATCAGGTGTCAAAACAGAGTACAATGGGATACAAATTCAAAGACTTTTAAGCAATAAAAAAAGAAATCTGGGTGCAACTTGATAAATGAAGAAGAGATATAGGAAAAATACATGAACATAAAATATGGCAATCATAAAAACGTTGAGAAAATTTTGAGAAAATAATACATTGAAGAAGAAATGGAATGTATCGGGCGATTAAGGGGGCTTGGGAACCTCTTGTTGTGGAGGTAGAGGATGGAACAAACGTTTACTGCAGGAGTCCAAATAAAGCGTAACTGGAGTCCATAAGTCCATGCGTTTGACAGCCACACATGCCGGAAAAACATGAGTGGTATCAAGTCTGTGGTTATGACACACATTAAACCACCATGCTTTGAAAGAAATCTTGGAAAAATCCTTCCAGTTAACTGTTATTTGTTGGAAAGCAGCAGCAAGTAAAAGGTCAACAATTTGGGGTTGCAAGTCAACATCATCCCAGCAAGGGAAAAGGCTACCCATAAAAATATGTGTGTGGGAAAAAGGGATAGAAGTGTGGAAAATCACATTAATTTGAGCCCAAACCTGCAACCAAAAACTGCGAACGCAAGTACATAAAAATAACATGTGGAGTAAGTCAGCTTGTGGAGATGAGCAAGACCAGCATGCGTGAGGAGTATCAGGAAAGCGTTTGTGCAGGTCAGAAGGTGTGAAGAGGAGTCTGTTATAAATAAAAAATAAAGTCTGAGTGAGTGTTGCTGCACGTGAAGATTTGCGGAGTTTGGTCCAGATTTTGTCCCAGAAGGGAACTGACCAAGAGACAGACAAATCATGCTCCCAGGACTCCTCGATTTTGGATTTAGGTCTCGGAGCCTCGCTGGCGTGAAGATATTTATAAATAGCGGTAGCTCTTGGTGCAGTGCGTAAAAAGAAGTGGAGTGAGGAGGTGAGATTGGAAGGGGGAGAAGAAGGGTTGGGTTGAGTGAGGAGACCGTATTTCAGTAAAACCGTGTCCTTAAGGGATTGATATTGACGTGCAGAGGAGGCGGGCAAGTCATAAAGGTTGCGAAGTTCATGAAAAGATAAGAAAGAGGAGTTAGAGAAAAGTTGGGAAATCCATTGCAGACCTCGAGCATGCCAAGATTTCCAGAAAAAGGGTCTGTCCCGGATGAGTAAGGAAGTGTTATGCCATATGGGGGAGGATAGGAAATCAGCAATAGTGGTGGGGGGTGAATGAGAGGAAGAGAGGAGTAATTTTGTGGTAAACTTATGAATCGGAGTGGAAACAGATGTGGGTTTGCGAGAGAAGGAAAGGTATTCGGAGAAAGAGAAGGGAGATAGAAGAAGGCGTTCTAGTTTGGCCCATAATGGGCATGGAGTATCAGGATCTTGGAGCCAAAAAGAGGCTTGTCTCAATTGGAATGCCTTGTGATAGGCTGGGAAATCAGGGAAGTTAACCCCACCCTCTGATTTAGGGCGAATCAAGCGTGCCAGGGACATTCGCGGTCTCTTTTTGTTCCATAGAAAGGAGATTAGAATGGAGTTAATCTGTTTAAAATATTTGGATGGGATGGGGACCGGAATATTAGAAAGCGTGTATAAGACAATGGGAGATAGCATCATTTTTATAGTGTCTAGGCGGCCCCACCAGGAGAGGTAAAGAGGATGCCATTTAGACGTGAGATCTGTCAATTTTTGAATACATTTGGACATGCACAGGGAAACGGTATCCGGGATGGTGGGGGCAACATGCATTCCAAGATATTTGATGTGGGAAGGTTTCCATGTGAAGTTGGAGGCGGCAAAATCTGGTTTAAATGTAAATTTGGTTAAAGGGAGGATCTTGCATTTGTCATTATTAAGTTTATAACCAGAGATTTGGGAGTAAGCATGGACTTCGGTAAGAAAAGCAGGAATGGAGAGAGAGGGGTTGGAGACAAATAACAGAATGTCATCCGCATAAGCCGCTAATTTGATGTGGGAATCTGATAATTGGTAGCCCTGAATGGAGGGGTTTTGACGAAGTTTGGAAAGGAAGGGTTCCAGAGCCAAGTTAAAAAGAAAGGGGGATAGGGGACATCCTTGACGGACGCCTCTTTTTAAATTGAAAAATGAAGAAATTTGACCATTGGCGCAGACCGCTGCGCGTGGGTTAGAGTAAAGCAGTGAAATTAAGGATGTGAAAAGAGGACCAAAACCGAACCATTGGAGGGTATGAAACAGGTAAGTCCACTCAACCCTATCAAACGCTTTTTCAGCGTCCAAAGCAATGGCCGCAAGAGGGTGAGGTAAGGGGCGGGATTTAGAGAGAATGTTAAATAAGAGTCTGGTGTTGTCAGTAATAAATCGGCCTTTGACAAAGCCGGACTGTTCTTCACCCAATAAGTCTGGGAGGAGAAGGTCGAGTCGCACTGCAAGAGATTTTGCGAAAATTTTGTAATCAATATTGACCAGGGAAATCGGTCTGTAATTTTTGCAATATTGAGGATCCTTCCCCTCCTTGGGTATGAGGCAAATATGGGCGTCTGAGAAGGAGCCCGAGGAAGAACCCAAGGAGAGGAAAGTGCCGATAAGGGAGTGGAGCCTGGGTATAAGAAGCTTTGAAAAGTGGAGAAAGAATTCAACTGTGAAGCCGTCAGGCCCAGGGGCTTTGTCTTTTTGGAGTGTTTGAAGTGCTTTAAGTAATTCTTGTTGGGATATATCGCGTTCTAATTGAGAAAGGTCAAGTGGAAAGTGTGATGGTTTTTGTATAGTGGAAAAAAATGCGTCCAGTGAGTGGGAAGATGGGTGCGTTTCAGAAGAATATAAAGTCTCATAAAAAGTAGAGAATGTAGTGAGAATGTCTGCGTCTGTGTGTTTAAGGTTCAAGTCAGTATCGTAGACAGATTCAATGTTTAGTTTGTTGTGTTTCACCTTCAAATAATTAGCCAGGATTTTGTCAGCTTTGTTTTTGCCCCCATAAAACTTGGCACTAGACTTCAATAAATACAATGATGCATCATCTGTAGATTTCTTGTTAAATTTCATCTTAGCGTTGATAAGGGCGGTTAGGGTTTGCTGTCAGCGGGAGGTGAAATAAGAATGCTCCAATCTCTTAATATCTAGAAGGATGGTTCTAGTGGCTTCTCGAGCAGCTCTACGTTTTTTAGCAACAAAGCCAATGATAAAGTCCCTCGCTGCCGCTTTAAAGGTATCCCATATAATATGCTTGGGAACAGGAGAGTTATCGTTTAGGGCAAAGAATTCATGGGAGAAGGAGGTGAAGGCAGTAGTAAATTTGGGGTCCAGGAGAAGAGAATTATTGAAACGCCAGCGTTTAGGGCCTGTTAATTTGGGCAAAAGGTCCAATTGAACTAATGTAGGGGCATGGTCAGAAAGTAAGATTGGACCTATTTCTGCGTAAGAGAGAGTCTGGGCAATGTTGTGGGTAACAAAAATGTAATCGATTCGAGATTGGGAATGATGACATGGGGAGTAGAAGGTAAATTCTTGGAGATTTGGATTACAAAGACGCCAAGCATCAGTGAGTTTATGTTGGGAAATGGTTTGGGAGAAGAATTTGTGAGGTTTGTTAGGAATGAAATGTGCTTTGGAGTTTCTGTCTAAAAAGGGATCTAAGGGCTGATTGCAGTCTCCCGCTAAAATGAAATTATCATCAATGAATCTGGTGACGTGCTGGGAAAATGAGTGCCAAAAAGTGGGATCGCCAGTGGTAGGGGCATAAACATTTAGAAGAGAGATTGGAACATTCTTAATAGAGAGTTTAACGTAAGTCCATCGGCCTTCAGTATCCGACTCTTGAGCAATCATAGAAGGAGAGAGAGCTTTGTGACATAAAATAGCAACTCCATTGCGTTTGCCATCCCCAGGGGAAAAATAAACATCACCCACCCAGCTTCTTTTCAACTTAACAGATTCTTCAGCAGACAAATGGGTTTCTTGCAAAAAAGCAATGTCCACATTTAAACGCGAAAGATGAGACAAAATTCGTTGTCGTTTGATAGGCGAGTTGATACCCTTAACATTCCAGGTGATTGTTTTAAGAGACATTTCATATCAAGAAAGGGGGAAGAAAAAGAAGAAAAGCAGAAGAAGATAAGAAAAGTCGAAAGGGACCCAGATGAGTAAGAAAAGCATAAAAAGCCAAGAAGAATGAGGAAGTCGGTGAAAGTCAGCGTAGTATAATGAAGAATGAAAGGAGGAGTAAGAAAGAAAAAGAGTGGGGGAAAGGAATGTAGAGGCGAGTTGTGTAGTGAGAAGGATAAAGTAGTCCAAGAAATAGTTAGAGTGATAAGCGGAGGGCAGTAATAGAAGAGTATTCGAAAACCAAGAGAGAGAGACACCTGTAAAACATGAAAAATCGGGAAACACAGAAGTGAAAGAGATACAAGGAGGGAGGCGAGGAACAGGGAAGATGGGGAAAACATACTTACGGAAGGTAAAGATGGGGAGGGCTGATCACCGGGGGAGGGGTACGCGAGAAGATGAATGAGGGGGGAGCACCAGGCAGAGGAGGCAAGCGTCCAGTGCAAACGAACCAACAGGTCGGGGGAATGACGCCATATATATCATAAAACCTGCAAGGAAGAGGGAGAAAGAACAATAATGAATGAGACAACGGAGAGAAGGGGAGAATTCAACAATAAAGAGTGTACAAAAAGGTACGTAAGTATACGGCAGTGAACAGTATTAACTAACGAACAAGGATAAAGGAAAGCAATGTGAGAGGAAGAACAAGAGAACATTAGAACAAAAGCTGCCGAAAAACGTGGCAGAATCAAACAAAAATACATTCAACAAGGCACGACAAGCATGCAAAATGAATGAAACTTCAATGCTTCATCACTTCGGAATCATGGCGGGAAAGCTGACGAGGAGCTGGAGAAGTCCATGCCGGAGGCTTGAGTTGCATTCAGAAAGCTCCGTAGGCGAAGAGGATCTTCATATGTCGTAGTTTTATTGTTGTAGGTTACTCTGAATAGGCAAGGATGGAAAAGACCGTATCTGGCTCCAATGGCACGAAGTTCTGGTCGCATGTCCAACAAGCATTTACAATGCAATGGTTTTGCCTTTGTTAAAGTTAGAGCGATTGGCATTGCTCTTGACATTATTTTTATTTATGTTTTTTTTTAACATAAATAAATGGCATTGTCATTTACAATGCCACTAGCTTTATCTCTTGCAAATGACACACACCAACACCCACAGAGAGCCCCCCCAACACACACAAACACCCCCCCCACACACACACCCACACAGAGCCCCCCCACACACAGCCACACAAAGCCCCCCACACACACCCACACAGAGCCCCCCCACACACACACCCACACAGAGCCCCCCACACACTGCGAGCCCCACCCCACACACTGTGGGCTCGCTGCGAGCCCCCCCGCAGGCAACAGAGGCACGAAAACAGGGTCACAAGCAAGCAACAGGGTCACAAGCAAGCAACAGGGTCCCAAGCAAGCAACAGGGTCACAAGCAGGCAACAGAGGCACGAAAACAGGGTCCCAAGCAGGCAACAGAGGCACGAAAACAGGGTCCCAAGCAGGCAACAGTGGCACGAAAAGAGGGTCCCAAGCAGGCAACAGAGGCACGAAAACAGGGTCACAAGCAAGCAACAGGGTCCCAAGCAAGCAACAGGGGCACGTAAAGAGGGCCACAAGCAGGCAACAGAGGCACGAAAACAGGGTCCCAAGCAGGCAACAGCGGCACGAAAACAGGGTCCCAAGCAGGCAACAGCGGCACAAAAACAGGGTCCCAAGCAGGCAACAGAGGCACGAAAACAGGGTCCCAAGCAGGCAACAGAGGCACGTAAAGAGGGCCACAAGCAGGCAACAGAGGCACGTAAACAGGGCCACAAGCAGGCAACAGAGGCACGTAAACAGGGTCACAAGCAGGCAACAGAGGCACGAAAACAGGGTCACAAGCAGGCAACAGAGGCACAAAAACAGGGTCACAAGCAGGCAACAGAGGCACGAAAACAGGGTCACAAGCAGGCAACAGAGGCACGAAAACAGGGTCACAAGCAAGCAACAGGGTCACAAGCAAGCAACAGGGTCACAAGCAAGCAACAGGGTCACAAGCAGGCAACAGAGGTACGTAAAGAGGGCCACAAGCAGGCAACAAAGGCACGAAAACAGGGTCCCAAGCAGGCAACAGTGGCACGAAAACAGGGTCCCAAGCAGGCAACAGAGGCACAAGCAGGCAACAGAGGCACAAGCAGGCAACAGAGGCACGAACACAGGGTCACAAGCAGGCAACAGAGGCACGAAAACAGGGTCCCAAGCATAGGTGCTTTCTGACTCAACAGTGAGGCCCTGTTTTTTCCTCGGTGTTTAATCCAGCCTGTTGGCTTGCTTTCTCAGTTTTGCCAAACATGATACCGATTATAGTGAAAGACAGGATGATGTGCGAAAAAATACAAAATGTTGTCCTGAGCAAAGCCATAATTAAAACCCAATTTAGTGGTTTCAGCAACTTAAGCATTAAACCGCATCTCTTCCATTCGAAGTCACATACAGATCTCAGCAGCAGGTGGTTAACCCACTGTGATGTCTCGCAACGTAGTTTGAAAACTAGAATTCTAACCTTAGCTACCCCCATATGAATTAATGAACGGTGTGATCTTAGGCAAATGACAATGCGTACAGTGCGTGTGCCTCACTTATTTCTATTTACAAAACTGTTAGCTCTTAAAACATACTAAAAGCTGGCAATGTTGACTACAATAAAACCCGACATGTGCCCGACTCCCCCAGCCCCCCGTCCTCTGAAGACGACACTTCACCGCGGGTTCTCAAAGACGAGCGAGTGCTGTTGACCCAAGCCCGGCGTCGCCTGATAAATCCTCGGCGGAGGAGGGCCTGCACACAGCATTCATCTGCTGATAAGGCTTGTGTGGAGAAGAAACAAATATGCATTTCCCCTGGAACAGAAAGCTCGCGCACACTCCATTTACAAACTGAAGGACAGGCTGGCCTAAGTAAAAACCCTGCGGCGGGAGGTCAGCGCCGCACAATGAATTTCATCTGATGGGAGCGGTAGCAGAGTGCCTGGCGCAGGGCTTAAAAATAGAGCGCTGTGAAAGGTACTGGCAGCAGCCGGGCCTGCGTGACCCCGGTTCACACCTGCGCTGGATGCTGACCACGGGTGGGGGTTCAGGAGGGAGCAGCTGGGGGTGTTTTGGTGGAGGGGGGCAGGTGTGGCCACCTTTGAATCTTTTCTAATTCTTTTTTTTTTTTTAAATAACTCAGGAAATGTAATATGGATTATCTCCATGTCTCTGTTTAGTTTACTGATTATGGAAACGAAAGATGCAGTTTCAGACTTGCAGCTCACTTTACCCGTCCCGCCGAAAACCCCTTTGACTTCTGCTGGGTCTGTCTTGCCAGTTCTGGGTGGCCCAAGCCTCGCTCCCCCCCCATGCTTTTAAGCCACCCACAAGGACATGTGCACGAGGGGATAAGGCCCCACCCCCTTCTAATGCCACCAATGACTCCACCCTAAATCTTCAAACAGTGCCCACCTCTTCCCCTCCCCCAACAAAAGCTTCAAGAGCGGCTGAAATCTGGCTGACCAGTCCACAGGGACAAACGTGTGACGTCATTGTACCTAGAAAAAACCTTTTCGTTAAACATACTTAAAGAAACACAAAAAGGTTCTACATTATCGATCTCACGGCTCCAAGGGCAACTTATCCTCCAGACGGACTGCTTGGCAGCAGGACAACGGACCACCTCTGCTTGGAGTTTGACAAGTATGTACACTACACAGGCGAGGCCTTTCCTTCTGAGCCAACCATGGCGACTAGTCACAAGCTCAGGGGGTCACACGCATGCCAGGGGCGCTTCCCCAATTACAGCGCTGACTTCCTAAAACACAGACACAACGGGCCCCATCCACACAGTGAGCGGAGCACTATGCCAAGTCACGCGGGCAGCGCCTTGAGGAGTTCCGGTTCACAGGGAGGCGCTATAAAGCAGTCTTCAGTGCCCAGGACAGCCGCACAGAACACGCCACGGGAAAGGAGGGTTTTTCACAGAGTGCAGCGGCCAGGGAGGCTGTGGAGGGTATCCGATGGGCAAGGTAATATGTCCCGTAGCATACTCGGGAAGTCGAGTGGCTTAAAGAGCCAGATATTCAATAGATGGAGGACAGCGGGAGGGGGGGCGGGGTAACGGGCTCACACACAGCGGGAGGGGGGCGGGCGGGCAGAGACGGTGATCGGTAGAGGAGGAGTGGTGTGGCCGGGGACGAAGGGGGCTGCCAGTGGGCGGAGGCCCGAGAGCCTGCGGTAGTGTTGGGGGTTGCCTTGACTGGGGTCCTGTGCGCTCCCGCTTGGCCCGGTCTGCCCTTCTGTTCGCTCCTTGCCCGCCGCCGCTCCTCTCTCACTCCGACACGAGGCTCAGCGGCAGCTCTGCCATTTTACCGAGAACCGCGGAGCGCGCGGAAACCCGGAGCGGAGCCAGCGCCGGGCGGAGCGGGACCGGCCCGGAGCACAAAGAACAGTCAGAGGGGACTGGGAGCGAGTGGAGAGCGGCAGGTTGGAGAGGCACTTACTGGGAGCGAGTGGAGAGCGGCAGGTTGGAGAGGCACTTCTCCGGTCTCCCCGCGGGCGCCGCCATACTGCTGCTGTCTTCTTCTCCTTCTTCCCCCGGGCTGCGGGGGGCGGGCACTTCCGGCCGGCCGCGCTAGGATTGGCCGGCCGGCCAGTCACGGGGTTAGGAGAGACGCAGAAGTGCCGGCAATGCCGGACCAGACACGGGGGCGTTCCCGGCGTCCCGTGACGTCGGCAAAAGCCAAAGAATGTCGGGAACGCCCCCGTGTCTGGTCCGGCATTGACGGACAGGCCCCTCGTCCAATGGCAAGGCTCCGTTTACGGAGCCAGCCAATCAATGACGAGGGCCGAACCAAGCCGCACTACTCTTCTCATCAGGTTTTCGCCTGCGCGAAAAAGCTGCGCAGAAAGCGCAGCTTTCGCCAGGCAAAACCTAAAAAGGCCTTGCGGCGAGTAGCTGTAGCTTTTGCGTAATCCTGCGCAAAGAAAAGATTGGAACCAGACCATTGTAAGCGAGATGAGGCACGAGCTGCTGAGATAACTTTGAGGAGGTCAGTATATTCTAAGAAGTACATGATGACACCCCTTGGTCGTGAAGAAGGAGAGGAAGTAGAAGGAAGGCGACCCAATCGGTGTGCGCGCTGGATGTTAAGCGTGGTGTCCTCAGGTAGATGGAGAAGTTTGGGTAGAAACGATTTGAAGAAGGCGATGGGATCACTCCCCTCAGAATTTTCCGCCAGGCCGTAAAGGCGGAGATTGTTGCGCCTATTACGATTCTCCAACTCCTCAACCTGCTTTTGAAGAGACGAAACTTGAGATTGCATGTGTGTTACTTTGGAGGACGACTCTTGTAAAGCGGTCAAGGAATGTTCTACTGTGGTGACTCTGGCATCCATCTGAGACCAATTGTCAGTTAGAACCTGCAATTTAGAATTAGTTTCCTCCATAAAGGGTCTGAGGGC
Organism: Lissotriton vulgaris; assembly: GCF_964263255.1. Lineage (NCBI taxonomy): Eukaryota > Metazoa > Chordata > Amphibia > Caudata > Salamandridae > Lissotriton > Lissotriton vulgaris. The sequence goes on from NC_141697.1 coordinate 1,136,770,082, forward strand.
TCGAATTTCTTCCAATAACAGCTCCATGGAAACAGCCGATGTGGACCCCGTTGGCGATGGAGGATCCTTTTTGAGGCGTTTTGACGTGATCTTTCCTGGAGGTTGGATGGGCCACTCCGTGTTGGACTGCGACATTTGAGTGAGAAACTCCTGGGAGGACTCGAGGTGCGCCAACGCTGAAAAGACTTTAGAGTTTTTAATGAAGACACGTCGTGGAGGCTTGGAGGTGCGAGAGAGTGCCTTTTTTTCCATAAAGATGAAGAGCAGTATTATCCAGTGCAAGACCAGAGGCAATGAAGGATGTGCGTCAAGGCTTCAAAATGAAAAACTGCGCAGGATGCAAGTATGCCCTGAGGGGAGGGGAGTAGGCGAAGCAGCGATCAATTCTTTAATTGAAGGGATTAAGAGAATGATGCCGAGAGCTGAGAGCCACCTTGGTGATGAGATATAAAGAGATGGTACTTTGTTGAGCAAAGGAAGTCCGTCAGGGAGAAAACATCATGAGTGCAAGGGAAGCAATTGAAGGAAAGCGAAGAAAAACCTTGCTCAAAGCTGCTTTAAATAGTAAATACTGTTAGAGGCACGAGCAGGAGACAAAGCAGCGCATATTGGCATTAATGAACGTTGTCTGAATACACTCGCAAAATATTTGAGGAGATAGAAGCCTGTTTACGCAAAATGGCCGCCCATGCAACACAGAAGCGAGGTAAACTTAGTAAAAGTCGTTAATAGGCAACATATGGGAGACGCTGGTAGTGAGGAGGTGCAGGAGCAGGAAATACCTCATTTAAAAGATATATCGTTGTGCAGGGCTCCGTGGCAAAGTCACAGTATATTGAAGCGTGGGCGCCGCAGTCCGCGCTGAGAGGAAGAAAAAAAAAACAAAATGGCGGGCGCGACTTTCACTCAGCCGCGTCCGCCGCAAAATCACCAAAAACGGGCATTCCGGCGCTCGAAAGGGTTTCCAAACGGCAGCTTTCCGTCCGCTTCAGTCTCCGATCATGGAGAAGCCGTCTTGCAGGTGCAGGTATGATGAGGAAATTGGCGAAAACCCCAAGCGACCGGGAGCGCTCACATCTGCGCTTCCGACCTCGCCGGGCGCCAAGCCACGCCCCCAACTGATAGGGATTTTGTAATTTATCTAACACTTCCTATCGCTTTTGCCACCCGGAGCGCTCCCTGAGTTTGCCACCCCTCAAACACACCAAAAATACTTGGGTGGCACAGACTGGAGCACTGGTCCACGGACTGCTGGTAAGTGCATAGGCACTGGGCAGCTCCCCTGCAACAAACTGAGGTGGCCAGCAGTAGGTCAGTGCAACTTGTTTGCTTGCTCAGAGGTACCTGCCTGCTCACTGGCTCCCTACCTTGCCCTGCCTGCTCACCCGCCACCCTCCCGACACTTGCCCAATCATTTGCGAGGCACTCTCCTCAGTGCTGACCCCTGTTTGGCCACCCTCCTCCTGCCTCACCACAGACACAGTGCTTTTCAGGGGGTGGTGGCAATTACCTCACATGAAGTGCCGCCACCTCTTCCGCCCCCCTGGCTACGCCACTGCTCCTAATATGTTGTTCCAGATGTACTAGACTACTTTAAACTAAAAAACCATTTATCTTCCCGCCTCTTTATGTTGTGTCATATTAGGATTATCAAGTAATGCTGAAACGCATAACAGCAGAACTGTGTCAATCGAAGACATGCTGAATGCATGTCGGTGCTAAATGGTTATTGTGTTAGGGATTATAACACAATAAAGAAAACAGTCCAAGGAAAAAACATAATATCATTACAAATAGTGAGCGTCTATAAATAGAAATAATATTATGAACGGTGCAATCTGCATTTTATGTAATAAATATATGCCACTTCATTCAACACTAAATGAAATGTGTAATGTACTAAATTTACCAGAATGAGAAGGATGAGTTGACTTTAGGCCTGTTTTAGATCTTTGCGGACGGGTTACTCCATCACAATGGGGACAGATATCCCGCCCAAATCCAATTATATCCTATGGGACTTTATTTCGGTGGACGGTACATCTGCCACTATTGTGACGGAGTAACCCGTCCACCAAGATCCAAACAGACCCTGTGTCAGGATTCAAATTCATGACGTGCAGCGTTTAACTCACTAAGCCATCTTGCTGGCTCCTCAGCTTTTGGCTGTACATCATTCACACAGATTGCTGTGTCACAGAATTTGTTATTAGAATATTGTGTAGTTGAATCAGACTCTCATCATAAAGGTATGATTAAATCAAAAATTATGCCATACTGTTTGCCTAAAGCACAATAGGTAATGCTGGTTTTCTAAAATCCTTTATAGTTCATTATAAATTGTGCTTTTTGTTTTTTACAGATCAAATTGTAGCCTTACCAATACATAGAGGACTGAAAGATCGTCTTTCAGTAATACACTGCCATTAGAAAATCAGAATTTGTTAGTTTAATTTCTGCCTTTTATTGGCAGGGAGAGGCAGATTCAAAATGAGAAGAGTTAGTGTCATAAAGCAAATAACATAACACATCCAAATGCAGCCAAAGATTTACGTGCCTTGTTTACTTTATTTTGACACACAGTAGGGCAGCAAGCCTTCCTGCTGAGCTGCTGTGTGTGAAAATAAAAGGGCAGGAATGCGATGTTTTTACAAGATATGGTGCATTCCTATCCTCCCCTGCATCGCTCACAAACAGCATCCATGCACCAATGCAGACACCCTTGCATCATGTTGCAAGGGTGCCTGTGTTGTGGGGATGAGTATTTTCACACAAGAAGGGAAACCTTTCTGCACAAACACAATAATTGATGACTTATTCCGCTTTCTATGCATGCTGCATTCTGCAGCAGCAATAGAAAGAGCACAAAAGAGGAGAAATTAATGTGTTTCCCATCATTGTGCCACTCCTAGGGAGACATAGAATTCTGATGCATTCCCAGCTTTGGAAAACGTTGTAAATCTGGGAATGTGTCAGGTTCCATGGATGTTGTGACACCCATGGAACACCCATGGAAGGCCCCTGTCACTCAGAGTAATGAGTGAAAAGGCCCCATATTTACTAGGCCATGAAATGTCACACAGGGTGTCGTTTTGTGGCCTTGTAAATATGGGAAGGCATATGCGCGTCTGTGCGTCTAAAATTGTGACGCACCAGCACCACAATGGGCTTGTGAATGCGGCCCTAAGTGTTTACCAAGCTCTCACCAAGCTTCCCCCAGGCCCAGTGTTCTACCTACAAATGGAGAGTGACGATAACGTCAAATGGCAGGCAATTCAACCTTGGGAAGACGTAATACTATCTTGTCTCTTTCTCTCAAAGAGAGCTGTCTAATTTTCAGGCCCTGAATGGCTGTACTGGGCCTTTTCTGTGTGGGCTGAAATGATAGGAGCCAGTTTTACTGCTGGTGGGGGGCAGATTTGTTGCTGGGGGCAGGGCCTGCTGTATTTTCAGCCTGCTGTGATTCAGTGTTTCACAAACAATGCAAAAAGCGTACTGATCAGATCATGCATGCTTATGGTTGGTTCCAATCGCCTGCAAGATCTCCATGATCAACACTGACATTCAAGAGTTATGGAGAATATATATATATATATATATATATATATATATATATATATATATATATATATATATATATATTTTATTATTTTTTTGGCAGACTTAACGGGAGAGAGGGAAGCTGCTGCAAATGCAATGTTCATGTCAGTTAAAGACAAACCCTCAAAAGGGAAAAACATGGCTCCACTGACAGAACAAACCGCCAACTTAAAGAGCCTGTTTCTGAAGTTAGAGCGGCTTCAGGAACGTGAAGTCAGAAAATGGTGGGAGGCAACCTCCCTTGAGAAATATCTTGAATGCAACAGAGTCCCTCGAGGTTTGCGCATCTACACGATCCCCTCTTATGAGAATCCGGACCCTGCCCTCCTGAAAGATTGGGCAGAACATACTGCAGAGTCCTCCAAGGGGATGGTCAGGCTGCTAGTAAAATATGCATGGAGCGACCGGGAGAAGTGCCTGAAAGACATAGCTGACCTCGAAGCGGAGATTGCAAAAGATAAAGACGCAAAAACCTGTGAAGAACTCCGTAGCGCCATGGTGAAAAGGATTAAAGATTATGAAATGGGAATACGCAAAAGGAAACAAACAAAGTTCCAGAGGGATGAGCAAGATTATGCCTCGGGTAGAATCCTGACTTTCGCACGGAAATTTGACGCCACACGGAAGAGATTGGCTCAGGGAACCACACAGCCAATAGATTTGGACACTGAGGAGTCGGAACTCAGATGGTGAACAAAATCAAGCTTCGAGAACAAAGGAAAATGAAGCAGAGGAACCTTTTTTCGACGAGTACCAGGTGATGAAGGAGACCCGCCAGAGACCGCAATTAAGAAGTCACCCCCCACAACAAAAACAAAGAGGAGGACGAGGCGGGGGAAGAGGCGCAAGGGGAGGTTCACAGAACAACACCACCCCAATGGTAACACGCAGTGCCTCCAATCGCAAAAGGCAATAACCACCAAGGAAGACAATAATGTCATCAATCTCTCAAAAAGGATTTTAACCACTGATGAAATAAAAGCCTTGAAGAAAGGACTCAGTTTTTGTCCGACCAGTGAATTCAATTTAGTGGATGCCAAAATCGACTTGTTTAAATACATAAGAAAGTTGAAGTTTAAGAAAATCTTCATGCAAACCCCGAATAAAGCAGCCCCAGGAGATTCAGGCAATATAACCGGGACAGATGAAGATGATCTCTTGGAAGTCCTGATAACACCAACACAAGACTTACAACACACAGACCAAGAGACTGCACTTCCTTTACAACAAGTCAGAGATCCGAGCAATCTAAAATTGAAGTCTAGGAAACTACCAAATTCATCACATGATGCGATAGACGTGTTCAATGAAGCAGTGACAGCGGATCTGGAGAGAATGGCAAATAAGAAAATGAACATGAAGATCTCGAATATCTCCAGAAAAGAATGGGTTGCTTTAAAATCTCTAAGAGACGACAACACAATTGAGATTAAGCCCTCAGATAAGGGCGGGAACATTGTCATCTTCTCGAAAGAACATTATGAGCAGGAGGCACTCAGGCAGTTAAGTGACAAAGAGTGCTACATCACAGTTAGAAGAGAAGAGTATGTTAAGAGCATAACTGTGTATGAGAATTTACTAAAACATTGGAAGGAAGAGGGTATGATCAGTCAAGATGAACTTGCCTTCCTACAATGTGATTCCCCCATGCTGCCCACCTTTTATCATTTACCTAAGATTCATAAAAATGCCAAAAGACCACCAGGGAGACCGATTGTCTCGGCAATCGGGAGTCTCCTAGAAAACACGTCACGCTTCATTGACATTTTCTTAGCACCTATTGTCAAAGACCTGCCCTCGTATGTTAGGGACACACAGGACTTTCTCCGCATCATGGACAGTATTTCCTGGGGCAAAGACATGCTACTTATCACTATGGATGTCATGAATTTGTATACATGCATAGATCATGAACAGGGTATCTATGCCACGAAATGGTTTTTGGAACAGAAACAACTGAAAAACCAAGCCCATAGTGAGATGATTCTTAGCATGATAAGATTCTGTTTGTTTCATAACTACTTTCTTTTTGCAGGCCAAATTTACAAGCAGATCAGAGGGACCTCAATGGGTTCGTGCTTCTCCCCCAGCTACGCGAATCTCTTCATGGGCTGGTGGGAGAAGCACAAAGCATGGGGTGGGAGAAATGAAAGATGGAATGAACACATATTGATGTGGACCAGGTACATTGATGACCTGTTTGTCATTTGGAGGGGAGACAGGGCCTCGGTTGAGGAGTATGTCTCGGCTCTAAATGACAATGAATTAAATCTCAAGTTCACCAGTACGATAAGCAACGAGTCTGCATGCTATCTGGACCTAGAGGTCTTTGTGGTTAACGACCAGCTCCACACTAGACTTTATAGAAAACCAACGGCTGGCAATGCAGTATTACACGCTGCCAGCCACCATCCTAGAAGTCTAATAAAAAATGTACCTTATGGTGAGTACCTGAGACTCAAACGCAATTGCTCTGGATCTGAGGATTTTAAGAAAGCTCAGGAAGACGCGAGTGACAGATTCCAAGCAAGAGGCTATTCTAGAAACATCTTAGAACAAGCCCAAACTAAGGCAGATACTGTTGACAGAAGGGACCTTCTGATTGTGAAAGAGTCGAAGAAAGATAACGAGCAGGTCAGAATGATCACAACATTCAATAATCAATCTGGAGAACTGGTCCAAGCATTTAAAAGAAACTGGCACATTTTAAGAACTGACACCATCTTGAAGAAAACATTATCAGACAGACCTATGATAACTTACAGGAGGTGGCAGTCTCTGTCGGACCATCTGGTTCATAGCCATTACTCCCCCAATAAGGCCAATCAAATGACGAACAAGATAGTTGGCTTTTTCCCTTGCCTACAGTGCAAAGCTTGTAAATTCAGCAAAAAAGTTAAAGAGTACCCTTGCAGAACAGGTGAAGGAAGATCAAGCAGAAAAATCACAAAACACCTAAACTGTAATTCTGACTTTACAGTCTACTGCCTGGTCTGCCCTTGTAACAAACGTTACATAGGGAGCACCATAAAACCGGCAAAAATGAGAATTTTAGAGCACATGAGGGCTATCATGAACAGGGACAAGACCTATCCGATAGCCCGTCATTTTGCCGAACACCACAACAGTAATAGGGATTTACTATCATACTATTGCATAGACCAGGTCTCAAAGAAAGAACGAGGGGGGGATAGAGAAAAATCCCTACGGATACTGGAATCCCGTTATATCTTAGACCTTAAAACGATGACACCATGGGGTCTGAATAACGATGCTGAAATGTGGGTGCACCTATAAGACAACCTGGGATCTGTAAGAAGAGGATAGATCTGCAACTAGAATATAGAAGTACTCTTTGTAAATATGTGAACAATATGCTGTTTGGCTTGTAAATTTAATTTCCCTTCATATTGATCAATGAGAGCAGTGAGAACAATGCAATGTAGATACCAGAACATCAGGCCAGGTTAAACTGTGGCACAATTGCAAGCCAATATGATACCAAATAAGAACCCAGAAGTTCAGCGGAAGAATATATTCTCTTCAAAAAATGTAAATACGATGTAAATATGTATATTTTGTTGACATGGGCTCACCACATTGGTAAACTGTATACTTGTAAATTGTGTATATAATAGGCACACATTTTAACCATGTTTCAATTCAGGGATACACCCCTGCACAACCGTAAAGATGTTCAATAACCAGACATTGTGGGTTTAACAACACACCACATGCGAAATCACAATCTGCATAATGCTATTAGAACACCTTAGGGGATACACCCTCTTATTAACATTTATGACAGAGTTGCTGAAACACTGCTCTCAGTATCAAATTGTTAATTAATGTACACACGTGACAGTCTCTGAAAACATATTCTTTTGTCAAATGTCAAACTTCACTTTAATTTATTTGCACTGAGCACTTTTCTATTAACCGCCAAGCTTGAACCATGTAAATAACTATGTATATATACACATACTACAAGATGGCCGCCACGAATATGTGTCTAACACCATTGTTGATGTCTATGACTGTCAAAAGGGCGGATGGTTTAAATATGGCGAGTAGGTTTGAACACAGATGACACTGACGAAGCCCTGTGCGAAACGCGTCTGTCGAGGGTGCTGGGGGGTTTGGAAATAAAATAATCTAAGAACACTGACACTGGAGTGCTGGCCGTTTTTGTCCTGGAGCCGATTTCTAGGAGTGTGTTGCGATATATATATATATATATATATATATATATATATATATATTCCGTTTTCACAAACGCTTCAAAAAGCGTAAAATGCACTCTTTCTCCAGTCTCAAACACCACTTCTTTAGACCAAAAGATCGTATTTCGTATTCTTCATATTTTTATTCCAGCATGACAACAGTACATGGAACCAACCCAACGCGTTTCACCGAACACTCGGCTTGATCACGGGTGAATTGAGTTCCTCAAAAACATAGTTAAATAAAGTTTCACATATCACTTCCTGATATGAACATAAACATAGGACTATGATTCGTAACAACAAAGGAGCGGCCATATTGGAACAGTGTCCCACTAGTGAAATTGACAGCATTTCAATCATACACAACTCTGTTGTCGGAAAGGAAGTAAATAACATTTCCTATTTATACCCATCCGGGATATTTTGATTGTCATTAAATTGTCCTTTTTAATCATACATGAAAAGAGTTCTAGCTGGTGAATCATTCCCATGTGGGAATTTCGGCAACATGCAGTTTAGTACCCAAGTGGGTTGATTGTCTCCGTATACATTGCCATTAATGCATTCCATTTTGCTCATTCAATCTTCCTCAGCGATTATTCACTGTATAAAAAGAAACAAGCTCTTCAATTTTCTATTCACTATACGTCCTCAATGATTCGAATCAAAACAGTGCATCACAAACAAAAAAGCGTGAAAAAAGTGATAAACATAAATTGTGAATTAAAACCATAAGGAGCACAAGCAGGAGACTGCGTAACACATCTATACAGTTAAAGCTCTAATTCCAATAGTGTTAGTTTACTCGCCCAAATGCCATTTCAGTTCCTCTTCAGAATTCAGTCCCCCAGGTATACGGGTGTCTAGATCCAGAATGTATTTGCTCTCTAGCTGTCGCAACCTACGTATTTTATCACCACCTCTTTTCATGGGGGTATCTTATCAATCACAAAGAACTTGAGTAGATTGCAATTGCTGCGATGTAATTCCTCAAAGTGCCTGGCTACAGGTGAATTCTGATCCTTGTTTTCAATTGCCTGCATGTGCTCCAAAATACGCTTCTTAGCAGGAAACATCGTGCTTCCAACGTATTTTTTGGAACACGGCACACAAGAATGTAAACCACATATTCTGATAGACAAGTAAGGTGTTGTTTGATAGACTTTTCCCTACCTTCAATTGGGTAATATACTGTTTTTACATTCTGGCTTAATTTACACGCCTTGCATGACATGCACGTGAAAAAGCCTTGTATATCCGATGTTTTCCCTTGTTTGGTAGTTATTTCGTTTTTACTCAGTCTGTCTTTCACAGAGTTTGCCTTACGATATGTGATGCTTGGATTGCAGCCAACCACACTTGTTAGCGTAGGTTCTGTTTTTAAGACATTCCAGTGCTTTTTTAAGCTGCTCTGGACCTGCCAAGATCTAGCATGGTAGGTGGAGATATATCTGACCACCTCCTGTGTCTCACTTTCTTTCTGTTCTTTGGGAATCAACAGTGTATCATGTCTGAAATTTGTTGCTTTCAGAAAGGCTTCTTCAATTACTTGCGGATGATATCCACGTTCCTTCAAGCGTGCCTTCATACATTCTCCCTCCACCAGAAAGTCCTCATCTTTGCTGCAATTCCTCCGGGCCCGGAGGAATTCACCAAAGGGAATACTGCGTATTAAGGATCTTGGGTGGCTACTTTCTGCGTGAAGCAGTGTGTTACCCGCCGTACTTTTGCGGAATAGCTTCGTCACCAGTTTGTTGCCAGCAACTTCAACTTTTAGATCTAAAAACTCCATGTATTGACTGTTGATTTTGCCTTCCAGACCCAAATTCAAATCATTCTGGTTAAGATCTTGAATGAAACTCTCTGCCAATGTTTGAGGACCATCCCAGATGATAAATAGGTCATCTATATATCGCAGCCAGGTCTTCACATGGCTGCGATATAGTACATGGGTTTCGGCCACCTGCTGCTCCCAGCTTGCCATGAACAAGTTGGCAAAGCTGGGAGCAAAACAAGTTCCCATCTCTGTCCCTTGTCGTTGTCTGTAATAGACCTCATTAAAGATGAAAAAGTTGTTCTGGAGACAGAACAGCATCATGTCTAAGATCATGGTAGTATGATCTTGAAAGGAGATGGAACGTTTTTTCAAGAATTGACAACAAGCATTCATACCATCTTTGTGTCGAATTGAAGTGTAGAGGCTACAAACATCAAGAGAAATGAGTAAAAAACTGTCTTGCCATACAAAGTTCTTGATTTTATTGATAAAGTCCCTGCTATCCTTAAGGTATGATGGTATAGCCTCCACAAAAGGACGAAGGAAAAAGTCGATGTATTTAGACGTGTTCTCCAACAAAGAACCCATAGAGGAGACTATTGGTCTACCCGGTGGTTTTTCAGCATTCTTGTGGAGCTTAGGTAGCAGGTAGAGTACTGCCACTTTGGGATTGTGATTTAGTAAAAAGGAGTATTCATTCCATTCTAACAAGCCTTTTTGTTGCCAATCTTTCAGCATCTTAAAGTAGATTGTGTTTGTCCTTTCGACCATCTGGCTAGAAGAGATCTCGTAGCAGTCTGTACAACTCAATTGTCGCATCCCCTCATCAATATAATGATTCACATCCATCACAACAACATTACCTCCTTTATCCGATTGACGGATAACAATGGAGGTGTCACTCTCTAGCGATTTAATAGCAAGACGTTCATTCTTACTTAAATTGTCTTTGGACCAACCCTTCTTTCTGGCCAACATGTTGCCGAAATTCCCACATGGGATTCACCAGCTAGAACTCTTTTCATGTATCATTAAAAAGGACAATTTAATGACAATCAAAATATCCCGGATGGATATAAATAGGAAATGTTAATTACTTCCTTTCCGACAACAGAGTTGTGTATGATTGAAATGCTGTCAATTTCACTAGTGGGACACTGTTCCAATATGGCCGCTCCTTTGTTGTTACGAATCATAGTCCTATGTTTATGTTCATACCAGGAAGTGATATGTGAAACTTTATTTAACTATGTTTTTGAGGAACTCAATTCACCCGTGATCAAGCCGAGTGTTCGGTGAAACGTGTTGGGTTGGTTCCATGTACTGTTGTCATGCTGGAATAAAAATATGAAGAATACGAAATACGATCTTTTGGTCTAAAGAAGTGGTGTTTGAGACTGGAGAAAGAGTGCATTTTATGCTTTTTGAAGCGTTTGTGAAAAGGAGAACTACTGGCAGGAAACCCTCTGACCCTGTTGTGCACCGCAGTCATTGTGTCCCGGTTTCGTTGGAGGAAGTGAAACTGATACTAAAAGTGTTTACCGGTTGGACCGCGCTACCTGGAGTGCTTGGTGCAGGCGATGCAGGCAGAGAAATATTTGTTGAGCAGAGTGGGAGAGGAATTGAAACCCGGAGAAGAACGGAGGTACGAGTGACGTTTCACTCGTCGGAATCCTACATCTCCCGAGGGGTGAGTCTTCTCCATTGTGATTTAATACAAGCCTTTGCTCTCAAACCTTACCCTCAAATCCAGTCAAGAGGGGTGACTTTTTTCCGTAACATTACCAGCACGCTGCATTTTGAAAATATTGACTTTTCGCCACAAGGGGTAACGCGACTGTCTCCTACACGGCTACCAGTGCACAATAAATCTGTGTTAGCCGAGCGGGAGTTTTTCCAGTACACCAACAATAAGTACCAACATAAGATCGTATTTTAAGCACTCAAGACTATTCCTTACTGAGCATGTGGAGATAAAGTATACTCTCCTAAACAACGGAAATGGAAGAAGAAATAGAGTCGCGCAGGAGACTGCGAGCACAATCTATGTTTACTCAATCAACAACACCACAAGCACAACAAGACATCAGTGCGAATTTGAATCTTCCCACATCTATCCTACAAAAATATTCGAGATTGGAGAAGTTAATCCGAAAAGAAATTTCGAAATGGTGGGAAGCTATCACACTTGAAAAATATCAAGAAGAGAAAAGAGTGCCGAGGGGCCTGAGAATTCTTATAGCCCCTTCCTATGAGGAAGCAGATGTCGAATTAGTTGAGGAATGGGCTGAAAACCTAATGGACTGCTCGAACAGTATGCTATCCATATTGATCAAGCACGCTTGGAAAGATAGAGCGCTATTACTCAAACAAATCGCTGAATTAAAAGAGGAAATAACCAAAGAGGATACGCCCGAAAATCTAACCACAAAAATGGAAGAAATAATGAAAAGAATTGCTAAACACGAAGATGAGATTGTGGCTAAAAAGGAGAGAAAATTTCTCAGAGACAAAATAGATTATCAAATGGGTCGTATTTTTACATTTAGCCGCAAGTACGATAATGTCAAAAGGAAAGGAATACAGGCAACTATAGACAAGGTGCAAGCTGAAGGGCTATCTGAAGACGAACCGATTGAAAGCGACGCTTCAGAAGACGGCAATCTATTGGTACAAGCGAACCCAGCTAAACCATCAAATTTTTGGGAGGAATTTCGCACAATGACCCGAGTAGCTCAACAAAAAAACTGGCAGATAGACCGGGGCAGAGGAAAAGGAAGGGGATTTCGAAGACAAGGCAGAGGAAGAGGCAAAGCTGGAGAAGGAGCCACCACGTCCAACGCCAAACAAGGAGGGGCGGCAGGTGGAAAAACAAATGTTACCCCAGTGAGAGTGGAAACACGGGGTCAGAAAAACAAGAGAGGAAAATGAACCAGAAGAACGTGGTAAATTTATCTTCACGCTTACTTTCTAAGAATGAACATAATGTATTACAATATGGCCTTTCTTTCTGCCCAACATCTAATTTCATTTATTCCCAGGAACGTATTGATTTATTTAAATTTACACGCAAGCTACGTCTACAAAAATGGAATAAATTGAAGGTTAAGAATGTTACCAAATCTGTTGACATTGCTCCCCATGCACCTGAATCCATTTGTGAAGTAGAGGCCATCATTGCTACCAAAGAATTGGAATCTGATATCCCAGTTGATGCTGAATCATTGGGCTTCAGCACTAACTTTAATTGCCCGAATAACTTTAAACCAAAGTCGAACTTTAATCCCATGTTACCCACATGTGGAATTGACATCTTTGAAAGTTTGTTTATCAGCGATTTGAAAGAGTTGGCCAGAAAGAAGGGTTGGTCCAAAGACAATTTAAGTAAGAATGAACGTCTTGCTATTAAATCGCTAGAGAGTGACACCTCCATTGTTATCTGTCAATCGGATAAAGGAGGTAATGTTGTTGTGATGGATGTGAATCATTATATTGATGAGGGGATGTGACAATTGAGTTGTACAGACTGCTACGAGATCTCTTCTAGCCAGATGGTCGAAAGGACAAACACAATCTACTTTAAGATGCTGAAAGATTGGCAACAAAAAGGCTTGTTAGAATGGAATGAATACTCCTTTTTACTAAATCGCAATCCCAAAGTGGCAGTACTCTACCTGCTACCTAAGCTCCACAAGAATGCTGAAAAACCACCGGGTAGACCAATAGTCTCCTCTATGGGTTCTTTGTTGGAGAACACGTCTAAATACATTGACTTTTTCCTTCGTCCTTTTGTGGAGGCTATACCATCATACCTTAAGGATAGCAGGGACTTTATCAATAAAATCAAGAACTTTGTATGGCAAGACAGTTTTTTACTCATTTCTCTTGATGTTTGTAGCCTCTACACTTCAATTCGACACAAAGATGGTATAGATGCTTGTTGTCAATTCTTGAAAAAACGTTCCATCTCCTTTCAAGATCATACTACCATGATCTTAGACATGATGCTGTTCTGTCTCCAGAACAACTTTTTCATCTTTAATGAGGTCTATTACAGACAACGACAAGGGACAGCGATGGGAACTTGTTTTGCTCCCAGCTTTGCCAACTTGTTCATGGCAAGCTGGGAGCAGCAGGTGGCCGAAACCCATGTACTATATCGCAGCCATGTGAAGACCTGGCTGCGAAATATAGATGACCTATTTATCATCTGGGATGGTCCTCAAACATTGGCAGAGAGTTTCATTCAAGATCTTAACCAGAATGATTTGAATTTGGGTCTGGAAGGCAAAATCAACAGTCAATACATGGAGTTTAGATCTAAAAGTTGAAGTTGCTGGCAACAAACTGGTGACTAAGCTATTCCGCAAAAGTACGGCGGGTAACACACTGCTTCACGCAGAAAGTAGCCACCCAAGATCCTTAATACGCAGTATTCCCTTTGGTGAATTCCTCCGGGCCCGGAGGAATTGCAGCAAAGATGAGGACTTTCTGGTGGAGGGAGAATGTATGAAGGCACGCTTCAAGGAACGTGGATATCATCCGCAAGTAATTGAAGAAGCCTTTCTGAAAGCAACAAATTTCAGACATGATACACTGTTGATTCCCAAAGAAACGAAAGAAAGTGAGACACAGGAGGTGGTCAGATATATCTCCACCTACCATGCTAGATCTTGGCAGGTCCAGAGCAGCTTAAAAAAGCACTGTTATGTTATGTTATGTTAATTGAATTTTTTGAGCGCACAGCTGCCCCAGCAAAGGGGCGTCCCGGCGCTATAACAGGAAAAAGTAACATAACTAACCACACAGACAAAGTAGGGGGTAATTAGTAAGACAGAGGAAAAAAATAAGTTTTAACAGCTTTCCTGAATGCCAAAAGGTCTTCTAGAGAGCGAATGTAGACAGGGAGTGCGTTCCACAATTTGGAGGCCAACACCGTAAACGATCGGCCACCTAGTCTACATTTTTGGAAACGAGGAACAAGTGCCAGATTTTGGCCGGCAGAACGAAGGCTGCGCGAGGGGGTGTACGAAGTCAGAAGGTGCTGGAGGATGGTGGGAGTGTCAGTTTTAAGAATTTTAAACGCAAAGCAAAGGGTCTTAAACTCTATGCGTCTAATTACTGGTAGCCAGTGCAAATTGAAGATTGTACTGCGGGCTGAGCAGAAGCGCGGCAAGCCCACCAGGGCCCTGGCTGCCGCATTCTGCACCCGTTGGAGTCGCAGGACTTCCGCCTGGTTGGCGCCCAAACACAGTGAGCTCGCGTAATCGAGCCTCGATAATACGCTAGCTTGGATCACCATCTGGCGAGTTGGGGCATCAAAAAATTTGAGGATAGGCCTCAAACCACGCAAAATGCCGAAGCACATGGATGCCACCTTCTTAGTATGGAACGAGAAGGTTAGTTTGGAATCTAACCAGACGCCAGGATTTTTAAGTTCGGAAACAGGTTTTGGGGGAGGTCCCAGCTCCTTAGGCCACCAGCTAGCACCCCACAGATCAGGATGTTTCCCCAGTACCATCACCTCAGTTTTGAGGGCGTTGAGTTGTAGACAGTTGGCCGTAAGCCAACTAGCAACAGCCCTCAGACCATCGCAAAGTTTGATGCCAGTTGGTCAGAGTCCCCGTTAAGAGCCACCGCCAACTGGGTATCATCGGCGTATGATACCATAGTGAGACCCCAACTCTTCGCAACCTCCACCAAAGGTTGAAGGTAGAGGTTGAAGAGAGTGGGGCTCAACGCCGAGCCCTGCGGGACTCCTTGGGTGATGGCATGAGGCTTAGATCTGAACGGTGGCACTACAACCTGAAAGGATCGTTCCGAAAGGAACAATTGGAACCAGTCCAACGCCCTGCCTGAGATACCTGCCTCACCAAGCCTTCGAATAAGAATGGTGTGGGATACAGTGTCAAAGGCGGCACTGAGGTCCAAGAGGACCAGTGCCGCCGTTTGACCTGCATCTAGTACTGAGCGGAGATGTTCAACCATATATAGGAGTGCCGTCTCTGTCCTATGTCCAGGTCTGAAACCATTCTGTGTAGGATCCAGTAGGTGTGCAGAAGCCAGATGTTTTGTTAAGATGTTATTCACATGGGCCTCTGTGATCTTTGCCACCCAGGGAAGGAGGGAGATAGGTCGATAGCTCTCCGGCTTCAACGGTTCCAATCCAGGTTTCTTTATGATGGGCATGACACAGGCAGCCTTCCAGCTAGGTGGGACTTAACCGGTGGTAAGGGATTGCTCCACCAGATGGCGGATAGGAGGAAGGCAAAAGGACGCCAAGTCCAAAAACTGGGCAGGTCTCAGAGGGTCATCCGGTGAGCCAGACTTGACCTTGGCCGCTAGGAGATTAAACTCCTGTTCCGATGGTATGGGAAGAGAGGCCACGCACTGAGAAGTACGCAATGTTAAGGTCGTACTGTCAGGGTCAGCTTTGGGAAAAGAGCGAGATGGCATTTACTTTTTCCACAAAGAAGCTGGCTAACGACTCACAGTGGGCAAGGGAACAAATCTCCGTAATAGGAAGTCTGTTCACTGTGAGCTCCTTCAAGACTTTAAAAACCATTTTGGATGGGTTAGAGCTTGCCTGGAACTCCCGTGCATAGTAGTCAGCTCGGGCCCGGCAGACAGCTCTATGGTATGTCTTTACCTTAGCCAGGTAGCATATTTTTAGGTCTTTATCGTAATTCTTCCTCCATGCTCTTTCAGCTTGTCGGCAGGAAGCTTTAATACACCTAAGTGTCTCCGAGTACCAGGGATTAGGCTGAGAAGATCGATTCCTACTCCAGCTGGCCGGGATTAATACGTCAAGCGCTTGAACAATCCAAGCGCAAAAGATGTTATACCTAGTTGCAACGTCATCCGTGTGTGCCAGGGGTGTAGTGATCAGAAGACGGTGGAAATCCTCCAATTTGAGCTTTTTCCAGGGTCGCCTGAAAGATGTTTTATCGGGCTTCCCAGTAGAATGTGTCACCATTGTGATAAAGAGCTCAATGAGGTAGTGATCACTCCATCCCATGGGTCTAGGGGGTGAGACCTCGGTCAGTTGAAGGTTTGTAAAGACCGGATCCAGAGTATGACCACCCTCATGGGTCGGATGACGGACCAGTTGGGGTAGCTGTACTGCTTCAAGATCGTCCAGCAGACCTCTAACCACTGGTATCTCCATGGCGTCAAAGTTTATATTAAGATCGCCGATGATGGTAATGTTGGAGGAGAACAGAGAGAGAGAGCTTACCAGCTCAGGAAGAGCTTTCCTGAAAGCACTGTCACTCCCTGGAGGGTGGTATATCAGAAGACCTGACAGTGTTTGATGCTGACTAATGCTGATGGAAAAATGGGTGCACTCTGCGCCAGCCAAGTCCATAGGCTTCCAGGTACAGGTGAAGCAAGTTTTAAAAGCCACAGCTATGCCTCCACCTCTCCCCTTGCGATTTAATGTATGTATTGTGTAGCCCGGGGGGAGGGCCAGATTAATAATGGCCATATCCTCATCGCCTAGCGAGGTCTCCGTCATAAAGAAGACATCAGGGCCTTCTAAAGAGATAAGTTCATAAATATCTCGATGATGTTTCGACAGGGATCTGACATTATTGTGCCAGAGTTTAATGGCACTAGGAGGAGGAGGTTCCTTCTTACGATGTAACAGTGCCTGGCTAGGGGCCATCGTCGGTGCCGATAGTTCCCACAAACCACATGGGCAGGTACGGGGACCGCACAGGGGATGCTGAGCCGAGTGCGAACAAGAGGGCAGACTTCGTCTGATCAAGCGAAGAGCCTGACAAGAGTACTGGTGGATCATGCTAGCGACACAATAGTATCCTGCCGCGGCCCACGCGTCCTTAGCGCGGACGGGCGCAGACGGGCAGACTCTGGCTTGACTCAGGCGCGAGTCAGGCGCTACCGCTGCGCGTCACCGCTGCGCGAGTGGTGTGAGCTTTAAATAGAAGCTCACCTGGACTCCTGAGAAGCGCTAGAGCGCTCAGGCAAGTGGCGCGTTAAGCAGTAACCACCCCCAAGATGGCGACCAGACGCCACGAGCAGGCAGCAAAGAAGGCAACAAACTCCGCTCAAAACGCGGTGAGGGCACAATTATGGTGCAAGTGTGGGGGCACAGCGGAAATATTATTAAAAACAAGGGAATACAAAATTAGAGGAACCAAGATAGAAAAACGGTAATTTTAAAATAGAAATAAGCGCAGCGCGCTTGAATTCACAGCACCAAAGTGCGCGTAATGGCACCTTTCCCAAGGCCGAGCAACTAAAGTGCTCGCCTTAAATAGAAGCTCACCTGGACTCCTGAGAAGCGCTAGAGCGCTCAGGCAAGTGGCGCGTTAAGCAGTAGCCACCCCCAAGATGGCGACCAGGCGCCACGAGCAGGCAGCAAAGAAGGCAACAAACTCCGCTCAAAACGCGTTGAGGGCACAATTATGGTGCAAGTGTGGGGGCACAGCGGAAATATTATTAAAAACAAGGGAATACAAAATTAGAGGAACCAAGATAGAAAAACTGTAATTTTAAAATAGAAATAAGCGCAGCGCGCTTGAATTCACAGCAGCAAAGTGCGCGTAATGGCACCTTTCCCAAGGCCGAGCAACTAAAGTGCTCGCCTTAAATAGAAGCTCACCTGGACTCCTGAGAAGCGCTAGAGCGCTCAGGCAAGTGGCGCGTTAAGCAGTAACCACCCCCAAGATGGTGACCAGGCGCCACGAGCAGGCAGCATAGAAGGCAACAAACTCCGCTCAAAACGCGGTGAGGGCACAATTATGGTGCAAGTGTGGGGGCACAGCGGAAATATTATTAAAAACAAGGGAATACAAAATTAGAGGAACCAAGATAGAAAAACTGTAATTTTAAAATAGAAATAAGCGCAGCGCGCTTGAATTCACAGCAGCAACGTGCGCGTAATGGCACCTTTCCCCTGGAATGTCTTAAAAACAGAACCTACGCTAACAAGTGTGGTTGGCTGCAATCCAAGCATCACATATCGTAAGGCAAACTCTCTGAAAGACAGACTGAGTAAAAACGAAATAACTACCAAACAAGGGAAAACATCGGATATACAAGGCTTTTTCACGTGCCTGTCATGCAAGGCGTGTAAATTAAGCCAGAATGTAAAAACAGTATATTACCCAATTGAAGGTAGAGAAAAGTCTATCAAACAACACCTTACTTGTCTATCAGAATATGTGGTTTACATTCTTGTGTGCCCGTGTTCCAAAAAATACGTTGGAAGCACGATGTTTCCTGCTAAGAAGCGTATTTTGGAGCACATGCGGGCAATTGAAAACAAGGATCAGAATTCACCTGTAGCCAGGCACTTTGAGGAATTACATCGCAGCAATCGCAATCTACTCAAGTTCTTTGTGATTGATAAGAAACCCCCCATGAAAAGAGGTGGTGATAAAATACGTAGGTTGCGACAGCTAGAGAGCAAATACATTCTGGATCTAGACACCCGCATACCTGGGGGGCTGAACTCTGAAGAGGAACTGAAATGGCATTTGGGCGAGTAAACTAACACTATTGGAATTAGAGCTTTAACTGTATAGATGTGTTACGCAGTCTCCTGCTTGTGCTCCTTATGGTTTTAATTCACAATTTATGTTTATCACTTTTTTCACGCTTTTTTGTTTGTGATGCACTGTTTTGATTTGAATCAATGAGGACGTATAGTGAATAGAAAATTGAAGAGCTTGTTTCTTTTTATACAGGGAATAATCGCTGAGGAAGATTGAATGAGCAAAATGGAATGCATTAATGGCAATGTATACGGAGACAATCAACCCACTTGGGTACTAAACTGCATGTTGTTGAAATTCCCACATGGGATTCACCAGCTAGAACTCTTTTCATGTATGATTAAAAACGGACAATTTAATGACAATCAAAATATCCCGGATGGGTATAAATAGGAAATGTTATTTACTTCCTTTCCGACAACAGAGTTGTGTATGATTGAAATGCTGTCAATTTCAGTAGTGGGACACTGTTCCAATATGGCCGCTCCTTTGTTGTTACAAATCATAGTCCTATGTTTATGTTCATATCAGGAAGGGATATGTGAAACTTTATTTAACTATATTTTTGAGGAACTCAATTCACCTGTGATCAAGCCGAGTGTTCGGTGAAACGTGTTGGGTTGGTTCCATGTACTGTTGTCATGCTGGAATAAAAATATGAAGAATACGAAATACGATCTTTTGGTCTAAAGAAGTGGTGTTTGAGACTGGAGAAAGAGTGCATTTTACGCTTTTTGAAGCGTTTGTGAAAACGGAGTACTACTGGCAGGAAACCCTCTGACCCTGTTGTGCACCGCAGTCATTGTGTCCTGGTTTCGTTGGAGGAAGTGAAACGGATATATATATATATATATTCACTGAAAAAACCATAGGTTATAGACCATATATAGTTAGGAATTCGCATTTACAAAACCTTATTTTACTCACACAAAACCATTGAAATTCCATATATAGTTAGTTGCACTAACTATATATCGCGCACCCGCAATCCACTGCTGATGATGTCACATATTACATCATTCATGACATGGTCAGTGACATCACTGATGACATCACTGATGACATCTCAAATGACATCACTGATGACATCTCAAATGACATCACTGATGACATCACTGATGACATCTCATTTGACATTACTGATCACATCACTGATGATATAATTCATGTGATAATACGATGAACCTCTTCAGACTCTAATATAACCTTAGATACAATCAGTGTAAACAGAAACTCACAGACTGTCACTCATCCATGGAGTTACTCACACACCTAGTCAGTCATGCAAAGAATCAATCACACCTCCATTTCCTCAACTATACAGTTATACAAACTTTACTTATTCAAACATATACTAACACATATTTACTCTCTTATACAATCCCTGATACAAGTTCACAATGATCCATACAGCCACTCACACATTCACTGGCTCTTATGCACAGTTAGTTATATATGTCAACTCTCACATGTACTGTGTTTTACATATGTACTTACTTTGACATGTAGCACTGAGATATCCATTCACTCACCAATACACTCATGCACACAGTCAACCGCCCATACAGCTGTTTCCACATGCACTTTTGAAACCATACATCTAGTGAATCAACTGCTCACACATCTATGCACAGAGTCATACACCTCCCAGCCACCCACACACACACTCAGTCTCCCATACAAATACTTGGGCAACCAATCAATAACCCATATAGTTACTCATATAGCTACTTATCAACACATGCAACAGTTTACAGAACAACAGACATAATGATGCACAAATTAAGACAGTTTAGTCACTAACCCATGCACTCAGTGAGACACATTTAATCACTCACTCATACAGTCAGTCATGCACCTACTAAATCCTTCATCCAGACACTTATACATCCACTCATTCTTCAATATGTAAGACATATTTTACCTTTACAGAAACATACAGTCACTGGATGTTGTCATCAGTGATGTCATCAGTGATGTCATTTGAGATGTCATCAGTGATGTCATCAGTGATGTCACTGACCATGTCATGAATGATGTAATATGTGACATCATCAGCAGTGGATTGCGGGTGCGCGATATATAGTTAGTGCAACTAACTATATATGGAATTTCAATGGTTTTGTGTGAGTAAAATAAGGTTTTGTAAATGCGAATTCCTAACTATATATGGTCTATAACCTATGGTTTTTTCAGTGAATTTTCAAGGTTTTGTAAATGCTAATTCCTAACTATATATGGTCTATAACCTATGGTTTTTTCAGTGAATTTTCAAGGTTTTGTAAATGCTAATTCCTAACTATATATGGTCTATAGCCTATGGTTTTTTCAGTGAATATATATATATACATACATATATAAACATATATCATCTGTATATCTATATAAATACATACATAAATGCATGCATACATATACTTATATGCATACAGATGCATGTTATTTACATGAAAGTTGAAAAAACACTAATAAAAGCAAAGCTAAAAAGCCACCTCATTACAAACAGAATGGCTTTAACTTAAACGAGGGCGAGATCTATTGCATTTTCAATACTTGTTTACTTTGGTTCCATCAAGAAGGCATTCAGATGTGTCACACATTTGCCATAAATTCTGAATGTTAGCACTCTAGTTGCACATTAGATCACTGTAGTAAAGCTACTGCTCACCAGGGACGTCTGCTGCGGTTATTCAAAGTGCATGTTTCAGTCCGCATGTCAGAATTTTTTTAATGAAATAGAAGAGGATTTGAGAAGTCACTCAAAATGATCCCTAATTTTTCTTTCTGAAGCACTAATCATACTTTCTATGGCAAAATTAACCCCCTCATGTTGTTCCTTTTTAAATTGAGTGCTTTCAGACTTACCACTTCATTCCAATCAAGATGGCTTCTGGTGTGCCATACTTTTGTCATAAGTAAGACTGTTAGCGCTCTAGTTGTTCTTTAGAACACTCTGGGACATTCTGTCATTGGGCTATACTTGGGGTACATCTGGGTGATATTTGGGCTACATTTAGGCTCTTTTGTCTCTGGTGGCCATCTTGGGAGACTGTATGTCAGAATTTTTTAACGAAATTGAAGAGGGTTTAAGAAGTCACTCAAAATGTGCCCCAATTTTTCTTTCTGCAGCACTAATCATAATTCATATGGCAAAATATACCCCCTCATTTTGTTCCTTTTTAAATTAAATGTTTTAAGAGTTACCACTTTATTCCAATCAAGATGGCTTCAGGTGTGCCATACCTTTGTAATAAGTAGGACTGTTAGCGCTCTAGTTGTTCTTTAGAACACTCTGGGACATTCTGTCATTTGGCTATACTTGGGCTACATCTGGGTGATATTTGGGCTACATTTGGGCTCTTTTGTCTCTGGTGGCCATTTTGGGAGACTGCATGTCAGAATTTTTTAATGAAATAGAAGAGGATTTGAAAAGTCACTCAAAATGTGCCCTAATTTTTTTTTCTGCAGCACTAATAATACCTTCTATTGCATAATATACCCCCTCATTTTGTTCCTTTTTAAATTAAATGTTTTAAGAGTTACCACTTTATTCCCATCACGATGGCTCCAGGTGTGCTATACCTTTGTAATAAGTAGGACTGTTAGCGCTCTAGTTGTTCTTTAGAACACTCTGGGACATTCTGTCATTGGGCTATACTTGGGCTACATCTGGGTGATATTTGGGCTACATTTGGGCTCTTTTGTCTCTGGCGGCCATTTTGGGAGACTGCATGTCAGAATGTTTTAATGAAATAGAAAAGGATTTGAGAAGTCACTCAAAATGTGCCCTAATTTTTCATTCTGCAGCACTAATCATACTTTCTATGGCAAAATATACCCCCTCATGTTGTTTCTTTTTAAATTAAATGTTTTAAGAGTTACCACTTTATTCCAATCAAGATGGCTTCAGGTGTGCCATACCTTTGCAATAAGTAGGACTGTTAGCGCTCTAGTTGTTCTTTAAAACACTCTGGGACAATCTGTCATTGGGCTATACTTGGGCTACATCTGGGTGATATTTGGGCTACATTTGGGCTCTTTTGTCTCTGGTGGCCATTTTGGGAGACTGCATGTCAGAATGTTTTAATGAAATAGAAAAGGATTTGAGAAGTCACTCAAAATGTGCCCTAATTTTTCATTCTGCAGCACTAATCATACTTTCTATGGCAAAATATACCCCCTCATGTTGTTTCTTTTTAAATTAAATGTTTTAAGAGTTACCACTTTATTCCAATCAAGATGGCTTCAGGTGTGCCATACCTTTGTAATAAGTAGGACTGTTAGCGCTCTAGTTGTTCTTTAAAACACTCTGGGACAATCTGTCATTGGGCTATACTTGGGCTACATCTGGGTGATATTTGGGCTACATTTGGGCTCTTTTGTCTCTGGTGGCCATTTTGGGAGACTGCATGTCAGAATGTTTTAATGAAATAGAAAAGGATTTGAGAAGTCACTCAAAATGTGCCCTAATTTTTCATTCTGCAGCACTAATCATACTTTCTATGGCAAAATATACCCCCTCATGTTGTTTCTTTTTAAATTAAATGTTTTAAGAGTTACCACTTTATTCCAATCAAGATGGCTTCAGGTGTGCCATACCTTTGTAATAAGTAGGACTGTTAGCGCTCTAGTTGTTCTTTAGAACACTCTAGGAGGCTGCAGTAGAACACAAAGGAATCAACTGACAGTCTCTGTCCTTGTTGGAGGTACATGTTTTACTGAGAATGTCAGACTTCATTTTCACATGACTGAGAAAGATAATGTGAATTTACTGAAAATATGCTTTCAGTTTAGCTTATAGATCCCCTTCCAAACCACTGTGGGAAAATCATGAGATATTAGTTTTCTTTCAAACAATATTCATGATATCACAGCAGAAGGTTTTTTCACATGGTAAAATCATCTTAGAACCCACCACAATTCCTAAAACGAGTATGGTACCATCAACAAATGTTTTATAATGTAACTAAAGTCCTAAAACCCTCTATTAACTACAATGCTTTTTAATGAGGTGCTATCATGTATATTGGTCCCAAGATGGCTGCCAACACTTCTTGGATGAAGTGCTGACAGCCAATCAGATCAGATGTGTGGTTAGGCTCCGCCCAGATATATATCTTTTTTTGAACCTAAATTACTCAAAATCCACTGGAGCACATATATTGAGACCTAGCAAAGGCACATCGGGCTAACAGTCCCTACAATTTTGCCAAGTTTCGTGCAAATCCATTCAGCCGTTCGAGCTAAAAGTGAGGCCAACCGCCCTATGGAAATTAACATGGGAAAAACGCGTTTTGGGACCCCCCTTTTTTCTCGACCCCCCCTTGATGAAACCCCCCCAAATTGTCAGGGGCTGCTCAGAAACAAAATGTTCCATTTTCCTGAAAATTTCAGCCAATTCCGTCCACAAACGCCAAAGTTACTAGACATAGAATTTTCAAAAATCCCATAGAGAAAAAATCCTAACTATATATACCTAGGTAATATATATATATATATATATATATATATATATATATATATATATATATATATATATATATATCTATATCTATATATATATATATCTATATATATATATATATATATATACCGAAGATCCTCTCTCAGGTCACGGACCACTGATCCCGTCGTGCATCTTGTTGGTATCAGATGTGCCGCAAGGAAAGCGCAACCCCCGATAGTGCTGCAAATAGATGCCCTTGGGTCCCCAACTTCCAAACCCTCATTGCCAAATATCATCGAGGCAGATGGCGAAAGGCAGTGCAGGCGCCGCTCACCCGGGAAGTCCCGGAGCACCATATGACAGCAGCTCCTCGATGTTGCCGGTGAGAGGGCGAGCTGGTGTTATTCCAATTACTCAGATACTTGAAGTTAGTTGCCCAACGTCCTGTAGGTAACACAGCCCGGATAGGAAGGGTCCCCTCAAAAGGTGCCACAGGATGCACCTTATTGATTGCCGAAGATCCTCTCTCAGGTGAAGAAAGGGAAGGGACACAGCGGGGTTCGTTCAGGACATTTATTAATGCAGAAAGTCAGCATGACCGGTTTCGGCGTCAAGTCTCTTTAGATGTCGCAGTTCGTGTGAGGTATTTTCCTTTTTGTAACAACGGGCTCCTCCCATTAAGTAACGAGAGGCCCAGCTGCAGCACAAACTTTCGCTGACGTCACATATATATATATATATATATATATATATATATCCACCACCACTCCCGCCTCTTGACAAGAAACGGGACCGACACATGCGTTTTGGAGGGGTCAGGAGATTTATTTCGCCACCATCTTGACAAGTAGGGTTAAAACACCTGGCAGACGCGTTTCGGCGTGTGCCTTATTCATTGCCAGCTCCGTGTTCTAAAACCATGTTGTTGTAGTTTGGGACTTTAGCTAGTGGTTCTGATGTTCCCATTGGTGCCGATGCACCCAATCACAGGCCAAAGATTTTCCTTTGCGAGCAGTGTTCTCTAAGCATGCTGGTGCATGAAGTCCCAGTAAGTCAGTAAGAGTCCCACAAAACCTGGTATATATATATATATATATATATATATATATATACATACATATATATATATATATATATATATATATATATATATATATATACATATATATATATATATATATATATATATATATATATATATATATATATATATATATGTATATATATATATACATATATATATATATATATATATATATATATATATATATATATATATATATATATATATATATATATATATAAATTTAAAGACCATTGCAATGGAATGGCAATTATTAAAAGAGTTCTGCTCAAGAACCTAGAAACATTCATGTCCCACCACCACTGCCCTGATGACAATGCTATTGGTGGTCAGTTGTCGTTTACCCTTGATGTGGCCTATGGTGTTACAAAAGATAGACTAACATTAGGGTCTTTTGTTTGTGCAACTGATGTATTTATAGGTTCCCTCATGTGATGATGAAGGAAAAATAGCATTGTGAAAAAAAATTCTAAGATATGTTTGGGCAAGTGGAAGCCTGGATTGATGCAAGGTTTCCTGGTTTCATGTTCTGCAATTCAGACTTTACATGGTTATCTCGTTGCCTCCTCTATTTGAGATCAAATCATGATACTTTGTGATTAAGTCTATGATAAGCTATCTCAGCGTGCTGTGGTAAATACATATGGGCTATGCATGTATCACAAGGTGTGGTGGTGTTAGTGTTTGGGGATTGATGTATTAATGCAGAAGCCAAAATGAAAACCAGAGCACCCACCCTTTGTCAGTTCATTGACACCATTTGCTTCAGGTAGCTAAAATCTTTACCATTTGTCATCCTTGCTCGAATAAATCCATCCACCCTATCCTCACGCATCCAATTATACATTCTTTCATTGAGGTCATGCAGCCATGTCTTCAACAATTCAATGCTGGACAAGGCTCTATAATGACAAAATGTTGAAACGTACTAGATTTGCAATTTGTTATCAAAATGTTCTCGAGGGGTACTTTCCGTGGCCAGGTTATTAAATGTATGTCAATAAGGAATGCTGCTATTAAAAAAGAACTTACAGATCTAGCAACTGAAATAACAAATCTGGAATCTGCCTTTAGACATTCTAAGGATAAATCTTGCCTACAGTTAATCAAGCAATTAAAGTACACATATAATACTATAGTCACCAAAAGAGCCCATATTGGGGTACAGGCTCAAATATCCAAAAGGCTATTGTTAAAAAATCGAGCTGGAAGATTCTCGCGGCTACATTAAAATTTCAGGATTCCTCCTTTAAGTCTTCACAAATCTCTTCTATAAATGATCACCTTGGTTCTAAAAAATTTCAGACTGGGGAAATTCTCGAAGTTTTTCGTGATTTCTACAATAACTTATATACCCCTTCTAATCAGGCCTCTTTCGAGCAGTGTCAGGACTTTTTGAAATCTGTTCCGGTGAAGTCGGTATCCGTGGAAGATAGCAATTTTTTAAATGGTACGATTACTCCTGAAGAAATTATTGCCGCAATTAAAGCCACTCGGTCTGGGAAAGCTCCAGGGCCTGATGGCTACCCTATTCTATTTTATAAAACTTTTCTTCCTGTGATTGTTCCCAAGCTTCAATCTGTCTTTGACGCTTTTATTAAGGATGGGTCTGTTTCTGGCACGGCGGCTGATGCCACCATTGTAGTGATTCCAAAAGAGGGAAAAGATCATTCAGATCCCAAAAACTTCCGTCCTATTTCCCTTCTTAACATGGAGGCTAAGATTTTTGCTAAAATCTTAGCCAAGAGATTAGAATCCCTTCATTCCTAAACTGGTACATCCCTCTCAAACGGGTTTTGTAAAGGGCCCTCTTGCGCGGGATAACATACGTACGTTTTGCCATATTCTCGGATCAGCTAAACGTTCTCATCTCCCTGCCGCGGCCTTGGCTCTTGATGCTGAAAAGGCCTTTGACAAGGTTTCTTGGCCTTTTCTTCGTGCTGTCTTGTGTGCACATAATCTTGGTGACTCCTTTATTAATATGGTCATGTCCCTATACTCTCAACCTAGAGCTAACATAAGAGTCAACGGTGCTACGTCGTCCTTTATAATCTTCGCCAGGGCACCAGACAGGGTTGTCTCCACTTTTGTTTTTATTATCCATTGACCCTCTCCTCAGATTGATTGAGCTACACCCAGACATTAAAGGTTTTTCTTTTGGTCCTCATCGTATTAAAACTGCTGCGTACGCGGATGATGTCCTTATTTTCTCAGATGATATTGCCTTGGCTATCCCTGCTATCTCGGATACGATCTCCCTTTTTTCGAAGGTTTCAGGGTACACCTTAAATAAGGATAAGACTGAGATGTTCCCCTTGAATGCCTACTGTTTCTCTACGCATATGGGCTCTGCTGGTTTTAAATGGCAGTCTAATCAATTAAAATACTTGGGTATCTATTTTTGCTCTATCTTATATGCTACAATTGCCTATAATGAAACCCAGACTATTCTTAAAACACGGCGTCTTTTGGACACTTGGTCTCCGAAACACATTTCCTGGTGGGGTCGCCTTCAGACCCTCAAAATGATGATTACACCTATTATTAATTTTGTATCCTCTATGCTCCCGGTAAAGTTATCGGATTCCTTCTTTCATGAAATTGATGTTCTGACCTCTAAATTTTTATGGAATGATAAACGGGCTAGAATTGCCTATAAATTCTTGCGGAAGCCTTATGAGAAGGGAGGATGCAATTTTCCTGATTGGGAAAAATAGCAAACTGCCTTTTTAGCATCACAAGGTGCTCTATGGTTCTCTTATCCCCCTATTCATGTTCCCTCCTGGATGTTAATAGAGCAGGAATTGGCTTCTCCATTACGGACTGCCTCCTTTTGTACTGCATCTACCTTGTCCATCCCGTTCTCCCGCTCTATTATTCTAGATACTCTTGCGGCGGTCCGGAAGGTAGACAAGAAAGTGGCGATTCCACTTCACAAATCTAGGTGGTCGTCTATTTGGCGGAATTCTAAAATTAAAATAATATTGATCCTTCTCTGATATCCTATTGGGCTGCTAAGGGGATCTCGCTTGTTAAACATCTTTATAGTTCTAATAATGAGCCATTACCTTTTTCCTCCTTAGCTTAACAACATTCTTTAACTAATTTGGATTTTTATACTTTTCTCAAAATCAAAGTAGCACTTGCTAAGGTGCGTCTTCATCCTACTTCTCCTACGATTACTCTCTTTCAGATATGGACGAAATCTGGTCATGTAGCCTCTAAAATCTGTACATTTTTATCAACTGTTTCATTACCTACTCATACGGTTGCTCAACAAAAATGGTTGCACCATTTTGATCATGGAGTTACTGACCATATTTCTTCAGACACCTGGCAGATGATTGGTAAACTTTCTCTTCGCAATAAAATCGCCCCATCGTTAATGCAATCTAAATTTTTCTCCGTCAACCTTCTTCATTGGACTCCTGTTCGTTTACATTTGCTCAATCTCAAAGAAGATAACCTTACCTATGTTGGAGCTGTGGCTTATTGACAGGTGACTTTCCGCATATGTTTTTTGAATGCTTCTTTCTCCAACCCTTTTGGGACCTCATTCACAAACACCTCATGCTCATCTTTGGTATTAAGTTTCAACTCTCTTTCCCATTAATTCTATTAGGTCCATTAGCTGCTCCAGTCCCTCTCCCCTTAGATCCCATGGAATTACAGCTGTTGGATCTCCTATTGACTATTGCAGTGAAAGTAATTCTTATGGAATGGAAATCCTTTTCCTCTGTTTCTTATCATACTTGGTGGGCTTGGGTTTCCTTTTTACGAAGTGCTCATAGCTTGGTTGGTCATGAGCACCTCTCTCCATCTATTGCTAATGGGGTTTAAAATACTCTGGATAACTATATGGATTTGTCATCAAAGGGGTTGGTTGGCCAATATCCTTTTGATTTGTCTGGCTGAATGGCGTCTTGTTTGTCGGGTTAGTCCGTTGGAAATCCTTCTCTCCTTCTTTCTTCTCCTCCCTCTTTGTCTTCTCTCCTTTTTCCATCTTTTCCCTCTTTTTCTCTTTCTTTCTTCTTTCTTTTTTCCTTTCCTCTCTTCCCCTGATTATACCAGCTGATAGTGATACTCTTGATTGTGGATTCTGCCTAAGATACTTACTTTATCTTAATTAATTAATTTTTCTGTATTTGGCAGGCTACTTTTGTTTATGGATGTATTTGCTACGACTCATTTTTTAATTTCAGTTTCTGATTGCTTTTTATCTGTTATCAATTGTATCACTTATACTTGTATTCTGTATCTTCATTTGCTTCTTTATAACAATAACATTCTTTTGAAATGAAAAAAAAAATGTTCTTGAGGGGAGAACCGCCCAAACTTCACTTACAGTGGTCAGGTTTGGTTGTAATGTACAACATGAGGGCTGGTCTGACAAAATTGCCAGGGCTACTTTTGGTTCCCAGTCCAGCCAGCTCTTTTCTCTAACTTGAAGAAAAAAAAAGATTTAGGTGAGCTGGGATAACTGTGTATGGTTATAGATCTGTGAGCTTGTGCTATTATTTGTGCATTCAAGATATGTGGTGCTTTATAACCTCCTACTTGTTTTTATGTGCAGGCTGCTTCTTAAAACATTATATTTTTTAAAGTGTGGTCTCAAACCTTCTTAACCACATTGTTTAGGTTTTGACCTGGCCGGTGCACTGCGAAGCAGTGCTCCGCCCAGGCGAAAGCTTTTGTTTACAGTATTGGGGACTTGAATCCGCCCCTTCTTCCATTGGCTAGCTCCATAAATGGAGGCTAGCCATTGGAAGAGAGTGGCTGTCAATCACGCTTTCCTCGTGAAAACGCGATTCGGGGGCGTTTCCGTGTCTTTTTTAAAGTCCCGCCCTCTCCTCTTCCCATTGGCTGGAATTTTACCTTCCAGCCAATGGGAGGGGGAGAGGGCGAAAAACACGCCCCCGATTCTGCCGGCCGGGACACCCCCGTGACGTCATTCCCCATATATCCATTTTCTTAATTTGCCTGGGAATCTTCAGTCAGTGTCTCGTGACATTGTCAATCACATCATAGGTCAGCCAACAAGAGTACTTAGGTATACCATTTTTCTATTGGCTGTTTAGGTATGATCTTCCAATACCGATGAAATACATGAGGAATTATTTTTAAGTCTGCAAGTAGCCTGGTAGCACCGAGAAACAAGTGCTGACACAAACATCTGAAAAAGGGCTGCTACAGAAAACAAAGCATTTTTTCTGTAGCATTCATTTATCAGGTGCTTTTTTCGGAGCTCACCTCCCAGTATATAAACAAACGTTTGGCAAATCCAGTATCCTACCGTGCAAACATCGAACCAACGGGCTTTGTATATGCTTGAGAACTAGCACTTAAGTGAACGTTTGCTGCCAGCCAAGGCCAATACATAAAAATAAAAAGAATGAAGTAGGAGCAGCTTTAATTTTAGGGCTCTACTCTTGAGCACCTACACTGTTGCATCCTACGTGAAGTGCAGGGCACACAGGTGGTGCTGCCTGCATGTATCGATTCATAAGAAGCTGTTGCTATGCCTATCAGGCTGTACTTTCCCATACGACTGACTGCAATGCCATACGATGGCCAAACCTACCTGATGATGCTGCAGGTGTTTAATGTCTGAAGTACTTTACAGGCATAAATAACCCGTTTATAGAGTAGATGGTGCAGCTGGACCCATGATGATGTGTGGCTGGGCCAGCCGTATGACTGCACCAGAGCATGTAACTTTTGCCTGCCCAGGAAAGCCGCCTGAGTGACTGTCAGGGGCTGAGTCGTTTGGAAGCACTGTTCTAGTGGTTTCCATCCCCGGGGCAATGCTATGATGTCTTCTCTTTCTTGATAGAGTCTAATGAATGTTAGACCGTGGACTCTGTTCTGATGCTCTCAGGACACAAGCCAGTGTGTTGATGCCTGTCGGCTACAGGAAGGCCCATTTGGCGCCACATCATCTTTGTGTGTGTGTCTAAGTGCAGCAGGTAGAGTCCTCCATGGCTCCGTGCTCGCTGTTCCACTGGTGTGGCCTGACCTCTGTTTCTGCCTATAGGGGACCTGGCCTGGCAGGTTGGGCTGCACTTGCACTGTGGCTTTGGAGCAGAAACAAGTCGATTTCTCTGTGGCGGGCCCCTCTCTAGAGTGGCATAGTGGGCAAAAAAATGATGGATGGGAAAATAGCTGTGAGTGATTTTTAGTGGCTGATACCTTCATATAGCATTCCACCACCCATCTGCCTTGCGTTTCCATATCGTCTCCACGCCTTTTCATATGAGGCCTAAGCTGAGGGTACAAAGGTGTACCTGGACATGTAAGCCAGTACTAAAGTGCCTTATGATACTAACAGGGAACATGAGGTTACAAGTGCGATATGGCAAAGGGCCGGAGTAAGCGAGGCAGTACATTGGCTTGTGAAGGTGTACATGGCCACAGGAGCCGCATCTATCCAGAATACCCAATACCTCGGCATTAGAGGATAGACCTTGGCTTTTGATAGCTGTAAACTGGTGAGTGAGGCTATCCGTGTATTGTGAAAGGAGTAATTGGTCGTGTGACGTTACATCTCCATGCAGATCTATTAGGATCGCTTTGCGTTAACTTATTTGGAAGGGTCCTCCTGATCTGCACGTTTGAGAAGGAAGGTGTGATTTGCTGTCTCTGCGGTGGTAGGAAAGCAAGCAGTAAACCCAACATACTATTCTGTTATCCCGCAGCTCTTCAGTTGTTTTTAGGTTTCGACCTGCGGCAGCGGCTGGGGCGCGGTGGAAATGAGAAGTCCCTGACCTGGAGTACTTGCAGGAGTGGGCCCAGGCCAGTAAAGGCTTCCGCCGCTTCATCGCAGACCCCGAGTTGGCGCGGGAGGTGTTGCGCTGCCTGGAGCCTGCGGACCTGAACTGCCGAGGGGCTCACATCTGGGAATGCAACCCTGGTAGGTGTCTGTACCCTTCCACTTCTTTTAGTCGTAATGGAAGACTGAGAAGAGTTTCTACAACGTTCAATGAATTTGTTAGATATTAAGTTTTAATTTTTATTTTGTTTGTTTTTGTTGATAAGGGGGGAGGTGATGTAGTAATGAGGTAATGCTTATGTATAGAATGTTAACCCAGCAGATTGTATTTGTTATGTTGTGTATTCCTTTATGTATTCCTTTGAATTGATTAGAGTGTTCTGCGCTCGAGGTTCGTTCAGGGACTGTAGTTACTGAACCGACTCCGGGCTGATAGGACGCTCCTGACTGTGGGTGAATACCTGTTGTGACCATTGTATTCATTACAGTGTCTCACCTTAGAGGTCCCATCTTGTACCGTGCGACTGTTACCTTGCACAGCTCTGACGGTTTGACATAGTGTTAACCTGCATCTTTCTATTTCATCCGAAGTCTGACACTGTATTAAACTGGAACTGTGAACATTGCATTTATTTTTAAAAGGAAATAGTGCACTCGGAAAGCAGGGACTGCCAGATGCTTCTGGCCAGCCACATTTTTGCTAAACTAGAACTATTCATAGTGTCGTTACTGGTAATGTGTGTGAGGGGGTAAAATAGTTGGCATGGCCCCCCCCCAACTGTTTCCATCCGCTATATAAATAAAACCCTTGGTACTGACCGGGTATGCGTGCTGCGCAATGGGAATTATTTGCAATGTCAATAGCACAAACTTGCGTAAATACGTGACCTATTGCATTGAAAATGCAATAGGTCTCGCATTTGCGAGAGATTAAGCTATTGCCATTGTAAATGACAATGCCATTTATTTATCTGTTTTCAAAACCAACACATAAAAAAAGTTTGTCATTTACAATGCCAATAGCTCAAACCTTTGCAAAGGCGAAACCGTTGCATTGTAAATGCTTGTTATTAGATGGTTACATTTATATTTTTGTTATTTGGCTCTTAAATGGTTTACAATTGGTAAACACCACATTCTGCTGTTTTCCCAATTCTAACTAAAACTGTAAAGAGCTCTCTTTTGACAGTATGAGGTACATAAATGCAAATCCACAAACTGTCAGACAGCCAGTATGAATGGAATATTAGACACAGCCTCTGAACCTTGAGTAATGTACCAATTCATGGTAAGGAAATTCAATCTGTTGACGTGCTGAATTCAAATGCCCCCACAAAATTTCAAACAAAGGAAAAGCCAAATCCCAGTTTCCTCTTATAAAATTTTAAAAGACAGATGCTATTGCATCTTTCATAACTCCTAAAAATGTGACAAGTATGGAAAGCAATGAGACAGTAATTTACGAGTGTGTTGTAATGAGGCATTCACTAAAAACTGGTGGATGTGCCCCTTGTCCATCTATCGATTTCACCACCTCATTTACAGATGAGGGAACCACTGGTTTTCTGACCAAAGAGATTCAACTGGTTCCAATGTCATTTTGCCAGTAGTCCATCTGATGTCCTACTTAGGGCAAATTATGAACACTTTGAACACTGTTGTTCCCTGTTCTCAATGGCTATGCCTTGCACCAACAGCAAAAATGTCCCAGAGTTCTGGGAAAAAGCTTCCAACACGTCAAAGAAATTTTTTATTTGCTGTTCTAAAAACAACGCCCCACATAAGGGGTATGGTTATTTCTGAAAAACAAATAATGCCAACCCCCTTCTTGACTTCTAAATCTGCTTTTCCTGTCACTTTTCCTGTCACTGCTAAACACAGCTCACATCTAGGCCTGCCTGCCTTTGTGCTTCTAGACAGATCGGCGACAAACCTGGAAAGGGGTAAGTTTACACGAAGAGGACATCCTCCACCCACAGGCTGGCATTAGGTATGAGAATGACACCCTCAGAAACTCTAATAAGAACACATGTGGACCTCTGGAAGATTCAGAAGAAGGACTGCTCTGCTGAATGAAGAAGGAAGACTGGGTCTGCTTGGCTTGAACCCAGGTACCCCAGAATTGATTCCAACGGTCAGTTGTCTGACCTCCTATTTCAGCACCAATTGGACCTACCTGAGCCCTGCAGATGTCCTCTGATGACGTGAGTCCTGATCACTAAGGAGTGTCCCAGTTCCTGGGCCCTTGACTGGTATCAGGGTATACTTCTCCTATTTTCAAAGCAGTGCTATAGATGAAAATCCAGAAGTTTGGGTCTCTTCGGACCGCAACATTCTCCTCACATCATCAAAGGCCCGAGTGTCTCCTGCCAACGTGAACTTCCAACTACGACCTGCTCTGCGTGCCAAACAGTGACTGCTTACTTCTCGCAGCAACCATGAGAATGAAGCTTCAACTGAGGCTCCTCACATGGATTTGGAGTAAGAGAAGGAAAACTCTTCAACCGGATGAACCTGATCCCTTTTTCTGAATCTTGCTCTATTGCGGTTGGCCTGAACTTGTGACTTTGACCCAGTCCAATGCAACCAGATAACCATGTTGAAGATTTTTATGCATTTATACTTTTGTGAATTTAACATTTTGCTAAATATGGTATTGAACTCAATTACAATTGTACATATTAACATAGTACTCTTGTCTTTAAAACCATTTTCCTTTGATGTATAGAAGTGTTCTTTCCTGACCCTTGTTAACCAGGTCTCATTTATGGGTGAGTACACATATTTTTCAAAATGGATGTCACCCTTGTCTTCCCCGTCACAATTTCCTATTGGCTATTTCTGCAGCAAGTATTCAAGCAGAATTATATTTGATTATTTCCATTGTCATTGTTCATGATGTTCATGATGGAAAATCATGAGTGATGCATTGTGCTTCTTAGCATTGTTTTTACCAACAACTTTAAAGATTAATACCACCCATTCCACTGATTGGAATGTGGTTATTTTTGTGTCATATTATTTATTAAAATGTAATCTATTATTCTAAATTGGTTTGGAAATTTTCTGGTGTTGAGTATTTACTTTATTACTACTTGAGTGCTGCATAAATACTTTACACTTGCCTTTAAGCTAAGCCTGGTTTTGTACCTAACTACTAGAAAGGTTAAGCACAGGTACGTTTCATGTTTTTTTGGCTCACCCTGACCGGGACTGGGTCTATTACTTGAGTTGGTTTTTCAATTCTCTCAACTACAACCCAATTTCCTACACTCCCAGTGAAAAATTGAATCCTGATAAATGGGCAGTATCTACCTGGTCTGATTATACTTAATATTGGCACCTTTGCCATTCACTAATAGCTGTCTGACAATAGAAATAAATTCACATTTTCCAATATTTTACAGAAATCTCCCAAAGTTATCAAGGGGTGCTGCACCGTGTTTCCTTCACCACCGGCACACAGAACACATTGGGTCAATCTTGACACTTAAAAGGGCATTACAGGACATTACACTTTGTCATATGTGTTCAGAGTAACGATGTCTACTGTTGAGAAAAGTTCATCTGAAACAGTTGGAGCCACTTCTCTAGAAAATATTTTTGTGTGTTTTGATGGAGTCAGGATCTTTAAACCTCAATCTCTTGGTATAGTCATCAAACAGAATGCCCCACTGGTTGGATGGATCTTTGGTAGTCAACTTGAAGTGTTGAGGGAGAGCTAGCATTCAGAATTAATTCGTATTTTATTGAAATCAATGCAACAATAATGACAGAGAGGATGGTATGCAGCCATAAATGTTTATTTTGGAAGTTGAAAATGATTAATGAAACATACTATTACAGGAAATATGTTACGGTACTCACAGAAGCACAGAATGTAAATACCCCACAAGTAAAGAATGCAATGTATCCAAACCAAGTTTTCCATAAAGAACTAGGCCTGGTTAAATTAAGAAATGTAAATACTATGGTAATTTCTAAAGGGGAAAAGAGGATCAGCATCACATGAACCTCAGTAGAAGTTCTGAAAATTAGAAAGAGTGCTTAGCATGAAGCCCTACACTTTGAGAAATCAGGAAGGTTTAGAGCTCTGCTCTTTTCTAATTCAGGAAAGGGTCTCTGCCCTAACTACAATGGAACACTAATTAAAAGCATCATTCAAAGTACCAGAACATCCACATCTCGCTCCCACAGTCCAGAGCCTATCCCATAGTGGCAGAGCCCGGGAACAGGCAACCCCCTACATTTCCATCTAAACACAATTAAGTTTACATCTGTTTGTTCTTGAGTTGTGCATCTTTCCTTCTATGCTGAGTACAGGAGACTCCATAAATTTTCATTTCTCCACGCCTGCTGTCAACCTTTTGTTTTCATGCCTCACTATCAATAAAGTACAAAATAATGAGCCTTTCTCTTCCTAATGAGGGACTTGATAACACACCTGCAAAGAAAGGAATATTAACAGCACGCTAACAATAAAAAAATGTGTAGCACTTGGTAAAGGCTTATGTCAAATTAAGTTAGCTTGAAAATCAAAATGGAAGCACATTATAACATTGTTGATCATAGGATAGCAAGCTGCCATTATTATAAGGTAACTATCCAATAAATATCAATAGATAGGACATGATAATGCACAAGTACAAACCCATAGTCCTGATGGTGTAGCAATGCACGTGTGGCAGGGAGCCAGAGAGTCCGTGACACACACATTGGCATACAAATCAAGACACAACACAGTTGCAAACTTTATCAACAAGTGCGTATCAGTATGGACAAGAGAAGTGCCACGATATGCAGATCAATGCAGCAGCATGCCTGAATGAGGAACGTAGGAAGTCGCCCATGTCCACCTCAGGGGAGTCCATCACCAACACAATTCAGTGCCAACCCGCGTTGGTTGTCCGCGCCTGGATCATGAGTCCAGGCCAATGCAGCCATGTCCACTGTCACCTTGGGACATGTGACCAGATTTCCAACATGCAACCAGGTGTCGGGACATGTGCAATGGGTCACATTCAGTTGTGACTGCAGGTACCTTGTCACTCATCCATGAACGCAAGTGCAGCAGCGTAGGCCAACATCACCAATGAGCAATCGTTGTCCACCACATCTTACATTTTATCAACGTAATCCATCAGCTGACCCGGACAGATGTGCTGACTCCAACCACTGGACCCAATGTTCACCAAAACCCAATCGGGTAGTAGCTCAATGTGCTCACTGCACAGGAGGACTCGTGCGATCTCCCCGGTCCAGTTTTCAGCCTGCATGCCAAAAATCTATGCATGCCATAAACAGGCATCACAGTGACACTCCTGGTCATGGGCCAACAGGGGGCGCACACACAAGTCGAAATCCAGGACATCCATGGACCACTCAAATATGCACGAGCGACAATGCAATACAGGCTGAACACAGATGACGTCCGCAAGGTGGAATCTCAGCCGGTAACTGATCAGCAGCACTGCCAACAGCAGTGCCCCCAGTACATGCTGCAGACGTGCACTGTACACGTCCACAAAACTGGAGTCGAGCATGTGTCAGGGATGGTCTGCCATTGCGTCAGTGGCTCTGATTGAACCAGCACTGGTTTGCCCTACACTAGTCCTATGAATGAAATGGCACAGCTTGGTGCAATGAGCAGTGTCTGTGTGCAACAGGAGCATGCCTGGGGTGGGGTGGGAGTACGTGTGAATGCCATTTCACGCACGCTAACTATGACATACGACTTCTGCGTGTGGGATGTGTACACGTTGGTCTCACTTCGGGCAGTGCGTAGTTTAGGAGTTGCAAGCAAATGCCATTGTATCTGTCAGGGGGTGCTGGCCACATGCCAGTTCCTGCTCGGAGATGCAAATGTGCTACCGCCTGATAGTTCAGACAAAGAACCTTTCATCCCTACAGTAACTTCACCATCTGCATGCATACAGGAGATGTACAGAGGCCTGGCGTGGGTGTGGTGGGATGTTTGCGACCCTAGGAACACCGTGACACTGGCCTTTGAAGGTGTGCGGCCACCTGAGTGTAGGCCAATGATCCGGACAGGGCGGACACAGGTGTACAGCCCATGGCTGGCTGTGATCACGCTGCGAATGAGGCCAGGCAACTGACCCATGCATCCGCAGGACTGATACACATAACACTTGGCATGCATGTGCCAAGACCCCGAGCAGTCTTGCGCTTATACATGTCGTCGTACATGCTGCCCCTTTCTCCTGGTGCATGCTACATTGCAACATTGACTACTGTGACTACTGTGGCTGTATTGGTGACTACATCCCAACACAGAGACACACTTTCCACACTTCCTGTCGAAGGCCAAGTCCGAGCCACTCACTGCTCCCCCTGCGGAATCAGCACACCCCTGCGCTGACCTGACCTGACATACACCAGACCAGCCCTCGCTGCTTGTGCATGCAGGGGGGTGCGTGCGAAGCTACATGTCTAACGCTGAGGTGACATGGTAACTTCTGCTGAAGACAACACACTATAATGTTGCAGGGCCCATGCCCATCATGCTGACACAATGACCACACGGACACACTTGTTCAGATGGTGTTAATGGCTATGAGCACGTGCGCACGGCCACCTTTATTAGCAGGCACTCATACCGAGTGACACCTGTGTTGGATGTGTGTGGGGTAATGTAAATGTAAATGTCATGGTACTTATAGAGCGCACTGTCACCAGACGGTCACCTTGCGGTGTCGCCTATTCGGCTTCCTGGCGCTGATACTCATACCGCTGTGGAACCCCTCCTGGCTTTCCCTGTGAAGTGTCCACTCCTGGGCACCCCCAGGGTCAAGCCAGGCAGCCTTAGCGCTCTTGGGGCCGGTGTGGAGGCTAAGCAAGCTATTGCCCAGAGTTGCAGCGTGGGGCCCATGATTAGAATAGGCACAGAGGCGAGAATTAACAGGTCCGAGGAAATTGAGCCCGAGACCCCGTCGAGGTGGGAATCGAACCCTGGTCCCTGGCCAGAACTCTGCATCAGGGTCTGCCGCTCTAACCATTGAGCCACACTCCTCCACACTCGGTCCACTATTGTGTGCACACCAGCCGG
The DNA here is from genome assembly GCF_964263255.1 of Lissotriton vulgaris. Lineage (NCBI taxonomy): Eukaryota > Metazoa > Chordata > Amphibia > Caudata > Salamandridae > Lissotriton > Lissotriton vulgaris. Next base: position 1,136,809,571 of record NC_141697.1, read on the forward strand.
CAAGGGCTGCCTGGTGCAGTCAGAAATCGACAACAGTGTACATCGTAAAGGACGCAGCCATTCAAACATAAAGGACCCATGACTTGTGCTGCACAGAGTTAGTGGCCCCGGATGCACAGCATCCTGCACGGACATACCGCCACGGGCCGCTGACTTGCGGTGAACAGGGTTGATGGCACCAGGTCAGTGTTCGATCACCTCTGTGACTCTGATCTGGCTTTTGTTCGGACAGACGGCCAGCTATGGTTGGCGAAGGCTGCAGAGGGTCGCAGGACTGGTGCTTGGAACTTGCACCAGCACATGGTAGGCCCTCATTGACACACGCCAGTGTAGGCAGGTGAGCTGAGCCTCGTTGATGCGCTGGGGCAGGCATGACGGGTCTGGCGACTAGCGGCCCGGGGTGCGGTAGGCGCACAGGGACGCAGGCCCCGCCGCACTCGGTGGTGGACTTGTAGCGGGCTGAGAGGCGCTGCCCTGGCAGAAGCATTGTCCATTCCGAATGAGAACCACAACCAGTGTGACAGGCTTTTTTTTCACACCCCAAGCAGGCCTGGCGTACGCAGGTTCAACCCCCTAAGCACGTGCATGCAGGGGGGGATGTAACATGCAAAATGTCTGCGTTCTGTCCCACAGCATGTGGGGACATGGTAGCGTCCACTGGCAACTACACTTCATGCACCAGCAGTTGATCTCCACCTGGCCATTTCCGTGGTTTGCACTCTGTGGTCTGTCCGGCACCTCCAGGTCACACCTGGCATTGGGTAGGTTCACATTCCTTGCTGCTCTCGCACATGCCCGCTCCATGCCTCTCCTCACAACCTGCTATTGTGTGTCTGTGGTGCCATGCTGTGGCTGGGTTGTGGGCATGGCAAGGCCGAATTGCCAATGGAGTCGTGTTGTCGTGTCTGGTCGGTTGGCATGTTGTGTGTCAAGTAGGATGTAGTTGTGCTGCGTGCCCATTGGCAGTGTCGTGAGTTACATGACTGTAGGCTGGAGGTGTGTGGTGTGTTTATTTTGGACTGCATTGGCATGTGGGCCATCCTGGGAGCGCTGGGTGATAATGGGCAGTCAGGAGATGTGAGTATCATGCACTCTGCCTGGAGAGTTGGCCACAACATTGTTGAGAATTCCGAGCGGTCCACTATTGCCTGCACATTCATGGTATGTGTGTGCTTTCTGTTGTGGTAGTTGTGCGCAGTGTGGGCAGGAGGTACGAGGGGTACATGTGTGCAGTTGATTGTCCCTGACACATGAGGGAATCCAGGTATGGTGTAGGGGCTTTGCTTGGTCTCCAGCTGCTCCTGCGCAGGGTGGATGACATGGGGGTGCTGGGGTACCAGGCTGATGTTGTCATCCAGGACAGGTGTGATGACCTTGGATGGGGCTGGCTATGTGACTCCTCCAACTTTGGCAGTTGTGGGTTGGATGGGAACAGAGGCCGGGTATGTGCTGCAGGGCCAGCAGCTTTGTCTACGGAGGGATGTTGGTTGTCCGCAGGGTTGGGGCCGTAAGCAGGTGGGGGATGTGGGTGAGGATGCGGGGGATGGTTGCCCTTTTGGGCCTGTAGTGGGCAATGTCCTCCTCTGGCATTGGGTCTGAGCGGCAGGTGCGTTTCAGGTGGGTCCGCTGTCTTTGTGTCTGCTGCCTCTGTGGTGTTCCGGGGAGGGGTGGGTCCTGGGGCTTATGGTGGGCCTTGGGTGGTTGCAGTGGGGGTTGTGGCTCTCATGAGTATCCACATTGCATGATCATTGTCTCCATGGCATCTGTAAGTCTGCAGGTGTGGCTCCTGGCTGGGCTCCTTTTTATGCTGCAGGTAGTTGTCCTGCTTAACACCAGCAAAAGGCCGGTGTTAATTCCCTGCTGCTACCACAGCTTATTGCCTGTTTTTGGTTCGCATTGCAGATCTGGCAGTTTGTTGTGAAAGCGGTGTTGTGCTTTTTTTTGTGTGCTTTTGCACGGGAACGCCTACTCTGCATCTCATTAGGGTTAATTGGTGGTGTCCACCGTGGAGATACATTTTGGGGCAGTTATGGAGGGGATACTGGCGATGTCTGCAGTTTGCACCAGCTCGTGAATGGGGTGTTAAATCTATCTCCACTTTTGATGCGTTAAGGTGAGGATAAATCGGAGATGAGTCCTTGTGAATATCCCCCAAGTTTTTCCTTACTGTCCTTGGTTATGGCTAATTGAGTGAAATGACCCCACAATTGCTTTTTACTTTTCATGAGATTTCACATAAGTTAAACTGACTTTCTTCTGAAAAGGGTGTGAAGTGAGATTCTGATGTAACATTTTGCCACATTTTGTAGCAAACCTTTTCTTCTACAACTTGTAAAAGAGAGGGATATGAGAAGAGTAGTAATACATTCATTTCATCTTGCTTGTATCTTACTTCTTATTTTGTGCTTTACTTTTGATAGTCATAACTACAGCCATATTTTCAATAAAAAAGGGAGCAAATAAATGCAATATGTTTCAAATATTGCTGCATCTCCAGGCTCAAACATAAAGCATTTTGATTTAAATAAATGCAAATGATATGTATTAAAACATGCACACTGTGATTACTGCACAGGATACTAATATGATGAATTTCTCAAATTTGATGGAAATATAATGCTGATATTATATTTCCTGCAAATTTGAGAAACATGAACACTGAAGTCAGTTTAAGAATGGAAATTGCTATTTTATATTTGGGTTTAACGATTAAGGAATTTTCGAAAAAGAGCAAAGAAAACACATGAGTATTTACATCTCATTTCGTTTTTATGTAATAGAACCTTCCTGTACTTTAAATGGAAACATCTTCTGTGCCTGTGTTGCTAGTTTTTAAAAACATTTTTATATTTTAAACTATTTACATATTTCCACAGTGACATAGCCCTATGAGAAGTGAACCTGAAAAATACACACCTACCTCATTTTGCAAGCATCTCAACGTCATAGCTCTGATCGTCTCACTCATCATTTTCCACTCTGTCCATCATCAAGAAAGCGTAGGAAATGGAACTATTAGCCACCTGATTTGCTGCCATCATTGTTGCACCTGGATGATACTTTTCCACCATACGTATTTTCAAGAATCCACATGTCTGGCCTTGATGTGACCTTGCATTGTGGAGCTGTGAACACAATGATGCAGTTTATCTGCAAATGACTGAGTCATTTGAATGACTGCCAGGTGGAACAAGACAGTTCATGAACGCTACAACTGTGGCTTACCAAGGGATAACTGTACCAACTGAGAGCTGAACTAACACCTGATACATATTAACAAACTTTGCATTTGAAATCGAGATGTTGCAGTGGCCCGTGGTACCTACAACTCCCATTGTAAATGCAGGCTGGACTTCCATCTAAAAGAAAATGCACACAGCAGCCCATATTGTTCCTCTCGCAATTCGAAGAGACACTCTAAGGACAACTGCGAAATTCCTGCTCCAACAGCTGCATAGAAACTCTACTTTAAAAAAAAAACTTAAACTGGATTTTATTTCTGAATAAAGTAGCAAACGTTAATGATCTTCAATGGTCTGATTCGAGAGCTTTATTTAGTAAAAAAAAACAAAAAAGGTAAAGGATGGGGAAAGCAGTTGGAATATATTCAAATTTCTTGATAGGTAATTTAGGGGTAAGGATGTAGAAAATGAAGTCAACTCTATCGTGGAAGTAAATGTCTCATCTGCCCTTCTTTTTTATGTTTCCTTAATTACTCAGAACATCCAGGATTCAATTCTTCAAACAGTCCTACTCTGTACGACTGTTGTCATGCTGTCAATTCTATGTCAATGTCGAAATATCTCACACATGTTGTCATTCTAGGGTCATGTTTTTTACTTGTTTGCAATATTTATGTTTAAATTTCTCCTTTTCCTAAAATATGAAGACACTGACAGCGAGAGGGATTCACCTGCACAGTGAAAAGCAAGTTAGTGGACCGACGTTTCTGATCTACATTCTATGCAAAACTAAATGTATAATATAAAACATACCATACTATATAACATAATATATATTATATGATATATCATAAAAAAGACATTAAGGGAATGCATGGGAAAGCGAGCTCTGAAAAACGTGTGAGAAACATCTGGAACTGTTGTACATAATAACACATATTTTGAGGGGTTTTGAGGGGTTGAACTACATAGCACAGTACAATACACACAACCTCTGAGCAAATAAAACATGAATCAAAGCTTTAGAAATTATAACAGGATAAAAATATTATTACATCATGCACAACCTTCAGAAGGCTTGGCACATTTTCTCGTCGAACCTCTAAGCAATAGTAGGAACACTTGTGCACTACTGAGCTGTAATCTTATTTCTTGCATCCTTTGAGGCATGTCCAGACTACATTGTTAGTTCTATTGTAGCTGGAACTACTTCTTCAGCCATATGAAACTCATAATAATTCAGGCCCTGGTTTCATGGAGGCACTGAGTCTGACAGTACAGTGGGATGTACTGTTAAGGTTCAGCTCTTTCATCATCATCATCCTCGACATCAGCAGGCTGCCCGCCTGGAAGTGCAAAGTAGAAGGCTTACAATGCATATTTTTAGGTCTGGTGTTAGCCAGTCCATTTTGTTTTTACTTAAAAAATATACATAATATATTAGCAAATAAGAGCTTTCTGCCAGCTCTCTTCATCAATTGTTTTGTTCCACTTACCACAGCATACAGCACAGGGCACTGGGATATTCCTCTTCAGCCATTGGTTTGATTTTAGCCTCATGTTATTTTGGGTCAGCCCTCAGGACAGCCATTGGGTGTTTAGAGGATGTATTCAACACATTTACTAGCTTCATTTGCATTCAAAAGGGGCAGTACCAACAGCCCACAAAGAAGTTCATGGGCAGTTGACACTATTGCCACTAGTTAAAAGGGGGAAGTTTATTGAAAAACAAGAGTAAAAGAATACAAAATATGAAAAACATAATATATGCATTGTAAATTGAAGAAAAGGGAAAACAAACACAATGAAGATAGGATATTGTACAATCATGGCTGTAACTGAATTGCAATATAACAAAATAACATTATAACATTAAGAGAATATGCTTGTGATTCATATAAAAATGAGATAAACAAAGATATGACAATATGTTTTTAGAATAAAGGAGGGATGTCATGGAGGTTGAATAACTTCTTGCTGAATAGGTGTTAAGGAAAAGGAGCGCTTAGCACTAGCATCAATAAACGTTGTGACTGGTTACCATAAATTCAGACGTTTTATAGCAAAATGAATGGGATGTCAAGTCTATGATTGTAACATACGGCATATCACCAAGCTTGAAATGATAATTCATTCAAATCTTCCCAATTTTTAGTAATTTGTTGAAATGAATAGCTAACAATAGATCAATAATCCTCATATTATGTGTGTGGTCCTCCCAAAAATAAGTGAGTATCAGGAAAAGAAAAACTAGTATAAAAAATTGAGTTAATCTGGGACCAGACAAGTTTCAAAAAATGATGTACAGGTGTACAAGTGAAAAGAAGATGTTTTAAGTCAGCAGCTTGGGACGAACAGGACCAGCAAATGTCAGGTATGTCAATGTTCCTTTTATGCAACAGGACTGGATGGAGTAAAAGCCTATTATAGATTAAAAAAAACAATGTTTGAGTGGAGTTTGCAACCCTAGAAGACTTTCTAATCTTAGTCCAAATTTTATTCCACATAAGAGCAGACCATTTTATCCCAAAGTCTTCTTCCCAAGCAAGTTCCACCTTAGTTTTTTGTCTATCAGTGGGCAGAAGACGTAGATGAGAACAAAACAGTGGAAGCTCTGGGGGAAGATTGTAGGAGGATGTGTAAATTGTTAATAGAAGGTGAGCCAGAGAAAGAGTGGGACAAGACTTGAGCATAAGCAGTTAGTAAGGCCCGGCTAAGGAGGTTGTATTTAAACTGAAAGGATGGAGGTCGGTGAAAGAGTGAGCTAGCTCTGGAGAAAGATAGAAGAGTATTTTGGGAGAAAAGTTGACGAACCCAAATGAGACCTTTTTGTCTCCAAGATTTCCAATAAAAGGGTTTCCCACAAATTAATAAAGCTTTGGTATGCCATAAAGAAGAATCTAGTAAGGAGGTTGGATCAGTAGGAGGTAATGATGGTCCACAGTTTAGGAGGTTACAAGTATACTTAGTAATAGGGGTAGATATAGATTGTGGTCTATAGGTGAAAAAAAGATATTCTTTAAAGGAAAAAGGAGAAAGGAATATGCGTTTGAGATCTATCCAACAAGGACAATCTAACAAAGAATCATCAAGCCTTCTAGAGGCTTGACGAAGTAAGAAGGATTTGTGATAATTGAGAAAATCTGGATAATGTGCTCCACCTTCTGATTTGGGTCTTGTTAATCGGAGTATTGACAAGCAGGTTTTTTTTATTCCACAGAAAAGATGAAAGCAAAGAAATGTTTTTTAATTTTTGTTAAAAGGAGTAGTAGCAGGAATATTCAAGAGAGTATATAACATAACAGGAGAGAGCATAATTTTAATAGTGTGTAAGTGACACCACCAGGAGAGGTATAGGTGATGCCATTTAGTTGTCAAGGCGGAGATTTTTTGTAAACATTTCTCCAAACATAAAGAGATTGTGGCTGAGAGTGAAGGGGTGAAAACGAGTCCTAAGTATTTAATATGCTGAGAATTCCAGGAGAAATTTGAAACACTAAAATCATCTTTAAAAAAGTATACTTAGTTAAAGGCAGTATTTCACACTTACCTTTATTTAGTTTGTAACCAAAAATGGAAACAAAAAGCTCCACTTCACTAAGAAAGGCTGAGATAGAGGAATGTGGATTCAAGACAAAAAGTTAAATATCATTAGCATATGCAGTCAGCTTGACTTGTGTCTCATTTACTTGAAATCCCTTTATGTCATAATTTTGACGTAATCTGGATAGAAAAGATTCCAAAGCTAAATTAAAGAGAAATGGAGATAAGGGGCAACCCTGTCGCACACCTCTCTTCAGATCAAAATATGAAGATGTAATGACATTTACAAAGACGGCTGCACGAGGATTGGAATAGAAGATCGAAATCAGAGAGATGATCTCTGAACCAAAACCAAACCATTTAAGCACTTGGAAAAGGTATGACCAGTTAACTCTATCAAAAGCTTTCTCTGCATCTAAAGCTATAGCAGGTAAATAATGAGATAAATGGGAGGATTTAAAAATGATATCAAAGAATAAGCAAGTGTTATCTGAAATAAGATGACCTTTTATAAATCCAGACTATTCCGCACCGAGTAATTTTGGAAGGAAGGTTTCTAAATGCAAAGCTAATGCCTTTGAGAAAATGTTATATTCTAAGTTGACAGGGGAGATAGGCCTATAATTTTTACACTTTAAATCCTTGCATTCTTTAGGAATTAGACATATTAAAGCCTCCAAAAAGGATCCAGAGGATTTATATAAAAGTGAAAATAAATTAAGAAGGGTAAGTAATTTGGGAAGTAGTAAAGAAGCGAAATGTGTATAAAATTCCATTATGAATCCGTCCGGTGCAGGAGCTTTATCCTTCTTTAAATAAAGCAAAGCAGTAAGAAGTTCTTGTTGGGAGATATCTGCTTCTAAAGGAGTAAAGTCTATTTGAGTGTCATAGGTACGATGAGTGTTGTCAAGAAACTGTGTGGTGTGAGATTGTGAGGGAACCATCTCAGGAGAGTAAAGTGCTTCATAAAAGGATAGAAAATCATTTGATATTTCTGAATCATTTGTTCGTAGGGTGTTTCGTTCATCCAAAATACTATCAATATCAAGCCTATTGTGTTTGACTTGTATATAGTTTGCCAAAAGCTTACCCGCCTTGATTCAGCCACCATAGAACTTAGCACAAGATTTTAACAAATAAAGTGATGCATTTTCAGTTTATTTTTCATTAACCAGTTGGCTGCTAGTGGTTTTCCCCTCCTGTGCTGGAAAGTAAGATTTATCATTGTTCATGACAAGGTCAGCTCGTCATAAGCACAGATCCACTGTGCCTCATGACGAGCTGAGCTCGTCATGAGCAGGGAAGGGGTTAAATTGAAATTTGCCTTAATAAGTTGAGATGAACATTGCTTGGAATTAGAGGAAAAATATAATGCTCTAGTCTCTTTATTTCAGCCAACAAATCATTAGCGGCTTTGCATGAATTTTTTGGCTTCCTAGAGACAAAACCAATACTAAAACCAATACTAAAATCTCTTGCAATTGTTTGAAAGCATACCAAACTGTATGAAAAGGACGCGTGTCAGATTGGTTTAAGGAGAAGTATTCATGAGAGAAAGAAGAGAAAGAGGAGGTGAATTTGGGGTCTAAAAGGAGTGAGTTATTAAAATTCCACTGTGGGAGTGTGGGCCGGATAAGCAGACGTGGAGGCTGAATATACTGAGTCAGTCGACTGGTTTTATTCAAGGTTTTAGTTCTCAGGATTGTTAGAGTTCTTGGGAGGGCTATCAGCTTTCTCCCCAGTTTCTTTTTCCTCGTGGAGTTCTTCTTCTTACGCTGAGCTCCCTTCCGTCTGTTCTTTGCCTGGGCTGATGGATCTCCCACGGAGGCTCATAAGAGAAGAGAATAAGGAGCCGTCAGTCACCTCTTAACAATAAGCCCTTAGGCTATTTTAATCGTCACCACACCGGTGTAGTATTTGGGAACATCTTGTGTCTAGATAGTTGCAGCTAGTGGGGTTGTGACGAGGGCAGAAAGGGTACTATTGTGCTCTAGGACGGAATGAGGTTTTAGAAAGTCGCAAAATATGTCCCCCCTCCCCTCAGCAACTAATAAAACAAAAATGTGTGAGGGAATAGGAGCATGCAAAAGAAACCTGTGTTATACTCTCGCACCCTCCCCTCCCTTTCAATCGTCCGCCTCCCTCCTGCCGGTTCCCTCTTTCTCCCGCTTGTGGTTACTCACCGCCTCTGCCGCAACTCTCCTGAGTTGCCGCCGCTCTCCAGCCTCCTCCGGTGGGGACCACCACTCCTCATACCACTTCTTGTCTTCTTCTCTGGTTTCTCAGTTTTCCTCCTTTGTTCCGACGTCCTTCTCTGCTGCTTCTCATCCACTTCCTGACTCCTTCCTCGCTCTGGGCAGTTCGCGCCTTTCGCCAAGGTTTTCGGACCTTTTCACTTCTGGGGGTGTAGTGCTTCCAGTGTTATTCCCTCCTTCTCCCGCTGTCAATGCACAGACGTCGCATTCCTGTAGAGGACAGGGGGGAGTTACCCTTTCAGAGGATGTTGCTATGGGAATCCGAGTTTGTGATGCGGTCCCCACAGGTACGGTGAATATAGCGGGTCGTTCCGGTCAAACAGCATGTCCTGATCGGCACTCTCTCACATCCCCTTTCCCTTGCTGTCCTTCCAGTAGGGGTGCTTTCATAAGGATAATGGGACAGAAAGTCTATGTTTGCCTGTTCTGAACCTTTCCTGTGTTTGGTGTGGAATCTGTAGGGCTGTAGGAATAAAAACCAACGCAACACCCTTTCATTATTCCCTTTGTTGGGTGCCAACCATTCTAAGGGAGCATGGTCCGTATACAAGGTGTATTCCTGTCCCTCCAGATAATATTTCAAAGAATCAATTGCCCATTTTATAGCAAGGGCTTCTTTTTTAGATGACCGCATAGTTTCGTTTTCTTGGGTACAACTTTCTACTTATGAACAGTATGGATTTTTCTTCCCCCTGGCTGGTTCTTTGGGATAGGACTGCCCCTAACCCCTGTTCTGAGGTGTCAGTTTGTAGGATGAAGGGCAAGGTGTAATCAGGGCTGGTCAACACCATGTCTGAGGTCAGGGACGCCTTCAGTGTCTCGAAGGCCCGGGATACTTCGGGACTGGGGTCTTTCAACCTAGCTTCGGTTTTTACCAATTTATGCAATAGGTCCGTGAGAGGGGCTGCTATCTGGGAAAATCTTGGTATAAACCTCCTATAGTATCCGAGTAACCCTAAAAAGGCACAGAGGTCTCTCACAGATCGTGTAAAAGGTATGTGTGAAATGGCAGCCAGTTTGTTGTTTTAGGGTCGAATGACCCCTTTTCCTAACAGATATCCCAAGTATCTTACGGTTTGCGCAGCCAGATGGCTTTTGGCAGGATTAATTTTAAGACCATGACCTCCTAAAGTCTGGATTTCTTTGTAGAGGTGTGTCAGGTGTTGTTCTCATGTCTCACTGTAAATGTCAATATCATATATGTAAGCCCCGGCTTACCTTTCATGGGGTTGCAAGATATGATTCATGGCCCTCTGAACGGTAGCCGGCGCACTATGCAACCCAAAGGATAGCACAACAAATTGAAATAAACCATCAGGGGTGGAAAACGCTGTTGTCTCCCTGTCTTGGGTTCTAAGGGGATTTGCCAATACCCTTTTCATAGGTCAAGGGTACTGATGTATGTGGCTCTTCCTATCCGCTCTATTATTTTGTTGACCCTTGGGAGAGGGTAGGTGTTGAACTCTGAGATTTTATTAACCTCCCTGAAGTCAATACAAAATCGTACTGAGCCATCTGGCTTCAGCACGAGAACGATAGGTGAGTTCCACTTGCTCACGCAGGGCTCTATGATACCCATCTGTAGCATCTGTTGTACCTCATCTCGGATGGTATTCCTATGGGCCTCAGTTATACGATAAGGACGAAGACGTACAGTCTTCCCTGGAATGGTTTTAATGGAGTGTTCCACTAATGTAGTTTTCCTGGTGTCAAAGAGCATATATCCTGCAGGGGTAGCAATGTGTTTACTAGTTTGTCTTTCAAACCGGAGGGTAGTTCATTGTCAATACACTGGCCGTATAAAGGAATGTGTTTCCCTACGTTCCCGACCAAGGATGGAAGGGGACCTTCTCATTGCTTCAGGAGATTAACATGGTATTTCTGGGTGGTTCCACGACTCTTATCGAGCTCTAGTTTATATTTAACAGGTGTTACTTGTTCTAGAACAATGTAGGGACCTTGCCATTGTCCTAACAACTTATGATCGGAGGAGGTCATTATGAGTAATACAACATCTCCCACTATTCTTCGTTTTTTTTATCATATTGTACTTTTTGAGCTTCCTGTGCTTTCTCCATGGTGTTTCGGACTATGGTTCGTATTTGTTCCAGATGGGTTCTAAGCTGTGCTACATACTCTACTAGTGGTTTGGAATTGTCTGGTTCTGTCTCCCAGGTCTAACAAGCCATGTCCAATAACAATCGGGGTTGATGCCCATAAAGTAGTTCGAATGGGGAGTATCCGGTGCTTTACTCCGTTTTATACCGGATTGCATATAAAGCCAGGGGTAGCATATCCTCCCACCATTTCCATTCAAGAGCAAGGAGTTTTTCTAACGTGGTCTTGAGGGTGGCGTTATAGCGTTTAACAAGACCATCCATTTGGAGATGATATGCCGCCGTTCCTATCTGTTTGATACCCAACTGGGCACACACTTGTCTCATTAACTCTGATACAAACGGGGTCCCTTGATCCGTTAAGATCTCTTTTGGGAAACGCACTCGCAAAAACACCGATGTCATGGCTTTGACTATGCTAGTGGCATCTGGGTGTCTTAAGGCAATGGCTTCCGGAAAACGAGTAGCGTAGTCTTCTATGACCAGCACATAACGACACCCGCTACGTGAAGGTAACAGCGGTCCTATAATATCCGTCCCGATCCTCCAAAAGGGTTCGTCTATTATGGGTAGTGGTTGCAACGGGGCTTTATGTGGCCTAATCCTGCTGTTTTTTTTTACATATAGGGCACGGGGCTTTATGTGGCCTAATCCTGCTGGTTTTTTTTACATATAGGGCATTCACGGAATTCAACTGCTCCGTTTTCTCCTCCCTGAAATGGCCAACTAATAAATGACTATGGGCCAGGTAGAGGACTTTCTCCCTGAACGGGGTGGCGACCAGCAATTGGGGGGTATCTGTGGACTTTGATTATCTGTATAAAAGGCCATTTTTGATAAAGAAATAGGGACATACATGTAGAGGGTCTTCATGGTTTAGGGCTCTGTTTCAAGCTTCTTGTAGGACTGGGTCCTCTCTCTGTGCAGCATGGAAGTTTCAGTCTTTTTAACACAGATTCTCTTCTATCTGGGCTGGGAAGGCAGAGATGGGTTTTCCTATCTCTCTCGGTTTTAGATTTTTCATTTTTCTAGCTTTGGAGGGTGGCCATTCTGGATTCTAATCCTGCTAGAAGGGTGCAACAGTCCAACATTCTTTCATGTCCAGGGATGATTCCGTGAGTAATTCAGGCAGGTGCAGGTAATAATTTCCTAGTATGATCTGTTCTGGTAGTCGTGGAATAAGATCGACTTTTAAATCTGACCCGGGGTCAGTTGCATGTTGTATGCGTACATGAGTGGTGGGGTATACTTTGGTGTCTCCATGTACGCACTGTATGTTTACGGTTCCATCAACCATCCCGAGATCGTGGCCTAGATCCTGAGGACGTATAACGCTTTGCTGGCGTCCTGTATCAGCTAGTGCTGTCATCGGCTGTCCGTTCACAGTTATGCCACATTGGTACAGCGGTGGTTGTTTATTCTTGAAAAGACAGCAATAATTCCTAGCAATGCCTATCTCCATTGGTTCATCCTTTTGTGGACAAAAACAAGCTATGTTCCCCAATCCGCCGCAGTTGAAACATTATGGTCCGGGTGTAGGGGCTCTAAACACTGGAGGTCCGGGGGTCCTGAATACGGGGGGGACCCGAGATGATTGTAACAGGGTCCGACTTTCGTGTAAGTGGTGGACGAGGAGGGCGGTGAGCCCCACTTTTCCCTGCTCTCCAAAGGGTGTTCCTCCCGTCCCTTTTGTGCATCTTGGGCTCTGCTGTAGGTGCTAGCGATCTCTACTGCTGTCTCTAGGGTAAGGTGTGCATGTTGCCTGACCCATTTTTGGATGGGAGGATGGAGTGAGGATAGGTATTGTTCCAAGTATACCTTGACCTTGATGTCTTCCTTGGTAGCGTTGACTGGTTTCAATCAGCGGTTGGCCATGTCCTTCACTCGGAAATATAGGGCTCTGGGGGTTTCTTGAGGCCCCTCTTTGATCTGCCTGAGCCTCATCTGGTACGTCTCACCATCGACACCTAGTCGTTCCATGATACACTGTTTTATTCCTGCATAGGGGGTCACTCCCAGAATGTTATCTGCTTGGTATAATGCCTGAAGTTCCCCAGACAGTAATGGGCCTAGATGTTGTCCCCACTTATCGGCTGGCCAGGCTGCGGCCAACGCCATCCTCTTGAAGTAGTTGAAAAAGTATTCTTGGTCCTCTCCTCTAACATATTTCTGGAGGATCACTGAAGGAAGGGTACTCGGGCCCCTCTGTGTCAGCGAGTACCCTTTCAGAGGATGTTGCTATGGGAATCCGAGTTCTAGATGAGGTCACAAAGGTACTCCACTCCCGCGAATATGGTGGGTTGTTCCGGTCAAACGGTGTGTCCTGATTAGCACCCTCTCAGTGCTACCTTTGGGAGATATTCAATCTAGGTGTTGTATCCAAATGAATATAGATAGTGGCGTGGTCTGAAATTAGGATAGAGGCAATATCCGCACCTCGCAATGATTGAGAAATAGCATGAGAGACAAAAAAATAATCAATTTGAGACTGTGTCTGATGTGCTGAAGATTAAAAAGAATACTCTCTTGTATCAGGATTACAAAGGCTCCATGCATCTTTAAGTTTATATTTCTGGAGGGGTTGAAGACACATGTTATGTATTTTGTGTGGCTTAAAGGGAACAAACAAGTATTGATCTATAAAAGGATCTACTCTTTGATTACATTCCCCTGCTAAGATAACATTTTCATCAATGCACAAAGAAATGTGTTGGGAAAGAGATGGCCAAAATGAAGGGTCCCCAATAGTGGGACCATAAATGTTAAACAAAGAGACTGAAGCATTTCTAATCGAAAGCTTAGTAAATAACCATCCCCCTTCCTCATCAGAGAGTTGAGAAAGCAATTTAACACTAAGTGATTTGTGACAAAGTTTAGTCATCAATGGAGCGCACACCGCTAGCCCCTCCTCCGGATCGCCCCTCGGGACTCTGGTACTTGCAGTTCTTTAGTGGATCACCCAGGTGGGTACAAGTCGGTACTTGCAGGACTGATGAATCTCTAGACCCGATACATGTCCCGGGTTTTAGGATATCGCCCGAGACATGTCTCGGGTTTCGGGATAACTTCCCTCATCAGTAGAGAAAGATCGTTAGGGGTGGAAGAGAAGGCCGCCACACAACAGTCAAAGGCCTCGATGCCAGAACCGGCACGCAGGTGCGTTGTCCAAGAGCCCGTCGGCCCAAAGCTCAAGGGAGCCATATTGTGTTTAATCATCAATGGAGCGCACACCGCTAGCCCCTGCTCCGGATCGCCCCTCGGGACTCTGGTACTTGCAGTTCTTTAGTGGATCATGTGGCATCGTGGTTCTGTGTGCATCTGTGCTTCATGACATAGCTGCGCTGATGTCATGAAGCACTGGAATCTCCTGCCCATCTCCTAGAATGTTATGCTTTGTTCAGCAGGCAGTTATAACCCTACTTTGATGCTGGCTGGATGTTCACCTGTGGATGGGATCTTTCTTCTGAATAAAACCAGAACTTATTACCTTCAACTTGTGGATTTCTATTTTACATTTGGCGACGCAGGATGGGATATATTGGAACAAGAAAAGATCTCAACACCTACCTCTAATATTTTTTTTTTTTTTTTTTAAAAACGTTTCCACAAACTTTACTTGGAAAAGTTTTCATGAGGTACTCCGGTGGCATTCAACTTTAAAAGAAGACTTCAATTTCGTCTTTCTCTTATGGTAAGAGAAAACAGAGTCTAATATTTTTCTTTATTTTTGACTCTCACTTTTGGCTATATTCAGCAGCGTGAGCATTTTTTTTTTGAGACCTTCGCGACCATCTAATTTTACATTTTCGCGTTGATTGAACACAGCGCCTTCGATCTGCATCTTTTAAAAAGTCCTACCTGTCCAACGTCCTCGCGAGCTGCCTTCTTGAAAGAGAACGCCATATCGTCCAAGCAGCCTAGAGTCAGCACAATTTTAGAAAGGTATCATTTTGGTCGGAGAACACAAATGGAAGAAGAGACAATTGAGAATTATATAACAGCTTTAAGAAAGCTTGCTTCCTCATGTAAATTTGGTGCAAGTCTTGATGAACATATAAGGGATCAGTTCATGCTTGGATGTTATATTGAAAAAGTAAGGGAGGAATTGTGGCAAAAGGACGAGCCTTCTTTAGATGAAGTGCTTACTATTGCAAAGAGAATAGAACATTCTATCAAGTGTGTGGAAGTCATAAAGAAGAATGGTGAGAACAAAACTGCTAAAGAAATAGTCAATGTTGTAAAATCTACTCCTACAATCACCAGAAAGAGTCTAAAAGTGAAAATGTTTCAAACAAAATACCCTATAAAAAAAAGAAAACAGTTTTGATTTCTCCCAAGTAAAATGTTACAGGTGTGGTAAAATGGGGCATTTTGCTACGGATAGACAATGTCCAGGTTGGAAGGCGTACTGTGGTAAATGTAAAAGAAAAGGACACTTTACGACATGCTGTAGAGGGGGAAACTACAAAGGTAGAGTGAATGAGATATTTTATGATTTTGGAAATGAAAGTAATTCAGATGAGCACGTAGATTGTGGTCAAATCTGTATACAGACTGTAAGTGCTGAAGAAGCAAAGAATTCTCCTTCTGATGAAATTCTTGTAGAAGGTTTTCCCACAAAAGTTTTGTTTGATTCTGGGGCAAAAATCACCATTGTAGCAAAAGAATTTTTCTTGAATAAGTTGGGACAAAAGCTTGAACTGTCTCGCCCTGATATAAGGCCTTTTGGTTATGCTGGACAACCCATTAAATTACTTGGGGTTTTTGAAGGGATGATCAATTATAAGAATAGATTGACCAAAGCAAAGATTTATGTTTCTCAAAAAGGAGATAGCATAATAAGCTGGTTTGCTCTCAAGGATTTGGGCGTAATACTTGATCCGAACTCGACACCACCTATTGTTTTAAAAGAGCCTTTTCCCTGCACTTCTCAAACTGTTTCACTGGTCTCTCAGGATTTCACTAGTGAGCTGAAAATGAAATTTCCTAAAGTTTTTTCTGAAGACTTGGGGTGTCTGAATGATTATTGTCATCGTATCATTTTAAAAAAGGATGCTGTACCTGTTTGCTGCAAGGTACGAAATGTACCTGTGGCTGTCAGGGAACAGGTTAAAGCTGAACTTGACAAACTTGTCAAGGGGGGCATTATAGAAACAGTAGAGGGAACGGAATGGGTTGCTCCGATTGTTGCAGCTAAAAAATCGGACAACTCTCTTCGTCTCTGTGTGGATTTAAGAGAGCTCAACAAGTGTGTGGTTACAGATCATTATCCTTTACCCAAGATTGCGGACATGCTTATGTTACTTAAAGGTGCTAAAATTTTCAGCACCATTGATCTAAGGTCCGCATACCATCAGATTAGGTTGGAGGAGGATTAGAAGGATTTGACGTCTTTTGTGACACCTTATGGCACTTTTAGGTTCGTGAGACTACCATTTGGCTTGGTATCAGCCGCATCGGTTTTTCAGAGGGCGTTAGAAAAGGTTTTAAAAGGTTTACAAGGTGTTAGAGTCTATCAAGACGATATTCTCGTGTTTGGCATGGATAATTCGCAGCATGATTTTAGGCTCTTTGCTGTGTTAGAAAGACTATGAGGTGCAGGTTTAACTGTCAAGATTGAGAAATGCAAGTTTAGGAAGACTTCCATAGACTATTTAGGCCACACAATCACTGAAGGAGGAATTTTACCTAAAGAGAATTTGATCTCTACCATTTCTAAGATGTCTCCCCCTGAGAACAAGGAAGAATTGATGAGTTTTTTGGGCCTTGCTGAATATTATAGCAAGTTTGTGAGGGATTTTGCCTCTTTGTGTGCCAACATGAGATATTTGTTGAAGAAAGGAGTGGAATTCATTTGGGGAGAAAAATGTCAGCACAAATTTGAAGTCATCAAGGAGAAACTAGCCTCTGCCCCGAAGTTGAGCAGTTTTGATCCTTCTGAAAAATCTATCTTGATTACTGATGCAAGCTTGAAAGGTTTGGGTGCGGTACTTGTACAGAAATTTGAAGGCACCGAGAAGGTCATTCTATTTTTTGTCAGGGAGTTTAAAGGGAGCTGAAACTCGCTACTCGGTGATTGAGCGTGAAGCACTTGCTGTTTACTGGTCAGTCAAGAAGCTTAAAAACTTATTATGGGGAACTACCTTTGAGGTTAGGACGGATCACAAGCCGCTTTGTGAAATTTTGAAGAAAAAGGGTATTGATGCAGTGTCTGGTAGGATCACGAAATGGGTTGTTGGGTTGCAAGATTACGATTTTGATGTAAAATACCTACCTGGAGTGGAAAACAAGGTGGCAGATGCCTTATCTCGCCTTGTTCCTGTTTCTGAGACTAGTGGTGAGGAAGATTTTGATGAAGATGATGAAATGGTTTGTGTTGTAGAGGAGGCTGTCATTGATAAACAGAGGTGGTTGAGGATGGTACAAGAAGATTTGATTCTTGTGGAGGTACTTAAGCTTTTGATGACAGGATGGAAGGTTAAACCTAAATCAAACGAAGGGCTTGAGAAATTTTGGCATGTTAAGGATCAGCTTTCAGAGCAAGATGGTTTACTTTTTAGGGGCACTAGATTAGTTCCACTTCTAGCTCTTCGGGATGAGCTTATGTCTTTAGCGCATATTGGACATTTAGGAGTCTCGAAAACTAAGGAGATTTTGAGGAGGTCATATTGGTGGCCAAATATGGATTTGGAAGTGGAGCGTAAGGTTAGGGATTGCATAGATTGTGCTCTTAGTGAGAGGGTGGCAAAACCTAAAGTCCAGCCTATGGTAGTTAGGGACAGACCGAATGCACCTTGGAAAGAGGTTGGTTTAGATATTTTGGGGCCTATTGTGTCAGCTGGTTGTGAGTGGTATGTTCTTGTCCTTGTTGATTTCTTTTCCAGGTGGCCAGAAATTGCCATTACTCGTGGTATCGAGACTAGGCATGTGGTGGCTTTCTTGGCCAAACTTTTTGCAAGGGAGGGCATTCCTAACACCATTCTCATGGATAATGGTCCTCAGTTAGTGTCTAAAGAGATGGAACAATTCTCGCTACAGTTCAACGGAACAAAGACGGAGGTCTTACACTGTTCCGCGGATCGGGTTCCTCGCGATCTTCCAGTGGACTTCTGGCCTCCGTCCTTCTCAGAGACAGTGTCTGCGGCACAATCAGCGCGCAATCTGGGCGTCACTTTTGGGCCTAACCTGCAGCTGGATCTACATGTGAATAAGATCTCTTCAACATGTATGATGCTGATCCGCATGCTGCGTAAGGTCCTTCCTCTCCTCCCTGCGCAAGCCAGACCAGAAGTAGTACGTTGTACCATCCTAAGTCGACTTGACTATTGTAACGCACTACTTCTGGAGGCCCCGGTAACACTTCTGGGCAAGTTGCAAAGGGTGCAAAATATTGCTGCTAAACTCGCCCTTTCTCGCCCCTACCACAGCTCTTCTACGGCAGCACTGCGAGAACTTCATTGGCTGCCAGTTCATCTACGGGTGCGCTACAAAGCAGCGTGTATTGTGTTTAGGGCTGTTCATGACCTGGGCCCCATTCCTTTGCGGCGAATGTTTGCCTGGTATTGTCCAGCTAGAGCTTTACGCTCCTCGTCATCCAGGCTACTGGTAGTCCCGCGATTCCAGAGAGTGAGGATGGGGGGCCGCTCCTTCAGAGTAGCGGCATCCAAACTCTGGAACTCTCTGCCTATATCCTTGAGAAGCCTTGGAGATCTCTTATCTTTCAGAAAGGTTCTAAAAACTCATCTTTTTCCCAGGATAGGCTGAGCTACTGTTTTCACTGAGTACGGGTCAAAGCGCCAGGATGCCCTTTGTGGTGACAGGTTGCGCTATACAAGTATGCCACAATACAATACAATACAACAATTTCTGTTAGAACAAGGTGTTAAACACAAAAAATCATCTTTGTACCACCCAGAAACCAACGGTATAGTGGAGAGATTCAACCGTGTCCTTAAAGAAACTATCAGGATGGCTAAGTCTGCTGGCACAGACTGGAGGACAGATGTTTTTAAGAAGGTTAACGTTTATAGGATATCTCCCCATGCTGTTACTGGGAGGACCCCCTTTGAACTTTTTAGATCGCGTACTCCGAATACCCTTGTGGTGCCTGCATGGGTTAATGATCTGCAACCAAGTTCTCCTGATGTGAGTGATGATTGGATGTTGCGTGAATCTTCTAGAATTGAGAATAGAAAAAGAATTTTTGATGCAAGGAATTCTGTAAAAATAACACCTGTCAAAGTGGGCGATTGGGTGCTTATTAAGAATCCCTGCAAAAACAATAAGGCCCTTTCTGCTACCTTTAAGAAGCCTATTCGTGTCATCAAAGTTTTTAAGAACGCCATCAAAACTGCAGACCATCGAGTTTGGAATCTGGTCAGAGATGATCTTGTGGAGGCTTCTTCTAGTCGTGATTGTCAAACTACTAGAGATGAACCTTCCTCACTTCCTCGCAAGTCTGCTAGAGTTTCTCATTCTCCTGAGTATTTAAAAGACTACGTGACTGTGTGATTTATGTTTTAATGATTACTCGTTTATCTTCATAATTTTGTTCTTGTTGTTAGAAGGGAGATGTGTGGCATCGTGGTTCTGTGTGCATCTGTGCTTCATGACATAGCTGCGCTGATGTCATGAAGCACTGGAATCTCCTGCCCATCTCCTAGAATGTTATGCTTTGTTCAGCAGGCAGTTATAACCCTACTTTGATGCTGGCTGGATGTTCACCTGTGGATGGGATCTTTCTTCTGAATAAAACCAGAACTTATTACCTTCAACTTGTGGATTTCTATTTTACAGATCACCCAGGTGGGTGCAAGTCGGTACTTGTAGGACTGATGAATCTCTAAACCATATACATGTCCCGGGTTTTAGGATATCACCCGAGACATGTCTCGGGTTTCGGGATAACTTCCCTCATCAATAGAGAAAGATCGTTAGGGGTGGAAGAGAAGGTCGCCACCCAACAGTCAAAGGCCTCGATGCCAGAACCGGCACGCAGGTGCGTCGTCCAAGAGCCCGTCGGCCCAAAGCTCAAGGAAGCCATATTGTGTTTAGTCATCAATGGAGCGCACACCGCTAGCCCCTCCTCCGGATCGCCCCTCGGGACTCTGGTACTTGCAGTTCTTTGTGGATCACCCAGGTGGGGGCAAGTCGGTACTTGTAGGACTGATGAATCACATGAATTGTGACAAAGTGTTATTACACCTTTGCGTTTACCATCCCCAGGTGAGAAAAAAACATTTCCAACCCAACCTCTCTTCAATTTCATTGATTCAGTGACTGTTAAATGAGATTCTTGTAAAAGAGCAATATCAGCTCCTAGTTTAGTGAGATGGGTGAGAACACGCTGTCTTTTGATAGGGGAATTCAAACCCCTGACATTCCATGAAGCAATCTTAAGGTTCATATAAACAACCTTGTAAAACTAAACAAATATGAGATTAAATAAACCATATATATGTATAAGGCAGAATGAATGACATGCCAACCATGAGAACAGGAGATAAAGTAAGAGAGGAACCGAAGAAAGGTAAGCACAAAAGTAAGTGTGTAGGAATGAAGCAGAAGAGAAGAAAAAAAGAGATACCGTGAGTAGAAGGAGGGAAAGTAAGATAGAAAAGGATAGCAAGGAAAAAAATAACAATAAGGAAGAAACAACATACCTACATTTAAAGACATCATAAAGAGATGGAGTGAGGCCACGAAGAATGAAAGGCACACCCAAACTCAACATAACAAGAATAGGATCAGACCACAGCTAATCACAAAAGGTGAGGTTACAGGTTGGGGGTGAATAGCAAATGACCTATTGAGAAGAAGAAAAAAAACGAATATCGCAATACGAGAAAACATGAAATATATAATACAATACCAACATAACAAGAAGAACTGGGTGCCTGGGTGCGGGTGTGGGCGAGTGGGTGCCTATTCTGCTGATTACTTGCCTCATTTGATATTGAGTGTGCTTTGCGCTGACTGCTAGCATTTTTAAAATGTTTAGTCTGCACTGTATTGTTTTTATACTGAGCACTTCTCATTTCCTTTTGTTACCTGAGGCGGAAAGCCGGGTAACATCTTGCTCTCTGCTCTCAAAGCGAGGTTTTTCTTTCTGCCCCTCTGCCTTTGGCGGTTGCGCTGTGCAGGAGATTCTCTCGCTGTCCCCCTTCCTCACAGCCGATTTGGCGCCGCAAGGGATTCTGGGACCTGTAGGCTTCGCACTCTGGTAGCGGCCATCTTGGGGGGGAGCCAGGCACGTTGGTCAGCTGACTAGTGGGCGGTCTCTCGTCTGAGACGGCATAAATTCGAGATGAGGGCCTGCCCTGGTTAGATCTCTGACCCCTCCCGCTAAGCCTGAGGCGGACTCTGGGTGCGGGCGAGTGGGTGCCTATTCTGCTGATTACTTGATTACTTGCCACATTTGATATTGAGTGTGCTTTGCGCTGACTGCTAGCGTTTTTAAAATTTTTAATCTGCACTGTATTGTTTTTATACTGACCACTTCTCATTTCCTTTCGTTACCTGAGGCGGAAAGCCGGGTAACATCTTGCTCTCTGCTCTCCCAGCGAGGTTTTTCTTTCTGCCCCTCTGCCTTTGGCGGTCGCGCTGCGCAGGAGATTCTCTCGCTGTCCCCCTTCCTCACGGCCGATTTGGCGCCGCAAGGGATTTTGGGACTTGTAGACTTCGCACTCTGGTAGCGGCCATCTTGGGGGGAGCCAGGTACGCTGGTCGGCTGACTAGTGGGCGGTCTCATAGATAGAGATAGCATAAATTCAGAGGCTCTCTGCTTCGCGCAGCGCACACGCATTGTGGACGCGCCTCTTTCGCGCCAAAGGAGCGCCTAAGGAAAGCCTGTCTGCGCCCGTCAGCGTCCCGCTGGCGGACGGGTGCGGGCGGTGACGGCACATCGCGCCTCGTTATTAGGCATCATGTTAAAATATATGGCAGCCGAGCTTTCCACTCTCAAGGGTAAGGCTGGTAACTGCTGTACTGTTTTTCCGTGTCGGCCCAAGGGCAAGAGGCGCTGTCCCGCTTGTGGTTGGCTTCCGGGCAACGCCCCTGCTAGTGCTCCCATTAATCCTCCTCAGAAGAGCTCATGTTTACTCCTCAATACCAGGTCCCTCAGTAAACACGCCTTAGACCTGCATGATCTATTGGCGGAGACCAAGCCTATCTGTCTCTTTCTTACTAAGACATGGATGGGTGAGGGCTCGGGCCCGGATATAGCCGCGGCTATCCCCGCTAATTATGCTATTTTTAGGAAGGACAGGGTCATCTGAAGGGGTGGGTGTGTCGCAGTGGTGGTGGACAAGCGCTTTACCTGTTCTATCATTCAAACCGATGACATTCATGGGTGTGAGGCCCTGGGGTTCTCCTTATCCATATCTCCCCACCAATCTAGCGCAGGGTTATTGAGCTATGTACCCCCTGGACCCATCAGCTCTTTCCACAAAGAACTCTACGCTGTGGTCTCTGGACTCTGCTGAAAAACTGAGCATTGTATGTTATTGAGGGACTTTAACATTCACATGGACATAAGGAATGATGCTGGCACGATTAAGATCTTTGACACCACATCTCTCTGTTCCTACGCACAACAAAGGTCACATGCTGGACCAAGTTTTTTCCACAACCCCAATAGGCATTTCCGCCCCAGTTCCGGTCCTGTGGTCGGACCATTTTCTAGTGAATTTTCAAATCTTTCACTCTGATAAATATTCGTCCAGTATGTTTGGTCGCCCTCCTCAGACTTTGCGAGCCTATCATCGAGTCTCCCCCGACATGCTAGCGCAAGCTTTTTTATCCCATCCTTGCCTGTTGTCAGGCAATTTAGAAGAGGATCTTGATCTCCTGCAAACTTGGTTTGTGGAAACACTCGGCAAATTAGCCCCTGTGTCAGCCTCCCATAAACTTGCCTACCGGGCGTCTGCCCCTTGGTTCACAGCAGCCCTGTCGGAGAAGCGGTGGCAGTGTAAGAAAGCTGAAAGGGTTTGGCGTCGCCATTATGATATTACAGCCAAAGCGGCGTATAGGGTAGCTATTAAGTCATACCACAGTGACATTATGTCGGAGAAGAAAGCTTACTTTTCCAGAAGAATTGAAGCAGCTACTAACACCAGCAAAGAAATCTTCTCGATTGTAAAGGAATTCACCTTCCCCTTGATGAGCTCTTCTACTGGCTTGCACTCCGAACCCTGGGTCACCGTACTTGCGGATTTCTTCAGTGCTCCTCCCTCTCCATTTCTCAATGGTGGGGGCCCCACCTTTTCTGAATTCCCTCCACTTTCCTGTCCAACCTCTCTGGATCTCCTCACGAAACTTAAATCAGGTTCCCCTCTGGATCCCTGTCCGGCCAAATTTTAAGTAATCAACCCCTTAATTAATCTTGTGCTTAATTTATCCCTTAGCACGGGAATGGTTCCCCCTGCCTGGAAGCAGGCCCTCATCTTACCGCTTCTGAAAAAGCCTAATCTGGACCCTCTGGTACACGCCAATTACAGGCCTATTTCTCTCCTTCCAGCATTTGCCAAGGTCGTGGAGAAACATGTTCACTCTTCCCTCTCCAATGTCCTTGAGACTTACAGCATTTTGCACTGCACTCAGTCTGGATTTCATGCCAACATGAGCACGGAAACAGAGCTGCTGGAAGTAATGGAGGCAATTAAGGAGGTCCTGGACTCGGGGGTAAGGCGATGTTGGTGATACTGGACTTGTCAGCGGCCTTTGACACCGTCCCCCACAGCAGTCTCCTCTCAAGACTCAGTGAGATCGGTCTGCGGGGGTCGGTGTTCAGCTAGTTTAAGTCCTTTCTAGCGGGCCGGAGTCAAACGGTCTGGGCCCCTCCGTTCTCTGCCATGGTGCCGCCATTAGAGGTAGGAGTCCCTCAGGGCTCTATTTTGAGCCCTACCCTTTTCAACATATATTTGGCCCCCTTGGCGGTACTGGCAGAGTCGTATAGTGCCCAGATCGTGTCTTACGCTGACGACACCCAGCTCCTTTTCACCTGTGGAAAGGGGTCTGACTTCAATGGGGAGAGTATCAGAAGCTGCCTTGGGGCTGTGTTTCATTGGTTCCAGCGTAACAGCCTCAAGTGCAACTCTGATAAATCCGAGGTACTCTTCATTAGCTGCCCTTCTGACCCTAGGTGGCAGTCCTGGTGGCCATCGGCCATGTTCCCTCCCTCGGCTGCATCATCCATGGCAAGAACCTAGGAGTAAAGATCGACAACGGCCTCTCTCTGAAGCCCCAGATTCTCGGCCTAGCAGGTAAATGCTTTGGCCTCCTCAAAATGCTCAGGAAATTTCTTCCTTTGCTCTCTCAGGTCCATAGAAAAATTACTGTGCAGGCACTTATAGGCTCTCGCATGGACTATGCCAACGTGCTTTACCTTAGACTTCCGGAATATCTTTTTATCACGCTTGCAAATAGTCCAAAATTCGGCCGCACGAGCGATCTTTGGCCTCCATCGAAGAGCTAGAGCCTCTGATCTTTTGAAAACTCTTCACTGGCTCCCAATTCAGAAACAAATTATTTTCAAGGCGCTCACACTTACCTTCAAAGCCCTGCATGACACTGGCGCTAAATATTTCAGAAGGCGGCTGGCTTTTTTCCAGCCTTCCAGATCTCTTAGGTCAGCTTCGCTGGCCTTGGCATCTGTCCCTGGTATCAGGAAAGCGCGCATTGGAGGCCGTTCTTTCAGACGCCTGGCGCCACAGTTGTGGAACACCTTACCAGTGTCTTTGAGAAAGAATGTTAATCTGCTAGCCTTCAGGAAGGACCTTAAATCCTGGCTGTTTGTTCAGTAGTCCTGACACCCATTGCCTCCCCTTTTCCGTTCTTAGGTCTGAAGCGCCGGGACACTCCTCGTAGTAGTTGAGCGCTATATAAAACTCACCCTAACATAACATAACTGAATAACCATATGATGACATATACATATATTGTACGTTAAAGCAGTAATTATTAGAACCTTATAACAGAAAAAACAAAGAGAGAAATTGTTATATTAACTAATCAAACATTGTAGGAAGATGACGCTCCAGAGAAGTCCATAGAGTCACTATTGCAAGAATTAATGAAACTCTGCAGTTTAACGGGGTCTTCATAAGTCGTTGTTTTGTTTTTGTAGGTAACCTTAAAGAGGCAAGGATAAAAGAGGTCAGGCCATATTGTGCACCCATAGCTCATATGTCAGGTCTCATGTCAAAAAATTCTTTACGTCTGTTGGCAGTGAGCTTGGCGTAATCCTGGCTAAAAAATAATGTTGAACCAGACCACAAAATATGTTGAATAGATGTAGCTGCCGAAAGTACTTTGAGAAGAACCGTGTACTCAAAGAAATACATGATGACCCATCTTGGTCTTCGAGAAGAGGAGGTGTCTGCGCGTTGATGACAAAGTCTGTGAGTGCGTTGAATGTTGAGCAAAGTTCCTTCAGGTAAGTGTAATACTTTAGGAATGAAGGATTTGAAAAATGCTATAGTATATGAGCCCTCCGAACCTTCAGGTAAGACATAAATACAGAGATTATTTCTTCTGTTTCTATTTTCCAAATCCTCAACCTGCTGCTGAAGCGATAAAACCTGAGACTTAAGACTATTGACCTTCTCATTCGTATGTGCATAAGAAGAGACACTGTGCTCCACCGTGGTAAGGTGCTCATTCATTTGAGACCTTTTATCTATTCAAAATTGCAATTTGGTGGACATATCTTCCATAAATGGGGGGAGCGCCCGTATCTCTTACAATAATATATCTAGAGATACAGGAGAAGAGGATTTTGGTGGAGAAGGTGGATCCTTCTGCAGTCTTTTGGTAGTAACTTTTCCAGGCATAGAAACAACTGCGGTCAAGGTAGGTGAAGCCTTGGCAACAGAGGCTAGTGACTCATCCATTTTGGAGAATTCAGAGAAGATTTTAGAGTTTTTAATAAATGCGTGTGTGGTATGTGACGTAGAGGGACCAGGCTTTCTTAGTCTTCCCATAAGAGAGTCAAATAGTTGGTGAATTAAGGCGTAGTTACGGCGTGTTCCCTCAAATTAAAAAATCAAATCAGGTGAGGAGAAATATGGAATAAAATGTAAACAGAATTTAGTGCAAGCAACGCACTCAACAAGGTAATAACCAGTGGCAATGAGCAATCTCAGAGAAAAAGAAAAAAGAAAGAATTGCACCAATAGGTTTTCATATCGCCATCTTCTGACAGGAGGAAAAATAAGGAGGGTAATCCATCATGGACCTTCAGGTACTCATAAGGCTCCCAATTGTAAAAAAAAAAAAAGCATAGCGCTTATGAGGAAATACCTCCATATGCGAGGACAAACAGGATTTCTCTCATCAGTATTCTCAATGAGGAAAGATTCACACTCAAAATGGCGGCCGCTGACAGAACCGTCCAGACAGCCTCGCCAGGTCCGAGAAGGAAGCTCCGAAATGCGGCCGCTCCAACCCATCCGGCTGGGGCTTCACCTCTATGTTGCCATTCATCCCCGACACCATTACAACAGCTTCTTCCCCTTATTAATCTCCTCTCTAACTTAGGGCTGCTTTAGCAGGAGGAGCAAAAAGTTAATACAAACTGTACACCAGCACTTTGCTTATTAGTTCAAGAATGGACTAGTAGTGCACATGCTCAGATCCTTTCAAGTGTATTTGGGTGACTTATGAATCCTTGGTGGCCTTGGGATCCACCATGTAACTAAGATTTCCTTCATACACGATACCACAAGCTGTGCCATAGATGCCGGCTAACCAAAAAACATTTGTATACAATAAACATATTGGCTTAAATCTAAGCAGTAGAAAATGAATGCCGATAAAGTACTCTACTACAGTTTGTAAAGCTTTATCATATTAAAAACATTGTTAAAATTTCATAATAATCAAAAATTGAACTGTCTTAACCAAGTATGATATTTTTAAGGGCAGATTTATAGTTAAAGCACACAAGATTGTCTGCTGTTTCAAGATGATTCAATGTGGGCAAATGGCAGGTCATGTTGTATGGTCCAGTGTGCCTGAACAGTGGGGCGGGCACACATGCGCATACTCACTTCACTTATAAGACAATATACATATTTACACGCATTCATCCACATGCATGCTCAGTCACACCCATCAATTCCCCAGCGTGCACACATATACCTGTCATTGACAAGCACATACATTCACGCACACGCAAACATTCATACATTCACACATGAAATGAAATGAAATGAAATGAAAAATTGCATTTGTATAGCGCATAAGCGCCCTGGGGCCTCGCAGCGCTTGAAGATAAAATGGTTTTAGCGCAGGCTCGGGGCAGATCAGAGAGATTTAGCAAACAAATGCGTTTTTAGGGCCTTTCTGAACGAGAGGAGGTTGCTGTTACCCCGGATAGCAAAGGGGAGGGCATTCCAGAGTCTGGTCGCCGAATGGGAAAAAGAGCGGCCACCCCAACGGGCTTTGTTAATTTTAGAGGAGGTGGCCAGCTGCAGGGTACCAGACCGAAGGGGGCGTGTTGGAACATAAGGCATAACCAGAGGGTGCAGAATCGCTGGGCCTACACGGTGGAAGGATTTGTGCATGATGCACAGAGCTTTGAACTGCACTCTGGCAGCCATTGGGAGCCAATGAAGGTCCCTCAGAGCCTTCCTCGCCGACTGCCGATGGGACAGATTGAACAATAGGCGGGCCGCACTGTTTTGTGTGACCTGGAGCCTCTGAAGGACCGAAGCCGGTGCTCCCAGGTAGAGAGCGTTCCCGTAATCCAGGCGAGAGAGAATGAGGGCCTGGACCATGATCCTCCTCGCCTGGAAAGGGAGCAAAGGGAGCGCCCGCCGGAGCATCCTCATTAGTCCGAAGCAAGTGGCAGCAGTCTTAGTAGCCTGGACAGAGAAATCAAGGGCAGTGTCAAGCCAGATCCTGAGGCTCTTTATCTGGGACTTGGGCGCAGGAGGAGCGCCAAGACATGGTGGCCAGACGGGTGCAAGAGCAGACGGGGAGGGATTTCCAAGGAGAATGATGTCTGTCTTCTCCCCGTTAAGCTTGAGACAGGAAGCTTGCATCCAACTGGCAACAGCCTCTAGACAGGGGCCTAAGGTGTTGGATGATCCATCTGTGTGGTCTAACGAGACCACCAGCTGCGTATCATCCGTGTAGGTGACTATAAGCACACCAAAGGGATGGACTATCCTGTCCAGAGGTACCATGTAGGCGTTAAAGAGGGTCGGGCTCAGGGAGGAGCCCTGAGGGACCCCACACCTGAGAGGATGTTTAGGAGAGACTGTCTCACCCTCAAAGACCCGGAAAAAGTGCTCACTCAAAAAGGAGATGAGCCAGTCCAGAGCTGCGCCCGACACGCCCATGCCCGCCAGTCGGTATACTAGCGTGGCATGGTTCACCGTGTCGAACGCGGCACTAAGGTCTAACAGGATAATGGCCACCTTTCCTCCCCGATCCAAAGTCGTTCTTGCTTCCTCTGTGACCGCCAACATGGCAGTTTCTGTGCCATGTTGAGGGCGAAAACCTGTCTGGGAGGCACGCAACAGACAGTTGGACTCCAGATAGTCTGTTAAGATATTGTTGGTGTGCCTCTCCAGCAGTTTACTCAACCAGGGAAGCAACAAAATGGGGCGGTAGTTGGACAGGTTGTTCTGGTCCAGGGAGGGTTTCTTGAGAAGCGCCCTCACCATGGCACACTTCCAAGCGAGTGGGACCGACCTGGACACAATGGAGGTGTTTAAAGCTTCCAGGATCACAGGACGAATAACGTCCAGTGCCTTGACAAGGATCCGGGGGGGTGCCGGGTCATTGGGGGAGCCAGAAGAAACTTTGGAGATTAATCTATCCAGGCTGGCGGCATCAAGAAGCAGAATTGTGTCCAGTTTGCAGGGAACCGAGGAGTCAGCTGGCCTAGGTGGGACGGAGGGGGTATTGACTGTAGGATTACTAAAAGATGAATATATGGTCGAGATTTTCTTGGAAAAAAAGGCAGCTAGCTCATTACAGCGGTCTTGTGCCCCTTCAACAGAAGGACGCTCAGCCGGAGCTGAAATGAGGGACTTAGCTATCCTAAAGATTTCTCTAGGCGCATTTGCTGCAGCACTAATTTTACCTTCATAGAAGGAGGTTTGCGCCATTTTAATCTCTGATTTATAGAGCCTCATTGCGGACCTGTATTCGTCTTTCCTAGACTGAGAATGGTCCTTCCTCCACGCTCTCTCTAGTTTGCGGCAGTCAAGCTTTAATAACCTCAGAGCAGGAGTGTACCAGGGTGCAACTTTAGGTCTTCTGATGAGATTACAAGGGCGTTTGGGAAGAACTTGGTCTAAAGTGCTGGAGATCCAGTGATCAAAGTTGCTAGAAGCTGAGGCAGGGTTCAAGGCCTTTCTCGGGGGGTCTTGAGTAAGGGCCGTTGTCCAATCGGTGAGGGGAAGTGAGGACCATTTCCTGCCCATGTACTTTATAGAGGCTTCAGGAGGGGGACAAGAGTTAGAAAGCCAGGTGAACGGTATCAAAAAATGATCGGTCCAAGGCAGAGGAACAGGGGACTCTACATTAAGGTTGATATTACTGTATATGTGATCGAGAAGATGTCCCTTCTTATGGGTGGCCTGATAGCCTCTCTGGCAGAGGTCTAAGTCTTGCATGTTGGCCCGCAAGTTATTAGCTGCCGTATCCTGGGGGTCATCTGAATGGATATTAAAATCCCCAAGCAGAGTGAGGTTAGATGAGGTCACGGCTGCTTTAGCGGTGAGATCAGTAATTTGAGTGATAAAATTGTTGAGGGAGCCTGGTGGTCGATAGAGTAGAATACCAGAAAAAGTGGTGGTAGGGGAGAGATCAAGTGCAAAGTGTAAGCTCTCACAGGTCAGCAAGGAATTAGAAGTGACCCGACACTTAAAGGTGTCCCTATATATAATAGCTAAGCCCCCGCCTCTCCCCGATTGGCGGTCGAGGTGCTTAAGGGTGTAGCCTGGAGGAGTGGCCCATATTAAGGTCGGGTTGTTGTCAATCTGAAGCCAAGTTTCCGTTAAAAATAGGGCATCAGGATTAAGCTCATCAATCAACAGATGCAACTCTGTGGAATGTTTAGGTAGCGACCGGCAATTAAGGAGATACAATCTCCAAAACTCTCCCAACGGGAGGGAGCCGCTACATGGGCGGGAGGTGCTCCATGTACAGTGCTTGCAGTGATGGTCGGTGTTAGCTGGAGAGACGGAATGGCAGCAGGAAGGACTGACAGGGGGGCGTAAGGAGTGTAACCACAAAGAGTTGTAGACAACTTGATTACCGACCATGATGCCGGTCACCACCCCAGACCAGGACCAGCGAAATGCATACAACATTCACGAGAACTTACTGTGGACTGATGAGAGGGAGCCGCAGAAACTCTTTGTTGTTTCTGTAGGCTTCCAGGAAGGAAGGGACATACAGAAGATCCTTCCGCCTCCTTTAATTGGATGACCTGTTATGGGTCAGATAATGAGAGGAGGACCTTCCCTACTTAACTTGTCACAGAGTGTGATGGAGTCAATGAGAGTTCATGACCCCACCTCATTCTGTGGCAAAGCATCACTGATAAACAGTCAGACCTGAGCACTTTATATCTGAAGCGACCAGGTTTGATTCTATCAGTTATGCTCCCTCTTTTCATTAGGGGAGACCTCAAAGGGCTTTGCTGGGCCGATGACATCATGCCCTGCGGGCTGTGAAATATTCTACTGAGCAACACTTGGCTCACCCTGCAAGGCACCAGGGTTTTAGTGCATTTAAAGGGCCTGGCTGCCTGACCCAAACATGATTAGTGTCTGTCAGGCTGACCTTTGCTCAGCTCTATAGACACTAATCATGCTTTCAAAAGTGAAGGGAGATGGAGAATCTCCATCATTATTGATGGGCCATGCCTAGCATTGTCCTTTGTTTATATTATATCTGCTGCTAGTACTTTTGCTGTGTTCCTGTGAGCTAGGCCCCATTCCTGCTCCTCCAATTTTGTCTATGCCCCCTTTCTTTAGGATTTTCATTGTCCCAGTCAAAAGGAGTACATGACATATTTAGTAGGTTAGTTTGGTTTGCCTGCTTTCCCACCCCTCCAGCAGCATCAGTGTGGCTTTTTGCAGTTTGACTGTTTCTAATAATATGTTGTCGATGTGGATATCATGTTGTGAATTAATGTTCAGTTGCTAAATTAAACTGTCTGTTTGCATTTTTTAAATAATATTCCCAATATCCAAGCATATCAAATGTAATCCACTGTGTAAGCGTTCCCTTCTTATATTAAGCACATTTTGTTCTATAAAGTCCTTTAGAGTTGTGTTAGATAAAGTGTGTAAGTGCAGCATATGAGTATGCCTGCCTGTGTACTGATTGCTCAATATATCTCACAAAAGAATAATAAAACTTTTCGGAGAGGAAATATTGTTGCCCTGCTCTCAGCTGCCATTTTCCTTTATGGCATACTAGCATTTACTTGATTAGAGCTAGGGGCACTACTCTCCTAAAGAGTTACACACTGACTTCAGTAAACATTGCACCCTTGGTAATCATCTATTGGGATTGATGTTAAAAACCTAACTTTACATTATCAGTTGTCTCATGGAACTGGCCCATATTACATATATGGCGTACTTGCCCTGCTTTCAAAAGGTATGCCGGGTGGAAACATGGACAGTGTGCCCCATTTTAATGAATGCTCTGCCATTAGGGCAGCTGTGAACTTGCTTTGCCTTGAGGATAGCACATACAGTGAAATATGGAGCAGCTGCTTTAAAGGCGCTCTGTGCAGGAGGCAACCTCTTTACAGGTGGGTTAGACATCCCCTTGCAGGAAGCTGCAGGAAATGTGTGCACCCACCTGCAGGGTCCTTTCAACCCTCAAGAGGGCTGACTTTAGGAGGTTCCCTGAGAGTGCTCCACACAAAGGTGGCGGTACGTATATGTGTGTAAAAGTAGATAGCCATACCCTCACCAAATACACCACCCGCAACGTGGTTCCTCTGAGTAGGGACCAAAAGGCTACTAGTGTGTTAACAATCCACGCGTAAATACATATGGGTTTAATAAATGGCTTTCAAAATGATTAAGTCAGGCCTTCTTTGTCATAACTTTTCACAATAAACAGATCAAACCTATGTTATCTGATATAACATTTCCCAATGAACAAATCTGTTTTAAATCATTGTCATGTGGCCATACACAACAGAGACCTCTTGTATTCAAAATAAGTTGACAATCTTCAGACACAGTAATAAAATATCAAATAGATATAATAATATCAACTCCTATGAAAGGGTATAACAAAGATTATCAGTGGGACGCATGGCTCCCCTGCAGCCGCCACCTCTCTGGAGCTTTAATAAAAAGAATGCGGGGTGAGTGGTCCCCCTGCAATCCCAGGGCAAAAATAAAGAAAGTAGGGGGCTGCGTGGCCCTCCTCTCCTGGAGCCCTAAATGGCCCTGGGGAACGCCAACCCACATGGACGGCTCTTGCAATTTCCAGGTGTGCCCACCCCTGGGACACTGGTGTTTGCTATGGCTTGGCGGGCGCAAAAACTGCTCTGTTTTCAGAAAGTGAGAGCATGTAAAATGCTCTTGCTTGCTGAAAGCGGAGCAGAATTACTTTTGGACAGAGGGAGCTGCATGTTAGCACCTCCTCCTGTCTAAAAATAATGCCCACTCCCGCACAATGCGGGGAGCTGGCAGGGACCACAATGGCTTCAGGCTCCACCCACGGTCCCCAACAAAAATTACTAGTTGCCTTGGATGGGACCAGGGCATCCAGTAGAGGGGCCAGACCCCAGCGGATGGGGTTCCTGGGACAAAAATCTGCCGCAAAGGAGGGCCACGCCCCCTGTTTTTTTTTTATTTAATAAAGGGAAAAAAGGGGGCAGGTCTTGGAGGATGGGGTCCCTGGAACAGAAATCGGAAGATTGCTGAGAGGTTTTCAGTGGCCACGCTCCCTTTCTCCACCACTCTGCAAATGCAACTACTACTTTAAAAACCATAGAAATTAACTAAAAACAAAGGTGCCAGAAACATTATAGTTTGGAATTAGCATTTAAAAAACCTTAGAAATGTACTGAAGAAACCAAAGGTTACAGGGACACTATAGTTAGGCTCAGGGTTCACTCATACAAAACTAGTAAAATGCAGCAGATATAGTTATTAAGCGAACTATAACTCACGCCCCAGAATGCACTGCTTATGACCTCACATATTACATTGCTTATGACATGGTCAGTGACATCACTGATGAAATCTCAAATGACATCACTGATGACATCATCCCAAGAATCTCTGACGCACCCACTCACACCCCCATATAATCTTTCATACACCCACTCCAACTTCCACACTACCATTCTCAAACCAATTCACACACCCTTACCATTCCTTACACAGCCACTCACTGATTAATAGATCAACAAACACATCCACTCACTCACTCATACAGCCACTCATATACCTACTCACTCACTAATACTGCAAGTGACATGTCCACTCATACAGCTGTACAGCCACTCACACACTGAGTCAGTCACCCATAGAGCTACTCACACACCTACTCACACACCCATACAGTAAATCACACAGCCACTTACTCACCCAAACAGTTACACACACACTCACTTAGGGCATAAAGTGTGCAAAAAAAGAAGCAGAGAACTTTTGGTAGTTCCCATGTTTAGGTGGAGAGCCGCTCCTAAATAGAGCACCCTAAAACACCAGCGACGCTCTGAATTTGCATAGGGTTAGCACAGTGCCATTTATGCCAAGAAAATAAAAGGGCCAAAGTATTTTACCATTTCTACAGCAAAGCCTTTAATTATAGGGTTAGCACAATGCCATCCACACCAAGCTGTAAAATGAAAAGTGAATGAACAGTGGAGCCTTTTCCCACTCCAGGCACAGTATTACAGCTTTGCATGGGTAAAAGGCCATCCAAGACAACTTGGAATGGCTAAACGCAACCCTTGACATGTGTTTCGCTATCATTATAGCTATTCGGAGACCAGGGATTTGATTTGGAGCCTTTTTTAATAGGAAGCCAGTGAAGAGCCTTCAAATGCGGGGACATATGGCTCCAGGGGGGAGATTGAGTAGGATTCGGAGTCACCAAAATCTGTACCACTTGAAGTCTGTTAAGAAGATAATTTGAAGACCCAAGTATAGTGAATTTCTATAATCCAATCTGAAAGGTATCAAAACTTGGATCACTATTTTCTTAGCTTCATTAGACAGTAAAGTAAGAGATGTTTTTAAAATGCATAGTGACCCTAAACAGGAACCAGCCAGTGCCCGGATTTGTGGTTGGAAGGAAAGGTCACTGTCACATTTTGATCCCTAAATACTTTACAGTGTCTTGTTGAGGTCCAGGGAGTGGGGCGTCCTTCGGCCAGAAGGTCCTCCATAAGGCTAATGATGTAGGGTCAAAAAACACAATCTCTGGATTACGTTTTAATTGGTTGGTAGACAGCCAGTGAAACACATTAGAATGGCAGTTTTAGTGGCTTCTGCAGCAAACTCTTCACCATTTCCACAGGGGAGAATCTGGGTGCCGTCATCATATGAGATTTCCTTAGCCTCATGGTCTCAGCTAACACAGCTAAGTGTGTGAGATAACACTGAATAAGGTCGGGCTGAGCTCACAAGTTGTGGAGCAGAAAGGGAGCATCCAAACTTCTTGACTTCTTTCATTCAAAAAGGAGGTGAGCCACTTCAGGGCTAGGCCATCAATCCCAATTGATTGGAGGCAGTCAAGGAGTCTCAAGTGGGGGACAGTATCGGAGGCCGCAGATAGATCCAACATGATCAGCACTGCCTTTCCCCTTTTGTCTAGGGTGCCCTTGACATGCTTAGCAACCTATAGTAGGGTTGTCTCAGTGCTAAAGTGAGGTCTGAATCTAGATTGACTCAAGTGCAGAAGATCATTAATATCCAAATATTGTGAGAGTTGTGAGTTTACAAATTTTTCTAAAACTTTTGAAAAAGCAGAGATAAGGGAAATGGGCCTATTGTTCACTAGAACTTTGAGATTTGCCGGAGGCTTTTTTAAGGAAAGGCAGCATTTTGGCCTATTTACATTTTACCTGAACCATTCCTGATGACAATGAGGTATTCAAAACTTTGTTTGCAATGGGATTGATGACTTGCACCGCTTTGGCAAGTATATCGGGATGCATGGTCAGCTAGAGATCCTGATTCAAGGCTCTTGATGGCCGCCAATGATTCCTCCAGGAAAATAGGTAGGAAGTTGGAAAGAGTTGGCATCTCAGGAGTGATCTTACTAGAATTTGCTATCTCAGAAGACATGCCCTCTATCTGTGAATAAAATGCCTGCTTGCTTGTATGATTGAAATTATATCATAAAATACAAAGTCAGCAGGTTGCACCATTCAGCTAAGGGTTCTTGGCCTCTAATGGCGGCCTCAGGGCTCATAAATGTTTTTACAGTTTTTACAATTTCTTTAGATTTATTGCCTGACTCAGCTATCCTTATCTCAATTATTTTTGGCTGAGCCGACCTCTAAGTGATCGTTTTTTAGTGCTAACTTATATGTTACTTTGTCAATGGAATGATAGCTTTTCCGCCATTTATTTTAAGGCATTTGCAATGTTTTTTACCAATCCTAAGGTCTTCATAAAACCACAGATCCAACTTTTTGGTTCTGTGGGATCTGAGTGCCGAGGCCGGAGCTGAGTCATTAATGGTGTTAAGAATCCATTTGTTCAAGCACTCAACATCCAATTCTAGTACTCCGGAAATAAAAGAAGTATTTGCTTCCAAAGAGTGAGTCAGGTCTGCTGGATGAATTTTGTGTAGGGCACTTGACATTGTTAAAACAAATCCCTTACGTCCTTCCCATCCCTCCTCCATGTGACTCATCCCAATTCTTTCTGACTCCTATGAACTCCCAAACACCCTGCTCAAGAATTCACCCAGCCCAATTAGGCATGCTAACAAGCACACACGACCACTACTCACAAAAACAACTTACCCCTTCCCATTTTCAAATCCATTGCTATCACTCTATGCCTTCTCCAAACTCTACTAAACACACAAGAAATCAAGAGCACAAAACTAACACAACTAATACACAAGAAAAAAGAAAACATGTACTAACCTCTAACTACTAACCTCAGGAGGTTCTGGAGTAGCGTGCTCCTTGCTGAAAATCACTTGGGTCGTAAGCACAACATAAATACAGTTACGATGTACAATGTAGGCTACGTGCTGCCAGCTGGGCTCATGAAAGAGCGAAAGAAATTATTGATGTCTCTGTGCATGAAAAATTGCAGGCAGATGAATCACCCTGAAACTGGCAAACAGTCTTGGTATAACTTGATCCTCAGGAAATAATGTGCAGGCTCTAGGAGGTAGTTGGAGCAAGGGGAGAGGATGTAGCCTTACGCTAGAGCGGTCGACCTCGAAGCTGGGGAACTGGGTTCGAGTCTCGGCAACGACGCTCAACATCCTGTGATTCTTGGCAAATCACTTGATCTCACAGTGTCTAACAAAAAGGAATGTGTCCTTGTGTAACAAAACTGGTGCTATGTAAAACATTCTGATACCCGATATCTTTGGGTCTAGTTCACGCTATATAAAACGCCCCAAAAATAAGAGTAATAACCTGGGGTGTCAGTCAACCTCAGAACCCTGAGCTTTAAGATTGCCCAGGGCAGACGCCTCTCCCAGCTCTTCTAATACTAGTCTTAACTCATTTCCCAGAATGCAGTCAATGGGTGGCATCTGAGCACTACTATAATCCACCTCTGGGTCACCTCACCACCCCATTCTGGAATGCCAGGGGCTTAGGACAAACAACGTCTGGTCCTAGAGACTAAGTCATTGCACGCCTTTCCAGTGTACTGATCTGGAAAAACAAGCCTCTCCACTACCATTGTCTGGAAGGCATTGGTATCTTTCATAGAAGTGAAAGGGATCCTATTCACTGTAACATGGTGGAAGTGATGACTCCCACTCTCAGAAATCACAAACTCACCCTCTGAGACTATCTCCCAGCTAAGGGAGACTGGGCATGTTCTACCACCTGCCCTGGAGACTACTTCCCCTTAAGGCCACATGGGCCATCTCTGTGGAGTTCCCACTAGTGGATGGTTTCATAGAACATACAGAGTCCCCCTGCTTGTGTCCTAACTCGGAACACTCAAAGCAGCATGATTGAAAATGGGGTGCCCTGGGCCACTGCCCTCTGGAACCCCAATCCTGTTTTTCAGAGGGGGCAGGGGAATCCTTGCCCCCAGTTACACTGGGAATTGTCTGTGTCACTCTGAGCCTATCCTCGCACTTTGTGCCTTATACTGCTGCCTGCTGTGTGCCTGGTAGACGCTGCTTTAAAAGTGCATTTTAACATTTGTGCAAATCGCCGCTTTTCCTGTCTGCGCGCATTTCCACTGTGCTCCCCCCTCCGCCTCCATTTTGTCGGATTGTTGTTGTTTTGGTCATCTGTAGCCCGCCCCGCCTCCCAGCTGAGACGCCCTCCCACTGACCATATCAGCGCTCCACCACCGTAAAGCGCCGTGACTCGCTCGTTTCCCCTGGACTGAGTGGTCGCTCCCCAGTGTCCTGCTGTATCACTGGTATCGTTGCTGCTTTGTTTTTGTGCCTTATACTGCTGCCTGCTGTGTGCCTGGTAGACGCTGCTTTAAAAGTGCATTTTAACATTTGTGCAAATCGCCGCTTTTCTTGTCTGCGCGCATTTCCACTGTGCTCCCCCCTCCGCCTCCATTTTGTCGGATTGTTGTTGTTTTGGTCATCTGTAGCCCGCCCCGCCTCCCAGCTGAGACGCCCTCCCACTGACCATATCAGCGCTCCACCAACGTAAAGCGTTGTGACTCGCTCGTTTCCCCTGGACTGAGTGGTCGCTCCCCAGTGTCCTGCTGTATCACTGGTATCGTTGCTGCTTTGTTTTTGTGCCTTATACTGCTGCCTGCTGTGTGCCTGGTAGACGCTGCTTTAAAAGTGCATTTTAACATTTGTGCAAATCGCCGCTTTTCCTGTCTGCGCGCATTTCCACTGTGCTCCCCCCTCCGCCTCCATTTTGTCGGATTGTTGTTGTTTTGGTCATCTGTAGCCCGCCCCGCCTCCCAGCTGAGACGCCCTCCCACTGACCATATCAGCGCTCCACCACCGTAAAGCGCCGTGACTCGCTCGTTTCCCCTGGACTGAGTGGTCGCTCCCCAGTGTCCTGCTGTATCACTGGTATCGTTGCTGCTTTGTTTTTGTGCCTTATACTGCTGCCTGCTGTGTGCCTGGTAGACGCTGCTTTAAAAGTGCATTTTAACATTTGTGCAAATCGCCGCTTTTCCTGTCTGCGCGCATTTCCACTGTGCTCCCCCCTCCGCCTCCATTTTGTCGGATTGTTGTTGTTTTGGTCATCTGTAGCCCGCCCCGCCTCCCAGCTGAGACGCCCTCGCCCCTCCCCTTCCACTATCCATATATGACAGCTGTTCCCGCGCGCAGCGTCCACGCGCAGCGTTCGCGCCCAACCCGCGCCGAAGGTGCGCCAAAGGTAAGCCCGTCTACGCCCGTCCGCGCCTGGACCGCGCCCAGCGCCAGACCCCCTGCCCCTCGCGCTCCCCAGCCCTCCCGCATTACCTATGATGCTGCCAGCCTCCTAGCCCTTAACCCCGGCCGCTCCCCCACCTGCGTCCGAGCCGCCCCTGGACACACCCATGGACCTTTCTCCTGCTACCCCTGCAAATTCAGCGGCACCGTCAACATCTCCGCTACGACCACACCACAGATCCCCGACCCCAACCACCTACAATGCATCCTTCTCAACACCCGATCAGTCCACAGACACGCCATTGACCTATGGAATCTACTAGACACCATCTCTCCAGACGTCGCGTTCCTAACGGAAACATGGATGAACGCTTCCTCCGCCCCAGACATCACCATTGCCATCCCTGAAGACTATAAGATCACTCGCAAAGACCGTACCAGCCACACAGGAGGAGGGATCGCTATCGTCCATAAGAAATCAATCCGCATCTCAACCAGCTCTGACGCCAACCTCGCCAACTCCGAACACCTCCACTTCCAAATACACATCGACCCCAAGACCACACTCAGAGGCACCCTCCTCTACAGACCACCAGGACCCCGAGCTAAATTCAGTGAAGACATCACAGACTTCATCACTCCACACGCGCTCCCCTCCAAAGACTACATCCTTCTGGGAGACCTCAACTTTCACCTTGAAAAGAGCAATGACCGCAACACCGCCACCCTGCTGGACAACCTCGCCAACCTCGGACTTAAACAACTGGTCACTTCCCCCACCCACATCGCAGGTCACGCACTCGACCCAATCTTCACCTCCAGCAACCATGTCTCCTTCAGCCACACCACGGACCTCCTCTGGACTGACCACAGCTGCGTCCACTTCACCTACAACAAACCAAAACCCATCATCCACCTCCAACCTACCCTGCAAAGAAACTGGAACAAAATCACCACGGACCAAATCTCCGCATCGCTCCTTCGAAACCCCCCAGCCCTATCTTCTGACACCAACGAAGCCGCCGCCAACCTCACCCTATGGCTATCCAACACCGCCGACACCTTGGCACCACTGAAAAAACGTCAAAGCAAACCTGGCAGCAAGAAGGCCTCATGGTTCAACGATGATCTCAAGAAGTCCAAGAAACTCTGCCGTTCCCTTGAAAAGGCTTGGAAAAAAGACCCAACCACCAGCACCAAGGACGCCTTCAAAAGCGCCACCCGCACCCACCACCAACTGATCCGAAAAGCCAAGAAAACAGCATTCAAAGATCGACTTGACAACAACGCCCACAACAGCAAGGAACTTTTCAACATCGTCAAGGAATTTTCCAATCCCTCGGCCAACTCCAACGACATCACCCCATCTCAAGCCCTCTGCGACTCCCTAGCCTCATTTTTCCACAACAAGATCGCAGACATCCACAACAGCTTTGACAACCAACCCAGAAACCAACCCACCCTACCATTTGCTGTTCATCTTCCCCCCGTGAACACCCTTAACAACTGGAACCCAATCTCCACTGAGGACACCATCCGGCGGATGAATTCCATCCACTCAGGATCCCCCACAGACCCATGTCCTCACCACATATTCAAGAAAGCAGACTCCGTCATAGCACCACACCTCCGAGACGTCATCAACTGCTCCCTCAACTCCGCCACCTTCCCGGAAGACTGGAAACACGCTGAACTCACCGCCCTCCTGAAAAAACCAACAGCAGACCCCACCGAACTCAAAAATTACCGCCCCATCTCGCTTCTTCCATTCCCGGCCAAAGTCATCGAAAAGGCTGTCAACAACCAGCTCGCCGCCTTCCTTGAAGCCAACAAATCCCTCGACCCCTCACAATCTGGCTTCCGAGCAAAACACAGCACTGAGACCGCCCTCATCGCAGCAACAGACGACATTCGAACTCTACTGGACAATGGAGACACAGTCGCCCTCATCCTCCTTGACCTCTCTGCAGCATTCGACACAGTCTGCCACAGCACCCTTTTACAACGCCTCAATAACATTGGAATCCAAGGAAAAGCACTTGAATGGATCACCTCGTTCCTCACAGGAAGAACCCAGAGAGTCCGCCTTCCTCCATTCAAGTCCGAGGACTCTGAAGTCATCTGCGGCGTACCACAAGGATCCTCACTCAGTCCCACCCTCTTCAACGTATACATGAGCCCCCTCGCGGCCATCGCACGCCAACACAACCTCAACATCATCTCTTACGCGGACGACACTCAACTGATCCTCTCCCTCACTAATGACCCCAGCACCGCCAAAACTAACCTACACGAAGGAATGAAAGAAGTTGCCGAATGGATGAAACAAAGCCGTCTGAAACTGAACTCGGACAAAACAGAAGTCCTCATCCTAGGTACATCCCCCTCTGCTTGGGACGACTCCTGGTGGCCAGAAGCCCTCGGAAAAGCACCCATCCCGACAGACCACGCACGAAACCTAGGCGTCATCCTGGATTCCTCACTCTCAATGAACAGACAAGTCAGCGCCGTTTCCTCTTCTTGCTTCAACATTCTTCGCATGCTCAGGAAAACATTTCGCTGGATCCCCTCCGAAACGAGGAAAACAGTCACCCACGCTCTGGTCACGAGCCGACTGGACTACGGAAACACCCTCTACGCAGGTACTACCGCAAAACTCCAGAAGAAGCTCCAACGAATCCAAAACGCCTCAGCCAGGCTCATATTAGACATCCCACGCAACAAACACATCTTCGGTCACCTTAAAGACCTCCACTGGCTACCCGTCAATAAGAGGATCACTTTCCGTCTGCTCACCCACGCACACAAATCACTCTACGACATCGGACCAGATTGCCTCAACTCACGACTGTCCTTCTACACCCCCCCCGCCAACTACGTTCTTCCAGCCAAGCCCTCGCCACTGTACCTCGCATCAACAAGACCACCATGGGAGGCAGATCCTTTTCTTACCTGGCTGCCAAAACATGGAACTCACTCCCCGCGTGCCTTCGCCTTACCCAGAACCACCTAGCATTCAGAAAGCAACTTAAAACATGGATATTTGACAGGTAACCCTCCTCTCCTTCCTAAGCGCCTTGAAACCCTCTGGGTATGTAGTGCGCTATACAAATTCCATGACTTGACTTGACTTGACTTGAACCGCCCTTCTTGGAATTTCTCCAAGGTACCTTCTTATGGACCCTAGTGCTAAGCCAGCTGTCTGTCTCCTTGGAAATCTCACCGGGGTCAGTGAGCTAGCTATCCACTAAGTTTTGGCATGTCTCTGTAAAACAATTACTGAACAAGTCGCTGGCATTCAGATTATACAGCCCCTTGTAATCACTCATATCACTGCCTTCTACTCAACCATCCAGTGCCTTGCAGAAGCGATTCACAAAATCTACCCAGGACTGGTGGAGCAGCTTCTGGCTGTTCCCAAACTTCTTCCTATATGTCTCAGGAGTGAAACAACAGTTCATCTCAAGGGTGTCCTTCGTGAGGAGATGCCTCATCCTGTCCCCTTTCCTGGGGCTAGTAATGCATCCCTCGCTTCACTGGAAATGTGCCTCCAGTAAATGGCTCATCAATACTCCTCAAGCACCCTTATAAAGCCTCAAAACACTTGCCAATTTATCCTCCACAATACCTTTAGGTACCAGATCTTTGGGGATGGGGACCCTCCTGTCTTCCCTGGGCACTGGGATATTGCTGCCACCTTTTTTGGAGGACTTTTAGGCTTGTCTTGCTTTTATGTCCAGCTCTTTAAGACTAACTTCATAACCCAACTGCACTTTTCTTTCAACCAAGGCCGTTTCAGTCTCAACACTTTCTTTCTCCAGGAACAGGGTTTTCTCCCCTAAAACACTGTCAGCCCCAGCTTTTCCTTCTCCAAAGGACCTCTGTGCAACAGTCCCCTCCATTTTTAGCTTGGGCGACTGTAGCTAGAACTTCCTCTTAGCTTTCCTGTCAGCCAGCTCCTTGGGGGACAGACGGTGGGAGGACACACTGCTCCCTGCCATAGCAGGGGCCTTACTCCTGTGGGTCAGTGGACCTC
Source organism: Lissotriton vulgaris (assembly GCF_964263255.1). Taxonomy (NCBI): domain Eukaryota; kingdom Metazoa; phylum Chordata; class Amphibia; order Caudata; family Salamandridae; genus Lissotriton; species Lissotriton vulgaris. The sequence goes on from NC_141697.1 coordinate 1,136,852,214, forward strand.
CTCCTCCTGATGCTGCATCTCAGGGCTTGTGGCCAGCCCGTGTTTGTGCTCATCCTCCAAGTCCTCTTCCACATCCTCAGGATTATCCTCTTCCTGCTCCTGTGGCCTGATCTGCATCATTCAGTATTTCTCAAAGGATTGAAGAGCTACCTGAAGGTCCACCCTTGTGACCTTCTTACTCACATTCGGTCCCCTTTCCCTGCAAAGCCTCCGCAGCTCTGACTTGCTCAGGTTTTCAATGTTGATTAGCTCCATCTCCGTTGTAGCAAAAAGGATGTGAGGTAAAACCTCAATTTAGAAAAAGGAGAAAAAAATCCAAATGAAAAGCTACATAGAATTTTAATAAAAATTGAATTTGATGCCAGATTATTTTTATGGCATTTTAGTGATACACTGAGTCACTGAGTGATGCTGCACAAAAACAAGTACTGGATCTCATAATTGAACATGAATGTAAGAAATCGAGTATTGGTTGAGTGGGGTGGAAACCCTTCTCAAGCAACAACCACAATCCATGTCAGGGTAAACCACAAAAGGCACTAAATTTGCCGATGCTTAACTCTCTGGTAGCATGACACAAACACAGTCAGGTTTAACTTAACCGCAATGTGTATAGTATTTATGAGGCACATAAACATTATTAGGAAATGAAAACCCAACACAAGAAAATCCCTTAACCAATTTAGAAAAATAAGATACATTCTAATGAATAAAATGAGATACACTGACACAAATTCAATAAGTGGAACCTGAGATGGTCAATTTTAAAGTTTTAGGTAGGTATAGCGATTAAATGCACAAAACACCATTCAAAGTTATCTGGTCATACTACAGCTTGTCCAGGCCAATAGTGATCTAGCATAGACCAGATACAGGGACAAGGTTAGGCCTGCTGAAAAGTTACCGACTCAAAGTCCAGCGTGAAGAGTCCAGAATTTAAGGATTGCTCCTTTTCCTCGAAGAGTGCACTCTGATGCCAACCAAGTATCCATGATCTGGGGAGGCACCTCTGGGGTATCAGGGAGTCAATCAAGTAGGCCAGTAAGGCTCAGACAGGCCCAGTTAGAGGTCCAGGTAAGTCCAGTTGCAGTACGTCAACTGGGCAGTTGCAGGGACGTCTCTGGAGCTTGCTGCATCCCTGTGGCTCACAACAGGAAGCCAGTCAATTGACCCTTTGAGTCAGGGAGCCAGTCCAGTCTTACTTTGCAGAGAGCAGAGCAAACTGCAGGCAGTGGGTCAGGCCTCTGGGGAACAGGTTAGGCCTGATGGAGCGGGGGAGTTCTTTTGGGACCAAGGCAATCCTCAAACAGCAGGGCAGTCCACTGGTAGAAACAGGACAGTCCACTGAGGAACAATGCAGTGCTTCTGTAATATCTGCTGGTCCAGGAGTGTACTGAAGAGTGGCTCAGGAGGTTCAATACTTATACCTCGTGCCATCCTTTGAAATGGGGGAATTTTCTAGACTACCACTATATCTGGTTCTGGAAAGATCTTACCCTGTAGAGACTCTAAGAAGTCTAGGGTCACAAAAGTGTTTTTTTCTGTGTGCTAGAGGCAAAGCCTCTGAAAGTACGTGGAGTAGGGAATAGCTCCGCCCCAACCAGCCTGGTAGAAAGGACCATTGTGCCCACACGTAGTCCCATATTGTTTGCTGTCTAGGCTCAATACACATTTTTAATGGGGGAACCATTAACAGGCCTAGGCAGCTGGCAACACTTGGCTTTGGATGCTTTGGGGAGGAAAATGACAACTTTCTAAAAATAGCATCTTCAAAATTATAATGTAAAATTAGAATATACCATTAATGAGGATTTTATATCACAATTCATTTGATTCCAAACAAGATATTTCTCCCTGTTCCCCATCAAAAGCTAACACTTAATAATACCATAATAAGGTACCCAATGTTATCCTACGAGAGAGGTAGGGCTTATTGTAGTGTAGTTCCTATATTCCCAATAGGCTCTGCGCATTGGAATAAAATATCCCATAGATTAGATGTAGGACTGAGGTCAGCTAGGTCTCAATCGAATATACTAAACTTAATTGTGTGTGTGCCAGCTAACTCAGAGGTCACTAGAAACTTTCTAGAATACACAAGAAGGGATTTGTTTCTGACAACCACAGAAAACATGACAACTTTGTTTCCCAAGAATAAGAATATATCTCTCAGAGTCGCGGAAACAATAGATAAGTATTTCACTCAGTCAATCGTGCATGCTTTGTTTCTACAGAGTTGCAGAGAAATAGAGAGACGGGCGCTTTCAATAAAAGGGTTTATTGAACAGTCTTCTTTCTCATGCAAGAGAGGTGATCTGCTACAATCGTTATGCAGACTCCAAAGTATAATGTGTACAGCGTAAACAGTAACATGAAATAATACTGTAAGAGCATTGTATGGTTTCTAAGCCATATACACACGAAAGGACCGCCAACATGTAGGGAGAGAAAGATCACAAGAATCAGTTAGGAAATCGCACCTAATAGATAATAAAGATACGGATAATTGGAATAAGAGCACAAAGGAGAGGGTTGCGAGAAAAGGAATGGAGCGGAATCATATCAACTCAAACCCTGAAGATCAATCGGAGAGGATGACCACTAAGAATACACCACACGCGAGGGAGACGAGAAAAGGAACGGAGCTGAAAGACATCAACACAAACGCGGAAGACCAAACTGCTAGGACAACTAATGACTTTACACCACATCAAACCCGGAGAGACATCCAAGAAATAAAAGCACAAATTGGCACTATGGCACAAGACATCCAAGGCGCATTGGAAACAATGTTTGAGATCCTAGAAATTGCGACAAGCACAAACTCCAAAGTGGAACTCATCCAAGAAGTAATGCAAAAGTCTCTAGGTAAAACAGAGGAGAGAGTCATGACATTAACAGAAAGACACAACCGGCCAAACAGAAACCTTAGTTGCTTATCAGAAGAAGAAACCCTTCCTCTACTCCAGACGTACGAGCCCACAGAATACTTGAGGTGGGAGGAAATTAAGACAGTTCCGATCGACAATAATAGAACATCAAGACATAATACTAGAAAACCAAACCTTTACAACCTACAGCAAGTCCAGCGATCCAACATCCAGCTAAAACGGAACCCGAGCATTACAAGAAATCCTCTGAAAGGCCTACTGCTCAACTGTCGATCCGCTGTAAAACACTCCTCAGACATCGCAGCACTTATCATCAACGAAGGAATTGACATAGCAATCCTAACTGAAACATGGCTTTCGGATTCATCTTCTCCTTGCATGGACCTGTTAGTGCCCCCACAATACAACATACTGAGATTGGATAGACCGAAAAAGACAGGAGGTGGGATAGCATGCATCCACCGAACTGACATAGAAATGAAACAAATTCAAACAGATCATATGGAATCCTGTGAATACCTAGGTATTAATATAAAGGCGACAGACAATCAAAGATGCACCCTACATGCCCTGTACCATCCCCCAGGAAATAATGCGGCTTTCATAGACCAGTTAATGGAGATTTTCACGGATAACTCTAACAAGCAAGCTAATAACATTTACCTGGGCGATTTCAACCTGCACTGGGAAGACAGGGAAGACAAACAGGTTAACGCGATGAAAGACTTTTTGACAGAGCTAAATCTCTATCAAGCATGCACACAACCAACACACTCGAAGGGTGCAACACTAGACTGGATAATAGCAAGAAAAACGAACATAGTGATTCACTCAATTGCACCATGCGACTGGTCGGATCACCATGCAATAATCTTCCAAATTCCAAAATTGAAAAGGAACAATATCTCACAGCCCATCAAAAGCAAAAAGTGGACTCGCGACACAAAAGACTTGAACATCGAACGGTTAGTGGAAAACTGTGAGAAGGAGATGAAGCCACCTAACAAATTGGGGAATGTGAATGAACTAACAGAGCACTACACGACGACCGTAACAAATATAGTTAACAACACCATGCCACTCAAGCTGAAAAGAATCTCAGAAAAGGACAAAAACCCATGGTTCAATAGTGCATTGAATGAGGAGAGAAGGAAATTAAGAATGGCTGAAAGAAAATGGAGAGAACATCCTGCAACACCTGAACTGAAATCACTCAGAAAAATCAGAAACGAATACAACAAAACGATCCTCAGATCCAAAAAAGAATATATTAGGTCAGAATTGGACAATGCAAAAAATAGACCTAGGAAACTATTTGAAATTTTAAGACAACAATCCAACAAATTAGCAAAATCGGACCAAGAAACAACTAAAACCCAGTTAAGTTGTGAGGAATTCTCTAGTTTTTTCACCGAAAAGGCAAATAAGTTGGAAACAGAGCTCAAGACGGCAGCGGACCAACTGAACAACCAACCGCTCCAACTGAACAACCAACCGCACACTCCGAACAAGACCACACTGCCAGCCGACCAAGTGGAAGCAAAAAACAAAGCGCATTGGGACACCTTCAAGCTCTACGATCAGAATACCATCGCCAGGACACTAGCGGATATCAAACCGAACAACCACTATAATGATCCACTCCCCGCCAAATGTATACAAAAAATACACCACGTCATCATCCCAATATGGACAAGAATAATAAACGCCTCCCTATCTCAAGGGATCTTGCCAGATTGTTTAAAAACAGGCCAAGTGGTCCCCATCATCAAGAAACCAACAGCGGATCCGGCAGACCCCAATAATTTCCGCCCAGTCACTAATATTCCAGTTCTGGCCAAGCTAATCGAGAAATGCGTTCAAAACCAACTGACCCAGCACATCGCTAATTTCATGCTATTGGACGACTGCCAATCTGGATTCAGAACAGGTCACAGCACGGAAACAGCGATCCTACATATAGTGGATGACGCAGTACAGGCCCTGGACAGCAATAAGACATGTCTTCTAGTACTTCTTGACTTATCATCTGCATTCAACACTGTAAACCATGTAAAACTACTAGACAGACTTCACAACAGGATGGGAATGTCGGGAAATGTACTAAAATGGTTTGAATCCTTTCTTCAGAACAGAACACAAAAATTCTGGGTCAACCAGACACTATCCACATCAAGTCCAAACTCGATCGGAGTTCCTCAAGGCTCGACACTATCTCCATCACTCTTTAACCTTTATGTCGAACCTCTGACTGGAATCTTAAGAGACGCAAACATATCCTATCATATGTATGCGGACGACACACAAGTGTATATCAAAGTCGAATCTCTGGAGGACATCAAGCTACTGAATGAGGCTTTGAAAATGGCACTAAGATGGCTAACCAGCAACCACCTGAAGCTCAATGCACAAAAAACGGAATTCCTTTTGATCTCTCCTCCGAAGAGACACTCGGAGGTAGAAGAATGGACCAGACAGATCACAGCTTTAAACTGCACCCCTACGCTAGTGGATTCTGCGAAATCATTGGGAATCACATTAGATAAAAATCTTGACATGAAAGCACACATCAATGTAATGGCAAAAAATGCCCGCTTTCACCTGAACTACTTAAGGAAGATGAAACCTTTCATCTCATCAGCAGATCTCAAACTGGCAATTCAATCACTAGTTATCTCAAGAATCGAATACGGATGTACAACCCTAGCTGGTCTACCGAAAATTTCCACTGCACCTCTGAAAGCATGCCTCAATGCAGCAGCAAGGCTCGTTACCGGATCGAGGAAATTTGACCATATCTCCCCACATCTAAAAGCGCTAAACTGGCTGCCATACGAAGCCAGAATCCAATTCAAGATGGCATGTGTCACCCACAAAGCACTTCATTTCAAAACACCAAGATATCTGGCCCAGAAGCTTGAACTTTCAGGAGGAGTCAGACCAACCAGGAACGCCAATGCGCTGATACTGAAACCACCCATCTTCCGAAAAAAGAAAACATACGATAGAGCCTTCTCAGGAGCAGCACCCAGAATATGGAACTCACTCCCTCCAAATATCAGGAAAATGACTAACACGACAGCATTCAAAAAGGAAACCAAGATCTTCTTAATGAGTAAGTTCCTTACATAGCAAGGAAATGACCTCAACAACACCATGTGCTAAACTTCTCCCTACGGACTAAGAGAAGAAGAAAGTGAGAGTCGCAAAATAGATGGGAACTTGCCTCAAGTGCCTTATGGACCCAAAACCGAGAAGAAGTATACACAAACAAAGATAATTTGCCTGATCTATATTTAAAGGAATACAATGATCAAATATATTCGAAGAGCCGTAGACGCTGACTGTAAATACTGATAATGTGTAAACAGATGTCAAATACTAGACTATACTAGAATATGCTATGATATGTCCCTGATAGACCTATACAGACCCTACCTCACAGAAATGTAAATGTGTACCTTATTGAACTTTGATGGAATCTTTTATAGAACTTTTATATGACCTATCTACCTCATAGCAGTGGGATATGCTACCATATAGCCACATATTTACCTACCTCACTCGCCATATAACAATTTGTATTTATTTAGTGCGAATTATATAACTCATGTATATGTCATTGTGAAGCGCTCTGATACCCAAGGGTCACGTCCGCGCTATATAAAACTCTTTAAATAAATAAATAAATAAAACATTGACTAAAATACTCAACTGGAGCTTCTAAAATACGCCTACCTCAATGCACCTAACCTAAGTCTAGTACGAGGGAAGAAGTAAGTATTGTGTAGCATAGGTTTAGTTTTTGCCATGAATCTACCAAAGGTTTCTCGAGGTTCTTATCAGCTCCATACCTTGTTAGAATGAAGGAGGTCTGGTATCTCTGTCTCAGGACTCAATTTCCCAACACCCCGCAAGGGGAGCCGGAAACACTGGAGCTGGATTCTCGGCAGGAAAAGGGCAGCTTCTAGATCAGTGCGTCAGCTGGAGAGTCGGCTTCCTTCAGCACTTGGTGTAGCGAGTTGCGTCGGGCAAGTAGGTCTTTGAACTGCTCTGAACCACGGTTTCTTGCTAGAGCAAGTGAAGGTATATTTATTCCTTGAAGGTCTTTAGGAATGCCATAGTTTAACATAAAGTCGGGCATATGAACATCAGGAAAGAACCTCTAGGGAATAGTTGTTTTTTGTAAAGTAACTGAGTTCTTGGACAAATCAATATCAAGCAAGGGGAAGTTCCCTAACTTCTTAAGCTGGTTTTCCAAGAAGTCGTTGTGACGTTTGGTACGGGTGGAAGTAGCCATGCCTGTATTTGGGTAGCATGGGCTATGCCTAAATAAGGGCTTGATTTCTATGCCTATATAAGGGCAATATGAATTGTACCTATATAAGGGCATGAATCAGGAAAATTCATTCGGAGCCTAAATGCCACACAATATTATAGTAGTGAAAAAGGAGTTTTTGCTCTATCAGGGCATGTAAAGCCTAAAACCACATGTCTCATTTTTTAAATACAATGCACCCTGCCCTATATGCTTTTCAGAACCTACCTTAGGGGTGACTTATATGTGTTAAAAAGGAAGGTGTAGGCCTGGCACAAGGTTTATTTTGACAGGTCAAATTGACATTTTAAATCTGCACTGCAGGCTGCAGTGGCAGGCCTGAGGGGTGTTTTAAAGGGCTACTATAGTGGATGGCACAATGAGTACCACAAACCCACTAGTAGCATTTCATTTACAGGCCCGGGTACATGTAGTACCATATACTAGGGACTTATCAGTAAATTAAATGTAGTAATCAGGTATATGCCAATTTCACCATGTTTTAGGGAGCCAGCAAAACACTTTAGCAATGGTTAGCAGTGGAAAAGTGTCCTAATGCCAACAAAACCAAATTCTGAAAACAGAAGGGTTTATGGCAAAATGTTTGGGGGTGACCATGAAGGGGACCAAGTCCACAGCACATTCATTATAAAATTAATATAAAAGTTCATACACAAATAATTCACAGTCTCTTTAATCAGAGCTCGAAAAAGAAAAATCCATGATCCCAGCTCACAGTATTAAAGCTGTTCATATGTGCTTGGCTGATCACATGCAAGCACACAGGCACCTGCTATTGCTGAACATAGGCTGTACATTGGAGAGAGTGACGGTGGCAGTCCCAGTTCAGAGGCAATAAAACCTGCTTCCAGGCCATAGGTGAGCCAGGTTCTACAGGAATATCAGGGTATGCAGGATGCTACGCTAACTGTCCAGTAACCGACCATATTCATTTTACAAGAACTCTGGAAGGTAAACAAGAGAGAGAAAGCAAGAATTGGTAATGTTAATAGTTCTGAAATGGTAAACAGCAACCCGGTGGGAAAAGAAGGAGGCAGTCTTATAAAAATAAAATAAAGTAATTATAATTAATGCCTAAAAAGCATGACTTGGAAAAAGAAAAGGATTACTTTATCCAACCACCAATTTAAGCACAGTTTCTGGAAAAAGTGTACACGATTGCAATATGCTGTGGGCTGATCCTTAGCTGTGAGGATAACCAAGGCAGCCAGACTGATTGGGCCTCACCCAAACAAGCCACCCAAGTGTGTACCAAGATTGGTATGGACCCTGATGCAAGCCGGCCAAATTTTATCCTGAACCGAGGGAGACTGCACCTGCTGCACTGTTGATATCTATACCGCTGAAGGCAATTGCTGAAGAGGTCTGTCTAAAAGGCCCTTTCTGTGTTTCCTAGGCTTCAAGAGAAACAGAAGGCAAAACAAAGGAGGACCAAGATTGAGTCCTGGTTTTTCTCACATATAATGAACATTTGAAAATCACCCGTGGGCTTGCCAAAGAATAGCAAGCCATTCTGAAAGATGAATGGCTGAAAAATATTTTGATGGACATAACCCCATACCTTTAGACAATCCAAACTCTTTATGAACATGAATAAGAAATAACATATCTCCCCATGACCATAGATAGAGCTAGATCATTCAAAATCAAGACATTTTTGCCCAATATCTGACTGATTTTACATAAGCTCCACCAGCCTTTCAGCATATCTTAATCAAACATCCAACTTTCCATGACCTGGTTTCACTAGGATCCAAAGGAATTCAAGGCTTAGAGAGGTTTGTGAAGCGTTGAAGACAGTGATTTAGGCTATTCACAAAGTCTGAGGGTAAGTTACCCTTTTAGAGTAAATTTATACTCGTATTTTATGAGTAGCCAAAAAGTAGTAAACGTACTCAGCAGTGTAAATTACTCAAAACTATGTTTCCCTGGCTCCTTCCATTTGGTCAAAACATACAAGTTACACTTTTGGAGTTGATTGACACTAAGATTTTGTGAATAGCCAGAAAGTAGTAAACTTACGCAAAGGTGTAACTACTCAATAGTGTATGTAACTGTTGTGAATCAGTCCCAGTGTATTTTATTGGTTGTCTTGATAGCATGGAAGGTTCAATGTGCACCATCTAACACTGAGTTGCTTCCTTTTTCCATATATCAAATCAGTTTTAATTTATGTTTCTATATTTTCAAAAGACTACATTTAAAGTTCAGTTATAACACTTCCAATTATGACTACTGGTATAGATAATATATGTTATCTCCACTTTTAATTTCTTTGAAGCTGTGCAGCCCTTCCTCACATTGATTGTGGAAATGTTCTAGGCTGAACTTGCCCCTTCCAACCTCCACCTGCTAAAAGCTGGATTTCATTCAGATGCTGTTCGATCAAGGCCTGGAAATGGTCAAATATTTCCTTCATCCACAATGAGTAAGCATGACAACATCTGCCAATATGAATAGAAGTTCAAGCCTGGTGTCTTATTTATGTGATAGTCCTTTTTAATTTATTTCTTACTTGAAGGACAAACAGGTCCACAAAGTTGGCTGTGTATTCACGCAATAAAACAATGTCTACTTTGGGTTCTGATTTCTGGAACTGCGAAAATTGTTATAACATGACTTTGGGTGTCTTCATCTTTGCTTCTTTTTCTGTTGATTCTGATAATCTTTCTCTTTACTTAAAATCTTGTTTCTTATTGTTTTCAATTTTTGACTGCAGTTGTTATATTGATTAGTTTTTGAGTGGTATAAAGAGATTCTTTTTTCTCAGCTGTTAAAGGTGAGCCCACATTACTATCGATGCCCGGGCTGCTGGCGCAGGCCGCCTCTTAGTTCCCATTCTGAATAGTTACCAAATAAAGAGACGGGCGCTGGAAGCAGGAATCACAAGAACAGGATTTATTACTCATGAGGAGAGCCTGTCATTTCGGACACGAAACACAGTGTCTGTCGGGAGGTGCTCTAACAAGTGAGCTGAGACTTCGTCTTTTATACTTTACAAAACACTTGGCATTACAATCAGGACATTGTGACACAAAGAAAAGACATCCCTATAATCCTCGTGTCAATCCTACCCCACATATGTTATCAATAGAGACCCTTGAACTGTAGATAAGAGAGGGGGCAATGACGCAGCTGAGTGTTCCGCTGATTATTAGGAGATGTGCACCTGATCGTATCCCAAGGGGGTGGGGAAGCCAGGATCAATAGTGGGTTCTTTGAAGAGGAGTGACTCCATACAATAAGGGGCAATAAACAGTATCTTCCGGCTTAGGCGATGGCCTCGGACATGTGTGGACAGTTCATCGCGGAGGGAGGGTTCACTAACAGAGGGGTTATTCATGAAAGGAAAGGAGGTGCTGGTCAGGTGCGGCTGTGACTCCCAAGGACGGGGTCTTGCAGAAGAAGGAGGTTTATGACTTGCCCATGTGAGGGAGGAGAGGAGGGCCAGGGTGCTCACAGGGACAGAGTCGCACAGAGAGAGATCTTATGACCCGTATATGAGAGAGCGGGGGGGGGCAGTCAGGTGCAGCTGGGGAGAGCTATGTCAGCTGAGGCGAAGGATGCCTCTTCAAGAGGAAATGGGGGACTTGCGTGGGTCAAGCAGAAGGGTTGCCTTTCAGGGCAGGGTCGTGCAGAGGGAGAGGGTTTCATGGTCTATGCATGTGAGAGGGGGTTTAAGATACGCGCAGGAGGGAAGCCGGGGATTCCAATGGGCAAAAGGCCATGGTGCCTAGGATGGCTGTCATGTACATATGGGCACGGGCTTTTACTGGTGGAGTGATGCGGTCAATATTTTATGGTATTCATGGTGCTTACAGGGAGAGGAGTGGGAAAAGGGAAATGAACGCTGCTTATGTACATTACTTTTCCTGATTTTCCACAGTCGCCCCTTTTTACATAACAGAGTTCATTTTTGTAATTGATGGGGGTACATATAAACAGGCGCGGTTGAAGAATTAGCATTTGTCAATACTAACATTTGGCATATAATCATGGACAGTTGATGTGATGGGCAGAATGCAGCACATAGGAAATTGCATTTGTCGAGTTCCTATCATTTCAAAAGCACTACATAGCATAAATGTTGCTGACTTAAAAATGTGACCAATGAACATTTTGACCAAGTAGTTGAGGGCGGAATTCAGTTCAATACACAAGATCTCTTTGTCACAGTGTCTTTTTAGCAGTGAGCCATCACTGGTAGGCTCTAGTCTTTTTAGCAGTGAGCCATCACTGGTAGGCTCTAGTCCGTGTCCTTTCGTTGGCGCTGTTGAGCACCGGCGGTGGAGCTATAGGTCCAGCTCGGGTCCATCCTTACGCGTTGCAGGGTGCGGTCAGTCCTCTGCTGTTAGACCACAGTCCTGTTCCCTAACCAATCCTTTTAGTGGCGCCTTATGCTCGGCACCCATATTCCTGCGGCGTACCCCATTTCCACCTGGATGCTGTTCTTCCTTTCGACAAGAAGTCATGTGAAAAAGAGGGTGTGTGGTTTCGATAGTCGATGGGAGTGAGAGGGCGGAGTGGGGCAGATTTTCCTGGGACACACCAAAGGGACCAAGGGAGCAAATGATAACAAGCAAGCAAGCCCATCAACCGGGCTTGAAGAGGGGGACGGAAGCTTCAGGCATGTGTGGGTAGGCGGACAAAAGGCTTCAGGACAGCCCTTCATCCTTTCGTTTTACCACATTGGAGAGTGCTGTCTCGTCCCATATTCCTGTCGTGCTGGGGCTCCACCTTTGGTCGATGTCGCATGTGTCCCATGATCTGCGGCCAGGCTGTGTGTCACGTCCGACCCTTCTCCTCCGGTGATCGTATATCTTTGAAATAGGTACAAAACAAGCTTTAGAGAACTGGTCAGGGGAAGACATTTATGCACGTGAATTCTTCCCTCAATCCTACGCACTTGGGAGATACGCTCATCGGTCACAGTCAGAGGTTCATTACCAAGCAGTGCATATGTCAGCATTCCTACTGAGTTCATGCCAAGTTTTATTCATCGTCTACACATGTCACATATGGAGGAAAGTCAGACTCTTATCAACTGTGCATTTCATCAAACTCAACATTTCGGGTAAAACAGGTTTTTCTCGAGGGACGACAGTTACTCATGGTCATCATGTTTATATCCGGGACGGCAGCTGGGGTCAATCAAGTGGGGCGGGGACGCTTCGGGCATTCGCGCTTGGGTGCAAAGGGGTGGGGCAATCTGGGCATTGGAGGTCAACCTAGACGTTGGCGTTCGTCTCTGATGAACAAAAAAATAAAGTGCCATTGACATACAGTTCCCCTATAAAAGGCCAGATTGGGGGACTTTAGTCGTCTTACCTGTCCTTTCCTTCTCAGCCAATTCGAGTTCATTCATTTTGCAGAAAGGAGAGGTAGTAATATGGCGAGATACGATCATTTTAGTCTCGGTCAATTTCGCTGAACACCTTCGCGTTCAATAAGTATCCAATCAGACTGGTGCCGGTGGGGCACAATTTTACCACAAAGAGGGAGAGGAAATAGGGAGACTCTCATAGAGAGTGAGAGTCGTCCGCAATCTAAACGAGCCATTCGGTACACGTATGACATGTAGAGAGAGGGAGAGAGAGAGAGAGAGAGAGAGAGAGAGAGAGAGAGAGATAAGGGGGTGGGGAGAGAGAGAGAGACGTGTACGAAAATAGGTCATTTAGTGCGCTCACAACACAGAACAGCAGGGGGGGGGTCAGGTAACGGAGAGACGCAAACAGAGGGAGGACATAAATCCCTACAGTACACATACACAAACTCCGACAAAGGAAGACAGTTCATGTATTACATATAGAAGACATTCACGACAAAACATAAAACAGTTGTTGGCCAAACAAAAATCTCCTTGCGCATGCTGCGCATTTTTAATATCCTATTTATCCATGGGCTGAGTTCTTTTTACCTTTCCTCCTTCTCTTCTCGTTGGCTATTTTTTTTCCCGAGCGCTCCCAATTGCCAATACTTACACTCCGGTCAGCCGGTCAGAAATTAACCTGGTCAGGCTATTGCCCATAGGTGGATCTTAAACCACTTGTTATTTTCTTCCTTTGGTTGGATGTTCTCCGGGCTGAGGCAACAGAGGGTATCGATCAGGAGAACAGTCGGGCATTTTCGTTATATCTATAAGAGGGTGAGAAGGAGGTGGTACACTTCGAACATCAACAATATTTCTAACTTCCCAGACGGGTGGTGCCTGGTTACCCTTACCTCAGGACTTTTCCTAGTCCTTTCCATATCTAATTAAACGTCATAATCGCGTTATCTAGCGTGCTAATTTCGAGTCAATTTCCGTCATACAGTACCCGTCAAGTTTCCATGTCAGTCCATCCTCCCAGTCGTTAGGCTCTAACGGAGGAACAGTCATATCTACGTCTACGTCTGTCAAAGCTTGTTAGCATAAGTATTATGCTCAGATCCCCTTTTTCTCCTTTTGTCGGTCGCTCGATCGTCGCTTTTCCATACTTCAGCCGACGTTCCGACGGGACCTGCAGAAGGGAGGAGAAGAAGGGGGGGGGGGTGGGGGCAGCATTCAAAACACATCAGCGCGCATAAATCCGAAAATGTTTTTACCTACCACATACTCGACCTATCTCCCCGGGGTGCATTCTTTACCATCTCGGCGTTTAAGCCCAGAGGGACCAGTAGCGTCAGATAGATAATCATCGATGGTCTGCGTATCTACATGAACCACACGATCGTGGCCTTATAGGTCGTGTGCAAGGGTGGCGGTCAGGTGGTATTTCTGTGGTATCGCTCAAGGGCGTCTAAAAACACCTTTCCGGCTGCCTGCGATACATAGTGTAGCTGCTAAATACCGGGCCTTTTTAACCTTCAACCTTAATCATACTGCATGTATTTTGCCTATGTCGATGACAGCAGCCATACATTTCAACAACATTCATAAATATAAACGCTACGATAATATTTGCGTGTTCAAGGATTTTAATGAAAAAGGTTGGCGCACAAATACGGGCCTACAAACCAGTGGGCCGGCTACGGAGAATAAAGTCGGTGGTCATTCATTTCGTAAAGTGCAGCAGTGAAATAAAATCATATCGAACTTTCCTACACTGCAAGTATGATGCATGCCAATAACTCAATTTTTCAATAATTTTATCTCACTGTCCAACTATTACTCAAGATCTAATATTTACCAATTCATTGTCCAAATGCTCAATCAGTTCCTATTTCATACCAATTCATTGCTTCCAACACATAATTAGTACCCACTCTAAATCAGCTCATTGTCCCAGCACATAAACAATATCCATCTTATATCGCTTTCTTTTCCAAGCACATACTCAATATCCTTCGTATCTACTTTCATTGTCCAAAAACTGCATACATATCTCGGGGCATCAAAGCTGCGCAATCAGGGTGCAACAAGGTTTATTTAAAAAGTCTCATTTTGTGTCGGCGCCATTTTGGGCGAGGTCAGGCAAGTCCCTGCATAGTCAGATTGCCTCCACTGACTCGTAGTAGGACCAGAACCTTCCGTTGGTGGTTTCAAAAGTTTTTCGCAATGGGTTAACAGTTTAGCAATATGGACCATCAGTCAAAGAGTGGGGAGGACGGTAACAATTTTTCCTACCGGGTCATTCTGGTGTTCCTCCGGAACTGAACAAGTCTGTGCCTTGGCTGTATTTTAGCCATTTCCAAACTGAGGCTGGCGCTGACAGGAGTGTGCCGATGTCGCGGTTCCCAGTGAGGGGGACGGGGGCGCCCATGCGGAGGGATCGGGGTGCCCCCCGGCTCTCATAGAATCTTCAAAGTTGAGGAGAGAAGGCATGGGGCGTGTGCCCGTCCTGGGCAAAAGACCGCTTTTCGATGTTGACCCTCTTTAAGCAAGAGCATTGGGGTGTCGCTGGAAGCCTCCACCTGGAGGGAGGTGGGGGAGGGTCGTTCGCGCCGCCTCCCCCTTCCAGCGATCCCGCGCCGTTCTTCGGCTCCAGCGCTTCGGTATTGGCCGTGCCAGCCATTGAAGATGGGGGGGGGGTGGTCGGTGGCTGAGGCAAGACATCCCCCCCCCTTTGACATGTGGCGGGACTACCTGCAACTGTCCAGGCGTTGCCGTGTGGCTGGACTACCTGTCACTCTCAGGCGTCGACATGTGGCGGGACTACCTGTAATCTTCAGGCGTGGTCATGTGGCAGGACTACCTGCAACTCTCAGGGTTGTCCAACCTCGCCTTGGCTCCGGTCCTCGTCGATGGCCAGATCAGGCAAGAAAGGGGGGGTGGGGGGTGGTCGGTGGCCGGGGCAAGACAGCCCCCTCTCCCCCCGTGGCCTGCAGGGCAGCAGAAGAGGGAAAGGGGAGACCTCCATGATTCCTCGGGCCGTCCGCCCTACAGCCTCCCCTTTCGACCGCGGCCAGCCGAGCCCTGCACGCATCGAGGCCTCGCCTTCCGGATGGGCGTAACCGCTTCCGGAATGGGGGTAGGTGTCTTATTGATTTGTATCTATTTCATGTTACCGTTATTTGGGTGTGGCAAACAATGAGGCAGACATGTTGGGGGCAGGAATAGGCAGCGAAGCCTAGCTACCTCGTGGCTATTTTTGCTGTCAAACTTTTCGCCATTTTATATTTCTTATTACAAACTGTTTCTAATGTTTCTTATTTTTAGTGAAGTCGAAAGCTCATCAGGGGGTTACTGACTTATCCCGATTTCTTTTTATTTTTCCTTCATTTCCTTAGCGTTTTTCGAGCTAAAGTTTTCTGTTAGTAGGGTACGGTGATCACTTCATTTTTATATGTCCTTTCACTAGGGGTACTCCTGGACGGACCAGGTGAGTTACCTCCAATAAATGGTCCGGGTTGTGACGTAAATATATAATTTACTCTCTTAATTTCTATGCAGGTAAGTACTTAATCAATAATAACTCAAATCGGAAAGAAAGAACCAGAGTCCGTGGTGTTAGAGTTCTTAGGGGTTTTATTCCTCAAAAAGGAATGGTCAGGACCATAATATCATGTTCTTCCCACCGCAGGGGTGGAAGAAGGGATAGAGCGCTACATTTTATTGACAGTACATAGCTTATATACTTAATTCATGTCATAGGAAACAGTATAGTAGGCGTAACAGCTGAGAGAAGACAAGATAACAGTATACACGTGTTACTAGTACGTAATCAGAAGGCGTGGACTAGGCGTGAACTGGAGGTGTGTGCTAGAAACGTCACAGATAGGTGTCACAAAGGGGTGGCACTAACAGAAATGTTGCAATGTCAGCAGAAATCGGTAGCTTGGATGCGCGCGCAGCTGCATGACGTGTGATAGACGTGAAACTGGAGGGGTGCAGGGGACTTGACATTTACACTGACGGAAAGAGACAGAAGTCTGGCATGTCAGATCAACTTGTACTTCTATCATATCTGATATCCGATGTTTAGGAACCATATTATCTGGACGGAAAGGTCTCTAGGGCAGAAGCTATTCTATACTAACTGTGGATGCGTGTATAAGCGCCTAAGTGTCTGCATGAGAAGCGTGGGGGCACGGGGCCTTCCATGGAAGCATGGTAACAGAAGCTATGAATTACTTGCACTGAGACAGGTCGGCCCTTTGGCTCTGCAGCTGGGGAGGATGTTTACTGAAGCTAGTAGGCAGGAATGCATTTTCGAAGAGCGGAACAGATAACTCGAAGGTTATAGTCAGTCTTGGCAGGCAGCAGGCTGAGCTGAGCGCGATGGGCCGCGCTGGAAGTAAGTCAGAGTTCACGGATACAGAGACAGCCTGGGCTGAGGCTGTCAGAGTCAGAAGCCAGAAAAAGAGGCTCGATGGCAGAAATTCATGGCCTACCTTGCCAGAGCTGAAAAACATGTAAGGTACACTACAAAAAGACGGTGGCATAGCATACTTAGGAACGGGTTATTTAATCCATTCAGGGTGGATCTGAAAGAGGACAAGTTAACGTTGGACGCAAATGTATTTGCGTCTTCGTAGCTGACACAGGAGGGAAGTTACATGCTCTTTAAGCTGGTACATGGAGTCGGTGGGGTACGTGCTAGGGAACACAACTTGACCATAAAATTTATATTTCCTCATTCCCTCCTTGTTCCCTACGGACCCTTCATGATATATCGATCCTCATGAATCGATCAGTTTGTTCTTGTAACATCATTTGTTCTTCTTTCTTTCGTTTACGTTTTGAGAGAAAACTGGAATGTTCAATACAAGAGGTGGCACATAGTCCACAAATCGCTGGCCCGCACTGCAGGCACAGGCAGCAACTGAATACTAGGACTAGGCCAATGCCTAGGAAGGATAGGATCTTCCATCCCCAAGCGGTTAACGTTGTCCAGAACCAACCGGACCAAGTCCAGGTGCCTGGATTCTGATGTATCTGATTTGCAATTTTATGGAGACGTGTAATAGCTTGATATACAGATGGTGCGTTTTGTGGTATGAAAACACAGCAACTTGACCCGATGACCTTACAGGCTCCACCTCTATCTGCCAAGATGACGTCAATAACAAGACGATTCTGAAGGACAACAACCCGCATGGCGGACTGCTCTTCTGTTAAGTTACCTAAGGCGGAGGCAGTTTCATTCACTACTGCTTCAAGTGTTCTAGTTAATCTGCGTATTAATTTACTATTTTGAACTGGTCCTAAGAAGAAAAAGAATCCTTTATTAAAATCGGTGTACTGTTCCCATGCCGTTTCTGTGTAGTCGACAAGTGGGATACCTCTTCTGGGTCTATTCTTTACTAGATTTGTATTTCTGTGGTAATCAGGAGGAGCTAGGAAAACAGGTGGCAGAAGGAATGCAATGTAACAGGTACCATCCCAATCTGGAGGTAGACGTATGTATGCGGTATGACCACAAACAAAATAGGAATGACTGATAGCTTTAAAGGACGATTTTCCATGATCACTGAATTCGACCACAGTAGTGCATTTACTATGACCTAAGTGTACTGAACCTTTCTTCCTGATACATAATTCGCCAGTGACTGGCAATACTGACATAGTGGGTATAACAGGTGTGGCTTCGGATTCAACAGTAAGAATCATAAGGCTAATTGTATAATTACCTAATCCATACACTTCATTTTCTAGATCAGTTCCTATTCTAGTGGGGAGTCCCTCCTTATCAGGGTAACAGACGTCGAGCAGGACCAAGTTCAGGTTTCCCCAAACCCAGCCCCCGTCGAAAACAGCAATATCAGGATCTAAGGAATTAATTATTTTAAACCATGCACCACAGGAGCCATTGTGAGTGAACGGGTACGGAAAGAGGGGCAGAGCTCCCTTGTAATTCTGGTAGGAAGGGAGTCGGCCACATATCCAGCAGTCTGTAGCATTGTTAGTTTGATGGGAATAGTGTAACATACTAATGAACGTGTTGTTGCGCAGCGCAAGTCTGTAGGAGAGTTCGTGTGGAGGTAACTCGCTAAAAGTGTGTTCAGCAGAGACATTGTAAACAGATTGTTCACGCCTGAAAATAGGGTAGTAGATAGGGAGAAGTATACTGGCAACTATGATCAGAAGACTTAGAAAAAACATTATTAACAATGTCACTATACAGTGACTACGCAGTGATTTACAGTATGTACGTTTCTTGAATTCTCTCTCTCTATCTCGATCTAGGGGATACATGTCAGAAACTATTTAACCGATTCACCTAGGGGAGGACTTAAACAATTAAACTGTCTGACTTGCTAGATCGGAGTTTCGATCGGTACTCCTCTTGGGGAGTTTTTTCTCGTTCAGATACTGTAAAGTCTTTTGGCTCAACACAGTCTTTGGTGGGGGTGGACGAGTCTCGGTCTGGTTTCAGTTCATGGAATTTTTTCACATGACTCGTATGGACCCACCCCTTTCTCCCTTCGATCTTCACGGCGGTCCTCGTGGTGAGAAGGACGGTCTTCGGCGATTTCCAGCGGGGCTCCAACGGACTCTTTCTATCAAAATTTCGCACCAATACTAGGTCCCCAGGACGGACATCATGTGGCTTTACATCGGTGTTGTCAGGGAAAGCTGCGGCAACCTGTGAACGACATGATTGGAGTGCAGACATCAAGGAGGCAAGGTAATCTGTCAACATATTGCAATCAACATCAGTAATTTTTTTCGGAATGGGCGTCCCCCACATATTCGGTGGTCTGCCAAAGACCACTTCGTACGGGGATAGTCCTGATCTCGAATGGGCAACCATTCTCATATAAAATAGTGCCACTGGCAGGGCGACTATCCAGTCGACCCCTTTCTCTTTACATATTTTAGCAAGTCGTGTTTTTAATGTCTGATTATGCCTCTCTACAAGGCCTGCGGCTTCGGGGTGTCGGACACAATGGAATTTCCACTGGTATCCTAGCAATAAAGAAACTTCTTTCATTAATGCGGATGAGAATGGCTGACCGTTATCTGAGTACACGACACGAGGCAAGCCGTACCGTGGGAAGAATTCACGAACCAACTGCCTGGCAGTGGTCGGAGCAGTGTAATCTGGGACTGGGTATGCTTCGGTCCAGCGGGACAGAGCACAAACAACTACGAGAACATATTTAAATCCTCGACAACAGTCCATCTGGATATAATCTATCTGGAGGACTTCAAAAGGGTGATCGGGAGGATGAAATCCACCTTGCTCTACAGGGACGCTTTTACCTGGATTGAACTGACAACAGATCATGCAAGTACGCACTTTCTGTTTCGCTGCTGCTCGTAAGTGTTTATTGTTCCAAAGATTTTGTAAGCTGTCTAACATCGCTTTCTCTCCTAGATGTGCTGGACTATGTGCTGTATTAATCATGACTTGAACCATAGAGTCAGGGAGAAACCATGTAGATTTTCCCTTCGTCATCCAACCTTGATCTGTCTGGATCCCTCCTAGTTCAATCCATTTCTTTATTTCTTCTGGGGTAGCATGTGTCTGAATATCGATAACATCTAGTGTGGGATCTCTGACTGTCATACAATGTGTCGGTCCTGTTGTCTTTGTCATGTCAGTTGTCAGAGTGTGAGTCAATGCTGTATGTTTTGCTGTCTGATCTGCCAGGTCGTTACCCTGGGAAACAGAATCTGTGACTTTAGTATGTGCTTTACACTTCATGACAGATATTCCTGAAGGCAGATGTATTGCTTCTAACAGTGCTTGAATGAGGGGACCATGTTGAATCTTGGCACCGTGAGAGGTCAGAAAACCTCGTTCTTGCCATAACATGCCGAAGTCGTGTACAACTCCGAACGCATAACGGGAATCAGTGTATATGTTGACATTTCTGTTCTTGGCTAGAATACAGGCTCGGGTCAGAGCAATAAGCTCTGCCGCTTGAGCGGACAGTGTGTCAATACGATGTGTTTCTTTAACTTCGGTTTCAGTGGTCACGGCATACGCGGCCACCAATTCTCCTGTACTTGTTCTCATACATGAACCATCCACATAAAGTGTCAGGTCTGGATTTGTCAATGGAACATCTGTTAAGTCTCGTCGGGGCTTTGTTACGGCATTAATGATCTCTATGCAATCATGCGGGGCTGGATCTGTCATAATTGTAGGTAACAGTGTTGCGGGGTTCAGAATGCTGCAGCGTCTGATTTCTATGTGTGGCTGGAATAGTGTTAATTCGTAACCTGTCAGCCGTGCTATAGTCAAGTGCTGAGTCTGGGTTCTGTTTAAAAGAACCTCTACAGAGTGTGGAACTTGTACTGTTAACTGATGGCCTAAAACAATTGAATCGCTCTGTCTTATTGCTAACGCTGTTGCTGCTACTGACTTTAAGCACGCAGGGAGTGCCTGGGCTACTGAATCCAATGTACTTGAAAAATAAGCGCAAGGCTTATGTGAACCTGCTTGATCTTGAGTGAGGACAGACAATGCTGTACCATCACGTTCTGTAACAAAAAGTGTAAACGGTTTACTGTAACATGGTGTCGCTAAAACTGGTGCTTGGCATAATGCTTTCTTTAATTCCTCAAAGGCTTGTGTATGTTCCTGAGTCCAAGGGAGGACAGTCGAGGTTGCTGCCTCCTGCGTCGTTAACTGGATGAGTGGTTTAGCTAGAAATGCATATTGAGGAATCCATTGTCTGCAGTACGAGGTGAGGCCTATGAAGGCCCGCACTTCCTTTTGTGTCTGGGGTCGTGGCATATTTACAATTAACTGAATGCGATCGGGAGTGAGCTGTCTCCCCACTTTGGACAGCAAGTGACCCAAGTACACAACTTGCTGAACACAGAACTGTAGCTTCGAAGGAGACACCTTGTGTCCCTTGTCTGCCAGAAAATGTAGAACTGTCAGTGATGCTTGTTCACATTCGGGCTCACTTCGTGCGGTGATCAACAGATCATCGACGTATTGCAGTAAAGCTGTGTTAACTGGCATTTGAATACAATCTAGTTGCCTTTTCAGTGCTTGACTATAGATGCTGGGGCTTTCTGTGAATCCTTGAGGTGCGCAGGAAAATTTGAAACTTCGTCCATTTAAACTGAATCCGAAGAGATATTGGCTCTCCGGATCAATAGGTACACTGAAGAAAGCGTTCTTGAGATCAATTACAGTAAAGAACATTGCTTCTGAATCAATAGCAGTCAATAGGGAAGAGATATCGGGGACCACAGGGTACTGTGGTACAATACATTTGTTCAGTTCTCGAAGATCAATCACCAGCCGATATACTGGCGGTGCATTGGGGTCAGTACGTTTAAGAATTGGGATGATAGGTGAGTTACAGATATTGGAGTCAGTCTCGACGACCACTCCTTGTGCTATAAGCTCTTCAATGATTTTCAGTAAAGCCACTACAGCATCAGGTGGTAACTTGTATTGTCTGATTCGTGGTAGAACAACTCCTGTCTTGAGTGTAACACGGTATGGTGTGATATGCATACAACCTACATCAGTTGGGCCTTTTGCCCATAGGTGATCTGGTACATTTTTCAATCTGACATCGAATTCTCGCAACACATAGTGACCCTTGAAATCCCGTAGAAAGAGTCTAACTCCCTCCGGGGAACAGCAGATTATAGCTCCTAGAGCCTTCAATGTTTTAATTCCTAACAGATTTTCTGTGCATGAGTTCGTAAGTAACAAATCTGTAACTCGTGATAATGGACCCACAGCCAAGGGTACTGGTTCCGATACTTCATTTACAATAGGCTGTCCTGAAAAACCAAGGGAAACATTCTGTGAGCCTGAGAGGGGTGCCCCTGGGACTTCATTATGGCTGATTGTGGTGCGGCTTGCCCCTGTGTCAATTAAAAACTTTCTGTCTTTTCCCAATACGTGACTGTGTACATAAGGACCTTCTTGATCTACAGGAATTTCAATAAGAGGCAGGCCACCTTCCCTCTCTAGGCTGTTTCATGTATATCGGGGGTAATCTGGATATGCAGATTGGGCATACTGGTACATCTGTTGTGAAACTTGCTGAGTCGCGGCAATGGGCTGTGGTACTGCTACTGTCTGTGCTGTATGAGATGGGGCATGCATAGGCTGTGTATTCTGCATGGGCTGTACATTTTGTGAGGTCTGTTGCTGGACCTGATCTTGTCTAGGCGGATGCGGTCTCTCTTTAGTTTTCCCTGTTGCTATGTTATGTTTCAGAACTGGACATTCATGTACGTAGTGACCTGGCTGCTTGCAATAATTGCATGTCCCTTTAACGGGAGCTGTAGTGTGACTTGTCTGGGTCCCACCCTTCCTTTGACCGTCGGCTGGGACCGTCTGAGCTACTAACATTTTCATTTTTGTGTCTTTCATGCGCTTCTGTTCTTGATCCTGTTCTTCTCTAATTCTGTTCTGATGATATTGGAGCATCTGTAACATCTGGGATGGCGTATTTGCCTGCCAAGTACTTTCAACTTTGTACACTCGGTTTTTAACTAATGGTAGGGAGTTCTCGACTAGTTTTGATACAAAAAGGTGTGGGTATGACTCGCTACTTGGTTTTAGGCCACTATTAATAATGAAACATTTCTCGAATCTTGAATAGAAGTCACTAGTATCTTCATCATGTTTCTGTTTACAGGACGAGATGGCGTCCCAATCTTCCTTTCTAGTTGTCAATAATCTTGGCAGGACCTGTACTATCAAACCGGGTAATGCTTTAGTCTTATCCCCAAGGCCTACCCCTGGGACACGTTTGCTTTCTTCGTCTTCTATTTCTGCCCATACAATCTTTTTGTCCCCCACCTCCCATTCTTTTTCCTTTAATTTCTCGTAAATGCCCGTGGGCAGCAGTACCTTTAACATCTTCATGATATCCTCATACGTGTAATCCCCCATCAGTAACATGTCTTTAAGCTCTCTGTGAAAACCTGCAGGGTCTTTATCATGACACGGGACTAGTTTCTTCATTTCTAACAGTTCTAACTTAGTCAGTGGCGTGTGTACATATACACGTTTCAAGAGGTGATCCGCACCCATAACTGGGTGTACTTCTCGTAAGGGGTTCTGGCTTTCAATGCCACTCCCGCATTGCATGTGGTACATTTTCCTTTCTGGAGGCGGGGCGGGAACATATTCAGAGCTTACGAAAGTGTTATATTTATGTCGTTGTTTTAGAATTATTTGTATTAACTTGGTACTGAAACCTCTCCATCTATCCATGAGTAGTGCTTCTAATGTTTCGTGTAAGGGACCTGGATCGGAATGTTGGTTTCTGTATTTCGTGAGGAGGTGCTGAATCATGTATACACCTGCTAATTTCTGTTCGTCTGGGGAGAGGTTCAGAAATGTCTGCGCTACGGTGTCATCATTATATATGTCTGGATTTTCGGCCCATA
Source organism: Lissotriton vulgaris (assembly GCF_964263255.1). Lineage (NCBI taxonomy): Eukaryota > Metazoa > Chordata > Amphibia > Caudata > Salamandridae > Lissotriton > Lissotriton vulgaris. The sequence continues at coordinate 1,136,876,191 of NC_141697.1, forward strand.
ATATGGCTGACCGGGCTAGTTCTTGTTCATCCATCGAATTGAGTACATGGTACCCCATTCTTTCTCGTAGTCTTTTATCAGTCTCCTGGAACTGATGTTCAGAAGAATTCGGGTTTGTTAAAGCAGAGAGAAAAACTCTCTTGCTTTCTGGACGGATGCCTTTCCTAAGGTAAGTTCCCTTACCTACATACGCTATAGTATCTGTAGTCCTTTCTGGTTCTTCAAGTTCTTCTTCCTCCTCGGAGGAAGCTTTTTCTTTCTCTTTTTGGTGTACTGCTATCACTGCTTTTCTAATTTTCTTGTACATACTGGCTATACAAGTCCCCTTGTCATGTTTTCCTTCAGCTATATTCTGACCCCACTTGTTCAGTGCATCTAATTCACTCTGATCTGTTCCAGGCCTGTCTCGTTCTCTTATTAGACAATTTATGAAAAATCGTAGTATCTGTGCTTGAACGTCAACTTTCTGTTTCTCCATGGCATCCTTGATACTGTCAGGGTCTTTCCCTGTCTGAACAAACTCATATATTCTATCTAGACGGTCCTTCATTCCTAAATAGCATAGCAAGATATCAGTAGCAGATCTTAACCGTAGTGATGCCAATATCATTAGATCGTCTTTTCCGGGTACTGGATCATATCTGCAAACTGAAAGGTTTTCTTTTAATGCGTCAAGGCGGGGTGACCTGAACGTGAGAGGACTCTGCATATCCCTGAGATTGAATCTGTGTGTTAATGGCGGGGTCCGAAGACCCGCGGTCGCACCTCCTGAAGCGGATGCTTGGGCATTATCTCCCTGTGGAGTCTGTATCTGAACTTGAATTTGTCGTTTAGTAGGATCAGGTAGACGTGGTTTCGGTAGGTCAACTTTGGGTGCGGGAAGTGGCGGGGCTGGCGGAACGGGGGAGGTCTGTCGCGGTACCGGCGGGACATGATCTGGGGGCGGGGTGCCACCCCCGTCCCTGTCAGTAGGCAAGGCACGAACAGGCAGATTGGTGTAAGCCGGTGCTACGTCCTCTAGATAAGAATTTAGGAATATGTCTTTAGTAGTCTTATGCATTACTTTAGTTGGAACTAATGGCGGCGGTAAGTTTTTCGGTATTTCTGATAGGGCCTCAGGTGTACCCTCGGCCGCGAGATACATACCGTTTACGAGATTGTTTCGGGCACGGTCTATTTGTTCTGTTTTTACTCGGATCCCTTCAGTAACTAATTCGTTTTCTTGGGCTTTTTCTGATTCTTTAAGTCTGTCTTCTCTACGGAGTGCTTTCTCAGCACGCTTATGTGATTCCTTACGCCAGAATTCTATGGCGTCTTTCTGAGATTGTCTAGCTTTCTTTTTCCATAATGCTTCTTCTACCTTCATGATGCACTCGGCATCCCATGTTCCGGTAACAGGCCATCTGTGTCTTTCGTCTAGATGCTTGGTATAGTCGGCCCATAACTCCAAATACAATATGGCATCTATGCCATGTTTGTGATACATAAAGTTACCTGGAGTGTCCCTAGGGGGAATAGGAATTTCTTCCTCTAGTATCCCTTTCCTAGTTCCTATCTGCTTTAACTTGTTGAAAAACGGAATCTTGTTTACTTATTACTGAATACTCAATCCTTACTACTTAATACTGGATACAGCTAGTTTATACAAGAAACACAATAATGCACATTAAAACAGTCACATTCATACCACGACATTAATCACATGAAAAGACATTTGAGACATAGATGACTACCCCCTATACTGGATGTACTGCTAAACAGTACAGATACACTGGTGTAACAGTGCAGAAATTCAGAAATTCAGAATACTAGATGTACTGCTAAACAGTACAGATACACTGCCTAATAACAGTGCAGACCGGACTTGTGTACCCAAACCCGTCTAGATACGTCCCAGCAATGGTACTCACCGGGAAGCACGGAAACAGAAGGCCTCGGAAAACTCGACTGGACTGGACTCGACTCGGCTCGACTTCGGAAAACTTCGGAAAACTTCGGAAAACTGGTGGGCCTCTTGACACCTCGGACCTTGCTTCTTTCGGCTAGGCTCTGGTCGGGATCCTCCGCACTCCTCACCGCCTCGTCTGGGCACTGATCGCAGTCTTCGTCACCTCCGTGGGTCAGAGGGAGATGCAGGAAATCCTGCCGGTACGCGTAGTTTCCATCTAACTGATGGCAGGGGACAGAGCTTGCAACGCACCAACCGGCGCGTGAGGTGGGGGAGGGGTCCCTATTCGGGCGCCAAAATTACGTAAATATATAATTTACTCTCTTAATTTCTATGCAGGTAAGTACTTAATCAATAATAACTCAAATCGGAAAGAAAGAACCAGAGTCCGTGGTGTTAGAGTTCTTAGGGGTTTTATTCCTCAAAAAGGAATGGTCAGGACCATAATATCATGTTCTTCCCACCGCAGGGGTGGAAGAAGGGATAGAGCGCTACATTTTATTGACAGTACATAGCTTATATACTTAATTCATGTCATAGGAAACAGTATAGTAGGCGTAACAGCTGAGAGAAGACAAGATAACAGTATACACGTGTTACTAGTACGTAATCAGAAGGCGTGGACTAGGCGTGAACTGGAGGTGTGTGCTAGAAACGTCACAGATAGGTGTCACAAAGGGGTGGCACTAACAGAAATGTTGCAATGTCAGCAGAAATCGGTAGCTTGGATGCGCGCGCAGCTGCATGACGTGTGATAGACGTGAAACTGGAGGGGTGCAGGGGACTTGACATTTACACTGACGGAAAGAGACAGAAGTCTGGCATGTCAGATCAACTTGTACTTCTATCATATCTGATATCCGATGTTTAGGAACCATATTATCTGGACGGAAAGGTCTCTAGGGCAGAAGCTATTCTATACTAACTGTGGATGCGTGTATAAGCGCCTAAGTGTCTGCATGAGAAGCGTGGGGGCACGGGGCCTTCCATGGAAGCATGGTAACAGAAGCTATGCATTACTTGCACTGAGACAGGTCGGCCCTTTGGCTCTGCAGCTGGGGAGGATGTTTACTGAAGCTAGTAGGCAGGAATGCATTTTCGAAGAGCGGAACAGATAACTCGAAGGTTATAGTCAGTCTTGGCAGGCAGCAGGCTGAGCTGAGCGCGATGGGCCGCGCTGGAAGTAAGTCAGAGTTCACAGATACAGAGACAGCCTGGGCTGAGGCTGTCAGAGTCAGAAGCCAGAAAAAGAGGCTCGATGGCAGAAATTCATGGCCTACCTTGCCAGAGCTGAAAAACATGTAAGGTACACTACAAAAAGACGGTGGCATAGCATACTTAGGAACGGGTTATTTAATCCATTCAGGGTGGATCTGAAAGAGGACAAGTTAACGTTGGACGCAAATGTATTTGCGTCTTCGTAGCTGACACAGGAGGGAAGTTACATGCTCTTTAAGCTGGTACATGGAGTCGGTGGGGTACGTGCTAGGGAACACAACTTGACCATAAAATTTATATTTCCTCAGTTGGAACTAGATTATCAATCAGAGGGGAACACATATCCTTCGTTAGGGTATCATCCTGGGCGGACCAAATGATGTACCTCCACTTACTAGGGTAGCCTCCTGGACGGACCAGATGGGTTACTTCCAATAAATGGCCAACAAGTGGGGGCATGTGTCCTCCATTAGGGTAGTCTCCTGGACGGACCAGGTGAGCTACCCCCCAAATAATAGTCAATCAGTGGGGAGTGGGTAGGACTGACGGATTACAACGGGGACAAAAGTCTGCATCACCTACCCTTCTCTATCTGCAAAGATTAGACAGAATATTTCTATTCCACGTTGTTTGCAAACAGAAAATACCTCAAACGAACAATTCCTTGGACAACAATGTCCAGTCAATCAATCAAGCAGTGGGGAGAAAAACAGGCATGCCGGATTACAACGGGGACAAACGTCTGCATTACCTGCCCTTCGCTATCTGCAAAGGGAGACAGAATATTTCTATTCGTCTCTGTTTGTGGACAGGGAAGATCTCAAAGAGCAACAATCGATTATTAATCAATTTCAAACAATCAGTGGGGACAAAAGTAGGCATGACGGATTACAACGGGGACAAAGGTCTGCATTACCTACCCTTCTCTATCTGCAAAGAGAGACGAACGTTCCTATTCGCCGCTGTTTGCAAACAGAGAATGTCTCGTCCTCAAGAAGAGGACCAAAGCTAAATGAACCAATAACCAAACAATATCAGTATTCAAATACCGATTCCAATACAATCAATCAAACAATCAGATGGATAAAACCATCCTACCAATCAGGCGTAAAACGCCCTACTTAATCTTACCCGGACCGGACCATATGGATAGTTCTTTATCTTCCTCCTCCAGCGCCCAATCGTTCTCTTACTCCATGTAGCATTCCTGTGGGATTCGAGTCAGGACAATAGGTCACTCGAGATAGGTCCGTTCAGAATCGGTGAAGTTCTTTCGATCGGCAGCCGGACGAGGGCCCTCTCAAGGCAGGTATACTCCAATCATTTCGATGTTCACTTCTTCGTCTGGATCTCTCTTACTGGATCTTATGTCACTGATGGACCCCGCGTTGGGAATCCAATTGTTAAAGGTGAGCCCACATTACTATCGATGCCCGGGCTGCTGGCGCAGGCCGCCTCTTAGTTCCCATTCTGAATAGTTACCAAATAAAGAGACGGGCGCTGGAAGCAGGAATCACAAGAACAGGATTTATTACTCATGAGGAGAGCCTGTCATTTCGGACACGAAACACAGTGTCTGTCGGGAGGTGCTCTAACAAGTGAGCTGAGACTTCGTCTTTTATACTTTACAAAACACTTGGCATTACAATCAGGACATTGTGACACAAAGAAAAGACATCCCTATAATCCTCGTGTCAATCCTACCCCACATATGTTATCAATAGAGACCCTTGAACTGTAGATAAGAGAGGGGGCAATGACGCAGCTGAGTGTTCCGCTGATTATTAGGAGATGTGCGCCTGATCGTATCCCAAGGGGGTGGGGAAGCCAGGATCAATAGTGGGTTCTTTGAAGAGGAGTGACTCCATACAATAAGGGGCAATAAACAGTATCTTCCGGCTTAGGCGATGGCCTCGGACATGTGTGGACAGTTCATCGCGGAGGGAGGGTTCACTAACAGAGGGGTTATTCATGAAAGGAAAGGAGGTGCTGGTCAGGTGCGGCTGTGACTCCCAAGGACGGGGTCTTGCAGAAGAAGGAGGTTTATGACTTGCCCATGTGAGGGAGGAGGGGAGGGCCAGGGTGCTCCAAGGGACAGAGTCGCACAGAGAGAGATCTTATGACCCGTATATGAGAGAGCGGGGGGGGGGCAGTCAGGTGCAGCTGGGGAGAGCTATGTCAGCTGAGGCGAAGGATGCCTCTTCAAGAGGAAATGGGGGACTTGCGTGGGTCAAGCAGAAGGGTTGCCTTTCAGGGCAGGGTCGTGCAGAGGGAGAGGGTTTCATGGTCTATGTATGTGAGAGGGGGTTTAAGATACGCGCAGGAGGGAAGCCGGGGATTCCAATGGGCAAAAGGCCATGGTGCCTAGAATGGCTGTCATGTACATATGGGCACGGGCTTTTACTGGCGGAGTGATGCGGTCAATATTTTATGGTATTCATGGTGCTTACAGGGAGAGGAGTGGGAAAAGGGAAATGAACGCTGCTTATGTACATTACTTTTCCTGATTTCCCACACAGCTAGGAAGACATTTGGCCTATGAAGGGTTGAAGAGGCTGGGTTGAGAAGGACGCATGTTTATTACAGTGAAGAAAGCACAAGCACAGACAATATACAGTGGAAATGTACAAAGTACTGTGCTATTACTTGTTAAGGGCAGGTTACTACCAGAAATGATTTAGCAATTAACGTTAGAGAGTATAATAACTTAACAAAAAAGCCAGGAAAATAAGTAAGAAATGCTTATCAAGACATTAGAAAAGTATGCTCCAGTTTTAAAGAACCTAAAGGAGCAATTTTGAAACATCTCACCAAACGCTCCAAGTTCCAGAGTACACTACAGAACAACAGTCCGGTATATGAAATTTAAAAAGACTCCTAACCTGCACCAAAAAGGCTGAAACTGATACCTCTGCTGCTCCTAAAAGATTAAAAGATATGGCTGTTCCACATAATCTAAATACTACACATAGCAGGGAACTCTTACTTATGTATGTTAACACTAACAAGGATACGAGAATAATAACTTACACTGCAGAAATTAACCTACTAAGACTAACACAAAGCCAGATGTGGTACATGGACATATATCATACATGGTGAATACCACAATATAAATATGAAGTTAGTTTACACACTTTTTCCTAATAGCCAAAGTCCTACATACTGTGAACTGTTGTTTTGGCCTTGACCAGCCCACAAACTGTATCGCACGGTAATTACTGATTTTAATGCTACTGGTTTTTACTGCTGTTTCAAAATTCTGTTTATATAATTCTGTGTTGAACTGCACTTTGCATACCTTAGCCCCAGCCCCCCGCAGTTTGGCAGAATTGATTGTTGTGAAGAGTAAGGTTGGGTACCGCTCGCTTCTTGTTTGAGTTGCAGGGTCCTCTTATGTATAGTTAGCACTCTAGTAGTTTTCACTGGAGATGCTACTTGAGAGCTATGAGAGACCAGACGGCCATAAGTCACTTTGATCTTGATTGGCCCAGGAGCCATATTGCACTGTAATTACTGATTTTAATCCTACTGGTGTTTACTGCTGTTTTTAAATTCTGTTTATATAATTATGTGTTGCGCTGCACTTTGTTTGGTACCACTCACTTCCTGGCTGAGCTGCAGGGGGCCTTATCAGTTACTTGTGACACATTGCAATAGTTTGACAATACAGGCTACAGTAGGGCATTGTGGTGAATTCTATAACAGTGCACATTATAACTGTGCTGAGCTTTCCCACTGCTTACCCACACTACCCACGTAGTACACCCTCCTGGATTGACAAGTTCCAGCCACCAGTGTTCAGTAATTCCTATACGTTTCCCGCATGTTCCAGATTTTTTCTCATATTTTGGGACATCCTCTACTCTTGTACACCACCTTTTTGGCCTGCTGACACCAGTCCAGGTCTCGTTTCCACTTCCCCACTTTTGGCGGCTCTACCGCTCCCCACGCTTTTGCTATGTTTTGTTTTGCCACACCAGATGCCAGTGTCAGCCATATTTGTATGTATTCAGGCCAAACAATCTCCCCAATCACAGTCAATAGGTGCCATCTCACCTCGACAGGGACCTGTAAACCCACCACCGCTGCCATCCACGGGAAACCACTTTCCAATATCTCTGAATCATGCGGCAGGTCCAAAGAATGTGGGAAACGGTGCCCGCCTCCCCGCATCCCCTAGCACATTGAAATGAAAATAAAATTCATAAAGCGCGAGAATCTCCCGGGGGTATCTAGGCGATAAGCAGAAACTGACAGGCTGGTAAAATCCAGAAGATGACAGAATTATTTGGGAAAGAGCCAAGGTTTTTTTTTAATTTTAGTTCTGCAGGAAGAGAGTTCCATAATCTTGATTTGCATAAAAAGAACCCTTTCCCACCCCGGTTGGCTTTCTTAAATCTGGGGATTACCAGATTTCCACTTGTGGATGATTGCAGTGAGCGCTTTGGGATATATTGATGAAAATGCTGTATAAAGTAATCTGGGCCAACAGCATTTGTGCCCTGAAGGCAATGCAGTATGCTTTAAACTAAATACGTTTGTCAATGGGGAGCCAGTATAATTGAATGAGTGCTTGAGAAACAGAGGTACGTTTTGGAATGCCCAGCAGTAGACTGGCTGCGGTGTTCTGTAATGTTTGTAATTTATGGAGAAAACGTTTTTGAATGTTGATGAATAGTGCATTGCCATAATCTACCTCTGGATGACATTAGAGTCATGACTACTCTCTTTTGCAGGTTAGATGGAATAAATGGTAAGACTTTCCTTAAGGTTTTCAGAATGAGGAAACACGAGGAAGTGATATGATTAATTTGTCACTCAAAGAATAGCTTAGTATCAATGGTCACCCTCAGGGATTTTGCTTTTTCCCTGGGGATAGGCAGATTCCCAAGTTCCTGGGGCCACCACTTGTTTGACCAAAAGGAAGGATTGTTGCCAAACAGTAGGACCTTCGTTTTTGAGGAATTCAATTTCAAACAATTGCTGCTCATCCAGTTACTAACATGGAGCATGCAGTTGTGGAATTGGGTAGCTGTGGATCCCGGATTATCGGGGATGTATTCACATCTGCCCAGCTTCTGCTGAAATGTTCGAGCTATATAGGATCTGTGCAGAATTCTAAGTTGAACTAACCTAAATCTGGAATGTATAGCCATTTCCCTAGGGCTTTGTATGACTTCCACCCAGTCATCATCTTCCAGCAATCCTGCATCTGTCTCCCACGCGTCTCTTAGGGGGCCCAGCGGTTCCGCTAGGTTGTTCATAAGCTTACAATATGTAAGCGATATAGCTATACCCACCATCGGGTCCATCGACAATCTATCCTCCATCGGAGAGTATTCAGGCACCTGCACTCCCACCATCACATGGCGTTTCAGGGCATGTCTCAGCTGTAGGTAGCAGAGCCCCTCACCCTTTTCTAATTTATATTCTGACTGAATATTTTCAAATGTACACATTTCACCATTTCGCCAGACATCCTGAGCTTTTCAATACCAAGAGGCTCCACCTACGGAACCCCACCAGACTTCGCATCTCTGCCAATTGATCACAGTCCCACCATGGGGATTGTCCAGTCAGCCTAGACTCCCAACCCAATTTGTGGCCGCCCCATGCTTGGACAACTGTTTTTGTATGTGCCGGCAGAGGTGGTTGACACCCCCTCTATACAATGCCTCCGGATATATCCTCGAGATCCTAATGTGTAATGGTCCAACCTGTAAGCAGGCTCATCACTCAGTCATTCAAACTCACTAGTTGAGCCGCCAGTAAGTAACACCTGACATTCGGCACTGCCATGCGCCCTTCATATACTCCCCTTTGCAATTTTCGTAGTGCTATTCGGGGGCTCCCCAACTGCAGCAGGACCCCTAGTTCTGCACCAATTGTCCGGAACACTGCAGTCAGGATCTGACGTGAGTATTCTGAAGTATTTACAGTAACCGCGGGAGGGATATCATTTTAAACAAGCCCTCCTATCCCATAAAAGAGACCGGTAGCCTCTGCCAGTGCATCACATCTCTACTCAATCTGTCTATCTGCAGCTTAAAAATCAGATCTAAAAACCTCTTTGCAGACTCAGTCAATCAATCAATCAATCAATCAAGGGAATTGTAAGTGCACTACTCACCCGTGAGGTTCTCAAGGTGCTGGGGGGTGGTAAGCAGCTCCGTTCAGTAGTAGAGCATGGTCTTGATGTGTTCTTGAAGATATGCAGGGAGGTGGTGCATCTGATGTTGATCGGGAGCTAATTCCAGGTCTTGGCCGCGATGTAGGAGCAAGCTCTTCCCCCTGTACTGGCTCTGCGGATCCGCGGGATTTCGGCGAGGATGAGGTCGGTGGATGGAGGTTTCGCATGGGTGCGTGGAAGGAGATTCTCTCGTTGAAGTATTGGGGTCCGGTGTTGTGAAGGCATTTGTAGGCGTGGGTGAGGACCTTGAAGGTGATTCTCTTTTCTATGGGAAGACAGTGGAGGTTCTGCAGGTGTTGGATGATGCGCTCGTGTCGAGTGATGCTGAGGACGAGTCTGGCTGCGTTGTTCTGTATGGTCTGGAGTTTGCGGAACAGAGACTTGTTGATCCCGGTGTAGCGGGCGTCTCCCTAGTCCAGTCTGCTGGTTATGAGTGCGTGGGTGACGGTCTTCCTTGATTCGTGGAGGATCCATATGAAAGTCTTTCGGAGACTGCAGAGGGTGTTGAAGCAGCTGGAAGCGACAGCTTTGATCTGTCGAGTCCTGGAGAGGGAGGAGTCGAGTACGATGCCGAGGTTATGGGTGTGGTCCGTGGGGGTTGCGAGGGCTGCAGAGGGTGGTGGGCACCAGAAGCTGTCCCATGCAGAGGGAGAGGGTCTGAGCATGAGGACCTCTGTCTTGTCCAAGTTGAGCTTCAGGCAGCTACTGCTCATCCAGGATGCAACATCCTTCATTCCTTCCAGGAATTTGAGCCTGGTGGTGATGGGGTCCTTGGTGAGGGAGAGGATGATCTGGGTGTTGTCGCGTAGGATACTATGCTGAGTCCGTGCTGTCTGATGATGGCGGAGAAGGGGGCCATGTAGATGTTGAAGAGCGTGGAGCTGAGTGACGATCCTTGGGGTACTGGTAAAGTGCAATTACCCCGTACCACCTCTACTGGAGGCTGCCTTAGCGTCAAAGCACTGTGTGCTGGAAACACGGTGCCGTGAAGTCGCTGTTGCCCTGTGAAGCGCTGCACTGTCGGAAGCGCTGTATTGGTATTGTATTGTGGTATACTTTTATAGCGCAAACCTGTCACCACCAAGGGCATCCTGGCGCTTTGACTCATGATCCAGCAAAATTCAGCAGCTCAACCAGTCCTGGGAAAGAGGTAAGTTTTCAGCGCCTTTCTAAAGGCTAAAAGATCATCAAGACTTCTCAGGGATATTGGCAGAGAGTTCCAGAGTTTGGCCGCCGCCACTCTGAACGAACGGCCACCCATCCTCACTCTCTGGAAGCGCGGAACTATAAGTAGCCTGGATGAAGAGGAACGTAGAGCTCGGGATGGAAGATACCAGGCAAACATTCACCGCAATGGGATTGGGCCCAGGCCATGAATAGCCCTGAGCACAATACACGCTGCTTTATAGCGGACGCGTAGGTGAACCGGCAGCCAATGAAGTTCCTGTAGCGCTGCCGTAGAAGAGCTATGGTAGGGGCTGGAAAGGGCGAGTTTGGCAGCCAGATTTTGCACCCTTTGAAGCTTGCCCAGAAGTGTTACCGGGGCCTCCAGAAGTAGTGCGTTACAATAGTCGAGTCGACTTAGGATGGTGCTTCGCACTACTTCTGGTCTGGCTTGCTCAGGGAGGAGGAGTAAAACCTTGCGCAGCATGCGGATCAACATCATGCACGTTGAAGTAGTCTTATTTACGTGCAGATCTAGCTGCAGGTTGGGCCCAAAAGTGACGCCCAGATTACGTGCCGATTGTGCGGCTGCCACCGTCTCTGAAAAGGACGGGGGCCATAAGTTGTCTGGGAGATCTCGGAGAACTCGGTCATTGGAGCAGTACAGGACCTCTGTCTTGGTTCCATTGAACTGTAACGAGTTCAAACGGAGCCATTCCGCTGTAGCCTGCATGCACCGGTGGAAAATCTCCAGTGGGACTGCATCCTGTCCCTCCAGCGAAAAGACCAGCTGGGTATCATCCGCATAATTAAATGCGGAGATCCCAAAAGATTTAATAAGCTGGACTAGAGGGCGGAGGTAGATATTAAAGAGTATAGGGCTGATGGCTGAGCCCTGAGGCACTCCTTGTCCTACTCTCCGCTCCTCTGAGCTGAAGGGAGGGAGCGAAACCCGTTGTTGACGGTTATCCAAGTAGGAGATTAACCAGTCCCTGGCCTTCTCTTTGACCCCGCATTCTTCCAGCCTCAAGATCAAGGCTGACCGTGTCGAACGCGGCCGACATGTCGAGCAGCACCAGAAAAGCTGCCCGACCACTGTCGACTCGCGACCGCAGATTGTCTAACACGGTCACCAACGCGGATTCCGTCCCATGGGCTGGGCGAAAACCGAATTGCGTCTCATCCAGCCAGGTGCTCCCTTCTTAGAAGCCGGACAGGGTGCGGGTCACCAATTTTTCCATGATTTTGACTGGAAAAGGAAGCAGGGAAATTGGCCGGTAGTTGGAAAGGCAACCAGGGTCGAGCGTAGGTTTTTTTAAGAGTGGGGATACCACTGCCTTCTTCCAGCAGTCCGGTACCGTCCCTGTTTCAAACGACTGGCAGCAGATGGAATGCAAGGGCTGGAAAAGATCTTCTTGAAACACCTTCCAGAGTTTAGGAGGAAGAGGATCAAGAGGCGAGCCGGATGAAATCGTAAGGGCTAGACTGCCAAACTCCTCCAAAGAGGGAAGGGGAAAGCTACTCAGCTGGGGTCGACTGGCCTCAATCGCCGGAGCTCCCAAACTAAGAGCCGGATTCAAAGGGGGAGAAGAAGAGCTACTCAGCTGGGGTCGACTGGCTTCATTCGCCGGAGCTCCCAAACTGAGAGCCGAATCCAAGGAAAGGGAAGAGAAACTACTCAGCTGGGGTCGACTGGCCACACTCGCCGGAGCTCCCAGACTGAGGACCGGATCCGAAGAAAGAGGGGGAGAGCAACTCAGCTGGTGTCGACTGGCCTCAATCACCAGAGCTTCCAAGCTGAGGGCCGAGTCCAAAAAGGGAGAGGGGAGACTACTCAGCTGGGGTCGACTGGCCTCAATCGCCGGAGCTCCCAAGCTGAGGGTCTGGTCATCTGGTCGGGGTCGACTGGAAGGCGTGGCCGGAGCTTCAAAACAGGGGTAAACGACCCTCTGCAGGGGTCGACTGGCCATCTCCTCCGGAGCTCCCGCACCAGTGGTGGGAATCACTGGATCCTGCAGACCCTCCAGGATTTTACGGATTTTCTCCTCAAAGGCTTCCGCAAGTGAGTCACAAAGAGCTTGCGATGCAGGGACAGCGCTAGCCACACACGTAGGGTGGGCGAGGTCCCTAACGATTTTAAAGAGGGCCTGTGCCTTGTTTGGGGCCTGATTCAAGGTAAATTCAAGATAGGTCGCTTTAGCCGTCTTGATCTGAGCCTTGTATTTTTGTATAGCGGACCTAAATACCGTTTTCTCCGAGTCTAAATACTGTTTCCTCCAAGCCCTTTCTGCTCGTTTACAGTCAAGTTTAAGCTGGCGTAACTCGCTCATGTACCAAGGGCTAGCTCGATTCACCCTCCCTCGTGACTTCCGGAGGGGTGCCAACTCATCCAACGAGCTCGATATAGACTGGCAGAAGAGAGTGTAGCTCTCTTCAGCTGTGTTGCCAAGTTTAAAGTCCTTACCTAAGATGTTCGGCAGTGGGGAGGTTTTGAGGATACGGGACCAAGGTCTCTCTAGCTTGGCTAGAGATAATCCAGCCTTTCGCGAAATATGGTCCTCTGAACAAAGGGAAAACATAACCAGAGAATGGTCTGTCCAAAACTGGCACTTGATATCATCTAATGATACCCACTGTGGGTCCGCAAACACTAAGTCCAAGATGTGTCCCTTCCGATGCGTGGGGCGTTCACCAACTGTTCCAGATTAATATCTGTACAGGCTTGGCTAAGGGAGAGGAATACATTGTCCAAAGAACTGCCTGCCCACAGATTGAAATCTCCAAGAATCAATAACTTGGAGTGGGAGCTAGAGAGTTCATAGATCAGGTCAATGAGAAGAGATATGGAAGGTGCCGGTCCCGGGGGACGGTAACAAAGGACACCTGAGTAGAGTATCAACTCCTGCTGTTTGATTGTAAAGCCCATCAGTTCAAATCGCGGTACTTCTCGAATCTTTAGCTGGGAAAGGGTCAGCGAATCTCTGTAAATGAACCCGATTCCCCCTCCTCGCGGGGTATGACTGATTTTATAGCCTAAGGGGCAGGCTAGGCCCAGCTCAACCTCACAGTCCTCCCGAGTCCACGTTTCTGTGAGAAAGAGGACATCGGGTTTTTCTGAATCGATGAGGAAGGCTATTTCCGTGTAGTGCTTGCAGAGGGATCTGACATTAAGCAAACCACAGGAAATTGGCCTAGTGGTTGGAAGCCTGACCTGGTTCTGACATGGTCTGAGTCTAAGTAGCTCAGCCCGGGAGTAGGCAATACGAAGTGGGCCAGAGGAGCCAGAGGTAGCGGCCCTAAGCGCGTCCGTTGCGCGAACGGGCGCAAACGGGCTTACCTCTGGCGCACCTCCGGCGCCCCTACGGCGCCCCCGCTGCGCACCGTCGCTGCGCACTTGTCTAGCGGCCATCTTATATGGCCGGCGGGTGTCGCGTGGGTCCTGGCAGGGCGAGTGGCTCTCCCTCAACCCAAGATGGCGCTCAGTGAGGAAAGACCTTCTCCCCACTCCAAAATGGCGCTCGAAACCGGCGCGATGGTTCTACAGAGCCCCCGAGTCCCTTCTGTCCCACAAAATGTGGGTGTGCAGCAATTAGAGTGCGGGTAAGTGCTCCCTTAATTCCCCCTAAGCGGCGCTAACAATTTAGGGTTAAAAGCGCGAAGCGCTCGGCGCAAACAAGATAAAACGAAATAAAGTTTACATTTTAAAAATAGCAAGGCAGGAAGAGCGTTAAGCACGCTGCGCTAATGCAGGAGATTGAATCAGACTAAGCGAGGAAGGAGGTCCTACTCTTATTACCTCCTCCTCCAATGCGTGGGTCCTGGCAGGGCGAGTGGCTCTCCCTCACCCAAGATGGCGCTCAGTGAGGAAAGACCTTCTCCCCACTCCAAAATGGCGCTCGAAACCGGCGCGATGGTTCTACAGAGCCCCCGAGTCCCTTCTGTGAAGAAGCGGGAGCTTACCCTGCGTTTCGCAGCCACAGGAACTCCCCGGAATCACTGCCGCAGCCCGGGAGCAAGAAGGGGGAGAGTGTTGCGTCGTCATCCCAGCGGGAGCCTACCCCGCGTTATCGCCGTCATCCCGCGTGTGTGTGCCCTCTGCCACGGGTGTCCACCCCGCATAATTGCTGCCTGAACTCACCGCAGCGGTATTGTGCAAGGCCGCACTGGGCCTCAGAGGCTGCCGCGGCACGTGACGGGGGCATCGGCCGCGTCATAGGCCACACCCCCGCCAACGCCGCGCAGCCATAGGACGAGGCTGCCACACCCCCACAACCCGCGCTGATATTGCCCTCACCCAACCTCTCCCTGATTGGCTGCCGGCCAGGAAGGCAGCCAGAAGACCCGGAGCAACCCGTACATCGCTGAGGGGAGCTCCAGAAGAGGGAGAGCCCCCTCGATCTGCCCCGACCCGGACGAGGAGTGGAAGTGTGGCCGACCTCGGGAAAGGCCCCCTGGAAGGGGCTGCTGCTGGCAGGGCTCCTGTGTTGGTCAGGGAAGCCCTGCGCCTGCCACCCAGCCTGCCACAGAAGGGAGCAGATAGATAAGAGCTGACTCCAAGAGAGGAGCCCGGTGAGTGGGGCTCTGCCGTCCTGTGGTTGGGGTGGGTGTCGGGGCACAGGGCCGGTGCCCGCCCCCGGGTCCAGTGTTTGTTGTGGGGCTCCTCCTTGCACGGCGGTGCCGCAGTGCGGGCCGCTGCAACAGTTTTGACCACATCTGGAGGCAGGGTTATAACCAGAAACCTGTGAGGGACTCCCACGGACCGGGGCTAATTTTTCTTGTCAGAACTGCCCCGCTGGACAGTGGACAGGGGCAAGGATTGGGGGCACACAGTACTTGGGCTTAATGCGGATACTGATTACTAATGTCATGCTAACAGTATATGCCCCTGTGGAATGTGTTCATACCAGGAAAGGTTTTCAGGCCCTGTGTTCTGCCTGTATTATGGTGCCTAATGTTAATTACGATTTATGCTAATGCTTCCGAACTTACTGCGTACCTGTGTTGGTTATGCCCTCATGATGCCCAGGCTGCCAACGTGTTCATGCTAATGGTATGCCCTCAGGTTGAGTGTGCTCATGCTTAAGAAGATCCCTGGCCCTGTGACATGCCATGCACCAGGTGTTGATGCGCACTGGGGAGCTCATGCCGGGTGTCTTGTTACCTAATCTTTTCCATGCTAACGTTATGCCCCTATGTTCTTATGCTTTGGGCTGATGAGGTATAGAGAGTTTATATGCCTACGCACAGTTTTTCACCTAATGTGTTGTGCTAAATGTTAATGCTTACATTTTAATTGCAACATTGACCCTGATGGACGTAACCTCTTTTTTTCATTTACCCTGTAAACAATCCCCCTTGTATATATTGCCCTGGCGCTAGTTGGTGCAATATAGTGATAACTGTGATTACCTATGAGTTTTATACAATACGAAAGTTATTCTTTTTCACCAAAACTGGTGTTGTGTCTCTTTTTGTGGTGTGCCTTGGGTGTCGTCTGTGTGTACTGCGCTGATGCTTCACACATGTCCTCAGGAGTTTGGCCTGCCCGCTTTGCACCATGCTACCTCCATAGAATTGGCTACCCCTTTTCTAACAAAAACATAATTTGCTCTGGGATGATGCAGGTTCTAAATAAAGCTTATATCCCCTGCACTTGACAATCTTTTGTGCCCCAGACAGTTTTTGTCTCAATGTTGTCTTCCAAAAAGTCGAAACCTAGTGAAGACAGCTGAGTATAAAAGGCTGCAGAATTAATTTGCTTAGTATTTGTCAACATACTTTTCATTCCTGTCTTATTGACATTTTTAAACTAAAATGATTTAAACTAAATTGACACCCAACACAATCCAAAGTTCAATTCATGGTGAAACCAGATACGTCTTTTCCAGGTGAGGAAAAAGGTCTGTTGCTTGTTTTTTGAAAGTTATTTTTGCTGGCGTCGTTTCAGGTTCACTAAGATCCTCAGAAAAAGTATAAAAGTTAATGAAATAGCCAGAGGTAGTTCTGTAAATTGTTGGGATTGCATCAGGATTCGTTGAAATCGCTGGAACCACTTGATCACTTGTTACTTCATTGTAGACAGGTGTTTCTCGACGTACTGTTATTTGGGTTTCAAGAGGTACCCGTTAAGCATGGGCGGAAAATCCGTTTCGCTCGCGGATTTTGCGGATTTTCGGTAAATTCGCAATCCGCGAGATTCGCGAATCTCCCGCAAAATCCGCAAATCCGCGAGCAGCGGATTTTGCTCGCACTGCTCGCACTGTTCGCGTGAGTTCGCGGCTTCCCAGTACAACTTCGCGCCCCGCGAATAAGTGTAAAATTGCAGAAATACGATCTTAGCAAAACTGAAACTACTTACCAGGTTCAAAAGTTCAGGCTCATCATTAGTAGCCATTTCCTGTAGTGCTTCCTGAGGGGCCCCTCCAGAGTTCAGTTGCAACTATTATGTGACCCTGCTCTGAACCTCAGAATAGTTACACATATGCCACAAAGGTCCTGAATTACAGCTAAGGGAGACAAGCAGGAGCCAGGCTGGAAGTTCAAATCCATTAATCAGCCCCTAATTCATTATTGTCAGTTGGGGCAGGGCAGGTGTTGTAACTAATTTTGCAACAATGAAAGCACTTAGCAAGTGCAAAAGATCACTAATCAGGAAGCACTAAGGAAGCAGGTGCCAGCTAAAAAAATATTCTGTGACACATTAATCAGCCCCAAATTAATTCAGGTCACTTGAGGCAGGGAAGGTGTGCTTGCGTTGCCACAATAATGTACACTGCCTGGACAACCAGAGGGTGCTGTGATGAAACAGAGGGTGGCATGGGTGGGCCAGAGGGTGGCATGAGTAGTCAGAGAGTGGCAGTGGTGACAGAGAGTGGCAGTGATGAAGAAGAGTGTCCCAAACAGGCTGGACACGTAGAAACAACAAGTTCGCGAAACTTGCGACCCGACAGGTAAGTTCGCAATTTGCGAAATTGTACAAAACCCTCGCGAACTGGCAGAAACCCGCGCAAACACAAAAAAAATAAATCCGCAAATTCGCGAGAATTCGCGGATTTTGCGGATTGCGAGTTCGCAAATCCGCAAAATTCGCGAACGCGAGATTCGCAAAATTCGCCCATGCTTAGTACCCGTTCCATAGCTTTGTTGCTTAGTCCTTCATTTCTTACTGCAGATTCTTCAAAGGTGATGAGTCTCTCGGTTTGAACCTCCTGGATAGTAGCTAGATTAGGGCGTCTGCTACATTGGCGGAGTCCACTTGGCCTACTGCTTATGATCGAGCACATGATGTGGTTTGACCAGGTCGATGGACACGAACCTGTTCTCCTTTTTACCAGCAAGTGGCAGCAGTAATACTGTTCATGATCAGTGGATTGATAGGACAGGTACTGGTTGTCAGTAAGAAGGTCCAAATTCCTTCTTGTCTGCGATCTTTTCTCTGACCAGATCCCCAAACTTAAGAATCCAGACAGGCCTTGCTGGGACGGTCGGTTTCTCTTCAGTGGTGGTTGGCTTCAGGAACACGTGACTTTGTTTTGTTCTTATTTCATTTAGGTCCTGTAAAACAGCCAAACGATCTTTGATATCAAAGGGTTTTTGGTCTATCACTGAAGTCTGACAATCAAGGTCCGATACTAACATTCTGGTCCCAAAAAAAACTTCATATGGAGTGATACCCCCTAGAGAACTTCTTGGCAGATTGTTAAGACTATGTTGGACACTTATTAGATGTTTGACCCACCCGTCACCCGAGCCTAATACCCTAGCTGTTATAGATTGCTTTATGTCCCGTTTTTTTCTCTCCACTACTGAATTTCCCTCAGGATGGAATGGACTAGAGTACCGCAATGCAACGCCCGATTTGGCCATGGCCTCCTTGTAAGCTCGAGAGCTAAACGTAGGACCCTGAATGTAGCATGCCGACTGCGTATGTGCCGATAAAGACTCACAAATCTTTTATAATAGTTTGAGCATCAGCCGAGCACTGAGGCCACATCCAAATGAACCTTGAAAACGAATCCACTGTGACCATGATATATTTATAGTTGCCATCCCTCTCTAAGGGACCGCAGTGGTCCAGGTAAACGCAAGCTAATGGTTTATCTAAAATTAACAAGGGCGTCTGTGCAGGACGTTTTACTGTAGAGACTTTAATCTTTTGGCAGTTTTCACATTCCAAAACATAGTTTCTGGTCTGTTTCCTCATGCGCGGCCACCAGTATCTCTGTTTTATAATGATAATGATAGCCCTTCATGTGCTGCTAAAATTAGTCCTAATCTAAGTTCCATGTTTGGAATTACTCTATCCCCCACTCCAGGGATTCAAGCAAACAGAACATTATTTGCATTAGTTATGTATGAGTATTTGAGTGGAAATCCTTTTGGTAATGTTTTACCACTGTCTTTGCTTGAAGCATTGACAACTAGCATTATTTCGCCGTCTATTTTTGTTTTTGAACGAGTGATTGCAGCTACGGAAGCCGTTTGCAAAGCTGCCTTCGCCGCTTTATCAGCCAATGAATTCCCTGCAACGAGAACGCCATCACATTGATGACTCAGTGTATGTATCACGCGAGAGTTTTGTAGTCCTTGTCATAACTGAACTTCCAAAAGCAATTTATGCTTGATTTTGCCACCTTTTGCAACTTTGTAACCGTTTTGAATCCAGTTTTGCAAGTATTCGTTGTAAGATTGAACACAATAATACGAATCGCACACTAATGAGTGTGGGGAATTTGCGGTCCGTATTCTCAAGCGCCATCTTGAATGCTTGTAGTTCAGCTCGCTGAGCTGTACAATCTCCTAGAGATTGTGTTTTAGTGACCATTGGTCGGAATTTGCCATCGCGCCCATGACGTTTAACAATCGCGCACGCTGCACTATAGGCTTGATTACCTCCGTAGCGGGTTGAGCTGATCCGTCAGTATAAATTATACATTCATACTGCTCTAGAGGCAGAGTTTCAGTAGGCAGAGGACATTCTTGTTTGTATTGTAGAAATGCTTGTGTTTTCAAATACGTGTCAAAAAAGTATTCAACGCCTGTTGCAGCAAGAGAATTAACCCATTGTATCCATCTCGGATGTAAAGCTTTTGCATTTGGAATGCTTGCTTTTCTCACTGCCTCTAAGGCAGGTACAGGTGTAACGACCATAATGGTTTACCCTGTGCGAGGGCTCTCTCTTTTGCTACTGCAGTTTGAACCGCTGTCAGAATTTTTCTGTTGAAGTGAATTTCATTTCTGCTTGTGTGTGCAAGTGTGATTTGTAAGCAATGGTACTTTTTCACCTTCGTTAAAAGTTAAGTACGTGAATCCGCATTGCCCTGGAATGATTCGGATCACTAAGTTGCGTACATTTAATGGTGTTTGCAAATGTTTCGTTGCTAACATGTCTGTTTGGAGTGAACGCACATTCTCTGTGTGTTTTTGTGTCCAATTAACTGTTTTGAAATCAGGTTTGATCAATTCGTAGAGAGGTTTATCCCTTTCTGAATAATTTAGAATGTATGTTCTTCAGAAATTCAGGAAACCTAGAATCGACTGTAAGATTTTCAGTGTTTTTGGAGGTTGAAGCAGCGCACATTTCTCTAGAAAGTTTGCTGCCAGGCTTTTGCTTTCATTTGAAAGTTCATATCCTAGAAAGAGGACGTTTAAATGGGTAATTCTAGATTTTTTTTAAACTGAATTTGTACCCTTCAGAGGCGAATCCCAATATAATTGTATTCACCCTATTTAAGTGCCTATCCAAGTAATCGTCTGTTAGATAGATGTTATCCACATATGAAAATGCTTCATCATCACATGTTTGTAGTAACTCTGTTACCCTTGCTGAGAATAACCCAGGACTATTCTTGACGACAGAAGTGACGCTGTGTCCCCATAATTGAGAAAGCGGTCTAATACCTACTTTCTGGTGCAATGTTTTAACAGAAGAAACCGTTAGAAATATCTAATGTGGTTTTATATTTTTTACCCACAATGTTATTCATTAATGCTTCACTGTGTACATTTTTTATTGCAAAGGTTTTGCAACAAGAGTTTAAATGTCTGTAATCCAAAACTAGATGATATGTATTGTCAGGTTTGGAGACAGGAAACAAAGGATTGTTCATTGACGAGGTGCATGTTTCAATCACCCCTTGGTATTCAAGTTGATCTAATATCTCCCTGACCTGTTTTTTTAGCTTCTTGCTTAACTGGGTACTGCCTTTGTGCAGTTGGTTGACTTTTTAACTGGATTTTATGGTGAGGAGAATCCTCATCCTATCCTACATGATTTTTATATAATGCAGGAGCCTGGGTTACTGCCCATTTCCTGGCATAGGTATATTTTAAATGAATTGGAATGTGGTTGGAGAAGGCTAGCATAATGATGTCTCCGCAATGTGGCCACTCCCTGACAAATTCTGGTGGCCAGTCTTGTTCAGCTAGAAGAATGTCATAGCCTTTAGAAAGTCGCTCCCAAAAGAATGCTCTCACTTTTCTTGGAATGTCCCCCTCCATCCGGAGTGTTATTTCATATAACTTATGTGGACAACTAACCCTGGAATCTGCAGTTTCAACTTGAATGAATTCATTCAAGTCAACTGTCTCCAGATGATCCTTCAAGTTCTTGCAAGCTATGGTGACTACTGCTGCGCTGTCCAACATTGTCTGAGATCATTCCCCGTTCTTCAGTTGTGTCCTCAAGATCCCTGGCATGTCTGATTTTTAGACCTGCTACTTTCTGTTTGGTGAATTGAGGTTTCTTGTTTTTCTGAACGTGTTGATCGTCTTTGGACTTCACACGTTCTTCCTTGTGTTCTGGCCGTCCTCTTCTTTCGGATTTCTGTGACGAAGTTTGAAAGGTATGAGAGGAGCATGTATCAGTATCCTGATATCTATCAGGTTTCCTCAAATTATACCTATTCCTGAGGTTATACCTCCTTTCAGAGGGCTCCTTTTGAGGAGACCTACCTCGGGATTGAGAACGCTTCTCTTTAGAAGTTTGTTTGCTATTTTCCCACTTCTTTTTAGTAGGAGTAGGAGTGTTTTTAGTAAAGACCTTTTCAGGACTTTCAGACAGTTGGGGTTTTACTCGTTTCCCTCCCAGACTGTCTCTGCCTAATTCTTCATAGGATTTTTCAATTATTCTGGCCAGTTCTTGTGGTTGCTCAGTTACATCAAATTCCCTTAACTTTTGGCGGATCGCCACGGAAGCTGCTTCACCTTTAATATTAGCTAATATTATTGTTGAGACCTGTTTGAAATCTTTCAGTAATTTCATACCTAGATTTAAAGCAGGCTCTGCCCCGTATTCATTTTGAATTTGTTTCAGGACGTCTGGTATTACCGCCATAGACGGAACACCATGTGTTTTAGTGTAAATTGCAGCAAAGACTGTACCCCAAGTGTCGCAGTCCTCCAGATGTGGTGCAATCCCCATTGGTAAACAGATTGTTAAAATTCCTGTTTTGCGGGTAATTTACCAACGACTGAATGTAGAGGCTGTGGTGTGATTTTATTTGTGTTCCCTTGGTGGGGGGGGGGATGCTGTGGAATCATTATTGCTAGTTGGACTGTAAGAGTCTGCATGACATATTGAACCAATTGTCTATAGATTTTGGTTAGCTCTTTGAGTTGAGCTCGTAGTTCCACATCTGTCATTTAATTAATTTCAGGATGTGGAATATAGCTGGCTAAAACCGGCCATGTTGTTCCTGGTCTACCTAGTGGACCGAGCCTGGTAATGTGATTTATATGTTTTAGGGCGCCTTTAAACCAGAACGCATGCTCCTAGTATGTGAGTGGAATTTCAATATCCTCGAAAGGAATGTATTCCTCCGGTGGTTCATCTTCTTTGTAGAAGTGAAACATCTGTGTTACTGGATTTGCTTCAGGGAAGACTATCCATGAATAGAACACCTCTGTCTGGTGATATTCATGTGCCTCTAGCACAAAAACTACCCTACCACCTCTCGGTGTTAGGCCATTTTTTATAAGTTTTATAGTGATGGCTTTCCTTAAACTTATAGGAATGCATAAGGCATCCTCGTCGGTTTCATTAAAACCTGTTATGTTAAAAGCTGCATCGGCTGGACCAGCTGCAGCTCCACCGGTTTCGGTGTTGTTGCCGTTATTCAACATTGTTTAATGAAAATTGCAGAGCAAGTTTCAAGGAAACAAAGATAAGGTGCACAATATTTTGGAACACTGTATCCTTCAACGTTGAACAAACCAAAAGCTAATACATAGGATTTTCGTCCTACTCGGCTATGGCGGATATTATCCTTTTACCCACTCCAGATGTCTTTTGGAGTATTACGGAAAAAGGGGTCTCTGAGAAAAACACGACTGAGTTACTTTAGTACCTAGTGTTAAATTAGTGCCTTACCAAACTTTGGGCACCATGTAGTGTAGTTCCTATATTTCCAATAGGCTCTGCGGATTGGAATAATATATCCTATAGATTTGACGTAGGACTTAGGTCAGTAGGTCTCTATTGAATATACTAAGCTTAATTGTGAGTGCCAGCTAGCTCTGAGTTCACTAGAAACTTTCTCGAATACACAAGAAGGGATTCGTTTCTGACAGCCGCATAAACATGACAACTTTGTTTCCCTAGGATTGGAAAATATCTATCTTCAGAGTTGTAGAAACTATAGATAAGTATTTCACTTAGTCAATCATGCATGCTTCGTTTCAACAGAGTTGCAGAGAAATAGTGAGATGGGCGTTTTCAATCAAAGGATTTAATGAAAGAGAGTTGAACTGCTACAATCGTTAGACAGAATGCAAAGTATAATGCGTACAGAGAGAATAGTATTATGAAGTAATACTGTAATAGCATTGTATGGTTTCTAAAACATTTCAAAATACATAAATAAATAACACAGGCTAAAATACTCAACTGGTGCTTCTAAAATACACCTGCCCCTATGTAACTAACCTAGGTCTAGTACAAGGGAAGAAGTAGGTATGGTCTTTACCATAGGTTTAGTTTTTGCCAAGAATCTACCAACGGTTTCTCTAGGTTATAATCAGCTCTATACCTTAGAATGAAGGAGGTCTGGTATCTCTGTCTCTGGACTCGATTTCCCAACACCCTACAAGGGGAGTCAGAAACACTGGAGCTGGATTTCTCAACAGAGGAGGGTAGCTTACTGATCAGTGCGTCAGCTGGAGAGTCGGCTTCCTTCGGCACTTGCTGTAGCGAGCTGCGTCGGGCAAGTTGGTTGTCGAACTGCTTTGAACCATCGTGCTTTGCCATAGCAAATGAAGGTATATTTATTCCTTGACGGTGTTTAGGAATGCCGTGTTTGACGTGAAGTCGGGCATATGAACATCATGAATGAACCCCTAAGGAATAGATGTTCATTGTAAAACTAACTGAGTTCTTGAAGAAATCAATATTCAAGCAAGGGGAAGTCCCTAACGGCTTAAGCTGGTTTTCAAGGAAATCCTTGTGATGTTTGGTGAATGGATGGAAGTAGCCATGCCAGCATTTGGTTGCATGGGCTATGCCTAAATAAGGGCTTGATTTCTATGCCTATATAAGTGCAACGTGAATTGTACCTACATAAGGGCATGAATGTCCCATCAGACAGGGAGTCCCCCAGGGGTCGGCGCTCAGCCCCACACTATTTAATATTTACGTTCGACCATTAGCTGAGGTCGCCAGGAGAGGGGGGCTGTCGCTTGTATCCTGCGCCGACGACACCCAGCTGGTGGTGGCCTTGAGGGATGAAAATGGGATGAGCGCAAAGAACTTCAAACAATGCCTCATTGACATCACCACTTGGATGACCTCTAACTATCTACAGCTCAATGCTGGTAAAACTAAGGTACTGTTGGTAGGCAAAGAAGTAAGTACCTGGGACGCCAAATGGTGGCCTGAACCTCTTGGCAATCTACCAGATCCCAAAAACCATGTAAAAAACCTTGGAGTTTGGATTGACTCTGCCTTGAATTACACCCAACAGACAAAAAAGGTCGCGGCCACCTGCTTTGGGATTTTGCGAAATCTCAGGCCAATCCTAAAGTTCTTTGACCCAAAACCCTGGCAGATAGTGGTTCAGTCTGCCATCCTCTCTCAGCTGGACTACGCGAGTTCCCTGCTCCTTGGAGCAAATCTGGAGGAAAAAACAAGGCTGCAACGCGTCCAAAATGCGGCAGCCAGAGCGCTGACCGGTATCCCCCGGCACCAGTCAGTGGCAAGCACTTTAATTAAACTGCACTGGCTCCCGGTGGAGAAGAGGATCTATTTCAAGACCTTATGCATGGCGTTTAAAATTTTGAAATCCGCATCACCGCCCATGCTTACTCCCCTTCTATCACCTTACTTACCCAGACGCACCCTCCGCTCAGAAGGCCAGAACTTGGCAAATGTCCCCCGCATTAAGTTAGCCCGGATGGGTGGTCGCTCCTTCCGTTATCTTGCGGCCAAGCTTTGGAATGCCTTACCTCCCCGATCCGTGGCCTGAACGATCTTCTATCTTTTAGAAAGGCATTGAAAACCCACCTCTTCTGCTAAGCTGGTATTGTTATGTTCATTGCAAATTCCATCTGCAGCTACACCTTTTGTCTTTAAAGCGCCGGGACGCCCCTTTGCTGGGGCAGCCGAGCGCTATATAAGCTCTTTTAACATAACATAACATAACATGAATCGGGAAAATCCATTCGAAATCTAAAACACTACAACAGAGGTCCATGGGATCTGCTGAGGGCTTCTTGAACAGGGGTCTGACTTCTGCGCATTTCCAGTCGTCGGGATAGATGCCGGTCTTGAAGGTGACGTTGATGGTGCATTGTGGTTCTGGAGTGATGGTGGCTTTGTGGAAGATGTGCTGCGAGTAGGGAGCCATGGGGGCTCCTGAGTCCATGCCTTTCATGGCTGAAGTTGTGTCTTCGGTGGTGACTGGGGTCCAGGAGGAAATGGTGGGTGGGCTCGCGTTGCTGGAGGAGGATGTGGTTTCAGGGTCAGGCATCTTGTTGTTGAAATCGTCGTAGAAGCCCTTGATTTTCAGATAAAATAATTGGATCCGAGCTTGTTGCAGAAGTCCTGGGAAGGGGTGATGTCCGTGGTTTTGCTGGGGAGCTTGATGAATTCATGGATGATGCTGAAAAGTTCCTTCAAGTTTCTGGAGTTGGCGAGGATTCTGTTTTGGATAAAGCTCCATTTGGTGAAACTGATTTGTTAGTGGTGTTCCGTCATGGCGTTCTTGTAGGTGGTGCGATCTTCAGATAGTTTGCTGCTTCTCATTTCTTCTCGAGGTGTCTGCAGGTGCATCTGGAATCTTGGAGATCGGTGGTGAACCAGGTGGCTTCCTGGGGTGCTGTCTGTCGGGGTTACGTAGGTGTGTGAGCTCGTCTGTGCATTTGGAGATCCATTTGTGGAGTTCCTTGGCTGCAAATTTGGCATCAGTCGAAGTGCTGGGTTGCGTCTTGGTTGAGGGTGGAGTTGAGCTGCTCCTCGGTCACTTTGCTCCAGTTCCTTCATGGAGGGTGCAGCGCAGGTTTGGGTGGCATGGGTTTGTCAACTCAGAAGTGTACACAGTGGTGGTCCATCCATGGGGGTTGCATGGTGTGGCTGAAGTGGATGTTGTTACCTCCTACGAAGATGGGGTCGAGGGTTTGTCCTGCCTTGTGGTTAGGTGTGGTGATGAGCTGTTTCAGTCAGATGCTGGCGAGGTTGTCCAGGAGGGTGGTGGAGTTGGGGTCGCTGGGGTTGTCGAGGTGGACGTTCAGTTCTCCAATAAGTATGCAGTCCATGGAGGTGATGGCTTGGGGGTCGGTGAGGTCAACGATGGTGGTGGTAAACAGAGCGCAAGGTCTGGGGGGTTTGTAGGCGAAGGTGCAGCAAAGTGTGGTTCTAGGGCTGGTCTGAATCTGGAAGTGCAGGTGTTCTGTGGTGGAGAAGGAGTTGCTGGTGGTGGAGGTGGAGAGTCGGAGGTAGGTCTTATGTGTGATGGCGAGTCCTCCCCCTGGTCAGTTGGTGCGGTCCTTCCTCTGGATCTTGTATCTGTCAGGGATGGCGGTGGCGATGTCAGGGGCAGAGGAGGCATTTGTCCGGCTTTCTGTGAAGAAGGTGACGTCTGGTGAGAGGGTGTCCAGGAGGTCCCAGATCTCTAGGGCATGTCTGTGCAGGGAGCGCACATTGAGGGGGATGCATTTCATGCCTTCGGTGGTGTTGGCGTTCGATGTGGGGGTGTGGCTGTGGGGGTGCGTGCGGAGGTGAAGATATGGCTGCAGTGACGCAGAAGAACTGTCCGTGGATGGTGCTCGGTGTGGACCACTGGCAGTTGTTGCTCCTTCCAGGGTCAAGTGCGAAGAGGGCAGCTGAGTCATAGTGATGGATGGTGGGAGATACAGGGTTCGTGGCACTGGTCACGATCGGATCACAGTCGGGTTGCAGACGATTCGTTGACGGGCCCACACTGGCTTGCTTTTGCGTGATGAGGCCTACATACATACAGCAGGACTTCATCCGCATACAGGGAGATACGTTCCTCCAACTCCCCCCACATCCATTCCCTGTACCAGAGGAACCCTGCGTACCTAGGTCGCTAGCGGTCCAAGGCCATCGCGAATAGCATTGGGGATGGTGGGCATCCCTGACGTGTGCCCCGGTGGAGCTCAAATGGCCTAGATATCTCCCCATAAAGCAGTCAGACCCAGGTGAAAAACCCCGGTCCGAAGCCCATCTTGGACAAAACCATAAACAAGTATTTCTACTCAATACAATAGATCGCCATACGGGCATCCAATAATAACACTGCTGCATCTTCAGTCAGGTACTCCAGTACCTCATGCATTACTCCATATAAACATAGTAGGTTCAGCCTTGTATTCCTCAAAGGCATAAACCCAGATTGGTCGGGATGGATTACCGTGGAAATTATAGGCCTTAGCCTATTAGCCAGCACGTTTGCTAATACCTTAGCCTCAAAATTCAGCTGCGAGATGTATTTATATGACCCACTTTTTTCCGGTGCTTTACCTGGTTTAGGGATAACAACTATTGAGGCTAGTCTAAGATCTTCCGGCAGACGTCCCACCTCCCATGCTTCACAAAACATATCGAACATAGGCTGTGCCACTGTATCTGAGAAGCACTTAAACATTATGGTAGGCAAGGCATTCGGGCCTGCAGCCTCCCCAGACTCCAGTTCTCTTATAGCACTGGCCACCTCCTCTACTGATAGGTCATAGTCAATTGCTTCACTATCCTCTGCCGATAGCGTCAGCATTGCAATATCTTGAAGGAATGTGGTACATTCCTCTTCTGTCGTGGCTGAGGCAGACTGGTATGTCTTTCTCCCTGATTTCAGCTACCCAGGCCTTTTGTGGATAGTTAGTGCTCTAGTAGTTTTCACAAGAGATGCTACTTACGGGCTATGAGATAACGGTCGTGCCAAAAGTCGCTTTGATCTTGATCGGCCCATGAGCTGTATCACACTGTAATTACTGATTTTAATACTACTGCTTTTCACTGCTGTTTTTAAATTTTGTTTATATAATTCTGTGTTGTACTACACGTTGCATAATCATGATTTGGCCGAACTGTTTGATGTGGAGCGTAAGGTTTGGTACTACACACTTCCGTGTTGAGTTACAGGGGGCCTTTTTTTATAGTTAGCACTCTATTGTTCACTAGAGACTCTACTTAAGGGCTTTGAGAGCATGGGCGAGTGCAGCAGACTTGCACAGCAGGCACACCACTGGCACACTAAAGGCATGCCTATCTGCTCCCATTTGCATCCATCCATGCCCGGATTATGTCCGCTGGTCCGGTTGTAGTACTAACATCTCCTCCCAGAGTCTACCCCAGAGAACAGCTCTTAATTTTACTTGAGGATGGTAAGCCCAAAACATGTACTGCATTTAATGTTGTGGAAATGTTTGATCATAGTCACAGAGGCTGTGATATGTGTGGTTTTAGGACACCTCACCTGCTCACTGGTTCACTGAATAATCTCCATAGCGTCAATACACCAGCTAGGCCATGCAATGTCAAAGGGAGATCTGAACCCTCCTTCAAGGGGTTCCTAATCAATGCGAGACCTATGATAAAACACAAGGTAAAATTAGGAGATTTTCTATCAGTTTATAACCCGGACTGTGTTTTTATTACTGAATCTTGGGCCAATGAAGCTTTGGGCCCGGTCTAGTGTTTGCCATCCCCTAAAATTACCTATCCTCAGAAAGGATAGAGCAGGTAGGGCTGGAGGAGGCCTGGCAGTGATCTATAAGTCACATTATCAATGTCACCTTGATTCCAACATCTCTAGCAAGTATTGTGATTCTCTCTCCTTTATGATTAAAACCTTTCCCACCAGATCTTTTTCTGGCATGTTAAATTACAGACCTCCATGTTCTGGGTCATCTTTTGTATCTGAGCTAGCGAACCTCATTGAGCCCTAAATGGGTAATGGTACTATCTGCATTCTGGGAGATTTCATCCTGAGGAGTGTATTAACAGAGAAACTATAGCTATGAAAGACTCCATGACCTGAATTGAACTATCACAGGAGGTTCCGGTCCCCACTCACTTAGCTGGACATACTCTTGATGGAATGTTTTTTAACAACACTGACTCTCATTTCAATCTGTGCTTCCTCTTAGCTGGTCTGATCACTTTGCAGTTTCCTGTTTTTTTGTAACTGCCATCCCTCTGTGGGAGGGACATTTTTGTCCTCTCTAAGACCTGTAGGAGTGATTGGAGGGGGTGTTTTAGATGAATCCCTCAGGACTGTACTGGGTAGCCTGCCCTTGGCTGTTGGGAAAGATGTGGACAGAGGGGCAAATAATTTCACAGTTTGACTAGGCACAACTGCAGACAAGGTAGGTCCCATGCAGAAATTTGAGCTGAAGAGGAAAACTCTCTCAGCAACCTGGTTACAAACAGACTGAGGTTATATATGTAGACCTGTCGGTGCCAGAAACATGTCTGGAGAAGAAACTTTGGGGACCAAGAATGGTCAGCCTATAAAGCCATGATTAGGGACTATAAGAAAGCTCTTGTAGATGAGAAATGTAAATACTGTATTCCACTCGAGGTAACAAACTTCTCTAAATAACTCTTTCAAATTGGTTAGCACCTTGCCACTCCTCTGCACCCCATGGCTACTGCTGGTTCACAAAAGATTTGCTATCAGCTAGCAGAGTTTTTCCAAGTTAAGATTGCTATTATCTATAGGGAGCTTAAATTGTCAAGCCAAGCAGCGGACAGCTTGCTGCTCTTAAGTAGAGTGCAGCAATCAGAGCCCTTTAGCTCGTAAGGGCCCCTTTGTGCCTCTGGCCTGGGGATACATGCAGGGGGAACATGTTGTGCTCCCTTGTGTGCATGCACCCCCTGTTTCTGCACAGCCTGGAATTAATAGTCCATGCTGTGCAGGAACGGCCTTTGATGTTCTCATTCTGTTTTTTTTTTAAAGGCGCTGCCATGGGAACGCCAATGGACTGCCCACCTGACCACAAAAATACTTGTAATCTGGCAGCCGGCCGGCGGAGCTCTGGTGGTTTGGGAGTGGGGCAGCAGCATGGCAGCCCACTCCTGCATCGCCAAGGTCAGAATCAGGTCTTAAGTAATTTAAACCTATTATTCACTCTTCCACTTTTGTTTAACTTTACTACTTTTAGTTAGTCACAACGTCCAAGTGTAAAATCTCAAAGTTATATTTGTTATTTAATTATAAAATATTTAACAACTTTTTAAAATTTATAAATGAATGTGGCATTATTTTATTAACATTTAATTAAATTACTTTTAAGTAATTTCATACATTGAGTTTAATAATTATTAATGCACAATAATAATGAGTTTTATTTTTGGTGGGAATTTATTTTTTAATTTACATTTCAGAATTTATTTTTTTATTTAATGTGATATTTTTTAACTTTTGATGCAATATATTCCATTTAACTAAAAATATAATTAAAAAGTAAGCTAATATTGCTGTAGCATTTTTTTCATTTTGTTGTACATTTATGATAAATAAATAAAGTGTATCTACATTAAGATGGAAAGTAAAATATTTTACTATTTTATTATATGGTTTGATAACCCTTTGAATTTTCCATATACTTTACAATAGGGAGATCGCAACCCCCATCATGGAGTATCCCTATGATAAAGTTTAGGACAAAGTAAAAATGTTTGTTTAACTCAAAAAAGTCCAAATATATTTTTATGGTAAATTGAGCTATCCTCGCTCCAGTTCTACGCTGGAGTAGTTTACCACTGTTTTGGATCCCTTTTTGGCTGTAGTAACTTTAGAAATTAGTTTTTTTTAATGGCCTTACATTTTCCATGTGTTAAAAAATAAAAGTAATATAACTTACAGTTTTTTACCTGATGTCCAAGATCTTCCATGATTCTGCAAAAAATTATTCCAACAACGTAGATACAAATACACCAAAATTATTTTAACAGTTATAAAACATATACACAAAGAAACAGCACAGATCTTCAAAGCCATTCAAAATCGAAAAAATCAAATAAAAAATAAACTATCCATGAAAACCAAAAGCGAAAGAAATTGAAAAGTAAAATAATGTAGTGCTTGTTAAATTTAACCAACTGTATTCTTTTATAGGAATAACGCACATCCAAAACAGGAAAATACTGTCACTCCAACAAAAAACATGTAAAAAACACAATGAGCCCACCCATACAAAAAACAGTAGTCCTGCCTGATTCATAGATCAGAAGCTGGGATCCGCGACCAACAGAAAAAAGGAGTGACCCTAAAATAAGGTTAGTATACTAAAAGAGAAAAGAAGCAGAAGAAAAATGGCTGCTAAGTAAAAATTTAAAAAGGCTACTTATCCAAAAAATCAATAGTTGTTTAAATATACTTTTTAATAATATTTTATATGTTCCTAACAATTGAGTACACATTTTAAAATTGTTATAAAAATTATACAACATTTTCAAAAACAAAATACCAAAATTATATTAAAGCATACTATAAATAAAGTGCAATTAACAGTACTGTTTGACCATTTCATAGAGGACTTCACAATTTCACGTACCAGAAACCCAGGGCCCCAGGAGGCAGTCCCTGCAGCAAAGCACAGCTCTTCTCAATCTTTGCGCAACTTAAAGCGCACAGTGCTCCCATGGTGCAGGATTCTGTTTGACCATTTCGCCACAGACTTCACATACCAGGAGCTCTGGACCCCAGGAGGCGGTGCCTGCAGCAAAGCACATCTGTTCTCAATATTTTTGCTACTTACAGCGCACAGTGCTCCCACAGCGAGGGACGCACATGGATCGCGCCCTGCACCCGTCAGCAACATGAAGAGGCAGGGCAGGGCCACCCCATGGCTCGCCGGGTAGAATCCCTTGCGCATTTCTCGTGAGAAATGCGCATGCGCGGCCGCCCGCGCATGCGCATTAGTACCCAAGACGGCAGCGATGAAGAGAGGGAGCCCCGGGGATGCGGCGGGCAGCGGCAGGCAAGGTAAGTGCCTTTTAATTCTTTCTAACGTTTAAATTAAAGTATTTAGGGAGGGCGGGAGGGAGGTGGGTGGCGGCCAGCTACGCACCGTCTGCGGAGCGTGCGTAGTGCCGAATTCTACGCCTGCTATGCAAAATGCATAGGAGCCGGCACTACGCACACTCCGTGCACGGAGCGTAGCTGCCCGCCCACCCATCAAAAATAACCTGTCAGCGGTATACCTATTACTAAAATTTACCACTACACAGTCTCCGGGGATACTTTTGGGGCAGTGCCCTACCCAATGAACCCTCCTTGCCGTAGTGAGTGCACGAATAACTTCCTCACCGCCTGAGCTAAACTGATGGCACCACTGTCTAAATTTAAACATTAGATCAGCGGTGGTTTCAGTAGTGTCGCCCCTAATTGGAGGTACCCCGGTGAACACGGCTACCAATGGCGCTGCCTCTGGAGGCAATTCCAGATTGCGACCCTGCCAGTGCTGTCGACCATTACTCATAGTCGATGACTGGCTAAGCCCCATGTTTGCACTAGACGAGGGGTCCCCCACCACTGTCCCCACCAGGGGTATCCCTATCTGCCTTTGGGGGCCACCTAAGCCAGAACTTGTTTTCTGTGTATCAACGGTTATCTGGCTAGTAACAGATACTGCTGGCTTAATAACACCCCCCGATGTCCCCCTATATTGCTTAAGTCTATCATCAATATTTTCGCATTTTCTCAAAAGCCCAGACACACATTTGTTTAAGGTATCAACAATGTCTTTGGCTATGGACACTAGGGCTGGTTCCAGATGAGAGATAATTAAGTCTTCCACCATTTTTCCAATTAAATCTTTGAGGGCAGGTTCTATTCCAAGTGTCTTAGTCCTTGATGACTTTCTTCTACCCATCATGTTTATGTTCTTGCGCCTATATTTCAGGGGGGGGGCTTGTGTGTTACAGCAGCCGGTATAGTGGCTGTCTCAGGGGGAATGTCCTGGGCGGTGGAAGGAATTATAGGCGTGGGGAGCGCTCCCCGGGTCGCAATCACGACGTTAGGCTCCAAAGGAATCACCCGATTGTTGCTTGTCAGAGGCTCTTGTGTGGGGTCAGTTGATTCTGTAGAGTTAAGGCCCAGTTCTTTTTCGGCATTAGCGATCTCTTTTGACAGGACCCCCACGGCAGATGTTAGATAGGAAATTATCGACTCAGACTTTCTAGGATGTTTAGCTTTAGTCCCCATATCATCAATGGCACATACCTTTTTTTTTGCCCATTGCGCTGGTTGGATGTTAGGGGGGTCACCCGACCCGACCTCCTTCGACCCCTGATGACCACAGATGGCCCGCCCTCTGCCCGGGCTCAGCCCGGCAACACCCGCGCGCGTCCCGCGCGGCGGGAGGGGCAGCTGTCTCTTATGCGCCTCCGGGCGCTGCTGAGTGATGCGGCCGGTCAGCGCAGGCAGTGAGGGGATGCTGGGAGTTTTGGTCCTGTAGTCCTGTTAGCTCGCCCCCCTCGGCAGCCCCTGATGTCAGCTGCGGCGGCGGGGGAAAGCGTGTGGATGAGGATATGTCCACGGGACCCCCTGCAGGTAAGGGTCTGCTTCGCTGTGCCCCCAAAGAGTTATGGCCCCCACTCGGCCGCTGGGGCGGCTGTCTCTTATGCGCCTCTGGGCGATGCTGAGTGATGAGGCCGGTCAGCGCAGGCAGTGAGGGACGCTGGGAGTTGTGGTCCTGTAGTCCTGTTAGCTCGCCCCCCTCGGCGTCCGCGATGTCAGCTGCGGGGGAAAGCGTGTGGATGAGGTGATGTCCACGGGACCCCCTGCAGGTAAGGGTCTGCTTCACAGTGTCCCCAAAGAGTTATGGCCATGGAAGAGTCATGTGCCATCCGATTGTCACCCCCCAGTAAGGGATAATGTAATACCCCAACAGTTCCCATCACGGTCCAACGATCTTTGTCCAGCCCAATGTGAACATCTCCAACCACCTCTAGTTTAGCCGGTGTTCCCACTGCACTTACACCTACCATTACCTCGATGGGCTGTAGTTCTAATGTTATGTTATGTTATTAGCACTTATGGAGCGCGCAATTACCCTTGGGTGTCCTGGCACTTAGTACTGGTCCCCCTGAGAAGCAGAAAAAGTATTACTGTGGGAAAAGCCATGTCTTCAGGCTCTTCCCAAACTTAAGAAGATTTGGAGCATTTTTGAGAAACAAGGGGAGCTCGTTCCAGGCTCTCGAGGCACAGTAAGTAAATCTCCTGCCTCCCCAGTTTACTTTTTTCAGCCTGGGAACTTGCATTAGTTTAGCACTGGTAGATCTTAGTGTCCTCCTTGGAACATACCATTGGAACTTTTGCCTAAGAAATTCCGGACCAATGCCAATAATGGTTTTAAAGGCTAAACACAGAGCCTTGAAGCAAGATCTTTGTTTTATAGTGCAGCTTCATGAGCTCGCCTTTGACAGAGACAAATTTAGGAGTTCCAGACAGCAGCCTGGCTGCTGTGTTATGGACTAATTGAAGACTGTTAATCTGTTGTTTTTGCATATTCAAATATAGACTATTACAATAGTCCAACCGCGATGTTATCAGGGCCATGACCACTGTCTTAAGATTACTTTCTGTCAGGAAGAACTTTATTTTTCCAAATCATAAAACAGGCTGAGGTCACCAAGCTAACTTGGTCCCCCATGATAAGTTTGTCGCCCACAACTACCTCCAAGTTTTTGGCATTCTTGGTGGGTGTAGGACAGGGTCCCAATTCTTCTGGCCACCATTCTGGTGTCCACACCAATTGATTGTTCCCGAACTCTAAGACTTCAGTCTTAGTAGAGTTAAGTTTTAAGCAATTGGAGGACATCCAACCGGATATTGCACTAATGCACTCATTGAAGCGCTCCCCAGTCTCTTTCTCACCTCCTTTACTTATTGACAACACAATTTGTGTGTCGTCAGCGTAGGAGGTGAGCTGGAAGCCAAAGGATCTAATAACTCCCGCTAGAGGTGCCATATATATATATTAAAAGTTGTAGGGCTCAGGGAAGAGCCCTATGGCACCCCACACAGGAGTATAAATGGCTTAGATGAATTACCACCAGATCCACAGTTTGGAACCTGTCAGCTAAAAAAGGCTGTATGAGTTTGCAGGCAAGTCCTTCCGCATCAATCACACTCCCTTGCCCCAACAGACTTGTCTCACCCCCAGTAACCAGCTCTTTTGATATCTCTAAACTTGAGCGCTTGGAGCTCTCTCCAGCAGCCACACCTTATGTGGTAATTTTAGCTAATTTCCCCCTGCGTCAACTTCCTTTCACGAATCCTAGGTTTCACTCAGGAATAAATTCCTAAACTGGCTAAACGCGAGGGGAGGGCTGAGCGGGGTTATTTTTGCAGATCCTAAAATGATTAGAAGAATCAAATGGGTTGGCCCGGGGAGTAATTTATTGAAGGGAGTTTGTGTGGTGCTCTCTTTCATATCACCCAACTTAGTTGAAACCATATTAGAGAGAGCCAATTCCCTATCCCTTACCGCAAAACAAATTGCAGTTTTAGCCCCTTGGCTTCTTTTTATCAGCCGCCCATCTCTACCAGTTGCAGCCTACTATTCCCTTACCTCCCATTGTAACTCATAGCAGGTTTGGTTGCCTGTCTACTCTTAATGGTGTGGATTGACTGAAGGTCTCTACTAATTAAAGCGAGGGTATACTGTGTGGAATCTCTACTCCATCCATGCTCCATCCTGATGCCTGCCTACACACAGTGCCTGAATGTGACTCCTCCCCATTCTCAGCTCTGCTCTTCTATGGACCTCAGAGCCGTTATGAGCCCATGACCCCCCTCTGTTTTAGCCAACACTGTTTTATTTTGGAATGTCGCTGGGCTGCGTCATAAATGCACTACGACTGAGTGACTTGATTTTAGGTCTAAGGTCCATATTCTTTGTTTACAAGAAACAAGGTCTGTGGACCCAATACATCTTAACAGCTTGAAAACATACAACTCCCCAGCAATTACCTCTGCCTGTGGGAGATCCAAAGCGGGTTCATGCATTTGCGTATCTAACAAGATGGTGGTTAGAGTTTATTACCATATCATCTCAATTCAGATTACGCTGAATGCCACTCTGGCCATAGTAAATTTCTATCACAATGCTTGCATGTGGGATATTATTACAGCCCTTCATCAATTAGGTTCTGACCTTGAGTCAGCCTTCTCCACTGGATGCAGAGACTCAATTATTCTATGAGATGGCGTCTTTAACGTAGGTCTATGTCTGCAGCCATTCAATAAGGTCTGTTTGCTGGCTGCACCTGATAACAGTGATATCACCCACTTCCTACATACAGAGTATTGGGATTTGCTAAAAGATCCACTTTTTTTTAAATAAAACTTGAGTTTCTGCAATGAATTACCTAGTCCCTTAGTTGTTGTCAAGAGTACTTTTAATGGCAGAGGTGACAACAGCGTCATAGAATTCTTGCTGTTTCCTCCGCTTTATTCAGAGTTGGTCTTAGGCTTTGTTATACATGACACTGCAATTAGTGATCATTTTCTTCAAAGTGTTGGTCTGAATATTACCATTCTCGCACAACAGGGGGCCAAACAAAGTGTATCATTTGTTGCGGACATTGATACCTCCCGCTCAATGTGTATGCTTTGAGGTGGTCTTTGGTAAATCCAACCATTTTTCGAGAAAAATTAGTTTCCAAACAGAAGGCGGCTTTTTATGTCTAGATGAATAGATGAATCTGCAGAGGCACATGTAATTATCACGGCCTTTGAGCAAATAAAAACAGGTATTAGATAAGGGCTTACCGTCAACCGGAACAAAGCTGGATCAGGGAACTGCAGTTGATTTGATTCGGCCTGCACTAAGGCCCCAAGAAGTTTCAGACTTGCATACAAGCTTGCCATTAAACATCGTAAAAAATGTTTGAAAGAGGAGTCCTGGAACCAACAACTTGAGGCTAGTCTGACAAATGACAACACCACTTTCTGGTGCATCATTAACTCTCCTTTTTAGGTTTCGCCTCGCCGAAGGATGCGCTCTGCGCATCTTTTCGGCGCAGGCGAAATCCTGTTGAGAACTGTAAGGTGGCTTTGTTCGGCCCTCGTCCTTGATTGGCTGGCTCCGTAAACGGAGCCTTGCCATTGGACGAGGGGCCTGTCCGTCAATGCCGGACCAGACACGGGGGCGTTCCCGACATTCTTTGGCTTTTGCCGACGTCACGGGACGCCGGGAACGCCCCCGTGTCTGGTCCGGCATTGCCGGCACCTCCCTTGCTGCTCGGGACGGGTGAGTGACCTTCCCTCCCTTTCTCCCCCTCCCTCCCTCCCTCCCTCCCGTTCTGCTCGATCCCCGCCCGGGGGTTTCTTCAGCCGGCCGGCCAATCCAGAGTTTACGGTACACCCATCTATTGTCCTCCACACCCTTTCTCCAGCACCTTGGACGCATCGTTTCTGGCCACCCCATTCCGAATCAGGTCTATAAACTTCAGGGACCGTTCTACCCCACGTCCCGTCCCTCCCTCACCTGCCACCCTCACCGTGGCTTTTGTGGTGAGCAGCAACGCGTCCTGGTTGATGTTGGACACATCTGGGGAACTTTTCATGATGACACGAATGCGGGACATTGGTAGCGACATCAGCCGGTTCTCGCCACCGGTACCCGCCATCTTCTTCCTTTGACCAGTAAAGCGAGCAGGCGCAGTGCAGTGATCGAAACATCACAGCTTAGCCAATCAGCAGAATATTGTGAGCTCATCAACACAATAGAACAAACTCTATGGGCTACGCGCCCTAGAGTTAAAACCCGTCACTTTATAAACTAGAGCGCTAACCGTTATTAGGACCAACTTTGGTGTTTGGGAAACGTATGAATGGCAAATAGAGGCCAGGTTACACATGCAATATGGCGTCACAGAATTTGTGACTGGCGGCCTAGATTTCTGGAAGGGCTGGTGTTTCCAGCCCGTAAACGAGGAAGAGATGGTTTGTTTTGGTCTCTACAAATCCGGAAGTAAGAAATTATAGACAGATCTTTCAATGAAGAAAGAAGAGGAAAACAGAAACTAAAAGGGGACTGAAATGTGCAACTATTGTGTAGGTTTCGTAAATCCTTGCGGCCGCTTTTCACTGAAGGGAGCAAGTTTGCTGTGAAGTGTGGCATGCTGTGCGATAAAATGGACGCACTGCTTAGTTGACGCCGAAGGAACACATCAACGTTTTCGTGGACATTTAGATCGAATTCTGTACCTAGGATGTAATCAATTTTTTTACGTGGATTTTTAGGCATAGATTTAAAAGTACTTTACAAACCTATCAAAATTAACTTTTGAGCAGTTCTTTCTCTAAATCCTATTTTTATGAACATTTTATTAGAGAGAATTAAATATATGTACCATTCCAAGATGGCTTTCTTTTTATCACCTGATTGGTGAGGGGACCTGTGCTGTCTGTTTAGGTCCGACGCGGGAGCAGCTGGTTTCTGCAGCCGGTGCCAGTGGATCGGAAGGGACAAGAACTGAGGTAGGTGAGATGCACACGCTAGACTCTCGTGGGCAGTTGCCCCTTACTATGGTGCTGGTTGGAGCTTGTGACAGTTGTTCTCTGATTATTTAACTTAAACCTAAACTAGACGCTGTATAGGACATAACATTCCCTGCAGAATATTTGTAATATTGAGGAGAACTTTGGCGTGAGGTTTGCATTATGCAGTAGCTTAATCTAGTTTGCACGTTTGTTTATTGGGGAGAACTTTGGCATGGTGTTTGCATTATACAGCAGCTTAATATGGTTTGCACGTTTGTTTTATTTAGAGCTGGAAATATGATTGATATTTGCTCTTTTAATTGTTTCACATGTCGTGTCACCTTTATGTATTCAAATTATGTTTGTTGCATTATATTGGCGAGAACGATTCTTTTACATCAAAGTCCTTAATTGCTTTGGTATGCCTCACATGGTAAGGATGTGGACAAAAGGTAATGATTGGGACGAGTGGAAGTAGGATTTAGAGTAATGAAGATTAACAGTACATAATCAGGCCGTCTTTCTTCAGTCACATACGTTTATTTTTTGTTTCACAGCTCTTTATTAATTTTTGTACGTTTATAGCACACATAGCAAGTTCTACTGTCAAATGTGACTCCACTTGTTATATGTTCGAGAGCCATACATCACCATGTTCAACAAACTCTATGCTATAACCCCAAACACTTGGTCCCAGGTATACGGCTATGATCTACATATAATTTACAATGCACTTTCTTAGCAATGTTTACATTATTGTATTCCAAGATTATCATGTGTGAGCAAGAAGAAAAAATAAAATATTATATTTTTGGGGGGGCGGGGAGAAAAAAGGAAGGCAATTTTAGATATGTCTACTCATTCTTCCTCATCACAGGAGTAATTAATATATCAATGATCCAGTCCGGGAGTGTTGTGTAGCCTTCTCAGCCAAAAATCACTGTGGGTGTTTTTTTTTTAACATTGGTGTGTTATTTTCTTTTTTTCTCCCAAAAAAAAAAACGAATCCAAAGTAGGAGTGCAGTAGTGGAAACAACGTAACGGCAGCTGACAGTCAGCGGTTATGTTTATGATGCTGCATTGTTTGTGCCAGGTTGGAAGTTACCGGCTTCCGGGTGTGGGGCAGGACGTTCCAGAGAAGTACGATTCAGGTGAGGTACTTGCAAACAGACATCTCGTTTATGCATCTATTTCTGGGAGACCGGGCAGATTCGATTATTTGTAAAACACGATAGTAGCAGGGTTATACTTTTATAATACAACAAAAAGGCAATTGTTCGCAGCTTCGAAGCACTAAGCTTAAACTATCCTCTTGAGAAACAATTATTGTCTCGCCTTTGTGGCAGGTTTTCCGGTGATTATAGTGCTGTTCATTGAGTTGTTCGGTATTTTTAGTATAGTTGAAATCATCAAGCAGCGGTCAGTATTTCCATTGTATACGTTGACAGATGCATTTTGGTGATTACATTTTATCTTCACATATATCGAGAA
Source organism: Lissotriton vulgaris (assembly GCF_964263255.1). Taxonomy (NCBI): domain Eukaryota; kingdom Metazoa; phylum Chordata; class Amphibia; order Caudata; family Salamandridae; genus Lissotriton; species Lissotriton vulgaris. Next base: position 1,136,916,158 of record NC_141697.1, read on the forward strand.
GTGCATATCATCTGGACTTTAAATTGCTTCTCACATCTCTGTAATTTTGGTCAAGAAAGTCGCTTGGCAGCTTCCTGAAACCGAAATCTCCGTCTGACCAATATAGTGTAAAATGTGTGTTCCTTCGTGGCCTCTAGATTACAGGCAGCCTACCCTGGTGGTACGTATATGCATTTTTCCTGTTTTGAAAGCAGGACAAAGTGTTGTAAAATCTGAATTTAGCAGCCCACCATATCGCAGCTGATAAGGGTCAACGTTTTAAATATATGTGTTATATTAACTGCTTTGAGTAGGATGACAATGGTGAGTGGTCTCTAAGGGGGACGTGGCAAGAGTTAAGGCACCTTTATAAAAGGTGGGGCAAATACCTGTGAAATAGAATACTACGCCTCACAAATTCATAAACGGGGCTTCTGATCATAACAATAACCGGGATCAGTAAGCTCCACACTATGTAGCAGTTTGTATGGCAACTTTACCCTGGGCCATAAGCAATAATGCTGGTGACTGTAGCCTGATATTTCTGGCTTCTATTCTTCCACTGCTTACTTTTCAACCATTACTTTTTTAGGTTTCGGCTGCAAAAAAGCTGCGCAAGCAGCTTTTGCGCAGGAGAAATCTATTGAGTTACAGTATCGTGCTCGGCTGGGGACGCAGGGCACCGGACCGCCCCCTGCAGTGAGTATTGGAGGCACGGGAGGGGCGGGAAGCCCGGGTGTCGGGGATATTCATTGAGCATGGGTTTAGGGAACACGTCCGAAAAATGAGGGTGACCGATCGGTACTCTTTCTTACCACGTGACTGTATAGTGGGCCTTACTTTGCCGCCACCTCTTTGATTCCCTCACTATAATTCAATTGCTCCATTTTATTTATGCCAGTAGCGCATTCACCTGGAGCTTGCCAGTACTTATTTCTAGTAGTCACCGTAACCTACGCGATTTGTTTACTTTTTCAATGTCTATATTTCGCTGGTTTATTACACATGATTTGGGATTTAGGAGGGTGCACTTTAACTTCCAATGTGTGCCCTTGAGCAGAATTTTTTCTTAATAGTTTTATGTTCCTCTCCGGTTCCATTTGTCACGTAAGTCTTGACTAGCCATCATCGCTTTATTTTCGTCAGACTCCTGTATTTTTAAGTGTGTAGGTTTTGTCCCTTAGGCCTCGTTGTCTGGGGTTCTGCTGGCCCCATGTGTCTAGTTGCACGTGGCCAATGGGCATTCCCAATAGGAATAGATCGACCCAGATATGTACATACAATACCATATTGGACGGGTATATCCTAACTTTGTATCAAATGATTCCCCGTTGACTGCAAGTCAAAGGGACACAGCTTTGTAAGTTCTGGGATTTCCTTCATACAATCATTAGTTTCAGACGTGTTGGTCGAATTGAAGTGAATCAGGACTACACATCCCAGAATGCACACGTTTCTAGCTTCTGACTGCCCTCTACAACCAGCAGCGTGTTGCTTTGCCAGAGCCACTCACCTCCTCCTGACTCACCACCTGCAGCATGTTCAGCCGATTCTTGCCCATTTTTGTAGCATGAGCCACTTCTGCCCACCAGAGACATGCCACAAAGGGCGCTAAGATTCGAGCCGACGTCTGGGCTTCGAGTTCTCCTGTGCCTCAGTGAGAGGGTGCACGTGGATCGGTGTTACTCGTGTACACTCTGCGGTGGAGAGTTCCTTGCCTCGATTTACGCTATACATTCAGGGTCCAGTGTGAGAGCTGTGTGTGCTGTGAGAGCTGTGTGTGCTGTGAGAGCTGTGTGTGCTGTGAGAGCTGTGTGTGCTGTGAGAGCTGTGTGGGCTGTGAGTTGTGTGGGCTGTGAGTTGTGTGTGCTGTGAGAGCTGTGTGGACTGTGAGAGCTGTGTGGACTGTGAGAGCTGTGTGGACTGTGAGAGCTGTTGGCAATGTAAATAACAATGCCATTTATTTATAAGGAAAAAAAAAAAAAGAAGAAATGTCATGAGCAATGCCAATAGCTCTAACTTTTCCAAAGGCGAAACCATTGCATTGTAAATGCTTGTTTAATACAGTTGACAGCCCTCATAATAATATCGCCATCACAGAGGCGGAATGGCTAACCCATTTTACTAATCTCTATTCAATTCAGGAGCCACTGTCACTGCTTTTCCAACAACAGCTTCTACGAGTGTCCCCGCTAATTCCATCCCCGTCTGACCAGATTTACCCTGACTTTTCTTTAGAAGAGCTAGTCTTGGCTTTGAAGGCGAGCAAAGATGGTAAAGCCCCAGACCCTGATGGGATCCCCATTGATTTGTTTGAATCTAATATTGACCTATGGGGCCCCTTTTTTAACTCTGATTTTCAAAGCCTGCCGGAGTGAAGGATTCTTACGCACATGGTCTGAGTACCTTATAGTTCCCATATTCAAGAAGGGAGACCGGAACAGTCCAGCACAATATAGACCCATCTCTTTGCTGGACTTCTGGTTTGTGAACACCACATACCGTAATGTGTATCTAATAAGTAAGCTTAATTAAATTGTTTCACAGTTAAAAATATATCATTTAAATAAAAATAACTAATTTTTTAAAATTGTGAGAAATCAGTAAAAATAAATTTTAGACCATATTCTTACAAAAAAGAAAGTCGATTATATTATTATAACACATTAAAACTAAAAAAAGTTTTCACTAAACACAAACATACCCTCTTATTGTTTACAAACTTACCGATCAAAAGACAACATTTAAATAAACAAATATTACCATTATGCAATATTTTTTTTAAATGTAAACATAGATTATTTTATGAACTTAAAACTACTAAATTACTTCAAAGCATTTCATTTAAAAATTAAAATTTAAAAAATATATTTATGAACATGTCTACAGAAGAAAATCACATGTAATGTGAAAAACGATGTATTTCACCAGGAAAATATATTAGAAAAATAGAAAAATGTCAGATAATTAATGTTGTTTGCACTTTTTAAGTGTTTCTTTTTAAAAACCCACACCTTATGCCTTATAAACCCTACATCCTGTTACTAAAACAGTTTCCCGCATTTATAAAAGTGTACACAAACTACACTAATACATACAAATTTATATACAAGTTGGAAATAATCTGTAGGAAATTTTGAAATGAAAAAAGCTACAAAAGCAAACTGTAACTAAAAGAATATTAATATTTGCCCACAAAGTTCCTCTACAAGCCAGACAGACCACACAAGATATCTAGGGATCATCCTAGACGACAATCTCAACATGACTACTCAATTCAAAGCAGTGTGCACCTCCTGCTTCCTCATCCAACATATGCTGCAAAAAATCTTTGAACATTTGCCTCAGAACAGCAGATGGACCATCATGCAAACACACTCATCACCAGCAGGCTGAACTATGGCAACACTATTTGTTCGGGAATCTCCACACAACTCCTACACAAACTCCAGTTTATCCAGAACACTGCTGCAAGGCTCAAACTCAATCTCCCATGCCGCACACAGGTCACACTGCATCTCAGGAAGCTTCACTGTCTCCCCGTTGACAAGCGCAGCCAATTCAAACTTCTCATACACACCGCAAAGCCCTACACAACACAGGACCAGAAAACCGAAACATCTGCATACACTTTCTCCAACCCACCACACACCTATGCTTTGCCTCACTCTCACTCGCACACATTCCCCGCATCCGCGAACGCAAAACTGGAGGCCGCTCCTTCTCTTACATCGCACCTAAGGCATGGAACTACCTCGCAAAACATATCAGAGCCTCCCCCTCACTTCTTGAGTTCTGCAAGAAGTTGAAGACCTGGCTCTTCATATAAGCACCTTGGGGACCTCAAACCTCCACACCCGCCCAAGTGCCTGAATACTCTCTTGGGTGATTAGTGCACTATAAAAATCAATATAATACAACATAATATAACAAACATCACACTAAAAAATATTTTGATATTTTAAGCCCAAAAAATGAGAAAACATATAACAGGAATCAATACAACAATGCTGAAAAGACAATATAACATGCAACTGTATTACTCATGACATTTTTTACAATAATAACAACACAAAAATGATATTCCTATATGCAATATTCGTGACAATTATATTTTTGAGGTCACAATATAAATGAACAATTTTAAGAGAACATGATATTTACAACTCAGTATTTCAGTCAAACACCCAAGACCACTGTATGTGCAGTAGGAAAGGACGTAGGAAATTTGGAAGTGCATTTGCAGTGAGGTAGCAGTTTTGATACAGAGGCTCTTCACAGTGGTAGAATACAAGGGACAAAGTCGAAAGGCCAAAGTAACTGTTGCTCCTTATAACAGAGCTCTACGGCAAAAATCACCGTCAGACGTCCTGCTTGTTGCAAGGACTGTTATAGCATGTGCCTTATACATTATGTAAATGCTCCTAGAGCAGGGGTCTTCAAACTGTGGGGTGCGACCCCCAGGGGGGCCGTGGAGCGATGCAAAGGGGGTCGCGCCTTCACAGTGACACTTCTGCCCTGGCCTCCAGGGCTTCAGCCCCCCTCCTCCCCCATCCTGTGTCTCAGCCCGGGCTGCTGCAGTGCAGCTCGCGCTCCTGGGGCCTCGGCTGGGCAGTGTCTGGAGTCTTATCTCCATCCCGAGTTTTTCACAGGTCTTTAAAGGCCATTAGCATATTTACATGCCTTTGTTAACTGATTACCAAAGGTTAGTTTTTTTATGGTTCCAGGGCCCAGGGGGTACTGGAACCATAAAAAAACTAAGCTTTGGTAATCAGTTAACAAAGGCATGTAAATATGCTAATGGTCTTTAAAGACCTGCTGAAGCGTTTGAAGAGCAGCGCCTTTTTTTTTTTTAAACACAGAACAGCCACCTTACAAGCAGTGATGGGTGGGGAAGGCATAGCGAGGCGCCGAAGCTAAACACGCTCACATTAAACTATGCTTTAGGGGAGATGGAGTTAAATTGACCAGCAGGAAGTGGTGGTGAGGGGATGGCTAGGAGCAGACAAAGAAATGCGATTTCGGGGGATAGTTTTTTAAAGAAGAAATGACTGCATGTATTTCTGCATTCTAAATGAAGATCGAGTTTGGGGTGAAAGAAAAGTGCACATGATCTATGAGTGGAAACTCAGGAAGTGATATCACAGTCTGTTTATGTACCACTAATGCTTGTTGATTGAATCCTGCATTGGAGCCATCCACAGCCTGCATGCGTGGGGGGGAAGTGTTAATAAATGAGTGGCACACATTGACTCCAGCTGTGCGGCGACCGCTGTTATCTGAGAGCTGAAAAGTGCCTCACCTGCATTGGGAATTAAGTTATATCATGATCGCTTTTAAGACGGCAGACACTCATTAAATGTGATCCCCCTGGTCCCCCACTCTGCCTATTCCTTACATTTGTATTTTTACACTTACTGCTGTAGTGTGAGAATGCATTTAATGAAAAGAAATATAAAGTTGGGTTGCCAAAAGAAACATCCCTGCTATGTGTTGTTTAAAGATCCTACAGAGACCTGCTCTTGACACTAAATTGAGTTATAAATACAAAAGTATGTATTAAATAGTTATGTGACTTTTCTGTCTTTATTCTCTTTAATTATTAGTCATGGATCATTGAGGCATCCCTAGAACACAATTAAAAGTGCTTTCTATTTATATTTGCTGTTCTAAGTATTCACAGATAAGTGAAAATAAAACAGCTGTAGGTGACTGTTTACTTCTGGGCCATCAAAATAATGAGCTGGTAACCCTAATCATTAGACTGGAAGTTTGTTGCAGGATCAGCACATTCTTTATTTCCTCCACCCTCGAACCCTGATTAATGCCATTATAGCAATAGTTTAACTTATATCTGAAACCCTACGCTTCAAGTTTCTGGGAATGCACCCTGCTTTTAGACTACTCACTTCCATTCTCGCCTTCACTTTCACGTTCACCCTGCACTCCCAGCGATCACAATACACTCACACTGATCACAATGCACTCACACTGATCGCCATGCACTCACATCATTCACTCGCTCACCCTGCACTCACACCAATCACCATGCACTCACACCAATCACCCGTTCACCCTGCTCTCACAGTGATCACTGCACTAAAAATTTGCTTGCATTGTTCACTCTGTACCTCACCCTGCAGTCACACGAGCACACTTCTTACCCTGCACTCATGTGACACTTCACTCACCTGTCCCCCCTTACTGCTCAATCTGTAGCTAACTCAAACAAGGCCATCACTAACCATGCACTAATTTGTCCCACTCTGCACTTACCGCTGAACCCAAATTCATATGGTCACCTCACTCACCCTGCAGTCACTCCTTTTACCCTACTCTCACACTGTTGCATTGCTCACCGTGCAGTCACATGGGCACTCTTGTCACCCACACAGTGCAGAAGGTTAAAGTGCCTGGTACAAAGAAGATGTACCATGCACATCACAGAACTGAGTGCGAGTAAACTATGAGTAGCGCTATAAAAAAATGAAATGTTTGTCAGACAGGTGCTATAGAGAGATGAGGTGTATTGTTGGTGAGTGGTAGTGAGGGAATTCATGGAGAAGGTGGAAAGACTGTTGCACCGTATGCTAACAGTGCTTGGACAAGCCCTGGCTGGGAGTGTTAAGCCCCCACCCCCCCCCCCCCCCCCACCCCCGAATTTCGGGTCTAGTGGATACCCTGCTTCTGCTTATTATTTACATTGTAGTGCGCTACTGTTACCAAAAGGTGTCCTGGGGTTAATAACCATCTGCCTGCAATGTGAGAGAGGGATCCGGGGCCGGGAGAGGAGAGAAGAGGGATGGAAGGAAGTGGAAGGAAGGGGGTGAGAGGAAAGGGGCATGGGTAAACTGCTTAACTCTGCTCAAGACCGCCACGGTTTGAATGCACCCTTGCTGCTCCCGGCCATGGCCAGGTGAGCTTCTAATGTGGCAGCGCGTATTCCTGCGGATTGGGAGGCCCTTCACAGAGGTTGACTAGACATCTTTCTGATGTTAATTGCTGTATTTTGGTTATAAACTGGTACTGGTGGGGTGAAATCTTTCCTCAGTATTACTGTGTTTAAAAAAATTCTAAATAAAGCAATGCTACCCCAAAATATGCAGCATCACAGAACATTATTTACATTTTCTACTCACACAATTTAGTCAAGCCTGTCGCATAATTTGGTCCTCACCATCCTCATAACCTAGACGTTTAGAAATTTTTGTCAGGAGGGGGTCCTTACGCTTGAAAATGTTGACAGGGGGGTCTCGACATCCAAAAGTTTGAAGACCTCTGTCCTAGAGCCTGTTGTGTATGGCCTGGGGTTTGACCCGAATTCTATGCCTCGCCCCTTCCCAGCAGTCACTGATATAACAGACATGAGTCAATCTGGGGGGGTGGGGGGGGCGGGGGGAGCTGAAATGTCCCTGCACTGAGGTTCTGGTGGGGCCCATTAACAGCACACATTTGTCGGAACTGCCAAGAAATATGACAAACGTTTTGTTTTTGTATATGTAAAATTTATTTTCAATAAAAATATTTTGAAATTAAAAAAAGAATTACTAGGGCACTTGTAATGAGACCTAAACTCGTATGGAAAAATGCCTTATCCGGTGTGTGATTAAGAATTGAGATATTCGTACACATATTAATATTTCAATTCATATCGCAGGTACTGCAGGCAAACTGCCGCTCAACCGCTGTTAAATACCACTTTTACTCAAAATATAAATGCAAAATGTTCCAAGCACCGGACAGAAAAAACACTAATGGAACATGTAGTCACAATCTAAACACTAGAATCGCATAAATCAAAAAATAAATAACTCCGTTTTATTTTAATTAGTTTTGTTGAAGGTTTATTAGTTACTTGTACTTTAGAAAGATTAGTGGAAAGTCAATCCTATGACATCAACTTGAACGGCTGGCAAAGCATTCCCTTAATACAGAATTCATATCTGTTCAGACTTGCGTGCCCTTTTTATTGCAGTCTTAAATCAGTCTTATGGTGATAGTTAGACCTATAATTAATTTTGACAAATAATTTAATGTATGAATCAAGAAACAGTATATAAAGAACAGGTGATAACATTTTACGGCTATGTTCTGAGCTGTTCAATATTCTGCTGTTAAAGCAGCTGGAATGACTCTGCTTTATGGGGAAAAGAGATTTGTTAAAATTACTTAACAGTGTGAACTGCTTTCATTTATTTTAAGAAATTACTAATAACACGTTGAAGGCAAACATGAATTCTTTTAGAAGAACTTTGTAAAATTGCAGATTCCAGATTCAATAACACGGGCAATGTCTCCAGGTTTACAGGCTAATATGTATGTAAATGCTCACCAAATTGCTATTATGAACAAAGATTTATATCTCCGACTGAACGTACATTTAGGTTTAATATTTTCAATTCGAAAACATTCTCAGAACTACAGCTGGAAAGCTGCACCAGGCGCAGGTTTCTAACTTTCTAAGTGTGCTTTCGGGAATTTCATCTGACATTTCCCACTGGCTCCTATTTCCACTTTATGAACATATTTCAACCTTGATATCAGCTTAAGTGTCATTGAGGCCACTGAGGCCCCCACTGCACATTTTTCGGAAGAAAACGTGGTATCTATCGCACACGGTAAATACCATTATTCCAGAAAATTCTTTACCACCAGTGGTAAATATCTCCTATTCCTAGTTTTCAATAGGAATATGTAAATGTGTGTGTCTTGTAAAGCGCACTTCTACCCGGAGGCATCCTGGCGCTATAGACCGCTGGGGAACCCGTCCTGGCTTTCCATGTGAGATGTTCCCTCCAGGGTATCTCCAAGGTGAAACCAGGCATCCCCGGCGTTTGTGGGGGGCCGTTGTGGAGATGAGGCAAGCTAATGCCCAGAGTTGCCGAGTGTGATCCCTGGTTAGAGTAGGCACCGAGGCGAGAATTATCGAGTCCGCTGACCCTGGTTCACGAACCTGCCGCGTCATGAATTGAACCCTGGTCCCGGGCCGTCCACCCTGCCGGTCGGGAATTGAACCCTGGTCCCGGGCCGGGCCGTCCTCTGCTTCCGGGTCTGCCGCCTCTAACCAGTGAGCCACACCATGAGTATAACATGCTGAAATTGTTTTAACAGACAGAGTGCTGAGTATTTTTGTCTTTATTTCTGACCTGCTGGATTCTATCAGAGTGAAACTCCAAGGTGTGATTTTTCCAGAGGCTCTTTCACTTGGGAGGCTGTGGGGGGCATTGGTTATAACTAGCTCAGGTGCTGAATTGCAATGGTTTTGTACGAGTAAAATCTGAGCCTAAGTATAACGTCCCTGTAATGTATTTTTTTTCAGTGTGTGTGTGTGGATATGTATATAGAAGGTGGGGTCGATGCTGCGTGCTTTCTCAATGCTCACAGGCACTTTTGTTGGATAATTGCCCACACAGCAGGACTACATGCCCCATCAGGCATTGCAGGGGCACGTGATGTTGAATGCTGCTGCAGGGTCATGTTGGTAATGTTGGTAATAAAAACCTGCAAATTACCTGTGTGGGCGTCAGTGTCGTTTCGGAAGCTGCCCAGGAAGAAGGGGCCGCTGTGCCCTGAAACGCGTCAGCAAAATGAATAAAGAATTCGGGGAATCATATGCGAGCTGCATTTCAGGCAGGAAGGTGGGGGCGATGCTGCGTGCTTTCTCAATGCTCATGGGCACTTTTGTTGGAATGTATACATATATATATATATATATATATATATATATATATATATATATATATATATATATATATATATATATATATATATATATATATATATATATATATATATATATATATATATATATATATATATATATATATATATATATTCACTGAAAAAACCATAGGTTTCACACCAGTTATAGTTAGCAGAACATTTTACTCATACAAAACCCTTGAAATTCCCACGTTATAGTTAGTTGGATTCACTATAACTCGCGCGCCCGCAATCCACTGCTGATGTTGTCACATATTACATCATTCATGACATAGTCAGTGACATCACTGATGACATCACTAATGACATCTCAAATGACATCACTGATGACATCACGGATAACATCATCCAGTGTCTGTGTGTTCCTGTAAAGTTAAAATGTGTTTAACATATTAAAGATCGAGTGGATGTATAAGTGTCTGGATGAAGACTTTAGAAGGTGCGTGAATGACTGTATGAGTGAGTGATTAAATGTGTCTTACTGAATGCATGGGTTAGTGACTAAACTGTCTGAATGTGTGCATCATTATGTCTGTTGTTGTGTAAGCTGCTGCATGTGTTGATCAGTAGCTATATGAGTGGCTATATGGGTTATGGATTGGTTGCGCAAGTATTTGTATGTGAGGCTGAGTGTGTGTGTGGGTGCCTGAGAGGTGTTGACTCTGTGCATAGATGTGTGAGCAGTTGATTCACTTGGTATAAGGGTTCAAAAGTGCATGTGGAAAGAGCTGTATGGGTGTTTGACTGTGTGCATGGGTGTGCTGGTGAGTGAATGGATTTCTCAGTGCCACATGTCCAAGTAAGTACATATATAAAAAACAGTGCATGTGAGAGTTGGCATATATAATTGACTATACATGAAAGCCTGTGATTGCGTAAGTGACTGTATGGATTAATGTGTAGTTCTATCAGTTATTGTAAAAGAGAGTAAGTATGTGTTAATCTATGTTTGAATAAGTAAGGTTTTGTGTGTATAACTGTATAGATGAGAAAATGGGAGTGTGATTGATTCTTTGCATGACTGACTAGGTGTGTGAGTAACTCCATGGATGAGTGACAGTGTGTGAGTGTCTGTATAGGTGTATGAGTCCATATAATAGTGTTGTATTGATGACTGACTGTATGGATGAGTGATTGTATGTGTGAATGAGTGGATATGTATGTAGACTTAGGAATCAGTGAGTGCGTATGTAGTAACTGGTATTGGTGTGTCAATGGTTTTTAGAATGGTAGTCTGTATTTACCACTGGATGTATCAAAGGTTAGATTAGAGTGTGAGGAGGTGCATCGTATTGTAACATGAATGATGTCATCAGTGATGTCATTTGAGATGTCATCAGTGATGTCATCAGTGATGTCACTGACCATGTCATGAATGATGTAATATGTGACATCATCAGCAGTGGAATGCGGGCGCGCGAGTTATAGTGAGTCTAACTAACTATAACGTGGGAATTTCAATGGTTTTGTATGAGTAAAATGTTCTGCTAACTATAACTGGTGTGAAACCTATATTTTTTTCAGTGAATTTAAAAGGTTTTTTAAAAGCTAATTCCTACCTATAACGTTTGTGAAACCTATGGTTTTTTCAGTGAATTTAATAGTTTTTTTAAAAGCTAATTCCTTTGTATATCGACTTTGTAACCTACGTTTTTCTTTAGGTGTTTTTTATATAACAATTAATTTAAAAAAATTATTTGTTCATTTTTTTTAATCATATTTTCCTGGGGCGCTCAGGGTGCGCGCACCGGTGAGCTTACCCGTATCATTTTGTCTTGTAGCGCTCCGGGTGCGCGCACCGGTAAGCTCTTTCGAGAGCGTAGCGAGAGCGCTAATTCTGCGTTCGTAATAAAAATATGTATGAAAACTACATAATAATGCAAGACATTCAGTACCATACTTAAAAAAGCAGTATTTGTGATTTACGAAATGAAAATGATATTGCATTTCAGTAAAGCTAGCAAAACGTCACTCACGCGTGCCGCGTAAGCGCCCCCGGAAGCGCCTACGGTCGCGCTGCGTAAGCGCCCCCGGAAGCGCCTACGTTCGTGCCGCGTAAGCGCCCCCGGAAGCACTCCGGTGCGCGCAGCGTAAGCGCGTCAAGTCATGTGACCTTAAAATAACATTTTTCAATGGTTGCTAACAGTTTTTTTTACAAAGAAGGAAATCCCCACCCATTTCCTTCACTTCTTCTTTCACTTTTGTGACTGCAAGACCTGTCTTTTTGCTGCTTAATCTTTGTTGGATTATCATGGCTGCCAGTGCATCCAGAAACAGTGATGACTCAGATGGATTTATAGATGAAGAGGTTCCTCAGCCTAGAGTTAAGGAGCATTTTATCTGGAATTTTTTTTCCATACCTGCAGACCAAAAAAAGTAACTGCGCCAAAAGGTGGAGTGTCAAATTTGTCACACTGTCCTGTCACGGGGTGACCCTACCAAAAAATATTCCTTTGGAAAATCAACTATGATCCGGCATGTCGAGAGGAGGCACCCTCAGAACTATGCCAGAGAGAGTGTCAGGGCTCTGGCACAAGAGGCTCCAGGGGACCGTGCTTCTACATCAACTGGAGGAGCAACTGCATCATCAGTGAAGGGGCGACCAGAACAGCTGATCCCAAATATTCAGCCTGCTTTTAATGAAGCCACAATTAAATGCAGAAAATGTGATCAGCTACTTTGTTATGGGGAACGAAGTGTTATGCTCATGGTTCGAGCAATAGAGAACCACCGCTGCCATCCCCAGCCCTAATTTTGATTATTTTTTTTGCTCCTGTTGAGCAGTTTCCCATTCCCTGTTTTTGTTTTTGTTCAAAAAAAAGGAAAAAAGAAGAAAAAAAAGTTCTTTTCAGAACTACCTCCAATTCTCATCAAAGAGCTGTATTCTTTAAAAAATGAAAAAGAGTAACTGAAGTGGAGTGCAGTGAGAGAGGAGAGGAAAATTAGTGAGAAAGCAAAGAAATGGATGAGAGGGGAAGGGAAGTGAAGTAGGGGGACTGAAAGAAGGTGTGTGTGGGGAAGGAGAGTGAGGAGTAGGAGAGTGAACATGGGAAATGAGAATAAGTGAAGAAAATGTAGTAAAGGAACAGGGGTGTGGAAGGGTAGGAAAAGAGCAGTGATGTTTAGGAAAGAGTGGACATACAGACTGGATAAAGACAAGTGAGTGTGAGACAAGGTGAGTAAGGCAGTGAAGAGACAGAGAAAGTGAAAGAAAAAGTAAGAGTAGAAGACTGAAGACCTCATTTATGAGGCCATGCGTCACTTTTACGCCGCCGGTGCGTCACTTTTTGTGACGCACCAGTGCTGTAAAAAATGCACCATGTTGAGTCATATTTACAAAGTGATGTATCTAGGTAGATGTGTCACTTTGTAAACCGCTGCACCACATTATACCTGCGCCAGGTGTAATGAATGCAAAGGGGGCGTATTGACGTAAGGAAGGGTCGTAGAAGTGACGCAATGAAATCTATGAGATTTCACTGCGTCACTTTTAGGACACCGTTGCGTCAAAATCTTGCGCCTGCCTCACAGCAGGCGTAAGACTGATGCAGGTCCTTTCACGTGGGGCTGACCCCATGTGAAAGGATACATTGCTGGAGATGCGTCACTTTTGTGACGCACTCCAGCAATGCATCACTTTTGCGCTTACAGATACGTCAGAAATACTAACGTATCTGTAACTCCTTGCGACATAATGCGTCATACATTAAATATGACACATTAGTAGAAGACTGAAGGCCTCATTTATGAGGCCATGCATCACTTTTACGCCACTGGTGCGTCACTTTTTGTGACGCACCAGTGCTATAAAAAATGCACCTTGTTGAGTCATATTTACAAAGTGACGCATCTAGGTAGATGCGTCACTTTGTAAACCCCTGCGCCACATTATACCTGGGCCAGGTGTAATATATGCAAAGGGGGCGTATTGATGCAAGGAAGGGTCTTAGAAGTGACACGCCCCCTCTGTTGGCCACGCCCCCTCGTTAGTTTGTATAAATAGTGTGCGCAGACGCCAGGCGCTTCACTAGCGATTGGACTCCTGAGGCGAAAAGCCGGGAGAAAGCATCATTTCGATTTTTAAAATTTATTTGTGATACTGTGTTCCTGCAACTCCCCCCTCCTACCTGCACTTCTTGGCATCTTTCAAACAGCGCTACACGCTGCAACGACCCCCTGTTTTCTGCCGCCATTCTCGAGCGCGAGGCGCGCCACAGACACGCCCCCTCTGTTGGCCACGCCCCCTCGTTAGTTTGTATAAATAGTGTGCGCAGACGCCAGGCGCTTCACTAGCGATTGGACTCCTGAGGCGAACAGCCGGGAGAAAGCATCATTTAGATTTTTAAAATTTATTTGTGATACTGTGTTCCTGCAACTCCCCCCTCCTACCTGCACTTCTTGGCATCTTTCAAACAGCGCTACACGCTGCAACGACCCCCTGTTTTCTGCCGCCATTCTCGAGCGCGAGGCGCGCCACAGACACGCCCCCTCTGTTGGCCACGCCCCTTCCAATATCCTGTCCCACTGCCATAAATCATGTGTCTCGGTAGGAAGCGCAGCGGGCGCGACTATTGCGCGCCGAAGGCGCGCCTAAGGCAAGCCCGTCTGCGCCCGTCCGCGACTGGCCGGGACTAGGGGCACTTCACTCTGCCCCACCTATCACCTATACCCCGGTCCTACTTCGCAGCTACCAGGGCCCATGGCCCATCTCGGCCACTATCAGTTCTCGCATCTCTGCTCTCGGCATAGCTCCCCCCTCCCCCCTTCCTCGCCCTCTTCCCACACTCGATACCCCCGCCCACGATTTGTGGGTCTGCTCCTCCGCCAACCCCTAAAAACTTCACAGCCTTCTACCTCAACACCCGGTCTGCTGTCGCCCACGCACATGAACTTTCGGTCTTGCTGGATCTTCATGCTCCCGATCTCCTCTTTTTAACTGAGACCTGGTTCTGCGATGACTCCCTCCCTGCCCTTCTATCCACCCTACCGGCCTCCTACTATGCCCTTAGGGTGGACCGCCCTTCAGGTAGAGCCGGGGGCGGCGTGGCGGTCATCGCACGTACCGATCTCCCTTTTCAAATTCTATCCCTACCTAACATTGCTACCACCGAATTTCTGGTGATTCGCACAGTATCTACCTCTCCCCCCCTAACCTGCTTCCTCACTTATCGCCCCCCTCAGTCCCCCCTACAGTTTCTCCCTGACTTTCTGGAGGTCCTGGCCACCATTATAGTCAACAATTCCTCCATCTTGCTCCTTGGCGACTTTAATTTTTGGCCCTCTGATCCCGCTGAATGTCCGTCATCAAAGGAATTTTCCGAAACCCTTCACTCCCTTAACTTCATACCTCATGTTCACTCCCCCACCCACATCAAAGGTCATCTGCTTGACCAGATCTGGTCCTTGAACTGCCCGGTGGAATCACTTTCTATCTCCCCTTGCCCTTGGTCTGACCATCACCTGATTTCATTTCTCCTTCCTATTCTCCCCCCAGCTAAGGCCTCCCGGCCCAAAAACACCTGGGTCCGATCATGGGGCCGTGTCAACCTTGAGAATCTCTCCTCCCTCCTTACCTGCTCTCTTCCTTCTCTTCAGGGCCTTACTACCGTCTCCCAGGTTGATGCCATAGATCAGTGGCTCTCCCACAGCTGCGACTCCGTTGCCCCACTCAAGCGCATTACTTCTAAACGCGACAAAGACGCCAACCGGTGGTTTAATAAAGAGCTTAAAGCCCCCAAACTAACAGTTCGCCGCGCGGAGCGGGCTTGGAGGTGAAACTATTGCCCCACTCTGAAACTGGAATACACCAACATCCTCAGCCAGTACAAAAAAGGCATCCTGGAGGCCAAAACGTCTTATTTCTCCTCCAAAATCTTAGCAGCGGAGAACCAGTCCAAGGAGATATTTTCCATCGTCCACAACCTGGCGTTCTCGGACAGAACTACTCTAAAACCAGCCCCGTCCGAAGACCTCTGTCTCTCTCTCAACAATTATTTTATCCAAAAAATTGTCACCATCAAAGCCAACATCCCTCCAACCTCCCCATCTTTTGTTGATCCTCAATGCCCCCCCCCAAAGGCGCACTGACCACCTTTCCCCCTATCACTCAGGAAAATCTGACCTCCTTGGTGCCTTTGATTAAATCTGGCTCCCCACTCGACCCTTGTCCTGCCCACATCCTCCGTCACATCCTTGTCTCTTGTCCAGACCCCCCCCTTCACCTCCTCAACAGTTCCCTTGCTCAAGGCATAGTCCCCAGCTCCTTGAAGTCTGCGGTAATTGTGCCCATCCTGAAAAAACCTGGGGCAGATCCCTCTGTCCCTGCCAATTTCCGTCCCATCTCCCTCCTGCCATTTCTGGCCAAGGTGCTCGAGCGACACGTCACCTGCGCTCTGAGCTCCTTTGTGGAGAAACATGGAGCCCTTGCCCCCCACCAAGCTGGTTTCCGCCCGCACACTCTACGGAGTCCGTTGTCATGTCGGTCCTCGACACCCTCAGGGAGGGTATGGACACCAATCAGCACCAGGCCCTTGTGCTCCTCGATCTCTCAGCCGCCTTTGATACGGTGGATTACAACATCTTACTTTCCCGTATCGGGGCGGCGGGGATCGGGGGGACTGCCCTGGTCTGGTTATCCTCCTTCCTGAGCGACCGCACCCAGGCTGTCCGCCTGGGTGACTTCACAGCGGATTTCCGGAAAGTTCAGTGCGGGGTCCCCCAAGGTTCCTCTCTTTCCCCCCTTTTGTTCAACCTGTATATTGCCCCTCTTATTTTCTCTCTTCAACAGATGGAGGTCGCCGTATTTAATTATGCGGATGACCTCCAGCTGGTCTTTGATCTTTCCTCTCCTTCTGCTGTCCTTAACTTTCAAACTGTCATGTTCCATATCAGGGACTGGATGAGCCACAACCACCTCAAACTCAACCCGGATAAAACCAAGCTGGTGCTGACGGGTGGCTCATCCAGCCCCTGGTCCCCTCTTTTCTGGCCCCCCTCTCTTGGCCCTTCTCCTGTTCCCTCCTCCTCAGTTAAAACACTAGGCATAAAACTTAACTCTCAACTCACCCTTCACTCCCAGGTTAGCTCTGTGGTATCTTCTTCCTTTCTTTCACTGCGTACTATACGCAAGGTGTCCCATTTCTTCACTTTCTCTGCCCTCAAACTTATCATCCTGGCCATGGTGGTGTCCCGCCTGGACTACGGGAACGCTCTGTATGCCGGTATCCCTGCATACAGTCTGCGTCGCCTACAACAGATGCAAAACCAGGCGGCCCGCCTGGCTTTCAACCTCCCCAAATTTCACCACTCTACCCCTCTTCTGAAATCTCTTCACTGGCTTCCCGTGCGAGCTAGAATTCAATTCAAGCTTGCATCCATCACTTTCCTGGCCCGATCGGGTCTGGCACCAGCCTTCATCTCTTCCGAGATTGTTTCATATGTCCCCTCCAGGGACCTACATTCGTCTTCCCAGTCCCTCCTCACCATCCCACGTTTCCGGAGAAAGAAGTGGGGAGGCTCCAAATTTGCCATTCTTGCACCTACCCTCTGGAATTCCCTTCCCCTTCAACTTCGCTCTATCACCCTCTATCCGCAATTCCTCAAAAATCTTAAAACCTACTTATTCACAAAGTCCTTTGAATAAACTTTCCCTCTACCCTCCCTGCTCCTATACCTCAGATCCCGCTAGCTACAGCGCCAAGAAACCGCCGGTATACGTGCGCTCTAAAAGTGCTTTTAAACTCAAACTCAAACGCAGTGAAATCTATGAGATTTCACTGCGTCTCTTTTAGGACACCGTTGCGTCAAAATCTTGCGCCTGCCTCACAGCACGCGTAAGACTGACGCAGGACATTTCACATGGGGCTGGTCCCATGTGAAAGGATGCATTGCTGGAGTTGCGTCACTTTCGTGACACACTCCAGCAATGCGTCACTTTTGTACTTACAGATACGTCAGAAATATTGACCTGTCTGTAACTCTTTGCGACATGATGCGTCATACATTAAATATGACGCATCAGGAATGTACATTGCAATTTTTAACATTAATCCTGGTCCAGAGATACTTTAATGGTTTCATTGGCATATTTACAAGCCGCGTGCGCAATGTTTAACATTAATGCTGGTCCAGAGACACTGTATTGGTTTTGATGGCATATTTACAAGCCGCGTGCGCAATGTTTAACATTAATGCTGGTCCAGAGACACTGGATTGGTTTCGTTGGCATATTTACAAGCCGTGTGAGCAATGTTTAACATTAATGCTGGTCCAGAGACACGGTATTGGTTTTGTTGGCATATTTACAAGCCGCGTGCGCAATGTTTAACATTAATGCTGGTCCAGAGATACTGTAATGGTTTCATTGGCATATTTACAAGCGGCGTGCGCAATGTACTTATAGGTACTGAAATCACCCACATAACACAACAGCTCTTTTTAGAGCTACCCTACCTCTAAGCAATCCAAATTATTATTAAAAACTATTTTCTTTCACTGTTTTTCCCCGTGGTGCGCTCAGGGTGCGCGTACCGGAGAGCGTACCCGGGAATGCACCCAGCGCTTACCCCGCGAAAATAAAAAAAATAAAAAAGTTTTTTTTGCCCTTCAGGGTCCTTCTAGGCCCCCCTCAGAAAACCTAGGGGTCATGGGGTGTCTACTCTGCCCCCTTTTAATTATTTCCCCCTTTCTTTTTCACCTCTTGTGTCTCGATTCTACAGAGACACAAGATGGCGGACTCTCCAGACTGTTTACAATGTTGACAGACACCCGACAGCCAATCAGCTTTCCGCTCGCACACTCCCGTGGCGCGCCGGGTGCGCTCCCCGGTACGCGTACCGGTGAGCGCCCGGAGCGCGCCTATAGATATATATGTTTTTGAAGTTAATTTTAAAAAAAAACACTGGAGCAATTTCCACCAAATATTGCAAAGGCACATCTGCGTACCAGCCCCTACAATTTTGCTAAGTTTGGTGTAATTCCATTCAGCGGTTCGGCCGGTAGACTTGTCAGACCGTCCTATGGAAATTAATATGGGGAAAACACGTTTTGGGACCCCCCTTTTTTCTCAGCCCCCACTTCACGAATCCCCTCGAAACTTCCAGGGAAGGAGCGGAGCGGAGCTGGCCAAAATTTTGGAAAATTACACACAAATTCCTCAACCGGCGCCAGAGTTATTCCCAATAGAATGTTGCGGATTTCCTATGGTAGCCAATCCTAACTATAACTACCTACTGGCGACCACCAGTAGGTAATATATATATATATATATATATATATATATATATATATATATATATATATATATATATATATATATATATATATATATATATATATATATATATATATATATATATATATATATATATATATATATATATATATATATATATATATATATATATATATATATTTATTTCTCTCAAACGTGGATGTAACTATTGGGCTCTAGTTGAGGCCAGGGGGACGGAAACTTTGGATGCCATATACCAGTTATTATTCCTCCTTATGGTTTATGCACAAAGACCCCACTTCACGAATCCCCTCGAAACTTCCAGGGAAGGAGCGGAGCGGAGCTGGCCAAAATTTTGGAAAATTACACACAAATTCCTCAACCGGCGCCAGAGTTATTCCCAATAGAATGTTGCGGATTTCCTATGGTAGCCAATCCTAACTATAACTACCTACTGGCGACCGCCAGTTGCCCTCAATTCTGTACTAATGCCGCTATGTTTTACAGCATTATGAAAGTTCTATTATGCACATACCACTTTAAGCGCGAAGCCGCTCCCATGTTTTGGTGTATTTAAGACCTTTGTTTGTTTCGATCCACGTCATGTGATCAAGCCTCGTTTGGAGGTGAAACGCGTTATGGCGGATGGCTGGTGGAATTTTTGAATAAATCACCGAAAAATTAGCACTAAATCTGGGCTCACTCTCGTTATTCTGTATCTATTTGTGGAAAAGAATGGCGTTTTCTTCATATATATATATATATATATATATATATATATATATATATATATATATATATATATATATATATATATATATATATATATATATATATATACATATATATATATATACATATACATATATATATATATATATATATATATATATATATATATATATATATATATATATATATATTCACTGAAAAAACCATTGGTTATAGACCATATATAGTTATGGATTAGCATTTACAAAACCTTAATTTACTCGCACAAAACCATTGAAATTCGCATATATAGTTAATTGCTATAACTATATATCGCGCACCCGCAATCCACTGCTGATGATGTCACATATTACATCATTCATGACATGGTCAGTGACATCACTGATGACATCACTGATGACATCATCCAGTGACTGTATGTTTCTGTAAAGTTAAAATATGTCTTGCATATTGAAGAATGAGTGGATGTATAAGTGTCTGGATGAAGGATTTAGTAGGTGCATGACTGACTGTATGAGAGAGTGATTAAATGTGTCTCACTGAGTGCATGGGTTAGTGACTAAACTGTCTTAATTTGTGCATCATTATGTCTGTTGTTCTGTAAACTGCTGCATGTGTTGATCAGTAGCTATAGGAGTAACTATATGGGTTATTAATTGGTTGCCCAAGTATTTGTATGGGAGACTGTGTGTGTGTGTGGGTGGCTGGGAGGTGTGTGACTCTGTGCATAGATGTGTGAGCAGTTGATTCACTAGATGTATGGGTTCAGAAGTGCATGTGGAAACAGCTGTATGGGCGGTTGACTGTGTGCATGAGTGTATTGGTGAGTGAATGAATATCTCAGTGCTACATGTCAAAGTAAGTACATATGTAAAACACAGTACATGTGAGAGTTGACATATATAAATAACTGTGCATAAGAGCCAGTGAATGTGTGAGTGGCTGTATGGATCATTGTGAACTTGTTTCAGGGATTGTATAAGAGAGTAAATATGTGTTAGTATATGTTTGAATAAATAAGGTGTGTATAACTGTATAGTTGAGGAAATGGAGGTGTGATTGATTTTTTGCATGACTGACTAGGTGTGTGAGTAACTCCATGGATGAGTGACAGTCTGTGAGTGTCTGTTTACACTGATTGTATCTAAGGTTATATTTGAGTCTGAAGAGGTTAATCGTATTATCACATGATTGATGTCATCAGTGATGTTTTCTGTGATGTCATTTGAGATATTAGTGATGACATTTGAGATGTCAGTGATGTCATCAGTGATGTCATTTGAGATGTCATCAGTGATGTCATCAGTGATGTCACTGACCATGTCTTGAATGATGTAATATGTGACATCATCAGCAGTGGATTGCGGGTGCGCGATATATAGTTATAGCAATTAACTATATATGCGAATTTCGATGGTTTTGTGCGAGTAAATTAAGGTTTTGTAAATGCTAATCCCTAACTATATATGGTCTATAACCAATGGTTTTTTCAGTGAATATTCTAGGTTTTGTAAATGCTAATTCCTAACTATATATGGTCTATAACCTATGGTTTTTTCAGTGAATTTCAATGGTTTTTTAATAGCAAATATCAAAAGCTGTCAAATAACAAGTACGTGATAGGTAAAAACATTTTTGTGTTTATGCACGCTGATGTGCTTTGAACGCTGCCCCCCCCCCCTCTTTTCTCTTAGTAGTACTCTCTCTTTGCAGATAGTGAAGGGTAGTTAACGCAGGCCTTTGCCCCCGTTGTAATCCGTCGTGCCTGCTTCTCTCTCCATTTGATTGATTGTTATCCAAGCATTTACTGTTTTAGAATTTATTCTCTTTGGTTCATTCTCTATTTACAAACAAGCACAGAGTCGCAATACTCTGTTTAGTCTTTGCAGATAGTGAAAAATCGCTTAAAAAAACAAAAGTAATCGAGCAAAATCAGTAGGCCACTAATGGGATCTCTTTTTGACCTCGCTAAAATAGAAACATTAGGAACAACCCTTCATGAGAAATACGAAACTAGTGAGATGAACTGAGCTCCACACCATGATGGCTGCAAGACAGCTCGGCTCCGCCACCCACCCCGCCCAACATAACGATAAACTCTATGCAAATATTATAAATATATACAACACACCAGCAAAGTAACAGGGTAAAACATTTTATTAAATAACTATGTACATAACTATTTTATACTTTTTGTTGCCTGATCCGGCTAGCTCAATCGATCGAGCATGAAACTCATGCACTCTGATAGCAAGCGTTGCTGCTGATGCTATGCAGTCAAAAACTGGTTTTCAGTTTGTACATTCTTCAAGATTTTTCCATCCAAGGCTGGTTGACAGTTTGTAGAACGATGGCTTCAGATTTTCAACATACGGTGTGGTGGCGCGGACTGGGAGGGGGCGCTTGGCTCCTGCCCCCTCCCCAAGTCGTGTTGCCCTGGTGTGGCCTAAGATCGCCCCCGACATAGGCGGCCGGCTCCCGGGGTCCGGCGGAACTTTTTGCCTTTTGATGACTCTTCCATTCTGGACCTTGTCCCACAATCCGTTTGAGCTGAAGACACGCTGTAGTGGGGCGCCCCTTTACCGTTTCAGTTGCCATTCCGCCCGCTTTTGCTACACTGTGCCTCTTCCGCCATTCAGCTGTTTACCACCCGCTCTTGCGACTACAGCGTCTCGCTCACCATGTAGTTGAGTTGCTCCCGCTCTTGCGATGCAGAGATAGGCGGCTGCCACAGGACTCTCAAAATGGCGGCCGGCTCTTCAGATTTGGGCGTGGTCCACTAAAATGGCCCTGGGACACCTTGGAACTCGGACGCTTGTCTGCTAGGGCTTGGGCCCCATTCTCGAAAGCGTCCCCTCAGCCTTGAAGATTCTACAAAAGTCTTGGGGGCCCCCGACTCCCGCAGGCTTCTGGTGGGGAGCGGCTGCCATGATTACTCGTGGAATGGCCACGACTGAGCTACGAGATGGTGGTGCTCTCATGCTGACGCCAGCTTCAGTCTGAAACATCCAGAAACACTGTAGACTACCAATTCGATCAGTTCCGTTAGCGCCCCAACGTGACCCGGTAGAGAAGAACTTGCCCTCCCCTCTTTGACTGATGGTTCTTGTTGCCTGTCCCTTCTGTTGTCATTAGACAGAACTTTTTAGACTGCTGAAAGGGGTTGTGTTCCGACCCCTGGTTGGTGGAGACATTTTGACTATATTCTGGACCTACGTTGTTGCGTAATGCGTTATATGACACGCCGCGTTAGCGCACCCGGAAGTGCTCCGGTGCGCGAAACGCAGCTTCCCGGAAGCGATCCGGGGCGCGGCGCGCAGCGCGTAACGTAAGCATAACAGGTCTGTGACTTGTTAATAAAACTTTTCATTGGTTCATTTTACTTTTGTTATTCTAATGATGAAAGGCTTGGTCATATGACCTAAAAATTACGCTTTTTTATTGCTTTCGAACATTATTTTTTCTTAAACATATATGTTATAATGTTCCAGGCTAATGTACTTTCCCGGAAAATTTACAACTGTCCTGCAAGTAAAATATATTCCTTTTCCGAGAAAAAGGGCGTTTCTTCGTCCCATGACGGAGCCGTTGAGCAAAAGCGGCTCGGCCTGCTGTCTTAGTCGCCGATATGCCTGAATATCAGATTCTTATCGATCACTTTATGTTGCAGGAGTAGAAAATACAACAGCCCTTGACCATTTATCTTTACTGCGTTCCTGCGTATTATACCTTTTATCCGTCATGTAATTGGACTGCTTTATTTCACTTGCCTTTTACTGATTCGAAAACAGTGACTAAAATTAAAAACTTTACCAATGTAAATACTACTACCATGTTTTGTTTTAAAAACCTTTATTATGAAAATGTCAGTATACAAATACGGGCCTATAACCACGTGGGCCGGCCACGGAGCAAACTGTAATCGTATATGATGAGGAGATATTTACACTGTAGAGGAACGTAGCGGGCGGACCATTAGGTTGCAAGAACTAAGGTGTCTAACAGTTGCGAAATCGGTGGACGTACATTTTATAATTAAAGTACGACAGGGCCACTTACAATAAAATTATCTAGATATACATTTGCGGGCAAGTGCCATGGATGACGTTAATTCGAACTTTCAATAGTACAGTAATCAATAACACATCAGAACTTAATATCAATAGGGATGTCCAAATGTTCAATCAGTACGCGTCCCCGCCCGCCATGTGCTTCAAAACTGCATACGTATCTCGTGATATCAAGGTTGGGCAACCAGTACACAACAAGGAAAAAATGTTGGCAGCATTTTGAAAGGAAAGATAAACAGCCGTTCTCCTAGTGAGTCTCACATTGTTACATTTAGGAAGAATGTTGAAGAGTAGTATGTTGAAAATCTGAAGCCATTGTTCTACAAACTCTCAACCAGCCTTGGATGGAAAAATCCTGACGAATGTACAAACTGAAAACCAGTTTTTGTCTGTATAGCATCAGCAGCAACGCTTGAGTCAGCTTTGTGTGAAGCCGCCATTTTGATTCAATCAATAGCGTCCCCCTGCACACATTCAGGGACCTGGTCGTGTCTTCAGGTCAAACGGATTGTGGGACAAGATGCAGAAAGGAAAAGGAAAAAAGTTCCGCCGGACCCCGGGAGCCGGCCGCCTATGTCATGGGCGATCTTTGGCCACACCAGGGCAATAGTGAAGCTGCAGCAGGTGCAAATAAGCTTCAGACAGTGTTGCAAGCACTGCTCAGAACTCTCAACTATAACACCACCTCTGTGCCATCCTGATCTTGGCGCCTTGTGCTGGTTCCGGCCTATTCACACATCGGTCCGCTACTGACACCACCTCACAGGCCAACGGGGCACCCCACGCCGACTTTCGGCGCAGCATTGTAGGATGGCCACACCAGTGCGGCAACTTGCTGGACACCACCTCGGTGCCATCCAGATCTCGGCGCGTTGTGCTGCCTTCGGCCTACTGTAGCCGCAAGTGCGGACGCAACTCAGCTGGATAGCGAGTGAAACACCAAGGGGCGCCCCACTGCAGCCGAGGAGCCTCCATCTTGGGGGCGACGCACAGCATCACATTGCTTTCCAATGCAGTCAGATCCTCAAACAGCCCCCACTGACTGACGCGACCTCACAGGCCAACGGGGCGCCCCACGCCGACTTTCGGCGCAGCATTGTAGGATGGCCACACCAGTGCGGCAACTTGCTGGACACCACCTCGGTGCCATCCGGATCTTGGCGCGTTGTGCTGCCTTCGGCCTATTCGCAGATCGGTCCGCTACTGACGCCGCCTCACGTGCCAACGGATTTTCTATGCTTTTTATAGCCCTATGCCGCATAACAGGTCATGTGACTTGTTTATAAAACTTTTCATTGGTTCATTTTACTTTTGGTTTCCTAATGATGGAAGGCTTGATCATATGACCTAAAAATAACACTTTTCATTGGATTAAAACATTTTTTTTCCCAAACGATGAAAGCCCCACCTTCTTTCTGGATGTTTCAGACTGAAGCTGGCGTCAGCATGAGAGCACCACCATCTCGTGTCTCCGTCGTGGTCATTCCGCGAGCAATCATGGCAGCCGCTCCCCACCGGAAGCCTGCAGGAGTCGGGGGCCACCAAGACTTTTGTAGAATCTTCAAGGCTGAGGGGACGCTTTCGAGAATGGGGTCCAAGACCTAGCAGACAAGCGTCCGAGTTCCAAGGTGTCCCAGGGCCATTTTAGTGGACCAGGCCCAAAAAGGAAAGAGCCTGCCGACATTTTGAGAGTCCTGTGGCAGCCGCCTATCGCTGAACCGCAAGAGTGGGCGCAACTCAGCTGAATGGCGGATTTTGGCACAATGTACCAAAAGCGGGCGGAATGGCAACTGAAACGGTAAAGGGGCACCCCACTACAGCAGACGAGCCTCCACCTGGGGAGGCCCGTTCACGCCCCCCCCTGCCCCGGGGCGCCCCACGCCGTTTTTCCGAGCAGCATTGTAGGATACCAAAACCAGTGCGGCAGTTTACTGGACATCACCAGGGTGCCATCCACATCTCAGCGCGTTCTGCTGCCTTGGGACTATTCGCACAACAGACCGCTACTGACGAGGCCTCCCCCCGCACCCCCCGGGACGCCCCACGCCGTTTTTCAGAGCTGCATTGTAGGATACCAAAAACCAGTGCGGCACCCAGGTAACATCACCTGGGTGCCGTCCAGAACTCAGCACGTTGTGCTGCCTTGGGACTATTCGCACAAAACACAGCTACTGACCATTGTTGCTGCTTTTTTCAAAAAAATGTTTAAATGTATTTACTGTTTTTGTTGCGTTGTATATATTTATAAGTTATTAAAGTTTTATAATCCTACTACTTTGTTGGAGTGCTATATATTTTTAATGTGACACATAATTGTAAAAACCTTGATGTACAAAGAGGCATCCCTGGAATCTTCCGCTTCAGGCTCGGTCCCACACACCCTTACAGTGAGAATCCCCTCCCCAATCACAATACAGGATCGTTATCAGATAGTAGGAACGCGTGTGGTGTGACGGATCTCATGAGGTGGGGGCCTTGATCTACTGTAACTCCTTTGAACAGGGGTGATTCTTTACAGTCGGGGCCATAAACTACATCCGCAGGGCTAGGTGATAGCCTGGAACCGGCCTGGACAATCAGACACAGAGGAAGAGGAGTGTCAGAGGGTGCGGTAGTGAATAGGGTGAAAGGGAGGTGTCGGGCGGGCACAGGGTGTGATACTCAGGGAAGAGCAGCGCAGATGGGGGGAGGTTTATGGCCCATGCATGAAAGAGAGAGCGGGGGTGACCAGTGCATGGGGGAGATGCTTGCGAAGGTGGGGAGCCATGCTGAGGATCGGCGGCGTGCAGAGAGTGGGTCTGGTCAAGGCATCTAAAATGGCTGCCGTGCTCAACAAAAGTGTGGCATTGCAAAAAAGGCAAGATGGCGCAGACAATATTTATCAATAAGGATTAATTTATAACAATTATTTTTAACAAAATATTTACTCGCAGTGACAAAATGGCAGTCAACAGTTCCTGATTTCCTTCGAATCGAACGTAAACAGACGTCACGCAGCAAAAAAAAAAAACGTTCACGCACAGCCGCTGGAAGACATGTATCAACATATATGGGCCTCCTCAGCCACCCTCAGAAAACATAGGGGGTCAGGATACGTCTCCCGTACCCCCTTATACCCTGTAATTTAATTAAACCGAAACACAAAATGGCGAATTTCCGTTTCGCTACCAGTTTGCGGCCCGGTTCGCGAACCGGGAAATGCTTCTACCGTGAAAAATCAATTTTTTTTTATTTTCCCCACGGGACCCTTTAATAACCCCAACATCATTCCTAGGGGGTCAAGAGGGGTCTACCTTGCCCCCTTTCATTAAATTCCCCCTTCGTTTTTCTCCTCCTCTTGTCTCTAGATCCTACCGAAAGACAAGATGGCGGCCGCTCCGGACTGTTTAGAATGTTGACAGACACCGGAGAGCCAATCAGCTTCGCTTCGCAAAGCTCCGTTACGCGAAAAGTACGCGATCTGGAGCGCTATCTGGGACGCTGTCACAGATATATAAATTTTTTTAAACGTTAATTTCTCAAAATCCACTGGAGCACATATATTGAGACCCAGCAAAGGCACATCGGGCTAACAGTCCCTACAATTTTGCCAAGTTTCGTGTAAATCCATTCAGCTGTTCGAGCTAAAAGTGAGGCCAAACGCCCTATGGAAAAATGAATGGGAAAAACGCGTTTTGGGACCCCCCTTTTTTCTCGGCCCCCCCTTGACGAAACCCCCCCACATTTTTAGGGGCTGCTCAGAAACAAAATGTGCCATTTTCCTGAAAATTTCAGCCGATTCCGTCCACAAACGCCAAAGTTATTAGACATAGAATTTTCAAAAGTCCCATAGGAAAAAAATCCTAACTATATATACCTACTGGCGACCGCCAGTAGGTAATATATATATATATATATATATATATACATATATATACATATATACATATATGTATATATATATATATACATATATATATATGTATATATATATATATATATATGTATATATATATATATATATGTATATATATATATATATATATATATATATATATATATATACACATATATACATATACATATATATATATATATATATATATATAAATATATATATATATATATATATATATATATTTATATATATATATATATATATATATGTATATGTATATATGTGTATATATATATATATATATATATATATATATATTCAATGAAAAAACCATAGGTTATAGGCCATATATAGTTAGGAATTAGCATTTACAAAACCTTATTTTACTCGCATAAAACCATTGAAATTCCATATATAGTTAGCTAACTATAAGCGCTAACTATATATCGCGCACCCGCAATCCACTGCTGATGATGTCACATATTACATCATTCATGACATGGTCAGTGACATCACTGATGACATCACTGATCACAACATCCAGTGATTGTATGTGTCTGTAAAGTTTAAATATGTTTCACATATTGAAGAATGAGTGGATGTATAAGTGTCTGGATGAAGAATTTAGTAGGTGCATGACTGACTGTATGAGTGAGTGATTAAATGTGTCTCACTGAGTACATGGGTTAGTGAGTAAACTGTCTTAATTCGTGCATCAGTATGTTTGTTGTTGTGTAAGCTGCTGCATGTGTTGATCAGTAGCTATAAGAGTGGCCATATGGGTTATTGATTGGTTGCCCAAATATTTGAATGGGAGGCTGAGTGTGTGTGTGGGTGGCTGGGAGGTGCGTGACTCTGTGCATAGATGTGTGAGCAGTTGATTCACTAGATGTATGGTTTCAAAAGTGCACGTGGAAACAGCTATATGGGCGGTTGACTGTGCATGGGTGTGTTGGTGAGTGAATGGATTTCTCATTGCTACATGTGCAAGTAAGTACGTATGTAAAACACAATACATGTGAGAGTTGAGATATATAAATAACTGAACATAAGAGCCAGTGAATGTGTGAGTGGCTGTATCGATCACTGTGAGCTTGTATCAGGGATTATATAAGAGAGTAAATATGTGTTATTATATGTTTGAATAAGTAAGATGTGTATAACTGTATAGTTGAGGAAATGGAGGTGTGATTGATTCTTTGCATGACTGACTAGGTGTGTGAGTAACTCCATGGATGAGTGACAGTCTGTGAGTGTCTGTTTATACTGAGTGTATGTAAGGTTATATTAGAGTCTGAAGAGGTTCATTGTATTATCACATGAGTGATGTGATCAGTGATGACAAATGAGATGTCATCAGTGATGTCATTTGAGTTGTCATCAGTGATGTCATTTGAGATGTCATCATTGATATCATTTGAGTTGTCATCAGTGATGTCATTTGAGATGTCATCAGTGATGTCATCAGTGATGTCACTGACCATGTCATGAATGATGTAATATGTGACATCATCAGCAGTGGATTGCGGGTGCGCGATATATAGTTAGCGCTTATAGTTAGCTAACTATATATGGAATTTCAATGGTTTTATGCGAGTAAAATAAGGTTTTGTAAATGCTAATTCCTAACTATATATGGCCTATAACCTATGGTTTTTTCATTGAATTTTCAAGGTTTTGTAAATGCAAATTCCTAACTATATATCCACTATAACCTATGGTTTTTTCTGTGAATTTCATTGGTTTTTTAATAGCAAATATGAAAAGCTTTAAAATGTCAAGTACGTGATAGATAAAAACATTTTCGTATTTATGCACGCTGATGTGCTTTGAACGCTGCCCCCCCCCTCCCCTCCGTTGTAATCCGTCGTACCTCCTTGTCTCTCCATTTGATTGATTGTTGTCCAAGCATTTACTGTTTTAGAATTGGTTCTCTTTGGATCATTCTCTATTTACAAACAAGCACAAAGTCGCAATACTCTGTTTAGTCTTTGCAGATAGTGAAAAATCGTGTAAAAAAAATAAAAGTAATCGAGCAAAATCAGTAGGCCACTAATTGGATCTCTTTTTGACCTCGCTAAAATAGAAATATTAGGAACAACCCTTCTTGAGAAATACGAAAATAGTGAGATGAACTGAGCTCCACACCATGAGGGCTGCAAGACAGCTCGGCTCCATCACCCATCCCGCACAAAATAATGACAAACCCTATGCAAATATTAAAAATATAGACAACACACCAGCAAAGAAACAGGGTAAAACATTTTATTAAAAAACTATTTACATAACGTTGGTTTATAAGATGATGTCAGTAGTGGACCGATGTGTGAATAGATCGAAAACAGCACAAGGCTCCAAGATCCGGATAGCAAGCTCCTGGATGTTGGGTGCCATAGTTTAGAGTTCTGAATTTCAGCCTTTTTCAATGCCTGTGCTTTGTTGAATCAAAATGGCGGCTTGACACAAAGCTGACTCAAGCGTTGCTACTGATGCTATGCAGACCAAAACTGGTTTTCAGTTTGTACATTTTTCTAGATTTTTCAATCCAAGTTTGGTTGACTTTGTAGAACGATGGCTTCAGATTTTCAACATACGGTGTGGTGGCGCTGACTGGGAGGGGGCGCTTCGCTCCTGCCCCCTCCCCAAGTAAGATTTTCATACGTGAAAGTACGTTAATGGTTTTGGTCCCTGAGATGCTTCGATGTCACTACCATTCTCAAATAGCATAAGTTCTAGATGTTGGGTGCCATAGTTAAGAGTTCTGAGCAGCGCTTGTAACACTGTCTGAAGCTTATTTCCACCTACTGCAGCTTCACTATTCTCAAAGTAAGTGAGTGTCGTTTGTGGACCTGACTGCATTAGAAAACAATGTAATATGTTACCTTCCTAAACAGCTTGACGGAGGCCCCTGAGGGACGCTGTGATGGCCATGGACTCGGAGAAGACGCTTGGCTCCGACACCCTCCCCAAGTCTTATAGCACTGGTGTAGCCTGAGATCGCCCCCGACATAGGCGGCCGGCTCCCGGGGTCCGGCGGTACTTTTTGCCTTTTGATGACTCTTCAATTCTGGACCTTGTCCCACAATCCGTTTGACCTGAAGACAAGCTGTAGTGGGGCGCCCCTTTATCGTTTTAGTTGCCATTCCGCCCGCTTTTGCTACACTGTGCCTCTTCCGCCATTCAGCTGTTTTCCGCCCGCTCTTGCGACTACAGCGTCTCGCTCACCATGTAGTTGAGATGCGCCCGCTCTTGCGGTGCAGCGATAGGCGGCTGCCACAGGACTCTCAAAATGGCGGCCGGCTCTTCGGTTTTGGGCCTGGTCCACTAAAATGGCCCTGGGACACCTTGGAACTCGGACGCTTGTCTGCTAGGGCTTGGGTCCCATTCTCGAAAAGCGTCCCCTCAGCCGTGAAGATTCTACAAAAGTCTTGGGGGCCTCCGACTCCCGCAGGCTTCTGGTGGGGAGCGGCTGCCATGATTGCTCGTGGAATGGCCACGACGGAGCTACGAGATGGTAGTGGTCTCATGCTGACGCCAGCTTTAGTCTGAAACATCCAGAAACACTGTAGACTACCAATTCGATCAGTTCCGGTAGCGCCCCAACATGACCCGGAAGAGAAGAACTTGCCCTCCCCTCTTTGACTGATGGTTCTTGTTGCCTGTCCCCTCTGTTGTCATTTAACAGAACTTTTTGGACTGCTGAAAGGGGTTGTGTTCTGAACGCTGGTTGGTGGAGACATTTAGACTATATTCTTGACCTACGTTGTCGCGTAATGCGTTTTATGACACGCCGCGTTAGCGCACCCGGAAGTGATCCGAGGCGCGGCGCGCAGCGCGTAACGTAAGCATAACAGGTCATGTGACTTGTTAATAAAACTTTTCATTGGTTCATTTTACTTTTGTTAATTTAATGATGAAAAGCTTGGTCTTATGACCTAAAAATTACGGTTTTTATTATTTTCGAACAATATTTTTTTTTCAAACATATGTTATAATATTCCAGGCTAATGTACTTTCCCGGAAAATTTACAACTGTCTTGCAAGTAAAATATATTCCTTTTTCGAGAAAAAGGGCGTTTCTTCCTTCCATGACGGAGCCGTTGAGTAAAAGAGATTCGGCCTGCTGTCTTAGTCGCCGATACGCCTGATTATCAGATTCTTATCGATCACTTTATGTTGCAGACATGAAAAACACAACTGCCCTTGACCATTTATCTTTACTGCGTTCCTACATATTATACCTTTTATCCGTCATGTAATTGGACTGCTTTATTTCACTTGCCTTTTACTGATTCGAAAACAGTCACTAAAAGTAAAAACTTTACAAATGAAAATACTACTACCGTGTTTTGTTTTAAAAACCTTTATTGTGAAAATGTCAGTATACAAATACGGGCCTATAACCACGTGGGCCGGCCACGGAGCAAACTCAAATCGTATATGATGAGGAGACATTTACACTGTAGAAGAACGTAACGAGCGGGCCATTAGGTGACAAGAACAAAGGTGTCTAACAGTTGCGGAATCGGTGGACGTACATTTTGTAATTAAAATACGACAGGGCCACTTACAATAACATTTTCTAGATATACATTTGCGGGCAAAGAGTTACGAGTCCCATTTATACCGGCGCCATTTTGGGCGAGGCCGGGCAGGTCCAAGATATAGTCAAAATGTCTCCACCAACCATCGGCCAGACCAGAACCCCTTTCGGCCCTTTATGTTACAAGATGGTGTCTTCTATTCAGAAAATATTGGTGGCAGCATTTTGAAAGGAAACAGAAACAGCCGTTCTCCTAGTGAGTTTCACATTGTTACATTTAGGAAGAATGTTGAAGAGTAGTATGTGGAAAATCTGAAGCCATTTTTCTACAAACTCTCAATCAGACTTGGATGGAAAAAAAAACCTGAAGAATGTACAAACTGAAAACCAATTTTTGTCTGTATAGCACCAACAGTAACGCTTGAGTCAGCTTTGTGTCAAGCCGCCATTTTCATTCAATCAATAGCGTCCCCCTGCACACATTCAGGGACCTGGTCGTGTCTTCAGATGAAACGCATTGTAGGAAAAGAAGCAGAAAGGAAAAGGAAAAATGTTCCGCCGGACCTAGTGAAGCTGCAGCAGGTGCAAATAAGCTTCAGACAGTCTTACAAGCACTGCTCAGAACTCTCAACTGAGGCACTCAACATCCAGGACTTGCCATTCGGATCTTGGCGCCTTGTATTTTTGTTTTGTTTTTGATGGAGGGGAAAGAACAAAAAACAGACATTGAAAAAGGCTCAACAGTGCAGGGCGCCTTGTGCTGGTTCCGACCTATTCACACATCGGTCCGCTACTGACATCACCTCATAAACCAACGGGGCACCCCACGCCGACTTTCGGCGCAGCATTGTAGGATGGCCACACCAGTGCGGCAATTTGCTGGACACCACCTCGGTGCCATCCAGATCTCGGCGCGTTCATTCATTCAATAGCGTCCCCCTGCACACATTCAGGGACCTGGTCGTGTCTTCAGAAGAAACGCATTGTAGGAAAAGAAGCACAAAGGAAAAGGCAACAAGTTCCGCCGGACCTAGTGAAGCTGCAGCAGGTGCAAATAAGCTTCAGACAGTTCTACAAGCACTTCTCAGAAATCTCAACTGAGGCACTCAACATCCAGGACTTGCCATTCGGATCTTGGCGCCTTGTGCTGGTTCCGACCTATTGACACATCAGTCCACTACTGACATCACCTCATAAGCCAACGGGGCACCCCACGCCGACTTCCGGCGCAGCATTGTAGGATGGCCACACCAGTGCAGCCACTTGCTGGACACCACCTCGGTGCCATCCGGATCTCAGCGCGTTCGAGTCACTGTGCCGGAAGAGTAACCGGAACTCAGCTGAACACGCCGTCTTTCGGCGCAGCATTGTAGGATGGCCACACCAGTACGGCAATTTGCTGGACACCACCTCGGCGCCATCCGGATCTCGGCGCGTTCGAGTCACTGTACCGCAACAGTGACCGCAATTCAGCTGGACACGCCGTCTTTCGGCGCAGCATTGTAGGATGGCCACACCAGTGCGGCAATTTGCTGGACACCACCTCGGTGCCATCCGGATCTCGGCGCGTTGTGCTGCCTTCGGCCTATTCGCACATCGGTCCGCTACTGACGCCGCCTCACGTGCCAACGGATTTTCTACGCTTTTTGTAGCCCTATGTCGCATAACAGGTCATGTGACTTGTTTATAAAACTTTTCATTGGTTCATTTTACTTTTGGTTTCCTAAAGATGGAAGGCTTGGTCATATGACCTAAAAATAACACTTTTCATTGGTTTAGAACATTTTTTTTTCCCAAACGATGAAAGCCCCACCTTGTTTCTGGATCATTCAGACTGAAGCTGGCGTCAGCATGAGAGCACCACCATCTCGTGGCTCCGTCGTGGTCATTCCGCGAGCAATCATGGCAGCCGCTCCCCACCGGAAGCCTGCGGGAGTCGGGGGCCCCCAAGACTTTTATACAATCTTCACGGCTGAGGGGACGCTTTTCGAGAATGGAGCCCAAGCCCTAGCAGGCAAGCGTCCGACTTCCAAGGTGTCCCAGGGCCATTTCAGTGGACCAGGCCCAAAACCGAAGAGCCGTCCGCCATTTTGACAGCCATGTGGCAGCCGCCTATCGCTGCACTGCAAGAGTGGGAGCAACTCCACAACATGGTGAGCGAGACGCTGTGGCCGCAAGAGCGAGCGCAACTCAGCTAGATGGCCGCCACCTGGGGAGACCCGTTCACGCCGCCTCCCCCCCCCCCCCCCCCCGGGCCGCCGCACGCCAATTTTCGGAGCAGCATTGTAGGATACCAAAACCAGTGCGGCAGTTTACTGGACATCACCTGGGTGCCTGTCGTACATGTTGTGTCAGCCATGTGACACTGGACACAGACCGCTACTGACGAGGCCTCCCCCCGCACCACCCGGGACGCCCCACGCTGTTTTTCTGTGCTGCATTGTAGGATCCCTAAACCAGTGCGGCACCCAGGCGACATCACCTGGGTGCCGTCCAGAACTCTGCACGTTGTGCTGCCTTGGGACTATTCGCACAACAGACCGCTACTGACGAGGCCTCCCCCCGCCCCACCCGGGACGCCCCACGCCAATTTTCGGAGCAGCATTGTAGGATCCCTAAACCAGTGCGGCACCCAGGCGACATCACCTGGGTGCCGTCCAGAACTCTGCACGTTGTGCTGCCTTGGGACTATTCGCACAAAAGACAGCTTCTAACCATTGTTGCTTTTTGTGTTAATAAATGTTTAAATGTTTTTAGTTTTTGTTCTGTTCATTATCGTTAAAAGTTAATAAAGTTTTATAACCTTAATTTGTTGGAGTGTTATCTATTTTTTGAAAAACGGGTGAATGGGGCCTTGAATCGGGTTATTGTCATGTGTGGGCTTTGGAAGTGTGCTGCTGCAGGATCGGACATTTCAAACTCAAATGCACGTTCTTTTTCTTACCTTTCCGAAGCATGGAGCGCAATAGCAAGCAGAGAAAGAGTGATGCACGTGTTGAACACTACCTGACCTGGCAAGTTGCTGGCAGTGCCCCCCCGCCCGCTCCTGAAAGAGGGCACACACACACCGCCGCCCCGAGTACTTCACAAATCTTTAAAAGACCATGCGCTTGTTCATGAGGCTTAAATGGTTTATCACCTCTTCTAGAACCCCTACATCGACCCTCTGACGTTTCATGGAAAAATTACCATGTAACACAATACCAAGCCCTGTCAGCTGAAACCCCCAAGGAATCGTGGGGCATATTATCAAGGGGGTTTATCTCCGCTTTTTTGGCTTTAAAAACCATGAAAGCGGAGATAAAATTATTTCCCTATTATCAAGCTGTCGCTAACACCAGTTAGTGACACCTAAAAGGAGATAGCGACCATCTTGGGCCCGGCTTTGCATGTCAGTGATACTTATCACTAATGACATGCAAAGTGGCGTGCCAAGATGTTAGCGACTGGAAACAGTCCCTAACATCGCTACCTTCTATTACCAACTTTTGGAGATATTCGCGCTAAGCGCGAATATCTCCAAAATCTAACACCTGCCCTGAGCAGTTCTTAGCCATGTTATCCAATGGGAGGTGGATAACATGGCTAAGAGCATTAGGTCGATAATACATGAATATCGCTGACTTTTCTGCGATAATAGCAAGGTTTATCTGCGATAAAAATCGCCGATGTGCGGCGATAATTTTTGTCTCTAAACAAGTTATAGACAAAAATTATCGCTAGTTGTTAGTAATATGCCCCCGGGTTTTTGCTTGCAGAAATCGGGAGGCGGGAGACTAGCACTGAAATCAGTACTCACACGCCTGAATCAGGAGGATTGCCATGTCTGAATTCTCTACAGCTGGGGCCATAAACTACATCCGCAGGGGTAGGTGATAGCCTGGGACCAGCCTGGCATCTAAAATGGCTGCCGTGCACGACAAAATTGTGGCATTCGAAAAAAGGCAAGATGGAGCAGCCGCTGGAAGAGATATATCAACATATATCAGCCTCCTCAGCCACCCTCAGGAAACATAGGGGATTAGGATATGTCTCCCGCACCCCCTTATACCTAGTACTTTAATTAACGAAGCACAAAATGGCGAATTCCCGTTTCGCTACCAGTTTGCGGCCCAGTTCGCGGCCCGTGAAGCGCTTCTACCGTGAAAAATCATTTTTTTTTTTATTTTCCCCACGGGACCCTTTAATAACCCCAACAACATTCCTAGGGGGTCAAGAGAGAGATACCTTGCCCCCTTTCATTAAATTCCCCCTTAGTTTTTCACCTTTTCTTCTCTCTCGATCCTACCGAGAGACAAGATGGCGGCCGCTCCGGACTGTCACGCAGCAAAAAAAAAAAAAAAGCTCACGCACAGCCGCTGGAAGAGATGTATCAACATATATCAGCCTCCTCACCCACCCTCAGGAAACATAGGGGATTAGGATACGTCTCCCGTACCCACTTATAACTAGTAATTTAATTTACGAAGCACAAAATGGCGAATTCCCGTTTCGCTACCAGTTTGCGGCCCAGTTCGCGGCCCGTGAAGCGCTTCTACCGTGAAAAATCATTTTTTTTTTCTTTTCCCCACGGGTCCCTTTAATAACCCCAACAGCATTCCTAGGGGGTCAAAAGGAGGATACCTTGCCCCCTTTCATTAAATTCACCCTTCGTTTTTCACCTCTTCTTCTCTCTCGATCCTACCGAGAGACAAGATGGCGGCCGCTCCGGACTGTTTAGAATGTTGACAGACACCGGAGAGCCAATCAGCTTTCTGCGCGCAAAGTTCCGATAAGCGAAAAGTATATATATATATTTCTCTCAAACTTGGATGTAACTATTGGGCTCTGGTTGAGGCCAGGGGGACGGAAACTTTGGATGCCATATACCAGTTATTATTCCTCCTTATGGTTTATGCACAAAGACCCGCGTTGAGAGACACAGGTGTCTTTCAGCAGCTGCACCCTGTGGGAAAGCTATCAACAGGAAGAAGGAGAATGGAGGAGGCAAAGAGCCAATTTAACGAAAATTAGACTAACTTGAATGATACTTTTGAGAAAACGTCACCAGAAACTGCTGGTACCGCAAAATCTCTGCTCAACAACTTAATGCGTATGAAAAATTTTTCAAGATAGATATTAATAGATCATAGGAGGTAATGTCACTTCAAAATTACATTGAGGTGGGGACAGTGCCCAGGGGCCTTAGGATTTTGATTACCCCTACCTACCAGAATCCCAACCCTAAGCTGTTAGATTAATGGTCCTCACTCATGGCAAATACATGTAAAAACATGCTAGGGTTATTAGCCAAATATTCCGCACTTGAACTGTAACAAACCATGGAGCAGATAAGCAAACTTAAGGCAATCCTAGAAAAACATCAAGGACAAGACGAAATAAAGAAAATTGATACCACTATGGAAGAGAGATTGAACAGGTACGAAGATGTGATCAAGCAAAAGAAAAAAATGGAAATTCCTAAGAGACAAACAAGACTACGCCCAAGGCAGGATTTTGACATTTGTGCGAAAATTCGATGATGTAATTCGTCAGTATAAGAAGGTCAGGGTACATAGACAGCAGGAATTGGCAACATCCGAATCAGGATCCAACTACTATTCGTCTGATTTGGAGGATCACAGCAGCCTAGGAGGGCATGATGTTTCACAGCACTTGATGAATTCCCTTTTTTACAGAGGAAGAGAAAGAAACAGAGGAAGAGGAAAACAGCAGGAAGACTCAGTGAGAAAGAAACATTGCCACATTGGAGACTGACGAGGCAATCCAAGAGGAAGTGATGGGTGAGAAGGCCTTAACTGTCATTAACCTTTCCTCCCGCAACTTGACCCCCGATGAACAATCTGATATGGAATTGGGTTTATCCTTTTGTCTCACGGCAAACTTTGACTTTTGCAGAACACGGATTGATGTATTTTTGTTTATTCAAAAATTTTAATTGAACAAGGTGTTTTTTCACAATCTTAAGAAAGCACTTTCCAATAGCAAATTTGTCCCTACAACTGTCCAGGTTGATGACACTTGTGTGAACGAATGGAATCTTGGGGACATAAAGGGTTTTCGCACATTGATAGAGTTGGTTGGGGGTGTTATTGATTGGGAAAATGAAAGAGAATTGTTGGAGTCTCTTAATTTAGAACTTGACAGTACCATTGCCACCCCTTTCAAACCCAAATCGACATGCAATCCCAATATACCACACAACATGATTGACACTTTTCATGAAGTGGTGATCAGGGATCTGATCAAAATTTGGCATAAGACAAGGAATGACTTTGCCTCCAATAAAAATAGCAGTCACAGAGAGCTCATAAAACCTTACAAGGAGATCACACTAATATCATCACGCCGTCTGACAAGTGAGGGAATGTGGTCCTGTGGGATGTCAATAAGTATAATCAGGAGGCATTCAGACAACTAGCTCTTAGTGGGGATAACGAAATAACTACTCTTCAGAATTACAGACACAGTGTAGATACATACCTATCTCTGCTCCCGAGATGGAGAGACAGCAGGTTACTGTCTAGAGAGGAATTTTTATTCCTCAGTGTGAAACATCCTGTGGTCCTCTGTTTCTACATGTTACAAAAAATACAAAAGGACAGAGAAAACCCTCCAGGCAGACCAATTGTTTCGGCCTCTGACAGTTTATTAGAACACACTTCTATGTACTTGGATTTCTTTCTGTTACCCTATGTGTTGGCTCTCCCTTTGTATTGCAGGGACAGCACCGACTTTATAGCTAAGGTGCAAACTATCCCATGGCAATCACATTTTTTGCTGGTTACAATGGAAGTAACATCTTTATGCACATGTATCAATCATACCCTGGGTATTGAAGTGTGCAAATTCTTTTTCAGGGACAAACCCATCTCGAAGTTTGATAATACACTGATGGTACAAAAAAATTGGAATTCTGCCTTAATAACAACTTTTTTTATCTTCAGGGACTAATGGTTTCGCCAACTGGTCGGAACTGGGATGGGCAGCTGCTTTGCACCAAGCTATGCCTGCAGCTTCATAGTGTGGTGGGAGGCCAACTGTGTGTGGACAGAAGCAAATGAGAAATGGATTAAACATATCACACTGTGGACCAGATATATTGATGATTTATTTTTTATCTGGGAGGGCCCCAAATGTGCTTTTGTGATTTAGAGGAATTTCTGGCACACATAGGACACAACGACCTGAATTTGGTATTCACACATAAAATACATCCCACATGTATGGATTTCCTAGAAGCGACAGTTGAGGTCATTGGGGGCAATTGAATACTAAATTGTTACGTAAAGAGAAAGCTGGCAACAGCATTTTACATGCTAGTAGCCACCATCCTCAGATCCTCAAGTGGAGTATGCCCTATGGCGAGTTGCTATGGGATAAATATAATTGCTGCACAGTAGCCATGTATGAGTAATAAAAGAAAAGAATGTTGAGTCAATTCAGAACTAAGGGTTACCCGGCAAAGGTCTTGAGAACAGCTGTTGATAAAATATCCAGAGTTGCAAGTGACAGCTTACTCACCAACCAAAAGAAAAAGACAGAAGGGGGCCAGGCACCGGTCCAACTCATTACCACTTTCAACAACAGTAGCCAAGAGATCAGGAAGGTGTTTACACGTTCATTGGCACCTTATCAGAAGTTGTCCCACAATAGGGAAATCAGCTAGCAAATGTCCAAAGATTACCTAACGTAAACCCAAATCACCACGTGACATTTTGAAACATAGTAATACAGGTACAGACGACAGAAGATAGGACTGGTTACACAAGCAAAGGGGATTCTATAAATGCGGAACATGCAAGGCATGCAAAAAGAGCAGTAATGCCACTGGCAAACAGAGGTGCATCAATAAATTCATGACTTGTATGAGCAATTTTTTCATATATGTATTTGTGTGCCCATGTGGTCTCAAGTATGTTGGCAGCACATTAGGCCTGGTCAAGAAACACATTTTGGAACACTATAGGGTTATTAAGAACCCTGACCAGGCTTACCCTGTTGCAAGACACTGGGCCAGCCTACATAAACAAAATGCTGATCTTCTTGTTTTCTTTACAATTGACAGGATTGAGACAACAGCCAGAGGTGGCAACAGAGAAAGGCGTTTGCCGCGAAAGGAGTTAGAATACATAATTCTGCTCGGCAGCAAGTACCCTGGAGGTGTCAATGAGAGTGATGAGCTTCACATACACATCGGCTGATGTGGTACTTTACTGAAGTGTTTCCAATTCCCTCTTTTCCTATTTCCCAATTGATGAAACTAGATGTCTTATAAATCGAGAGCAGTTGTTTCCCTTCCCTTTCTCTGCATCTCTCCTATCAGGAATTCAGGTTGTATGGCCATATTTCTGAGTACTTCTCTGGCTCCTTGGATACGTTGGTTGGATAATTTCTTCAATGTGCCATCTCCCCCTTCACCCCCCCTTTCTTTATTTAATTTTTGCACTTTCATGAATTGCTCAGTTGAGCTGGGGATCACGAATCTCAGAAATAAGCCATAAAGAGAATAATAATAAAAAATAATAAAGGGGCTTATAAAGCGCTTGGTGACGCCATCCCGGCGTGTCCCCGCGCTGAGGAGAGAGAGGCAGAGACAGATCTACAGAGTGAACAAATGTGTTTTTAACAGCTTCCTGAATATAGTTTCGGTCCTGGCCAGTCTAATTGCCGTGGGAAGGGCATTCCATTGATTGGCTGCTATGTATCCTCATATGAATGAGAATTGTACTTTTTGGTAATTTGTTTTATGCTTGTTTTGAAACTTTGATTTGTGCAACAGGCCACTTGGCCAACTACCATCTCGTTTTTCTTTGCCCTAGTCTGGTTGCAGCAGTTTTTACCTTGTCACTTGACCGCAATATGTTTTTGACCAGGCTGCGCTGAACTTTATCTCTGAAGCCGCTTGGCTAATAACAATGTGATTATCATATGTCTGCTTAACATGAAAGAAATTCTCTGCAATATGTTTTAGACCAGGCTGCGCAGAAGTTTATCTCTGAAGCCACTTGGCTATTAACAATGTTAGTACCATATGTCTGTTTCACATGAAATTGTTTGTCAATGTGTTTCACTCATTTATTTTATTTTTTTATTTTATTGAACTTATATTGCGCGCAGCTACCCGCAGTGGGTTTCCCGGCGCCAGGGATAGACTGGAGGAGAAATCAGAAAACAATTAATTGC
The DNA here is from genome assembly GCF_964263255.1 of Lissotriton vulgaris. Classification (NCBI taxonomy): domain Eukaryota; kingdom Metazoa; phylum Chordata; class Amphibia; order Caudata; family Salamandridae; genus Lissotriton; species Lissotriton vulgaris. The sequence goes on from NC_141697.1 coordinate 1,136,957,500, forward strand.
AAGAGGGAGACACTAGACCGGAGGAATCTGGAACTAGAACAGGAGGGTCATCAGTTTTTTGCGGAAAGCCAGAAGACTGGTTTCTGTTTTAAGCGCCAATGGGAGAGCATTCCACATCTTGGGGCCCAGATATGCGAATGAACGGCCTCCCATTTTTGCCAGTCGGATTCTGGGAATCACAAGATTGCCACTGTTGGATGACCTCAAAAGGCGGCCAGGCTGATATGGCTGCGCAAGATTGTGCAAGTAGGCCGGAGCGGAGCCTTGGCGAATTTTGAAGAGGATGCACAAAGTTTTGAAGGCCACTCGATCCGAGATTTTTAACCAATGGAGGTCACGTAGAGCCTGCATTGCGGACATTCTCCTTGGGACATTACGCAGCAGGCGGGCGGCTGAGTTCTGTACAACCTGGAGTTTATTGATTGTAGCTTTATCTGCTCCTAGATAAAGCACATTGCCATAGTCGATATGGGACATCACAAGGGCCTGTACGACAGTTCTACGAGTGGACTCAGGCAGCATCCATATGATCTTTTGCAACCAGCGAAGGGTGTTAAAGCAGATCGCAGCGACCTTAGTTGCCTGCTGCCTCATCGAGAGTTTGTCGTCGATTAGGACACCGAGGTTGCGAGCAACAGGCACGGGGGTAGGCAGAGGACCCATGTCACTGGGCCAATGTCGTGGACCCCAGAGATCTTTTTGTTTGCCTAGTATGATCACCTCGGTCTTGTCTCCGTTGAGCTTTAGCAGATGCATTTGCATCCAAGCTGCAACGCGAGAGAGGCCGATTTTGAGGGCAGAGGTGTCCTGAGCCCTGCTGCTAGACAAAGAGAACACAATCTGCGTGTCGTCTGCGTATGAGTATATAGACAGACCGGCGTCCTCTACGATGGAAGCAAGTGGTCTGATGTAAATATTGAACAACAGAGGGCTCAATATAGACCCTTGGGGGACGCCGTAGGCAGAGGAATGAATCGCAGATTCAGCTTTGTTTGAGAAAACCTGAAAGGTGCGCTCATTAAGAAATGAGGACACCCAGGCGAGCGCAGATCCAGCAACACCGAGGGAACCGAGAGACTCCAATAGGATGGAGTGGGACACGGTATCGAAAGCAGCGCTTAAGTCAAGAAGAATCAGCGCAAAGGTCTCACCGCCATCGATACCGTGTCGGAGTCGCTCAGTTACCCCTAGGAGTGCGGATTCGGTGGAGTAATTAGCGCGAAAGCCTGATTGGGACGGATGGAGATATCCCATGTTTTCAACAAACTCATTAAGCTGGGTGTTAACATGGCGTTCTAGGATTTTAGAACAGGCTGGCAGCAGGGATATAGGCCTGAAGTTGGCAAGATTTGTGATGTCAGCACCAGATTTTTTAAGCAGGGGGACGACCATGGCATGTTTCCAGTCCTGTTCCACTCGAGATTCGGTGAGCGAGACGTTTAATAGCCTCATTAGGAATCTTCGTGGTTCAAGGTCAAGTTGTTTGAGTATCTTCATGGGGACTGGGTCCCGCGGAGATCCAGACCTGATGCTTTTTAAGCAGGATAGGAAGGAAGATCATAATGAAGAGAATGTGAATATTTTATGCATATTATGAATTACTACACTTACAGTCTTTTTTCACAACTTCCCTGTATCAGATGACATTGTGTGTTTTTTCTATGTTTATCACCCTGGAGGTTATTTCTATGGGTGATTGGGCACAAATGGTAATTGGCTGTGACGAAGACCTACTCAGGTCAAAACGCGATGCTGCAATACATTTCTTTTTTTTTTTAAATGCTTCATTGAAAACGTTAGCAGGGCGTATTACAATCATATGGCACACATTTTGGGCATTGCAGTTGCAGTAGACAATTGTGACATTATACACTGCAGTAAATAAAGTGTAACAAAATTATCCATTGTTGGCACAAATCAGAAGCCATATCTATCTCCCCGCCCCTCAGTCCGAATGTCTCTCACCATCTTCCACTGGTGGTTCACATAAATAACCTCTATGTTTGTTTCAGGCCCCCCATATTTTGTCCCATTTTTGGGTGCACCCACGGTGCAGGAACACCACTCTTTCCGTTAACATAGCCGCATCCAAATCTATGCACCAGTCTTTAAGCTACAGGACCTCCCCGGACCCCGAGTGCTTAGCTATGTTACGCTTGGCATACATCGCACCCAGTGTCACCCAGTCCTGCGCAGAGTGGGTAAGGTCATTCGGCTCCCATAGGTTCAGTAGGCTGCAATACATTTCTTTGATTGAAGAACACTGCGCGCGGTTCTGTGCTGTCCTTTGGAAGTTTGGGCGGTGTATGTATATGCTTCAAGATTATTGCAGACACAGCCACGCTACAAAAAAATGCCCGTACTCCAAGTTCGTTGAATGCAGTTTATGGTAGCTGACACGTTTCGACCGAGAGGTCTTTGTCAAAGCTAGGGAAGAAACATTGTAGCATTGTATTTGCAGCAAACAGTGAGACATGGTTGAAAGAAAAATCAAGCTAGGAAAAAGACTTTTGGCATTTGCAAACAATGCAAACTCCTCAGTCATCAGGAAAAAAGACTACATTAGCCAAAAAATTGAAAAAGTAAAACAGTGTTTTACTCCCAAAAATTAAATAAAGGGTGTCTCACCCTCATAAAAAACAAATCAATATATAAATATATATACAAGGTAAATATTCAAAATTTTGATATAAGAGAATTGCAAGTGCAAGTAGAATCATTTACTACATATTTCCTTCTGTTGCCCAGGAGAAATGACCCCCTTTACGCATTATGTTACACATCAATGGTCTAGTGACATTAGAAATGATGAACGGGGCAATAGCCAAGGTAACACCAACACAAAACAAAGGGCGGGAGGGAAAGAAAAAGGGCGAAACAGGGAAACAAAGAGAAGCAAGAATCAAAGTGAAAACGACACGGGTGAATATACAAAAAGAGCAATAATAGCTAAGTATGTGTATATGTGTCTATGCTGACTGTGTGACATGGGTGCTTCGAGTCAGAGAAAGCCCAATTGTCCATGAAGAGTTCAAACACCCCTCACCCCATGTGCAGTATACCAGACGGGGTTGAGAACATGAAAAATGGGATTAATCAGTCAGGTGGCATCTTCTGAGAGAGAGAAGAGAGAGGAGACAGGAGAGAGCTTTGCAGCGTGGTGTGCATACTACCACTGCATATCTCAATGCCCTAGCAGCAGAGTGCGGACAGATCGAAGGCGGCTACCCAGGGGACAGATGGTGTTTTCCTAAGTGAACATGAAGCTCCTTGTCCTGGTTCAACCCTCCCGGGTGTTTGGTGTTGCGACTGATTATGTATCTTGATTCAAGTGTTCTTAATGCTCGTTCCCTGTCTTCACCCCTAATCTTCACGGGAATACTGTCAATGCCAAAATGTGAGATTTTTAGATTCTCGGTTTTGGTTGAGCCACGTATAGTGTTGCAGTGCCTAGCCATGGGATAGGTCACAACATTATTCCATATAGCCCTCAAGTACTCCAGGACACATTTTTTCACCAGAAAGATCATGCTACCAACATACCTCAAACCGCATACAGATACAATAACACATAAACAACAATGTCTGTGTTGCAATTGATAAAAGGTTGGATCTTGTGTTGTTTGCCATTGGGTAGGTGATTTGTCTTGACATTGGTACTGTGGGTGCAAGCCTTGCATTTTCAAATCTTGTGGAATCCTAGGAGTTCACTCAACCATGTGCTGCTGTGTTTCTGGGTGGGTTCCATCAGGCTATGGACCAACATATTTCTCAGTGAGTTGCTTCTGCGGTATGTGATATTGGTGCTAGGGGTGGCTAGTTTGCCAATAATGGGTTCCAGTTTGACTAAGAGCCAATGTATCCTGATAATCTCCTGGACCTTGGCGCAATCAGAATTGAATGTTGTGATGAGTCTGATCTCTGGTTTGGTGTCCTTCCTAGTCCTGCTTGTGTCATAATGATAACACTAATTAGATGGAAAGAAGCTGTGTTGGGATTTATGGGCGAAGAAAGGTATAAACTCTCTAGGAGATTTAGGCACTCAACTCCAACATATTCCATCTCTGGCCCTACGCATGACAGTCCATTAACCAGATATCAATTTCTATAAATTCTTGAGATTGAAAGGCATAATTAGTTATCTAACATCTTCTCACTCACCTGATCTACTGGGTCTACTAGGTCATTTTAAGAGATGTGACCATTCTACATTACGCATATATAAACTTCTGGAATCTCTCAAAATCTATTTGCTGAGACACAGCAAGAGTGGTGAGGCGGGCGGGGGGGAAGTCAACAGATGACGGAATTGGGAAAATAAAATAAAAATATTTATTTAATCCCTTACGTTGCGCTCGCCCCATCGCAGTATCAGTGATGTGGCGAGTGCAAGGTAAGTGTTTTTCTTTTTTTCTTTTTTCTTTTCCCTATCCCGCCATCTGTCGACTCCCCACTGCCCTGCCCCACGCTCTTACCTGCACTGGCCACGACTGCTGAAACCACTTACAAATGGGATACATGCACTCATTCCTTGTGATTCATGGACGTCTCAGAGGTCACATGGACAAAAATAGGGCAATCTCCCTTTATTGCAACAATCATACTAGCTATAGCTCAGACCAGATTTTGATCTACACATAGGACCTATTAGACTCCATCTAGATCACAAAAGATTGGTTAAGTATGACAGGTTTTTGCAAGAGATCTGGGGATGTTGTGAGGGATTTGGAACATATGTTTTTTGCCTGTAAGATGGCCCGGCCGCTATGCAATAAAATACAATTCTTGATTCATGACATAATGGGGAAATCCTTTGAGAGCAACTTTTTGACCATTGTCCTTGGCTTACATGCAAACCCTCAATCATCAGGGTTCACTGAACAATTCTTGATGTTGCTTGACCTATTGTTGTTGCTGGGAACTAAGGGCCTGACTGCTCAATCAGCTCAACGTCAGCTCTGCTGCCCCAAACCCCGCAAAGACCGATGACTGTATCATGAGTTGAACACGTGTTACACAAGTTCAACTTGTGATATGGTTGGCAGTCATTTGCATTTCCCATGGCGAAGCCTGGAAAACAGGCACCACAATGGGAACGGCAAAAGGCTCCAGCACGGCATGGATGGTAACGTCCATGACATGCTGGAACTTTGTGGGAATACAGACACCGGCAAACGTTGTGCCCCTCTGAATGTATCCCCATGGTGGGGCCAACGAGGCCATGTAGCACCCCCTTTGTTCCTCCACTGCCAGCCTTTTCATGGCGGGGTACCATTGATATTCGATTGTATGGTCTCTCTTAATTTGTATGTATTTATTGTCCTTATAAACATCGAAGTGTAATGTGGATTCTTTCATCATGGCTTTGGCATAAAAACAATGAAATGTCTGAAAACAAGAAAAAGAGTTGGACATATACTTTTAAGTTTTACATGTCCTGGTAGTGTAAAACATTTACATCTGTTTTTCACTGCTGCAGGGCCTATCTCTCCAATAGGATAACATTGGGATTATCTAATCACATTTTATAAGTGTAATTTTCAAATTGGACAAGATTACTGGTTCAAGTTTGGTGTCTCCGGAAACCAAATTTAAATCATAATTTATGATGAATTCGGATTTTAAATTTCAATTCTGAAAATGCCAATTTTAGAAAGTTCAGAACACAAAACAATGAACCCGGCTCTGTACTACCATACACTCCTACTACTCATGGAGTAAGGAACAGTCAACTCTTTTATCTGTCTGAATGGAATTTTTATTAGACCATTCCTGTTTCTTTAAAAGTAAATTAAAACAATTTTATTTTTGGACTGAAAAAGAAACACAGACTTATCAAATTCACACATGAACTTACACGTATATACAATTCACAATAACATACACCGCATTCAGAATTAACTAAATGCCTCCCAAAATGCCAATGTTTTTCAAGACCCAGGCGATAGTACTGGGACTATCATCAGGGCTTCATATAAATGGGCTGGATATTATGTTTTCTAGAGTTGGAGAAGCCGCTCCAGCTCATTTACTCCAAGAGTTTTTGGCTTTTCTGCCAGTGGACTCGTTTATGTTACTGCCTACGAGGCTCCCTTAACACTTTGCCAGTATAAATTTCTTTACTGCAGAGTATGGGCGGGACTGAGTTCCTTGAAGACTCTTTATTTTTACAGCATCTTCACCAAATTCAAAACTCTGGATGTAATGGACTATCCTTTTGCTCAAATACGGGCGTGCTTTCCCTCACGGGTATTATTTCTCACTAAAAAACGAGAAGGAATATTCAACTCGTGCACCATGCTGGTTGTGACTCAACTCGACATCTCAAACCAGAGCACTTCCCTTTAGGTTTTTGCTCTTTTAGATAGTTGGCATTTTATTGCCTTAGCCATTTGGTGTCTGTAGTCTGTCTCTGATCACATGACTGGGAGTAGTTGGAAGTTGGGTTTTGTGTATTCCTCCTAGACATCCACACCCAATAGGAGCTTAGGTGTGATTCAATGGGCTATCAAATGCAGAATGGGAGAGAGGATCTGGGCCCAGCTTCATTTATACCTGAATAGGCTGTGTCCTGTCTCCACACAAAGGGCTGCAAACCACCTGTAATTAGTCTGGAGCCAGGGCATGGATAACAGGAGCCTGTGCACTTCAAAGAAAAACTCAAGAAGCTTCTCCCACCTTCCAGATAAAAGTCACCATTTACAAATGTTGGACCTCAGGCACCACCCCTTAGTACACCTCTGGACCTGTGAATACTCTGCCAGGAAGAAGGTCTTCTGTGTAGCTAAAGGACTGCCACTCTACCGGACTGCTGCTAAAAAGGACTGATACCCTCCTGTGCTGACATGTTGCCAGCTGCCCTTTTGCCTGGGTGAGAAGGACTGGACCTGCATCTGTTGAACTCAGGACTCCAAAGTGACTCCAAGGGCTAGTTGGGTGGCCTCCTGTCAAGATCCTCAGGGACAGAAAGCTCCAACAACCTTGAACCCAGCATCTGGATTCATCTGTGAGTCCTACCCTGCCAGCATCCCAGTCTAGGACCATAGGCAGTGGACTGGGGGTGCTCTGTCAACCCAACTGTGGACCGAGCAGAACTGCTCACATCTCCTCTACTGGGCAGTGCAATCCCAAGGAAAACCAATTCATCGCCTCTGTTGCAAGATTTCTTCCGACACGAGGACTCCACAGGGACCTCACTGCCTGCATTGGAACGACCACCTGTGCAAAGCCTTCCCGATGCAGGCCCTCGCATTGCAAATTCCTATTTAACAACAGCCTTGATGACGTACAGCTCCTTGGAACCTATTCATCACCTTGACTGTGACGCATCTTGGACACCTGACTTCGTATAGCAAGCCCTTGTCGATGGGTTCCTCGACAATGACGCAAGACCTCACATCGCAGCACCCCAGCACCACAGAACCTATGCACAGTTAGGCTGCGCAACACAAACTCATAGCAGTACATCGCAAAGTTCTGCTACCAAGACCTAATGTACTTCTGTTCAGCAGGCCCGCCTAACTGGGTCTCTCCAAAAAGCCCATGCTCCAGTGCAGTCGGCACAAACTTGTGACTTTGTCCCAGTCCGGTCACCAGATATCCACATATGGAGATTTGTGCTGTTGGCGCTATTTTAACTGAAATCTTTTAACCTGCACTGTTCAGCTTATTTATTAAAAATTACTCAATTTTTCTAAAAACGTGTTGGAAACGCTTGTGGTGTGTTTTCACTTTGTTACTGTTTGAAGTGTTGCACTAATATATTGCACATTGCCTCTAAGTTTAGCCTGACTGCTCTGTGCCAAGCTACCAGAGGGTGAGCAAAGGCTAGTTTGTGGGTTTGCTTGTGACTTCACCTTGGCAAGGATTGTGGTTTCTGCTTGAGTACTGTTTTACGCCCCTCAGCCAGCAACCCGATTTCTTTACAGTATCTGACAGATCTCATATATATATTTACTGTATGACAGGCTTCTCATCAGTCTGGAGAGAAACATTTCACCTCTAGACACAGAAAAGGTGCTGAAGACAACAGTTTGGATGTTTTTCACAAGACAAATGATTGATATTAAAGAAACCATTTGAAGTCCTCGAACAGTTCAGTGACACACTTCACATAAATCAAAGGCAAGCGTTTGGTTTTAGGCAAAACGATTTGAACAGTGTTGTTTGCCAGTTTCATGTTTCATCTAGTCCAGCCTTAAGTTATTTTATACGCTTCTGAAGGTTGCTCTTTATATGTAATGTAGGTCGCTAAATGTGTAATCAGTTTTCTGCCGCTGCTACTTAGCCTCTTGTATTTAGAGCAGTTTTTTTCTCAGATAAGGTCAGTGAAGATCTGTGAGGTTGTATTTTTGTGAGGGTGAAAGAATTCAGTTAACTTGAGATTCACTATATGGTGTGATAATATTTGTGTAAGAGTGTACGCATTTGTCATTAGTGATATATGAGTTATATATTTTTTATTTAATTTGTACTAATTACAGAAAAAAACAATAACAGAAAACAAGACAGAACAAAAAGTGAGTGAGTGAGCATGCAATATTTACATCAGCATAATAGCATCTTCTCATGCCAGACCCTCTGCAGAGCCAGGAGGGAGGCCCAATCAAAGAGATGGCATAACGTACAATACAACATACAATTAGAAAGTGATTTTCTGCAGAACCTCCCAGCAGATGCAACGAATGTAATCAAACCCTATGATGTCATCATATCTTGTGCTCCGTGCTTAATTTGAGCTGGTGGTTGCCGGTTTGGGCCACCGACACTCATTTTTGGTGACTGACTCTTATTTTTCCTCCTCAGACATTTCACGACAGTATGAGAGGGAAAACGCACAAGGCAAAGAAGGAAAAAGAGAAAAACGGGACAACCGTCGCAAAAGGAGAAAGCAGTGACTTAAAAGGACAGCTAGTGTCTGGTGGTGGAATAAATAGGCAAGGGATGGAATCCACTAATCAGCTTTGATATTCAGCTCGCGTGCTGGCCGAGGGCTGCTGAGCTGAGCTTTGGGCAGCGGCACTTATTCATCTACAAATTAAACACTGTGTGTGCCTTTAAAGTGCACCCTTTGTTCCCCAAAGACTCCAAGGTAGAAGCCTGGAAGACCAAGAAGGTGGCAATCTTACCAGACATACCTACATGCTTGCAATAAGTGTATACAAGTGAGTAGTAAAACAATTCCTTTTTGCAGTGGCATTTCTGATATCTGAATGAGCATATAATAAGAAATAAGGAGCAAGAGCTCATAGGCATTTAGGGGCCGATTATGATTGCGGAATTTCCGCATCCTCTGGGCCAGCGGAAGCCACCGCCGGCCCAGAGGATGCGGAAAAACCGCAGCGGACCCACCAAAGACCCACCGCCACATTAGGATGGCTGGTGGGTCCTGGTTTCCGTCCGCAGCTTTTCCGCCGCGGTTGGCTTACAACCGCGGCGGAAAAGCTCTAATATGGTGGCGGTGTCTCTCAGACACCGTCCATCATATTAGGATGGGCTTGCAAAGATGCTTTTCCGCGGCGGGTTTTCCGCAGAGGAAAAGCATGTGTATCTTCACTGCGGGGTCTGTTGCGGGCCCCCTAGGTGAAGGGGGGGTGGGGGGTGCACATGGGGGGTACCTATGGTACCCCCCTGCATTTGTATACAGAAATCGGCAGGCACCGCGCGGTGCCTGCCGCTTTCTGCATACAAATGCATTGTATGCATTTTTAACATTGCGGCGGGTGCAGCTTGAAGCTGCACCCGCCTCAATGTTAAAGATATAGGATGTGACCGCCACCCTGGCGGTCACATCCTAATCAGCACAGAGGGAACGCCGCTGCCCATGCGGACGTTCCATCATACTCTGGGGTCGCGGACGGACTCAAGTCCGTCCGCGATCCTAATGACCCCTTAATGCTGTACTTGGCATTCTATAAAATAAGTCAAGGCATACCATACAATGTTACTGCATGCCACTGAGGCGTTCTTTTATGTAGAAAGGCATGTGGCCATAGGGTGGAGACCTCTGTAAAGACATGTATTTAAGACATGGCTTGAATATTCTGTTTATGGGACATTGGGGCGTTTTATTCCTTATAACCCTCCCTTCCCACCCACTGTAGTTGTCAAGTGGGACATGTCTTATTTAAAACCAACAGCCACTCATGGGTTTTTAAAACAGAGTATTTTCCATTGTGGCACACATTTGCAATGCGAACACTTAGGGCCAGATGTATGACGCCTAAAATAGCGCCACGCAAATTGTGAGTCTTTTGTGAATCGCAATTTGCGAGGCGCTATTTTGGATGTTCAACAGTGTGTAACACACTGTTAGCGATTCCCAATGGGGTAGCTCATTGAGAGGCTCATGCATATTAATGAGCTTCTCGCAATTTGCGACCCCATTGGGAATGGCAGGCCCTCCCAGGTATGGTGCCTTGCTGGGCTCAGCAGACCACCATGTCAGGGACTGCTTTTAAATAAACCAGTTTATTTTTAAAATGCAGCCCATTTTCCTTAAAGGAAAACGGGATGCATTAAAAAACATTTTTTTTTTACGTTTTTGTTTAATTTTTTTAAGGTCCCTGGGACCACTGCCTGCCGTAAAAAATATTTTCCCCTGCGTTTCTTCCCTTTTGCGACCCCATTACCACCCTCTTGAAGAGGGTGGTCATTTACGATTGGTTTGCGACTGCAATTGCAGTCACAAAACATTTGTACATGGGGTTGTGCTTGCTATTAAGAGGGTACCCAAAATTTGGTATGGTACATACCCCTAATGGTTTTTGCATGTGCAAACGGGTTCGCAAACCATTTGCGGTGTACACATGATCCTGGTGCTCAGAGGTGTAGCAGAGGTCAGTGTTGTGTTCTGCTACATTGATATGTTCTGCTGGGGTGTGACATTCCTCTCTCTGAGCCATAGGTTTTCATGCTAAGAAGAGAATTACTTAAGTGAAGCGGATGTAGTAGACAGATGCACCCGCTTCCCAGATATTGAGATGGTGTAGCGTGTTGATGAGTTAGGAGTTGTATTTTCCTCCCTGCATAGGTGCACAAGGAGCCAGATTTACAGAAAAGGACAATGCAATGCAATAACTTTAGTTGATGTGCTACATTGTGCTAAATAGATAGAGTAGCACAGAGACACATTTACTCCATTATGGCCTGCTGCTGCTCTCTTTCTCTGTGCTGTCCCTCTTTCAGGCTATTTAGCATCGTATATAGGCCTGGACGGAGTTCGCAGCATTCCATTACGCGTAACTCTGCAAAGTGATAAAAAAACTCTGCTGCGTTACGTGGAGTTCAGCATGCGACATAGCGCGTTTGGTCATGCCGTCGCATTGATTTTTAATGCCGGATGTTTGTCCTGTGCTGTAAAATCAGCATGTATGGCACCATGTGCAGTGCAAGAGGACTCTGCTTCTTTTCTTGCCGCTCTCGTAGATTTTCTACCCAAGTGGTAGCTTTCTCAATACGAACTGAGGATTTCACAATGAGAGCAGTGGCGACCGCGTTGAGAAATCTGACCACCCTCGTTTTGAAATCTCACCCTGTAAGGTGCATTTTCCTCGCTTGTGTTCACCAACTTGATGCTGGTGAGTGAGGAAATAACTCTGCTCCATGTTTTCGTAACTCCGCATGCTCCACGGAGTGCGGCAAACTCCGAGTGGAGTTTATAGCCCACGCCTTGTCACACACACCTTTGCACCACAGTGCAAAAGAGTGTGCAAGCTGTCTACCATAGGTTTTTTACTGGAAGTTTACCCTTCCAGTACACAATGTTATGCCTAGACATTTTTTTAAACTTTTCACACATTGGACATGTGGCATACAGTGAAGCATGCAGGCAACGTTTAAATGTAAGGAGAAATAAAAAATGTCTCCTATTTTGCGCTTGCCTCAATTTGGCGTTATGTTTTGATGCAAAGCCCACTATGACATTGTTAATAGGGCTTTGCATCAAAATCTGTTAGTGGTTGCCCTAGAACACCCAGGCACCACCCATGGAATGCCCCTTGACGCAAAGTAGTTAAAAGTAGCACAAAGCAGTGCAAACATTGATTCACTGTACAAAAAAAGCCACTTTTTTCTGTACAAAAAAATTAATTTGCCAGAAAATAAACACCCCATCAAGACTTTGCACTGCTTTACATCACTTTGCATGACTTTGTAGTGGTGCAAAGTCTTGGTAAATCTGCCCCCAAGTGTGTATGCTGGGTGGTGCACAACTTCTTCATTGCCAGTTTCTGAGGCATGATGGATATCTACTCAGCGCTTACCAGAAGGACAGGGTAGTGTAATTTCACTATTCAATTTGAGTAAGCTGTATAATCAAGTACTGCCATCATTTTCTGATTAAGATCTCTGATGTCAGAATATGCTGGAAATAAGAAAGTGAAATATATGTGATTGTAAAAACGATAATACTCCTACTATGATATGTGATATAAAATCAATGTGTGAATGTGGTCGGGTTCTGCATTTGTGATGTCATCAGTAATGTCATTGACCATGTCATGCGTAATGTAAAATGTGAGGTCATAAGCAATGCATTGTAGGGTGTACTTTATAGTTACTTCAGGTGACTCTAACTGCTGAACTTCACTGGTTTTATATGAGTGAAATCTGAGCCTAACTATACTTTTTTGTGAATTTCCAAGTTTTTTATTAAATTCTATTTCCTAACTATAACATCCCGATAACCTTTGGCTTTTTTCCAGTGAACTTATATGTGTTTTAAAATTCAATTTACTAACTAAAATGTCCGTATAACCTTTGCTATTTTCAGTGAATTTCTATGGTTTATTAAATTCTATTTCCTAACTATAACGTCCCTCTATCCTTTGGTATTTTTAAGAGAATTTGTAAAGTTTTTAAATTCAATTTCCTAACTGTAACCTGTAACCTTTGAGACTGAGCGTGTGAGTGAGTGCATGAATGTCTGAGTGGGTCTGTGAGTGAGTGTATGAGTTTCTGAGTGGGTCTGTGAGTGGGTGCATGAGTCTCTGCGTCAGTCTGTGAGTGGGTGCAGGTGTCTCTGAGTGAGTCTTTGAGTGAGTGCACGTGTTACTTACTGAAACTGTGAGTCAGTGCATGAGTCTCTGAGTGGGCATGTGAGTGGGTGGGTGAGTCTAAGTGGATCCGAGTGGGTGCGTGAGTCTCTGAGTGTGTCTGTGAGTGGATGCCTAAGTGTCTAAGTGGATATGTGAGTGAGTGAGTGTCTGAGGTGGTCTGTCAGTGGGTGCATGAGTCTGTCATTGGGTCTGTGAGTGGATGCATGAGTCTCTGAGTGTGAATGGGTGTGTGAGTGTCTGAGTGGGTTTGTGAGTGTGTGTTTGGGAGTTTAAGTGTGTTTGTGAGGGGGTATCTGAGTGTGTGGGTCTGTAAATGGGTCTGTGAGTGAGTGTGTGAGTCACAAAGCCACATTTGAATGGGGGTCGGGGGCCTTGAAGCCACCCTCCCTGGGATGATTTTGATCCTGAGGCCCCATCCCCAGGGTTCTGCCATAATTCAATGGAGGTGGGAGGCCACATGGCCCCCTTCCCTGGGCCAATTTTTGCCCTGGGGACCCCGTCCCCTGTGGCCCTCCATAATTGAATGCATAAATGCTGGAGGGGAACTGCATGGCCCCCTTTCCCAGTCCAATTTCGGCCCCAGGGACCCCATCCCCCAATGCCTGGACACGTTTGAATTGGGGAAGGGGGCTCCCTGGGCTGATTTTGGTCCATGGGGAACCTATCCCCTAGGGCCTGGCCTTAACTGAATGGGGAGAGTTGGCCATGTGAGCCCTCTCCCCAGGTCGATTTTGGCCATGGGGACCACATCCCCCCGGGCGCAGCCAAAATATGATTAGGGCAGGGGGCAAGCGGCCCCCTCAAGGCTGATTGCAGCACTATGGACCCCATCCCCCGGGTTCAGCCTTAATTGAATAGGGGTTGCTATGTGGCCCCCCTACCCAGCCAATTTCTTCCCCGGAGATCCCATTGCCCAGGGCCCAGCCTTAATACAATGGGGAGGGGGCCATGCAGCCCGCTCCCCAGGCCGATTTTGGCCCCACCAGGGCCTAGCCTTTTTTCCCTGAGTACACTGGAGCCTACGAGGGCACCCAGTGTGCAATGGGACTGCTGGGGAGCCTCAAGGGCCCCGCTGTCCCAGCCAGCTCCCAGCCTCATTTGGGAGCCAGCATTACTATTGCACAATGGGAGCTGCAGGAAATGCAGCTCCCTGTGTGCAAGCACAATTGTGTTATCTATTTCCCTGCCTGCATATCTACGTTGGGTGAAAGAGATGAAATCTCTGCGTCCAGCGGGCGACGGTGCTTTGACAGCTCCCGCTGGCTGGATCCGAAATGCTTGCCTTAGCTTGGTGGGAGCTGTCAAAGCTCCTGCTAAGCAAAAAAAAAAAGCCATTTTCCATAGTAGTAGCCGGACCTGGGGGTGCCATGTATGGCTCCAGAAGAGGGGGGTTGCATGGCCCCCCTCATTTATTGTTAACCAGCCACCCCAGGGAGGTGGTGGTCCCCAGGGCACTATGTGGCCCTGGAGGGGGGAGCAGCCCCACTCCAATTTTTTAAATATATTTTGCCCCATAGAAGTGGTGGTCCTCAGGGCCGCGTGGGGCATGGGGTCCCCCCCTTATGTGTTCTTTAGCCCCAGGGAGGTGGGGTTCCTGGGGCTCAGGGGGTTTGCATGGGCTCCATCAATGTTTCTTCCCAAGGGCTATTAAAGCCTCAGAAGGGCGGTCCCATATGCCCCCTTCCTTTTGCATTAATAAAGCCCTGGTTTGGTGGTGGTCCCCATGGCTCAAAGAGCCTCAGTAGGGGGGCCCCATGCGCCCTGCTCTTTTTTTTAATAAAATTCCCCTGGCCCACACAGGGACCCTATTTGAAAATCAGAGTGGGAGCCCGCACTTTTAAAAAAAAATGTATTGCTGCGAGTTCCGCTGCAACATTTATTTTTACAAAAATGCTTTTTTGCCCTGACAGGGTAGGACCCCATGTCCAAAGTTTGGGGGTCAGAGTATTCCTAACCTGCCCCCTTTTCTTCTTTCATATTTTTTTGAGTCCCATGATTGCTGCCAATACTTCCTGGTTGAAGTGTTGACAACCAGTCTGTGTTCTGCTAAGTAAGTTATGTTAAGTAAGTATTTATATAGTGCACAGCTAATCAATAGAGTGTCCCGGCGCTGAGAACCTTGTGACGGAGCTGGCCGTGTGCTGTCAGAACCAGGTCAAGTACTATTGCTGGAATAACCAAGTTTTCAATGACTTCCTAAAAGCGAGGAGGTCCTGCATCTGTCTCAGTTCCAGTGGCAGTGTGTTCCAGATTTGAGCCGCCTGCACCTGGAAGGAGTGTCCCCCTATCCTTGCTCGGTGATATTTAGAAGTGCGTGCCAACTGTAGGATCGAGGACCTCAGTGTTCACTGCGGGCAATAGAACTGGACTCTCTTCCTGATGTACACAGCACATGTGCCATGGAGAGCGTTAAAAGCCAGGACCATTGCTTTAAAATGGATTCCCTTGCGGAATGGCAGACAATGTAGAGATTTCAGTGCAATCCGTTTTGGCTGCTTGCATGGATACAGAAGACAGACTACATTACTTTAGTATCCTGTGCGATTCGTATGTTTGATTTAACTATTTCAAAAATCATAATGCTAAATACCATAAATAATAGCACCAGTGTGCTCATGGTCATATGAATATATATATTTGGAACTAATAATTTTTACAGAGAAAATAAAGTAATAAATCAAGAAGACAATTGAATTTTCTCAAAATATGCATAAAGTATCTAAAATTGATGTTATGTAGATGTGTACTACATTCACCTTTCATCATTTCATGTAGTAGTAACATTACATGTCGTGCCTTAAATATCCATCCATTGGGATACATTGTAGTGCACAAGTGTGCATATACAGTTCTCACTGAGTCTTCATCACACTCAATTAATTTGTTTGCCTGAGATAACAATATAGAACATTCACATTATCCTATACCTTCTTAATTGTGCAAGTCACAAATTACCAGTTATCAAAATTTTGCACAAGTGTGCACTGACTATTTTGGAATTGCAATAAAAATCCCATGCAATATACTTAGATGCTTCCATTATCGGCCTTGTGGCCTCAGCCTCTATCTGTTAGATAGGTATCCCAGAATATCTATTTGACAAGCAGCAGCCCACTCTACCTTAATAATAAAAACAACAAGAATGTGCAATGGGGACACCGTGTATCTGTGAGAAGGGGAATTTAAATCCACAATGGGCTCTAGCTTAACCCCACAGTGGTACTGCAGAGCCATGACTTAGTTTTACATACATAACCAATGTGCAGTTGCTCATCACCAACTGATTTCAGTCGTACAGACCAGGCTTCCCATGAAGCTTACGAAGCTTGGGATACTGAATACCAGTTGGGGACCCCCACCGAGAGACAGTATGCGGAGGCAAAACAATTATCACAATGGAAGCTGGTATTATATTAGGAACAAGAACAGGTACTTATCCTATGTGGACAAAAAGTTATTCTTTCTCATTAAGGCAAAAGGGAGACTTGCTGCTGAGAAGAACAATGTATTTTAACTCCAGGATCCTCAGTTGTCTCTCTCTGTCTTCCCCTCTAGGGGTTGACGCGACTCTGTCAATGTAAAAAAATAAATAAAGATTAACAGACTCTCTATTGTGACATTTCATCCAATGTCTGGCTGTAGGGTAACTCAATCCCCATTTCTGACTGCTCTTAAATGTTCCAGGATTCTCTTTTTGATTGGGAAAATTGTACTCCCCACATACAAAAGATTGCAAGGACAAACAATGACATAACACAAAAGTCACTATTGCAATTCATACATTTATTGATTTCTCCAGTTTTTCCTATTGGCAATGGAAATGTTTTCCTGTTTTTGCTGCTTTTGCATGCTTTATACTTACAACATTTAAAGAAGTCCTTTTGTTGCTATAACCACCCATCCTCCATCCTATTTAGTGGTACCCACGTAACTATTCACTAGCATTTTCTTTTTTTTTAAGTTCAAGAAAATTTTATTTGGTGGTAACAAAAGAAAGAACCAGGTGTCAAAACAAAGTACAATGGGATATCAACCTAAAGACTCTAAGTAGAATAAAATAATCATACAAATGCAGGCAGTAGAAGAGAAGAAATCTGGGTACAAGATAAAAAAAAAGGAAAGGAGAAAACACGTTAAGCATAAAATATGAGAAGCATGATAACATTGGAAAGGATTAAAAAAGTGGTACAATGGAGGATAAGTGGAATGTATCGAGCTGTCAAGGAGGTTTAGGAATTTCCTGTTGTGGAGGCGGAGGGTGAAACAAGCGTTTACTACATGAGTCCAAGTAAAGCGTGACGGGAGTCCATAAGTCCACGCGTTTAGTAGCCATACATGCCGGAAAAACATGAGCAGTGTCAAGTCTATGGTTGTGGCAAACATTAAACCACCACGCCTTGAAAGAAATTTTGGAGAAGTCTTTCCAGTTGACCGTTATTTGTTGAAAGGCAGCGGCAAGTAATAGGTCAACGATCTGAGGTTTTAGATCAACGTTGTCCCAGCAAGGGGAGAGGCTACCCATGAAAACATGTGTGTGAGAAAAAGGGATAGAAGTGTGGAAAATTAAATTAATTTGAGCCCAAACCTGTAACCAAAAACTACGAACATGAGTGCATAAAAATAACATGTGAAATAAATTAGCTTGTGGTGATGAACAAGACCAGCATGCGTGGGCAGTGTTAGGAAAGCGTTTGTGAAGGTCAAGGGGTCTGAAGAGGAGTCTATTGTAAATAAAAAACAGAGTCTGCGTGAGGGTTGCTGCTCTTGAAGATTTGCAAAGCTTGGTCCAGATTTTGTCACAGAAGGAAACTGACCAGGAGACAGACAAATCATGCTCCCAGGAATCTTCCACCTTAGATTTAGGTCTTGGAGTCTCACCAGCGTGGAGGTACTTGTAAATAGCAGCAGCCTTTGGTGTAGTGCGTAAAAAGGAATGAAGGGAGGAAGTGAGGGTGGATGAAGCAGGAGGAGGGCAGGGCTGAGAAAGGTCATTGTATTTCGTTAAGACTGTAATTTTGAGCAATTGATATTTGCGTGCAAAGGAAGTGGGTAAGTCATATAGGGAGCGAAGGATGTCAAAAGATAAGAAAGAGGAGTGAGAAAAGAGTTGGGAAATCCACTGCAGACCTCGAGTATGCCAAGGTTTCCAAAAAAAGGGTCTGTTGCGGATGAGTAAGGAAGTGTTATGCCATATGGGGGAGGAGAGGAAATCAGCAATGGTTGTGGGAGGTGAGTGAGTGGAAGATAGGAGTAATTTAGTAGTGAACTTATGAATCGGAGTAGAGATAGAAGCAGGTTTGCGAGAGAAGGAAAGGTATTCAGCAAAGGAGAAGGGGGAGAGAAGGAGGCGTTCAAATTTAGCCCATAGAGGACATGGGGTATCAGCCAAAAAGAGGCTTGCCGCAATTGGAACGCCTTATGGTAAGCTGGGAAGTCGGGAAAGTTAGCCCCACCTTCTGATTTAGGACGAATCAAGCGTGCTAGAGACATTCGTGGTTTCTTTTTTTGCCAAAGAAAGGACGTTAGAGTAGAATTGATCCGTTTGAAAAATTTGGAGGGGACAGGGACCGGAATATTGGAGAGGGTGTAAAGGACAATGGGGGACAACATCATTTTAATAGTGTCGAGGCGACCCCACCAGGATAGGTAAAGAGGATGCCACTTGGATGTAAGATCCGTTAATTTTTGAATGCATTTGGACATGCACAAGGAAACAGTGTCTGGGATGGTAGGGGTAATGTGCATTCCAAGGTACTTGATATTGGAGGGTTTCCACGTGAAATTAGAGGCGGCAAAATCGGGTTTGAATGTGAATTTAGTTAAGGGGAGGATCTCACATTTATCGTTATTGAGTTTATAGCCAGATATTTGGGAATATGCGTGGACTTCAGTGAGAAAGGCGGGAATTGAAACAGAGGGGTTGGAAATGAATAGCAAAATGTCATCCGCATAAGCGGCTAGTTTGATGTGGGAATCTGACAGTTGGAAACCTTGGATGGAGGGGTTTTGACGGAGCTTGGAGAGGAAGGGTTCTAAGGCCAAATTAAAGAGAAAGGGGGATAGGGGGCAGCCTTGGCGAACACCTCTTTTTAAGTCAAAAAAAGAGGATATTTGACCATTGGCACAAACCGCTGCACGTGGGTTAGAATAAAGTAGCGAAATTAAGGATATAAAAACAGGACCGAAACCAAACCAACGGAGGGTGTGAAATAGATAGGTCCATTCGACCCTATCAAACGCCTTTTCAGCATCCAGGGCAATGGCCGCAAGGGGATGGGGTAAAAGGCGAGATTTAGAGAGAACGTTGAAAAGGAGTCTGGTGTTATCAGTGATAAAGCGACCTTTGACAAAGCCCGACTGTTCCTCACCCAAGAGATCTGGAAGAAGAAGATCGAGACGTGCCGCAAGAGACAAATATTTTATAGTCAATATTGACCAGAGAAATTGGCCTGTAATTTTTGCAGTGTTGAGGATCCTTCCCCTCCTTGGGTATGAGGCAAATATGAGCATCTGAAAAGGAGCCTGAGGAGGAACCCAAGGAGAGGAAAGTGCCAATAAGGGAATGGAGTCTGGGAATAAGAAGCTTTGAAAAGTGGAGAAAAAATTCTACTGTGAAGCCGTCCGGCCCAGGAGCTTTATCTTTTTGGAGGGTTTGAAGTGCTTTGAGTAGTTCTTGTTGAGAGATGTCAAATTCTAAGTGAGAAAGGTCAAGTGGAAAGTGAGGTGGTTTTTGAATAGTGGAGAAAAATGCGTCTAGAGAGTGAGAAGAAGGCTGAGTTTCAGAAGAGTATAGGGTCTTGTAAAAGGTAGAGAATTCAGTGAGGATGTCTGCGTCTGTGTGTTTAAGATTCGAATTGGTGTTGTAGATTGATTCAATGTTTAATTTATTGTGTTTAACCTTTAGATAATTAGCTAAGATCTTGCCAGCCTTATTTTTGCCCCCATAGAACTTGGCACTTGATTTTAATAAATACAAGGATGCATCATCCGTAGATTTTTTGTTGAATTTCATTTTAGCACTAACCAAAGCGGTTAGAGTTTGCTGTGAACGGGAAGTAAAATAAGAATGCTCCAATTTCTTAATATCCAAAAGGATAGCCTTAGTGAAGTCGCGAGCAGCTCTACGTTTTTTAGCAACAAAGCCAATGATGAAATCTCTTGCCGCCGCTTTAAAGGCATCCCAGATGGTGTGCTTGGGGACAGGGGAATTGTCGTTTAAGGAGAAAAATTCATGGGAGAAGGAAGTGAAGGAGGTAGTAAATTTAGGGTCTAGAAGGAGAGAGTTGTTGAAACGCCAACGTTTAGGCCCTACTGATTTGGGTAAGATGTCCAATTGAACTAATGTGGGGGCATGGTCAGATAGTAAAATTGGACCTATTTCTGCATGGGTGAGGGTTTGGACAATGTTGTGGGTAACAAAAATGTAATCGATTCGGGATTGGGAATGATGGCATGGAGAATAAAAAGTAAATTCCTGAAGTTCTGGGTTACAGAGACGCCAAGCGTCAGTGAGTTTATGTTGGGAAATAGTTTGAAAGAAGGATTTATGAGATTTGTTGGGGATGAAGTGCGCCTTGGAGTTTCTATCTAGAAAGGGGTCTAGGGGCTGATTGCAATCACCTGCCAGTATGAAATTATCATCAATAAATCTGGTAATGTGCTGGGAGAATGAATGCCAAAAAGTGGGATCACCAGTGGTAGGGGCATAAACATTTAGAAGAGAAATTGGAACATTCTTGATAGAAAGTTTAGCATACGTCCATCGGCCATCAGCATCCGATTCCTGAGCGAGCAGGGAATGAGAAAGAGCTTTATGACATAAAATGGCCACACCATTACTTTTGCCATCCCCAGGAGAATAGTAGACATCACCCACCCAGCTTCTTTTCAATTTAACAGATTCTTCAGCAGATAAATGGGTTTCTTGTAAAAAAGCAATGTCCACATTCAAACGTGAAAGGTGAGATAAAATTCTTTGCCGTTTGATGGGAGAGTTGATGCCCTTAACATTCCATGTGATTACTTTCAGAGACATACCATATCAGAAATGAGGAAAAAATCAGAGGAAAAAAAGAAGTGCGAAAGAGACCCAGGGGGGTAGAAGAACCAAGGAAAATATGAGAGTCGATAAAAGGTAATGCTGTATAATAGTGAGCAAGAGGATGAGGAAAGAGGAAGTAGGTTGAGGGAGAGAAAAATAGAAGCAATTGATATGAGAAATATGAGAAGATAGTCCAAGAAAAAGTAAGGATGATGAGAAGAAATCGGTAGTAGAAGGGTAGTCGAAAAACAAGAGAGGAAGACACCTGTGAAACAAGGGAAATTGATGAACTTAAAAGTGAGAAAGATACAAGAAGGAAAGCGAACAATCGGGAGGAAACGGAGAACATACTTACGGAGGGTTGATCACCAGGGGGAGGATACGAGAGAGAATGGATGAGGGGGGAGCGCCAGGCAGAGGAAGCAAACGTCCAATGCAAACGAACCAACAAGTCGGGGGAAAGACGCCATACGTATTGTAAAACCTGCAAGGAAAAGGGAGGAAAAACAATAATGAGTGAGACGAATGAAAGAAGATGAGAACAAAACGACAATAAATTATAAGAAGGTGTATGAAAAATAGTAGTGAGCAGTGCTTAACCAACCAACAGGGGTACAAGAAAAATGACGGAGAGTGAGGGGGAGAACATAAAAACTGAGGTCGCTGAAGAACGTGGTAGAAACAAACAGTAATATAGTCAACAATGCACAATAAACATGCAGAATAATTGAATCTTCAATGCTGCGTCACGCAGAAATCATGGCGGGAAAGCTGACGGAGAGCTGGAAAAGTCCATGTCAGAAGCTTGAGTTGCGTTCAAAAAACTCCGGAGACGAACAGGATCCTCGTAAGTCGTTGTCTTGTTGTTGTAAGTCACTCTAAATAGGCAAGGGTGGAAAAGGCCGTATCTGGCTCCAATGGCACGAAGTTCTGGTCACATATCCACTGGCTGTGGCTCTTGCGTAATCCTGCGCAAAGAAGAGGTTGGAGCCCGACCATTGCAAACGAGGTGAGGCACGGGCCGCTGATATAACTTTGAGTAGGTCAGTATATTCTAAGAAGTACATGATGACACCTCTTGGCCGTGAAGAGGGGGAAGAAGTAGTGGGAAGGCGACCTAGCCTGTGTGCACGCTGGATGTTAAGCGTTGTGCCTTCAGGCAGATGAAGAAGCTTGGGTAGAAATGAT
This sequence comes from Lissotriton vulgaris, assembly GCF_964263255.1. Classification (NCBI taxonomy): domain Eukaryota; kingdom Metazoa; phylum Chordata; class Amphibia; order Caudata; family Salamandridae; genus Lissotriton; species Lissotriton vulgaris. Next base: position 1,136,979,787 of record NC_141697.1, read on the forward strand.
TTGAAAAAGGCAATAGGGTCGGTCCCCTCACAGTTCTCCGCCAGGCCGTAGAGTCTAAGGTTATTGCGCCTGTTTCGGTTTTCCAATTCTTCAACTTGTTTTTGGAGAGACGAAATCTGAGACTGCATATGTGATACTTTAGAAGATGATTCTTGAAGAGATGTGAGAGACTGCTCTACAGTGGTTACTCTGGCATCCATCTGAGACCAATTGTCAGTGAGAACCTGCAATTTAGAGTTAGTCTCTTCCATGAATGGCTTAAGGGCACGAATCTCTTCCAGTAATAACTCCATGGAGACAGCCGAGGAGGATCCAGTCGGTGACGGAGGGTCTTTTTTGAGGCGTTTCGAGGTCACTTTCCCTGGAGGTTGAACAGGCCGTTCCGTACTTGACTGTGACATCTGGGTGTCGAGCTCTTGGGAGGCCTCAAGGTGCGCCAATGCAGAGAAGACTTTCGAATTTTTGATGAACACACGGCGCGGAGCCTTGGGAGTGCGAGTGATTGCCCCCCGGTTCCATAAAAAGAGTTATTGTAGGGATGAAGAAAGTCTGATAATAAGCAGTGCGTGCCCGTTAATATTCCAAAATAAGGTTAGGAATTCTTGAGTGAAGAAAGGTGCGCGGAATGCAGGTTGTGTGAGGAGAGCTCAGTGTCACAAAATGGCCGCCGATATCATACTGTCTCAAAACGCGAATAAAACTCACAGAAAAGCAGCGTTCTTCAAATGCATGCAGCAGTGTTGCATAGCTGAAGGTAGTGGCTCACCGGGAACAGTTGGATTAAAGTGAAGCTTCGTGGTAGGCAAGCATGATCTGCGATCGGATGCTCCGTAGTGTTCGCTGTGAGGAAGCAAAATGGCGGTCGCGCCGATCAGAGAGTCGCGTCCGCCAAAAAGTTGAAGAAAACGGGCATTCCGCCGCTCAGGTGCTGCTTCATTTAGGAACACAATGTTGTCCCTGAATTCCGGTTAGGGAAAATGAGGTTTGCAGGCGCCGGGAGTTGAGGAAAAGCAGCGAAGTCCCCTGCCGACCCGGAGCGCTCACATCAGAGCTGCCGTCCTCGCCGGGCGCCAAGCCACGCCCCCCACTAGTATTTTCTTTAAGGAGCTGGATTTCTGATATGTGACTAAGGGATGTGAGGTGACATGTGCCCCTATTATAGGTTCATTCCTAACCATGGGCCACTGCTTATGTGGACATTAGTTGGTTTGGCCAGAGAGTGTTAAAGTTGCAGCAATTGATTCCATTGATTGAAAGCATTAGGAAAGCCCAGGTCTCTGTCAATCCCACTCTTTCTAGCAAACTCTCTTTCCCAGAACTCAAAGCTATGACCTACAATCAAACAATCAATCAATCAGGGACTTGTAAAGCGCGCTACTCACCCGTAAGGGTCTCAAGGCATTGGGGGGGGAGGGGGGGGGGAGAACCGCTACTGCTCGAAGAGCCAGGTCTTGAGCTGTTTCCTGAAGGAGAGATGGTCCTGAGTCAGTCATAGGTGGATGGGGAGGGAGTTCCATGTCTTGGCTGCCAGGTAGGAGAAGGATCTTCCTCCGGCAGTGGTTCTACGAATGCGTGGGACGGTGGCGAGGGCGAGGCTGGCGGAGCGGAGCTGGCGGGTTGGTGTATAGAATGTGAGGCGGTTGTTGAGGTATTTGGGTCCCATGTCGTGGAGAGCCTTGTGTGCGTGGGTGAGGAGTCTGAACGTGATCCTCTTTCTGATGGGGAGCCAGTGCAGGTTTCTCAGCTGGGGCGAGATGTGGCTGTGGCGGGGGATGTCCAGTATGAGTCGCGCAGAGGCGTTCTGTATGTGCTGGAGTCTTTTCTGTAGTTTGGCTGTGGTTCCAGCCTAGAGGGTGTTTCCGTAGTCCAATCGGCTGGTGACGAGGGCCTGGGTGACCGTCTTCCTGGTGTCGGTGGGAATCCACCAGAAGATCTTTCAGAGCATGCGCAGGGTGTTGAAACAGGATGACGAGACAGCTTTGACTTGCTTGGTCATCGTGAGGGAAGAGTCCAGGCTGAAGCCCAGATTGCGTGCGTGGTCCGTTGGCTTGGGGGCGGTGCCCATGCCAGGCGGTCACCAGGAGTCGTCTCAGGGGGAGGGGATGTTCCCAGGTTGAGGACTTCTGTCTTGCCTGAGTTCAGTTTCAGCCAGCTGAGCTTCATCCATTCTGCGACGTCATCCATTCCTTCCTGGAGGCTGGCTTTAGCGGTGGCGGGGACGTTGGTGAGGGAAAGGATCAGCTGTTGGCGTGCGATGGCTGCGAGGGGCTCATGTAGACGTTGAAGAGAGTGGGGCTGAGCGAGGATCCTTGCGGGACACTGCAGATGATCTCGGTGGCCGCGGACCGGAACGGGGGAGGCGGACTCTCTGGGTTCTACCGGCGAGGAACCAGATGATCCACTCCAAGGCCTTTCCTTGGATTCCGATGTTGCTGAGGCGCTGTATCAGGGTGCGGTGGCATACGGTGTCGAAGGCTGCTGAGAAGTCCAGGAGGTTGAGGGCAGCTGTTTCCCTGTTGTCGAGCAGGGACCTGATGTCGTCGATAGCTGCGATGAGGGCGGTCTCGGTGCTGTGGTTTGCTCGGAAACTGGACGGCGAATGGTTGAGGGATCCGTTTGTCTCAAGGAAGGCGGAGAGTTGTTTGTTGACGGTCTTCTCGATGACTTTGGCCGGAAAAGGGAGGATCGAGATGGGGCGGAAGTTCTTGAGATCCATGGGGTCCGCGTTGGGTTTCTTCAGGAGGGTGCTGAGCTCGGTGTGTTTCCAGCTCTCCGGGAAGGTGGCGGAAGCGAAGGAGCTGTTAATGATGTCCCGGAGTTGGGGTGCGATGATGGAGTCGGCTTTGTTGAGGATGTGGTGTGGGCAGGGGTCGGTTGGGGAGCCGGCGTGGATGGTGTTCATCGTTCGGGTGGTGTCTTCGGTGCTGGCCGAGGTCCAGGTGCGGAGGATGGTGGTGGGGGGCGCTGGATCAGTGGTAGGGTGCGTGGTCTGTGTGCCAAAGCTGTTGTGTATGTCGGTGATCTTGCGGTGAAAGAACGAGGCGAGTGAGTCGCAGAGGTCTTGCAAGGGTATGATGTTGTTGTTGCAGGCGCTGGGGCTGGAGATCTCTTTAACAATGCTGAAGAGTTCCTTGCTGTTGTGGGAGCTGTTGTCCAGTCGTTCTTTGAATATGGTCCTTTTGGTGGTACAGATCAGCAGGTGGTGTTTGCGGGTCGCGTTCTTAAGGGCTGTCATGTTTTCTGTTGTCTGGTTGTGGCGCCAGGCTTTCTCGAGGGTGCAGCAGGTTTTCTTGGAGTTTTTGAGGACGTTGGTGAACCAAGAGGCTTTCTTGCTGCCGTGTCTGCTGGGGGGGTTCTTCAGTGGTACAAGGTCATCGGCGCAGTTGGTGAGCCACTGTGTGAGGTTGCAGGCTGCTTCGTTGGGGTCCGTCGTGTAGGTGGGAGGGTTCTGGCTGAGGGAGGTGGGGAGCTGGTCGGAGGTGATCTTGCTCCAGCTTCTGCGGTGAACCTGTTGTGGGTGGGTTGTGGTTCTCCTGAAGTTGAAGTGGACCCAGCTGTGATCTGTCCAGTGTAGTCCGGTGGAGTGACTGAAGGAGATGTGCTTGCTGGCGGAGAAGACGGGGTCAAGCGTGTGGCCGGCGTTGTGGGTGGGGGTGTTCACCAGTTGCTTATATAACCATTTTTAAGGATGGAGCAGTAGCACACAGGAGAAGGCTGAAGAAGGCTGCAGCTGAATAAGGCAGTTTTCCAAAAGAATTCCGTTATAGGAGACCCGAGCAAGTAAGATTTAAAAGCCCACATTTGAATGGATGCTGTAATTATGGTAGTGACTATAACTTGGTTGTGGTATAAATTTAAAGAAAGTATATGTCTGATTGGCTATGTGAGATAAGTTTGAAAATACATGCAGTCAATCACACCTGCTGTCTTGGGTGTTGAGCACCATGAATTTCTTTGTGGATCCGCAAATCTCACCCAAACTCACTCCCGAACTGGGCTCTCTTTAGATGGTCTCAAAAAAAAGGTTACGAAATGTGACCATTCAGAAGCGATGTATGATTAATAATGAAATTAAATTAAATGAAGGCAGTGTTTCTATTTGTTTACACCCACTGTAACCCTGAAATCGAAACTTGAATAGGTTGCCATTGATGGTTGCCTTGTATGAGAGTGGCATGCCATTCTATGCTAAGCTTTTGTGTGCTTCCTGGAGACAAGTTTGAGAACCGGATACTGAAAAGATAAATACTGACCAGCAATCATATTTCACAGTTATGTGAATTAACCTAATGCATAAAAAAAATGCTGTTACATAAGGAGTGAGTGTGAGTAATGTGGAGGAAAGTGAGCAGGATGTTTGAGAAAACTAAAAGGAAATGTTGAAAGTGAGTAGAAGATAACATTAAGTAAAGTGTACTGGTGAGGAACTATAAATACAAAGTGGTGAAGAAAAACACAGAGGTATACATCAATGTAGGAAGTGACACAAGGAGTGAAATGCTAGTGTATGTTGTGAGATAACAAGGCATTTTATTGTGTATGCAGTTATGCAATTAAATATATAGAGATATGTAGATTAAGATGAGCTGGTTCACACTGATGCTTTTGCTAAGAGAACAAGGTTTAGGTAAATCTATTTAATTTTCACGCATAATGTAATAGCTATGCATATAGTGACAAATGAAAGGGTACTATGATGCATAGATTTGGATAGTGATAAAGAAACTGATGTGTACCTCTTTCCCCATACACATTCAGTGCTCCTTTATTCCCATACTTATACAGACACTGTTATACCCATTTACATATGGATACAGAAACTCTGACGTCCTCTCATATACCCACAAAGAGACTCTGACACCCTCTCACATACCCATATATACTCTGGCACGTACCCATTCAGAGCTCCTTTATTCCTTTCCACATACCCATACAGACAGTGTGACACCCATTCACATAATCATACAGAGAGTCAAACCTTCTCAACTACCCTTAAAGAGCCTCTCACATCCTCTCACATGGCCTTGTAGATACCCTTATGCCCATTGGCATACCCATACAGAGATTCTCACACCTTCTCACATACGCAAACATAGACTGTCACACCCTCTCACATATCCATATAAATAATGTCATAAGCCTTCTCATACCCATACAGTGATTCTTCTATCTTGTCAGACACTTATGTAGACACCCTTATAGCCATTAACATATGCATAGAGAGACTCTCACACCTTCTCACATACCCACAGATAGACTGTCACACCCTCTCACGTACCCATACAGATAGTATCATAACCATTCACATACTCATACACAGTGTCAGATACTTTCACTTACCCATTTAGAAACCCTTATACCCATTCACAAAATTATACAGACACCCAGACCCTCTCACAACCCATCCATGATAGCAGCCTTTGACTGCGTAAACCATGCTAAACTATGGATTATTTTAAGTGAGCTGGGTATAGAGCTTCCTGTGCTAAACTTCTTGCGAGAATTGTATACAAATGCAGCGACAAGGTTTCGATTTGGAATAAGAGGGGAACTCACAGCCTCACTTAGAGTGGAGAGAGGGGTAAGACAGGGCTGCATCCTGGCGCCCTTCCTTTTCTCACTTTACCCCAATGGCCTAGAACAGGCCATGTTGGACGGGTGCCAGGACCTTTCCTGCATGAAAAAACGTCCAATTCCTGCTCTGCTCTATGCGGATGATGCCGTGATCATAGCACAAACCCCTCTCGAACTCCAACGTGCTCTTAGCAGGTATAATGGCTATATGGCCAACCTAGATTTAAGGATTAATATTAAAAAAAACTTTTGTTATGTCTTCTGGGTCAAGCCACAAGAAAATGAGGAGCGTTTTTATAGAAAAAACGAAGTTGGAAAATACAACCACGTATCCATATCTTGGAATTTTCTTTGATGACAAGTGCCCTTGGAGGCAAGAAAACTGATGTTTATGAGGGCCACCACTGCGTTAGTTAATTTTGCACACAGGCTGGGTAAAAGGCCACCTGTAGAGAGGATCCAAATCTACCGAGCCAAATGTGTTAGTGCGGTGTTGTGAGGGGTTACGGAATAGTAGATGCCCTTCAAAAGGTAGAGAATAGTTTATTGAGATTTCTGCTTGTGGTGCCGCTTGGTACTCCTACCTTTAGCTCCCATCTGGAATTGGGTTGGCAATACGTCACCGATTTGGTGAAACTTCAACCGATCCTTTTGTGGCATTGAATTTGGTCCTCCCCTAACTTAGTGCCCTATTAGGATGGCGGACGGACCTGCGTCCGTCAGCCACCCCAGAGGAGGAGGGACCGTCCGCAGGGGCAGCGGCGGTCCCTCCTTGCAGATTTGGATGTGACCGCCACCCTGGCGGTCACATCCTGTATGTTTAACATTGAGGCGGGTGCTGCTTGAAGCAGCACCCGCCGCAATGTTAAAAATGCATGCTTCGCATTTGCATGCACAAACCGGCAGGCACCCCGCGGTACCTGCCACTTTGTGCATGCAAATGCAGGGGGGTACCATAGGTACCCCCCATGTGCACCCCCCACCCCCGTCACCCTGGGGGCCCGCAACGGGCCCCCAAAGAAATCACCGTATGCCTTTCCACGGCGGAGAAGCCACCGCGGAAAGGCATCTATTCACCCCATCCTAATATGGCTGGCTGTGTCTGTTAGACACCGCCTCTATATTAGAGCTTTTCTGCAGCGGTCATAAGGCGACCGCGGCGGAAAAGCGGTGGACGCTCTTCCTGACCCCCAGTCATCCTAATCTGGCGGGGGTACTTGGAAGGCTCTGCAGCAGTTTTTCTGCATCCTCCGGGCCGGCGGGCACTTCCGCCGGCCCGGAGGGCACTTCCGCCGGCCCGGAGGATGCGGAAAAACCGCAATTCTAATGACCCCCTTAGTTTTTTTTTTGTTTTTTTTTTGATAATCAACATTATTCAGTATTTTAAAATAGCAAAGACAATTCATTAGCAGCAGCTCACAAATCAACATGTACAATGGGTCAAAATCAGCAGTGCATATGGGTAAGGTCAATCCACTCCAGTCCAACATTACAGCTGGTGTGGCAATATTATCAACTCTTAAAACAGTTTGTGTACCTGGGTTCACAGCGGGATCATGTTGAACCACTTCCCCCATATTTTAGGAAACAGTTCGGGAGAACCCCGGGATTCAAATAGACCTCTTCTTGGGCACCAGACCAGTCCACCCCCCTCCTCCATCCCCCCACTGTGGGTGCCACAGTGCATGACCAGTGTTGCACTACGTCCAACTTAGTTTTTAACAGAGAGCTTCTGAATGACTGCCTCTCCTTTAAAAATTCAGATAGGATAGGCTGGCTCTTATATGTCAAAAACTTTTTGCTTAGATCTGGGTTTGGCAAGGTATTATCACAAGCCTCTACTGATTCAAGAGATCTCTAGAAAAAAACTTAAGAAATTATGTTTGTCACACTTGGAAGAATTGCGACAGACCACTAAGTCATCTAAAAGCTCAGTTCAACACATTCTCCTAGTACAAACTACCCTGACCATTCATCCCTACTTGACATTAATTCTGAGCGGTTACAATAGGTTTGTGCTCACTCGCCTTAGAATGAACACATTCCATCGCTTGATTACTTTTCCTAAAGCTAACGACTGGTCACACTCATTATCATTTTATCCTTGTGATGAAATATCCACACAGTCTACGATGCACGTGGTCCTCTTCTGCAAATTCTATCATGAACCAAGGAAACAATAGGTGAAACCGTTATTAAAAATTCTGGGTCTGCGACAATGTCGCCCTGCTTTCCTTGTGATTCAATATTTGGAAAATGAGTGCTTCTCAAAGAATATAGCCAGATTTCGGAAACTTTGCACAAAGCACAGGCCAAACTTAGAACAGGACCGCTGAAGCACTCAGGGTGCAATGAATTTTACTGTCTGCTATTCTCTTAGACACTAATGATTTGCTGATATTCTTTTCTTTTGTCTTGATTCTGTACTTTTTGTAATCTTTGCTGGTATGTATTGCCATAGACAAAATAATAATCTTGTTTTAACTTATTTGTTATATTTTAAAAATGAAATTGTAGTTATGTCTTTTAACTGTCTCTTTTTAAATGAACTTTTATGGTTTTTGTACTCCTAAAAACCGAATAAAAGAATTTGAATTGATTGACACACCCTCTCACATACCCATATATCTCCTCTTCCCCTTTGAAACTCTCACCGCTGAACTAAAGAACTCCTTTTCTGCAGGCATGAAGGCCGGTGCACAGTGGATGTCTACCAACTATCTACAATGCAACGTTAGCAAAACTGAAGTTATGCTATTCGGTGAGGCCAAATTTCTATGGACCCCGGACTGGTGGCCTTCCGATCTTGGCACGGTCCCAGAACCTAAACAGGTCGTGAAAAACCTGGGGATCTGCCTTGATCAGGATCTGTCACTAAGACAACACAGTAACTTTGTTGCAGGCTCATGCTTTCATATCATCAGCATGTTGCGAAAAATTTTCCCTTTATTGCCAGACACTTTCAGGAAGACCCTAGTGCAAGCCCTTGTTCTGAGCCGTATTGACTACTGCAATGGCCTGCTTCTATCTGCCAACGAGGGAGTGTTGGCTAGACTCCAGGTAGTCCAGAACACGGCGGCTCGACTCATCCTGAATGCCCCTCCTAGAACAGCATCCAAACCTGATTTTTTTCCTGCCTCCCTGGGACGGAGAGGCCCTTCATGATCTGGTTTGCTGAATGATTGAAAGACCCAAAGGCAACAAGAACCTCCTCAGGAGAATGGTCAACCATGAGCAGTAGGTCCATAAGCTGGCTAAGGTTAGCGCTAACTAAGAACTTGAACAACACAGGAATCCAAATGTTGCGCCACCTAATTCTAAGCCCCTTATCTTTAGTGCTCTGGCCTATCAAACCTGAATTCCTTGCACTAACTTCTCCCAGTGAAATTGGTAGTTTGAACATTATGGGCTTATGATCGCTATAACAAGTATGCATTACATTTCCTGATAGGACCCTCACTCCCATTGACCATAAGAGGAATACATTATTGATTATTGTTCTCTCTCCCCATCCTATAAAGGTGGGTTTATGACTAAAATCTTGCCCTGCGAATGATCCTAGGTCAATTGAGTATGTCTGGCATATGGCTCTTATCATCCTCCAACTTCTTTCATCAACCTCTGTAGGGTCTATGGGCTATGCTTCCCTCTCAAATGGGTTCTCATATAGGGAGGGCTGACCTAACCTAGCGTTAGTCAACATCAAGTACAATGTTAAAATTCTGCAACATAGGAAGTGCCCTGTTTTCCAAACTAGTCAGCAAACTAAATAGTGCTGTAATTTCACATCCCATCTTTATCACGAATGAAAAAATAATTATCATAAAGATGTTAATATTTTATGAAACCACGACCCATAAAATCTGGATCCTCCCATGTCTAACAGGGACAAATGTGGTTTTAAACAATTTAAACAATACACGGCTCGCGATAACCAATACACCTTTTGCAGGTACATAGAGGCACTCATACCTTTCCACAGTAAATGGCTTGAGAGCCCAAGTTTCTTGCAGTAATATTCCATCATATGGTTTGATCAAATGTAACCATTCAGGATCCATTGCCATAGATACAACTCCTGAAACATTTCAATTAGCAACTTTAGGGGCTGAATAACCAGTTGTTTATGATTCGATGCTAACAATATCTACTAATAATACTGGTAACAGTGACTTCTCCCCCTTGTTACTTTCAACGAGAGCAGCATGCATTTCAGGGAGTCAATCACTGCTATTAAGACTAGCCAGTGGAAGGTACCTATTGGCAGTAGGGACGGGAAGGTTATTTGGAATACCAAGTGGGAAGGTTTGGCTATTACTGCTTGTGGGCCGCAAATATTTATAAAAAGATCAATATGATTTGATTACGAATCTCGTCAACATTTAGTTGCCGATATTGGGAGCTGTATATTAGCTGCCTCGCCAGCAGAATGTATCTGCAGTTAACAACAATACAATCCCCAGCTTGCTGTTTTCTACCTGGTACCACCCACCCCACCCTTCTGGTAAATAGAATCTCCCTATGCTCCCTCACGTGAAATTGGGCATTTTACAAAGCCTGTGGAAAACTTTGTTACATAGTTTGAGAGTAGATTCCTTGGAAGATAAGGGTAGATCAGGGACCCCTGTCAGAACTACTAGTACATGCAGGCAGCAGTCAGGTGGTAAATTTAATGTAGGCAAGGTTGCTCTCTTCTGGGTGCAGATACCTAAGCATTTCTTATCCCTCCTACTATTCCTTGTTTCTCCACCTGCACGCAAATTTACTGGTGCTGACGCACTGCTGCCCAGAGGGGAAATGAGAAGGCCAGACAACTGGGCATTACTTGCCCCTGTATTTTGTACAAGAGGCTTTGAGTTAGCATTTAGGCAATGGAATTCATCAGCGCTAAGAATTCTTGGGTATGCTGGCTCTGGCGACATCCCGGAATCACTATCACTAGGATGACCAAGAGTAAGATCTAATTTTGTAGACAAAGTACTAAGCATTGTTTCTATGTTGCATACTTTACTATACAAAAGAGATAAACATTTGTCAATTAGTTATTTAAATGTTCCCTCCTCCACGTCCCAATTAATAAGTCGATGTCCTTGGGCAGTTCCTTTTACCTATCATTTCACGCGCTCAGTTTTCCAGCTGGTGGTCACTTACTTTCACATTTCTTTGTAGTGGCTGGGGCACAGTCACTATCATTTTAGCGCTCTTCCCTACTATTCACCATATAGTCTACTTCAGGTGCACATGTGAAAATTGTTAGCACCACAGTGGAAACACAATTATTCCTTGAAATGTTACTGGGCTTTATAGCCTCTACAGGAGGATGTTCGTCTCCCTCGCCCAAGTTTAAACAGCACTCAACTAGATCTATTTCTTTGGATATGTTCCCCACCACACGTGCCAGATAGGTATCCAGAGTGTTCACAGGGTGGGGTAAAGTAGGCTAACCTCGCCCTTAACCATTTCCTTTCCCCTGGCCCTTTTTGTGCTTACTCATTGTAAGTGCCTTCTCAAATTGAAATACAAATCCAAAAAACCACGGGGTGGCCCAGCCTCCTCCAGGTGATAACGGGTGCAGGATGGGCCTGCCCTTGGCCCAGGGTTCACCTGGACATGGCCCACATGCATCCCACACCTCAGGAGTCTTCTCAACACTTTAAGCACTTCAGCAACAGGAGACAGCTGTTGACAATCCCCTCCTCTCAGGGCAAGGGACTCTGGTATGTGGAGTCCTCTAGTGTTAAAACACTTTCAGGTGCCCAGCACACTGCATCCCGCACCACAGGAGTCTTCTCAGTGCGTTAAGTTCATCGTCAGCAAGAGGCGACTGTTGACAGGCCCCTCCTCTCAGGGCAAGGGGCTCTGGTATGTGGAGTCCTCCTGAGTTAAAATACCTTCAGACCCCCAGCTCTCTACAATGTTAATTTTTTATGGATAATCAGTGTGTAAGATATCATATAGCCTAGCAGGTGTGATATCTTCAAAATGCAGTCTGAAATTTGAACATGTCTTATTCTATTTCGAGTAATAGACTATTTCAGTGTGATATCATTTTTTTATATATATCTTTTTAAATTGGTTGAGAACCTTTAGCAGGAATAACTTGTTTTGTGTTTGCAGTGAGCGTGATGCATTCTATGACTAATTTAAAGAGTAATACTGTGCAGTTCTGTTTTTTTTTCTACAATTTATATGAGTGTGCTTTTTCCCCATGGTCAACTATGATTATTTATACAGTACATTATGTATGATGTACAAGCATAAAAGCTGAGAACAGAAAATGATACGTTACAAAAATATGTGTTTTACAGAGTTACAGTTGTGCACTGCTTGTATATTAATATACATGATTATTTTTCAGTAATTTGAACTTTACTGTGAATTTTTTAAATACATCTTAGTAACATGTTTTTTTGTTTTCTCTCTTTTATAAAAGACCAATGGATTCCTTTTTTGGAGCTGTTTCATTAAGTATTCTTTATATAATTGTTATAAAATGTTTAACTAGACAAAGTAACAGACACTCTACGACTCACTGATGCAGACACTAACACATCCCTGCAAGCACTAATGCATTCACTTATATACTAACCTACTCAGTTATACAGACAATCACACACTAGGATTCACTAATACATACCCTAACACACTGATGGACACACTCATGCATTAATTATCATTCACTCATTCAGTGATACACAGAGACACTGATTCTATAAGTGATATAGAATGTGACATATCCTAGCTCTCCCTAATACATACAGCGACACACCTACGGACACTGTGATGCATTAAGTGACATGCTCACTCACTCAGTCATACACAGAATAACACACCCTAGGTCTCTGTAATAGATACTCTGACACAGCCATGGACACAGTTCTGCATTAGCTGATATTCACTCACTTAGTCCTAGTCACTCTGCACACACCCTGGTTCTCAGTAATTGATACACTGACACACCCATGGACACTCTGATGCATTAACTGACATCCTCAGTCACTGATTGATACACACTCTGATACACCCTAGGTCTCATTAATACATACACTAACACTCCCATGAATACACTGATGCTTTTGCTGATAAAATCACCAACTCACTCATATACACACTGATAAATTATGGGATGAACGAATTCATACACTGACACATCGATGGCCACACCAATCCATTCACTAACAGATTCAAACAGTTAATCATACACACGCTGACACACTATAGGACTACGTGATGCATACACTGATACACCCATGGATTCATTAATGCATTTACTAACACACTTAATTCTACACACCCTGAGACAATCTAGCACTCCCTAATACATGCACTGACACACCCATGTATACACTAATATTTTAACTAACATATGCACACACTCACTTGTACACACGCTGACACACTCTAAGATAAAATGATACATGCACTGATACACCCATGGATTCACTAATGCATCCACTAACACATTCACACACTTACTTCTACACACTCTGAGACAACCTAGTACTCCCTTATACATACATTGACACACCCACAAACACACTGATGCATTAATTGACAAATTTACTCACTCAGTCATACACACTATGACACACCGTAGGTCTCACTAATACATACAATGCACTCATGGACACACTGGTTCATTCTCTAATAAAACCACCAACTCACTCATATACATGCTGAGACACTCTTGGACTAACTGATACATGCACTGACATGCCCTTGGACACACCAACTTCCTAACTTCTGTAAGTACCAAAAGTAGTAAGTTTAGGATTTAGTCTTAAGTCAGTTCTGTGAATCGGGCCCTGAGTCACTCATATACTCACTGCAATGCTCTGGGACTAATTTTTATACATACACTGACATACTCATGGATTCACTAATGCATTTACTAAGACACTCTCACACTTCTACACACCCTCACACAACATATGACTGGCTAAAGTACACTAATATATCCACTGAGAAGCTCTTTAACACACTAATGCACTCACTGAGTTACTGAGACAGGTATTTACACACAAAGAAAGATACTGAATACTAACTGATTCATATACTAATACACCCATACAGACACACGTATACACCATATTTGCAATGAGTAAGTGACACAAAGAACATTAGCTCTTTTTAGATTATTTGGCTATGCTCTAAAAGTAACCTTTTTTGTTAAATTTATTTATTGCATTTTTGTGATGGATTAATGTACTCCAAAAAAACTTAGTGCTACTGAACTATTAAAAAATCAGTTCCATGTCAATGGACATGAAATCAACATCAGAAATAAAGGAATCAAATGTGGATGGTGATGACAAAAAAAGTTAGCAGGGATGAGTATTAACAGCATGTAAATACTCTGCAACAGAGGCTGTGTTTAGTCGAACAGCCATATGACACTGTGAACATCGGGTGGCCATGTCTGCCGAATTGGGGGGGCCAGAGAAGTACACCATTATGGTTTCTGAGGTGGATGGTCCTGCAACAGTCACAGATGAAAGAGAAGATGGGAAGCAGTTTCCTTCTCAGTCAGCATCCTCTGATACGTTTTCTTGTAGATATTCTTGACATGCCTCCACATGGAAGAGGTGTCTTGAATGTACTTGTTTGCTGTTCTGCAAAAAAGTTCTTTGCCACAGAAGTTGCATTTGACAATTTGAGCTGATACTTTATCTCACCTGGTGGTATACTGAAGTATCGCCAGATGTCGCTTTCCTTCCTCCATCGTGCAGACTGTTCTTCATCCTCCTCATTCTCCAGCAGAACAGGATCTTCAGCACAATCACGAGTTGATGCTGCAACCATTGTAAATAATTGTTCACTTTTATTATAGTGAAAACAGCAGACTCACCCAGGTATGTCCTCCTTCCTCAATAAAGTTTGATGTTTTAGATGGGGTTTGATAGAGAAATAAAGGTTTGGTCCATATGTATCCAATCAAATGAGGAGATTCTTCTTTTGGCCAACTACCCCTTCAGTAAGCCCCACACAGTGGGATTGCTAAGAGTTCTTTGGAGGCCACGCCCCTTTCTCTACCACTCTGCAAATGCGACTCCTGTCACACTACTGGTTGGGGGATGAAAAACACTTTACTGCAGAGGGACCTTGGGGGCCAAGAAGCTCTCCTGGTAGTTCATGTAAGTCCTACACAGTTGAATTCCCGAGAGCTGGTTGGAGGCCAAGCCCCTTTCCTCCACCACTCTGAAAATGTGACTGCTAGTTAAAAAAACTTTAGAAAATCACTTAAAAAAAACAAAGGTTACAGGGACTTTATAGTTAGGAATTATCATGTAAAAAAACTTTTGAAATTTACTGAAAGAAACTACAGGTTACATGAACGTTATAGTTAGACTGGCATTTCACTTGTACAAAACCTGTGAAATGTAGCTGTTATAGTTAGCTTGGCTAACTATAACTCACGCCCCCACAATGCACTGTTGATGATGTCACATAATATATCACTCATGACATGGTCAGTGACATTGCTGATGACATCACTGATGACCATCCGGCAAGTTGGTGTCAGTTCGGCCACCCCACATCATAATGTGCCCCTGTATGTGTGTTAGAAGTATGGGTCCAATTACTTCTGCAGAATAATACATCTGATGTGTATATATCAGTGTGAATGCTTCAAAATTCCTACCCAGGTAAATGTGTGTACAGGTAATGTCTATGGTGTCCCTTTAACCACTAAGGCTGCTAAGGCAGTTGACCCATTTCCTTCCTTTTTGGCAGCTTGTAATGCCCTTTTTCAAATCACATGTGGTTCTATGTATACCCTGGTGATAATTCCTCCTAAATTTGTGTTCTACGAAATTATATAGTCGAGATGAAAAGGTTTCAGAACCATCAACACATGCGGACATTATTCATATCCATCCTGCGCCATCTTGATGATCTCCAAAATGGCAGCAGAGAGGACCATGAGGAGTCAGATCTTATAAAGAAGAAAATTAACCTAATCGAGCAAAGGGTCTTTAAACGTTACCATCAGGTATACAGCAGTGTCAAAAAAAGCTGACTGAGATTGGAGGCCTTGTTGTCTCCTAAGAGATTGCCAGAAAGTAAATGGCAGTGGGGATTCAAAATAGATATTGATGCCCACAAGTGCTGGGAGGACATTTGCTGCTGGTTGGATTAAACTGCTGCATATGACAGGCGCAGCTCTTAAGCCATTAGAACCTAAGCATTCAATATATACCCAAAATAATTGTTTCCCCGAAATTAATGTATATAATCTTGCATAGAGGCAAAGAAATATATTTCAAGCATACAATCAATGTGGTAAAACCACTAATACACTCTAGCCATTTTTGGTGATTTTCATTAAATCAGAAAAGTATTGGAGACCCATGGATAGCAGCATGTTGGTGATTATATATACTTACTTTGGAATGTTCATCAATGCATGTGTCATACTTTGTAGTGCAATATGATGATCAGTACACAGTATCATATTGATGTCAATGTATTTTTTACTTCACACAGTTAAAAAGGCATTATGCACTCCTCAAGGTCTGCATGACCAGCTGGAGGTACATAAATATTTAAGTACTGAAAACAAGACTATTTCACTGGCAAATAGCTTGGACAAACAAAGCCATAGCAGGTCTGACTAACAAGTGTTGTAGCACGTTCAGAAATAATATTAGTTGATGATACACAAGGTTAGCACTTGTACAGGGTAGGGTTGGGTGAGCTTTCCATGACCCATGTATAATATCCATTATCACAAAAATGGACATAACATAAAAAGTTTAGTTCAATGCTCAACTGATACATGTATAACATCCATGTTGACTGTGTCAAATTTAGTATACATTTTCATTCACAGATGAACCAATGGCTCCTTATAAATTTGGCTCTATATCCACAAGAGGCAGCAGCAATGCATGCATCGGAAAAGAGGATTCAGGATGGATTAGGAAGACCTTGATTGCTGGGAGGGCACACATCACTAGGGGTCTCCCTCTGAAAAAGATAAGTGCCCATCCAGAGGTCCGCAAGTGCATCAGCAAAGTGTCTCTGGGATGAGAGCATACTGGAGAGAGATTGGTGGTGGTCCTGAAATTAGATGCCAGGAGGATAGTGAGGAAGGGGAACCTCCTCACCAGGAAGAGCCCATGTTGTGTAGGGATCAGGCTCCTCCAATATCACAGACTGATACCACACCCCCTGCTGGTCAAACCTGCTGATATTTTTCAGGGAAAAATACCTGATAGAGGAGCATGCAGAATCTGAATGTTATTGCCCCAAAAAATCATGACTGAGTGGTATTTATTGCGCTCAATAAATTCAGACTTAGTGAAGACTAATTATTTTAGATGCAATAAATATCACACCCATTTCAAACCACATGTAATGGGGACCAAAATGTAAGGAACTAGGAAGAAAAGGCTCAAATAACAATGGAACTATCTCTAATCTACTCCTTGCGCAGAAATGGATCCCCTTCATTTAAGTGGGTTTCCCCGCCTCAGACTTTATAACTAAACATACCATTCCACACAGCAGCCATGTTAGGGTTCAACTTGAAAGAAAAATCATGCTTAATAACTTATGGCCCATTTTAGAGTTTGGCGGACGGGGTACTCCATTGTGAACATTACGCACTAAATCCTTGGTACGCCTGCCTCATTTAGAGAAAGACGGGCCTACAATATTCTGTCCACAGATCCCTATTCGGTTCAGTCAACAGAATACTTCCTCCAATGGACCAACAGAGTATGAGCTATCAGACGTAGAACATTACACTGGCCACCCTATTTAGTGTGGATGGTGTCATTTTCCCCCCAGGCCTTTACCACCAGGAAAAAACAGGTACTGAGGAACAGGAAAAAATGCCCCACAAAACCCAGAAGAAAACTCTCAGGATGTAGGGGTCATTCGTTTTTTTGCTTTTCGGAAAGAAGCACCTGTCTTGGGAGTTTCTTTCTGAGAAACAAAAAAAATGTTAAAGTTTGGTGAACGGACATCAAAACAGAGTGCAGTAATCCACCAAACCCAATGTTTAGAAATGACTGCTGGGCCGGCGGTCATCTCTGAATGTGGAGGACAGTGTACCGTCAAGATGGCACAGGATGGATGGCATTGCTGTATATGGTGTAGACAGTGGAACACACAATTTATAGACATGATGTCATATGTCACAGCATTGGATCCATACTTGAATCCACACTTTAGTATTTCCAGGGATAAGTGGACTCTTCCATTTATTACCATAGTTGCAACGGGACAGATCCATGTATGAATCAACTACAGGAACTATGTGTACATTAGTTTAGAAAATTAAGCAAAGACATGCACATACTTCCACATGTATGTACTTTTTCAAATGAAAAACTGCCTTTGTGAATCGTAATCAATACCTTTGGCGCCCTGTATGGTTTGAATCAGGGGCATTGATGTAGTTGTAGAGTTATAGTACTCCAAGTTTATGATATTTGGTAAAGGTTGCAAATGGTGGAATTACTCACAAATAGATCCTCTTCTGGCATCAACACATACAGTGCCAAAACGTTATGGAAATAGAGACACAAGAGAGATATGCAGAAAGTGAAAGAGCACCATATTGTAAGTAGAGAAAAAGCTGAAAAGGAGTGCAAAGCGTTGCAAAAAAGGGCACGTTTTCAAACATGGAGCGAATAATATACCCCTTTGTTTACATCGTTGGCATCGTTAACAATTCCTCATTTTATACATCATGGGGATTAAGTGTGATGTAACTCCACCCTTTGCTCCTTTGATCAGGTTATGACTATGTAAAAATGACACACAGAATGAATCAAACCTAATTATTGAATCGGACAGATTTATTTAAAGCAAGGGTTGAGTTAATTGTGACATGGGAGAGGCGTGGAATAATGTTTGAAAACTTTATTTGTAGATATAGTTGCTGGGTGCTGAATATTTATCAGCGGTAGTGTCAGAAGGACAGGCAGGAACAGAACACCCTTCTTGGGGTTTGTTGCATTTCGAAATTGCTAAACATAAATTGTTAGAACTGAACTTTGAGACTCCATTTACAGAAGCCTGCACTAAATTGACACCCTGGCTTACCTCAAGAACTGTGGACTATATTCCAAATGACAGACTATCAAATTAAATGGCAGCAGACTTATTAAATGCAAGTAATGGGTGAAATGAAGAACACTGGCTACTTTATTTAATTAATCGTTTTCAATGTCAAACGCATTTGTCCTTGCTAGGCTCTGTAGCGAGTGTCTAAACTCGTTTTTACACAATATCAGATAAATGGAGGGGAATGAAGAAGACCTGCAGTGGAAGATGATGGCCAATGCTATAAATTGACAGACATTTCAAACAGGAGAGTACCAATGCCCACTTGTGTTGTAGTATGTGTGGAAATGTGTCTGCCTTCCTCATGTAGAAGTACAGGAACCTCATTAAGGGTCGCCCCATAGTTAGGAAACGGCTCCTATTGGTGGTTACAAGCCCCATCGTAATTATGAGATCCACTGGAACACTGCCTGTCTGCTTATGGTCACCCTGAGATTTTGCCAAGATCTTTGGACGAAAGACAGGTGAACACTTAGGAATTACTGAGGAAGTCTGACCCACAATTACTTGTTCTTCCACTACTGGCAAGCCCCCAATTCTCAATGGACACTCAAGGCCAAATGTACAATTATTCACCACCCTATGGGTTACCAAATACACTGTTATTGGTAGCTCTGCCTTGGATGGAGATCAAATGCTTCAATACCCTCAGTAGTCTGGAGGTGACTGTTAGAAATGGGATCTCTGGTTCGCTAGGGCTTGCGCCAAAGCCAGGCAGAGACCACCACTCTAGTCAGGGCAAGGGAGTTACATGCAAAAGATAACCAATGCTCACCCCCTTGGTAGCTTGGCACGAGCAGTCAGGCTTATCTCAGAGGCCTTGTGTAAAGCATTTACGCACGCACACAGCAACAACATCCCAGGAACACCACAAAGGAACTCCACACAAGGTTATATCAGAAATAGCCTTTGTATTCTCATTACACATTAGAATAGTTATCACATAATATACATTGTGCCACCTGGCACTAGGTCATATCTACAAGGGATTATTTACAGCTGGCAGGGCCCACTGGACCACTGTCAGAATCAGTAAAAGTAAGACATATCATAAACGTACAACCAGCAATCACTGGTAATCACTGTACTCAGCATCAGCCTGTAACATAAACCACATTATGCACAGTATCACATTAGGCGCAAATTACATTCTGCGCCAACCTCACCAGCATAAACACATTATGCAATCCTCTCATAAGTCTTAACACATTAGACAGTAAACTCACACATAAACACATTATGCATAAAAAAGGGTGCGTAAATCATAGTACATGAATCACATTTCCTAGCACCACATAATTCCCATAAGGCCTGGCGCCCTATTAACCTCATAGTCCCCCTGGCCAACTGGCCTTCTTGGAGGGCTCAAATGCCCTATGCCCACAATGTCAGGGCTACTGCCTATGCAGCGGAATCCACAGGCGCAACTGCACAAACCTAAATGTAGCAGCTGCCCACTACTTGCTGCGCAGCTGGGAAACTCACTGGCACCTCTGTGCCTCCGGTTCCACTCAGGTACTTTCTCTCATTTGTGCCCCTCTCATTGCAGCTGCCCGCTTGTACAGCGCAGCTGTGGCACTTTTCATGAAGGGGGCCTGGCACCTCTGTGCCCTCTGGAGCCCCCTAGTGGCATTAAACACATGCCCCCATCGTTGGGGCGACCCGCTCTCTGGCGGGTCCGCTCTGCACCAACACCGTCATGGTGCCGCGATCGGCACCAACAATGTGCATCATCATGAGGGGGGCACGGGGCCCTCTAGAACCTTGTACTTCACGTTGGAGTGGCTCACTGTCAGGCTGGGCTGCTCTAGATTCCCCCCAAGCACCGGTAATGTGCCTCGATCGGCACCGACAACAGAAAGATCACAGAGCTCCACTCACCAGCTGCAGGCAGGACTCCTCCAGTCGTCGCTCTGGGTCTCCTCTCCTTGCAGGCGGGAGTGGCAGTGCTTCTCTCACAGCGCGGGGCTTCCCTTCACTCCTGGGAGCCCTGCGCTGCCATCAGCGGCCTCTGCCGCCTTTTTCTCTTTACCCGGGCCACCTCCTGGGACCTGGGACTCTTCAGTGGTGCCTGGGGAGGCGGGGTAGGCTCCCGTCCTCCTTTCTTTGCCGGGGCTCTCCTCTGCTTCACGGGAGCCCCGGGCAGCAGCAACACATCACTCGGCCAGCTCCTCTCTCCAGCTGCGTGCGCAGGACTTCCCTTGAAAAACCAGAAGTCCCTCCCGCCGTCAGGGGCTTTTCAAAAGTGAAAGTCAAGCGCTCCTAAGGCGCTTAGGAGAAAAGTCCTGCAGCCAAAAGAATCAGTCCTCTGTGAAGAAGGGGCAATGCAGGGCCCAGGGAGGCAGCCCTCCTGGCAGCCCCCCCGGGCCTCAGCAGCAGCATGCCCTGCAGGTTCAGGAACAAATACAGCACCAAATACAGAACATTTTCATGGGGTCACAGCCCCTATATTTATATCTCATTTACCTTTGTGTCACAGCACAGGGCTTTGGGATACCAGTCAGAACTGGTTTAGTGGGGTTTGGAGCACTTTGTTTTGCCTAACTTCTCTTCCCCTTTGTCAGGCGGGGCTCAGTGATCAGACACACCACAGGGGTTGGAGCCAGCATTGTACAGCCTGGGCACAGCCCTATTCAGAGTCAGGGGATTTCTCCTCCCACTACTCTTATCCCAGGTGTCCCATTCAGCTTAGCTGACTCCCCCTGCCCCTCCTGGAGCCACCCACACCCAGGCCCGGACTGGCCATAGCGGGCACCGGGCAATCCCATGGTGCGCCGCAAGTGTGAGGGCCGGTTTTGAGCCCCTGGGGGCCGATTTTGTTACAGGGCAGTTTTTGCAGCATAGCTGCAAAATCGGCCCTGCAACAAAATCGGCCGAATACCGGCCCTAGAAAAGCACTCGGTGGCACCTCCAACCCCCGGAGTGGGGAGGGGGGGGCGGCCGAGCACTTTGCCAGGGCCAGTTTTGGTTCCCAGTCCGGCCCTGTCCACACCTCTCGGCTCCTGTCACTCACAGCCAGACATGCAATTCACATCATGCAGGCAGACACATAGCACACAGAAATGCCAACTTCTAAAAGTGGCATGTCTCCACCAGTCACCATAAATCTGCTCACACCATTGTGCAGCATTTATCCTCCCAAGTTCATACATACTAAACTCGACCCTGCACTCCCCTCATACCAGGAATTACCATGGACACACTTATCCCCCATGCATTCCTATGGGAGGGCAGGCCAATCTCACCACACACACTCAGAAAGTGCACGCACTTTGTACTGGGCCACCGTGCTAAAGTGCCCAGAGGCCTAAAAGCACTACCACCATGTCAGAGCCTAAGGCTAAAAGTTCAGGGGTGAACCTGCCAAAAAGGGCCAAATCCAACAGTGACTAACCTGGCAGTTCCAAGACTTCCAAACACAGACCAGAATCTCATTATTTTCGAGGAACTGGGTGGCCAGTGTTGTGACCCATAATGTGTCTCTATTGGATAGATGTGTGAATATTAAAGAATTGAGAGTTTGATGGTTATTTGTTGCCCAAATTGCTTTCCAGGCTTCTTCTGTTATCATTATTTAACAGATATGAGTGTGCTGCAGGAAAATCGTAGCCAGTCCCTGGAGGTCATACTGTCATCAGTATGCCAGGACCATGTTTTTCTTTTAGTAAATCCTGACGAAAAGCAATCTTTAACTCAGCCAATAGGTCTGGCTTTCATATACTACGGCATGCAAACACAAGCAGCCACAGTCGGTCTTCAGGGCACAGCTCAGTTCCATAGAGCACTGATCACAATTGAAGATGTACTGTTGTAAAAGGGAAACTCTCCCACTTCAAGTGATACCTTTCCTTAGAAGATCCCTGCTCGATGGTTGCTGCCAGTGGAGATCCCAGGGCAGAGATCCACAATACTAGACCACCAAGGAGGAGCAAATTCCTCCAGCCGTCCGCACTCACCGCACCAAAGGGTCAATACACTCTTTCTGCCACAATGGGGGCAGATTTAGAAAGTGTACCCCCAATTTACCCACCCTAGGAGACAGACAGCCCACTAGACACTAGGGAATATCATTTGTAATCAACGGGAGAAGGGAAGGCCCACATTGCATTTTCCTGCATCATTCCAGCCTTGTAGGTCATACAGCTTCGACCTTTGGGCTAAAGATCGGTTAACATCCAAGAAACCCTATGAACTCTGGGCATTTCTGAAAATTAAAGGTGCAGGGCAATCCAGTGTGGTGTGGATTGTGTGGATACTAGCATATACCAGCATATTTTCCTACCCAGAATGCTCTGGAATTTTCAAACCTATTCCTAAAAACACCCAGGTTTTCTCACTTTCCAATGAGTTCGGCTTCAGTATTTGGTGCTAGGGTAGTCCGGTACTCAGTTAACACTACAAACCCTGGGCATTTATGAAAACTAGAGATTGATGAAAATCAACAGTAGTGTGGCTTGCATGATCCAGCATTTTGTATCTAAAACATACACCTAAAAAACTATTTCTGCTCATTTTCCTTGAGAAATGGCTGCAGCATTCGGACTTGGGATCACCTGGTACCCAGGGAATCTACCAACCCTTTGCCTTTCTGAATTTTAGGAACCAAAGGTATTCTAGGGTGGCATGGATTATGTGGATCCTATCATGTGCACTTCAGGTGCCATCTTGCTGAGGGCAAGGGACGCAGGAGGCGGACTTCCGCACTTGGTGAGCTTATTAAAGCCACCGGGGGTGCAGTCAGGTTAGATCTTTTGGCCTGCGTGCTCTTTACTGCTGATTCATTTTTTAACTGTGCTTAATTTTAAACTTACTCGCGCTGCTGGTCATCGCGCCACAGAGCTGTTAGGGTTCATTTAAATCGCGCTGCTTACCTAGGTGTCGGATTCTTAGGCCAGGGAATTAGTTCAGGCTCTCTTGCACCCTAATTTGGACTTCACCCGCATTTGGCGGAATACAGACAGTTTAGCGGGTCCGACCGCCATCTTGGGTGGGGGTGAAGGCTGGGAGCACTTCGGGCACCATCTTGCTGAGGGCAAGGGACGCAGGAGGCGGACTTCCGCACTTGGTGAGCTTATTAAAGCCTTAAAGCCACCGGGGGTGCAGTCAGTTTAGATCTTTTGGCTTGCGCGCTCTT
Source organism: Lissotriton vulgaris (assembly GCF_964263255.1). Classification (NCBI taxonomy): domain Eukaryota; kingdom Metazoa; phylum Chordata; class Amphibia; order Caudata; family Salamandridae; genus Lissotriton; species Lissotriton vulgaris. The sequence continues at coordinate 1,137,003,575 of NC_141697.1, forward strand.
TACTGCTGATTCATTTTTTAACTGTGCTTAATTTTAAACTTACTCGCGCTGCTGGTCATCGCGCCACAGAGCTGTTAGGGCTCATTTAAATTGCGCTGCTTACCTAGGTGTCGGATTCTTAGGCCGGGGAACTAGTTCAGGCTCTCTTGCACCCTAATTTGGACTTCACCCGCATTTGGCGGGATACAGACAGTTTAGCGGGTCCGACCGCCATCTTGGGTGGGGGTGAAGGCTGGGAGCACTTCGGGCGCCATCTTGCTGAGGGCAAGGGACGCAGGAGGCGGACTTCCGCTCGGTCAAATACCATATTAGGATGGAGGACCAAGCGCGCACCGGGCACGACGTAGGCGCGCTGGAGGTGCGCCAGAGGTAAGCCCGTTTGTGCCCGTTCGCTCAACGGGCGCGCATAGGGCCGCTTCCTCTGGCCCTCCGCATTCTCCTCGCTTAGTTTATTCTCGGGCTGCCCTTTTAGAATTGAGACCGACTCAGGCGCCTCCGACTCGGAGGGCTACTGCTCTACCCTCGTTTCAATCTCTGTCTTGCGGACTGCTTAACGTTCGGTTGCTTTGTAAGCACCCACAGAGATTGCCTTCCTTATCGAATCCTCGGGGCTGGATGTTTTGTTTTTAACTGAAACTTGGACTCGGGAGGACTGTCTGGTGGAATTGGGCTTGGCTTGCTCCCCAGGCTTTAAAATCATCCACACTCCTCGGTTGAAGAACAGAGGCGGTGGAATAGGTGTCATTTATAGAGAAACGCTGGGTCTCTTCCAGCTTAAAATTAGAGAGGTTTCGGGCTTCGAACTGATGGGGTTCTCTATTAAAGATCTGGAGAGAGCACTGCTCACAGGCATGCTGTGCTATCGCCCACCGGGCTCTGTACCTTCCGTATCAGACTTCCTTGACCTGATATATGACCTATCTAACACCCACTCTAAGCTGCTGGTCCTAGGGGACTTCAACTTATGGCAGGGTGGTCCGCTGGATGGTGCGTTCTCCACACTTTGCCAAGCCTTTGGCGACATTCAGCTGCAGCAACTGGTCCGATCAGCGACTCACAGGGGAGGTCATGTCTTGGATCTGATTTTCGCTGATGCACAATTAGTAGTGGTTAACGATATCCTATGCCAATACTGGACCGACCACGCACTGGTTGCTTTCTCCCTCTGCATAGGGGACCATTCCTCGGAGGCAGCCGGTGTCGGACTGTCTAAACTGGGCAGACCTTGGTCCCGACTACTTAGCTCACCGTCACTGCCTTCTCTACTACCAAATAACTTTTGTCTGAGTAACTCGGTGGAGGAAAGTTATCTTACTCTGTGCCGGTCTATTACTAACAGGCTAGACAAGGTTGCGCCCCTTCGTAAGTCTCGAGGTAGATTGAACCGGGCTTGTCCCTGGTAAACGGAGGAGTTACGGCAGCTGAAACTTAGATGCAAACGCGCTGAGAGAGCTTGGAGGAAGCAGTACTCGACCTCAGCAAGGGCCTCGTTGGGGCTGGCACTACAGGGCTGTAAGGCTCAGATTAAGTTGGCTAAGGCGGCTTTTCTGGAAACCACTTTGAACCAGGCGCCTAATAAGTCTCAAGCCCTGTTTAAAATTGTCAGGGACTTGTCCCATCCTGTGTGCGCGGCCAACACGGTCTTTGCGTCGCAGGCCCTGTGTAACTCCCTGGCGGGTGCTTTTGAGGAGAAGACTGCAAAGATCTTAGAAGGCTTAAAAAATTCTTTGCCCCCTGCTCTCCGCTTGGGAGCTCCGGTTAGTCCGTCCAGTCGACCCCGGCCGGTTGTCTCTAGCCCTGGCTTGGGAGCTCCGAACGGGTCATCCAGTCGACCCCAGCCGATTGACTCAGCGCTCATCTTGGGAGCTCTCGGCTCGGGAGCTCCGGTTGGCCCGTCCAGTCGACCCCAGCCGGGTGCCCCTGGCCTTAGTCTGGGAGCTCCGGACGGACCAGCCAGTCGACCCCAGCCGAGTGACCTAGTTCTTAGTTTGGGAGCTCCGGATATCTCCTCCAGTCGACCCCAACTAAGACTTTTTCCCTGTCCCTCCTTTGAGGAATTTTGCAGCATGGCACATACGGTGTCCTCGGGTTCTCCGCTCGACCCACTGCCTCCCAAATTCTGGAAGGTTTTCCAGGCGGAACTTTTCCAGCCTTTGTACTCCATCTGCCTCCAGTCTTTGGATCTGGCATCTGTTCCGGAGTGTTGGAAGCTAGCAGTAGTGTCACCCCTGCTCAAGAAACCAACGTTGGACCCTGCCTGTCTTTCCAACTATAGACCAATCTCCTTGCTCCCTTTTCATATTAAGATCATGGAAAAATGGGTGACCCGCTCACTTTCAGGCTTCCTGGAGGAAATCGGATGGTTCGATGAGACACAGTTTGGCTTCCGCCCTGGGCACGGGACGGAGACCGCCCTGGTAACCGTACTGGACAATCTTCGTTCGCGTGTCGACAGTGGTCGGGCAGCCTTTTTAGTGCTGCTCGACATGTCGGCTGCGTTCGACACGGTTTGCCATCGGACCCTTATCAGGAGACTGGAGGAGTGTGGGGTCACAGAGGGTGCAAGAGACTGGCTGATATCCTATCTTGATAGCCGGCAGCAGTTGGTCTCGCTCCCTCCATTTCGCTCTGAGCCACGGAAAGTAGGGCAGGGGGGCCCACAGGGCTCGGCCATCAGCCCTATACTTTTTAATCTGTACCTCCGCCCCCTTGTCCAGCTTATAAAATCTTTTGGTGTCTCGGCTTTTAATTACGCTGACGACACCCAGCTGGTCTTTTCTCTGGAAGGAAACAACGCGGTTCCGTTGGAGACATTTCAACGCTGTATGGCAGCCACAGCGGATTGGCTACGGGCCAATTCCTTACAATTTAACAGCACAAAGACGGAGGTGCTCTATTGCTCCGTGGACCGGATCCCGCGGGCACTTCCGGAGAACTTTTGGCCTGCCACTTTTCCCGAGCCAGTGTCGGCCGCAGAATCAGCTCGTAATTTGGGGGTGATTTTCGGCCCAAATTTACAGCTTGACTTACACGTCAATAAAACCATCTCTACGTGCATGATGCTGCTACGCATGTTGCGTAAAGTTCTGCCCCTTCTCCCCGCCCAGGCCGGAAGTAGTTCGCGGGACCATACTAAGTCGTTTAGACTATTGTAATGCGCTACTTCTGGAGGCCCCAAAAAACCTGCTGGGGAAGCTACAACGGGTGCAGAATATGGCCGCCAAGTTGGCTCTTTCCCGCCCTAACTTTAGCTCTTCTACTCTAGCTCTAAGGGATTTACATTAGCTACCGGTGCACCTGCATGTATTGTACAAAGCGGCGTGCCTAGTGTTTAAGGCGCTACATCAACAGGGCCCAGTGCCCTTGCAGAACATGTTTGCCTGGTACTCTGCTTCGCGGCCCCTCCGCTCTTCTTCGGCACAACTGCTTGTGGTCCCGAGGTTTCAGAGAGTCAGGATGGGTGGCCGCGCATTTAGTGTTGCAGCGGCCAAACTCTGGAACTCCCTGCCACTCTCCTTGAGAAGCCACAGGGACTACTTTCCGTTCAGGAAAGCGTTAAAAACGCATCTCTTTCCTAGAAATGTCCGAGCAGTGAAAAGTGTGACCGCCCGAAGTTCAAGTGCCAGGATGCCCTTTGGGTGACAGCACCGCGCTTTATAAGTACACCTATATACATACATACATGTGTCAGTGTGCACAAAATCAGGTTTTTGAAAAAACTTCCTCAGACTAACCTGGCAGTATGGGTAGTTTAATGCAGTGGTTTGAATCAACTCTTTCCCTAAATTCTGATTCTTTGCAATTTAAAAAATGCTTAGCTTCCCTTTATGCCCATTCTTTCATTCATTAATATTTTCCTCATAGAGTAAAGCATGCACTGTACTCAATGAAAAATGATTGTAAACTGTGGATCAATGGATGTCTGTTGGCTCTGGTATCCCTCCATTTTACCTTTATAGATGGGTGTCAGTGCAAAAACTCAAAAGTAAAAACCTCATCACCTACTTCTCTTTATCCATACCTATTTTCACAATGTTTATTTTCAATATGTTTAATTTCAAAGGTTATTTTCTCTGGGAAACTAGGCATGCATAGAAAATATTGACCACCACCAAGAAAACTCCAAAACTGTAGCTTAAATGTACTTGTGTTCAACTTTGCCTGCTTCTGAAAACTAGGATGATCATAGCACAGCAAATCTTTTTTTCGAAAAGAAAACACTTTTTTGTACACAAAACATTTGGCTGTTTTTATAGGAAGTTCCGAGGAAACCACAAACCCAGGGGCCTTTCCAATCTTCAACATATGGGGAAAATGACACAAATTTGGTCTAGATATCTTTTGAAGAGTATCTTTTGAGTAAATATTAAGGCTTAGGCTCAAACTGGTCCACATATAAAAAAAAGGCACATTACCTGAATTTGAGTTTTAAATAATGTGGTTCCAGAATGTTGGCTACCAAAATGTTGTGAAGGTAAGTGTATAAAGGTAAGTATACATTTATTATTCCTAACTCCAGATACATGGACCTTGATAATATACATAGTTTCAAATTATGTACATATGGTGTTAAGAATGGTAAATCTGTACTTATCTACACATTAATAAAAATCCCTCACAGTTCTACTACACCCTCGCTAACTAAAGGGATTCTTTACTAGCAGAAAAAGGGGACAAATAAATAACACCACTGGAATATTCATCTTTAAAGTCACTCAAAGGACTTTTTCAGTAGCCTTTACCCCAACCTTACTAAACCCCTCCTCCCTCATTCAAAATCCTACTGATATTTTGTTTACACCTGACTGTTCCCCTACAGGCTTTGTTCCTCCTCTTTTAATGTCACACATGTATCTGTCACTCTAAAGCTTTCAAAGTATTTTAGATGTACTACAAATTCATGAAACCTGTGTAGGGGGCTGAAGTTTCAGAACAATTAAGTCTGTGCAAAGTTTACTAGATACCTTCCCAGCCCATATTCTTGAAACTTGAATCCATGCATTAGGAAATCTGGCTGCAGGGAATCAGGGCCGTTTCTAGGTGTTTTGTCACCCTAGGCGAGAATTGAAAAATGCTGCCTCCTCCCTTTTATTTTATTTGCAATTTGAACCAGTGTGTCTGTCAGTGTGTGATTGTGTTTGTGCGTGTGTGGGTTTTGGTGCCTGGAAAAGAGTTTGTGTATGTGGGGGGGAGGGGGGGGGGGGTGCGCGCGTTTATGGGTGTGTCTGCGTTAATATGTTGTTAGGTGTCTACAGAAAGGATGTGTGCGTGTGGTTTGCTTAGGTGTCTCTGTGGGGAGTCGTGTGTGTGTGTTGGATGTATAAGGAGTTTGTGTGTGTGTGTGTGTGTGTTTGAATGCGTGTGTCTAGATATGGAGATCGTGTTTGTGTGTCTACATAGGGCCTCTGAACCCCGGCACCAATGCTCCTGCTGCACTAATGAAGGCTACGGCTCTGGTCGGTGCATCTGATTAACGAAGGTACTGAGATTAGAGAAGGTTTAAACCTAGTTCATGGCTCTGGGCCCACAGCAATGGAGTACTGTAATGTTGCTGCAGCACCTGGCCTCGCGCTGGCTACATTAGCGACAAGCGTACGTTTTCCGGTCTAAGGTGCTTGAATTTGCAGAAATGGAGCGAGTGACAACGAACTTCTGCTGCATCTCTAGTTGCCATAATCTGATCCGAGGATACATGTCCATTTTTTTGTACTACACCGGACACTCAACACTCCCCCCCGGAAAGCACAGGGAGCACATTTCCTTAAACAATGTAAGACCAGAACGGTATTCCATCATCAAACCTGCACCATTAAAGGCCCTTCCATGATGTTAGCGTTTCTGAATCCCCTTGCTCCGATACCCCTGCGTCACATCCTGTTCGGTGACACACTTGCTCCTCCGAGAAGAACAGATTTTCCGGGAAGTATTGGGGAATATCTATTTCTAGACAAGAAAATATACAAAGGTACCATGTGCAGCAGACAGTCGCCTTGTGCCCTACAGCACATTACACTCAATGACGCAATGCAAAATGGTGGGGCCCACAGGCAGAATTTTAAGAGGGCCCCTGAGTCTCCCATATCTCACAGATAAATCTTGGCCTTCAGTGTGGGCTCACTGGAGGATTTGCAGTCACCCTGCACCAGAAGGACGGCAGGGTGTACTTTATGCCTTTTTTACATTAACATATTCCCTCATATGCAAAACTCCCTCTCCGCCATTCTACATGTCTCTACATGAAGGAAATGATGTCTGGTGAATGTTGGAGCTGTTCAACAGGGCCTCAAATCATACAGCACGTATATTGTAAAAGCGATGCCAATTTTGGAGGATTGCATGCAATACGTGTTCCCTCTTTTTGTTGAACACGGTCCTCTGCCTACCTCCTTTAATCCCACTTGTAAAAGAAATATGTGCTGTTAACAGTGAAAACAAAAGCCGGTTGTGACAGTGACTGTAAGTGCTCAGAAACGGCCCTGTCCAAGTCCTCTTAGCACCTCAGCCGTCCCCGCTGCTCCAGCCGGAACGTGTTGTTAGAAAGATGAGCTCTGGAACTAATCCCTTGAAAGGCCTTGCCTGATAATGTGCAGGTAACACCTAGCGTTCCTGAAATCCGGAAGTGAGTTGGATCCGTCAACGCAACACAAGGCAATCCGCGAGTCCTCTGGAGAGGCAGTAGTGGCTGGCCACTGAAGCACACATAGAGAGAGGACATTTCTGCTCTTGCCCGCATCCAGAGATGGATGCACACGTATGCACGCACACCTCCACGTCAGTCAGACGTACGTACATTCACAACTACAGGTACAATGTCATATACACACATTAGGAGGGAATTAAACTGTGTCAAAGTCCTGAAGAATAGGCTCAGGGAGCCACTCTAACGCGTGTTATATAATGAGTTGCGAACTTACTATACAAACCAAATGGGCACCAGGGGCATAACACAGGCCCCTTCATGCGTAGGAGGGGGCACGGTTGGGCGAGGGGGCTCTACTCGAAACTAAATCAAGCGAGATCACATCCCTCGCCTCACACCCCCACCACCTCCATGCGAGCCGCTTACCTTGTGCATTCCCTCTGCTGGTCAGCACCGCGATGGCTTTACCGGAGCCCGAAAGATTCTCAAAACACTTCTTGTCTGTGCGCCATGATCATTCCGTGTCTTCCCTTAACACGGGTAGTGAGTTACAAAATACACTTATAAACTACCTGGCTCTTGGGTGACCTGGGTCCCACCCCAGCCTCCCCCGGTACCTGCTGGGCCTAAGGCGTGAACTCTCTGCAGGTCATGCGCACACGGCCCCGCCTGTGGCGCCGAACGTGACAGCACGTCACGTCGAGTTGTAAAAGGCTCAAGTCGCTACCCAATGCGCTTTTGGGGTCTAAGGCCATTTCGATTCCCTAACTCATGTTTTTTGCCGCCCTCCTCCTTTTGCCGCCCTAGGCAGCCGCCTAGTCTTGCCTAGTGGTAGAAAAGGCCCTGCAGGGAATTGATTCCCTGTCACCCAGTGCAGCCTTTAGCCCTTGGGAGTTGGTTTCCTGTAACCCAGTGCAGCGTTTAGCCCTCAGATTGGCAGTGGGGAAACGCAATTACCACAGTAAACAGCATCCTGCCCTTTGCCTCTACTGCTAGAAGTCCTCTTTCCCAGCGGTATGCAGTTGCTGAAAAGCTTTACAATGGCTCCGAAGAGCGACAGAACTCGAATAGTCACATAGGTTCTCTTTATTAACTCCTTTTTAATTTTATAATTTCACATTGCATTTTCACACCCTGCAATCGACCTGCCACCTACCGCTAGCATAAGGAGGAGTATCAGCACTGCCACCTCCCCCAACAAAAAGGTTTGCATGACATGCTGATGTGATGTCAGTTCAGTTAAAAAAGGAACTAGTACAAAAGAGAAACACATCAATATAATAAAAAACAGAAGACTTAAAAGACAAATTAAAAAAAAGAAAACAGACGCATTCAGGTGAAAAAAGCAAAGAAAATAAGTATGGTTTTGTGGCGCTACAAATAAACAGGGCACCCCACTGGCAACTAACAAGGCATAACTAATAAAACTGCACTCTTCCCTCTTTCATAACAAAAACAATAAAAGAAATGCTCGCGTGCATTGGCATCGCATATTGGTGTGATGTGATGCTCCAGTAATTGGCAAGCATTTATTTAGCATGAGATGGCATACCTTGCATCTTATTCAACTGGAAGTAACTAACTCAACAGTCAACATTTGTGAGGGAAAGCTCATTGGACTGTTTACACTTTCCTACACATTTTGAATATGAGGAACTGGGGAGGGAAAGGAATTGAGAAAGCCCATATTTTCCTATGAAGGCAAACCTCCAAAGGAATATGTGAAGTTCACCGTAAAATTATACGGTGACTTTGCATACTTCTTCTTTTTCCTTGAGAGCGAAGTTTCAAAATTCTCCCCAAAAAAGAGAAAGTGCACAACAAGGAGATGGTTGCATTTTGAAATGTTTCCCTTCCATTTCAGCAAGCTAATGGCAAACGTTATATAGTTTTTTCCCCTTGAAATAACTTCTGGCAATCCGACAGCTTATCAGGGTTGTTGCCATGGAAAATGAAGTATATTTGCCATGTATAGAAAACAGAAAAAAATCATGACCTCTGGTATTGCATATATAAAAGAACCCCATCTGTTGGCATTGCAATTTACTATACAGGAAAGAAAAACATTTTGTTGCTCCCATTGTACGAAGGACTGCGTTAGGAGTATCTGCCATATACAGACAGCCATCTTAGACCACATTGTTGTGAGTCGCAGCTGGGAGCTTAACTCACTGAAGACCAGGGTTTTTTTTGTGCCAAGGTGGAGAAGCACCGATTTCCAGAGAGCGCCCACTTCCCAGTACCAGCACAGGGGTAGTACTACATTGGCTGCCTAACTGTTAGAGGGTGAGATCAGCACATGTGTGCACTCAACACTACCTTCAATCTGTCCTGGGAGAGCAAAGAGGATGACGGTAGCAACATGGGTCAGCGAACACAACTGGATTTTTAGCACCATACATCCTACTTTTACTCCATCGACACCCTCCACATTCCAAATGAATGGTAGGCAGCACTCCTTGGGCCAATTCTAATTGCCCCTGTTGGAGAAAAAACAATTAGGAGGACATGCAACATAAAGAACTCATGCCTTGTATGAACATCTACTGCTTCAATAACCACACCTCTCCTATCAGAGATAAGTCTTGTACATCTTGCCGGGAGCGAATGCCCAATTCAACACGACCAGTTTGTTCTGCCCTCTGCTAATGCTAGTCCTAGTCAAGCCAGGCCTCCCTGTTCAACAAGGCAACCTAATAAGGTCTAGAATTCATGCTTGCAAGAAATTGGATTATTATTTGGGATGGCTGACTGTCCACCTAAGGAAATATTCACAACTCTTGTCAGGGTGAACTCCCAAAGTCACTAAATTAACCTGTGCTCAACCTATTGATAGCTGTGGTACAATGCAGTCGGGCTTAATTTAGGGCAATCCATAACGTATTCATGCAGTGGCAAAATGGTAATAAAGCCAAGACACTAAGCAATACAAATCCCAAATACAATATAAAAAAACATAGAGTAAGATTTTATAAACTATATGAGACCAAAATGATAAAAGTCTAATAAGCAGAACTGGAGATCTGATTTTTTTTTAACTTTAGGTCGAAATTGTGCCATGAAAAAGTAATCATTGTCAATGGTCGTTGTAAACTGGTACAAAGATGACATTTCAGGCCAACTGTGATTGAGCCCAAGTTGGATACTCCAAGTGGATTGGTCTTGGTGAAAATCTGGAAGTCAAAAAGTATGAAAAAGTTTCCTAGTCCCACTGGTCTGGAGGAAAAGTTTTTGAAAGATTCCAAACTTTATTCTGGTGCCCAAACAACCACAAAAGTACACTTCTGAAGTCCCCAGGACCTTAAAGTAGGCCCTTTGAGACTCACAAGGTGTCAGTGCCAACAGCAGGGGTCAGTCCGGGTCCAGTTGCCACTGACCAATTGGGTACTTCCAAGGAAAAGTCTATTGCTGCTTGTTGTGTCCCTGTAGCCAAAAAGGTGGTCAGCAAACTGACCCTTGGATCCCCTTATTTGTGCTAGATTCAAGGGGAATCGAGCTCCTCCCATGTCACAGACAGCAGGTCGGGTCCTCTTCTGTTCTTCTGCAGGTCCAAAAATTCTTCTGGCCATATGCCTTAGGATGCAACATTTATGCTTGGCATCAGCTATAGGGTGGGGGGGACTCCTGTGCACTCCCTAAACATAGGGCTAAAAGCTCCCAGGGAAATACAACACACTTGTTCAGTGGTTACAGTTTTCCTTACTATAAATTGGCCCAAAATGTCATGTGTCAGGGCATTTTTAAGATTGCAAAAGTCTCTGGCCTCACTAAACGTGAGATCTGAGAGTTTGTGGATGTGTGGGGGAGTGCACTATGGTAATCACCAGTGTCCTTCCACATCTAACACTAAAATACAGTTTAAACTAGACACTGTACCCAGAGCAAATCCAGTGATCGAGGCTGATAAATCAAAAGCAAGTTCCTTCAACAACCAAATAGAGGATGCACACAAATTATCTTGGCATACTGTTCTATCGGATGTATGTCGTTACAACGCATACTTTTACTCCGCATACCATTACAACGCGGTATTTACAACGCATACCGCTACAACGCATAGCGCTTTGGGGTGCTGGATAGTGGTAAGTATAATTTACTATTCTAACTCCAGTCCCCGTGGACCCTAGGGAAGGTGTTGGATAGTAAATTAAACTTACCTCTTATCCTAGAGCGCCCCCCAGCGCAATGCGTTGTAACGGTATGCGTTGTAATGCCTGCGTTGTAGTGGTAGTGCGGAGTAAAAATTGCGTTGTAACAGGTGCATACCGTTCTATCTCTTTCAAGTGTGTCAAAGTGTTACTTTTGGCTCAACAGACCTGTCAGTCAGGATTTTCAATGCAATGTCAACTGAATGCCCACAGCCCCCACCCATTACATTCTATTAAGCTAAGAGGAGTCATCTTTGCCCATTCAAGTCAACCTATTGTGTGCTCCTAGAAGGAATTTCACATCTCTTTCAAACTACTAAACCAAATCCACTCTGAACTGGACCAATAGCAAACCCAGACCAATTTGGCTTTGTTGGGACACTACTTGAGGTGCAGTTTGAGTCCTATAGCAAAACCAGCTTAAAACCAAAGTAGTTGCATTCCCCTTCCACTTAAGGAGACTTACTTTTGAAGCAACAAAATATGTTCAATTAAATGCTTAAAAATATCTGAGTCACTGGTAATCTCATGGGGAAGAATTCAATTCCATTGTTTTTGTCAGGCCAGGTAACTCCAAACTGGTCTTGGCCTAATTCAGTTTTATCACTGAGATGCATTTTTGATTACTATGTCACAATACATTTAGCAGCCATACAGGGAAAGCCTGTAGGCCCATAGGAATGAACTAAGAGGTATTCCTTAATTGCGACTCGTAATTTGCGACTCGCAATTAAGGAATGTTTAGATATCGCTATTTTTTTAAGCGATTTCTACGTGCATAACCTTTTGCTATTCCATATTAGTGAATCCTTATTTTTCGCTACTAAGGAATGGCATTTTTGATGCATGTGCCAGTATGTGTTGTGTTAAGGCTTCCAGCATGAAGGCTCAGTTCATATCCAGACATTTTCTCTTCTTATTTTGCTTTCCTATCTTTTGGAGCCATTTCTCCATCTGATTGTGTCATGTAGGCAGTCGATGTTCACCCTTCTAGCTGTAGTGACCTCTCCTTTTCTCCATATGTATATTAGCACATGCTGTATCACTGCATTTGTTCCCTGCATCCAGGTCTCTAGGAATGTGAGGCAGGTCTTTCACTGTGCACTCCACAGCTACTTTGGGAACAGGGCCTGACGAGAGCTGTGCTTAGATTAATCCATTCCAATTAATCGTTTTTGTTTCCCTCTCTGGTACTAAGACCCTTTACTTGTTAGTCTCAACAGAGATTACCAATATTCAGGAATCATTTTGTCATAGAAGAACTCCTGTTATATGTAGATTGGTGACTCTCTTCACGTTTTACCTCTATCACCAGATGGGTCGATGTTCTTACTTGAATTGATTCGGATGGAGGTCATAGGTGGCAGTTTACAGAGGATTCTAATTGGTCTTTAATCCTGATAGGGACTTGCGTCTGTGCCAACTTCATGTCCTTAATAAAACTCATGTAGGCAGCACAGAAGGTGCGGGGTGGATTGTTTGTATTATCTGTCGGTGGTAATAATTCTTCACCAAATTCCTCTCCATCATTTTTGTAGTCTGTCTGTGCAGTTGAATACTGGGACCTACCATGTGCAAATCAGCTTGATGCCACACCACAAAAGGCAGCCCAGAATTGAACTGCTAGGGCAAGTCCCTCTTCAATGGGACTTCAAGCAACCCCAGACTAATTTTTGCCTCATTGGAACTCCTTTGTGAGATGCAAATTGAATTGTGTGGCAGATCAAGTACTGGTAATAATCACCAGATAGGGAGGGGGAATATCTGTCCATTCAGTTCCCCTTATAAGTATTCTAAGAATCAAAAGCAAACCAAGGTAACGCAGTTACAAGTGTCCATTCTACTTTTGATTCTTAGTTCAAGTACTGGCCCAACCTTTGACCAAACCCCTCCTACTGACGGATACTGAAGCAGTTGATAGGTGGATCTCTTATATTAAACTCAGCCGATGGTGCATTCCAGCTTTGACCTTTTTGGGCCTTGTTAGTGAGATACTGTCTGCGTCTGTCTCCAGGACTATCTCTGCAGGATATTCTTCATATTTCAGATCCCCACATGTGCAATCAGATACAGACCATATAGTGAAAGCCTCTGCCTGGTCCAACCCCTATCAATTCTACAGGCAACTCTATTTTCACATGGTGGCCAGCTTCCTTTAGAGTCAGCCTACGATTTTGTAGAGCCTTTACCTTTGCAATAAAACCTGCTTCTCTATGTGAAGTTGCCTGCCTCTGTAAATATAATGAACCACACGTCTTACAGAGTCAAGCTACTATATTTGCAATTAGTCTAAATCCTGATCATATAACACACTTCTCTGTGTATTGCCAGACCCAGTAGAACCAGCTACCCTCTGACAGGTTGATAACACAACCCATCAAATTTACAGGGTTCCCTCGTGCAGTTTACTATGTAGAGTCCTGGCCCCTTTGTAAAAAAAAGTTTTGTCCCAAGATTTTCTTTTCTGATTTGTGTTTTTGTATCATTAGTATGGGCGAATTTTGCGAATTCGCGAATTTGCAAAAAAATCTGCGAATTTGCAAAAAAATCTGAGAATTTGCGGATTTCCCCATGAAATCGTGGATTTTTTGGCAATTGCACTATACTCAACTGGAGTACTTTCTACTGGCTAATCAATAAGTGCTACCTCGTTGGGTAAATGTATTGTGCTTTTCCTACACTACAGCTGCGTAAAGGCCCAGAAGAGTTGTCGCCAGTGACCCCATGTGTCTGTAACTTTACCACCACGCCCATAGGCGCCGAGGTCCCTCGAGTGAGCTGTCCATCACAGTGGGGGAAATGGCGGGAAGAGGTTGCAGAGCCCAGTGTGTTTGGGGCTGGGCTTCTGTGCGAGTTCACATGCCTCTTGTTTGTAACGCTCAGTGACCGATCAGCGCAGCAGATTAGGAGAAAGCAGCCTCCTGGTCACTGGAAGTACAAGGGGTTTGCGTTCGAGAAACTCGTGGATGCCTAGACCTCCATCACGGATTACAGCTATGTGTAGACGGTAGATTTGGGGAGGAAGCACACCTGCCTAGCATCGACCGTGCTCATTAGATTCTTGGACTGATTAATAATGCGTTACTGAATTTGAGCTTCAACTCGGGCACCTGCTTTATTTATATCTGTAAGTGCTTCCTGCTGAGAATTAATTTTTGTGACAGGAGCCTCGCTGCCTAATTGTAACTATTCTCTGACCCTGCTTCCAGGGTCAGAGCAGGGTCAGAGAATAGTTGCAAGTAGGCAATGAGGCACCGTTCAGGAAGCACTTACAGGGTTACAGCAAGTGCCCAAGTTGAAGTTAATTTCTTTATAACCCTTTTGTAAACGGTTACAAAGAAATTAGAGTCAACTTGGACACCTGCTGTAACCCTGTAAGTGCTTCCTGAACAAAATTCATCCCGCTCGCGGATTTGCGGATTTTGCCACGATTTCACGAGATTCGCGGATCGCGAAATTGCGGAAAATCCGCAAATTCCGCAAGTGGAACGAATTTTCGGCCCATACTTAATCATTAGAGAAGTAAGTTAGCTTGGGTAGACAGTGCTTATCTGGGCCGAATTTTTCTGGACGACATTTTTAGAAATGGCGACTGTGTTGCAGTGAAGATATATTATTTCTGGAACCATGAGACCTCTATACTTCATTTTGATGTCAAAACATTTGGGGGTCAAGTAGTCTTAGAGAGACAGAAAATAGCTCCGCAGAGCAACCCTTCCAACATTTTTCAAAATGGCAGCTCTATATTGATGTGCTTTAGCCACCTTAAATAATTTATTTTAATATTGTTTTTGTTTCAGTTTGTCTGTTGATTCAAATTCATAAACATGAGCAAAGCAAGTGGTAGCAGAGGATCTTTAGCTCCTGACAGAGTGTTGCTAGCTGCAAAATATTGGGATTCCTTTGACAAAGAAAAATGCGTCATATGCCAAACTTATCCAAAAGAAAAGCTAACATCAACTGTGGCTGCGCAGAAGGGAGTTTGCGATGTTGCAGAAATTCAGCAAGACGAAGTTCAAAAATATTTAATCAGTGTAACAACAAGTGCTACAAGTCATGCACATTGGAAAAAAGCCTAAAAAGAAATTATCAAAAAATAGAAGAAACCCATAAATCACAAGAATCCGAATCTTCTTTGAAAATGACAACAACCAAACCCAATGCCCATCCACTTAGAAGATCGACGGCTGCCTCTCGTCCACCTCCAACAACTGAACAGAAAGCAGAGGAACTTCAATGTGTTATCTGTGGTTTAGCCAGAACAAGAGCCAGAGGGATTGATGAATGTACAATGAGCTTGAAGCAGCAATGTAACCGCCAGCCTTCAGCAAAGTTTACACTCTTTAATAAAGCAATTAAAGTTTTAAAGCCACTCTTGAGTACTGACTACGGGTTCACATTAATTGAGATCAGAGAAATAATGGTCAACATTGATTAAACTGTATTGATCCATAATAATGAAATTAAGACTTTTCTGGTGAGAATGTACAATGACAGAATTTGTTTGTGTCAGTCTAACAGTCTGCAGTAAATTTAGCAAGGACCATTTAAAGAATTGTCCAGAAAGCTTTAGATTTTGGACTTTATGGCAAATTTTGTGATGCCCCAGATCTGTGCAAATCATGGGAGTATACAAGAATGCCTGATGTGTTCTTAACATTTTTACATCATTATTTAATATCAGTATAGCAAACCTGTTCCAAACTAAAGTTCTTGAGTTTGAATCAGAAACTGATAACATTGATGATGGCTGAAAGGAACCGATAGGCTTATGCTGCACAAATGCACTGCCTTTTCCAAATCATTTTTATGAATGATATCATGGCAAAAAGAAAACTCCACTAGATATAATGCCTGGCCACTCAATATATGACAAGTGCAAAAGTATTTGTATTCATTTATTAACTGTACAATTAATTAAAATTTTTACAGTAAAAAGCAGTCAACAAGACTAAAATTAGTAAAAACTTCATATTGTGTTTAAATATATTCCAACCACCCACTACTGATACCCGCTCGAACAGCAGGCAGCCCCCAGTAATCGCTAAAAACAGTCTACTTATCAAGTCTATAAGCTGTTTGTCAAGGCACTTCAGTTGGAATCCATGGGATGGTGCAGTCTTGAATGTGCGAAAAAAGAGGGGCAGGCACTTCAGTGCTGGTTGGGGGCCTGGCTGCCTTCTTCCCCCGGAATTGCAGTGATCGATTCCAGGATTTGATTGTGATCATTGGAGGCCTTTAGGGTGATCCTAATCTGGTGCGTGAATTTTCCCAGTCTTGCTAGTGTCATCGTGGTTGCTGAAAAAAAAGCACAAGGATGATGCTTCATGGCAGGACATTGTACTGTTGGCTCTACAAATTGGGCGCAGGAGTCATCGGCGTTCGTTTTTGAGGTTGGGACAGCAGCATAGGAGGTGCAACTAGGATTCCCTCCTGTAGGAACACAGTCTACAATTTGTGGTTTCCCCCCTGCGGGCACATGCAGAGTTAGAGTTGGCAATTCCTAAAGTGCTTAGTCTCATAAAAAATATTTTTACTTTAGGCTTGTGGTGTAAGGGCCTAACTTAGGTAGGGTTGTGGTTTTGCCTACCATGAAGGAATTGTTCAGCAGGTCTAAAAGGGAGCTGGAGTGGAGAGATTTGTAGTCGAGATCAAAAAATATTTTGCACACTTGTCTGTTTATGGCTTTTTTCTAAGTGTTCAGTGGAATTTCCAGCCACGGGATGCTCTCTTCCTCAATCTTCAGAATGATGCGAGCTTTCCCAAGGCTGGTGTGCCAGGCCGTGCGAGGCAAGTGCAAAAGCTGAGAGCTAATCACTTGAATGAATAGGATTGGTATATCACTAAGTTAGAATGATATAGTATGAAGCAGGAACTTGTTAGCAGCTCATGCTGTAAAATTTTGTGAATCCGACAGCACACCGCTTCCAAGTCACTTTACCAGGAAAGGATTTGCAATTGCTGGTCTTGATAATTTTGATTGTGAGGGCTGCTCTTCTTTGACTGCAACATCCAGCACACATGCTACTGCCATGGTGCTTTTTTTACAGACTGTACTAATGAAATTTTCATCCTTTTAAAATACCTAGATCCAGAAGTTCTGTTTCTTACAGAAACTTGGCTCAATTCCTGTTCAGAGCCGGATATTGTCCAAACGCTCCCCTGGGGTATTTAATTCAGAGGGTGGATAGAATGACTGGTAAACGTGGTGGTATTGCTATTATCTATAAAGACCACCTGAGCTGCCGCTTGCTCAGCTGCCCATTAGCAGACTGTGAGAACTCTCACTTTTCAATAGGATTCACCCCCACTCACTTGCTATCAGGTATACTTATCGTAGTCCCGCCTGGGTCTTTGTTCCAATTTTGTAAATCTGTACTAGAAACAGTTGTTAATTTTGTTATTACTGCTGCTAATTTCACTCACTTAGGAGATTTTAATTTGCATTTCGATGATCCTTCTGCCTTGACCACAACAGAATTATCTCGTGACCTTGCGGCCTATCAGCTGTCACAGAAGGCCATGCATCCGACCCATGTTAAAGGGCACCTCCTCGACCCCATCTTTTCTAATTTGAAGGATTTAACGGTTAAAGAACCCACTCCTCTCCCCTGGTCAGATCATATTTTGATCCCCTTCTTTTGGACCCCTTTAAATGTTACGACACAAGTTTTATCTTGTCTCTAGTCCAAACTCCCCCATGTAAGTGGGTCCTGGAACTTGAAAAGACCAAGCCAACCCCTGATACCAATCCAGTTGCCTCTAATGAAAGATTCAACAACTGGATAGAGGGCTCACTTGGCCAAGTTCTTCCTAAAAACTTGATCCAGAAGAAAGGAGGGCCCAATAAGACTGCCTGGTTTTCCCCTAAACTCCGGGAGTTAAAACAGATGTGCAAAAAAGATTTCTCCCCCAGCAAGAAACTGGATTATAGGAAGGCCATTAGAACACATAGGGCAGACATCAATAGGGCCCAGGCCTCCTACAATGAGGAAAGGATCTCCCTCGCCATCAGCCCCCCAAGAGAAACGTTTCTTATCGCAAAACAATTTCTCAAAAGCCCCCCTCACTCCAGATGTACCTTACATATCAGGTCACTACTGCAATGAACATGCAGATTATTTTTCCCCTCAGTGGACAGCGATATTACATTCCAGCCTGAGGATATAAGTCCATTAAAAAGAGATTATACCCTGGAGGTTTTCCCCCGATGACCCAGGAATCAATTCAAGCCATCTTGACACTTGTTAAAAGTGGGTTGCCAAAAGACCCGGCCCCACCCAACATTTTGAAGCTGGCTGCGGAGACAGTTGCCCCTAGCATCATTGACTTGATAAATTCCTCACTCTCCATTGGTATAGTTCCTCCCCTGTAGAAAAAGAGCAATGGTGAAATCCCTGCTGAAAAACCCTGACCTTGACCCGGCCGTCCAGGGTAACTACTGCCCCATCTCACTCCTCCCCAGGATCAGTAAGATTGCGGAGAAACATGTTAATGTCTCTTCTTTCCGGGAATCTCATGACCTTCTCTACCCCTCTCACACTGGTTTCCGCCCATGTCAAGGTACAGCAACTGCTTTGTTAGCGGTTGCCGAAGAATCTAGAAAGATTCTTGATGCAGGAGGGTCGTCACCTATAATCCTCCTGGACTTTAGAGCAGCCTTTGATATGGTTAGCCACCAAATTCTGGTCCACCATCTTAGAGGTGTGGGGGTGACCGGTACAGCCTTATCATGGCTGCAATCCTTTCTGGAGGAAAGATTTTTCCAGGTGTTTGAGGGTCAGGCCATTCAAAATCTGTCCCCTTATACTGTGGAGTTCCTCAGGGCTCATCCTTGAACACCACTCTTTTTAATGTTTATATGGCTCTGCTGGGAGATATTTTGTCTTCCTTTGGGGTTCACATAGTGGCAAACGCAGATGATACTCCACTGATCAAGGCACTGAATCACTCTGACCAGGCGCAGAACGGCCTTCGACCCTGCCTTGTGGAAGTCATCAACTGGATGAATCTGTTGCGTATAAAATTGAATGGCGACAAGACAGAGCTTATGGTTCTTGCCAATCCTCTTTGTTTTAAAGCAGACACAATGTGGCCAGCTTGCATGGACCCTGCCCCGCCCCTAAGACCGAGTTTAAAAGCGTGGGTGTCTGGCTGGACCAGGACCTCAGCTTTAAAGTCAGGCCAGGAAGGTTGTTGCCTCTTGTTATGGCATACTGAGGATGCTTCGCAAAGTGCTCCCTCTTCTTTCCTTCTAGGCCAAAAAGCTGATGATCCAGGCACTTATCCTGTCTAGGATGGATTATGGCAATGCCCTATACCTCGGTGCGTCGATCTCGGCAATTGTGAAACTGAAGACTGTGAAAAATTGTGCAGCAAGCTGGGGATCCAGAATCGACACTCTGTAAGGCCCGCTCTGCATTCCCTCCACTGGCTCCCTATTCAGGAGAGAGTCAATTTCAAGTCTCTGTGTATCACCCATAAGTCTCTGGAAGGGAATGGCCCACCAATCAATCATGTTATGATTCAGCCCTGTCGGGCAAACGGGCTGCTGCGCTCAGATGAGCTTCATCTGGCAGTTGTACCAAGGATTAGGAAGGCCAGAAGTGGCGACCGGCTATTTTCGTACAATGCTGCAAGACCTTGGAACTCCCTTCCACAGTATTGGGTCTCCTTGATGATCAGACATGCCATCAGTGATGCGGGTCGCTGGCGCAGTTGAAAGTGTACTGTAGATTGAAAGTCAGACAATCGGTGAATCCAGAAGCAGGAGGTTCATTGGATGACTTGGGGGCAATCCAGGCTCCTTGCACTACTTAAGCTTTTTGTGATTATTGGTGTTCTATGCACGAGAATCTCTGCACACTGATTTACGGTCATTATATATATTCTCTCTGAAGACTTTTTCCAGGAGTAGAACCCTTTGGAGTAGCTTCTAGAAAATTCTAAACAACGATACATAGTGTTGGATTGCCTCAGGATTTTGAGAGCAGTGCTCGTTGTCAACTGGTTAAGAAGCGTCTAACTCTCAGACAAATTACTTAGATACAGCAGTCTGTAGTGATATATAGAACATTTGGAACTGTCCTTCTGGTGATAATTTTTTCCCGGGTGGAGTGGCCCTCGTGATGGCAATATATCTGGCAGGTCCTGATGAAGGTGGCATCTCATCTTGCAGCCACCGAAACGCATTGATCACTGTCCTGAGATCATCCTGCTTCTTTGCAGTTCTTGTCTTTGGTCCTTCCAACTATGATGCTATTCTGTAGTTGAGTTCCCCAGATATGTTATGAATTTGAAGGTTTGTCTGGGTGTGTGTGAGGAGGGTTTGAATGATTGTTGTGAAGTTGTTATTGTTTTTCTCTACCTGGGTTCATTTGATTTAGTTGTATTTACTTTGTTGTGCTGATTTATGAATTTAAATCTATGTTGAAAGTAAGTATTTAAAAACATGTATAATCAATGAAAATATTTTTGATAAAAGAAATGAAATAAAAGAAATATATTTTTATCATTGTTGTAAGATTCTGTTCAGTAGGTTTTTAATTTGTTTGGGGTGCTCACTGTATATAGGTGGGTTAAATCCTTTGTAGAATAATTTAGGTCTTGAGGGAGACTTTTGTTGTGTTTGTATACTTATTCCCCTCTTCTCCCTGACCGCTAATTCGTTTTTCAGAGGGGGTCCCCTTCTTTACTGCATTAGCCAGCTTGCATGGGCCCTGTCCCACCCCTAAGACCAAGTTTAAACGCGTGGGTATCTGGCTGGATCAGGACCTTAGATTTAAAGTTCAGGCCAGGAAGGTTGTTGCCTCTTGTTATGGCATCCTGATGATTCAGGCACTTATCCTATCTAGGATGGATTATGGCAATGCCCTATACCTAGGTGCGGCAATCTCTGCAATTGTGAAACTGCATACTGTGAAAAAATGCGCAGCAAGGATGCTTATGGGGATTCTGAATCAACACTCTGCAAGGCTTGCTCTGCATTCCCTCTACCGGCTCCCTATTCAGGAGAGAGTCAATTTCAAGGTTCTGTGTATCACCAATAAGTCGCTGGAAGGGAATGGCCCACCAATCAATCATGCTATGATTCAGTCCTATTGGGCGAATGGGCAGCTGCGCTCAGATGAGCTTCATCTGCCAGTTGTACCCAGGATTAGGAAGGCCAGAAGTGGCGATCGGCTTTTTTCGTACAATGCTACCAGACTTTGGAACTCCTTTCCACAGTATTTACGAAAGGAACTTAATCATCTGGCCTTCCGGAAAGACGTGGTTCTTCCCCTAGGTGTTTGCTTCTGCCCCAGTTACCTGCTTCAATGCTGAGATGCCTCGGGGCAGCCATGCACTATAGAAGTGCTTTTATATTCATTCATTCATGAAGTAGATACTGGAAAACAAGCTGTGTCAGCCGTAGGCTTAAACAAACAAAGCTGTAAACTGATAACCCAACTGCCTTGCCAACGTGAGCAAAATCACTACAAGCCGTCAACATATCCCAGTCTAAAAGAAAGTTTCAAAGCAGCTGAGGATATGAACCTTCTTCTACCTGATTCTGAGGTCTGCAAAGCTGATTAAACTGAATTTATCATATCGCTTATTCGATGCGGACTGAAGGATGAGGAAAAGCCAGTTCCAACGTGGGCTGAAATTCATACTCTGATTTCCCAGAATACCGCCCCACTCAAGAAGGCTGGGGTTTTACCAGTAATACCATTTCCAGTCACAAACCATGCAACAGAATACACAGGTCTAAAAAGAAAAAAATGTCCGTGCTCAGCTTGAAGACCAGCCAATTGTACCAATTTTCTGCAATGAAGGTGTTTTCTGTATTGTAGCTGACATTTCTATGAGCAAGCCAGTAGAATTTGAAGATCTTTAGCCAATGATGGGTGCTTTCCAAATGACAAAGGTTGTGTTGCATAGTGCAGGAGGTTATCTCAGTGGATGTGGCATAGACAATGCACTTATTGAGGCTGAAATCCTTGGAAGCAAAACTGCCCAGTCAGTATTAAGCAGAATTAATTATGTTCTGTTGTTACAAGATGAGGCTGTAGAATGCTTTCTGGAACAAGAATGAGAAATTACGTTTTGCATAGCTTATCTCAGAAGGGAACAAGGCACGGGGTGTACTTCATTCAAAAGGTATAATGCAAAGCCAGGTGATGTTCAATACCTTCAGTTCAAAATAAGAAAACCTGAAAACCAAGTTTTTAGAGTTTGTCAAAGAATATGAAGAAAAATCTGAACTTTGTAGGTACTGGATAAATATTTTATACATGATAGCACTAGTAAAAAACTTGGTACATGCTGATTGGGAAGGTGATTGGGAGCTGCGCATGAAGCCTGTGGAGTCACTGATTACTGTGTTTTGCAAATTCGATTGCATAAACTACCTGAGATATGGGTCCTGGTCATTGAAGAAGCTAGAGGTGGAAAAACCATACCTCTACATTAAATGTATTCAAAGAAATGTTGTGGTAGACAGAGTGTAAAGGTTCAATGCCGTAGCTCCAGATAAGAAACTGGAACAGACAATTCAGAGATCACACAAAAGCTATAAGATAATTGTTAGTCACACATGTAAAAGTGAATATGTTGTTCAATGGCAGCGAGTTTACAATGAAGTCATTTCTATTTGCAATGTTTTCAGAGAGATGAAATTTTCAAAAGTAATGGGCCATCGTGAGACTATTCCTCACTATGAACTTGTGGCAAAGAGAGGGGAATGTTTATGCAGCAACAAGGAAACCCTTTTGAAATAACTGAGCCTGTGAGACTACACAACTTCTTAACCAAACAATATGTGGATAACAATAGAAAGACATGTCTATTAACTGTTCTGGAACATGCATTGAAATTAAACGCAGAGCTGAACAAGAGGGATTTGTATTGAAAGAGAAAAAGCTGTTTAACATAATCACTAAAGCTAAACCTCCACGCTTTAATTACCATAGTAAGAGTTTAATCCAACCAGCCACTACAAAACAGGTTATAAAAAAACAATGTTTGCAAGCACATAAGCACATAGAGAGATGGAGATTGCAAAAGAAAGGGGTGAATTTATCAAGGACATTCTGTTGCATGATCTTCTTTCAACAAACACATTATTTAATGGAGATGCTGCAACCAAACCTGTGAAGCATCAACTCATTCAAGAGTTGGAAAAATAATTTCACCAGAAGAATTTCAATTAAAAATAATGTCCTCATTGAAAACTGCTGTTGTTGTAGACTACGGGTCCTATAACAATGTGGTCAGAATCAGCTCTGACCGTCGGTCGGAGCTTTTCGGACCGCATCATAATATGTCGGTCGGATTCCTTTCCGACTGCCTCATTACGATGGAGGCGATTGGAAAGGAATCTGAACAGTTACTCTGATTGGCTTTCGATGGGCTAAGTGAGCCCGTTCACCAGTCAGAATGTGGCCAGTAATCCCAAGGGCGGCTCTTTCTGCCCTTGGGATTATGATGCCGGGTTTCAGCAGCCTTTTACGTGCCAGCCTTTCTGACAGAGAACAGCTGTCAGAACTCGACTTTGGGGGCCCCCAGGAGGGCACTCTTGGATGCACTGCTTCACATTGGAGGCCGAGGGGTCACCTGTGGTGCCCCCCTGTTGATCCCTGCACCCCGTGGCAGGCACCCTGAGGGATGAACTGCACCTCCTATTTTACAATGTGAGCATGCATCCGGCCAGAATACATGCTCCCATTGTAATGTATAGGAATGCAACCGAACAGTGTTTGGTCGCATTCTAATTAGTTGGTCAGGACTGCCAACCGGGTGTCGGCCAGCCTCATGACCGAGAAGATGTTGGCGGAGGAAACTCCGCCCGACATCATAATAGAGACCTATATGTCCCAATTGTGAATGATCAAGAGGTCGTTCAGACTGTTCTACAGATATCAAAATCAGTGTGCACCTTTCAAGAACTGCACATTGGCTTTGACAATTATCTTGAGCTCTCTGTCAGAGAATGTGAGAGAATTAGATGAAGGTCTACAAGTGGTACAATTGACCATTCCAGCATCAAAAATGTGACACCTATATCTGTGCAACTTGATAAATTCTAGTCATCAACATCGAACAAGATAAACTTGAAGATGTTGACTTGCCAAAACATTGTTGATCCTTCAGTGAACACTGAATTTCTAATTTTTGCAAGTGAAATGATTGTCAATGAGGAGTTGGTGCCTGCCGAGATATATTCAACAGTTACGAGCCATATATGTTCAGGAACCTAAAAGCAAATTTGAGGAAGCTGAACTTCATGTTGTCACTCATATTCAGTGGGCTGTTCCAAATGGTTCCAATTGGGTCAATGTACTGTAAAATGATATATATGTTATTATTGTGATGATTGGATTTGTTTCAATGCTCATAAATCAAGTATTGTTAGAGTTATGGTTGCGTTATGGAACAGGAAAGAAAAGACATTTAATCCTGCTTCATATTTTGTACAAGAAAATTGACCCAGAGATGCCCAGTATTCTTATCAAGTCACATATTCTTATGGGTGATGACACCTGAGCATTGGAACAAAGCTTGGAGCTTTAACTGCTGAACCTGTGAAGTTTCTAAAAGGATTTGCTGAGTCAGAAGAAGAATGTGACTGTGCTGGTGACGGAATGGTTTCATCACGGCCTGGCCGCCGCACCTGCGCGGCGCTGATTATGCACCTGCGCTGAGCGTTTCATTGAGTGGGCGGGGCCGTGACGGAACCATTCCGTCACAAGCACAGCGCCACCGCGGCACGTGACGGAGTGGTTCCGTCACGAGCATGGCGGCGCTGCGTGGCCCCCTACCCCAAAGCGCCACGGCGGAATTACCGCCGCGGCCAAGGGGTTAAAGACGAAGAAAAATACCTTGTGCGTGTGTGGAAAATGAGTTCTGACTGTCACACATTTGGCGATCTTCGGTACAGTCAGTTCAAGAGATCATCCAGCTAAATGGACTTCCACCGACGTCATATTATGTGCATGGACACATTAAAAGAGCGTTCTTCTCGATTGGAAGATGTGTAAATGTTTTGGATCATGCATATGTAGAGAAAGATCTGTGTGAATTTGGTTGGTAAGATATTGATGTGTTGCTAAAACCTATAAAATAAATAAAGCCTCTACTCACAGAACTTACACGTACATGTACTTGCAAAACCTGTGCTACAAAATTATCTCCCTGTCGCTATGCTCTTTTCAAATGTTCAATATTCTGCAAATGTACCATGAGTGATTGCAAAAACAAATAAATAAAGTTAAATAGGAAAATGTATCTAAAACAGGAGTGATAAACATTATTATTTTTCATATTCAGATTATTGTTTGGTGTATGCATGAAAGCATTAAAAACCAATATTATTTGTTTCCTTTCTATATATGTCTTTACTTCCCCTAATCTAGGGGCCGATTAGGATGGCGGACGCCATCCTTGCCCGTCCGCCACCTATTTCCCCCTGACATATTACAATGGCGGGGGGACCGGGCGGACGGGAAGACCGTCCGCCGCCAGGGGAAAAAGTCTAACATGGTGGCGGTGTCTATCAGACACCGCCAGCCATATTAGGATGGGCTGAGGGCAATGCCGCCACAAAAAGGCATACGGTTCTTGCGGGCCCCCAGGGTGAAGGGGGGTGGGGGGTGCACATGGGGGGTACTTATGGTACCCCCCTGCGTTTCACAGTACAACATGGCAGGCACCGCGTGGTGCCTGTCATGTTGTGCTGTGAAACGCACAACATGCCTTTTTGACATTGCGGTGGCGGTGCTTTCAGCACTGTCGGCCGCAATGTTAAAAATGCGGGATGCACCCGCCACTGTGACGGGTGCATCCTAATTCGGGCACGGTACCTCAGCCCTTGTGGCGGACGGTCTCCCTGCCCCAGACAGGATGGCGGACGGACTTTGTCCGTCCGCCATCCTAATCGACCCCATAGTCGCCTTTAGGAAAATGGTGGAAGGGTTGCGCTGAAGAGATATTTTCTGTCTCTATAAAACTACTTGACCCCCAAAACTTATGTTTTGACACCAAAATGAAGGATATAGGTCTCATTGTTCCTGAAATAAATATTACACCATCATCGCAAAACATCTGCCATTTTTTAAAATGTCATCCAGAAAAATTTGGCCCGGATCAGCAATGTCTACTCAAGCTAAATTACTCCTCTAATGATCCAAAACCACAAATCAAAAATAAAAATCTCTCTGCAACAATTTTTTTACAGTGCTATATCAGGGAGCCAGGATTATAGAATGAAGGATTCCCAAATCTGTTACCAGAACAGGGTCACGTCATTCCTCCCTGTGCTAAATTCCTCTGCCATACCTACATGTGAGCACTGCCTATTTTATCTTGTTCCAGCCACAGGGTTGCCTTGTGTCACCTTATCCTAGTTGGTTCGGCCACACAACCATTGGGTGTGAAAGCTGCAAAGCTTCCAGTCAGAGCGGTGGCAAGAGAGCTGAGTTAGAGTATCTTTGATAGTTTGCGTGACAGACTTTGTAGGCCAGTCCTTCTGGTTCTACCAACCTAACATCAAACATACATTTCCTCAGAACCCTGGAAACCGCACTTGGATGAAATGCTAGAATGATGCTATTGGCGCTTCTCATATTTCCAGTATCTGTGTTTATGCCTTATTGTATGGTGCTGCTAATACTTGTTAATATGTAGGCCACTAACAGTCATTACATTTTTGGAACAATTTGTATGGGGCTTTCAGAACTTGTTTGCACAATTAATGCTCACTATTGTGTGGAGTCATTAAGACTTGCTAGCGTGTGGATTGAATTCTGTGAGAAAATGAATGCGTATTAGTAAGTAGGCTAGTAGTGGTCATTATTAAGAGGGTTTATTAATGTTACTCACTGTGTGTAGCCATCAGTGCTCAGAGGTGTGTGGACCATTAAAGGTTACTACTGTGTAGGACAAATGAATAACTATTCACCAACATTTCTTTCCTTTGGCTTAGAGGGCATTTAACAGAAACTGGTGCATGTGAGCACATGTAATGTGTATGATGGAGTGTCAACTCTCATATTTCAAACACATGATGGATAAATCACTGCTGATGCATTGATTTTTTAGAGTAGGTCAAGCAAGGTCGAACCTATTGCATTTA
The DNA here is from genome assembly GCF_964263255.1 of Lissotriton vulgaris. NCBI lineage: Eukaryota > Metazoa > Chordata > Amphibia > Caudata > Salamandridae > Lissotriton > Lissotriton vulgaris. The sequence continues at coordinate 1,137,030,477 of NC_141697.1, forward strand.
TGTATCCTTGTTTCAAGGAGCATTTGAATATGTTACTGCATCTTTCTATGTTCTAGACTTTAGCATTTCTCAATACAATCCAGGAAATGTTTTTTCATTGTTATATTTTGGTACTTTTAGCTCTACATCTATGTTTTTTCTAAATGAGACATTGTAATATAAATTCCTTAGTAGTACTCTGTCTGTATTTTGTGTACAAAATTACTGATATAACAGGGGTTGACAATTCTGGATTGCAAAACTACCATACCACTATGAGTTATTCCCTATCTTATAGGGTATAATCATGGAAAACAGTGTTTCCCCACTATTTACAGAGTTAATTCCCAATTTTTAGGCCGTGTTCTGGACACATGTTCCATCACATTATTTCTGGCCAAATGCATCCTCAGAAAACCCGAGGTTTCAAGGATATTGCATACATAATTACCATATCTCAGAATCGGCTGGCAACTTTTATCACTGGCTGTATCAGAATCTCCTCAGCATTCAAGTTGAGGTCCTTAGTGCAGTATAATGACATGCATTTAAAATGGGCAAAAAAAGAGGAATTTGGAAGGGTTCTTTGGAAGACAGAATGCAATAGATAGTGGCAAATCACAAATCCCATAATGTATCCTATGTCCCCAAGTGCATGAGAAAGTGAGAAGTTAATAACACAGTTAGGCCCATTCACAAAGGTACACCTAAATGTAACTTTACTTACTTTGGCTATTCATCATTTATGAGTGTAAAGTTAATGAAAAGTGTATACTCAGGGAGAGATTTACTAAGATTTTGTGCTGTGTTTGCATCACAAAAGTGACACAAATCAGTGGAAAATCTTTTTTCCTATTTACTTTCCAGTGCTAACAGAAATGTAATGCGAAGCCGCGCATAGCCTGCTTTGCACTACTTTGTGCCAAGGAGGTATTCCAAGGGTGTAGCATGGGCGTTCCCATGCAACCACCCAAGGTTTCTCACGCTAATCCCAATGTACTAAATAAAGTATATTGGAAGTAGTGTGAGAAAACTGTGACCTTTTCAAGTAGACACAAGGAAGGAGTAATGCTTTTATTTCTCAATGCTGACTTTGCATGCATGCTGCACTGTGCAGTGGGGTGGATGTGAATAGTAAACCTTTATCCCTCCTGGGTCCAACTCTTCCCCCTACTGTTGCACAGACTGGAGTAGGAGTACTTCATTTTACCTCTACTGAGTCCAACACTTTCCCTAATGCTGCACAAACTGGAGTGGGAAAAGTCAATTTTACCCCTCTGCAATCCAACTCTTTCCCTACTGTTGCACTGACTGGAGTAGAAATAGTAAACTTCACAGCACCTGAGTCCAACGCTTTCCGTAATGTTGCACCTACTGGAGTCGGAATAGTAATTCTTTCCCCTCCTGAGTCCATCCCTCTACTTACTGTTGCACAGAATGGACTGGGAATAGTCATTTTACCCCTCAGCAATCCAACACTTTACCTACTTTTGCACTGACTGGAGTGGGAATAGTAATTTGCGCTTCTACTGGGTCCAATACTTTCCCTAGTGTTACACTGACTGCAGTGGGAATATTACACTTTACCTTTCTTGAGTCCAACGCTTTCCCTACTGTTACACAGACTGGAGTGGGAATAGTATATGTTCAGTTTTGTTTATATTGTTTAAATGTATATTATTATGGTGTTTCTGTGTATTTAAAATTATATTATTTTTAATTAGTAATGTTTGTATTATGTAATATATTTTGAGTGAAATGTATTTTTTTTACATTGCTTGGTCTTTTATGTGTAGTTAAATTGTTATGTTTTTTAAACTGTTTCCAATTTATTTGTTAAAGTTTTTCATTAGTTGTGTGTGTACCCATATGTATGTATGTTGTTGGAAATGAATGCCACCGCTAGCCTCACAGGACTGGTGTCAGTGATGGAAACAATAATCCATCAAATAATATACCCAAATTCTATTTCACAGTCCAGGAAAAAGAAGCGGCACACCAAGTAGTTTAGCACTTTCATTTATGTGCAAAAACAACGCGTTTCGACATTGTTGCCTTTGTCAATTGTACATTGTGTGCTCCACTTGCCAAAGAAATACATCTGGATCCAAGAGAACATAGAAAAAGGACTTCTGCATTACAGTACATAGTACATACATAGTACAGTACAATTTGTATCGTTATCTAAAGCCATCCAATTACAATGATTGATTATAATGACAACAATTCATCTGGAAAATGAAGTAGCACTTTCAAAATTAATCATCATGATGAGATAATGATTAAATATATACCAACAAAATGCTTGCAAAATTGATCGACATTATTCAGATTGATCATTATGATGTGACATATTCAAATATCATTCATGTTCCAACGTATCTTAATTCCTGAATCCAACCATGATTGGTAATGTGTATAGAAATAATAATGAAATGCACCATGATATTACTGGTAGATACGCACACCATTTTTATATATTATATGCCTGAGCTCTACTGCTATACCTCCACCCGAGCCTCAACAATGGTAAGCTCGCCATGGAAATATCTAATGGTTGACCAGCCTAAAAAACTAATGTTATGCAGCTGCATATGCTAATAACAAAGGTTGGGCAAGTGCACCCTAAATATATCAATTGGCAATGATCATTTGCCAAATCGCTAAAGGTCCACAACTATGACCAGTGGCTGGGTAGTGGGGTGCCTTCCAGTCCCCTCACAATACATCAATAATAATTACACGGGCAAATACCCAAATATTGGACAATATGTGACTACAAATTAAAAAGTGCCAAAGGTGCAAAGAATTGAAATACATACAAATGTGTCTTAAAAATTGGCAAGTGAACGTAAGAAGGAAATAAAGCGAAATTAACCAATGTGTGGTGTCAATTCCTCGCTGCTATTCATCCTATATGGTATTCTAGTGTTCAAATCAATGATGTATCTAGATTCCAATACTTGTAAAATTTTCTCTCTGTCACCGCCTCTTGTATGTTTTACAATACAGTCAATCCAAAAGCCTTTAGGTGAGTGTTATCATTATTGTGTTCAGCCTGAAAATAACAAGCTACAGGTTATCTCAAATCATTGTTGGCGATGGCTCGCAAGTGTTGCAAGATTCTCATCTTGAGTGGCAATTTGGTGCTCCCAATGTAACCCAACCCACAGAGACATACTAATATGTATATGGCAAATTCGGTGATGAGTTTGTGGATCTGCCTTGTTTTGCCATTCTCAGTAGTATAGCTTTTATAAATGTGGCTATTTTTGCAGGCCTTTCATGATCTGCATGGGTTGAAACCTCCCCTTGTTTTGTCAAGCCAACTCAATACTGGTATACGTTCCTGAAAGCTATGTACTAGGGCATCCCTAAGAGACTTGGATATTCTGTATGTCACCTATGGAACTGCTAATGAAAGTGTCAGTGACCAAGACATTCCAATGTTTTCCGATGTTTTTTATGCGTTTTTTTAAACTGTGTGGATCTCTTATTAAAGGTGGTAATGAGCCTAGGTCTATTATCTTCACTTTTGTTTTTATCAATCACTTTGCTCTTGAATAAGACATTAGTTTTTTTTACTATCCTGTGTTAGAATCTTACGTGAGTACCCTCGTTGCCTAAATCGTTGTTTTATGTTCTCCTGTTCTCTGCTGAAGACCTCATCTTTATTACAATTGCAACGAGCTCTTAAGAGCTCCCCGTAAGGTATGCTATGAACAAGTGATGCAGGGGGATGGCTAGAGGCGTGTAAGGTACTATTGCCAGCTGTTGTCTTCCTAAAGAGCGATGTCTGTAATGTGTTTTCTTCAATCTGAATCTCTACATCAAGGAATATGTCCTAATGGTGGTGTAAATAAAACTGAGATTAAAATCATTCCTTTCCAGGATACTGATAAATTCCCTGGCAGTCTGTTCCTCACCATCCCAGATCAGGAACAGATCGTCAATGTATCTAATCCACATTGGTATCTGTTCAGTGTATCTCTCATTGTGATATCTGTCCAGACTACCTGCTCCTCCCACCAGCCCAGGAAAAGATTCTCTAGACTTGGGATGAAAGCAGGTACCCATGGCAATGACTTTTGTCTATACAGTGCCCCTTCAAACAAAAATATATTCTGGTCTAGACAGAAAAGCACAATCACTCCTAACATATTGGTATGCTCCAACATTGACAATGGACTTACCTGCAAAAAATGTATGCTAGCTTCCACTCCCTTTCTTTGTTCAATACACAAATAACAAGCAAACATCAAGAGATATCATAAGATACGTGCTTTCCCACTTCATATCATGGATCCTTTTTAAAAAATCTGTACTGTCACAGCAGTATGATTCCAAATCTTTTACAAATAGAGCCAAAAAGGAAAATTGAGGTATTTTCAAGGAGACCCCCATTAGATGAAGCAATGGGTCTTCCTGGTGGTCTAGTGGGATATTTATGGATCTTGAGAAGTAGGTATAGGCATGGTATTCGTGGAAGATAATTTTTTAAGAACAGATATTCCCTGTGTTGCAGCAAGCCCTTGACCCACCAGTTCTTTAGCATGTAATGATAAGTACTGATTGTTCGTCTGTAAATTTCCCAAGTGATTTCTTAATAACATGTGTCATCATTGAACTGGCATTGTAAAGCGTGCTACTTACCCGTGAGGGTCTCAAGGCACTAAGGTGCTGCTACTGCTCGAAGAGCCAGGTCTTGAGGAGTCTTCTGAAGGCGAGTAGGTCTTGGGTCTGCCATATGTGGGTAGGGAGAGTGTTCCAGGTCTTGGCGACGAGGTAGGAGAAGGATCTGCCGCCAGAGGTCGTTCGTTGGATGCGGGGGACAGTGCAGAGGGTGAGGCTGGCGGAGCGGACCTGGCAGGTGGGGGTGTAGAAGCTGAGTCTGCTGTTCAGGTAGACTGGTCCGGCGTTGTGCAGTGTTTTGTGTGCATGGGTGAGGAGCTTGAAGGTGATCCTCTTGTCGACGGTGAGCCAGTGTATCGATTTAGGCCCAGTACAGAGATCTGGGCCTAAATCCATAGTTTTTTTGCTCACCATTCCTTTCCAGTTTGAACCTAGCCATATGCAAAGCAGTCTTGACCTTGTGCCCAATGGGCACCAACCAGCCCGAACTGCCAGGCCCTCCCTGGCCAGGAATCAAGCATCCTAGGACCGGTTTCAGGGTTTCACCCCTCTTAAGCCAGGATAGCTTGACTCCAGTGGCATGGAGCGCACAGGACATAACATTATAGATTGCGACCTAAATACAGGATTATAGCTTATAAACTATCCCAGTATTTGTCTGTGTTTGATCATGGATTGATCATGGATTTATATTGCATCTTTTGCCCTTCGGAAAGGAATATGGAATTTTGCATGAAAATCTCTACAACAATAATTTCTAAATTGATTTTTGCCTACAGTCCTAGGTTTTTAACCCCTTGCCTGCGGTTGGAATTCCGCTCCTGTGCGGCACATTCCGATCGCGGGCATGGTCATGACGGCTCCCGGCCGTCATCAGCACACGAGCACTGTGTGCCATGACGCATGGGAGCCGTCACCAGCATGCAAGGGGTTAAAATGCAGATTTATGTTTATGTTTTGGTATGAGGTTTTCTTGTTATACACTGCACATTACAAAACAGTTGCAGTTGTAGTCTACTAACATTCATGAAAGTCCTTCTATTAGCATTGTTTTCATGTCCCATTCAAACCATGCTGACAACCATTTGTATCACCCGTGATCAAGGCGTGTAGACGCTAAAATGCGTTGGGTTGGCTGGCTATCAATAAATCACTCTGGAGCCACATTTGCAGTGTATTTCTTCATGTTTGGAGGGAGTGCGTGCCGTGCAAAGCTATTGGCGAAAATTGATATATATACATATATATGTATATATATATATCTCTCCAGGTTGTCCACCTCTTCAGTAGCACACGAGCAGCAGCTTAATTTATGTGTAGGTGAGGACTGGGATCCGCTTGTAGATGCCGCTCCGTAATGGATCTGCCCGACGCGTTTCGAAGCTCCATCTGCTTCTCTTCAGGGGCTTTAACGGAAGCGGTGTGCGCACCCGCTGACACACTTCTCCAATTTCCATATGACACACCCGCAGATGGGAGGCTCCGATGAGACTGTGCATTATGGGAAGTGTGGTGCGGAAAGCACACAATCAAGTCCTGTATGGACCCAACAAGTGGGCCCGTCCTCGATCCCATGTACAGCTGCTGATTCACTTCCGTGACCCCCAAGGGTAACGGGGTGGTGCATACTCCGCGGCTGGACTGCAGTGTGTAAATTGTCGCTCCAGGTTGTCCACCTCATGAGAAGCACACGAGCAGCAGCTTAATTTATGTGTAGGTGAGGACGGGGATCCGCTTGTAGATGCCGCTACGTAATGGATCTGCCCGACGCGTTTCAAAGCTCCATCTGCTTCTCAGCAGGGGCTTTAACGGAAGCGGTGTGTGCACCCGCTGACACACTTCTCCAATTTCCATATGACACACCCGCCGATGGGAGGCTCCGATGAGACTGTGCATTATGGGAAGTGTGGTGCGGAAAGCACACAATCAAGTCCTGTATGGACCCCACAAGTGGGCCCATCTACGATCCCATGTACGGCTGCTGTTTCACTTCCGTGACCCCCAAGGGTAACGGGGTGGTGCATACTCCGCGGCTGGACTGCCGCGTGTAAATTGTCCCTCTAGGTTGTCCACCTCTTGAGTAGCACACGAGCAGCAGCTTAATTTATGTGTAGGTGAGGACGGGGATCCGCTTGTAGATGCCGCTCCGTAATGGATCTGTCCGACGCGTTTCAAAGCTCCATCTGCTTCTCTTCAGGGGCTTTAACGGAAGCGGTGTGCGCACCCGCTGACACACTTCTCCAATTTCCATATGACACACCACCCGATGGGAGGCTCCGATGAGACTGTGCATTATGGGAAGTGTGGTGCGGAAAGCACACAATCAAGTCCTGTATGGACCCCACAAGTGGGCCCGTCCTCGATCCCATGTACGGCTGCTGTTTCACTTCCGTGACCCCCAAGGGTAATGGGTTGGTGCATACTCCGCGGCTGGACTGCCGCGTGTAAATTGTCGCTCCAGGTTGTCCACCTCTTGAGTAGCACACGAGCAGCAGCTTAATTTATGTGTAGGTGAGGACGGGGATCCGCTTGTAGATGCCGCTCCGTAATGGATCTGCCCGACGCGTTTCGAAGCTCCATCTGCTTCTCTTCAGGGGCTTTAACGGAAGTGGTGTGCGCACCCGCTGACACACTTCTCCAATTTCCATATGACACACCCACCGATGGGAGGCTCCGATGAGACTGTGCATTATGGGAAGTGTGGTGCGGAAAGTACACAATCAAGTCCTGTATGGACACCACAAGTGGGCCCGTACTCGATCCCATGTACGGCTGCTGTTTCACTTCCGTGACCCCCAAGGGTAACGGAGTGGTGCATACTCCGCGGCAGGAATGCCGCATGTAAATTGTCGCTCCAGGTTGTCCACCTCTTGAGTAGCACACGAGCAGCAGCTTAATTTATGTGTAGGTGAGGACGGGGATACGCTTGTAGATGCCGCTCCATAATGGATCTGCCCGATGCGTTTCGAAGCTCCATCTGCTTCTCTTCAGGGGCTTTAACGGAAGCGGTGTGCGCACCCGCTGACACACTTCTCCAATTTTCATATGACACACCCGCCGATGGGAGGCTCCGATGAGACTGTGCATTATGGGAACTGTGGTGCGGAAAGCACACAATCAAGTCCTGTATGTACCCCACAAGTGGGCCCGTCCTCGATCCCATGTACGGCTGCTGTTTCACTTCCGTGACCCCCAAGGGTAACGGGGTGGTGCATACTCCGCGGCTGGACTGCCGCGTGTAAATTGTCGCTCCAGGTCGTCCACCTCTTGAGTAGCACATGAGCAGCAGCTTAATTTATGTGTAGGTGATATGTATGTGTAGGTGATATATATATGAAGAGACCTCCGATCCCTCGCACGTCCGTCCTCTCACGATACCGCACAGGAAGCAGACACGGACCAAAGAGTATAAGGATGCCTTTTTCTTTATTCAGCTGTCGCCATATATATATATATTTCTCCAACGTCGCTTAAAAAGTTGCTTCTCCCACAACAAAGAGACGATAGTGGACCCAGGTACTTGTGCCAATCAAAGTTTCTTTATTGTAATTCGACCAGCCAGTCCGCCATGACGCGTTTCAACCCCTATTTGGTCTTGATCACATGACCCGGTGCCATAGCGGGGTAGGCTTTATAAAGTGTTCAACCAGGAAGTGGTGTATCGCTTTCATAGACATAGTAAAGTTACTTTCTAGCATAGTGCTTTACAATTGTGCAAAATCGCAATATAATGATACAACAACCTTTGTCAAAGTGCATGAAAAAATAATTAAATGTCGATTACATTTTTTTACCAGCATTTTGGTATAGCAGCATAATTGTTGCTAAGTATGAAAATATGCAGTTAGCTAGTAGCAGCATTGAACTAAAGCAGACCAACATTTCTTAAAATGTGCAAAATTGCAAATTTCATCATAGTAGCAGCATGAGAATATGGCAACATAATACTCACATGGGGGCCGATTCCGATTCGGGAAAATCCCATCAGAATCATAGTACGCAGCCTTTTTCCTGTACGCATCATATGGAGAACCGTACCCGTACGCACGATGTATTATGATGTGTACACAGTGCAGCTCACTGCACGATTCGTACCAAAGCCCGTACAAACCATTACTCCATACGAATCATATTCGGAACACGCAATACGCGACGTCCGTACGGTTTCGAAGCATCATTTCCCGACCTAACGAGTACGATTCGTGTCAATGACACTCCGTACGACTCTTTTGCTATGGGACTCTTAAACGTCTGTAAAACCAGATTTTGAGTCGGAATGCGTACGGAACGGACCCCCCATGTATGGTGCATACACCCCATCATTGCAGGGGTACTGTGAGTACAGGTACGGCGCGTACACCCCTGGAATATAGGGGTACGGTGCATAGCGGTATGGTTCGTACCCCCGCATGACTGCAGGTGTACGGTGCGTAGGGGGTACAGTTCGTACCCCCCGAAGGTCATACATCTACGGCCCGTACCCCCTTGAATTTAGGGGTACTGTACGTCTGCTATTGTGTGATTCTCCAAACTAATTGCCTATACGCAACGTTTATCGTACGAATCGCAGACACGGTCCCCGGTCCGGATCGTACTTGGCAGGTCGTACGACATGTTTACGATTCGTACGGTTTACCGTGCGGGTCTATGTTGTACAGATTTACACTCGACTTTCGTACGGTACACAACGATTTGTATGTATTTCGGGCCTACGCATCATACTATGCGATTTGGACGGAGTTGTACGATTCGTACGGAAACGTCTATGAATACGAATCGTTACATGGTCACGTCTCCCGAATCGGAATCGGCCCCATAGTGTGCAAAATATGCTTAATAAATAGCAGCATCATAATTTTTAGCAGCAAACAAAATATGGTTAGCCCACCGCAGTTGCAATGAATAAATATATAAATAGATATGTAATAAGTATATAAATATATCAATATATGCACACTGACGATCTAAGTAAAACCATCATTTTTTACAAATCAACTGTCATATCATATTCCCTTCTTGATCCTTCCACTTTAATGTTGGGCTATGCTTTCATAATGTGTGCTGCACAACTAATAAAATTGATGGCATGTGATGTTGATACTCGATTTCAAACCCTGTCCAGTATCATTCGATACATGCCCTCTGCTAGACTATAAATAGGTATTGTTCATAAAATTCATGCATATTTGTTTATTTTAAATAATGAGAGCATTTGTCATAATACGAAAGTTTGCTAAACTTTTTTAATTTATAATATCAATAAAAATTATAATTTTAATAATAGTTTTAAATTATATATGTCTAAATAAGCATAATCACACACATCTATGTCTGTTTTATCAAATAAATATATCATGTATATATTTATTTTAAGTATTCAAATATATTTAGTTTACATTATATTACTGTTGCATGTTAACATATTAAGGGGTCGATTCCAATTCAGGAAAAAAAGCGTCCGTCTGAATCATATCCGGAGCGCTCGCCGTACGAATCGTACACGTCCGTCCGAATTGCGCAGTAAAATACGTTTCCCGTCAATCCGTCTGAATCATCGCGAACCATACGAATTGCAAGGCTGAAACCGTACGACACGGATCCGCACAGTGAACTGTACGATCCGTAAACATGCCGTTTGACCCGTCGAGTACGATCCGGAGCGGGGGATGAGGACGCGATTCGTAAGGTCCATGTCAGGTAAGGACGATTTGTACGGAAAAGCACACAATCACATACACACCGTACGGTGCGTACACCCCATGATCGCAGAGTACGGTGCGTTCCCCCGCAATCATGTGGTGTACGCCCGTACCCCTGCGATCGCAGGGTGTCCGTGACGTACACCCAGCGAACATGGGGTACGGTGCGTACACCCCATGATCGCCGGGTATGGTGCGTACCCCTCATGATCGTGGGGGTACGCACCATACCCCTGCGATCATGGGGTGTACGCACCATACCCGGGAGGGCCGTTCTTTACCTGTTTTGAGGCGAACTCTGGTTTTAGGGCAGTTTTCAGCTCCCGTAGCAAAAGGGTCGTACGGTGCATACCCGACTTGCTGGGTCGGGAAAACCTGCATCGAAACGTACAAACGTCGCTTGTTGCGTGTTTCGGTGGCAATTTGTAAGCGTATACGAGCCGTACAGTTCCTGGTACGATTCGTATGGGGAGCTGCATTTGGAGGGAATCGTACTACATCGTACGTACGCGGGACGTTGCAGGGTACGATTCGTATGGGAGAAATGGTCTGAACGGCTATTCGAAGCGTTTTTTCCCGAATCGGAATCGATCCCTTAATGTTTACTATTTTTAAACATTTTCAAATATATATGTTAAAAAACAATATTTATATAATGGATATTAGTGTACGATGAAAAAAAAATCAAAATGCTAATCATTAACATTTAAAGTATAAAAAAACAATATTTTTGTGCTCGATATTTTTTACTTGATATTTTTATACTATGATAATTAGAGTTTCAATATTTTGTCAGTGATCTATTTACAATCATAAGGGGAAAGTGTGAAAGGGAGTGCATAAAACTCCCAAATAACGATAGTGAATGCATATAGGAATTAGAAATTGGAAACTTATTGAATGATCTCCCAAACTTTCTTCCAGAATTGGGAAATGATAGAACATTCATGAAGCATGTGTATTATAGAACCTAGTGAAGATTAACAATGCCAAAAGTTTGGTGTGCCAAGTAATTTAGGTTTAAACATTTTGTCTGGAGACCGGAAACAATTGTATGAAAGAAGCACAGTAGTTCATAAAAGAGAAATTGGGAACAAAATTAGCAATACTTCATATTCAAACAGATTTCCATTGATCAGGTGATAACAGAGTCTCTATGGAAGGGATCTATTTACCCGTATGGGGAGAAACGGGGCTAATGCTGATAATGAGATTTTTTTTAATACTTTAGATGCTATGTGTCATAAATGATTATAAATACAGAAATCCATACCAGACACTTTATCTGATGGTATTGAGTTAGAATTAGCTTAAGAATGGAGTGATATAGGCATTCATATGTGTATATTAACCATGTTGTTGATGATGTAACTCACTAAAGAAGTAGAAAATATCTCTTGGCAAATATCATTGGTATGGAAAATACCTGCAGAATTCCAAGAAGTCCTAAAAGAGATAGGTTTGTTATGTTTTAATTGAGAATTATTCCAAGGAGAGACTTTTATAGAAGATCTCATATTGGTTAAAAGGCGTGTCAAAGGATAGTATAGCAGGTTTAATGGTTTTAAGATAGGTGAAAATGTACCCATTTTTGCATTAGTCATGGTTGGAAAAGCTGATAGAGGAAATGGATACAAGAGAGAATTTTCTATTGATAGTCATGTAGGGAATATTAAAGAATCATTAGGATGAAACCACAATTCACTTTAAATAATAAGAAATGACCTGTGATAGTTCTTGAAATCAGTTAAATCAATACTCCCCCTCTCTTTTGGGAACCTGCAAATTTTTAAGGCTGATAACTGCAGGTTTATTGTTCCAAAGAAATTAACCTGGTTAACGTATATAGAGTGTTATAAAATTTAGATGGTAAACGAATACGTGACATAGATAAAGTGTATAGTATTTGGGGAGTTATAACCATTTTTATTGTGTCTACCTGGCCCAACCAATTCAAGTGAAGTGATGACCATTTATTCAGTCTTTCTTAAAATGTACTAATTAAAATAGCACAATTTAATTCAGTTGTATGATCAATAGAGTTTGAAAAAAATTAAAATGTTTGATTACGAGTTTGGCAGTGTAGGAGTGGGCTGTCGTGCCACGCTCCCACACCATCAAACTGAACTGCCCATCAGAGTTTTCTCCGGGTCTGGTGGGCTGTGCTTCGGCGTTCCCACAACTGTGCTATACTAAGGCTTATATGTGAGCCTTAGCTTGCTATTTCTCCGGGACTGCCAAAGCAAATTCCCTCATGTCATGGACTGGTGCAGTCCATGCTGTGCAAGAATTTGGCTGTCTATAGCTTCCTTAAAAGATACTCCTATGGTGGAGAAGAGCTGAAAATCATGAAATACTTAAATTATAGTAGGAGATAGTTGAGTCTGAAAAGAATTGTTAAATTGGCATGCCGTCAGGACCTGGGTACTTTTTAGAGTGAAGAGATTTAATTGCTGAGTAGATTTCTTGAATATCAATTGTAGAGTTTTGGGGCACATGGCAATCCTTCAGAACAGTAGTAACAACATAATGACATCATTTGGTAGAGCAGCAGGGTTGTCATGAAGGGCAGAGTAAAAGGATATAAAATTATTTTGCAGTGTCTCATGCTTGAAGAAATAAGGTAACACTAGATTTCCTAACTGCAGTAATTTGGTTCTGTCTTGTTTACACATAAATATTTAGCTAAAGGTTGGCCATATGTATTGGAATTAAAGGAGCAATTTCTTTTCCTTAGCAATTTGCAAACTGGTCTTTTACTGAGTAGGTTGTTGTATTTGTAGCTCACCTTTTGTATTTGAAATTTGTATTTGGTGTCTCAAAAATTGATGAACAATCTCTCCAATTCAGCTATTTTGTTTTTAGTGAAGATAATTTAGCATAAAAGGTTTTGATATCATATGTCTTAAAGGATATGGTAGCACCTCTAATGTATGCTATAAAGACATCTTAATTAATAATTCATGAGGTCTCATCTGCGTTATTATTAAAAATGTATTCATCTATAGCATTGGAACATTTAGGAGAGTTTATTGAATTTAAGACTATATCAGTGTTCATTCTCCAGAAACATTTTGAGAAATAGGTATCCTGTAGTATAAGAGAAAAAGAAACTAGAGCATGGTCTGAGATGGATATTTTTTTAATTTTAGGATTTGCAGTCATTATACATAGATGTCTTGAAATACGTAAGTAATCAAGTCTAGAAGAAATAGAATGGGTGTGAAAAACATTCTTTGATTTGGTTGTAGGATTAGCTTATCTCCAAAAATGAATTACCTTTGTGTTGGGAAAAAGGACATAAAAATATGATAGGACTTAGTGGATATAAAATTGAAAATAGATATTCAATCTAAAATGGGATTTAAAATAAGATCCTCCCATGATGAGAGGGACATTACCAGGTTTTATAATTTCAGAGGTGTTGTATCGCTCAGTGTTAAAGGTCTACGACACCCAGTCAAGAGGTGTAAAAATATTAGAATAATTAAAATGATTTAAAGCTCATGTTTGTTTCCGTCAAGAAACTCATATCAATGCCATAATTCTAAATTCTATGTCAAAACCATGGGTGTATACTATTATTTCATCCCTAGCTGTAGCAGAAGCCTTACGCAGTTTAAGGTCTAACCTTGTGCATGCCAGAAACGCATAGGCGCATATTGTATGAGTATAAGAACTGGTAAACTCCAAGTATGTGAATAGCAGTCTTCAATTTTTATTCCCAAAAGATTCCTTATATCATCATCATATTTTCCACATATGATTAGAAATCCATGAGTATAATGGTATGTATATGACAGTATTTTCAAAATCCAAATCTTTGAAAAACTTCCACAGTTAGCATTATCCCCCATGCATTTCATGCATAGCACTTCTTCAGGGGGAATCTGTGAACAAAAGTAAATATAAACGGTCAATCGCTAATCTATTGAGCTCAGAATGTATTAAAGAACAAATGGGAAAACCAGTAAGTGACAAGGTGTGCATATTAAAGCCGGTCAAAATTTAGTGTGCAAGGTATCCTGCTGATAGAAAACGGCTATATCAAAGGGGTGGAACGGAGTCCAGCGTGCAGTAAAGGAAATGTCAGAAAAACATGAAAATATGAGAGGAAAGATTAAGTCAGAAAAATATGAACAGTGTTATAGACTGGTAAATGGTATGAATAGAAATACGAAAAAGTAGAGTGAAATAATGTGTATACGAGAGAAATAAAGACAGAGGATACAGTCAGTAGAGGGTGGAGTTAAAGAAAACAACTGTATTCCAATCTTTCATTGAGTCCTTTTGGTTGTAAGGCTTTCAGTTTATGCATCCAGTACAGTTCTCGTTGTAGTAGATACTTATTGTTGTCATGATTAGTGGATTTTTCAATCACTTCCAGAATTAGAAAACGGATTTGACTGGCATTGTGTGAGTTGTTGATGTAGTGTGCAGATACACAAGATTTCAAGTTGCCAGTGCAAATGTTGCTACGATGTTCAGTAAGTCTAGTTTTGATTTTGTGTTCAGTTTTCCCCACGTATGGGAGGCCACAGGGGCACTTGAGTAAGTATATGACATTGGTAGAGTCACATGTAGCATTCACCTTGAGTTTTATAGGAGTGCCTTGGGTGGGGTGTGGTAAATTATTGCCTTTATTTATGCTATTGCATAATACAGGTTTTGGAGCACTTGTTCTGTCCTCCATTTTGCTATAGTGCTAATACCAAATCGATGGTTTTGGAGCGCTTTCATTGCTCACCAGTTACATTACACAATGACACATTCATTTTTGCAGGCAGGATAAAGTGTAAGTGATTTGGCCAGAATCACAAATTGTTCAGCTGACTCAGATTCGAACCTGGTTCCCCAGTTCCCTTGTCGGCAACTCTGGCCAGTACACCATATCCTTTCTTCACTTTAAAGGTCTTTAACTGTTTCTCACTATCACTTCCACATTTGTTCAGCAAGACCCCGTCAACAGTGAACAAGCATTGTCAAATCCAATAGATCTCAGCAATGCCAGAGTAATTGGTCTTCTAATGTGAATGCCTTTTAGCCATGTTGTTTAGCGGCACATCTGCAGTTCAATTTTAATATCCAGTTAGGCTTGAATAGCACACAAAACAATAGTATTCAATGTGTCTCATGGAACGCAGGACAAGCCTCTAAACTGGAAAACCCAGATTAAATGTATATGTTAGCAAGTCTGATTTGATTTGTGTTCTGGAAACATGGCCGTTTGAACCTTTGATATTGAGAGTAACTGTTCCCTTTTTACTCCAGTGTTGCGTTCTAGGAAGAGTAGGACAAAGGGTGGTTTAGCCCTATTTGTCTCAGTCCTTTGATATGGAAAATATTTTTTATCTAAATGTGAATCTAATTATTCACATTTGGAGAAGTGTGGCTCAATTATTAGAGTGGCAGACCCTGATGCAGAGGTCTAGCCCGGGACCAGGGTTCAATTCCCCGCCTCGGCGGGTCTTGGGCTCAAAATTCCACGGACCTGATAATTCTCGCCTCGGTGCCCATTCCAATCATGGAGTCCCACTCTGCAACTCTGGGCAATAGCTTGCTTAATCTCCACAACGGCCCCCACAATGCTAAGGATGCCTAGCGGTATTCGTACAAGCGCCTTGAGACCCTTACAGGTGAGTAGTGCACTATACAAGTATCAATCTACATTATTATCAATAGCTGCATATTCAATTTCCAGTGAACGTTGACATTCTGATGATTACTACAATAATAATGTTGACTGTTGCTGTCATTGACCAACTAGAATTAGACCATGATAATAATATTATTAATAACGAAAGTAACTTTTCTATCATTTGGATCGGTAAGTATGTAATATTTTATTTATCATTGAAATTTACATAAATATCTGGGTAAGAAAATATTTACAAGGTAAAATAATTAATTCATCATTAAGATTCAATTATTTTACAAAAATATGGGAGTCTAAAAACAGCGATAGTCCATCAAGTGCTCTGAGAATTTTGACGACGAGGGTTTTTTATTTAGCAATAAAAGGAAATTGAGGCTCTATTGGATAGGGAATTTTAATGTATGTTTATGTATAAAAAATTTGCAGTTCACTTTGTGGATTTGTAAACACAGTGGGGAGGGATAATCTAATTTTACCCAAGAACCCTAAGGTTTAGGTACTTAACACTCTACTGATGAAGTACAAACTTGGCTTTGCCTCAGAGGTCTGTCTCTTTGTTTTGCCTTTAGCTTCAGCCTCCACTGGAGGTGGTCCTGCTAGTACAATAGAGTATATCTTATTTTTCTGAGAAACTGTTGCTCTGTTTGTCTACCCAGACTGTGCTAGTGACCACAACCTACAGTTAGTGTGCCTAGGGACTGAACATAATTCCAAAATGAAATCGGACAGAACAACTGATTTTAAGTTAACTAAGAATAAAAAGATTTTGAGGAGATGGCCTAAGGTCAACCCAACTTGTTTACTTCCTGATTTGTTTGATTCAAATGTGGGAGCATGCTGGGTGTGTCTGGAGGAGGATGCTGAACCCTTGGAGATTCTGAGTTCCTTTGAGTCCCTTACTTGATTTCTTACGTCAGTACTAACCCTCCCATTGAGTTAGCTAAGGGCAAATACATGGGTAGATTCAGGATGCCCTCATGTGCATAACCACCTTATGTCTGCTCCCAAGTGGATACCTCCAATACAAACAGTAGCGCATATGTATAGAGAGTAGTATAAAGATGTTCAGGGAGCTAGGACAAACACTATAATAGAGAAACCTGGTAGTGGCTTGCGAAACTGGTGATAGTGGTTTTTTTTGGAAGGTCACTAATACACTATATTCCTGTAATATCCTCCATTAAAAGTGCAAATTCTAATAACTGCTGGAGAACAATCTTTGACTCAAGAATTCCTGAACCTGAGTTGGGTCTTTGACAAAGTAATTTGCTCTAAGCTCTGGTCCAGTATGCGAGGAATGGGGTGAAGGAATCTACAATCTACATGTTGAGGCAGATGTTATGTTATGTTATGCTAGTGCATATTTATAAAGCGCACAGCTACTCCCTGGAGTGTCCCGGCGTGTCAGCCAAAGTGTGCTTTGCTCCCAGCAGTGAATGTACTTATTGGATTAAAATAAAGTGAGGTGGTCACTCAGGGTATATATTGGCATTCTTTCTTTTCAAATTATATGTAAATGGTATGGAGAATGTATTTTTCTTGAATGGAAAGGACATGCCACAGCTGAGTAAGTTCCCAATTCAGGTGCTGATTTACACAGGTACTGCTTTCTGGCTGGCCAGGACAGCTAATGGCTTCAGATGTTACTCGATCGCTTTAATGTTTTTATGAAGCAACTTGACTTGGAGACACATCTGTCAAAGTTGTACACAATGATTTGTGGGCCAAAATCCACCAAAGGATGCTGCCACAGCTTCTCTGGAACTCAAGTAGAGTGCCTACAGACATTTACCTATCAAGGGATCCCACTGTATTCAGCTTTATTTGGGGGCACTAACACAGGGTCAGTCAGCAGCAGTTCTCCAAGGGAACCGAGACTGTGCTTAGGTTTGTGGCTAAGCTAGGACAGAAACCAATTAGCAAAATTTTCATAATTTACAAATTTATTTATGTCTCTGTGGGAACATACGGTGTTGGTTTATGAGGGCAGTGAGACACCAATTGGCTACAGAATTTGAAAGTCAAGTTTTGCGTAGACTCTTAGCTGTAATGCACAGTTGCTCTACCTATATTTGCCATGATGAATTAGGGAAATTGTTCATTGACTATATGGTAAAATTATACCTGTTATTGTTATGCACTTCAATTTGCGTCAAAGCAGAGGCCAGCCTAAAAGATTTCTATTGTGAGAGTGTTTGTCATTGTATAAGGGCGCAAGTGTCTGGTGGCTTTCGTATATTAAAAAAGCTTTTTGCTCGATGGTGAACCCATCTGAAGAAAATGTCGTGCAGCTGTTTTTCAAACACTATAAGAATGAAAAAATTCTGGATGAATTTTGCAAGCCTTCTATGAGAACTCAGGCTATCATCTCGTTCTTGGCAATGACAGAATCTTAGACTTTATCTGACCCATTTAGACTAAGGGCCATATGTATCATACTTCCGTTTTGCGAATTCCAAATAGCGAATTTTAAGGAATCGCTATTTGGAATTCGCAAAACGGTATGTATGTACAAAATCGCTATTAACTAGCGATTCCCTACCATTCCTAATTTGCGATTAGCAAATTGCTAATCACAAATTACCCATTCATTTCTATGGGCCAGGAGGCCCATAGGAATGAAGGTGCAATTTGCGATTAGCAATTTGCTAATCGCAAATTAGGAATTTTTTCAAGGGTGCAGGGGTGTCTCAAGAACACCCTGCTGCACCCCTGAAATAGACATTTGGTGGCATATTGCGCACATACATGCCCTAAGGGCACGTATGGGCGTCATATGGCACCTTTTGTTTTTTGGAAAAAAGCTTTATGAAAAGAATTCGCAAATTACCACCAACTAGAAGTTGGTGGTAATTTGAGAATCCTTAATGGCATTTTTTGAATATTATTTGTTTGATACATTGCATTTAAGGAATCTCAAAATTTGCGATTCCTTAAGTGGAATCGCAAAATAAGGAATTGCAAATTTTGCTATTCCTTATTTTGCATCAAACATGTTTGATACATACCATTTGTCAAATTAGCATTCGCAAAGGCCGAAATGCTTTGCTAATGCTAATTAGCTTGATACATATGGCCCTAAATATTGTGCATTTTCTAATTTCATTTCTTTATTGTGGCTTTTGTTCTACATGATCTTTATGCTGCCCTTGTCATAATCAGTCACCTCAAAGCATGAGGCACTTTATATTGTCAGTACATTTCTATGTGGCACCAATGAAAGGATATCTGCTACCAATATTGCGCTCTCTAAATATAAGACAGTATAGACCAGCGATTAATTACAAAAACTTGCCTCTGATGTCTGATACATGGCTGTAATAATTTTATACAGAGTGCACTCAAGATTTTAGGCCCAATTATGATGTCGGGCTAAAAGCCTTCGACCAGCTGTGTGAGGTTTTCTGCCCGACATCATAATTATCAATCCGACCGCCATATTCGGATGAAGGCAGTCAGAATGAAACCAGCAGAGGGATTCCAATGCAGTTCCGACAGGCTCATGGAGCCCATCAGAAGCGACCATAATCCTCTAATGATGGCGAAGCTAGGCTCAGCTCCGCAGTTAGGATTATGATGGCATTTTTTGACAGCCATTTCATGTCAATCTTTCCGACGTGAAAAGGCTGTCAGAAAGTGTCTTTGGGGGCTCCTAGCAGGGCCCCCTTTTCACTGGCCCTCCGCAATGGGGCCTGGGATGCACCTATGGTGCCCCCCTAAACTTGACTGCACCATGTGGCAGGCACTGTGAGGTTGCTTACAAACATCCATTTGTCAATGGAGGCTTGTGATTCGGGCCTTTTCCACCCGCCGCACAAGCGTCCATTGACAAATAGATGTTTGTGACGCATCATAGTCCTGCGGTCAGAACCGCCTACCTAAGGTCGGGTGGTTCCTTTCTGCAACGGTGGAGGGCAGATGTAAGTCCACCTGTCATCGTAATTAGGCTCTTTGTGTTTTATTATAGTGCATGGAGTATCTAGTATATCATGTGCTATTGTAACCTTATGCGTAAATCATGATACATCCAATATAGGCTGACTGTATTTATTGTACCAATGAAATGCTTTTATTGTTGTTGTAACAGTTTTCATGAATCTTTTAATGTTAAGGAGTGCTGAATAAAAAAGTTTATTGATTGGGTGCTATTGATAATGTGCTTAAACGGGTATATAATTCCTAGACATACTATTCAGGAGTTCTTTTAATGAAAATCATTATATTATGTTGAGCGGCGGTTTCTCTTTGGCGGCATGGAGGCATCGCCCCCCATATTTGTTCCCCCTCTGGCCCCTGTAATAGAAATGTTAAAGGTTAATGTTAAATTTAAATCGTTTCTTTCCCGGCCGCTGTGTTTTTATTTCAGATGGGCTAGGCGGGGAGTACACTTCAGGTGGATCGGATGCCTGGTCTTTCAATCTTGGGTGAGTGGGGTGGAGCTTCATTACTAATGGCAGGCACTGGCAGACTGGCTGGGTCTGCAGTCGGTGAAGTGTCAGTGCGCATGTCGGGTTGGACGGCGGTGTTCCTACGACCAACCTGACATGCGCATTTGAGGCCTCTCCTATCAGCACAATGTTAGGGAGCCGGGGATCATAGCCGCAACCTTTCCGGTCTCCTAAGGCGCATCGATTTTGCCTGCTCCTACCAATCCTGAGGCTCTTGTTTTGCTGTTTGCAGTGCCAGGATTGACTAAGTATGCCTGGCCTAGGAGGCAGCATTGGGGGGGGAGAGGTTTGACTTTGCAGAAGAACATTGCCAATTACTCTATGGCTTTAATACGAAGCAATACAGTGATCAGTCATTTTCTTTCCTAGCAGCATTTTCTTCTGTCCACTCGTCATCATGTCCAGTGAGCGGAAAAGATAAGGATGAGGCTGCCGTGTGAAAGTAATTTACTATCATAGCTCCCCACGGCAATTGTCCGGTCCTGATCCCATGAGACCAACATAATGATTTTGGGTCTTTTACTTTTTTTTGGTAAGCATTCACTGCACTGGAGTTACCATTACAATTTGTGCAGCCCTTCATGATAGCCTGATGATTGATGGTAATGTAACTTGCACTATGAAAAAAATATGTTACCCTTCAAGGTGCGCACAGAAACTCCTTTAAACCTTTACAATCATGCATTTCATTTTGAAATTTGTAGCAACATAAAATAGATAGTTGTTAAAACACAATAAAATTTTGATAAAATATGACCCAACAATTTACTTGAACAGCAGAAAACAGAGTACCAGGCAGGCTAGGCATGTAGAAAGAGGTGCAAAATGCAAAGGTAGCCGTTGTTATATCTACAGGATTCTAATAAAGGTCATATTTGTTCTGCTTATCTTCCGACAAAAACAGATACCAAATATGGAGAGTTTGCGCAGGTTTCACTATGTAGTAAAACGATACATTCATAGAGCCGTGGGGAACTTGGGGGAGCGAAGTGCTGGGCAGCTATAGCTATATTCTTGCTGTAGAGTAAAACAGTGCATACATTAAAAAGAAATGTAAGATGCCTGGCTGCATTGGTCTAATACCCAGCAACAAGTTTAAGTGGAGGGGCGGAGCTGGATAGGGTACCTCATGTGGATAAAAGGTGCAAAGTGCCAGAGCAGGGGTGTTACATCTGCAAGATATTAATGAGAGGCGTGGCTGTTCAGCCTAACTTGCAACAGAGTAAAGTGCTGTTTTGCAAAGATCTTACTGTAGGGTAAAATCCATTGCATTCATTAGAGATCTGTTAGGTTCCATTCATGATGTTAGATGTTAGATTAGAACTCCTACGTGGAGACTTAGGGAGGCAAGATGGCTGCCGTGAGGTTGTGCTGAGCAGTCGCATTGAGCCACTCTCCCTCACACAGACACGCTGATGGTGTATTAAGAAGGATGCTGTGCTGACCCCATGGCCCTAATATTCTGGGTGTACACTAAACTCTTGGATTGGAAACTGCGGAATAATAAGGAACCAAATACCCAAGGATTGCGCCCGATTAAAAGAAAGATTCAACATTTAGCAATCGCTATCAGTTCCGGCTTGACAAAGATGCCCCCCCTACCCCCTCTGCCTCCGCGATCTACGAGGCAAGAGAAGGCAAAAATGCAACTGGACACGAGAACGTCGAGAAGCAGTGCGAGTAATGGCGGAGGAGGTAAGGCGGTTGGTGATACTGTCGGCCCCCAGCAGCGGGCTCCTGGAGCGATTAAAAAGACTATAACCCCAGCAGTTAAAGAAAAGAAATCGAGAGCCGTGGAAAAGAGAAAGTGCGGGCAGAGCAACCTAGCCCTACTAAGGACCAGAGCGGGACTGTCGGAAGACAAAGGAAGGGGAAAGTGAACGAAAAAACAATCAAAGATACGGGGCTAAGGCAGCCTACCTTGGTTGAGGCTTTTACTTCGAGGCATCCCGCACCAGCCGATGCAAAACAGAACCAAGGCGGAAACGTCCTCGTGGACGTCCAGGACGCAGAAGTGATGGTTGCTAGGCAACGCTCCAGCTCAGAGCACGGCTCTGGAAACAGCGCGCCCTCGAGTAAGGAGGCTGAAGTGGAAGGTCCCAAGCACGGTGAGAAGGGCACAACTGCTGGGGGGGCAAACGCCAAGGTTCTAGACACAGAAATGGCAAGTAACAGCACAGGAAATGCAGGCATGATGGAGGCCCTATTGCAGATCGAGGCTGAGCTTAATTCACCACTGCAGGCTAGTGGTACCTGGGGGAGCAATGCTACACTGTGAGGTTCCGTGACAATTGTAAGTGGTGTTTTCAACTCGCACAAATATGGTCGAGTCTGGTATCTATGAACCGCAAATGACGAGTTTTATTGGGTGTGCGCAGTTTCGCTGTGCTAACCTAAACCGTTCGTTTGTTACGTGGGTTTTTCATCTGTACCCACGGGTTCCATCTTAGATACGGCATCCATTTTGTTTCTTGCCCTCAAGTAGCCAGCGAACGGACGTTGTCCGTTTCGCAACCCTGGGATTCCCAAGACATCCGCAGAAGACACATGTCCTTTGAAAGTGTCTTTATGACGAGGGGGATGATACTGTAAGGCAGATGGCCCCGCTCGAGGCTCATCTTGCCGTGCCGGTTTATTGTCTCAGCCGTGCATCTCATTAGGCACGTCCCTTTGATGCCTGTAGCTCGTGTTTCCCGATACCTCCCCTTTTACACCCTTTTCGATCTCCCCACTGTTTCCATCTTCCTCTGCACCTGTCCTTGTTCCTTCTTCGATCTGTTTTACTGCCGATTGGAATGTACAAATGGTGGGAAGATGGGTTTTTACAGTTGGGAACCGCCAAATGTTTCCGCACTTATGCCCCGGACCTTGAATGTATCAAAGTGACCAAAGTGACCCCTCTCGGGGATAATTATGGGAACCAAGTTGTAAACCTTTGTGTACCATGTAACCTTATGGGAGAAATCTGTATAAAAGGAGCGATCCACAGTAGCAATTTGAAGCAGTCTCCTCGAACTTACACTTGTTGTACATCCTGTGACTTCTGTGTTCCCTGCAGTAAATAAACCTCGAATCTTTGACGTCGAAGGAAGTGTCCCGTGTCTCTGTCATTCGTACGCCGGAGCAGGTTACCCACGAAGGTTTCAGGTGTTGTCCCCTGGCACCGCTGGGTCTTAAATAACCCAGTCCTTCAGTTGGCGCCCAATGTGGGGCTGCATCAGTGGTACCGGTCCAAGCCCGACGATCGTGAGGAACTTCGTGTGAAATCTCCGAGGGAAGGTGCACTCCGCTTCATCGATCCTGTTGTCGAAATAAGTGGCCCGAAGACTTTTCCCGCGAAGATTCCCGCCTCCTGACGGCTGCGACGGACTGCTGCCCTGACTGTAGACCTGTTTTGCCGCCTGGCGTAGACCTTGGTATAGCGAGACGATTGACGGGCCTTCCTGGTGACGCCATCGATCTTTGAGTTAAGTATTTGTGGGTCGCTCCCAGAGTTCTTGGTTGTGGTTGCTTAGTTGTTGCATGGTTCCATTGCATTTGTGGTTCTTGGTACTTTGTTGTGATATTTGACGACTGCAGCCGCCAAAGACCGAGGGTTGTTGCTCTTTGCAGGGACTTGGTAAATCCCGTAACCCTTGACGTTTGTGAAACTCGGCTAGTGTGCAAGATGCCTGGTCGCAGTACTCTGTTTAGTTGTTTCAGACGTTGCGGTACGGATTCCCGACTGGAGGACTCTTGTCCGATACCTCCGGTTGGAACTCCAACTTATGAGCTCTACAGTAAGCACGGGCTAGGCCCGATTACTTTTAATGAATACTGGATTTGTTACACCAAAAAAGATGGTGCCCTTAGTTGGCCACCTCATGGTAGTTTTGAGACCACGATCTTAGATAATCTTGAGGCTAAATTGTTCGAGAAAAAGTCAAGGCCGGCCATGTTTGATGCCTTTCGGTTGTGGCGTAAAGAAGCCCGACAGAAAGAGATCAGACAGACTAAACGCAATCAGAGAGATGGTGTTGCTACTATTGTAAAGAAAGCAGAGCAGTTTCAGCGTGATAAGGAGGATAAGGAAAAGGAAGTTTTTGATAGGCTACAGCGTATGTCCATAGATAAATGCTATCCTGCTTTGCCAACGGAGTCGGATAAAAAGGAAGAATTAGTTGAGGATCCTTTAATGTCCTATCTTATGAAATCACCACCTCCGTACGCACAGGGTACCGCAGCTCCTGTGGTTCCCCCTGTCCCTGCTCCTGTACCTGCTCCTCTACCTGTTCTTCCGGCTGTTCCTGCTCCTTTGCCTACTGCTGTTCCTACTGCTCCTCCGCTTCCACATACTCCTGCTCCCGCTACTGCTCCTACCCTACTTACTCCTGTTGCTTCTTCTGCTTCTACCTCTTCTCTTGTCAATCCCTTATTCTATACTTCTCCATCTACTCGATGTCGTACCCCTCCGGTTGCGGCTAGCTTCTTCAATTCTCTTGGCCCTGTTCTTGGGTCCGCTGGTTCGGATGGTCCTCAAAGACGTAGTCAGCTTCCCGGTAACAGGGAACGTGCTGCGTTATATAACATGGCGATGGGTTGGATGACGCACCCTCTTAGAAATCCTCCACGTGCTGTACTTGATACGTTCTGTCAATTTAATGTACCGACACAGAGGTACGTCTTCGGAGAAATGTGCAAGGTTCTGCGCGACCAGATATCGGCCGATGCATCTGACGATGTGTTGACCGCTTTGTCTGACCTACAGCTTCAGTTCTCGAGCGGAATGATAGTGGATACCAACGTTCGACGCGCTGTTGAGCGGTTGTTATCTTTCCGTCCCTCTCCGATACCTCAAGCCTTGTTCGTTGAGGACGTTGAGAGACAGTTAGACGCGTCTGGTCAGTTTCCCATGCGTGAAGTCCCTCCCATATGGATGCCAGCTATTCCTGGGGCTCAACCTCCGGTAGTGGCACACTTCCAGAGAGTGTGGATACATCTCCCATGGAAACGATCGGAAGTGTTGCAGGTGAAACAATCTTTGCCTTACCCTCGCAAAAATCCTGCAGGGTACTATAAAGAATTGTCACAGCTCGTAGACGCTACGATAATGAATCTTGCCGATATCGACATGCTGTTCGGCAATGTTGTACCTCAACCGGTATGGGCTAAGATTCGTCAGGAAAATCATCCAAACGAATTAGGTGGTGATTGGGCTGCCCTTGTAGCGGCGGATGGGTTGCAAACTGGTGGTGCTAAACCCGAGCAGTTGATTGCTGATCTCCCTCAAAGAATAATTACACTAATGAAAACACTTATGCCAGCTATGAGGGTGAACTGGGACAAATTGTCAGCCTGTAAACAGAAGAAGGACGAGAGTGTCTCTGATTTCTTTACGAGATTTGAGGAGGCATTCATCGACCATAGTGGTCAGGATATGGGCACTGAGGGTGGTCAACGGTTGTTTGTGGATAAATTTGTCTCTAACTTATTGCCTGACTTGAGCAATAAATTAAAACATTCTGAGAGTGCGTGGGCCGTCTCTACATCTGCTCAAATATTGGCTACGGCACAGTATTACAAAAACAGAGAAAAAGAAGAGAACGACCGCGCTGATAAAAAGACGAAAGAACTTAAGACCAAAGTGTTGTTGCAGCAGGCCTATCCTCCGCGTTCAAATCAGAATGCTCCTCAGCAAAATAGATCGTAGTCGCAATCGAATAGGTCGCAACCTCGAAATGACTCCTCTTCCCAAAGATCTTCGTTAGGGTACAATCAGTGTGCCTATTGTAGACAGGAGGGTCATTTAAAATTCAACTGTCCTGTTCTAAACCATCGTAACAGTGGTAACTCATCTAGAGGAGGTCGTGGTGGTTCTCAGCAGACATCACGTGGTAGGGGTCGTGGTGTTCAAAATGATCGTTCAGATAACTCATCAAATTCCAATAACTGTTTTGACCAACGTGGATCATCGCAAGGACGATCTGCGCAGTACAATGTAGATGATTATTACGTCGATCAGGGAACTGACGACAGTAATTACTAGGACAGCCATAGACAAGGAGAGGGAGTGGTATCAGTTCCGGTTGATCAGAGAGCGCCTTACGTCGCAGTTGCTACATCGGGCGTCGTTGAGCCTTTTCTGTTGGACACTGGTGCAGCGAAAAGTTCCATAATGCATTCGAAACTCCCTGGCGCACCTTTGTCTGGCTTAACAAATGTTTCCGTTGGATTCTCTGGCGCCCCCGTTAGCAATCCAGTTTCGCGCCCTTTGCCCCTTACAATTGGGCCTCGTGAGCTTCAAGCTCCGCTGATTTTAACTACTGGTTGTGGTGAAAATCTTTTGGGCCTGGATTTGCTAAAACGTTTGTATGCAACTTTGTATTGTTCTCCTGCGGGTGTAAAGCTTACGTTAGGTGAGAGGGTTGTCTCTCCTATGTACTTGTCTCTCGATAAGCTTCCACCGGAATTGAGTTCTCTTCCTGCATCTTTGTGGGCTACAGGTCCCAATGATGTGGGCCTGCTTGACATCTCCCCTTATGTTGTTCAGCTGAAATCTAATGTACGGTTGCCACGTATTCCCCAGTATCGAATCTCTCTTGATGGTGAACGAGCACTGTTAGCGATCATTTATGATCTGATCGAGAAAGATGTTATTGAAGAAACGCGGGGAAACGTGTGCAACAGCCCTGTACTGCCCATTCTAAAACGTACTGACCCTTCAAAACCGCCTGTTTATCGTTTTGTTATCGATTTACGGGAGGTGAATAAAATTGTGATTCCTCAGTTCCCTGTTGTGCCTGACATCACGGCGCTACTGACTCTGATTCCAGCTTCTGCATCTTGGTTTTCGGTGATCGATTTGAAGAATGCTTTCTTTAGCATTCCGATTGCCGAAGAAAGCAGAGACCTTTTCGGTTTCTCTCTTGGTGGTCGTAGCTTCCGGTTTAAACCTGCTCCTCAGGGCTACTGTGAGAGTCCATCGATTTACAGTCAAGCCTTGAAGGGCCAACTGGATGCGTTTACGTTGCCGGCTGGTGCGGCCTTAATCCAATTTGTCGATGGCTTATTGGTGGCTGCAGATACTCAGGACATTTGCAAAACTGCTACGGTGTCGTTGCTGCAACATCTCTGTGACTTACATCACAAGGTGTCACCTTATAAACTCCAATATTGTTGTCAAGAAGTAACCTATCTAGGTCACTTATTGTCAAAGGAGGGAAGGCGGTTGACCCCAGAGAGAATTGCAGCAATTGCGCGAATGACTGTGCCAACAACCCAAAGAGATGTGCGTGCCTTTTTAGGTATCACGTCGTATTGCAGGCAATGGATTCCAAATTTTTCATTGCTAGCGAAACCATTGGTGGCTCTTACGTGCAAGGATGTTTCAACTCCTTTACCATGGACGGAAGAATGTCAGAAGAGTTTTTCTGAATTGCGTGACTCATTGTGTTCGGCTCCTGTGTTAGGTACCCCTGACTACAGCAAGCCGTTTACATTATATGTTCACGAGAGGGAAGGTTGTGCTTTGAGTGTCTTAACGCAACCTTTTGGTGGTAAGCAACGTCCATGTGCATATTTTTCCTCGACCTTGGACCCGGTAGCTAGAGCATTGCCGAGTTGCTTGAGAGCAACAGCGGCAGCTGCGGTGTCCATCCGACAATCAGCAGGATTGGTCATGGATAATATGCTTACGGTGATGGTTCCGCATGCGGTCGACACTCTTTTGAATCGTACGAAAACTCAGCACTTGACGAGTGCGAGGTTGTCTGGGTACGAGTTGACGCTGTTGGCAAGTCATATTCAGATAAAACGTTGCAATGTTCTGAACCCGGCGACTTTGTTACCAATTAGCACAGAGTCAGATGAAATAGCAGCCCATGACTGCTATTTGAGGACTGAAGAGGAAACAAAAGGTCGAGTGGACCTTAAAAACACCCCTTTGGAAGATCCCGATGGGACCTTGTATGTGGATGGTTCATGTTTTAAATTGCCGAATGGTGATGTGACTACTGCGTATGCTGTTGTAACTTTGAATACTGTTGTGGAAGCTGCAAGATTGAATCAGAACTCTGCCCAGGCTGCAGAACTGATTGCTCTCACTAGAGCGTGTGTGTTAGCGAAAGGGAAACGTGTGAATGTGTTTACCGACAGCCAATATGCATTTGGCGTCGCCCATAGCTTTGGACGATTGTGGAGAGAGAGAGGTTTTATGACGTCGCATGGTACGAAGATTCAGCATGGACAGCTTGTGAATGATCTATTGGATGCACTTACGTTGCCTAAGCAGGTAGCGATTGTTAAATGTAGTGCACATCGTAAGGTGACGGATGATGTTGGTCGTGGTAATGCATTTGCGGATGAGATTGCTAAGGAGACTGCCCCGAACCTTAGCACTAGAATGTATGTGACGAGTTCGGTTAGGTGGCCTACAGAGACTAGTATGTGTGAGGACACTATCGAGAGTGTGAAAGCGATTCAAGATGAGGCCACCGAGACTGAAAAGACGAAGTGGAAAGAAAGTACGGGAAAGTTGGATGCGAATGGTTGTTGGGTTGATTTGTCGGAACATAAGAGATGGATGTTACCGGATGCGTATGTGCTAGCTGTTGTGACAATGGCGCATGGGTTAGCACATATTAGTGTGAAAGGTATTTGTAAGTTGCTGTCCCATGTGTGGAAGAATGATGGTATCACGAAATGTGCTGAACGGTTGGTTAAGAATTGTATGGTATGTATGTTGTACAATCCTGGTAAGGGAACCCCAACACCTCCTGGCCATTTTGCTCCCCCTTCATGTCCTTTTGAGGTGATTCAACTAGACTTCATCCATATGGAGCGATGCAACAACCTGAAATATGTTTTAGTTGTGGTTTGCGCGTTCTCTCGATGGATTGAAGCCTACCCTCTCAAAGACAATACTGCCCTGTCGATTGCGAAAATCCTACTGAAGGAATACTTTCCGCGGTATGGAATGCCTCGGATTGTATGGTCTGATAACGGAAGTGAGTTTGTGGGGAGTGTGATGAAGAGTGTGTGTAAGGGCCTTGGAATTAATCAGAAATTCCATAGCGCCAATCATCCCCAGTCATCTGGTTTGGTTGAAGGGTATAACGGCACCCTTAAACTAAAGCTAGCGAAGATTCAGGCTACGACTGGTCTTTCGTGGCCTGACGCTTTACCCTTAGCTTTACTGTCAACTAGGGCAACCGTACACTCCCGAGTAGGGCTCAGTCCCTATGAAATAGTGTTCGGTCGTCCTGCGAATGTCTGGGGGGTCCCTAGACCGGGTGTGTTCTCTAGTCTTGAGTATCCAATGTTGATTGACTATCTTCATGATCTGACTGCTAAACTGAGGTTAATTCACCAACAGGTTTACGAAGCATTGCCGACGCAGACGGAGGGTCCAGGCCACCAGCTCCAGCCCGGAGACTGGGTGGTAACGCGCAACTTTGCCCGTAAGAAGAATTTGGAACCCCGCTTCACTGGACCCTACCAGGTCCTCCTTGCCACGAGAACTGCCGTCCGTTTAGAGGGCCGAAAAAATTGGGTGCATGCCACCCATACGAAGAAAGTTCCAATACCTTTCCCGGCAGACTCGTGGGTGAGGAGGGGCATTGCTTCAGCTGAATCCGAAGGATTGCCGGCTTTTGTACCTTTTAGCGACGCACAACCTGTCGGAGAATCCTCAGTGCAGCAGAAAGACATTGTTGAACATTTGCCACCAAAAGACTCAAGACCGGAACATTCAACTGATCAGCAGGACTCTGTTCCCTCATCGGATCCTTTGTTTGATGAACATACACGTCCTGGGAAAACTCGATACTTTTTGCGATCCAGCACTAAGGACAAATAAAAAGATTTCGTTTTGTCCCTTGACAATTGCATTTCCCGTTTTCCACGATCAGTCTGAACACCCGTATCATTGTAATTATTTTTGTATATATTGAGTTTCGTTCCATATGTATTTTTGCTTCCACAGCTGAGAGACATTTTGCATATACATTGTGAATAAAGGCCGTAGGGCCGCGCGTGTACTTCCTTCTGGTTAGTAGGTCTTGACGCTAGGTTAAAGACCGTCGGTTCCTGGGAACTCCTAGGGATTGACCACTGCTACACAGAACGAAGTGCGTCAAGAAACGTTGCGGACGGTCATAGGGGATGGCGTTTTCAAAGCTGATGGACTTGGAAGAAGCTCAGGCGCAAAGATTCAAACTGCAACAACTCATTCGTACCAAATGTTTTATGTTTCAAATGTTCGTATTGCTTTTGACTGTTTCTGCACTATTGGCGGGTGGGGTGTATTACATGATGTCGTACTTCTTACCTTCTGCCATACCTACTCCTACTTCTGACCCTAAACTTACCTCCACTGCATCCCCTCATTCTTTCCATATCCTACCTGAACACGAGCAGGCTAGACGTGCAGAATTCCGAAATAATTCCTTTATTCAGCTCCTTCATCAGCACCAGTTAGTGGTTAATACTACTAATTGTTGGGTGTGTGGGCTGATGCCACATACCACGGATAAGGGAATCCCATATCTGGTCTTACCGTATAGTTCCCAGGGTTCAGCTCGAGCATTTCAAACAATGTTTCGAAGCGCACTAGATTCTTACCCCAGTCGAGAGCCACGTTCTCCCTACTTTGGCCCTGGCTCGTATCATAAGCCTATGTCTATAGCGATAGAAGATTTAGATAGAGATATCTATGAGCCGTCGCTCATCCCAGAGGAAGAGGTACAAGCCTATAGGGTCCTGAGTAAGGTCGAGTATAGTGTGCTCACGAGTGAAAAACAGCTTAAAAGCTCGCCTCCGATATGGGTCGTACCCCACATTGGTAATTTTTGTCTAATGGGTCGTGGCCGAAGATCGAAAGCTCGACTTGGAGAGAGTGCTTGCACCGAGAATTACATTCTGCCGATGGTCTCGTCCCCTGTGTTTCTGGCTGCCAAGGGTACATACTTTGTCTGCCATGATCGTGCGTATGCATGGTTGCCCTCCGACTTTGTGGGCTCATGTTTTATCGCAAATCTGTGGCCTCCGACGTTCACTGTAGATGCAGACTATCACAAGACTAGAGTTGTGAGAGGCGTAATTAGCGAAGAGGACACTGCCGGTCAAGAGGCAGGAGACTTTTTCAAGGGTTTCCTCCTGTTTTGGGGGCCTATGGTTAATAGTAGGAACCTGAGACAGTTGACTCGAGTGGTGGAATCGACAGCTAATATTACTGCCAGTGCCCTTGGTAATATCACCACAGAACTTCAGGCGGATAGGCTTATGACGTTACAAAACCGTATGGTTTTAGACGTGATCTTAGCAGATCGAGGTGGGGTATGTAAGGTGATCCATTCGAGCTGCTGTATTTTCATTCCAGATAACGCTCCGACCGTCTATCAAGCCATCTCAAAGTTGCATAAGATCTCTGAATCCATACACGTGGATGTAGGGGATTGGACGCTACTTGGGTGGTTTTGGGGCCTGATGTCGACTTGGGGTTGGAAGATTCTGATGATTATCGGAGTTGTTGTGGCGTTCCTGTTCACGTGTTGCCTTTGTGTGCAGTGTGGTCCTGCCTTATGTGTCCTCTGTGCTACAACGTGTATAAGACAGCCACCTGTTACCAAGGGGACTCGGTTGGACAGAGCTATGTTACAGCAACATCTAGATGGTCTGATGAATATCGAGTATGATTCCGACTAGTGCTTGCCTACATGAGGGCAAAAGGAGCGTCTGAGGTTCCGTGACAATTGTAAGTGGTGTTTTCAACTCGCACGAATATGGTCGAGTCTGGTATCTATGAACCGCAAATGACGAGTTTAGTGGGTGTGCGCAGTTTCGCTGTGCTAACCTAAACTGTTCGTTTGTTACGTGGGTTTTTCATCTGTACCCACGGGTTCCATCTTAGATACGGCATCCATTTTGTTTCTTGCCCTCAAGTAGCCAGCGAACGGACGTTGTCCGTTTCGCGACCCTGGGATTCCCAAGACATCCGCAGAAGACACATGTCCTTTGAAAGTGTCTTTATGACGAGGGGGATGATACTGTAAGGCAGATGGCCCCGCTCGAGGCTCATCTTGCCGTGCCGGTTTATTGTCTCAGCCGTGCATCTCATTAGGCACGTCCCTTTGATGCCTGTAGCTCGTGTTTCCCGATACCTCCCCTTTTACACCCTTTTCGATCTCCCCACTGTTTCCATCTTCCTCTGCACCTGTCCTTGTTCCTTCTTCGATCTGTTTTACTGCCGATTGGAATGTACTAATGGTGGGAAGATGGTTTTTTACAGTTGGGAACCGCCAAATGTTTCCGCACTTATGCCCCGGACCTTGAATGTATCAAAGTGACCAAAGTGACCCCTCTCGGGGATAATTATGGGAACCAAGTTGTAAACCTTTGTGTACCATGTAACCTTATGGGAGAAATCTGTAAAAAAGGAGCGATCCACAGTAGCAATTTGAAGCAGTCTCCTCGAACTTACACTTGTTGTACTTCCTGTGACTTCTGTGTTCCCTGCAGTAAATAAACCTCGAATCTTTGACACCGAAGGAAGTGTCCCGTGTCTCTGTCATTCGTACGCCGGAGCAGGTTACCCACGAAGGTTTCAGGTGTTGTCCCCTGGCACCGCTGGGTCTTAAATAACCCAGTCCTTCACTTCAACTGGAAAAAAGACAGTGAAGGCTATGGTGAAGGAGAATGCTTCTTTTCACTCTTTGAGGATACAGACACTACTAGAACTAGTGATCTTAGTTCAGAGGAGGGATCACTCCCATGTTCTAGCTCCCCAGATAAACAAAGCACTCCGAAGAAAAGATGGCCTCGTCTAAAGAGGCACGGGTCAGGCTCGGGCTCGGGCTAGGCACCCCTCAGTGATCTTGGATGCAAGCTGGCATGGAACTACTCCGCTACCTCGCAGCCACACCAAGAAGACAATAACCCCTTGGACGTTACTGGGAGAGCTCTCCCCGAGAATGTTCCACTCCAGGCCCCTTTTGACATGTTACTCGACACATTAAAACAGATGCAGGGGGAGGTAAGAACTGAAAGCCGCAGGGCAAGGCAAAGAACAAAAAAATCCATAATACTATGAAAAAGGTTAATAAACTATACGACAAAATGGCTGCTAGAGTTACTGAGGTAGAAGAGAGAACGGGAAAACTGGAGGAGGATATGAGTACCTGGCAAAATTTCAAAGACACACAAGAAAAGATAATAGAGGATCTGCAATGGAAACTCAAAGACTTTGAAAATCGCCAGAGGCGTAATAGCATTCGTCTTTTGGGTGTGGAAGAAGGGATTGAGGGGCAGGACATTATGAGCTTTGTTGTAAAACTATTAAAAGGTGCTTTTCCTGAATCTGAGTGGCAGTGGGAGTAGGAGGTCCAACGTGCACATAGGTTTCCCTTTAAGCAAAAGAAAGAGAGAGGAACAGGCCTGTCAAGGGCAATACTCATAAATGTTGGGAACTACCTCCTTAGACAAGAAATAATGGACAAGGCAAGACCTGATAGTAAAGGAACATTTGAGGGCATTACCTTTTTTGCCAGGCCCAACTTCTGCCACGTAACCGTGGAAAGAAGATGGAGGCTTAGGCAATTAATAAAGCCATTCCAATCTATTGGCTCAGAGGCATACCTCCTATTTCCAGCCAGGCTGAAGGACGTAACTAGGGGGAATGTGAGGATGTTTCTATCCAAGATTAAAGCGCAGCAATTTTTGGAGGAGCTCAAGTCCCAGAAGGGGGGCTAAATAGCTCATCACGAGTTAAATTCTAGGAAATTGTTAGAACGACAGAGCATAATAGTTTTTTGGTAAGGGCACTTATATAGAGAGGTGAGTTTATGGACTGAATTGAAGAAACAGGGGCACATGGAATAAAGAATAAAGAATAAAGAGCGGGGGGAGCATAGGGGAGCACAATGCAATAGAATGTGGGAGGGAGGGCGGTGCGGCCTCCACAATCCAAAGCAGCCACACATAGGTCATTCTGACCTATTTGCCAGTAGAGGGGAGGGAGGGGGGTTGGGCAGCTTGGGGAGGGGGGACAAGGGGAGTGAGGGGGGTAAGGAGTAAGGGGGGGGAATTTCAAGCAAGAAAGGATTTATGTGGTGAGGAGCAGCACAGAACAAGAGACAGCAGGTCAAAGATAAAACAACAACTAAAGCAGTATGGCACAGCTTATGTATTTGGAACAATTGTAATTATCTGCCAGAATAAGTATCAAGAAATGCTTCATGACTGGTTTTCTATGATGGGCAAAATGTTTGATGTATTTTAATGACCTGTAGGATAGCTACAATCAATGTCTGTGGGCTTAATGATGCGAACAAAAAACTTAGGGTTACAGCACTACTAGGAATGCTAAGGTTCGATTTAGTCTTCCTGCAGGAAACACATCTTGAGGCATCAAGAGGAAACCTACTGGACCATCTGGGGTTTACTGAATTGGCAAACTCTAAACAGTCACTAAGAACTAGGGGAGTGCTGTATTAGGGAGAAGGAATGATGTGGTGGTGATAAGAAAGAAGGAGGACCTATGGGGTAGATGGGCTCTATTAGAGTTTTCAAGGGAGATAAACTAACTCTCGCCACAATATATGGGTCGACAGAGGATGACCTTTCAACATCTAGACACAGAGCTAGCACAGTGGCCAGAGCCTATAGTATGCTGTGGTGACTTTAATATTCCCGACCCCAGTAGTATCTTTCTTCAACCACAGGGTCATTATATGGGGAGGAAGAAGAGGGTACATAGAGCATTTTCAAATATGGTGGTGCATAACTCCCTGGATGACCCTTGGATTAAGACACACCCTAATATAGATGGTAGCACTTACTATTCATTTCCCCACAAAGTTATGGTCAGGCTGGACTATTTTTTGATTTCTAACTCCCTGATGACTGATGTACATATAGAAAGGTAACCACAAATTATTTCTGATCACAGCACTCTAATCTTGACAGTCAAACTAGGACAGGCACAAAGAAGGGCCACCCAATGGACTTTTGAAAGAGCACTATTGAAGGACGAGACATATAAAAACCACATGGGTGGATGGATTAAGAGTTACTGGGATATCAATAGAGGAAGAGCACCCCCGGGGGTGGTATGGGACGCCTTTAAAGCAGGAGTTAGGGGCGAGACACTGAGTTTGTACTCTCCAGTCAAAAAAGGGAAAAAGAAAGAATAGAGGAACTCTCCAGAAACCCACTCAAGGAAGAGAATGAACTAACACTAGCTATACAGCAGCATTTACCCCTAGATCAGCATTTACTGAGAATAACAGCTCTCAGGGCAGAAATTTTGGAAAACATTGTCAAAAAGGCAGCAGAGGATTACCTGATTAAAAAAGAGGCCGCATATGAGTTAAGTGAAAGAGTCGGTCACATTCTAGCCATAAGAACTAGACAGAGGTTAGCGGCGGCAGACGTTAAGGAAATAGTGGATGTGCAGGGTAATATGGTCACAGAAGCGGATATTCAGTGAGGGAGGTTTTTAGGCAGTTTTACAAGGAGCTATATGCCAGTGGCAACACAGGAGGTTTAGCAGAGATAGACAGTTATCTAAGGGATATTCCCAAGCCATTCATCACAGCAGAACAAAGGGAGGAGCTGAACTCTCCCTTCCGCCTCGAGGAATTTATGTTAGCCTTGGCTAGCCTCCCTTCGGGGAAAGCAGCGGGCCCGGATCAGCTGTCTGTGGAGTTTTATAAGGTCTTCCAAGGAGACATTGCTGAAGAAATGCTAAATGTTATGTTGCAGGCACAAAAAGGAGAGTCAACACCTGAGACATGGGGAGAAGCTGACAATATTGTGATTTTAAAGAAGGGGAAACCTCCAACTATACCAGGCTCATAGGCTGATCATATTAATGAACGCCGATGCTAAAACATATTCTAAAATATTGGCTATGAGGATCACTGGTATTATAGAGGGGGTGGTAAGCCCCATACAACATGGGTTTATCCTGGGCAAGGGCACTACACAGCATGTCAGGCAGCTGATTACAATGTTCGATGCGCCAGGTACCCTGGGAGACCCTATGGCAGCGCTTTTTCTAGACACTGAGAAGGCGTTCGATAGGGTCTCCTGGGATTACCTGTGGCAAGCATTGAAATGGAGTGGCATAGGAGAGGGCTATATAAAAGCTATCCAGACTCTTTACAAAGAGCCAACAGCAAGGATTAGGGTCAATAGGGGACACTCGGCAGCAGTTAAGATATGTAGAGGGACCAGGCAAGGTTGTCCATCATCCCCCCTGCTGTTTGCTATTTATATGGACACTTTTCCACGGAGATTGGAAGGCAACCCGGGGATTC
Source organism: Lissotriton vulgaris (assembly GCF_964263255.1). Taxonomy (NCBI): domain Eukaryota; kingdom Metazoa; phylum Chordata; class Amphibia; order Caudata; family Salamandridae; genus Lissotriton; species Lissotriton vulgaris. The sequence goes on from NC_141697.1 coordinate 1,137,067,186, forward strand.
TCCCAATGAGAGAAAACGGCTGCGAAGTTAAATCATTGGCCTACGCGGATGACGTTGCCATTTTGGCACCTAATGCATCTGTAGCTATTGGTGAAATAGAGTATGAGGGCAGGTGTCAGGTTATAGCTTAAATAGAAGCAAGACACAGATAGTAGGTAATAGTCTTGTATACTGCAATGACCAAAGGGTGGTAAGCTCAGCAATATACCTGGGAGTGGCAATTTCAGCAGACTTAGATATAGTTGTACAGATACAGAGCAATATCGCCCCATTAATAGATAGGGTGAAGCTAGACCTAGAGAGAATGAACAACTTGCACCTATCTCCAGTGGGCTATACCAATGTCATTAAGATGTTAATTTTACCAAAGTTTTTATATTTTATTAGGGCAATTCCGCTATTTTTTGAAAATAAATAGTTTAATGCACTAGAGATAGTCCTCAACAGATTCATAAGGGCACAAGGAAAGACTCGCAGAGCATATAGGTTCATATCCCTGCCAAGGGACAGGAGGGGGGGTGGGGTGCACCAGATTTTAAATTATACTACTGGGCAGCTGCCATACAATATATGCAGGGACTGGAGGGCGCCGATGGCTTCAACCAAAGAATCACTAACTACTCCACCAAAATATACACTGCAGTGCTGGGGGTAGAGGTGGAAAACTGCTTCTTAAATTATATTGACTTTGGATATTATAAAATAACTAAATTCAAGACAGTAGGGGCCGCCATCAAAGTCTGGAATGCTTTTTTAAAAAGATCTCGTCTCGGGGGGTTTAATCGGTATATCAGACTGTATAAAAACAAGTCCTTTCCAGTACCAGTCTTCGCAGATATCGTGATGGCAGGATGGGCAGAGAAGGGGATCCACCAGGTTGGTGACGGAATGAATAGTGAGGGATTTCTGCAGTTTTCAGATTTGGTAACTAAATTCGGAATAGACAAGAGGGAGTACTTTAAATATTTACAAGTAAGAAGTTTTTTAAATACTAAACGAGGAGGACCGGCGGGCTTCGCTAAAATAGATATACTGGAGAAAATCAGGTTTGGGGGGGAATGTACTATTCGCAGTTTTTATGCAAGTCTCTGCCCCTGTAGCAGGGTTTCCGTTCTCCCACAGAACTGTGCATAGAGATCTAGAACCTCAGTGAGTTAGGATGATCCAAAAACTCATCTCAGTGTCAGAAATCTCTTTACCTAGCTAGCTACAGTGTCTCATGGATCATTATGGAATGATCCATGTCTTAGACAAACCAGAACATGATCTTTAGAATACCTCAGGAGTCGTGGAACACATGAACACTCTTTCGTTAGATAATCATTTCAAACCAAAACTGAGAGTCAAAGAACACAAGTGCAAGTTTGAAATATTTATTATTCAATGCAAAGTTCTCAAACGCAGTATCTTGTATAATACCAAAATGCAGATTATAAAAATCAGAGTCAGCAGCATAGTCACTACTCCATAGTAAGCAAAAGGTGCTAGCATGTTATAATGCAATTTCTATAGAAATCTATATCACCTATATTTCGCGCACCCTATCTAGCATATTATATTATATCTAAGAAGGTCTCATTCGGGCTTTAGCAGGGCGGCCCCATACCTCTCAATGTCAGTAGGAGCAGTTCACATCAACAGCTACCAGCTCTCTTCATGCGCAGCACCAAGTGTCTACGTTCATTCCGTGTAACTCTATCTTAAACCCGCGTAGAGCCCAAAATGTTGGCATCAACATTATTTGTGTTATGTCTAATGTGGTGCGAGGATCAAGCCTCCCAGCAACCTTGTGTTAGGTTAATTTCAGAGTGTGCAGCTCTCAGTGTGCAGACAGTTGTACCAAGTGTACCAGGCAAAGCTGATAGCATAGAAATAACATATTATTCTCAAATAAACCACCTCACCGCTTCTAGGGTGAAGGCGACAACAACCAGTATGTGTCGTGTGCAAAACTGAAGCCGAAGGAAAAAAGGCTGTTTAAACGTGCAATGCACTCATGCTAACTTAACGCAATATATGTAACGAAGTATCCATATGACACCCCCCCATTGGTCCGAGCACCGTCAAACATACGGGAAAAGGCAATATTAAATCAGATTCAAAAATTGAAAGCAAATTTCAATAATCCCAAGCTAAAATAAGCTAAAAATATGTATGAATGAATATGTATGAATGCCTACAGTGGCCTCAAGTCTAAAACTAAAAACAAAACTTTCGAACCAAAAGTTATTCGCCAGGTCTCAAAATATGAAAATAGTACCAGGCCGCATCAATCCAAATGTCTGTAAGAGAAAAAACAAGGCACTCATCCGATATCCAAAGTCATGTGCCACAATGACGTAATCCTCAGCGACATCACGTGATTGAATTCTCCATCAGCTGAACACACTCCATCTCTCCAAGTCAGCGAGGGGAAAGTCATATTTCACAACAAAGCACTCCTCCCGGGCATGTCATGAATGGAAAGTATATGCAAAGAAAGTTGCAACCGCCTCCAGCATGAAATCACTGCCATCATCCGAAAACAGTTCTGCAATCCAATTTAGCAACGGGAAAGAACATACGTGCTCCTCCAGCATCGGATCCTCCTGTAACGTCAGAGGACAACTCGGTGGGTTCACCAGATCGCTGTGTGTCAGAAAGGCATCCGCCGCTGCAGAGATCTCCCATTGGCCCAGAACTCCATTTATTGCTGCCAAGGCCATAACTCTCTCGCCAGAACAGATCAACTCATGAGCCACCACGGGACGCATTAGCTGATCAAAATCGACGTCAGGAGCAGTCCTCAAGCATAGGCACAAATCAATGGCCCAATCGAACTCGCAGCTCAGGCAGTGAAACACAGGTTGGACACACGTGAAGTCGGTGAACCGAAATGACAATCTATAGGCCGTGCTTAATGCTGCAAGCGGCAATGTTCCATAGTAATTGAGCATTCGATTACGGCACAGTGTCAGGAGGCGTTGAACGGCGTCTTGTGCAGGATGGGCATCCATGTTTTATGAAGAAAAACACCAACAGAATGCCTGCGGCTACAGCCAGTAACACAGGTAGTCCACCAAACAAACTCGAAAAAATAGTGTGGAAAAACGTGGGAATGATACCAAAAACCTTTTCAAACGTAGTCACGAGGCCACTGCTGACTAACTTGAAAAAATGTGCAAGGCCAGTCGTTGAAGAAGCATTAAATATCTGGTGTACCAGCTCGCAGAAATGAAACGGCAAATCAGTATTTAAAAGCGCCTGCACCTCTGTGCGGGTGTTGGCTATGTGAAGGACATAAGTTTCCCGGGCCGAACTCAGGGTCACTTGTTTTTGAGACAAAAGGGCCCTTATTCTGCTTAAACCATTGAATTTTGCTTCCAAGGTTGGAATCCGTGGCCAGATGGAGACATCTGAAGAACCATGCGTGGGTGGGTATAGAACATTCTTGCAGCACACTACACGCTCTGATACAGTTACCACATATGCCACACCAATTAATAAACCACAACATAATTCGTTGTTTAAAAGCAAATAACTACCATTAGCTAATAAAGTGAATGTGGGAACCACTGCTGGAACTGGCGTGCCTTTTAAAACACATGCTAAATTTGGTCGGTCCTGATTACAAGAACCGTGTAACTGAATGTGTCTGCATATTAATGAATGGTCAGGTGACTGTGTGCATTCCTCACCATTAAGATTCACTTCTTTCCCATCCTTCAGACATCTGTATGTGTATGGTAATGACCATGCCTCATGTAGGAATGCATTGCCTAGTGGTTCATATCGTCCTATAGCAATATACCGCATACAGTTAGTAAATTTATATAAAGGAAATGGTAATGTAATTAAACCATGAATAAGCCACGTGGCAGTAGTGGTTTCAGCAACAGAGAAAGGTAAGGATTCTAGCTTCTCAATATGTAACATAGAAAATGATGCATCACGCATTGAAAGCATGCGCTGTTTTTCAGTAAGATTAAAAGGGGCGAAAAGGGATGAAACGTTCAATGAGGTCCAGGGAACTCGACCAGCCTTAATTGTCTGTAGAGTCCAGGCAAACTGCATTACAGAACGCAATTGATTTTGACCATGGTATAACGTGGACACTTCATCATGTACAATATCAACAACAGAAGAAACAAAATTATCCAATGTGTAAATTCTGGAAGAAAGCGTGTTAATACTGTTATCGACCACTGCAAGCACTTTTTCCAAATTGGCTTGATCAATAGCCCTCAGGCGTTTAGCTGCTTCGACTTGTGAAAACTTCCAAATTTCATTGTAAACAGCATAAATAAAGCGTTTAGACCTACCCATAGTCGGGCCTTTTATAAAATCATTTAGCTCTATATTCTCATTCAACTGGGACAGATGCAGTTTAACTGCAGCTAAAGTGGAATGTTGTAACCAGTTCTGACACAATTTGCCTACTGAATAAGTTGTAACCGTGTGATCTGTGTCAAACCTGGGATCTGGCCTGATGTGTGTAAAACCTTCAGACAAACCCAAAAAACGACGTTGGCAAGAATCAGAGCTTCTTTGCCATAAAAGCCACCCAACTGGATCAAAACTGGAAATATTAAAGGAGGAATTCTGCATAAGTGTTTGTATCTCACCTATGGATAATGTAGTGAAATTACTCCAACCTGAATATTCTTCCAAATCAGGGATAGTAGGGGTATTTAATTTTTTAGATATAGCCAATCCAAAACATGTTGTTTGGGAAACAGTCGAATTTAAAAACAACATGTGATTCGGGATGAGACATGCACGATGCAAAGCCTCAGTGCCTTGTACCTGCCAATCTTTGGTACCCCAAACCGATTTAAGGTCAATAGCATCCTTCCATAACTCATAGCCATCCACAGATAACCTTTCTAGAAAGGACTTTGAATACAACAATTTTGTGTCAGTTAATCTAACTTTGGGCATGAATTTCTGGTTCACTTTAAAATAAAATGACTCCGGATTTGATTGATTAAAATCTGTAAAGTAAGAATATTTCCCCAGTAACGTACTTGAGCTCCCCTGTAAAGGAGTAGGGCAATGTTCCCACTGAGTGTAATTCACAGGAACCCTCCTGGAACTTGTCTTGTGCAAGAAATGATTGCCATAATGTTGGTAACAAAACAAATCACCATAATTGACAGAATCTAAATATAAATCCTCATCATCAAAGGCCGCATAATATTTTAAATCAGAGAACAATGCTTCTACGGCCTGAAGATCCCAATCATCAGAATGAATATTTTGCTTAATCACATCTCCCATGTTTACTCTAAGCACATTAGGAACATTAATAACTTCTGTGGGGCCATGTATCTGAAACCTAACCGCATCCCACACAATCCCATCAAGGACAGGCCAAGCAGTAATCTTTACAGTTTTCAAGTCTCTCTTTAGTCTGTGTGCGGAATGTGAGGAGGAGAGAGGGGCCAATGTTCCATTAAGGTACCGAATTCCTGTTCTTTCTTTTACATAATGGCCATCAATCAGACGGAAAAAATAATACACAAAACCAATTGACATAAAAAGATAAAATGAAAATAGTATCAGCCAAATGTATGTCCAAGGTGGAACTAAAAAATGTTTTTTAAACAACGTGGCATATTTTGCAATAGTCGATGGTTTCTTTGAAAGTTCCGAATCAGAGTCAAAAGAGAATCTGGACTGGTTAGCCAAACGAGCTTGTATATCGGACATAGATAACTCAGCAGGTTCTGCATAGGTCAGCTCATCAATGTTAGTAATAGGAATAGTATTTAATAAAGGACTTGATATAGCAGGCATCTCGAGGGACACCTCCTGATCTGCACCAGATGTAATAGCCAGCACAGAGTTCCTCACCATGGAAGGACAGGATACAGCCGGTGTCATGCTATGAAGAATCGGCCACCCTGTGTGTCTTGACATTGTCAATAGAAATAAATCTGTTTTCTTTACGACCTGGAAGTGGTGGTAAAATGACTGTTCGTGTGCCCTTCACTCCAAGGACTCGAACCGGCGCTCTATATGAGGGACCAAACTCTTTCTTGTTATCGATCTTCTCTCGAACCAGTTCTCCAACTTGGGGTAGCCAGCCAACTACCGGGATCTGCAACGCATCATCCGACGTGGAGGGCAAGTGTTCCTTTGCAAGACTGTCTCTGGTCTTTTGTAGATCCTGTAAAACATTGCAATGTTCATCTACGTCAAAGGCCGCGGCCTGGGCCTCGCAGTCTGCACCATCAAGGTCAGGGACGTACATCTTGATACCAAAGAGCATTTCGTATGGGGTCCGCCCACCCAGAGACCTTCTAGGGAGATTATTAAGCGCACGCTGCACGCCATAGAGGTGGGTCAGCCAGTTTCTACCAGTGCCTATAACTCGGGCTGTCAAAGATTGCTTTAAGTCGCGGTTCATTCTTTCTACCACAGAATTGCCCTCAGGCCTGTAGGGACTTGAAAACTTCACCTGTACTCCCAACGAAACCATAGCATCCTTATACGCCTTAGAGGCGAAAGCCGGACCCTGGTCCGAATGGAAAGCACCACAAGCAAAGATTCCCACAAAGACACGCAAATCCTTAATGACAGTCCGTGAATCAGCGCTGCGATGCGGCCATAACCACACAAAGCGTGTGCATGAGTCAACTGCTACTAAGATGTATTTATACGCAGTATCAGAAGAAAAAGGACCGCAGTGATCCAAATAAACACAACCAAATGGTTTACTTGAGATGTACAACTGTGTCTGAGGCGGACGCGCAGCAGTAGAAGGCTTAATCTGCTGACAAATGTCACACATAAGGACATAATCGCGCGTCTGTTTATACAGTCCCCGCCACCAGAACCTCTGTTGTAGCTGAGATACAGTGGCTGAGACGCCCGCATGCGCAGACGCCACACCTTCATGAGCCGCTGTAATCAGAGAAGCTCTGCGATCAGAGTTGGGAACTAGACGCTCACCAACTTCAGGAATTTTCACATAAGGAACCTTATCGGGACTTAAGTGGTATGTGTACTTCGAAGGGAACCCCGCAGGATATTTACCTCCCTTCTCCGTGGCAGCAACAGCTGCCAAGATGTCATCATCTATTTTGCTTTTGGACCTCGTGACTGCTGCAACTAAGTATTTTGATACCGCTGACTTCGCTGCTTCATCAGCAAGCGAGTTGCCAACAGCGTGGACTCCCACGCGCTGGTGGCCGAGAGTATGAATCACAAACACGAGCGGCAGTTTCTCTTTAAGCTCCGCCACTCGGACCCAGATCATTTTATGTTTTATTGTGCTACCTTTGGAATCACGAAAATCATTCTGAATCCAAAAGAACAAGTTCTCATTGTAAGACTGGACACAGTAGTAAGAATCACTTCCTATTAAAGTCGTCACACAAGGATCAGCGTACTCCAATGCAAGCATCAGAGCACGCAGCTCAGCTAATTGTGCGGTGCAGTCCCCAAGCGTCTGCGTGTGCACGACGCTGGACTTGAACTCATCGTTCACCATGGCACCGACCACAATGGCGCAAGCGGAAACGTAGGCATGTTTAGAGCCATGCGCAACCTGCGCCGAACCATCCGTGTAAATGATACAGTGGAAATCCTCCAACGGCCGCATTGCTAAAGGAGCAGGATGAACAAATTCATACTGTAAATACTCCTGCGACCGTAAAGCGGCGTCAAAAATAAACGTGACATCCTGAGATGTCAAGGATGTAGCCCACTGAATCCACCGAGGGTGCAAAGCTTTAGAATTCGGTACACTGGCTTTCGTGACCGCCTCCAAGGCAGGACACGGGGTAACAACCAACATGCGCTTTCCCTGCGACAGGGCACGTTCTTTAAGAATTGCCATCTGCACAGCCGTTAAAACTTTCTCCACAGTGGAAAAACGCAGTTCAGCCGAAGTGTACAAGTGTGACTTGTAAGCAATAGGTACAGTATCCCCCTCATTAAAAGTCAGGTACGTGAAACCCACCGTCCCAGGGATAATTCTTATCACCAGGTTGGTCTGGTTATCACGGGTCTGTAAGTAGTCAGAAGTGAGCAAATCAGCCTGCAAAGACTGCAGAATGGCTGAATGCTCAGGCAGCCAGCATGATTTGGCAAAAGATGGTTGTACCAAGGCATATAAAGGCTTGATACGCTGGGCATAATCCGGAATGTATGTCCTCCCGAAATTTAAAAAACCCAGTAAAGACTGTAATTTTTTCAGCGTTGTCGGAGAGCGCAACTGCGCGCACTTCTCCAGGAAATGAGGAGCCAATCCCTTTCCTTCATGGTTAAGTTCATAACCTAGAAACAACACTGTGTACTCCGCAATGTGTGATTTCGCAAAGTTAAACTTGTAACCCATGTCTGCAAAGTTACAAATTATGCTGTTCACTCGACACAGATGCACCCAAAGCTCATCGTCTGTGAGATAAATGTCATCCACATACGAACATGCAACTGGATCGAAACTCTCCAAAAGAGAGACTATGCGGGCGGAAAACACTCCAGGACTATTTTTATATCCCATTGGGAGTCGTTTAAACATTTTTTGTACGCCGCCGCAAGTAAAACTGGTCCATTGGGAACTTAGACCATCTAATCTATGTGCATAAAAACCATTGGAAATGTCAAGCGTGGTTTTAAACCGTTTACGCTCAAGACTATTCACTAGGGCAGAGCCGTGAGTATTCTGTACTGCACAGTTACGGCAATGCGAGTTCAAATGCCGGTAATCCAAAACCAGACGATATGAGCCGTCCGGCTTGTTAACAGTAAAAAGGGGATTATTCATTGGTGACACACACGTTTCAATTACACCTTGATATTCCAATTGTTCAAGGATAGCCGCGACCGAAGCCTTAGCTTCACGCCATATGGGATACTGGGGTTGTGGCTGCGGCTGTGACCGCAATGGAATCTCATGGCTAGGGGACAATTTATCCCAGCCACACTGATTCCGGTACACAGCCGGCGCAAGCGCCAGAGCCCACTCTTCTGCAAAATGCAGCGCTTCCACTCTCGGCACAGTGTGCGCGAAACTGGGGAGGATTACCTCCTCCCCTTGCGGAGCTGCGAGAACAAAAGGTGGGGGCCAGTCAGCCTCCGAAAGCAAAATGTCATACGTATCCGATAGATTCTCCCAAAATACCCCTTTTACAGTTCGCTGCATGTCACCTTCAATTAACAGGACAATTTCAAAAAGTCTTTCAGGGGGAGCAACATGTGTATCAGCTGTTTCGATTACAACATAAGTGTCAGTTGCTGTCACCTTCAACAGTGGACGGAGGGCCTCTCTCACTATGGTAATCTCCGCCGCGCTGTCCAGCAAGGTCAGAGCCCACGTCAGATTCCGAAGCCGCGTTCTCACTATCTGGGGCATATCGATGCGCCGTTAAGGCTGCGACTTTCTTCTTGGCAAACTGCGGTCTCTTTGGCGTAGAGTCGTCCCGCTGGTCCCCTTCACTTCGCGTGCGGGGCTGGCCACGTCCTTGCTGACCACCCCTGCCCCTGCCACCCCCTCCACCACCGGTTGACGGAGCCGATGAGTCCTGAAAGGAACGAGGAGAGCGTTGGTCAGATGCCTGATATCTGTCAGGCGATTTAATCGTAGCGCGATCGCGCAATTCATAAACTCGCTCTGACTGCGCAGGTTGTGAAGGCGCCGGACTCGAGACCTGTGTCTGTTGTTGTTGTTGCTTACCCTGATTCTGCTTTTTAGGCCAATTTTGTTTTTTGGACCTGGGCTGTCCACCTGTTTCCGAAGACTGCCCCTGGGGCTGCTTCTTTTCTTTTTCAAGAAAAACCTTCGCACCCTTAGAATTGCGGCCAACCATTTTATAAGCCGCCACAATTATTCTTGCCAGCTGACGGGGTTTCTCGGCATCGGGAATTAACGCCAGACCATTGGCCACTTGAAAGTTCACTGCATCCCCTTTTACATTGGCAAGGATAATACCGCAAACTGTCTCAAATGAACCGTTCAGGCGCATACCCAACTCAACCGCCGACTCAGGTCCGTGATCATCCTGAACACGTTTGAGGATCGCAGACAGGTTCGACACTGACGGTGTGCCAAAGCACCGCGAGTAAACCGCTGCAAAAGTCTTACCCCATGTCTCACAGTCAACAAGTTCCGGGGCTAAATCTTTTGGTAAACTAAGCGTAAGAATCCGGTGTTTTTCACCCGGAGTCGTATTAGGAAACACAGCCTCCAGCTGGTCGAATTTCTCGGCAAGCCAGTAAGGAAAATCATCCTTATTGTCTGGCTTTCTGCCCATAACGGAATTCACCAAGACAGGACTGATTTTCAAACCAGCCTGTTCTGCCCGAAGCTGCGCACCTGCGGGGGCTGCGCCATGAATATTACGACCAATGTAATGAACAAGCGCTCTAATCACTCCAACCGCGACCTCATGAAGACGCCGCAGGTCAGCTACATTACAAGTGGTGCGATTAGGATGAGGAGTAAATCCACCCAAAGCGGGCCAATTTGTGCCCGGAATGGATAAGGGACCTAACCTCGGAGCCGTTAAAGAATGGGGTAGGGCGCCACCAAACCAAACTCCGTGCTGCCAAGCGTCTATAGGTACTTCCAGTGCTCTGTACGGAGCATAAGCCGCCGGTACATCCGTGGCAGTGTATGAATGGTAGACACCCGAATTAGCGTCCACTTCCGGAAATGTCACCCAGGAATAAAACAATTTGTACGGGTACGCATGTTCCGCACTCACTACTAGAACCACAGCCAAGCCTTCCGAGGGTACATTATAACCCCGCAAGTGGTCGCGAACCGCGACGCGGCTATGCTGCGCTATTTCCACTGCCATGTTAGCACAGGAAGAAGAAAAAAAAAAGACAAAGAACACTTTGTAGCACAACTGGGTAGTGATTCAAAGAAACCTTTTTTAGAAGAATTCAAGCTTGAAAAGACCTATTTCAAAAACAGGTAGGTTATCCGACACCGCCGTTTACCGGAAACGGGAATGAAGGCGTCAAGGTATGAATGATATACTACTCGAGTGTCATGAAATACGGCCAACCAATCCGTTGGGCGCCATGTAGCAGGGTTTCCGTTCTCCCACAGAACTGTGCATAGAGATCTAGAACCTCAGTGAGTTAGGATGATCCAAAAACTCATCTCAGTGTCAGAAATCTCTTTACCTAGCTAGCTACAGTGTCTCATGGATCATTATGGAATGATCCATGTCTTAGACAAACCAGAACATGATCTTTAGAATACCTCAGGAGTCGTGGAACACATGAACACTCTTTCGTTAGATAATCATTTCAAACCAAAACTGAGAGTCAAAGAACACAAGTGCAAGTTTGAAATATTTATTATTCAATGCAAAGTTCTCAAACGCAGTATCTGGTATAATACCAAAATGCAGATTATAAAAATCAGAGTCAGCAGCATAGTCACTACTCCATAGTAAGCAAAAGGTGCTAGCATGTTATAATGCAATTTCTATAGAAATCTATATCACCTATATTTCGCGCACCCTATCTAGCATATTATATTATATCTAAGAAGGTCTCATTCGGGCTTTAGCAGGGCGGCCCCATACCTCTCAATGTCAGTAGGAGCAGTTCACATCAACAGCTACCAGCTCTCTTCATGCGCAGCACCAAGTGTCTACGTTCATTCCGTGTAACTCTATCTTAAACCCGCGTAGAGCCCAAAATGTTGGCATCAACATTATTTGTGTTATGTCTAATGTGGTGCGAGGATCAAGCCTCCCAGCAACCTTGTGTTAGGTTAATTTCAGAGTGTGCAGCTCTCAGTGTGCAGACAGTTGTACCAAGTGTACCAGGCAAAGCTGATAGCATAGAAATAACATATTATTCTCAAATAAACCACCTCACCACTTCTAGGGTGAAGGCGACAACAACCAGTATGTGTCGTGTGCAAAACTGAAGCCGAAGGAAAAAAGGCTGTTTAAACGTGCAATGCACTCATGCTAACTTAACGCAATATATGTAACGAAGTATCCATATGACACCCCCTTACAATCACAGCACTACAAAACCTTATACTCACTGTATTTTACACCAGCAAGAATTGCAACATGGGGAGGTACCACGGGCACATTATGTCCACGATGTAATTCAGCAGAGGCAGATATGATTCATATCTTTGCTACATGACCTCAATTGCACACTCTAATTAGGGATATAGAGAAGTTCTTAGATCAATCCCTAGATATTCAAGTAATGCTTAACCCTACAAGAATCTTATTAGGGATAGGACCAGAAACAAATGAGCCACAGAGAGAATTATTGTTTATCGCTATGGCAGTATAAAGATTAAGTATAGCCAGGGCGTGGCTGGATAAAACCCCCCCAGCAATGCAAGTATGGTTGGCTAATATCCTAGCGGCATATAATTTGGAAAAGCCCATCTAAGCGCGAAAGGCAAGAAAGGGAGGATGCTAGGCCTAAGAATATGGGATCCTATTTGTAGATGGAAGCGGCAGTTGGAGACTATCTACTCTCCTGGACAGGTTGATTCCATTTCTTAGGGGTATCTCCTTCATTATTTTGGTTATTTATCTTTTCTCTTATAACTCTATGTTTGTTTTTAACCAGGAGGTGGTGCCATAACTAATCAAAGTTGTTGTAATGAATTGTAATGTAATGTAATTACAAACAAAAGATACTGTTTATTAACTGCAGAGAAAGTAGGATAGTAAATGTGTTATGATCTGTAATCTGTGCAACTTGGAAAAATATGAAAATAATAAATAAAAAAAAAGAACTCCTATGTGGAGGAGTTCTGGAAGATTGGAGATGACAGTTGAAAGATACAGAGAGAGGTTGCACTTTGTTTCCTCTCTGTCCTGTTGGCAATAAATAAGAAGTTTTGGACTTACCTGGCTACCGTAACTTCTTTTCACTGGCGACGAGGTGCCAACAGGACAGCCATGCGTGCAGTTTCCAGTTTTCAGTTGGTGAAGCAGCGTGAGAAACTACAGCTGTGTCCGGTCTGGAGACCTCATTTCAAGTTGTTCATCCTTGATGACTACAAAACGTTTGAGGAAGAAATGATAAGGGATCAGTTAGTGGAAAAAACTAACAGCATAAAAGTCCAAGAAGCTCTTTTGAACAAACCAAACCTGTCACTACAAAAAGCCTTGGAAATAGTAGTGAGAATTGAAAACACTTCTTCTCATTTGGAGCAAATGTCTATTTCCAGTTCTGATACTCAAGCACCAAGGCTTTCTGCTATTAAAAGCAAATCCAGCTTCTCTTCAAAAGATAAACATAAAGGAAAAAGAGAGGGACCTGACTTTAATTCTAAGCCGGGTAAACATTGGGAATGTTATCGTTGTGGAAGTGGTTCCCACCTTGGAGATGCTAAGTTTTGTCAGCTCTCAATAAAACATGTAGTAAATGTCAAAAGAAAGGTCATTTCGCCAGTGCCTGTGATTCTATCATTAAGTCGTCATCATTCAACAAACCGAGCACGTCATCCACAAAAAAAATAATGAATATTGAGCAACCTTCGGATGTATCATCGTCAGATGAGGAAGACCAAATATGCATATTGTTGGATTCCCATAATCCTGATGTCATTGCCATAATTGGATCTGAAACCAAATGACCACTATGTATATTAACAATAAATGGAGTGGATATCAAAGTTTTAGCTGATTCAGGATCTCCATTCACTCTCATATCGGAAAAAATATGGGACGATTTATTCAAACCACAAGGTCATGTTTTAAGGCGCTCTATTGTGAAACGTATTGCGTATGGAGGGAAAAACATAAATGTCGTAGGTGAATTTGATGCAAATCTATGTTCTAAAGGTAACCATACTGAAGGAAGTGTATATGTTGCCAAAGATGACACATGTCTTTTAAGTTGGAAAGACCAAGGCAATTTGTGAATTATTCTGGATCCCAATGACCCTGAGCAGGTCATACTTAAGAAGGATTTGGTTTTACTACATGCACCTAGAGATGAACCATGGGTAACTACTCATCCTGAAAGTTTTTAACGATAAGCTAGGCTTAATCAAAGGTTTAAAGCACAAAATTAAATAGATTGATTGGAGTCAACCAGTTGTACATAAAGTTTGCAGGGTACCACTGGCATTACGCGAAGGGCTTAAAAGTGAACTAGATAAACTTTGTGCGTCTGGTGTCATAGAACCCATAGCATCTTCTGATTGGGTTTCCCCTATAGTTCTAGCGCGCAAGGCCAATGGTTCTCTTCGCATGTGTGTTGACCGTCGCAAGTTAGATCAGCATCCGTTACCAAATATAACTGAGATGACTAGTACCCTTAAGAATGGGAAAAAGTTCAGTCTACTTGACATGACATCAGCCTATCATCAGCTTGACCTACATCCTGATTTGCGACATTATACTGCCTTCATCACCCCAGAAGGATTGTTTCAATTTAAATGAATGCCATTCAGTTTGGCATCTGCTTCTGCAGTTTCTCAGAGAATTGTTGAAGGCATGTTTAAAAATATCCCTGGGGTGATGGCCTTTCAGGATGATGTTTTGGTTTATGGTTCGAATCAAAGTGAGCATGATGAGACTTTAAGTAAAGTTTTTTACATTTTGAAGGAAAAAGGTGTTACATTAAGTGTGAAAAATGCTAAATGAATGCAGCCTCTGTGGATTATTTAGGGTATAAACTATCTGAGAAAGGGGTTGAACCAAAAGCTAGTCTAATCAAAGCCATAGAAGATGTTTGTAATCCAATTGACAAGGATCAACTAAGATCTTTCATGGGACTAATTGAGTTCTATGCAAGGTTTGTTCCCAATTGTTCCTCAAAAACTTTTCATATGAGGAATCTTCCAAAGAGAAATGTCATTTTCAAATGGTGTGATGAGTGTGACAAATAATTAAAAAAATTAAGTATGAAATTGCACACGCCATTCCCCTTAAACCTTTTAACATCAATAACAATACCATAATTATGACAGATGGGAGCCAAAAAGGTCTTGGTGCAGTACTAATGCTAAGCAGAAATGGTAGAGATGAGGTGGTAGCCTTTGCATCAAGAGGTCTAAAAGGTGTAGAAGCTACATATTCTGTTTTTGAGCCTGAAGCTTTAGCTTGTTGGTGGGCCATTCTCTATTTTAATTACTACTTGCGGGCGCAAAATTCTCGGGAAAGTTGATCACAAACCCTTAGTAGAACTTTTCACAACAAAAGGTAACACCCCGTATTGCAAAATGGCAGTATAGATTATTAGACCTAACTTTGAAGTAGAGTATGTTCCAGTAAAAAGAACATTGTGGCAGACTGCCTATCTAGATTGCCAAGTATTAATGACACAAATGACATTGAGGATGTTCATGTTGGAGATGTATTTTGTTTAGCTATTTCTGAGTCATGTGGTACCATTTTAGAGAGCGAGTGGAGAGATGCATATCTATTTGATGAGGATATCAAGAAGGTAATGGACATGATTCACACAGGGTGGAGTACACAGTCTTCCCTTGAGGATTCCATTGGTAAATTCAAACATGTTTTTGATGAGTTGTCAATAATTGATGATTTGTTATTCCGTTCTACTTCTCTTGTAGTTCCTACTGGCATGAGGAATAAAATACTTACCTTAGCTCATGAGGGACATATAGGCATTCGTGCAATGAAGAGGAGGATCAGAGAGCAGTACTGGTGGCCTGGGCTTGATGAACATGTCGAACATTTTGTCAGAGATTGTTTGCAGTGTGACATCAGCGATAAGACTCAGGTGACTGTCCCCAGTCCTATTCAAGCTGTGGAAGTCCCTCCAAAATAATGGTCTAAATTGGCTATTGGCATCATTGGTCCTTTGAAGTTAACAGATCATGGTATTATAGAATATGGCATTGTTGTCATGGATTATTACAGCCGTTGGCCAGAGTTAGAATTTTTTAAGGTTCCGACAACTTCTGGCATCATAGAATTTCTGGAATTTCTTTTTGCTAGAGTTGGCATTCTGGATGAAATCTTATCCGACAATGGTTGTCAATTCACTTCCTCAGAATTTGAGGATTTTTTTTAATTTTTAGACATGAAACATACCAAGACATCTCTCTATCACCCTAGGATTAATGGCTTGTAGAGAGGTTTAATAGGGTAATTGAAGAGAACATACAACTCTCCAAGGCCAGTAATCTTAATTGTAAAAAAGAACTGAAAAATCTATTAAGGGCAGTACGCACTACACCTAATTCAGACACAGGAGTTTCTCCTTTTGTATTACTTAGGGGTCAGGTTCCTTCTTCAAAAATGTTAAGAGGGTGGATGGGTGCGTTCAGTGTACCAATAACCAAATTACAAGGGGCCCGATTCACAAAACGAATTTAAGAAAAAATCCTAAACGTACTACTTTTGGTATTCACAGAAGTTAGGATTTTGTCTTAAGTTTGTCTTAAGACAGACTTAAGTTAGGAGTTTGTCTTAAGTCTGCTGCTTAGTATTCAGTTCTTTCCACAGGTAAGTGTTTAGTGAATCAGGTGGACCCCTTTTAATTTTAACCAACTTTTGATGAATGCCCCTTTGCGGGGGAACTCTTGCTTTTGTATCCCGAACTCCAGCCCTAATTGTGCTGGCAATGTATATCTTACTAGCCCAAAAATCATTCAAATTGCTATTGCTATTATATGGTCCAGAGTTTCGGCATGTCTCCTTCTCATAGCTTCACTTCTGTAGCTGATTGATGGTATGAGTTTTACCTTGATCACTCTGGTTAAGGGAAGCAGATTTGGTCCAGAGAGTTCTTGAGGTTTCTTAGTGCCACAGCGGTCATTAGTCCCCTTTTTTTTATATCCTCGCATTGAGCTGTGTAATTCCCTATGTCATCAATGATGACTCCTAGGTACTTGTAGTTTTGTAGGGCTTCCAGTTTGCATGAAACCAAGTGGCAGTGAGGTTTTGACTTTTTGACACGCGAAGAATTTAATTTTTTTTCCTGTTAATTCTGAGTTTATTATCCTCTGAGATGTAATGTCAAGCAGGCGCTGTAAATTCACTGGTGTCTGGTTTATGAGCACCAAGTCATCAACAAAAAAATAGGTTAGACAGCTGAAGGCCACCTATTTTGGGAGCGTGCAAATTGCTTTCATTTAGGGAAAGCAAAAGCTCTGCCAAAAAAAGATTAAAAAGTAACGGGGCGAGCAAGCAGCCTTGCTTTAATCTGGTGGTGGTTTGGATTTTCTTTGTTAGGTGTCTCCTGTGCCCAATTTTACTTGCACCCATGTGTTACTGTGCCCTTTTAGTTTTTGCCACAGTAAGTTCCTATTTATGTGGTCGGAAACTGAGCTGTAGTCGATGAAACACAGGTACAAGGGCTTTTTTATGACAAGTGCGGCATCTATCAATAGTGAAAGGGTCAGGATGTTGGTTCTGGTACCCATGGTCTTGCAAAAGCCTGTTTGGTTTAACGGGATTGCTGAAATTTCCACGGCCCAAGATGTTAATTCTTTTTTTTTTTTTTTCTTTTTTATGTCCTCATCTTGCGATTACTGTATGCTTATGGAGTGTCAGGTGTCTGCCTCTTTGTTCTTTTCCGACACTGCCCCTTGTTCTCTCTGGGCTGGGGAGTTTTGACTTTTAGATAGTATGAGGAGTTTCCTTTACTCGTTGCATATCATAGCTTCTGGCTTGAATCGGGGGAGGGAGCTAGCCAACTTGGCTACTCGGCAAGTACCATACTTGTCCACCAGAAGATGTATCGCTTTAATCATTGGACTTAAGTTTGGATCTTATCTGGTGTTAACAAAAGTTTCAAAACTATCCCAGAACTTAAACCTTTTGCTCACATTTCCTAGCTTATCAAGTTTGTTGATTCTTATTGCCGAGTTCAGCCATTCTGTATGAGTGGGGCTAGAGACTCCTATCCATTTTATACAAATTTCTCTCCTTGCGAGTACTATTAATACAAAGAGAAGATTTTCCTGCTCCTTAGTAAGCCCCCCTTCATAACTTGGGTCTAATATCCCGAAAAGAATAAGTGTAATACTCACAGTTAGTTGTTTGGACAGGATAATACTCAGGGTCTTACCGACTTGGTCCCAATACTCCTTCAGTTGAGGGCAATTTTTGAACATGTGGATGTCGTCAGATTTTTCCTCGCCGCATTTTGGGCATTTCTTTATTCCAGCGTTTTTGAATTTGGAGAGTTTTTTTGGCGTCCAATAAGCCCTATGAATAGTGTATAGATGATTCCTCTTCAGAGCGGCAGATTTCAAGTTAGACCAGCATTTGTCTACTGATTTTTCCCAAATTAAATCCAGTTCTGTGGTTACAATATCTTTCCCCCATATTTGAGTTTCTATGTTGTTATTTGTATCGTTGGCCATTATCAAAGCCCAATACCACTTTGCTACTTCCTTAGGTAGTCGCGCTGTATTGATCATGTCATCTTCCAGTTTTTCGTTCCCATTAATACTAGGCAGAGTTCTAGACCAGCTTTGCATTTGGTAATATTTAAATTTAGATAAAGTATTATTTGATATTTCTTGTAGTTCTATCCATGTTTTTAAGTTTGCACCATTTAGGATTTGTCCCCAATATACGATGTCAGCTTTTTTTAATGCCAATGCAAGAATGTCTTTTAAACATTCTGGGGTTCCAGGAGAGTCCCAAATAGGAGCCCACTTACTGTAATATGATATGTTCAGGATACTTCTAATTTGTGTCCATAACTTTGCTGCATCCCTTAATATCTTTAGCTTTATTTTTTTGAAGTATTTGGGGTGTCCAAACTTAAACAGCGCATTATCTTCTGATTTTGAGATTGCCTTAAAGTAAGCGGGGTAATATTCGTGGTTTTTTAATAATATTTTGATATTTTTTAATTGGAAAGCTCTGCAGTATTCCACCAAGTCGGGGCTAGCCAACCCACCATCTTTCTTGCTCCTCCTGATCTTTTTCCATGCTATTCTCGATCCTTTAGCTGCCCATATGAAGCTTGTTAAGTCTCTCTGTGCTCGAGCTAAATCTGGTTTTCCAAATTCCATTGGTATCACGTTAAATAGCAATGTAAACTTTGGCAGGATAGTCATCTTGATTATATTTGATCTCCCAATCAGACTCAACGGTAGAGAGGTCCATGTCTCCAGAAGTTTTCTTACTTCTCCGGCAACTTTGGTTAGATTTCTGTTTGCAGTCTTCATTATATCATGATTAATTAGGATTCCTAAGTACCTTATTTCGTTTTTTATATAGTTGCTTTGAAAAGTCGTATTCCATGTCATGACCTCTGTCTTCGTTTCATTCACCAAGTAGCCTGAAATTATCCCGAAATTCTTCAAAGAATTCTCTATTTTAGTTTTGGCTTTTGGATAATTGTCAGTAAAGATCATTAAATCATCTGCATATAAGGCGATTTCGTTTCTCCCATGTGTCGTATTTGAATGGAGTGATTTTGTTATTGTTTCTTAATTTGTTTGCCAATGGTTCAATATATAAATTGAATAATAAGGGAGAAAGCGGGCATCCCTGTCTCGTTCCTCTAGTTATATTTATATTTTCTGTTAACCTGCCATTGATTAGGACCTTTGATCTTGGATGTTTATAGATTTGATTTACCATACCGATAAAGTGAGGTCCAAAATTATTATTGACCATAACTTTCTCTAGAAAGGCCCAATTGACTCTATCAAAAGCCTTTGCGGCATCAATAGTGAGTACGGTGAGTGGGATTTTCTCAGTTGTGGCGATATCTATTGCGATTAGAAGTTCTTGTGTTACTTCGTGTAGGTGTCTTCCTTTAACGAAGCCTTTTTGGTCTTGATGTAATAGTTTTGCGATTATTTTCCCTAATCTAGCTGCCATTATTTTGGTAAATATTTTATAGTCCGCATTTAATAATGATATTGGGCGGTATGACTCGCATTTATGAGGGTTTTTACCGGGTTTCAAAATTACTGTAATTATGGCATCATTCCAGGAGTCTGGTATTGTTTTGTGTTGTATTAAGATTAGATTAATTAGTTTGGTTATATGGGGGAGTACAGCGGTTTTCAGTTTTATGTATAATTCATTTGGTAGGGCATCCGGCCCTGCTGCTTTTCCCTTTTTTAACCTTTTGATAGCTTCTGCCACTTCTTCTTCTTGAACCTCTCTTTCTAGCTCTTCTTTTTCGTTCTCTGCAAGTTTAAGAAGTGCTGCATCTTTAAGATATGAGTTAATCATTTGATCCGAGGGAGTTTTATCTTCCGTGTATAAATCTTTGAAGAATTTCCAGAATTCCTGTCTAATAACATTTTCATCAGTGGTAGGAGTTGTTTGATCATCGGGAATAACACTTTCAACTTTGTTTTTCGCTAAATCCGTTTTGAGCTTCCATGCCAGCCATTTTCCGCAACCCTCCCCAAACTCATGGTTTGCTAATTTGCTGGAATCCCATTTTTTCTTTAACCTGTCTTCCAAGATTTGATCTATTTTATCTTTTTGAGTTTGTCTTTTATTAAGAAGATCTCGTTTTTTTCCTTCCTCTTGTTCTCTGGATATGATAATGTCTAGGGAGCTGATCTCTGAATCCAAGTCTGAGATCTCTTGTTTTAGCTGTTTATTTTTATGTGCCCCTAAACTCAAGAGTTTACCCCTTATGACAGCTTTATAGGTGTCCCACGTTATTTGTTCTGAGGTACCAGATGCGTTTAACTCAAAGAAGATATTTGTTTCTGTTTCTAGTTCCTTTATAATTTCTTCGTCTTCCAACAAAGTTCTTTCGACTGTGAATCTCCTTTCAGTTATGTGTTCTGTAAATTGTAAAACTAATTGCACTGCTGAATGATCTGACAGGTGAGCTGGTAAGTGGGATACTTTTTTCACTTCTTTTGATAAGTTGTTGCTAACCAAGAAGAAGTCGATCCTGGATTTATGTCCCAGTTTTTTGTTATGTAGTGTAAACGGATGTGATTTTTCCCCTTTGTTTTTCCAAATGTCTACCAGATTAAGATCTCTTTTGTAGGACACGATCCATTGTCTCATTTTCTTTAAGTTTGTGTGTCTACTTGGTGGTGATCTGTCTAATTTTAAGTCCATTACCAGATTGAAATCACCTCCCAATATTATTGGGGAGTTGACTAGTAACAGTTGTGCGTATAGTTTTTTTAACGGATCCGCATCGTCCAAATTCGGACCATAGTACCCTGCAATAGTAATGGGGGAATTTCCTATTCTGATATTAGCTATAGCCCATCTTCCTTTATTATCCACTGCTGAACTGATTATATTAGCTTTTAGGGATTTTGTAAGAATTATCGCAATTCCTTTAATGTTACATTGTTGTGTTGTACATAATAATGTATCTACCCACCATAAGCTCTTAATAATTTGATCCCATTCATCTTTTAATAGGTGAGTTTCTTGTAATATTATTCTCTCACTTTTCTCGGTTCTAATATACTCCAGAATTTTATTCCTTCTGCTTTTTGTCCTCAACCCGTTTACATTCCATGATAAGATTTTTACATCCCTACATGCACTCCCCATTTTATCTGTTTAGCTGTTATGAATTTATGGTTCACTCCAACTTGTTTTAATTTTTTAGGTATTAGCAGATGAGGTTTTTTTTGTTTTTTTTTCCCTATTTTGCTCCCCACCCTTTTTTGTGTATTTTTATGTTTTCTAAGTTGTGCTTTACATTTGCCCTCCCCGGGGAAGCCTCCCTCTTCTTCTCTTCCGGTTATCTTCATAACCCTTTTGGCTTCCCGATCACACCTCCGTGATTTCTATTTATGTACAAAAAAGAATTTTGTTAGTTGGTTTATAACTTCTTATTTTTATTCTATTCTTCGTCCTTCCTTAGTTGTATTTAGATCTGTTTTTTTATGTTTCTCGATATATATTTTCTGTCTGTTCTCTTTTTTTTTTTTTTTTTTTTTCCCCTGTGTCAGTATTTATACAAGATTTACAGATTTCTATAATTTATATGATCCATGTGATTTTATGTGAACTTTTTAGCTCAAAGGTTCTTCAGAACGTATTTGATCTCTGATTAGTTCTATCAAATTTTTCACTTCATCAGGCTCTCTTAAATTTCGCATTTTGTTTCTCCACATAATCCGTAGTGAGGGTGGGAATTTCATTTGCACTGTGGCACCTAGCTGTTGCAGCTCAGACATTAGGTTTCCCAGTTCCCATTGTCTAGTCTGAGAGGCTTTTGACATATCTGATCTTATTTTAAAGTTCCAACTGTCTTTATTGTATGTTCCTTTTTTCAAAGCCTCTCCCAGGATCTTATCCTTCAGCGTATATGTTTTAAAGTTAACTAGGATCTTTCTGGGATTTTTCCTTTCTTTATTCTTTCCATAAGGATCTCTGTGTACTCGCTGTATATCCTTTTCAAGGTTGTCTTTGTCTACCCATGGGAAATATTCCATCAAAAGTGCAATTACAAATGATTTAATGTCTTTATCTTCTTGATTCTCTGGCACATTTAAAATCCTTATGTTATTTTTCCTCGCTTGATTTTCCAAGGATTCCAATTTTTCATTCATGGTTTTATTTTCCAGTCTCAAGGAATTTATTTCCTTTCTGTTTTTCTCCACCCTTCTATCCAAACTAGTAACTTCATTTTCTACTGCTGTCACTCTGTCGCCTAGTGCATTTAGTTTGCAGTCCAGCTTCTCGCAAACCTCCTGTATTTTATTCTGTTTGGATTCAGATATGGAAAATTTCTCTTTCATTTCCATCCATATTTTTTCGAGTAGTTCATCTGTGTGAGTTTTTGTTGTATCTTTGTTGATTTCCACAGTTCTTAAGTCATCATCCTCAACCTCTCTAGTTGTGTTCAATGCTGCTGCTACGGAAGAAACAGCCTCTTCCGTTATCTCTTCCGTTGTGTTTGCTGCTGTAGCAAAAGCCTGTTTGGTTTAACGGGATTGCTGAAATTTCCACGGCCCAAGATGTTAATTCTTGTAGGAGCATGCGGTGGGGACACCGCAGAGTTGCTGCTGTAGCAAAAGCCTGTTTGGTTTAACGGGATTGCTGAAATTTCCACGGCCCAAGATGTTAATTCTTGTAGGAGCATGCGGTGGGGACACCGCAGAGCTCAGCAAACAATGAGCTGTCTATGAACACAGACATGTCATGGTAAGTCTAAAATCCTGAATTTCCATGGCACAATATAAACCTGTGCATGCAGGAGGCACTCTACGAAATTTGACATGCCCTGGGCACTTTATGCCCACCCATTCTAACTGTCACTGTGACACATATATGATTCTTTTTGGGCACACGAGACTGCGGGCTTGGACAGAAATGTATATTAAAGTATGCTTTCCATTAGTGAAGTCCGCGTAAACACACACCAGAGTAGGCCTCTGTTTAGTTGCACCGTGTCTCAGTCTTAAAAGCCCTTGTATGGGCTGTAAAATGAAAATAAAGTGAAGGGATCCCTTTTTAGCAGAAACGGATCACAACTTTCCAGTTGGTGCCATTCCAACCCTGGCATTTCTTTTCCATAATCGTGTATATTAATTGCACAAATACAAAAAAAGTTCCCTTTTGCACAGTAATCTCACACAGTGGCGGTCAGTGCTGTGCTGATCTGATTTATGTTATCTTTCAAGATAGTCTTTTCCCTTAAAAGCCTCAATCCATAAAGCACCGATAAAGTGCTGTTTTTTAAAAGTCATTTCAGTCTGTCCCATTATCACTGGATTAAAAAAAAAAATCCCCTGAACAGAAAAGAAGCGCTGTAGTGATGTCCTAGAGACACCTTAGTATTTGGCTTTCTAAAGCTATATATATATATATGAAATTTCCCGTAATCTGGCTACAGGCAGATGTACATTCTGTGTGAGGCGCCGTGCCTTATTTATGACAAAGGCATCCTCAATCAGAGACCTTCCTTGCCAATGCTTGAGTCAGTGAGAGGCAGAGCAAGGTCCTAAAAAGATATCAGCTGTGAGTCTTGGCACAGACAGGCTGAATGAATGCCATGCGAATTTTGCGTAGTAGTGCCCTCTGTTTTTGTTTGCACAGATTAGAGAGTAGAGTGGAAGAGCAGTGAAAATTAAATTTGGTTTATTTTTCCCACTACACTAATTGTTGAACATATTTAATGGTTGCGATAGGGACCATTTTTATTGTGTTGAAAGATTTCAAGGCTACACGGTCACCATTGCTTTATAAACCACCTGCGTTCTCAAATTTTAAAATGCACCATTTGCTGCTCCTTCCTTCACATTTTTCTTGGGTGAGAAGCTTCTTAACCGCATGCGCGCTAGCGGTTTTCCCGCTGAGCGCTGCGATTTTAAAAATCCCGCGTTACGTGACAAGGTCAACTTGTCACACGCACAGCGCAGGTAACGCCCATGACGAGCTGACCTTGTCACACGCATCGAAGGGGTTAAACCCTCCTTTTGTCCATTGGGCTTCGCTCACTTGCGGCATAATTCTCATCCACAACTTTTACGCCTACCACTTTTGAATGGCACCAGCCACCATTTGGTTTGCGGTTACCACGGGCCCTTGTTCTCTATGGTGGATGTACAAATGTATACCTAATGTATAGTTGATTCCTTACACTTGCTGATGATGAACTAGGTACTCCCTATGGTCTGGTTGAGTTCCTTTTGTCAATTTTATCAGGATCTTATTGTGTTTCATACTGTTTTTACGGTTACCGGGTTTGTACAAATCAGATTTTAATTGTATGTATTGCAGCACTTTCTTTTTATGGCTATATATGCTAAATAAAAATACAATAAATGAGTTTGCTTTCTTTTAAAACAACACTGTTCTCTATGGTGGATGTACAAATGTATACCTAATGTATAGTTGATTCCTTACACTTGCTGATGATGAACTAGGTACTCCCTATGGTCTGGTTGAGTTCCTTTTGTCAATTTTATCAGGATCTTATTGTGTTTCATACTGTTTTTACGGTTACCGGGTTTGTACAAATCAGATTTTAATTGTATGTATTGCAGCACTTTCTTTTTATGGCTATATATGCTAAATAAAAATACAATAAATGAGTTTGCTTTCTTTTAAAACAACACTATACAGAGCATACACATAATTATTTCTTAGGCACAGAATGTGTTACTTTCGGAGGATGAAGTCTTCTGTTCAACATGGCTTCATTAATTTGCTCTGGGAGGGGACCTGCCTGCAGTAATTTTAATCAATGGCCTTGGAGAGGTCCTTTGTATTATAAAACTTGTCCTGAACGTGCAACCCGGACCGACCGCCGATTGGAGACTGCCACCTGCCGATACACCAGGTTCCAGTCTAAAGGGACCCGACCTAATCTGAAAACTACTAGACGGCAGAACGGACATATTCACCTAAGACTTCCGCATGGATTAACCCAACTCTCACCCCCAGCCGGCGGCCCCAGCACCGACCAGAATCCAATTTTGGTTTTTTTCTCCATCCTCGAAAAGATATACTCATTTTATACGGGTAGCAGATAAGGTCAGCATCCATCGAAAGTCCTAGATGGTACATCCCTGTTAATGTGAAGGGATACTCAGGGATACTCATCTTCATCTATTCCACTACGTATATTCGGGGACAGGATTCCTTCTATCTCTGATATTTATCTAAGGAAACGCGATTTCTCGCTGGCACTACCAAATTGCCAACCGCTTGGTTAATCATACGCCAGCCCCATCCATTACCAAAGTTCTATACACGTGTGGTTCCTTCTTCTCTACCCCACTTTGCCCTGATGAAGGTGTTGCCCCGGACGGGGCTACACACCGAAACGCGCGTTGGCGTCTGTTCCTATTTAGGAACCCTCTGAACCAACCCGGACATTTGATCAACGGTCCCCTTGTCACCTAAAGCCATCTCTGCCTAGTGTTGTAGGATGTATGATGTGTGAATGTCTTTTGTATGAATGTTAAGGGTATGTTAGTATGAAGTTAGAACCACCATTTAATTGTTGTCAAGATGTTTATTTATTCTGATGCCAAATCATTTATATTTATATACAAATACAATGAATTCATAGAAATAAAAAATAAATTTTGATAAAATCAAACTTGTTATATGATTTGCTTGGGTTCAGGACAAGTTTTATAATACAAAGGACCTCTCCAAGGCCATTGATTAAAATTACTGCGGGCAGGTCCCCTCCCAGTGTTTGATTGTTACTTTCCCCATCGACCTGCCTTAATTGATGTGGGGTCCCCCTCCGATTTGAAGTTCATTAATTTGCTCACCTCGTCGCCAAGTCCTGAAACAACCTCCACCGACGCACTTCCTCATTGCTTGAAGATTTCAGGAAGACATGGCTCTTCAATCGAAGATCACAGAACACCAGTGCCGGGAGACCCCCAAGGGTGACAAGTCGCGCTCTACAAGAACCAACTGATTGATTAATTGATTGATTGATTGTACTATGTCGCAAAAACTTTAAACATGAGCATGCATTGACACAAGCAATGAAGGTACAGAATGGTTAAAGACCTTTTTATCAGAGGGTAGAGAATGTGCTTAAAGCACTTTTCTGTTTTCGATGTCTGACTAACATTAACTGGCAAATATAAGCCTCCTTTTGTCTGGTGAAGGTAGGCTTGGATTGAAACACCCAGATGCTGAAAAATATATGATCTGAATAGTCAAATTCATGATAGAGCATCACACCCTTATTCTGAGTGAATACAATTAAACAACCACCCCGCCTGTGGGTTTGCCAGCTATCACCACACCCTTATGCTAGGAAGTGCCACAAAAGGCCAATATGGCAAAATAGATAGCAAAATTGTAAGTCCTGTAGGAAGGGTATCAATTCTGACCTTGAGTATGAAATACCAAAAGCTAATTTTCTACTGTTCTGTTTTTTCTTTGAGTCTGCTTCTTCCACAGAGGGAATGTTGAGTTATTTAAACTGTTTATCTCTGGCCTAATTCTGTTAGTAATTATTTGTCTATGGTACATAATTATTGGTCTAACTTATGTCATCAGCCTTTTTAGATTCGTATGTCATTTTGCTCTTTTCTCAAACAACCATGGAGAGCTGGATCTTGGCCACCAACATTATACAGAAGAATGATAATGTAGAAGTGGTTGGCACATAAAAGGTCCGACCGGGTTCTTACAAAAACAAGGTAATGGCATCTTTGCCTTGTACCATTAATTAAGCACTTTGGTTTTTTACATAAAAATGCTTGCTGTGGCGTGGCAGTCTACCAGTAAGAACATTTCGTTTTATTATCTACTGTGGTAACTTTTCACTTAAGTGAACGCCCGTCTGAAATTTATTGTTGGTTAATTAGCGGTGTTGACACTAATGTATATGTTCTTCTAGCAGATCTACAGATAAGTCCTATTTGTTAAGTATTTGAAATAATGTTAGGCAGTTCAACAAACTCCATTGTGCTACACATAATAAGCTAGTTCACATGTTTAACAATCTACCTGAACGGCACCAAAGCTTTTTAGTGCCTGTACCTGAAGTAAAATTACACAATGTTTAATGGCTGAAGCATCATTTACACAATGTCTACTAAAACACAACGTGCAATGCAATTAAAAATTCAACTTGCTTAATCAAGTCAGTGAACAAATAGGTTTGCACTGGCATAAAGTGATTCAGATTTGGATTTGACTATCGTAAATTTTCATTGCATTGTAAGGCTTGTCCATTAAGGCGGGTGGAGGAATTAGTTTCACCAGCCTTTATTTTACATTGCACGGATCGTGAGGTGTGTGTTGTTGCAGAAAGAGCCCTCTACATTCAACAAGAGAACAGCAAAATATTTACAAAGGGAAAGAGAGTAGAGATGGGACACGTCATGAGTGTAATAATTTAGCAGTTCTAGATTTCTAGATGTGCATGATGTTAAATAAATATATATATGTATATATATATGTGTCAAGCTACATTGCGAAACGCGTTGTTTTCCTGCTGATTAAAATATCTACGTGCACTGCAACCTGTGAGTGTCGGACACGTCTGTTCTTGAGGAATTTGCGTGTAATTTTCCCAAATTTTGTCCAGCTCCGCTCCGCTCCTTCCCTGAAAGTTTCGGGGGATTCGTGAAGTGGGGGCTGAGAAAAAAGGGGGGTTCCAAAACGTGTTTTCCCCATGTTAATTTTCGTAGGACGTTCTGACACGGCTACAGCACGAACCGCTGAACGGAATTACGCTAAACTTTGCAAAATTGTAGGGACTGGTACGCAGATGTGCCTTTGCTATATTTGGAGAAAATTGCTCCAGTGTTGTTTTCGAAAATTAACTTCAAAAGCACATATATATCTGGGCGGAGCCTAACCACACATCTCATTGTGAGATCTGATTGGCTGTCAGCACTTCATCCAAGAAGTGTTGGCAGCCATCTTGGGGCCAATATACATGATAGCACCTCATTAAAAAGCATTGTAGTTAATAGAGGGTTTTAGGACTTTAGTTACATTATAAATCATTTGTTGATGGTACCATACTCATTTTAGGAAATGTGGTGTGTTCCAAGGTGATTTTACCAGGTGAAAAAGCCTTCTGCTGGGATATCATGAATCATGTTTGAAAGAACACTATTATCTCATGCTTTTCCCACAGTGGTTTGGAAGGGGATCTATAAGCTAAACTGAAAGAATATTTTTTGTAAATTCACATTATCTTTCTCAGTCATGTGAGAATGAAGTCTGACATTTTCAGTAAAACATGTACATCCAACAAGGACAGAGACTGTCAGTTGATTCCTTTGTGTTCTACTGCAGCCTCCTAGAGTGTTCTAAAGAACAACTAGAGCGCTAACAGTCCTACTTATTACAAAGGTATGGCACACCTGAAGCCATCTTAATTGGAATAAAGTGGTAACTCTTAAAACATTTAATTTAAAAAGGAACAAAATGAGGGGGTATATTTTGCCATAGAAAGTATGATTAGTGCTGCAGAAAGAAAAATTAGGGCACATTTTGAGTGACTTCTCAAATCCTCTTCTATTTCATTAAAAAATTCTGACATGCAGTCTCCCAAGATGGCCACCAGAGACAAAAGAGTCCAAATGTAGCCCAAATATCACCCAGATGTAGCCCAAGTATAGCCCAATGACAGGATGTCCCAGAGTGTTCTAAAGAACAACTAGAGCGCTAACAGTCTTACATATGACAAAAGTATGGCACACCAGAAGCCATCTTGATTGGAATGAAGTGGTAAGTCTGAAAACATTTAATTTAAAAAGGAACAAAATGAGGGGGTTCATTTTGCTATAGAAAGTATGATTAGTGCTTCAGAAAGAAAAATTAGGGCACATTTTGAGTGACTTTTCAAATCCTCTTCTATTTCATTAAAAAATTCTGACATGTAGTCTCCCAAGATGGTCACCAGAGACAAAAGAGCCCAAATGTAGCCCAAATATCACCCAGATGTAGCCCAAGTATAGCCCAATGACAGAATGTCCCAGAGTGTTCTAAAGAACAACTAGAGCGCTAACAGTCACATTTATGACAAAAGTATGGCACACCAGAAGTCATCTTGATTGGAATGAAGTGGTAAGTCTGAAAACATTTATTTTTAAAAGGAACAACATGAGGGGGTTCATTTTGCCATAGAAAGTATGATTAGTGCTTTAGAAGGAAAAATTAGGGCACATTTTGAGTGACTTCTCAAATCCTCTTCTATTTCATTAAAATATTCTGACATGCAGTCTCCCAAGATGGCCACCAGAGACAAAAGAGCCCAAATGTAGCCCAAATACCCAAATATCACCCAGATGTAGCCCAAGAATAGACCAATGACAGAATGTCCTAGAGTTTTCTAAAGAACAACTAGAGTGCTAACAGTCCTACTTATTACAAAGGTATGGCACACCTGAAGCCATCTTAATTGGAATAAAGTGGTAACTCTTAAAACATTTAATTTAAAAAGGAACACAATGAGGGGGTATCTTTTGCCATAGAAAGTATGATTAGTGCTGCAGAAAGAAAAATTAGGGCACATTTTGAGTGACTTCTCAAATCCTCTTCTATTTCAATAAAAAATTCTGACATGCAGTCTCCCAAGATGTCCACCAGAGACAAAAGAGCCCAAATGTAGCCCAAATATCACCCAGATGTAGCCCAAGTATAGCCCAATGACAGAATGTCCCAGAGTGTTCTAAATAACAACTAGAGCACTAACAGTCCTACTTATTAAAAAGGTATGGCACACCTGAAGCCATCTTGATTGGAATAAAGTGGTAACTCTTAAAACATTTAATTTAAAAAGGAACAAAATGAGGGGGTAGGGTATATTTCGCCATAGAAAGAATGATTAGTGCTGCAGAAAGAAAAATTAGGGCCCATTTTGAGTGACTTCTCAAATCCTCTTTAATTTCATTAACAAAATTCTGACATGCAGTCTCCCAAGATGGCCACCAGAGACAAAAGAGCCCAAATGTAGCCCAAATATCACCCAGATATAGCCCAAGTATAGCCCAATGACAGAATGTCCCGGAGTGAGTAGTAGAGAGCAGTAGAGAGTGAGTAGTAGAGAGTAGTAATGAGTGAGTAGTAGAGAGTGAGTAGTAGAGAGTGAGTAGCAGAGAGAGAGAATAGTAGAGAGTAGTAGAGAGTGAGTAGTAGAGAGAGAGTAGTAGAGAGTGAGTAGTAGAGAGTAGTAGAGAGTGATAAGAAGAGAGTGAGTAGTAGAGAGTAGTAGAGAGTGAGTAGTAAAGAATGAGTAATAGAGAGAGTAGTAGAGAGTGAGTAGTAGAGGGTAGAGAGTAGAGAGTAGTAGAGAGTGAGATGTCATCAGTAATGTCACTGACCATGTCATGAATGATGTAATATGTGACATCATCAGCAGTGGATTGCGGGTGCGCGAAATATAGTTAGTACAACTAACTATATAGGAGCAATTTCAATGGTTTTGTATGAGTGAAATGTCCAGATAACTCTAACACCCCTAAAACTTATAGTTTTTTGAGTGAATTTTAAAGGTTTTTTAAATGCTAATATATATATATATATATATATATATATATATATATATATATATATATATATATATATATATATATATATATATATATATATATATATATATATATATATATATATATATATATATATATATAACACAAGCAACGAGTAGAAAAACCACACGCTGGCGAGGCTGTGTACCAGACAAATTAGTTTATTTGTCAACCCTCGGACGCGTTTCGCCTGTCCCGCAGGCTTGTTCACCAAAGTTTCATTACAGACATTCACCTTTTAAAGTGCAAAAGTGTTGGGTCACGTGATCGGCACCAGGTAACAACAGTTGCAATGGAAGAAAGACCTATGGTTCCTCCTATTACAAACTTGTTAAAAATACTGTTCAACAATTCATTATTAATACAATCAGCAGTTTAAATATCACATATTATTTTAGAATATTTTAGTTTCCCTGTCGCATTGTAAAAAGCCCACAAATCGAGGACAATTTTAACGAGAAGGAGGGCATTCCGACAAGGCGTGTGAATGCCGTCGGATCGTGCGCTAATGTTTTTTTCTTCTCCTGGTTTTGCTAAAACTTTATTAACCCCAGGAAAAATTTCAAAGTGCTTTTAATACTTGCACATTCTTGCTCGGACTTCAATGTATCTGTCCTATTGGCTAACGCCCAAGTGGGCAAATAACCCCACAATTAGTGCAATCATTATATTACAATGCAACATAATTCAGAACTGGACCTTATATGTGCTGACCGATATTACAAAAAATACAGCCCAAGTGGGCAGTTACATTTCAACTGGTTACCGATGTTTGCCCAAAATACATGTGCCACACTTAAACCAAATTGTGAAATAAAACCAACTTCATAAGAGGAGCGGAAATCATCAACCTGCCTCTCCCCACTTTCTAGAATTTGTACAGAACCCATAGATCAATTTTTCATGTTCTCTTATGTCAATGTAGACTCAATCACATCTTAGATAGATCCCTCTCTAGAGATGTGTTTTTAAGTCCTCTTCCAGATTAAGGCCCCCAGGGGCCTTGGCATTGAGTTCCAGGATATACCTGGATTCCAAGCGCCTCAATTTTTGTAGGCGATCCCCGCCCCGAATGCTGTTTGGAATGGAGTCAATAACAAAGTAGCAGAGCCCTGTTACATCCTGATTGTGGAATGCCTCAAAGTGACGAGCCACCGGGTGCGTTTGGTCTGCATGCTTAATGGCTCTCATATGTTGTAAGATACGGACATGGACTGGATGGATTGTGCTGCCCACGTACCTCAACCCGCAAGGGCATTGAAGCACGTAGACAGCATAGTCCGTTTTGCAATTAAAGAAACCTTTTATTGATTTTATTCTTTTTGAGATTCCTGCTTGGTATGTGCGGGTATTTATTCCTGCAGTGCACGCCTTACACTTTGAGTATTTTAAAAAACCTGATTTCCTTTTAAGCCAGTCTGCCCCGCTTTTTTGTTTTTGAGGTGCTGCCGGTATCATGTCAGAAATCAACATTTGTTTGAAGGATCTGGCTTTTCTGAAGGTAATCTCGGGTCTCTTATTCACCATTTTTTCAAGTTCTGGGTCATTGGCTATAAGATGCCAGTGTCTATTGATTATGCCCCTCACTGCCTTGTGTTGTTTGTTATAGGTCGTGATCATCCTAATTTGGTTCACGGATTGATCCTTTGCATTGCCTTTGAGGGGTTTCTTAACCAGAATATCTTCCCTGCTTCTCATTTTGGCCTTCCGTATAGCACTTGTGATATTGGAGTGCGAGTAACCTCTGGATTTGAACCTCTTCTCAAGGGTGTTAAGCTCCCTTTCCAGACCTTCAGCATCACTGCAGTTACGTATTACTATATATATATATAATACATATTTAAATAACGAACCAAACCACATTCACTGGATGATGTCATCAGTGATTGAGATGTAATCAGTGATGTCATTGACCATGTCATGAATGATGCAATATGTGAAATCATCAGCAGTGGATTGCGGGTACGCGAAATAAAGTGAGTACAACTAACTATATCGGAGGAATTTTTGTATATATATATATATTAATCCAACATCTTCCTCAACGAAAGAAAGTGAGCCGCACACCAACAGCGGAGCCTTTGTAGATTTATTGTAAATTATAAATGCTCTCTGTATCCCGGCAGTCCTAACATGTTTCGCTCGACCTTCGAGCTTTATCAAAGGTGCGCCGTGAGTCCTTATCCTTGCAGCTAGTGGCAACCACACTTTCATCAATTATCAATTTGACACGCCCCCAATGGCTGCTGAGACTCCTGGTCTTTGTAGTCTGTAATGGTTACCAATTGATTTACAAGCTGCAAGGTAATTTTTTCTTTTTCTTTTTCCAATGTCTATCACAAAGGGTCCGTTGTGCCACTGTTAGCCCATTTTCAAAGCTCCCTGTGGTCCAATACCAAAGTCGGTCTTTGGCGTTCACCGCACTGCCCTTTACGTTTCCGTGACTCCACCAACGGTTCTCCTCGGGCAGGCATGGCGCTCTTTGTAGGAGGTGCATAGCTTTACGGCAGAACCACGCCGTTACACATTAATCCAACATCTTCCTCAACGAAAGAAAGTGAGCCGCACACCAACAGCGGAGCCTTTGTAGCTTTATTGTAAATTATAAATGCTCTCTGTTTCCCGGCAGTCCTAACATGTTTCGCTCGACCTTCGAGCTTTATCAAAGGTGCGCCGTGAGTCCTTCTCCTTGCAGCTAGTGGCAACCACACTTTCATCAATTATCAATTTGACACGCACCCAATGGCTGCTGAGACTCCTGGTCTTTGTAGTCTGTAATGGTTACCAATTGATTTACAAGCTGCAAGGTAATTTTTTCTTTTTCTTTTTCCAATGTCTATCACAAAGGGTCCGTTGTGCCACTGTTGGCCCATTTTCAAAGCTCCCTGTGGTCCAATACCAAAGTTGGTCTTTGGCGTTCACCGCACTGCCCTTTACGTTTCCGTGATTCCACCAACGGTTCTCCTCGGGCAGGCATGGCGCTCTTTGTAGGAGGTGCATAGCTTTACGGCAGAACCACGCCGTTACACATTAATCCAACATCTTCCTCAACGAAAGAAAGTGAGCCGCACACCAACAGCGGAGCCTTTGTAGCTTTATTGTAAATTATAAATGCTCTCTGTATCCCGGCAGTCCTATCATGTTTCGCTTGACCTTCGAGCTTTATCAAAGGTGCGCCGTGAGTCCTTATCCTTGCAGCTAGTGGCAACCACACTTTCATCAATTATCAATTTGACACGCTCCCAATGGCTGCTGAGACTCCTGGTCTTTGTAGTCTGTAATGGTTACCAATTGATTTACAAGCTGCAAGGTAATTTTTTCTTTTTCTTTTTTCAATGTCTATCACAAAGGGTCCGTTGTGCCACTGTTAGCCCATTTTCAAAGCTCCCTGTGGTCCAATACCAAAGTCGGTCTTTGGCGTTCACTGCACTGCCCTTTACGTTTCCGTGACTCCACCAACGGTTCTCCTCGGGCAGGCATGGCGCTCTTTGTAGGAGGTGCGTAGCTTTACGGCAGAACCACGCCGTTACGCATTAATCCAACATCTTCCTCAACGAAAGAAAGTGAGCCGCACACCAACAGCGGAGCCTTTGTAGCTTTATTGTAAATTATAAATGCTCTCTGTATCCCGGCAGTCCTAACATGTTTCGCTCGACCTTCGAGCTTTATCAAAGGTGCGCCGTGAGTCCTTATCCTTGCAGCTAGTGGCAACCACACTTTCATCAATTATCAATTTGACACGCCCCCAATGGCTGCTGAGACTCCTGGTCTTTGTAGTCTGTAATGGTTACCAATTGATTTACAAGCTGCAAGGTATTTTTTTCTTTTTCTTTTTCCAATGTCTATCACAAAGGGTCCGTTGTGCCACTGTTATATATATATTGATATATCACCTACTGGGGGTTGCCAGTAGTTAGTTATAGTTAGGACCTAACCTGACCTAGTTTTGTTTTCCCAATAACTTTGGCATCGTTTGACGAATCTCCATGAAATTTTCAAAACTAGTGGGGCGCTCCAGTCAGCTTATATCTTAAAAGTTTCAGGTTGATTTGTCAAGCGGGGGCCGAGATAAAGAGGGCCTAAAGCACCTTTCCCCATGTTATTTTCCGTAGGAAACTTTACACAGAGCTACAGCCCGAACTGCTGAACGGAATTACACAAAATTTAGCAAAAAGTTAGGTCTTGGTTCAGAAAGCAGCAACCTTTTTTTTCAAATGTAAATCCGTTCAGTAGTTTCTGAGAAATTAGAAAAAGAAAAAGTTTCGATATCTGGGGCAGCGGTGGGTTCGCGATCGCCTTCTCCCTGTTATTGTGCTGGGAGTCGCCGCCGAGTATTGAGCTTATAGTGCAACACGGAAGCCGAATTAAGGGCCTCTTGCATAATATCCTTTTTTCAATTCTTACTCATCCCTGGATATATCTGTTTACCGGGGGCGCACCACTACACATCATTACATACATCCTATTCGACTTTGGAATTTACATTGTGGCAAGTCTTTTAATAATCTTGTCACAGCGTGGAGCAGTGTCATCTATCCCTGTGATAGGAATACTGCAGGAGCTTACATTTATTCTTTGCTCACTCACTATTATCGTCGATTTATTGGTCCATTGGATATTTTCCTATTTATGCCCTGATGAAGTTCCGCCAAGGAACGAAATACGTTGGCTGTGTGACTTGCTTGGTATAATTACCGAAATAAAGAATTGAACTATTTGGACTAAGAAGACTTTTTGTTATATTTCAATGGGTGCGCCTTCCGCCATTTGATGAAAATTGTTGACCGTAGTTATGCCTTGGGACAACGGGCACGGGAAGTGAGCTGAACCAGAGCAAAATGCATTATACTTGTGTTGTGGTTGTGCTAGACTTTGGTCAGGTCGTCTTGTTCGTATTTTATGTGTTGGTTCAGAAAGCAACCTTTTTTTTCAAATATTATAAATCCGTTCAGTAGTTTCTGAGAAATTTGAAAAATAAAAAGTTTCGATATCTGGGGCAGCGGTGGGTTCGCGAACCCTCCAGAGCACAAGCTTTACTGTAATTGGCTGCAAACACTCCCAACCAGGAAGTGTTGGCAGCCATCTTGTGATTCAGAAGAACCGAGTCATAAGAAAACAGTGAAAAAACAAGAAAAGGGGGCAGGGTAGAATCACCCTGACCCCCTAGGCCTACTCAGGGGGTCCCACAAGGACCCCCAGGGCCAAAAACGGTCAGAACGGGCTTGGAGAAGAAACTATTGCCCCATTCTGAAATTGGAGTATACCAACACTCTTACCCAATATAAAAAAGCCATCTTGGAGGCTAAAACATCATACTTCTCCTCTAAAATCCTAGCTGCGGAAAACCAGACCAAGGAGATATTTACAATCGTTCACGACCTGGCATTCTCGGATAGAACAACCCTCAAGCCTGCCCCGTCTGAAGAACTCTGCCTCTCCTTGAATGACTATTTTATCAACAAAATTACCACCATCAAGGCCAACATTCCCCCCCTCCCCTTCCTTTGTGGACCCTCAATGCCCCCCTCCCAAGGGCGAACTCACCACCTTTCCGCCCATCACTAGAGAAAGTTTGGCCACCCTAGTGCCTTTGGTCAAGTCTGGTTCTCCTCTTGACCCTTGCCCGGCCCATATTCTCCGTCACATCTTTGTTACCTGCCCGGACCCCCCCCTCCATCTTCTAAATAGCTCCCTTGCCCAAGGTGTAGTTCCCAAGTCTTTGAAATCGGCGGTAATTGTGCCCATTTTAAAAAAACCTGGGGCTGATCCTTCTGTCCCCGCCAATTTCCGCCCCATCTCCCTCTTGCCATTTCTGGCTAAGGTACTCGAACGTCATGTCACCCGCGCTTTGAGTTCCTTTGTGGAGACGTATGGAGTCCTTGCCCCCCGCCAGGCCGGTTTCCGCCCCGCGCACTCCACGGAGTCCGTTGTCATTTTGGTCCTGGACAACCTCAGGGAGGGTATGGACACCAATCAGCACCAGGCCCTTGTGCTCCTAGATCTTTCAGCCGCCTTTGACACGGTTGACCATACCATCTTGTTGTCCCGTGTCAAGGCGGCGGGGATCGGGGGGACCGCCCTGGTCTGGTTGTCCTCTTTCCTGAGTGACCGCACCCAGGCTGTCCGTCTGGGTGATTTTACGGCGGACGTCCGGGGAGTGCAGTGCGGGGTTCCCCAGGGTTCTTCCCTCTCCCCCCTCTTGTTCAATCTCTATCTTGCCCCCCTCATCTTTTCCCTTCAACAGATGGAGGTCGCCGTATTTAAATTATGCGGATGACCTCCAGCTTGTTTTCAATCTATCCTCTTCTCCCTCCTCTGTGCTAAATTTTCAATCTGTCATGCTTCACATCAGGGACTGGATGAACCACAACCACCTTAAACTCAACCCTGATAAGACCGAGTTGGTGTTGACGGGTGGTTCATCCAGCCCCTGGTCCTCCCTCTTCTGGCCCCCCTCTCTTGGTACTTCTCCTGCTCCCTCCTCCTCTGTTAAAACCCTGGGTATAAAAATCAATTCGCAACTCACCCTTCACTCCCAGGTTAGCTCCGTGGTATCTTCCTCTTTTCTTTCCCTGCGAACTATTCGCCGAGTGTCTCGCTTTTTCACCTTTTCTGCTCTCAAGCTTATAATCCTGGCCATGGTGATATCCCGCCTGGATTACGGCAATGCTTTATATGCCGGCATCCCCGCCTACAGCTTGCGGCGTCTACAACCGATCCAGAACCAGGCGGCCCGCCTGGCCTTCAATCTCCCTAAATTCCACCACTCTTCCCCCCTCTTGAAATCACTACACTGGCTCCCTGTGGGCGCCAGGGTCCAATTTAAGCTTGCAACTACGACCTTTCTAGCTCGACTTGGATTGGCTCCGGCCTTTATCTCGTCCGAGATTACTCCATACATTCCTACTCGGGAACTTCGCTCGTCTTCCCAATCCCTCCTCACTGTTCCCCGTTTCCGGAGAAAGAAGTGGGGAGGATCTAAATTCGCCACCCTTGCCCCTACCCTTTGGAACTCCCTTCCCCTTGAACTCCGGACCATTACACAGTACCCTCAATTCCGTAAGCACCTTAAGACTTATCTGTTCAAAAAGTCCTTTAACTAACTTTCCCCCACCCCTCTCTGCCTACTAGCTTTGGATCCAGTTAGAGTCAGCGCCAAGAAACCGCTGGTATACGTGCGCTATAGAAATAATTTTAAATCAAAATCAAATCAAATCAAAAAAAGCATTTTAAAAAATAAGTTTGGCGGAAATCGCATTGGGGTCGAGAATCCCGCCGAAATAATTTTTAAAAAATGAAGCGCTGGCTCCTGCGCTTCATTTTGAAAAAGCCCGATGGTGGACCAGGTCCCGGGGCACTTGCAAATTAATTCGCTGGGGCCCATGGGTGACCCCGCAGCCCCAGGGACCGCCACCTCCCTGGGGCTTATTACATAGTATGCGGCAGCACTGCGGCCCCCCGTAGCCCCGGGACCACCACCTCCTCAGGGCAGTAACCAAAATGCGTGGGGGGGCCCAATCTCCCCCACACTGCCCCGGTGACCATCACCTCCCTTGGCCTTTCAGAATAAACCGCAGGGCACGTCGCCCCCCACAGCCCCAGGAACAGCCACCTCCCCGGGGCTCTGTTTAAAATGTTAAAAGATGTGTTGTGGGCTAGAGCCCCCCACACTCCCCGGGGACCACCACCTCCCCAATAAGCATGGGCGAATTTTGCGAATTCGCAATCCGCAAATTTGCGGATTTGCAAATTCGCGATCTGCAAAATTTGCAAATTAGTGCGAATTTGCAGATTTTTGGTTTTTGGCGTGTTCGCGGGGTTTTTTGCGTGTTCGCAGAGTTTTTTGCGTGTTCGCGGGGATTTTTGCGTCTTCGCGAGCCGCTTG
This sequence comes from Lissotriton vulgaris, assembly GCF_964263255.1. Taxonomy (NCBI): domain Eukaryota; kingdom Metazoa; phylum Chordata; class Amphibia; order Caudata; family Salamandridae; genus Lissotriton; species Lissotriton vulgaris. The sequence continues at coordinate 1,137,105,915 of NC_141697.1, forward strand.
CATAGCGAAGTTACACATGCAGTTGTTTATGGGAGAGGGAGAGAGAGATAGATAGATAGACAGATAGATAGATAGATAGATAGATAGATAGATAGATAGATAGATAGATAGATAGATAGATAGATAGATAGATAGATAGATAGATAGATAGATAGATAGATAGATAGATAGATAGATAGATAGATAGATAGATAGGCAGAGAGAGAAAGAGAGGGAAAGAGAGAGGGAGAGAGAGAACGAGAGAAAGAAAGAGAGGCCGGATCTCTGAAGGGCCAGATTCCTGAGTTGCCCCTACAGAACATACAGCTTTTTATTTTTAGCAAAATTTATATGAAAATTGTGCTGTAAAGGTCTCTTTTAGTTTAACCCCTCCTGACAACTAAAAATGGGTGTATTTGCCATCCTCTCCCTTCTTCCTGTTTTTTATATCTGTAATAAGCATGGGCGAATTTTGCAAATCTCGCGTTCGCGAATTTTGCGGATTTGCGAACTCGCAATCCGCAAAATCTGCGAATTCTCGCGAATTTGCGGATTTTTTTTTGTGTGTTCGCGCGGGTTTCTGCCAGTTCGCGAGGGTTTTGTACAATTTCGCAAACGCGAACTTACCTGTCGGGTCGCAAGTTTTGCGAACTTGTTGTTTCTACGTGTTCAGCCTGTTTGGGACACTCTTCTTCATCACTGCCACTCTCTGTCACCACTGCCACTCTCTGACTACTCATCCCACCCTCTGGCCCACCCATGCCACCCTCTGTTTCATCACAGCACCCTCTGGTTGTCCAGTGTACATTATTGTGGCAAAGCAAAGCACACCTTCCCTGCCTCAAGTGACCTGAATTAATTTGGGGCTGATTAATGTGTCACAGAATATTTTTTTAGCTGGCACCTGCTTCCTTAGTGCTTCCTGATTAGTGATCTTTTGCACTTGCTAAGTGCTTTCATTGTTGCAAAATTAGTTACAACACCTGCCCTGCCCCAACTGACAATAATGAATTAGGGGCTGATTCATGGATTTGAACTTCCAGCCTGGCTCCTGCTTGTCTCCCTTAGCTGTAATTCAGGACCTTTGTGGCATATGTGTAACTATTCTGAGGGTCAGAGCAGGGTCACATAATAGTTGCAAGTAGGCAACTGAACTCTGGAGGGGCCCCTCAGGAAGCACTACAGGAAATGGCTACTAATGATGAGCTTGAACTTTTGAACCTGGTAAGTAGTTTCAGTTTTGCTAAGATCGTATTTCTGCAATTTAGCGCTTATTCGCGGGGCGCGAAGTTGAACTGGGAAGCCGCAAACTCACGCGAACAGTGCGAGCAAGCCATAAAATCCGCTGCTCGCGGATTTGCGGATTTTGCGGGAAATTCGCGAATCTTGCGGATTGCGAATTTACCGAAAATCCGCAAAATCCGCGAGCGGAACGGATTTTCCGCCCATGCTTAATCTGTAAGTGCTTCCTGATGAGGTTTAATTCCTTGGACAGGTGCCTCGTTGCCTACTTGTAACTATTTTCTGACCCTGCTTCAAGGGTCAGAGCAGGGTCAGAGAATAGTTGCAAGTAGGCAACGAGGCGCCAGGAAGCAATTAGCAGCAGGTGTCCAAGTTGAAGTTAATTTGTTTGTAACCCTTTTGTAAAAGGTTACAAAGAAATTAGGTTCAATTTTTGCACCTGCTGCTGTAACCCTTGCTTGGCTGAAAATTCTTCCCCGCTGATTTGCGGATTTTACCGCGATTTCGCGAGATTCACGGATCTTGAAATCGCGGAAAATCCACAAATTCGCCCGCGAAACGGATTTTACGCCCACCCTTACTCCCCAGGGCACTTTGTATTTAAATTACGGAGGTTCATTACGGACCCCCGTGCCCCAGGGATCACCACCTCCCCAGGACTTTGCAAACGTTGGGAGGTGGGCTGCTCTGCCCCCCTCCGGGAGCACTTGATGGCCCTGGGGACCGCCACCTCCCAGGGCCAGCTACTGCAGTGTCCCAGGGTGCCCCCCCCCCCGGGGCACTGCGGTTTGCAATGACAGGGTGGGAGTCATGCAGCTACCGCCCTGTCATTGCAAACTCTGTTTTGCTTCATTGAAGCGAGTGCAGGGAAACCAGGGAGCTGCGTTGCAGAGTGGTGGTCCAAAGCCATGCCCCTTTTTACACATGTCCGCAGTGCAGCTCTGTGGTGCTTACTGGATGTACCTAGTGGGCTAGTTGGCCCCCAGGGACTCTCAGGATTCATGGGGACTTAATCCCTCTACTTACAGTGTGACAGGGGGTGCGTTTGCACAGTAGTGCAGGGAGGGGGCATGGCCTGATATGACAAGTGTGCAAACACGCCCCCTGGCGTGTTGTAAATTGGGGGAATAAGTCCGCTTGAATCCACTGAGGACCTCAGGACACAAGTGGACTTCATCGTCCAAGTAGCAGTGCACCAGAAGCGGCGTTTGCAGTGTGGTGTAAAAAGGGGCATGGCCTAGGAAAACCTCTCTGCAATGCAGCTCTGTGGAGCTTACTGGAGGTACCTTGTGGGCTACTTGGCCACCGGGGACCTTCAGGATTTAAGGGGACTTAATAGGGATGTTATAGTTAGAAATTAGCATTTATAAATCCTTAGAAATTCACTGAAAGAGCCATAGGATTGAGACACATTATAATTATGGCTATTTCCTTTTAAAAACCATTGAAATCACTGAAAAAAACATAGGTTTCAGGGACGTTATAGTTAGAAATTAGCATTAAAAAAACATTGAAATTCACTGAAAAAACCATAGGTTTCAGGCTCGTTATAGTTAGAAATTAGTATTTAAAAAATCTTAGAAATTCACTGAAAAAAACATAGGTTTCAGGGACGTTATAGTTAGTAGGACATTTCACTCGAACAAAACCACAGACATTTCCCCGGTATAGTTAGTTCAGCTAACTCACAATGCACTACTGATGCAATGCTGTGACTCTGTCCTTGAGTCACAGCAGTCTTGCCCAAGTCGCCTTTCCCTGGGATCTGTTGTACAGCATCTGTTCAGAGCATCGGTAGAGCAGTGAGTGGTGAGAGGTGACTCCGGTGGCATGCCATGACACACGTCTCTTTTTTTTTAAGTTTAAATAGAGCGCAGGACCTTGGAACTAGAAAGTGGGTTTGGGAAAGTTCTTTGTTTTGCTCTGCATAGGTTATGTTACAGCTTTGGTGCTAATGCTCTTATTTACCTAACTGAGGTTCGAAGAAGGCATTAGGACATTAACAGGCTAGCACAAGCAACATGACTAAAATATTGGCAATAGTTCATGATGGCTAAAATATGCATATATGTATTTACAGGCTTACAACTGGTGGTTTTGTTCTACTTGATGGGAAAAAGTTATTAAAATGGGTTTTTATTCCTCTTCTGAGTGAGTTGCTGGTAGGAATCTACTGGGTAACCACTTGGTAATTATGGCACAAATTATACATAAGAGTGTGGCAATGTTGACACAGAACAGTGATTCATATATGTGTTTTATGTGTCTGGCACGATCTTTCTTTTATGTTGTTTGTCAACCACCACAGATCGATTTGAAAGCATTAGTGAGGTGGAGATGTGTCCCCGTGCCCTGATGAAATTGCCAAAAACTTGCATGGCAATGAAACCTGTCGGCCGTTCCAATCAAGATGGTCTAAACATGCTGTTCTTTTTAATCTGAGTGTGGACACTGTGGAAATGAAAGTATGTATAATAAAAAGTGAACCACAACTCGTTTTAGTTTAGAAAAGTGTTTTCTTTTGCACTTTACAGGGTCCAGATGGCTGGTGGATGATAAGATCATCAACATCTTATTTTTCTTCACCTTTTCAAACTCGATTTCAAAATTTGGGCAAAAATTTTCACTTTCCCCTTTTCTTTTCTTGTCATGAAAGTTACTGACGATGACAACGTGAGAAAATTGGTGAGTACCAACCAGCAGCTCTATAGGTGGTGCTTATGTGAGGTACTTTCTGACTTCCCACACCTTTTTTCTTTTCTGTAATTGATGTAAGCATGTGTGTGATGGGTTGACAAACTGTACATTTTAGAATAAAGAACATTTAGAGTTGGGCACAGCTGATAAACAAGCGTAGCCTGACTTAGGAGTATACACATTCGAAGAAAACCCGCCGCCCCTTTCTGCTGTTGATGTAACATTGAAAGGTTGTAGTGTTCTACGTAACCAGGTCATTTGTGTATATTACAGCATCTGCCTTCCTGATGGTAGTAGCTTGTCCTGCCAGTGGATTGGATTCTTCTTCCGCTCCGTAGTCTCATGGAGCTTTGGCTGTCTGTCCTACTCTTGCTGGTTTATTTCCCCTTCTCCTGGCCTCTGACTCTCAACTCCTGAACTCCTGCTGTTCTCCTCCTTGAATCTCTACTGTTGGGTGTCCTCCTCATCCTTCCTTGTCCGTTTGATGGTTACTTACACTCCCCGCTGGGCAGGTAGGCCCATAAGCGTACCCAAAGGCTTTCAGGGGTATGGGTTGCTCAACCAATAGAACATTAGCCTGCCTTTGTCCTGAGCCCCATGGTCCCAGTCAGGATCATTTCTGGGTGTCTTACCGGGTGCATGATCACAGTGCCCCCTCAAAGTTCTGGCCCTCAGGGGTAGGTCCTGCAGTTGATTTCTGATAAAACCGATGCATGACATTGACTGTATGAGAAATTTCACTGCATCACTCTTGAAAGCAGAGGCTGCTCCACAACAGCTGTTCAACAGCCTGCACAGCTCAATGATGAAACACTGTATTCACTTCATTGGAGTTAGACAACGATGAGGCAGAACCCCCTTTGCGTAGTTCGACGACAATGCAGTAGGCTCTCTACGTCAACACTTGCACCAGTCAAGGTACTTATTCATTGTGACCTGTCTGGCTCCTGTAGCCGAACTTTCCTCCATTCGGGTTGGCCTGAACTATGGATTTGTACTAGTCATTTGTAACCTCAAATAACCTTTTGACCGTTAGTGACTTCTAAGCACTATTTTTGGCTTATTCTTTAAAAATTCACATATCAACTTCTACTTATTGGATTTTAGTCTTTTTGGTCTCATTTTGCTCTGATTAATATTCTCTATTTTTCCAGACCTGTGTTGAGTGTTTTTGTGGTTTATTCATTGTGTTGCTGCGTGTTTTTGTTGCACAAATACTTTGCACATTATCTCTTTAGATAAGCCTAACTGCTCTGTGCCACATTACCACCAGAGAGTGAACACAGGGTATCTTTTAGTGTGTATCCCTGCTTACTCTGACTGGAATGGTGGTTCCTGTCTGGCCTGGGTGCACACCTCAGCCAGCCAGGAATCCTATTTGAACAACTAGCCTGCATTATACGCCTCTTCACTCTACTCTCCTCTATGACTTTCCAGTCTACCCTGCTCTGCTCTACACACTCCACTCTATCCCACTCCCCTGCCCCCATACTAACCCAACCAACCCTTCAACACTCCACTCTTTGCCACTTCACTCAACACTACTCCACTGTCCTCCACTTCACTGTACCACACTGCACTCTACTCCCCCATACGACAGTACACTCTACAACAGTACTCTGTACGACACTCTCCTCCACTCTCTCCCCACCATTCTATTGTACCACACTGAACCTAATGACACTCCACTCAATGACAGTAAACTCTATGATTGGTAACAAGTGTTATTAAAAATAAAGACACATTAACTTTATTTATTCCTTCTATACAAAGCAAACCTAAAATACACAAACATTACAAATTCAAAATGTATAGTTTTATCTTACATTTATAATTTAAACTCCACTTTTAAATTAATATAACTTTATTTATTTTTTAGCTACAAACCAAACTTAAACTACACAAGAATGCAAAACGGTAGACTTATATGTATACCTTTAATTTATAATACACATGAAATCTTCAAGTTATTATAATGCGTGCACCTTCATACACAGTGTATTCAACTCGGGAGGCCGCACTACATTAACTATGGCTCGCCGCTCTATCATGCACTGTGCGCTCACAAAAGATATCATTTGTGATGTTGAAACTATTATTGTAATTAATATTATTCTGGATGGTGAAAGTGATACAATATAAAAGAGTATAAACAGTGCATGGCGAAGGGACAAGCTTTTCACTTTGTTTGGGTGATGGCCTTGTGTTTGGGCACAAGGGAGAGCCCTCTATAAATATTCACTAGACTGTGAGCAGAGAAACTCGACTTGTCATGTCTGGTGCTGGCACTAGCCACGTTCATCCAATCCTGGTATGTGCTGGGGCAGCATTATTCATCTTGTTGGCCTGCTTCAGGACACCCACCACATAGACCAGCACTGCCCTTTCTCTTACTGGCACTTGCACTCCCGGCCTGCAGATAAAGGTAACCAAGTAGAGCTAGTTACTGTGTAACGATGAGACACCCGGGGTGGGCAACTGGGACTGAAGTCATCTCAACTCTGAAAAATAGTCACAGGACTTCGAAGAGCAACACATGCGCATTACCCACTTATTTCCTTAACAGAGTATGTGAGTAGCTTGCATTGTCCAACGCTTCAATAATTGTCCTAGTAAAGGAATTGTTACTTGATAACTGTGTACCATATGAAGAGGCTTAGTATTGTGTGGTGTGCTAAAGAAAACCATGTTGTCTGTTCTAAGTAAAAGCACCAACTGGACTCTGATTTATTAGCTGTTATTAGATGTTTAATTGCATTCTGAGTTTTTAAATCCACACCACCTCACATTAAGCCATGAGCTGACTGACTCTGCTGCCCTGGAATTATAGTGTAAAGGCTTGTACTTGGTGGTGAATTTTGGGCTCAATTGAAGGGTGAAATTCAGGGCACAAGTGGTAAAAGGCTCAGCTTGATACATTGTGAGCCAAGCAACCTAAGTCTTCCCTGAGATCTCTATAAAGATCCCACAACATACTTAAATGTCAATGTTGCCTAAACATATATCTCTTTAAAAGGATATCTTACAACACTATGTACTTTTTAAATTTGTCAGATATCACAATTTTCAACACTTTCTGAAGATTCTACGTATAATTCTCGGACATTTGACCCTAGAGTTTACTAGTCCAACCAATCACTTTGTAAACAATATCTTAATGATTTTTTTAACTACCACCTCCTATTCATCATTATCCAGAACAGGTAATAACCAGCTGGTACATCTTACGCATATGTGGTAGCAATTCACATGCCACAAAATTAACATATTTTAGTGTGGAAAAAGATCATAAAAGGAAACATCAAATCATCAAAGGAACAAGAGGTTTTGCCCATAAATAGCAATATGTGGATGTATTTATAAACTCGTATTTGGGCAGGAGCTCAACCAGCTATCTGCAGACGGCCTAAATGTTTTGTTTTCGTGCACCTCTGTAATGATTTTTGCAAATTCCAATTTTTTTCCAAATTCCACATTTTTTTTAAAGTTGAGCTTCTATTAACACACTTTATGTTTCTAAGAAATAGATACAAAATTATGCACCTAAGAAATAGATAAACATTTTTTAATTAATTGAGAACTTTATTAAAAGTTATTTTAATGCCCAACTATGGTGATTTACAAAAATAGATACTTGTATTAATCAACGCCAACATTTTGTATTCTGAGCCTGTCTAGAATTTTCCTGCACTTCACTGAACTGACCTTTCTAAATTCATGAGAAAGAGCCACTCTTTATCTTTCCATGACCAATCACTAAGTCAACTTTTTTGTGTTGAGAAAGCAATATGTTAAAAGTGGACGTTCTCTCATCAGTTACAGGGCCTCTACATCTCTCTTACTCCATACAACTGAGATGGATTCCACTTCTGAGAAAGAGAAAGCACAGTTTGCCTCAGAATATAAGTGCCAATCACCTAAATAGGTGCCATGAAATTAACTTCCATTCCCTACATCCATCTAGCTTTTGCTAGTTCCAGTGAGGGTAAAGCAGCTTCCAAAGAGAAAGCTGCTGGCCTCTGCTCTCCACCAATAACTTCTAGGTTCCCCCTTTCCAGGTTTGGGGATGATTTGCAATTGCAGGAGGATCATTGAGTAGATCCACTGAGATCTATTCACTTTCTCGAAGCAATCTGCTATCAATGTTATTAGTGTACTATCAAAATATTTAGTGCATGGATACATAATAAATATGCAATACTCAACATTGTGCATATTAATGATTATTACAATGATAGACATGACCCAAATGCCACAAATATTTTCTCCCAGACTCCCGAAAAATGTTACATCTTGGCAGACCTCGATCTCCATTCATTGTTTGCTTGAATAACGTCACTAGCTCGTTGTATTGTATTATATTTGCATTTATATAGCGCTTACTACACCTGACGAGGCGTCGACGCGCTTTTTCGGCAAGTAGCACGCTGTAGCATTCTTTCCTGATACACCACCCTCTCTTTTAGGAAACAAAACATGTTTTGCTATTTTACAAAAAAAACAAGATATTCAAGTTTTTCAATCTACATTTAATTTGCGTCAACATTTTTGGGGGGGGGGGGGGGGTTGAGTGCCTAGGATGCTTTTCGAGTCCTATTGCGAGCGCATTGTTTAGACATTTTCTTAGCATTTGTTCGTGTGAGTGCACTTAAATCAGTAAATCATTTGACCTATACCCATTCTCATAACGTATTTTCTTCCTCTAATGAGGTATGTTAAGTATCCCCAAAGCAGCTTTACATAAATCATAAAGAACACTTTACATCCCACTAATCATAAAAACAGAATTCATATTCGGAAGCAATTTCCTTTTCACGTTCTACCTCGAGTTTATTATTTTGAAGAGCTTAAACTAAACGGCGTCCTGCAATGCGAAATATCAGGCTAACTGCATTCATAAAACTTGGTCTAAAAATGTCAACATTTTACTTCTGATTGCGATTCTGATACGTCAAGAAACCCTTTAGTTAAACGACTTAAGTTTCCTGTAATACAAACATCATAGACAGGCTAATTGCACAATGAGGTCACATTAAACTATCGCACTCAAGTCATTAATCAGCAGATTTTATGGGTCGAATTATCTCCTCGGCATCGCATTATGGTTCCAGGACACTTAATTAGAAGCGGTGTCACGTGGTCTCGTAAACTCGAATCAAGTCTACACACCCCAGAGCCCCGAGCACTGCAAGTGGAAACAATGCACCCCGGGTGCACAAGTTCAACTCGCTGGATCTCACACCCGTTTCAATAATAAAGCTAGCCAAGGAATATGGAAATAATTCCGCACCTGGATACACTGTTTGCAAAGTAGGCCAATTTAATTTGAACGAGTACCTCCTGACAAAAATGCCTTCCAATTGTAGAGATGACAGTCAATCAAAAACGACTGCCTACAGGCAACATATGACCTACATGCTCACCTCGTCTGTTTTCCTCGTTCCAGTCCTAACCTGTGAGGTAAGACTCTCACCTACAGACAGGTAGTACTTAATTTCAGCCGCGGGTTGCAGGTGAGGCCCACCGGCACTCATTTTTGGGGACTGGCAATCATCATTTCCTCAGCATTTCACCCAGAGCAAAACAGAGAAAAACGCAACCGGGAGGGGTGAAGGTGGGTGATAAGAAAAAAAATCGCAAAAACAGTGACAAAGAGGAGAAGCAGGGATGAAAATGAACATATAAGAATGAGATAAAGGGGCAGGAGTGTTGGTGATGAATTAAGGAGGTATGAGGTGGAAAATACTACGTAGCCTTTGTATGTGCCAGCACAAAATCCATAGCACCGGCTGCACGTTTCTGAGCAAATCTCCAGGCCTCGGGCACTTTTGTGTTGCAAACTAAGCACTGGCAACAGGCAACTCACTTGCCCTCTTAAATCCTTCGGGCCATATTTAACAAATAATCAGGCAGCGCAGTGTTGCAAGTCACCTTGCTGCGCCACGCGATAGGGAAACAGCAGGAATCTGCCGTACTTATCAATATTCAGTGCATTCCTGTCATTTCCCAGCACTCGGGCACAATGCGCTGCCTAGCGCCACCTAGGTGCCCTTGCAAGGGTGCCTGCGTTGTAAGCAGGAGTGTTTTTGTGCAGTAAGGTCCCCCTTTCTGCATAAAACAATCACCTGCAGGCATTTTCTTTTCTGTGTGTGCTGCAGAATGCATCACATATACAAAGAGGAAGTAATGAGGAGCAAGATAGATATTTCTCCTAGTTACACCTCACCTGGGGAGGCACAGAGGTTTGACACATTCCCAGGCCTACCACGGATGTTAAATGTAGGAATGCAGCAGCATAAAAAGATGACAGACAGAATGCTGAACATTGTCAATCATTCAGCCCCAGTACAGAGATCTGCTCCTTCCTGGTACTTCCCAGCACTGGGGCACAATGTGCTTCCTAGCACCAATGCACCATGGTGTCAGGGTGACTGTGTTGTAAGCAGGATTGTTTTTGTTCAGGAGGGAACACCTTCCTGCACAAAAACAATCACCTGCAGCACACATAGAAAGAGGAAGCATCGAGGTGGGGAGGTGCAGCATTTTGACGTTTTCCCAGGTCTACCACTGATGTTAAATCTGGGAATGCAGCAGCACACAGCAATGATGGGCAGAATGCTCAATATTGCCAAACATTCACCCCCAGTACAGAAATCTGGGCCTAAATCCATAATTTGTTTGCTCACCATGTCATCCCATTTTGGACCCAGCCACAAGCAAATCAGTTTTGACCCTGGTTCCCATGGCATCAGTCAAGCCCGAACTGCCAGGTCCTTGGTGGGAAGGGTATGCCCAGAGGTAGGTCCTGTGCTTGCTATACCACTGGATTCAAGCTAGCCTGGCTAATGAGGGGCAATACCCCACAACCGGTCCCAGGATGCTTGTTTTATGTTCCATGAAGGACCTGGTCTGGCAGTTCGAGCTGGACTGTTCCCACAGCCAGCAGGGTCAAGACTGATTTGCATTTGGCTGCGTCCAAACTTGAATGTCATGGTGAGCAAAAAAACTATGGGCCTCATTTATGAGGCCTTGCGTCAGTTTTGCGCTGCGGATGCATCGGCAGCGTAAAACATGCGCCTTGTTGCGCCATATTAAAAAAGTGACGCATCTAGGTAGATGCGTCACTTTTTAAACCCCTGCGCCACATTATACCTGCGTCAGGTATAATGTATGCAGAGGGGGCGTTCCCCCGCAAAAAGCCTCGTAATAGTGACGCAGTGAAATCTATGAGATTTCACTGCGTCACTTTTAGGATGCTGTTGCGTCAAAATCTTGCGCCTGCCTCACAGCAGGCGTAAGACTGACGCAAGCCCTTTCACATGGGGCTTTCCCCATGTGAAAGGACGCATTGCTGGAGTTGCGTCACTTTTGTGACACACCCCAGCAATGCGTCACTTTTGCGCTTGCAGATGCGTCAGAAATACTGACGTATCTGTAAGTCCTTGCGACATGATGCGTCATACATTAAATATGACGCATCATTGGTGTGGCAAGGAGTGCGCAGTGAAAAGTGACGCATTGCTGTTTTCACGCAGCGATGCGTCACTTCTCATAAATGAGGCCCTATGGATTTAACCCACATCTGTAACTGGGGTGAATGTTGACAATGTTCAGCATTCCATTCATAAACTTTTTGTGATGCAAAAAATTTGGGAATGCACCAAAATCCAAGGTTGGATGTGTGGGAACACCCACGCTCCATGAACACCTAACTTGGGCAGAGTAACTCAACGCAGAGATTTGCGCTGCGTTGTTTTACTGTAGATTTATCAAGCCATGCAAGGCGACATAGTGTGGCCTGGTGTGGCTTGATAAATCACACTTAAGAGTTTTGTCACTCCAGCATCCTGTTGAGTGACGCAAGGACAATGCAACCCTTTCATAAATATGCACCCCAGTTTCTTTCACTCTTTTTACTACAATCTCCTCTACATGGATATCAGCATCCTGTTATGTCTGTCTCCTGCAGAGTGACCCTAGCTGTGTGTCCTTGTTTAGACCAGGATAAGTGTATTACTGGTCTTGCACAAGTGGTTTACCTTTTCAGTTTGTTTGATTGCATACTGATCTGAGTGGCATCCTATGTGCTGAACTTCAGTAGATAAAAGGCTGTTGTTGGAGGCCTGCTAGTGGGTGGTGTTCTGGTGTGACCATATCATCATGTCCCAGTGGTCTCCAGCAGTGCCACATGTCCACCTTTCTTCAGTGAGGGAAACCTGGAGTGGGTGAAGTTTCTTTCCCTCATGCAGCACTGCCTAATCCTGCCTCTGGCAGAGTAATGCAACTGTTGAGAGGTACACCGCCTGACTTTGGTATGGTCCTGGAAAATAAACGCAAAATGCAGAGCTACACTCTTATGTTTTTGCATCCTATTTCCATAGTTACAAGTGAAGGAAAAGCAGTGAGGTTTACGAATCCTGCATCTATGGTCAGACTGGCTTACAGAGCAATTAGGGAGTGCTAGAAGGGCTGGTCTGCCAGGTCAGTGTGTAGGGCGGCTTTATGGTCTGGTGTACAGTATACAGTATGTCTTTACAAGTTGAAAACTGCCCATATTTGCAAATGGTGGTTACTATTTAATCATCGGATTTGCTAAGGGGGCCACGTATAATTTGGTGTTTGAACCTATTTTCTGTTCCAGTCCGACACCCTTTAGGCTTCGGTGTCCCAACTGTTTACTATGTCTTTATGCTGTACCAAATAGTAAATGAGTAGAACAAGAGAGCCACAATGTGGCTTTATGGTACTGAAACTGACGAGGCTATGTAGGAGTCAAGTCTCTCCATTTCTCTTACTGTCTGAAATGTCTTTATTGATTAGGCAGTTTCTGATGCACTGCAGCACCATGGGCTTTCTTCTCTGTTGGTTCTTCTCAAGACTTGTTGGTGAAGGAGAGGACATTTCCTCTTGTTTCGTTTCTACTGAGACAGACAGATTCCTTGCCAGTCACTGGTTGAAATTGAATTACAGAAGTGAGAGGTACTCACTGGTCAAAAATACCTCTGTGCTATTTTGAAATTCCAGTACACTGCAATTAAACATATTGAACCCTAACTGAAAAGTGCAGGTACTCTCCCTTTCATGTGAAAGAAGTGCAGGTGTGGAACCAACCCCCAATAATTTACTGAACCATAATATTCCAAACACTCTGGCAGTTCAGATCCATGGTTCCTGTTGGTCCATCAGATAGAGTAAGCCACCAAATTAGCAGAGTAGAAATCAAATTACTGGAACCAGTCAATAACTGAGTTCTAAATTCATAATACGTTTACAATGGTTTATTCCAGAAATCTTAATATAGGAGGTACTAACAAATGCCTTAAATTCCATTAAAACACACATATAGAATACACAATCAGAAACTAGTATAATATTAGCTACTTAAGCAGTTAAAACTCTCCAGATTCTAAGTGTCAAACTTATAAGGAGTACTGACAGCATTCTACAAGATCAGAGAAATTCTCAATAAATTGGATAGAGGGAGAGGAGCCAAGATGGCCGCGGAGACGGACGTGTAGTCTCCCGGCTCCTGGAGCCTTTGTCTCCCGCACAGCTATCCTGTCCACTATCCTGCTACTACTTACCAGCGGGATGTTTGGAAACGTTTCCTGACTCAACTGGTGTTCCTCCGATGTCCCTACCTGTTTGCTAACCTGAGGTTTCGTCGAGTTACACGCCGACTCCTCTCCTAGCCCTGGACCCGGGACCCGAGATACAGCGCACCGCCTGTGTCTGCTGCAGCTGCGGGGGCTGATCGATCTGGAATGGCGCTGACATCCTGTGTTGGTCGGATGGCTCTGTGGTCGTTTCCTCCGGGCGCATGTGTTGGGGACACTGCTGGCCAGCGGGGAGTCTATTTTACCGCCTCATCTGTGGGACTCTGAAGGTGAGCCGCGCTTTGCTCTCTCCAGTGTCGGAGGTGCCCCCGGCTACCGGGGCTCCTTCCTTGCCTCGCCTCTGCCTGTGCCGAGCGGAGAGAGATGCCTCGATATGAGCTGTCCACCATTGCGGACTTGTCCTGTTCCGCAGGGATTGATTACCGCACCATAGCGCTGATCTCGCCGGTAATCCTTTGTTGTCCCTGGAGGCAGGATCAAGATGGCTGGCTCCCCAACAACTATGGCGGACGGCGCCTCGGCTCCTGCCCGGTGTACCCAGCTCGTACCCGATTGGGAAGCGGACATGTCTACTGCGCCTCGTACCACGGGAGCAATGAATGATCAACAGACATTTACCCGCGCATCTGTGCTTCGTGCTCTTACTCTATTGCGGGACGAGTGGCGTGCAAACTCGAGACTGTTGAGGGAGAAACTGGATGGGTTTGTGACTGAATCGTGCTATACTTTGCCTGTTTTCTCTCCTCGCTATGTCTACCAGCCTCCGCTGATCCCTGTCAGTGATACATTGTTGCAGCGGGAGTGTGTGACTAAACAGCAACTTCACGATGATACAGAGTGTGAGCTGCGATCTAACTGCCCTGGCGCCGCTACAATGTCTCTCTCCCCGGTGCGACACTCAACCTCGCCCACGGAGTCCGCGGGCTGCTGCTACAACATCCGACTATCCTTTTATACTGTGACTATTCAATGGAGACATCGACACCTTCTGCAATGCAAAGAGTTATTATATTGAAAATGCAGCTCCTTCTATGTGTCGGCTCTGGTTGGGACTGGCGACGTCCATTTTGTCCCTGGACATTTCTTCATCATCGAGTGCGGCCATTTTGCCTCTTTGTTCTCACCGAGGCAGGCTTTCTCCTTTTCTCCGATGGTTGTGGCTTCTCACGGGGGGTGGATACGTGGGGTCACCCAAGATCGGGCCAGGGCTAGGCGATTTCTTTAGTGTGATGGACGCATTGACGGGCGGGGACTAGGATGGGACTGCTTTTTGTTTGATTTACTCGCACGTTTGGAAATGACTTTCCCCACCTGCAGTTCTGCTTACTACTTCTGTCGTGCTGATGGTAATTGGGGTGGGGGATGCTTACGGGGCCGGTGGTGACCGGGAGTATGTTGAACTTTCCTCCTCCCGTTTTTATTGAGAGTTGGAGATTGGGATGGTCTTTTCTCACTCTATATTCTCTTTCCCACTTGGGGGTTCTCTTGGGGCGACAGGCATGCCTATTGGGGGGGGGGTGGGCCGTGGCCTTCCGCTGGTATGCAGGGTGGGGGGATGGGATGTGTTTTATGTTTTCTCTTTTGTTTCTATGGCCCTCTTTCTTTTTCTTCCTTTCTTCTGTTTCTCTCTCTTCTACACCTCTTCGCTTCCTTTGGGGTCGGGGTTCAGTGTTCTTAGGGAGTTTATTGTATCGTATCATTATGTGACATAGCGGTTGGTTCTAGTTCTTTGATGGTGGTCAATTGCTTCCTGACAAATGCCTTCCTCTATCATGCCTCCTTCCAGGTGCCCCTTGAATGATGATAGCTATCCTGGTCAGTAATTAGCTTCGACTCTCTTCGTAGTTTTATAAATTGTACTCGACAAAATCATAAAATTAAACCTTTTTCTATCCTCATGCTATGGTTCTATGTTCCACACGATACTCTTCGCTCAGAGACTGCTTTAACGGCGTTCTGTCCTATTGGTTCTTTTTTATCCTTTTCCCATATGTCATAGCGGCCGGCCCCGAGGGGTTGTAGGCAGACGCTGTGTCTTGTGCATTTTACAAATAAAGGTTTTTAAAAAAAAATAAAAAAAATAAATAAATAAATTGGATAGAGTCAAAGAGGAAAATGAGGAATCACTCTTGAACTTTCAAAACCAGGAGTATTATACACAATGTACACATAATTCAGTTAGCAAATGGGCAGATTCAGCATGACATGATTGGTTAGCTCACATTGGACAAATTAAAAGCAGATTCATAATAGTTAAAACTCTTGGCCAGTCAAGTCAGTCAAGAAAACCCTGCTTTAGTGCGTTATTCTCTTCTATCCATGATTGCAAGCGCCCGAAAAGTACACATGCTAAAGATTTTTGATCTAAAAGTCTTATGGGGCGATAGCTAGCTGGATTTAATGGTGAACCCTTTTTATAGATAGGGATGATTTCTGCCCCTGCCCATGTAGAGGGCATCACCATACCTTGAAAACGGCGTTAAATAATGACTACAGGCAAGGTGACCAGACAGAGGGCTCGGATCGAAAAGGGTCCCAGGAATCTTGACCAGCCCTGGCGCCTTAGCTGGGAATACCTTGGCCAGTGCCTCTGTGAATCCTTCATTGAACAGGGTGGTACATCTAGGTTTGGCAACTCCAAATCTATGATGATTGTTTCCACCCAAACTGCTTCCTCATTTGTCCTAGTATACAGGGATTTAAAATGGGCTCTCCAGACATCTTCCCCTAAATGTGGCGGGATGGCCAATTTACCTTCAGATTTCCCTGTTTTGACTAAGTTTCAAAAAGCTCTCATGTCATCACTGTCTAGCGCTGTTTTAATTGCTTCCCATTTTTCATTTTTCCAGTTGCTTTCAGCTCTAGCTACAGTATTTTTGTAGTGTTCCATAGCTTCCTTGATTTGGGACCTATCATTGGTTCTGATAGAGGTTAGAAGAGTTTGCTTAGCTACCTTACAGTGTGAATTGAACCATGAGTGCCTTGGTTTGGAGTTCGGCCTCTGCTTTTTGTTGTTGTGGAAAAAATGTGCTAGGGCAGAAAGCAAATTCTGGTGGTTATTTGCAATTCTCCTTTGGGAAGCTAAAGTGCAGCTGGTCACAGACTCTTGGGAGGCAACCTCAAGAAAGGGGACTATTTATTGGTATAGGGAAGCTATTTTGTCCTGTGATTGCGAGAGTTCCTCCTAACATATTCCCCTCCTTCCTTCGGCCAATATCAAGCCAGAATCAGGTTTTGTAACTGTACTGTGCTGACCTTCAGCAAGTGGAAGAGATATTTCTAAAACCAGAGCGTTAAGGTCGCTCTTGTGATGAGAGGTCACCTTAAAATCGAAGACTCAGCGCCATGAAACCTTTGGGTGTGCGAGCGCTTTATAAAATTTTGATAAGATAAGATAAGATAAGACCCTGTACCATAATCTAACATCTACCAAAATATAATCTATGATCGATGCCTGCCCGGGTCTATTGAAGGTAAAATTGCCGGGACTATCGGATGGTAAACAACCATTACAGGCCCTCAGTGAGTGGCTTAGTGCGAGTGCATTCATTTGTAAGACCAAAGGAGTCCATGCCCGTGTTGGTAGAATGTTGGACTCTAGAATTGTCCAAACTGAATCCTCCTCACCTGTGATGCTTGTGGTCAGGCCATTCAGGGGCTCAAATTGACAATTGAAATCCCCACCTAAAATGATCCAATAAGTCTCTGGTATAGTTGAGAGAAAGAAATTTAGGCGTCAAAAGTGTGGGAGGCTTGTCCGTAGCAGACCGGCCGAGAGTAAACGTTTATTAAAGCAATCCTTATTGAGGAGGGAAAGGAGAGGAAGACACACAGAATATCAGGAGAGGAAGTCTCTATTTGTTTGGCCTCTCAACCCAGGCGCACGCTATTCCAGGTGCACAAGCCCCCAGACGGTCTCCCCCTGGACTGCTGATATACTGTAGGACCCATATCCCACTCTATGTGCATCTGCCCTTGCCCATGTTTCCTGAAACATACATATTTCATGTTGATCTTTGAGTGCCCCCAATCTGGAAGATCCAGTTTCTAGTTAAGTCCTGCTATGTTCCAGGATAATATCTGTGTGCTTGGTTGTCCTGCTTTGGAACCAAAGGAGCCTGGGTGGTGAAACTTGCCCTTAACTGGGCCTGTTGTGTGTCTTTAGTCCCCACCCCTCCCCTAGGACTACATTTATTAGCCAAGTTTGAGTTGCTATGTGGGGTGGGAGTAGAGTCTAGCGGGCTGCCCTCCGGGGCCTGCCCCCGAGCCCTTTTCTGCTGTCCATATCCATCCTTTTGCGCTGGCCCACCCTGATACAGTTGTCTCATTCTAATCTCATGCTTGACACTGGGACTTTTACGGAGTGGACTGATGGTCCTTAGTCAGTCTACTAAATCTAAAGGGCTGAATCTGTTGGTGATGGGGAGGTTGTATATCAGTGGTGTGGGACGATCCCGGCCTGTCTGCAGCGTGGGGCCATTCTGAACCCTCATTCCCCAATCGTTGGCACAGCCTCCCACATTGTGCAGCATTGGTCTTGGGGGGAAGAAATATCCTAGGGGTAGAGAAGTAATGCCCCCAGTCTCCCTATGATAGCCACAATCGAATATGTATTGTACAGCTCGGGTGTCCCTAAAGTTAATCACTATACAGTCCACCGGCTATGTTCTTTGGCCTCCACCCTGGCCAGCTTACCCTATGAGTGAATATGATTTTGTTGACATCTTTGTAGGGAAATAGCCTGTATTTGGTTAATCAATAAATGCATTTGTTTTTGAGTTCAGAATGGGCCTCCCCTGACAATAACATATGGAGTAGAGGCTGCGGATAAATTAATACATGGTAATGTAGACTGGGTTTCCCTGGATTTTACATGTGGAGGGAACTTCTCACGGGCCTCTTGATTTTTACCAGCTTGCTGTGAATTAAATAGACCTGTTGTTGTCAGAGATGACCTATTTACAGGTTTGGGTGGAGGACACCGAGGAAGCTTCTGTGGGGGGATAACTGGATCCAGCCTCTCTGGCGGAGTCCTTCTTGAAGAAGGAACTGCGTCCCCTTGAATGGTTATATTGGACCAAACGGGGACAGACGATGTGTCTGATGCTACTGTAGCTACCGTGTTTGGGTGCGGGGACAGCTCTGTGACAAGGGATTTAGTTCTCTCGACTGCTTTAAGAGTTAAGTCTGTCTTACCCACCCAGTGATCGACCAATGATGTTAATTTATCAATTCTAACCATTAGAACGTCAAGTTCATCTTTCACAACAGATCTTAAGTGCACTTTAAGGTCCATCTCCACAGCTTAGACACCCAGAATGGTTGCTCTGGGGTCATCTGGGGCTGGTCCCCAGTTCCTGGTTCCCCCAATGTTTCTGTTTGATAGCATGTCAGATGCTTGTTTGCTCCACTTGGCTCCCTTGTGTGGAATGGACTTCTGTTTCCCCCCTTTCTTCTTTCCACTGCTCCCAAGTGGGTCCTGGGGTCATGCCCGCTCCAGTCTGGGTGCGTGTCCTTGGGGGCTCTGGATCTGGGCTCATAGGTATGTTGGGGTTGGAGGCAAGGTACCACAATCAGAGGGAGTGGGGCTTGGTGCTAAGATCGGTGTTAATGAGAGTCGCCTCTCTGCACACTCAATTTACGTGGACATGGCTCCAATTGCCCGCTGGACATTTTATCAATTGCAGTGGGTTATGGAGTGGGTAGTTCCGAGATAGCACTTTGCCGGGTGGTGGAACCTATAGAGGTGCGTTTGCCCATAGCTGCTTGTAAATGGCGCCTTAACAGTGCATTAATACCTATGTTGGATTTTGGGGGAAAACATCGCAGATCGGTTGTGAGGGCACTAACCTTGGGTTTACTTACTGATTTACTTGCTGTCCCAGCAGGCCATCATCCTGATACGAATCCAAGGGGGAAGGGGAAG
Source organism: Lissotriton vulgaris (assembly GCF_964263255.1). Lineage (NCBI taxonomy): Eukaryota > Metazoa > Chordata > Amphibia > Caudata > Salamandridae > Lissotriton > Lissotriton vulgaris. Next base: position 1,137,125,376 of record NC_141697.1, read on the forward strand.
GTGGCCCAGCCCAGTCTCTTCCGGTCTAGGACGGGCGCAGACGGGCCTGCCCTTGGCGCGGGTCCGCCCGTGTGTGTCCCGCGCTGCAAGAGTGCAGCGGGCCTTTTGTGCACCTCCTGGCGTGTTTGGCAAATCATGGGTGGCCCTCCTGCCATGGGTGGTGCTGGGCGTTATAGACGTCTGGTACCTAACTGTCAGGCTAGCGTCCCGCGCTGTGGGAGTGCAGCGGCCCTTTCGTGCGCCTCCCAGCGCGTTTCACAAATAATGGGTGGCCCTCCTGCCGAGGGTGGTGTTGGGCGTTGTAGGCGCCTGGTCCCCAACAGTCACACTGGCGTCCCGCGCTGTGAGAGTGCAACGGCCCTTTTTTGCGCCTCCTGTCGCATTTGGCAAATCGAGGGTGGCGCTCCTGCCGTGGGTGGTGCTGGGCATTGTAGGTGCCTGGTCCCCAACAGTCAGACTGACGTCTTAGCACTAACCCATTTCTTAAGGTAAAATAAATCTCCGGTTTCCTACTCAGCAAATGCACTCCGAATATGTAGAATACAATATGAAACATTCTCAACAAAGGCTCATACAATAATGTTCTTCTGTATCTACATCGGAATTCCCATTGTAAGTACCTCAAAATGATATATAAAGTACACAGTGGAAAGTTTCATTCACAATACATGCTTTCTAAGGATAGTTGACATAGTACACTGTGCTCCCTGGAAACTATAGGGAGAGAAGATTTGCAACAGGTAATTGATTGGGAGTGGAAAATTAGCAAGAGCAAGATTAGCAGAACTTCAAAAACAGCATCCATTTGAAAATAAATGGCATCATGTGGCATAAATATACATAATTAATCACACATCTAAACAGAATCATTTATTCTCTTCATGTGCAACGTCATGAACTCATCAGTCACAACTATATGCATCAGCGAATTTACAAATGTGCCCAAATAATTTGTCACACAAAATTGCATATCATAAAAAGCTTCTTCACTGGTACGCTCCCTTTGAAATGGAAGAAGTGCAAATACTCAGTATCCATGAACTATGGTCCCTTTAAAGTCTGCTTTTCGTGCATGTGGCCATTCACAATATTCTTTATAAGGAATGGCTCGAAATTGAAAAGCTGATGTTTCCTCACACTTTGTCACAATGTTATCAGCTAGAAAGCTTTGATTCACATGTTCCTTGTGCATTTAAGGTAGATTCTCTCCTGGTGAGTGATCCTTTTCCGTGTAATTTCCAACTAGTCTTTGAGTATGCTTCCCTAGTTAATAAAATCTATTCTATTAATAAGTACTGGCAAAACCTATAGCTTTGCCCTTAGCAGTATTTTTCCTGTTAAATGATATTGATTATTTTGACTAAAGTAGTTTTGTAATTTAATGATAAAGAAAGAAAAGTATTTTCTATACGTTTACAGGGCAGACACTTTATTTGTATTTCGACATAGTGCACACATGTACAAGGTATTACTTTTTTAACCTGCTGGGCAAGTAGATCAGATAGAGAACAGAGTGAAAGAAGGTTGGGAGATTGAAAAGGATAATGAAGATAGGAATGGAAACCGAATGTAAAGGGACAGAAGAAAAAGGGCAAAATATAGGAAGGACAAAAAAATAATTAAGAGTAAAATGGGAAGGACGGAGGGGTATGGAGGGTTAGGGTTTTAATGGAGGTGGAAAGGAGCAAGAAGAACATGAGAAAAAAAGAAAGTGAGAAATGAAGGAGGAGAAATGAAATAAGAAAAGGGGCATTGAAGGGAGCAAAAGGGCATAAAACTGGTAGAAAAAGCGAAGGTGGTGAGAAAGGATATAAGAACAATCAAAGGCGATATGGAGAAGAAAAAGAAGGAGCAGAAACAAGGAGAAGAGGATGAAGGAGAGGAAAGGGAGAAGCAAAGACAAATATAGATGTGAAAGAGAAAGAGGTGAGAGCGGATTAGGAGATTACAATTAGATGGGTAGAGAGAAGAGCAGGACATAGGAGTGAGTGGAGAACGGCTGAAGAAATATAGAGGAAAATGTGAAAAAAATGAAGAAACAGTTAAGGTGAGTAAGGGAAGGAAAAGAAAAAATAAGACAAGTAGGAAGGTATTAAAGATGAGTGAGAGATGGGTAAGCAAGAGAGTGTGAATAGGACAGAGAAAATGATAGGGGGTAAGGAGAGGAGGGAGGGAAATAGAAAGGAAAAGAAAAGAAAAGTAAGTAGAATGAGTCCTCGTAAGTAGACATTTTGCTATTATTAGAACAGCAGGTGCCATGTCACCAGTAAGAAGACATTTGAGGGACTCTGTGTACCCCAGGTGTGGCGATCTTTTAATGCCGATTTTCTCGAGTGAGTGAGGAAATTCAATGTCACAATATGAGTAGGAAACTTCATCACTGCAGGAAAACATTAAACCCAACAAAAAGTTCTTTATGCTTAAAACCTAAAACACAAAGGGCCCGATGAATAGAACTAACTTAAGACTAAATCTTAAATTTACTACCATTTTGGTATTCACAGAAGGAACTTACTCATTTTGGTATTCACTCCTAAATGCCTTCTGTGAATACCGAAAGTCTTAAAGTTAGGATTTTTCTCAGTTTAGGAGTAGTAAAGTTAGGAGTCCTAACTTTACTACTCCTAAATTGAGAGAAATCCTAACTTTAAGACTTCTGCATGCTCAAGAAGAGAATTCTCAAACATATTTGCGCAGTCAAGAATCAGGACTTAACATATGCTACAGCAAAACACCGTTTGACATGACAAAATGGGAACTGGCTCAATATGAGCTTCCTTGCAATAGACACAACTGAAACCAATGAAAGACTAGAAGACCATAGGAAAAGACTGCGACAATTGGAATAGAAATATATTATTCGGATGAGGACAAAACAACTGAGAGGGATGAATCTTGATGAGGCACTTTATGTCCACTTAGAATGAACAATCCTAGAACTGATAACTCATGAATCTATTCAGACACTAGAAACAGGACTACATCTCTTCAACTGGTGTGACATTCAATTTACAACTGGTTATTTTGACCCCTAATCTTTTGCCTTTCACAAAACCTTTTATTTCATAGTTAGGGTACTCTACCGTCAACTTTTGTTGATATGAGACTCATACAAAAGCAGTATGTAATTTAGTGTAATCAATGATAAAAATATGGACATAGAATAATATTCTTGAAAAGGCTTTAATATTTAAAATAGATTTTTTTGAAAAGCTTTAGGGGCATGTAAATAAAGTAATCACATGTTGTTTATATCTACAAAGGTAAAAGTGTACTGGCAAATACTGTTAAACCACACACGATATCTGTATTGCGGAGGAACTGTGTTAATATATTGAAACTACATATCCCAGAATTCATGGGCATGCTGAATTACAGGAAATGACATAAACAGTTGCAAAAAGTAATACCACTTACCGTGACCAAGGCTGCAAGGCTGAAACGCGCCGGTGTGCAGACTGGGCTCTGTTTAATTAAACCTTAAAAACTTAAAGTTCCTGAGTGTGGCGTTTCTTTGTTAAAAACATTTATATATATATATATATATATATATATATATATATATATATATATATATATATATATAACATCGAACAGGTAAGCCCCAATTTGAGTGAAGCCTCAGGAAGAATATTTTCAGCACGTCTTTTATTTGTTAATGTTATGTTAATGTTAGTCAGCATTTATTAAGCGCTCATACGTCCAGAGGCTTCATGGCGCTGTAGGAAGGAACAAGGCGCTACAGTCAACGGTAGAGATGAAGCAGCTCAGTAATGTGCCTGAGAAAAGAGCCAGGTTTTCAGGGAGTGTCTAAAGCTGAGGATGTTGTCATTCAGTTTAAGGTGCAGGGGGAGAGAGTTCTAGAAGGCAGCTGCAAGGTGGTCAAAGCAGCTGCCTCCGAGACGCTTCCTCTTGTAAGAAGGGACGATCAGAAGGGATTTGTGGGTGGACCGGAGGTTGCGGGAAGGGCTGTATCTTTTGAATAAGTCTCTAATGAATAGAGGGCCAACGTCATGTAAAGACTTAAATAGGATGCACCCGGCTTTAAAAGCTACACGCTGCTCAACCGGCAGCCAGTGAAGCTGTTTCAGGCCAAGTCTGACAGACTGCCTCTTAGAGAGATTCAAAAGAAGTCTGGCTGCCTGGTTCTGAACCAGCTGGAGGCGTTTGAGCTCTCCAGTTTGGAGCCCAAAATAAAGGCTATTAGAGAAATCCAATCTGGACAGGACCAGGGAGATGACGATCTGTGTAAGGGCAGACGGGGAGAAGAAACAGGCAATTTTCCTAATTTTCTTCAGCTGGAAGAAGCTAGATGACACAACTGCTCCAACCTGTTTTTTTAGGGAGAGATCCTCGCTGATGAAGATTCCCAGGCTCTTAACCGAGGATGACTTAGATGGAGGGGTGCCCATGCTAGAGGGCCAGAAGCTGGGATTCCAACTAAGTGTACTCTGTCCAGGCAAGACCAGTTCGGTCTTGCCTGGATTAAGTTTCAAATGATTGCAGTTCATCCAACTCAGAATGTGGGACATGGTGTTTTGGAATTCTACCACAGAGTCCTTGGTGTTCAAAGGGAAGATGAGCTGCAAATCATCAGCGTAGTTGAAGATGGTTACTTTCGCTTTCCTGAGGGAGTATAAAAGGGGGCGCAGATACAAATTAAAAAGCAGGGGTGATAAAGAAGAGTCTTGAGGTACTCCGCAGATGGTGGATATAGTAGGAGCCGTGAAGGAACCCAGTCTGACCGATTGAGTTCGGCCAGTGATGAATGAGTGGATCCAGCTCAGCGCAGGGCCCCTGAGACCTGCCTGCTCGACACGGTCGACCAAGATGGTATAGTCGACAGTGTCGAACGCAGCAGAGAGGTCCAGTAGCACCAGGGCCTGGTGGATCCCTTCGTCCGCGTTCCGCCTCAAAGTGTTCTGCACCGAAAGAATGACTGCTTCAGTAGAATGACAAGGACGGAAGCCAGCCTGGTTAGGTGCAAGATACTCTGATTTTTCCAAAAATGTGGAGATGCTGTCACAGACACGAGCCTCCAGAAGTTTGGCACAGTATGGCAGCAGGGATATGGGTTTGTAATTAAGCGGTTCTAGCGGATTGGCTCCTGCCTTTTTTATGAGGGGAATAAGGAGGGCTTTTTTAAAATTGTTTGGAACTTTACCCTGTGTGAGCGATCCATTCAGCATAGAAAGTAGACCCCCGGGGATGCTATTTCCCACTTCTTTCAGAATGTAGGGGGGGGCAGATGTCATCAGGGGAACCTGATTTAACCTTAGTAAGGAGTTTAGATAGAATGGCGCTTTCGATGGGGGGAAAAGAATCCAGGGTCGCAGAATTGTGAAAGGTATCCACCAGAAGGAGGAGGGGCTGGGTGGTAGGGATACTTTGTTTTATAGTGCAAATTTTATCGAAGAAGAAGGAGTTTAACGAGTTGCAGAGCTCCTGAGTGGGGACCATCGGGAGAGAAGTTCTGTCACTGGCGCTAAGATTTTCCACAATGTTGAACAATTCTCTTGATTTGTTATGAGCATTGAGAATTTTTTCCGAAAAATAATCTGTTTTGTGTTTCTGAATGAGCTTTTGATAGTCCTTTCGAGCCTTGCAGTAGTTGGCTCTGTCTTGTTCTGAGTAGGCTGTTCGCCACTTTCGCTCCATTTGACGGACTTCGAGTTTAAAAGTTTTCAAAAGAGGTGTAAACCACCTGTGAGCGTCATTGGGGCGAGAGCGGGGAAAGTTGGTACAGGGAGCATGAGCATCAGCTGCCTGGAGTAGCCACCCAGAAAAGGCTTCTTCCATTTCTTCAATGTCCTGATCTAATGAGGGGAGGGAGGAGGTTAAGGAGCCAATAAAAGCGCGGATGTCAACATTCTTCCATATTCTGGTTCTTCCTCCTAGCTGGGGCAGGGGTTTTCTACTTCTTTCGGTGGTCATGGTGAAGTTGATCAAAAAATGATCCGACCAGATGCAGGGCATGATCGAATTGATAGCCAGGGAGATGTTTTGAGACCAAATTTGATCAAGGCTATGCCCTTTTTCATGGGTTAGAAGATGAATCTGTTGGGTAAGGTTCATGTCTAGGAGGGTCTCTTTCAGCATAGCTGCCTGAGAGTCTGACTCAGCAGAGTCCAGCCAAAGGTTGAAATCGCCCAACAACACGATTTTTTTGTGAGAAATTATTAAAGGGGCAAGCTGTTCTGCTAAAGATGCATGTTTTGAGGGGGACGGTATATAAGGATCAAAAGTAGTGATCCAGTGTTGGTGTCCATTTTAAAAATCAAGTTATCTGATCCTATTAGGTCAAAGGATGATAAGAGAGAGACTTTATGGGAGTTGCGAATAATCGCAGCGACCCCTCCGCCCCTTTTACCGGCTGGTCTGTCGACATGCAGAATATAGTAGTTTGAGGGAACTGCAGCTAAGATGTCAAGCAAGGATCCTGCATTAAGCCAGGTCTCTGAGAGGAATAAAAAGTCTGGTTGTTCGGCTTGGAGCAGGAGAAAAATGTCCATGTGATGTTTAACCATGGACCTAGTATTTAAGTATAGACATTTAAGAATGGTCTCAGAATCAGGAGAGGTTGAGGAAGGTAAAGAGGACCTAGGCCTGAGAGCTTTGCCAGGAATGAACTCAGGGTTCAAAATACCATAGGTGGCGGCACGCTTTAAAGCGTGAGCAGGTGGGGCGACTCCAGCGCTATCAGAGGGTCTAAGTGATAACAACGATAAAGAGGAGTATTAATAAAATTGTCCAGGGATTCTGGCCCCAGGCCCCGGACTGCCGCGGACGGGCGCAGACGGGCTTGACTTATGCGCGACTTCGGCGCGCATTCGTCGCGCCCGCTGCGCTCGTCCGCTGCGCTCCTGAATACACATTGTTTTTATGGCCTGCCTCCCGGGAGAACTAGACCGCTAGATCCGGTCCAGCTCCACCCAAGATGGCGGCTCGCCTCACCCTCCACGCAAACGGCACCAGCCGCGATGGAACAACTTGCAAGCAGGTCAAAGGCCAAGCACAGGCGTCAAAGTTCATCCATTTGCCAGACGCGTTTCAGGAATAATTCATTTCCTTTCTTCAGTGGCATTATTTCGAAAGAGGCAGAACATGATTCACTGCGCACTGCTTTTAAATTCCAATCACCTGTCTCAGAGGGCGTGACAATCCCTATGGCCCTCTGGGCGTTGTAGTGCGCTGCGGTGTTCCTCATGTGAGGCTGCTCATACTTCCTTCGATATTTTTTAAAGTTAGTAGTTCCCAAGTGGGTAGAAGCACTGTCCTGGCATAGAACCTGCCCCGCTTTTCAGCAGTCACAGTGTGCATATGGTCAGCACCACCCTGTACTGGCGCTGGACTCACCTTCCTTCCGTGAATGCTAGCACCATCATGACGCCAGCAGGGACCTGCAGGGAGGCAGTGGGCTTCACTCCACGATATATATATTCAACAAGTCAGGATGCCCCTGAGAGGATGCCCATTTGAAAAGTACTCTCCCTGGATTGAGGCGCTGAACACAAAACCGCCTCCTTCTTTCGATCTCGTGGAGCGGCTTAACACGTTTCAAACTTTGTTCTTAATCACAAGCCTGACACACAGGAAACAGCAAACAAAATGTATGGCACCTGCTCTTTATTCAAACAACCCCCCCTGTGGGCGTGGACTTCTGCCCAAGTGGGCGTTTGCCAAAAAGCATCATGGTATTCGCAGTCCATACATGTAGTATTACCCCAGTGGGTTTTGCTGTTAACCACAATTATGTCCATAAAATCCCTGGTGGGTAGATGCAAAGAAAGGAGTGCTGGAAAGTGCTCCATAAAGCAGTCCACAAAACTGGAGCTTTTCGTCCCGTTCAGTGCCACGCATTTCAAGGCGCTGCAGGTCCACATGGCTAGCGCCGGTTCATCCTCGCGGCTAGCCCAGCCGCAATACATTCAACAAGTCAGGATGCCCCTGAGATGGTGCCCACTCGAAAAGTACTCTCCCTGGATTGAGGCGCTGAACACAAAACCGCCTCCTTCTTTCGATCTCGTGTAGCGGCTTAACACGTTTCAAACTGTTCGTTCTTGATCACAAGCCTGACACACAGGAAACAGCAAACAAAATGTATGGCACCTGCTCTTTATTCAAACAACCCGCCCTGTGGGCGTGGACTTCTGCCCGAGGGGGCGTATGCCAAAAGCATCATGGTATTCGCAGTCCATACATGTAGTATTACCCCAGTGGCTTTTTGCTTTTAACCACAATTATGCCCATAAAATCCCTGGTGGGTAGATGCAAAGAAAGGGTGCTGTGGGCGTATGCCAAAAAGCATCATGGTACTCGCAGTCCATACATGCTCCATTTCCAGGGAGAATACTTTTCCAGTGGGCATCCTCTCAGGGGCATCCTGACTTGTTGAATGTATTGCGGCTGGCCCAGCCGCGAGGATGAACCACCGCTAGCCATGCGGACCTGCAGCGCCTTGAAATGCGGGGCACTGAACAGGACGAAAAGCTCCAGTTTTGTGGACTGCTGTATGGAGCACTTTCCAGCACTCCTTTCTTTGCATCTACCCACCAGGGATTTTATGGACATAATTGTGGTTAACTGCAAAACCCACTGGGGTAATACTACATGTATGGACTGCGAATACCATACACACATATGTAAATATATATAGAGATATATAGGCCCATCATGGCAAAAAAAACTTTTTCTTTTATGGTTGCCACCAATTCGAGATGGCGTTGTGAAAATCAGCAAAAATAAAAAATAAAAGTGCAGGTGCCCACCTATTTGTATTTGAGCTCCCAGGTGCGGTGCACCGAATAATGGGGGCGTGTTTTTTAATTTAAATAAAAGGGGGGCGCATGGGGCCCCCTTCCAGAGCCATATTCTAGCCTCGTGGGCTACCACCTCCCCTGGGCACTATATATATGCAGGCTGCCCATCCACACCCCAGGGACTGCCGCTTCCGTGTGGTAAACAATGTATAATAAATATGACTCGCCACCCACCGCGCTGCCCCATGGACCACCACCTCTCCAGGGCTCTGTGTAATTTGCATCCGGGCAGACCAACTTGGCCCGCTGGTGCCCCAGGGATTTCCACCTCCCCAGGGCAAACAATGTAAAATAAATGCGGGGCCTACACGGCCCGCACCGCAGCCTCAGGGTCCATCACCTCTCCGGGGCTCAAAGAAAATAATTAAGAGGGTCCATCATGGACCCCCAGCCCTGCAGACCATCATCTCTTCGGAGCTTAATAAACATTGGAGGGGGCCAAGCAAAGCCTTGTGAAGCCATGGAAGACCCTGAGAACCCCCACCCCTCAGGGCCAGCTCCTGCTACCTCCTGAGGTGCACATCCTCAGGAGGTAGCTGTGTGCTTTTGCTGGGTGGAATCTGACAGCTCCCACCAAGCACGAGCAAACATAACTCCGCTTTCTGCAAGCTGGAGCTGTCAAACAGCTCTGGCTAGCATAAAGTGGAGTTTCATCTGTGTTCTTGCATGCAAATATGCATGCAGGGAAACAGATGAAAACCTTGCTCTGACAGACAGGGTGCGGGCTTTCAGCAGCCTGCTGTCTGTCAGAGCAATACCAGCTCATGCAGAGGTGGGGAGCTAGCAGAGACCACAGAGGCCTTTCGGTTCCCTCCACGGTCCCCAACAGATTTCAATGGGTGCCCAAGGGGCACACAGAATAAAGAGGCCAGGCCCTGGGCTATAGGCTCCCCAGGGATGAAATCGACCTGGGAAGATGGCCTGATGGCCACCTTCCCCTAACAAAAATTAATTTAAAAAAAAAGGTCTGGCCCCGGGGGATGGGGCCACCGGGGCCAAAATCGGCCCGGGGAGGGGGACTGTGCAGCTCCCTGCACTAATACAAAATAAATTAAAATGAAAGGCCAGGTTCCAGGAGATGGGGTCCCTGAGGCAGTTTTAGACCAGAGGAGGGAGGTGGCCACGCAGCCATCTCCCCTATTTAAAATGTATTAATTTAATAGTCCCCCTTGATGCTGAGGGTCCTTGTGAGTCAATAACCCCTCCTGTTACCTCCAGTAAGTCCCACATAGCAGGATTGCTCAGAGCTCTTGAAAGGTCCTGTCTCCTTTCTCCATCACTCTGCATTTCACCTCCTGGCACACTACTGGTCGGGGGATAAAATCCCTTGGGTGGTAGGGTCCTTGTGGGCCCACAATACCTCCTATTACCTCCAGTAAGTCCTACACAGCGGGATTGCTGAAGCTCATCCGAGGTCCCGCCCTGTTTCTCCTCAACTCTGCAAATATACCTCCTGGCACACTACTGGTTAGGGATGAAGTCCCCTTTTATACTGAGGGTCCTTGGGGGCCAAGAACTCCTCCTGTTACCTCCAGTAAATCCCACACAGTGGGATTGCAGACAGCTTTTGAGAGGCCCGCTCCCTTTCCCCACTATTAGGACATAGAATTGGAAAACCTTGAAAATTCACAAAAAAAAACAAAAGTCACAGAGACGCCATAGTTAGGAAATAGAATTAATAAAACCTTGGAAATTCACTGAAAAAACACAAAGGTTACATGGACATTACAGTTAGGCTCAGATTTCACCAGTACTTACGTGAGCTAAATATAACCTACACCCCAGCACTACACTGCTTATGGCCTCACTTATTACATCACTTATAGCATAGGGCTTTGAAGGCTGTCCATTGTGGGATCCTATGAGAAGGTGTAGGCGTAAGAGAGGAAGCAGGCTTGGTGTTGTCAATGTGCTGTCGGACCTTTACTATGTTTGATTGAATACTAGATTTAGGACATTTCAATTTTTGGGGATTATGGAATAGGTGGGTCCAACAGTGCTTGATTGTCTTGAAAAGTGTTCACCTTCTATTGATGGCTACATTGATGGTGTTGGCTGATGTGATGAGCTGTATGAATTTTGGCATTGTGATGTCGTCTGAATTATGTGTCTGTTTTTCTTCCATTATCTTTCCTGTCTGCAGAAGAATCATTTATTGTCTGCAAGGTCTTTCAAGTACAAGGGTACTGAAGGCTTTAGTTTGCACTTTGGTGTTTTATTTGGGGTGTGAATGTTCCCATATTTTTCCCAAAAATGTTTTGAAGTTGTGACATGTGAAGTTGATAAGGTGAGAGATGATTTAAAGCATTTGGTTCTCTAAGGAGAAGTCTCTGAAGGATCTGAAGGTTTGGTCTTCTCTCATGAGTTTACATTGCTTTGTTGGTAGGGCACTTAGAAGAGAGACAGGGATGGTGAAGTGGTTGGTCCAGTGAAGGAGTATGGGTATTTTGCATTTGATTATTGGTGATATAATGGAAAGGTTGAGAATGTAGTCTTTGCTGTGTGTTGTTTGAGTGATATGCTGTACTACTTTGAGTGTGCCGATGAGGTTGAGGTAAGTGTCTCTTGTTTCTTTTGAGCTGGTGTTGTCTGGGTGGTTGATGTCACTCAATAGGGTGGTTGGGGCATGTCATATGGATGAGGTAGTGAAGAGAAATGAGAATTCATAAATGAAGTCCTTGTTATGCTTGGAAGCTCTGTAGATGAGACGGGTGGAAGTGGTCTGAGTTGCATGGTGTGGAAAATTGCATTGTAGCAAGTGATTGCTACTTGCTTACCTAGGGTACAGGACCAGCAGGTTTTATGGATAACAAAGAGGCCTCTTCCTGCCTTATGTGTGTGGTCCACGTGATGGATACTGTAGACTGTGGGAAGAACAACTTCTGGAATTTGAAAGGATGCAATCATACATGTGTGATGAAAAGGGCAAACTTGTGATACCTTTAGGAGTTCTTTAAATTTTGAAGCACGGCGTACTGCAGAGTGAGCATTAATGAACATAGTTATGTATGTTCTGTAGTATTAGAGTGTATGGCTCTTGGTAGGAAGTGTGAAAGGTTGGGTCCATATGTTGTGGATTGCAATGAGAATGCTTAGATTATTTAGACCCAGGTGTGATTGTGGGGATTGGCAGTAAAGCTGCTGGATGAAGCATGTTATTATATTTTATCTTGCAATTTTCAATACAACATGGATATTGGCCAAAGACCCTTCCTGGTCCTATCAAGCACACACGGGCAATGCCTTTGTCTGCCCTTTGAAATAGGGTCCCGTGCAATCAGATGTCCTGAAGCTGTGCCTGAAGTAGAGGCAGTTTATAATTTGAGTGGATGGTTGCTGGTAGGGCCACTGGCACTCTTTTCTGGAGTACAGCACTTATTTTTTCTCATCAGACATTTATCAAGAGCAATAGAGAGAAATTATACAAAGCAAAAAGACAGAGGAAGTGAAAGACAGAAACAATTTCACAAAGTGAGAAATCAGGGACCTGCAAGAGTACGATTAGCATGCAGGTGGTGGCTTAAAGAGGCAAGAGGTGGATTTAGCAATATACAGCATTGGTATTAGGTGCACCCACATTCAATTGCACTGTCCGCAGGCTTCTGAGAAGAGCCCTGGGATCCAGCACCCATTCTTTTAGAATTTAAGCACTGGGTAGAGGGAAGACAGGATCTGATATCACTTCCTGTGGAGATAGATAATAAGAAATGCAGTAATGTTGTTTCCTATGCAGCTGGGTAAAGGGAAATAAAGTTCTAGTGCATCCAGGTATGGTGGGTCAGTGGACTAATGCATCCACTGCAGGGGCCTGTGTTCAATCTCATCGTCACAGGTTCAAATCCCTGCGGGTCTACTCAGCCTTTTGTCCATTTGAGGTTGATAAAATGAGTACCATTGAGTTGGGTAACAATGTACATCTGTTATTTTAGCGCCAAGATGCCCCGTTGCTGGGGTGAACATGCGCTTCACAAATACACCTGTTATGTTATGTCTTCTTCTCCAGTGATGTCACATCCTATGGAGATGGATAATGTGAAATGTAGTGGTGCATTCAATTCTTGTGAAGATGGATGATGGGAAGTAGGCCTTTGCTTGTTTCTTGCTTGAAAGAAGGCTTTGGTGGGAAACTAGTGATGTTACTACCTATTTAGATGGATGAAAGCCTGATTTTCTGTGGCCATCTGAGTGGGTAGATGTGATGAAAAAGATGTGTGCAAACTCTGAATGTTGATTGTCCTATTATCTGTTGTACGGTGCACTTATCTATCCTTCTCTCAACACCTTCTTGGCACATGCACATTGACTCTCCAAAGTATTGGTAAAGCACATAGAGTTCATGGGAGGGTGGGAGGATTGGTGGCTTAAGAGATGTTGTACATTGTTTGTAAAAGAACAGCTGAGGAGTTAATGACATCAAATTTGAACATGATTGGAGAATGTTTGATGCAGGATATGATGAAAGATATTAAAATGAAGTAGAAACACACATGTGGGGGTGTTGTTTTCAATGTCCTGGGCTAGATGTTACTCCCATATGCTACTTAGTAAGGGTTGCAAGGAGGATCAATGCTGCTCCCCAGAAGTTCGATCTTTTGTGAAATATATAAAATCATATGAAACACCAAAGCCAAGATGAACAAAATATCTTTAGGGTGAAAAAAAAGATGAAGCCGTTATAATAAGAACTATCTAGCTCTAAAATTCCACAAGATCTGCAAAGACTAAGGGGCATGTTTAAGTGCTCCCATGACTCTTCCGCCACGCAGCATGGTGCATGAGCGTCGCAATTCAAAAATTGTTTTATGATGCCAAGCAAAGCCACCTTGTGTGACCTTGAGTGGTTTCATAAATCTCGAGTAAAGCAACACAGCTCAAATCACTGTGTTGCATCACTCTGCGCCTAGGAGACATTCCATGGGCATTGAGTTGGTGTCCCACCCAACCTCCATGGGCATTGATGCATTTTCAGGTTTACCAGAACTAGTAAACCTGGGAATGCACCAAAAAGAAATGTCTTCACAGGGGAGGTGTAACAATGAGAAATATCTTTATTTCTCCTTTCTAGGTGTGCTGCATTCTGCTGCACACCTAGAAAGAGGAGTTTGCCACTCAGGATTTGCCCCTCAGTATTCTTTTTGTGCAGGAAGGTCCCCTTTCCTAAATGCAACATCGGCACCCTTGCACCATGCTGCAAGGCTGCCTCCATTGTCGCTAAGCAGCCATAACAGCGTCAGTGCAGTGACAACGACAGGAATGCATCATATTCTTTTAAATACTGCGCGCTCCTGCCCTTTCCCTCTGACGCAGTGCAGCAAGATGACTTGCTGTGCTGTGCAACATTCTCATAAATATGCCGCTAGGTACTATTGTATGTTACCATTACCCAACTGAACATGCACAATGTAACCAGCCCTTGAATGTTCAAACTCTAATATTCCTTCACCATCCAGTACACCAGTGAGAATGCCATCAGAGGGATTTCCATATCTTAAGGCTGTTCCATCATTGTCATTCTCAACAGCTTTTCTTGCATACAGCTGCCATCTGTTCCATTCTGGTCTGGGGCATGACAAAATGTTCGAATTATGCCATGTCCTGCAAGAAATCTTGCAATATACCAGGTGCACTCTTTTTTATCAAAAGCAAACTCCTGCTTTCGGGGTTTGTCTTTGAAAAGCATAGAGTGCAAGGTATCAATCCTTTTTTTTCTGAAAATGTGCAGGCCATGTTGGAAGAAACACTTTCCGCCCTGCCAGACGGGCAGAAAACTCTAGACTGGGGAAGTTGGTCAACGATGAGTGAGTGGAGACAGCGCTTTCCACATCCAGTCGCTTGGGAAGCTTCCCAACAATCAGACGAGGCCCTAATTTGTCCCTTTTTGGAAATTAATCTGCAATCCTCAGGTTGCTAAGATTCTAACATGATAGAAACGAGAATGAAATAAAGTGAGGGCAGAGAAAGGAAATATGTGCATTTGGACATTCCAAAGTGAAATGTTAATGAAAGGGTAACAACCAAAGGAAGCAAGTCGTGAACAATAAAAATCTGAGAAAATAAACACAAAATAGGAGTAGGAAAAAAAGCAAAGATAAGTACCAAGTGTAAACGCATCGTTTTCAATTTTAGTTTACATTTATACTTTGGATAAGTATTTGACAAAGCATGACAAAAATGTCCCTGTTCCTAAACAGTTAGATTGCAATGCCTTGTATGAATTACAAACTGTTCTCAGAGTTGTAGCCCACAAACTTTAAAACAAGCAAATATCTGATTTAATATCTTGTTACCATTTAACATAGAAGGACAATTTATCTCACAAGGAGGTAAAACCTCGCAAATGCAGTTCATACAACGAAGATTTAAACGTGGTGTCTCTGACATTAGTAACCTGGGGCCCGATTCACAGAACTAACTTAAGACAAAATCCTAAACTTACTACTTTTGGTATTCACAGAAGTTAGGATTTTGTCTTAGGTTTGTCTTAAGACAGACTTAAGTTAGGATTTTGTCTTAAGTTTGTCTTAAGTCTGTCTTAAGTTTGTCTTAAGACAAACTTAAGACAAAATCCTAACTTCTGTGAATACCAAAAGTAGTAAGTTTAGGATTTTGTCTTAAGTTAGTTCTGTGAATCGGCCCGATGTGAAGGTGTGACACTCAGAGACAAAATTACTCAAAAACAAACGAGTAAAACAAATAACATATGTTCAACACTAAAAATAAGGAATTTTACAACGAATTAAGAAAGCAATGAGGAGTAAAATAAACAGAGAACATAAACCTAACAGTAAAGTAAAATGAAATAGGGAGGATAACACTACCTCTAATATTCCCTAAGTGGGTCAAAAAGCTTCAGTTTAATTTGTCTAGCTGTATGAGTTAATCTAACCTATCCACTTCCAAGACCAGTCAGTGAAAACACTTCTAAATGGACCTAGTTTGAATTAACTTAGAATTGTTCAACACTATTAAAAAAACACACCTTCACACAAAATTACCTATATTCTAAATAGTTATTGTCTCATGAAATGCTGCAACTCTTTATTAATAATGTGCACAAAACAACTGTAAATAAAAGTAGCAACCCAATAAACCTCTCACTAGTCACTTTGCAAACTCTTCTGCACACTTCTGCAGTTCACAAGGTCTCAATATGTTATTAAATTAGAAACCGAAGACAGTACCACTTAAATTCCATCTGTATAAATCCCTTTCAAGTACAGTGTTTCAAATGCAAAACTGTTCTTCATTCAGCATTATCATAGGCAACACAATAAGATTCAGAAAGCTACATTCTCTTCATACCAGATATTGAGTTTTGATTGACCTTTAGTAGTTTCCTTTCCTGTCTCCACTCAGATGCTATAGAGAGTTACAGATGATGGAGCTAAGTTCATTGTACAATCTAGTAGTATACTAATCATACAAACCCCGCCACTGGTCATATGGTACCTTTGTTCGTGGACAAAAAGAGTAGCTTAGGAGCTAGCATTTAAATACATTTCCATAAAAAAAATAGAACCATTAGGCTCCACAGGAAACAGCAAGGACAATTTAAATAAATGTAAAAAGGATTCATTAACAAGATTTGAATAATTCAATTACATTGATTCATTAAAAATTCTAATGCAAGCAATCATCTGTTATAAATGTAAATATTCCAACAGTCCATAGTACAGGCAAACGAAAAATGGAATGTTAGTGGGAATTACATAAAGAATACAGCATATCCAGGAGGTGTTCCATAAAGGACATCTCTAATCTAAATTAAACCAGCATGGTACGAGGTGTCAGCTTCAGAAAACCAAGTACAGGTCTCTCAACAGGGGATTATGAATGCTTAGGCATAAACCCTTTGCATTCAGGCTGTGGCCGTGGAGAGCAGCAGAGCAGAGAAGACTCTCCTAACTAGTCTCGGGCAGACATTGTTATAATTTGACAAACAGATTATTTTCAATAATTCAGCTTGTTCCCACTGCAAGAACCAATCAGCTCTCTGCAGACTATGGGAACAGGTATACTCCCCACTTTCTCATGCTCGAACACTGATCCAATTCCCAACAGGTATCAATAGGAAGACAGTTCAAAGGATGTATGCAATATGCATTACAATTGAAAAGAAAAGGAGTCACTGTAAACTTGAGGACAAACGGGTATTATTCACCATTTAGAAAGCTAGGCAGGTCTTTTTGCAAAATCATACAGTTAAAACAGCACTGTATACAATAAATGGGGTGACAACCCGGTGGCACTTGGTGCAAGTGGTATATACATGAATATGTACAGTGAGTAGTGACGGTAGTGCAAGTGCAGGGGTGAAAACAGCGTGGTCGGCGCAAAGTGACAGTGAAAAATACACAGAGTAATGGCTCCAGGGATTTAAGTAGTAATCACTTAAAACAAGATTCAATTCCAGGAGTACAAAACAGGTAAAGCGCCATAAAATTAGGCTGTATTGTCGACGGCGTTTCGATCCTCTTCACTCGGGATCATCATCAGGACGGGGTTGTCGGGGGAAGACAGTGAAATCCGCTGCTGTCAAAAGTCGTGCAGTCGGAAGGGCTGGAAATTAAGGTCCGGAGCTGAAAGCAGGGGTGTCTTGAGTAGACGGTGAATATCAGCGTCTGAATCAATCAGAGGTATGCCGGGTGGGTGATTCCAGGGTGTAGCTTCAGGAATCACCCACCCGGCATACCTCTGATTGATTCAGACGCTGATATTCACCGTCTACTCAAGACACCCCTGCTTTCAGCTCCGGACCTTAATTTCCAGCCCTTCCGACTGCACGACTTTTGACAGCAGCGGATTTCACTGTCTTCCCCCGACAACCCCGTCCTGATGATGATCCCGAGTGAAGAGGATCGAAACGCCGTCGACAATACAGCCTAATTTTATGGCGCTTTACCTGTTTTGTACTCCTGGAATTGAATCTTGTTTTAAGTGATTACTACTTAAATCCCTGGAGCCATTACTCTGTGTATTTTTCACTGTCACTTTGCGCCGACCACGCTGTTTTCACCCCTGCACTTGCACTACCGTCACTACTCACTGTACATATTCATGTATATACCACTTGCACCAAGTGCCACCGGGTTGTCACCCCATTTATTGTATACAGTGCTGTTTTAACTGTATGATTTTGCAAAAAGACCTGCCTAGCTTTCTAAATGGTGAATAATACCCGTTTGTCCTCAAGTTTACAGTGACTCCTTTTCTTTTCAATTGTAATGCATATTGCATACATCCTTTGAACTGTCTTCCTATTGATACCTGTTGGGAATTGTTTACACTTACAGTCTACACCCATCCCAACTTGGTTTATGGGTTCCCTCCTGTTTATCCTATACACGAACACTGATCCATGCATGGCTGTGTTGTTGAGTTGCTACGCCAAGCAGACTGTTGACTTCAGTCAACTCATCCCACGAGTCTCTCTCCCACACTGACATCTTCTTTTATTTCATGAGAACCTCACTATAAGTTGTCTAATACATAACAAATATATTTTCACTAGCTATCTAAAAGACATCGAGAAAAACACAGCATCTGCAATGGAAAAGCACATAAGGCGCAAAACAAAAGAATATAAAAATGTGCAGGCCTTTCAGCCTTTCACGTGAAAAGTTGACACTCAAAATAGAAAAAGTGGCTAACATTAACTATTTAATCATGTTAATCCAGGTGCTGCTTGTAATAGCGAAATGCAGTCACCCACTGGAAATTCTATAGGTATATGTTATTTTGCAAAGTAAATCACATTTTGTTTACAAATGTGTTAATTATGCAAATGTAAAATCTTGTTCCTCCACAGGCTAAGGTATTCTCAAAATGTACCTCAATATAAAATACAAAAATAAGTTGAAATGCGACTTAAACAAAGAAACAAGGGGCCATATGTGTCAAGGTACCCATTTGCGAATCTGAAATTGCAATTTTTTGCGAATCGCAGATTCAGAATCGCAAATTGGTATGTATGTAACAAATCGCAATTAAATAGTGATTCTGTAAAAATCGCTATTTATTTGCGAGATTCCCAAAAGCGATTCCTTAACCGTAAGAAATCGCAATTTTGCGATTTCTTAACGGGAAAAGTCGCAAATTTGCGAATTTCTTAAATCAGCTAATCGGAAACTCAGGTGCAGCTTGAGGAGATCACAACCAGGAAGTGTGACTACCCATGCTGCACCTAAGTGGAGAGTGAACTCTGCATTTTCCTCAACATGGCTGAAACTGGAGACATGCCCAGCCAGGAAACACAGCAGCAGCAACAGGGGGAATGTTCAAGGAAGAGGAAACAGAAATTCTCTGAGGCTGAACTGGAGGCATTAATCCAGGAAATGGTGCTCAATCATGAGCTTCTGTTTGGCAAAAAATCTTTGAAGGTGCCAGAGACCCGCAAAAGGTGCATTTGGGCTGATATACAGCAGAAAGTGAATGCAGTGGGGGTGACACACAGGAGTGTGGATGAACTTTGAAAGCGTTGGTATGATCTGCGCCAGCGCTCAAAGGGGAAGTTGGCTGACAGGCTGGAGCAGTCCAGGCACACCGGTGGAGGGACCTCAACAGTGTTGGACTCAACACCTCTGGAGGAACTGGTGGAGGGGACCCTGCAACCAGAAAGTGTTATGGGTGTGGCTAATCTAGACAGCTCCGAGCAACCAGTATCTGGACCAGATAGGAAGCATGCCATCACACACCTGACACCCCCTAAACACCCCCCAGCAGCGACCTAGGGACAGGAAAAAAGATTTGTAGTCCAGAGCAGGTACATAGGCAAACACAGCAATGCATTATGGGAGATGTAGTCACATGAAATTTAAAGTTGTGCATTTTCAGCCAGCCAGTCCCCAATAGCATGTGCAGGTCAGGAAAGGAAAGTACTTAACAAATGTAATTCCAAACGGTGAAATGTATTATTTGCCAAGTGCAAGTGAGTACAGTTAATATATGTGTGCGATTATGTCCACAGCACCATCTGCAACACAGCCTACAGGCAGTGGAACTTTGGTTGATCATCCAAACTTAGGAGACGCAGGGCATGAGGGGCACACAGATGGGGAGGACAGCCCCGTCAACCCTCGAGAGCAACAAAGAAGACACATAGTCAGACCACTACCCCCATTGGAGGGCGAGGCACAGGACAGCGATGTAAATGTGCATCCCGAGCCCACACATCCACAACAAGAAGTCCGTGCACAAGCTCACCAAGTCCCACAAGGCACAGCCAGGCGCAGACCTCGCACGACCAGCAGTACTGACGATCCGGGTGAGGGAACAGTCTTTGCCGGCCTGGAAATTTATATGTTTCAGGTGCAGCGCCTGCAATCCAAAAACATAAAATCATTACAAAGAGAGGTGAGGGCAGGCTTCAGGGGCATAACAGGTGAACTGAGGGGTGCCATGCAGGTGCTTTGTGAAGAACTACGAGCAGACCGTGCTGCTAGGTGCCGAGAGCTGGGGAGTTTGTATATTGTGGATGGATTAGTGGTTAAATGCAAAAGTGTGATACTGGGTGGATCCAGTGCTTCATTTGAGCCTGTGTTGTTCGGTGCCTGGCACCGGCACTTAGTTGTTAACACTGGCGTTTGTCACAGTCTGCCACAAGGTGGTGCTTTCTCTCTAATTTACAGATAGCCATAATACAGGTCATTATTATTTCAAAATACATAAAAAAATATTATTACCTGCCGCCAAAGCCATTCTTATTGGTTTGGAGGCCAGAAATAGTATGAATTGTCATACTTGTAAGAGTGTGATGGTTAGAAGTTGTGTTGTTACTATCGTTGGCAGCGTTGCAGGGGCAATGTGTGGTGTAAACTGCAGTGGCCTCCTGACGAGAGCCCTGGCCCCTATTTTGTTTTACAAATTTAGCATGTGGATGAATGAAAGTTTGAGTGACTTAGTGCATGGGTGATGAGTCACTGTGAGAACAACAAAGAGATACTTTCAGATGTACGCTAGACCTAATGAAGATGATGTATCAGAGTGCAGTACAGATTGCATTACTGCTTGTGGTTTGCATTAGTAATGTATATAGCTTTTCACACTTTCATGTTGTTGCCTAAGGGCATTTTAAATGACATCCGTTACTATTATGCCATAAAACTCAGTTTACAGATCTCGGTTGGATGAAGAGGTAAATTAGCCTTGTCAGGATTTGAAGTCTTGACTTTGGATGGACAACCAAGGATTGCAGTACAATCATGGAAAAAAGGTATTACAAAATTAGAATTTATTGCTAAAATCTGTTTGCACACAGAAAACAGTGATAACATCAACTAGGAGCATTTATTTCATGCAAGCTTGTAATTGGAAATACGGCAAAAGTGTAAAATGCAGGAGAGAATACCACAGCATTCCCTTTATATTTTTTTCCATATAAATGTTTGCATGAACATTTCAACCCGAGAGCTCTGCTCACAAAAAACAAAATTGTAACATAAAGCATTAAAAACAAATGCACATTGCCTCTGTCTATGAATACCAGTATACATAGTGCATAGAACAGCATAAACAGAATTTGCTCCCCTGCGTGGGATTAAGTGATGATGCAATTCCGTTTATGGTTGGTATTAAAATCCAATAAACAGATTTTTGGGGAAAAAAATGCATAAAAAATGCACATCAGTGATTTGATTTCACCAGGGTATGAAGCCTCAAAATGATTCCAATAATAATTACAACAAGGGGTGGTGAGGGACAGAGTCTCTGAATTAAGCAGAAAGCTCTCACCCAGTCAAGAGATCAGGGCTAGATCCAACACCGTTTTTTAGCTCACTGCACCATCCCAGTTTCAGAACCTGGCTGTATGCAAATTAGTCTGTTCCTGTCCCAGTGCATGATGGGAACAGGGCAAACCAAACTACAAAAGCCAATTCTTACACTGGGAAGGAAACAAGCTCCCGGGGACCGGTTTCTGGCATTACAGCCGTCTTCGGCCCGGTTTGCTTGAATCCTGATGGTGCAATGAGCAAGGGTCTCACATCTGAGAATACCCTTCCACGCTTAGGGTGGACAAAAATAATTACAACAAGGGGTGGTGAGGGACAGAGTCTCTGAATTAAGCAGAAAGCTCTCACCCAGTCAAGAGATCAGAGCTAGATCCAACACCGTTTTTTAGCTCACTGCACCATCCCAGTTTCAGAACCTGGCTGTATGCAAATTAGTCTGTTCCTGTCCCAGTGCATGATGGGAACAGGGCAAACCAAACTACAAAAGCCAATTCTTACACTGGGAAGGAAACAAGCTCCCGGGGACCGGTTTCTGGCATTACAGCCGTCTTCGGCCCGGTTTGCTTGAATCCTGATGGTGCAATGAGCAAGGGTCTCACATCTGAGAATACCCTTCCACGCTTAGGGTGGACAAAAATAATTACAACAAGGGGTGGTGAGGGACAGAGTCTCTGAATTAAGCAGAAAGCTCTCACCCAGTCAAGAGATCAGGGCTAGATCCAACACCGTTTTTTAGCTCACTGCACCATCCCAGTTTCAGAACCTGGCTGTATGCAAATTAGTCTGTTCCTGTCCAGACTGATTTTCATATAGCCAGGTTCTGAGCTGGGATGGGGCAGTGAGATAAATAACGGTGATGGATCAAGCCCTGATCTTTGGACTGGGTAAGAGTGGTCTGTTTAACTCAGACACTCTGTTCATCACCACCCCCTTTTTGTAAATCGTTTTTGGCCACTATAGGTGTGGCAGGGTATACTCAGACATGAGTCCCTTTCTCACTGCTCCATCAGGATTCAAGCAAGCCGGGCCGAAGAAGGCTGAAATGCCAGAAACCGGTCCCCGGTAGCTTGTCTCCTTTCTGGTGAAGAATTGGCTTGGTAGTTTAGTCTGCCCTGTTCCCATGATGCACTGGGCCAGGGACAGACTAATTTGCATATAGCCAGGTTCTGAGCTGGGATGGGGCAGTGAGATAAATAACGGTGATGGATCAAGCCCTGATCTTTGGACTGGGTAAGAGTGGTCTGTTTAACTCAGACACTCTGTTCATCACCACCCCCTTTTTGTAAATCAAAATGATTCCAGGTATTTTATGCAGCACAGAACTTGACATTGAAGGAGATGAAGCTCTAAGAGCCCACACTCATTGCTCTTGGCCGCCACAGTACTCATCAGGGGATGGAGCTCTCTCATGCTTACAGGACACATCAGAACATAGGCCACTGCAACAATCATATGCACGTGTGATGAGGCGATGTATATGAATTAATGGAAAAATAAAACCAGAGAAACCCACTGGAGGAAACCTAATCATAGGAAATTAATTTTAGGGAAAGAAAATTTTAAAGAAATTCTAATAAATCAAAAGTTAAAGAAAACGTTTTAAAGGAAAAATCCCAAAATAAATGAAGCTTGAGTGGAGTGTACGTTTTGGTAGAGAGAGATGGAGTATTGTGCCCGCTCGATTTGTCATCGTTAGTGTAGAATAATTGTCAGTCGTTTTCTGATGTTTATTTCCATACATGAAGTGAGAACAGAAATAATGAAAAACAGCCGACACTCTTTTTGCCCTAGTGGCCCATTTGCTGTGGGCTTTTTCAAGGCAGAGCTTCATTATAAATGAAAGTAATCTTCGTGTTTCTCTAAGTGGAAGGCATTTAGGGAGCGTGTAGACATACCAATACCGAGGACTTGCCTGATCGCCGCCGTGAGGGGAACGGCTGGCCCTGACATAACTGGGAAGTCTCCATTTGCCGTGGGGGGAGCGGCTCGCCGCTCTTCGCTCCTCGCGCCCCACCAGCACCATCACCGCCGCAGGGGACTCCATCTCCCAGGTGCCCCGGCAGCTGTGGCGCGAGAGTGACGTAAGCAGAGCGCCCGGCAGGGCGTTCAAAGACAGGAGCGCCGAAGCGCTCAGTGGGAGCGTGTAGACATACCAATACCGAGGACTTGCCTGATCGCCGCCGTGAGGGGAACGGCTAACCCTGACATAACTGGGACATCTCCACTTGCCGTGAGGGGAACGGCTCGCCGCTCTTCGCTCCTCTCGCCCCACCAGCACCATCACCGCCGCAGGGGACTCCATCTCCCAGGTGCCCCGGCGGCTGTGGCGCGAGAGTGACGCAAGCAGAGCGCCCAACGGCGCGTTCAAAGACAGGAGCGCTGAAGCGCTCAGTGGGAGCGTGTAGACATACCAATACCGAGGACTTGCCTGATCGCCGCCGTGAGGGGAACGGCTAACCCTGACATAACTGGGACATCTCCACTTGCCGTGAGGGGAACGGCTCGCCGCTCTTCGCTCCTCACGCCCCACCAGCACCATCACCGCCACAGGGGACTCCATCTCCCAGGTGCCCCGGCGGCTGTGGCGCGAGAGTGACGCAAGCAGAGTGCCCGGTGGCGCGTTCAAAGACAGGAGCGCCGAAGCGCTCAGTGGGAGCGTGTGTAGACATACCAATACCGAGGACTTGCCTGATCGCCGCCGTGAGGGGAACGGCTAACCCTGACATAACTGGGACATCTCCACTTGCCGTGAGGGGAACGGCTCGTCGCTCTTCGCTCCTCGCGCCCCACCAGTACCATCACCGCCACAGGGGACTCCATCTCCCAGGTGCCCCGGCGGCTGTGGCGCGAATGTGACGCAAGCAGAGCGCCCGGCGGCGCGTTCAAAGACAGGAACCCCTCTCGCCCAGCGAGTCGCGCGCGGGAGCGCCCAGGCGAAGCCCGGGCCAAGGGCGGGCCCATTTAAGCCCGTTCAAGCCGGAGGAGGCCGGGTTGGGCCACCCCCTTTTCATCACCCACTCAACATACCCCTGTGACTACTCTGTTAATGTTCACTATATAGCTATCTGGGATTTCCATTTGGATTGCTGCTTCTTCACTCAAATAATGTCTACCCGAGAGACCAGAAGTAAAACAGCTGCAGGAGGGACTCTATCAACGGGCACCTTGGATAACTTTATCATCAGGGCTAATACCTTTATTGATCAAGGGATCACACTAACGGAGCGTAGGGTGTCCCAAGACCTGGCCTTGGCTAAGAAA
The DNA here is from genome assembly GCF_964263255.1 of Lissotriton vulgaris. Taxonomy (NCBI): domain Eukaryota; kingdom Metazoa; phylum Chordata; class Amphibia; order Caudata; family Salamandridae; genus Lissotriton; species Lissotriton vulgaris. Next base: position 1,137,150,184 of record NC_141697.1, read on the forward strand.
AGATCATCTATGGGTCAATTTGCGACGGCTAAAACCCCAGACCAATCTAACGCTGCGGGTCTCATAGATATTCAGGCAGATGTACATGCAATTAGATGTAGCCTTCCCAACACGATAGACCTCTGAGTCTCCCATCTATCATGTGCCTCTGAACTCAGTACTGATTTAGAAAACACCCCGGACCTAGATATTAATACCACCCAGGATGACATAAGTGTTACTACACTGAGAGGCAGGAAGGAGGGTGCCATCCCTAAATAACACAAACAAAATAAAGGGAAGGGAAGAGGAAGACAACAGAAAAAGTCTACTAAGGTCGTTGCCCCTAAACTAAATACAAATCACGACCCTCGAGCTAGTGAACACCAGGAATATAGAGGGCTCATCTAGCCCGGTTGGGAACAGGGGGGAAACGGCTGACACCCAAATCCTAACAAAGGTAGAGGAACTATTTAAACGCTACCTTTCGCCCATTGAGAAAAGATTAACCCAGATTGAAAAAAAACTAGCTGATTTTTGCACTAATCCTAATAATCAAAAAACACCTGGGGCCCAAAAAGCGGGGAGCAATAAACCAAACCCTAACAAGGCTATAATACAAGCCCCCAAAAACTCTGCACCAGTAGTGGTGAACACCAATACCAACCAGGCCCCTGTTGTTGAGAATAAAGCTGAAAAGGAAGGCATAACTATTATAAGTCCAGCCCCGCCCCGTGCAGTAGACACACCGCCCAGGGAAGAAACCACGCAGTTAAAGGGGAAAAAAACTGGTGAAGTAGCCAATAGAGGAAGAGTGGTGAACCTCCCCCCGGAGGCCACACCATATGTGGTGGTCATGACAGGGGTCCCAGAACAGGAGGATTCCCACAAGGAAACCAACTGGTCGCTATTTAATAAGGTGCGTCATTGGCTCAACCAAAATCGACCTTTGCCCCCACATCGTATAAGTAAGATCCTGTCAGTGCGGATGGTGGCATGGTTGGGGTATCAGAGAAAAACCATTCAGGGAGACTGTGTGTTGATCAATTTTGCAGATCCACACATTGCTGCTCAAATCTGTTCAGGAGACACACACGACAGGTTTGATGGCATAGCCACAAGGCGACTTTCCTTTTTTTACCCCCAAACGAGAGGGCCCCCTCGGGATACTAGAGGAAATAACAATTGGTATAGAGTAGGGAACCAAGACTGGGGCTGGAATCAGGAACCCTGGGGGGAGCAGCCACCCCCAGTGCCAGCTTTCAGGGATAATTGGGGCGGCTTTCCGATTATGAACAGGTTTAGCTGCCTAGATATGGTGGATTAACATACAACTCCACCAAGTCCTTTAAATAGGGAAAATATGACTCATATAGCTGGGACAAATTGCGATCCAGGGCCAGAGAACCTTATAGGTGTCAACTGTCATGACAGCAGTAGAAATGTATTTGTTACACTCCCAAAGTCTCTGGGGGATATTGGTGATATCAATCTACCCCGAGAAATAGCCAACCCCTTAGAAGAAGTAAGCGACCCAAACCCATGTGTGCAGGTTGGGGAAAAGGGAGCAAACAATGACGTATCAGTTATAGGCCATAAGGTGATTAATCTGCTATCTTGGAACGTGGCTGGGCTTCAAAAAAAGATGGCTTTTCCCGAATGGAATGCGTTCATCGAGAAGTTCGATGTATGCATGTTCCAAGAAACTTGGAGCCTACTCCCAGTGCATAAATCTGGCTATGCAGCATTCTTTGTGCCTGCATTAAGCTGCGGCAGGGGTAGACCTGCGGGTGGACTTCATATCTGGGTAAAAATCGGATTGAATTGGGTAATTTCCAGCCATGAAGTAACGACTAGAGATATCCTACATATATCATTTGCAGGGCATACTAAGGGGAGTAGGATACATCTATTCAATAGATGGTGAATGGGGGATACAAACCCATGTACCATGTCGGTTTTAGAACAGGTATTAGCCAAATGCTCCCCAAACTCTAAAATCTTAGTGGGAGGGGACTTTAATTGCACATTTGAACCCCTAGCTAGGGAGGATCCTCTGGGTATAGAGGAGGAAGACTCCAGATGGTCTATACCAGCCCTCTCATTAGCGCCAATTAGAAAATGGTCAGCAAGGGCAATACAGATCAATGCCCTGACCATGGAATTTAATCTAAGAGCACTAAATGGCAGGACAATCTCTGATCGCGCAGGAGCAATGACCTTTAATAGGCTTAGTGGTCAGTCCAGGATAGATTATATCTCACTGGACGTCACATTGTGGCGCGACTTAATAGACATGGAAGTCGTACCTTCGGAGGATAGCGACCACAACCCCCTATGTACAAAGTTAAGGTGGGGTAAATTAAATGGAAATGGGCATAATGTCCCTTTGAGGACAACCAATGACGTCATCCCTTATAATGGTAATCGTAGGTTGAAATGGGTGAAGGCTCAGCTCCATGAAGGGAACCTGGAGAAGATTAGGGACAATGTAACTAAATTGACATTAGAGTTGAAGAACCTTGAACCAGGAGGTGCTAGTGCGCCAGGGTTGGTCTTTTCCTCGGCTTATAAGAACACGATAGAGGATGTAGGACAATACTTTGTAGTTCAGGGTAAAAGGGGCAGAGCGAATAATACACCAGCTACAACCAGTAACCCGTGGTATTCAGATGAGTGCAAGGTGAAACGGAAGGAGCTAACAGCTGTCCTGCTTCAAGAAGGATCCATCACTAGTTAGAGCGGCTAGGAAGGATTATGCAAGGGTGTTAGTGTTGGCTAAACGAGAGTGGGAGGAACAACACTGGCAGGATGTTAAATCTGCTGCCAATAAGAAAAATGCCACGCTGTTCTGGGATTTGATTAATAAAGCTAGGCAGCATAGTACACCACCTATTGTTAACCATATAACGGAACACCAATGGCACTCCCACTTCTCTGCACTTTACGGTGGGAGAGAACTTTTAGGTTCATCTCCCCCCGATCCAGAAGCTAGGATTCAACCCCAACTGGAGTTTGAGGAACCATTTCTGCCCTCCGAAGTAATTCTGGCGATTAAACATCTGACACCCAGGAAGGCAACTGGCCAGGATGGCATATCAGAATGATCCTGACGCCTGGGCCAGACTTATTGCCGTAATAATGAATCTGATCGCCAGGGGATACCCGGTGCCAGACTCATGGAAGGGAGCAGAGGTGGTAACAGTCTACAAAAAGGGCCCTAGAGATGACCCTGCTAATTACAGACGGATCAGTTTGATTGACATGATCCAGAAGGTGGTTGGCAGGGTCATAATTTCAAGGGTGGGTGTTTGGATGGAAGAGGAGCACGTTCTCTCCCACTTTCAAGCAGGGTTTCGCAAGAAGGTGGGCACAATGGACCAGGTCTTTTGTTTCTTTGCGATCTATTGGAGGGCCGTGACCATCAACAACGGTAGCCTTTATTGGCATTCATAGATCTCAAAACGGCGTTCGACCTGGTTCCACGGGCAAGGTTGTGGGACATCCTGGAGAAGATGGGTTTCCTAAAGCCTCTTTTGGGTTTTATAATGAAGCTACATGAAGGGAACTATGCGAGGATCAGATGGGGCACCCAGGGGCAACTGACAGAGAGGGTGCCCGTGAGGAGTGGAGTCCGCCAGGGATGTGTTATGGCACCGACCCTTTTCTCCCTCTTTGTGAATGGTGTGGTGGATCACTTGAGGGAGGAAGCGACAGATGCACCATCCCTGGCGAGGGAAAAACACCTACTCTACTCTTCGTGGATAATACCATCTTGATCTCCAAATCCCCCATAGGTCTACAAAAACTCCTGGACCGCTTTAGTGAGTTTTGTATTGATAGATGCCTCACCATCAATACCGCTAAAACCAAGCTCATGGCTATTTCACCCTCCAAGAGATTCAGGAACAACATTTTGCTTAATGGTGTCCCTTTGGAGCTGGTTGATTCTTTTGACTATCTGGGAGTCAGGGTAAATAGCCGGATGAGATGGAAAGATCACTTGGCCAAAATGTTACTAAACTACAAAAGAGTCTCTCGGGTGGTATTAAGGGAACAGCGGGAGTCGATGAGTAAACCTGTGGCTCCGACCCTAGCAATATATGATGCCCAAGTATTACCGGCAGCTCTATACGGTTCTGAGTTAGGGGGGTTTGAGAACATAACGGAGTTAGCCACATCGGAAAATAAGTTCATGCGAGATTTGGTGGCCCTCCCAGTCTCCACCCCGCTAATTCCGCTGCGGCTAGACCTGGGTAGGCGCACCCTTAAAAATAAAGTACGGTTGCGCCCACTACTTTTTTGGGTGCGACTAAGAAGGACCCAGAAGCTACATAATTATGCTGCAGCTCTAGATGAACTTATCTTGCTCAACACAGGTAACAAAATCAAGTGGCTGTGCAACCTGAGACAGCTGGTGGTGTAACTGGGCCCAAGCGAATCATGGTTGAGCCAAACTCCGCCCCCTAAGGCAGTGATTAAGAAACTCTATTGGGACTGGGTACAGGAAACGACCATAAGTAGGAGTGAAGGGGGGCCCATCTCCCAGCGATTTCTGGAGATCAAATGGATAAGAAAATTGGAACCCTTCCTTGACTTTATAGAGAAACCCTTGGACAGAGCACTTTACCTCAAATTCAGGCACAGGACTTTGCCGGTGAATGACTTCTCTTATGGGTGGAAAAGTAAAGGTGTTCTCCCTAAATCATGCCCTGGCTGTGCAGCCCCTAATGAGTCAGTAGCGCATTTTTTGTTTGCCTGCCCGGCTTATAGGGTTGCTAGGAAAATATGGTTAAAACCGCTATGCATGGGGCTGGGCCTCAGATGTCACAAAATGGCCCTCCGGGTCCTCCGTACTGACACATCTTCTACTGCTGTGGTGTGTGGAGTAGCCAAATTTTTGGGTAGTGCAAGGCAGACCCGTACCAGGAGGGCCAAGCGTCTCGCTCATCTAACCTAACCGACGGACAGCATTATGGCACGAAGTGCTTTTTACGGTTTTTAAATAACCAGCTTTGAGCTTGATTTTGATCATTTAAACTGAGTAGTATATGAGGATGTTTGTAAATATACGAGTTTTGTGCCCCTACTCTTTTATTTTTTTAATGTACTGTATAAACTGGGAACTTTTATGATGAATTTTCCATCAAATAAAGTAAATACATTTAGTCTCTGCAGTCCCGGAACAACTGGTGGGCCACTTGGGCGAAACATGTGTTGGCTGTTTTTCACTATTTCTGTTCTCACTTGAGTGGAGTTTAGGACTAGTGTTGGGGTTTTAGGTTTAAGTATGGGTAATGGTTAGGGTTATTGAGGGTTGTTTAGGGTTCAGGGATGGGTGACATTTAGGGGTGGTGAAGGTTTTTTAGGCATCAGGAATGGGTGGTGCTTAGGCATGGTGAAGGGTTTTTAGAGACTGTCTGTGATGAACAAAGTGGCATCATATGAGCAGCTCATATATCGCCTTCAGGACCGCATGGATCTGTTCTCTGCTATATGGGCCGCCACTTCTTCCAGTTATTCACCAAGCTGCAATCCTGGTACCATTTGATTGTACAAGTGTCATACCCACCCCTACATTGACAACGCGAAGGCTGCCAAAATCAAAAATGTACTACTGCTGGACATTCATAACATGGATTATAATAGTCCACTTATTTCACAACCACTGCATTCATTAAAACAAAATGTGTTTGAATGAGAGAAATGATCATTTGTAAATTAGAATGCCTGAGCAGAAACCCAGCCCCTGTACTATGAACTGAAGTCTTGTGTTCTATCGACTTCACTATGGAGCTCCACAAACCGGCATTCATTCTAGAGATCAAATTGTAATGTGCAAACATGCATTGTACCTCAAGACTAATGAAGATTCTTAACAAGAACACAAACAAAACTTTCAAAGCCATGTACACAATCTGAAAAGCTCTACCAGCCGATCACATCAAATTAAGTGGGTTGTACAACATTGTACACTATTGTGTTGTAACCTGCATCTGAATTTTGCAAAGCTTTGACTATACCAGACACACAACAATAAAGGACCTAGTACAGTGGTTATCCTGAATCTGACTTTAGTGTTACTTGTCTTTAACGCATCATTGACTAGAGGTTGTGGAGTAAGACTACGGCTCCGGTGGTAACTGTGTAGATCCCTGCAGAATGCTTGTGCAACTACGAGAGCACAGACCACATCTTTGGGGAACTACTGTTTAAGTTAGGACTGGGTACTGCATTAAATGCTTTAGGCGAGCCTCTCCTTTTTCAGGTCTGCTTTACTGTACATATTTACATTCCTCGTGATTAGCATAAATGTTTTTTAAAGCTGCATTTTTTTACAACACCTTGCAAATCTTATGTTCACAATGTGAGCCTGGGCCAGTGCACCACCACTTTCATGAAGTCTCATCATGTCACTGCTGCACCCTCTACGCCGGCACCACCGCAAAACTCCAGAAAAAACTACAACGCATCCAGAACGCCTCAGCCAGGCTCATATTAGACATCCCGCCTAAAGAACACATCTCTGATCACCAGAAAAACCTCCACTGGCTCCCCGTCAATAAGAGGATCACTTTCCGGCTCCTAACCCACACACACAAAGCACTCTACGAAATCGGACCCGAATGCCTCAACACACGACTATCCTTCTACACCCCCTCCCGCCACCTACGATCCTCCAACCAAGCCCTTGCCACTGTACCTCGCATCAACAAAACCACCATGGGAGGTAGATCCTTCTCCTACCTAGCAGCTAAAACTTGGAACTCACTTCCCACTCACCTTCGCCTTACTCAGAACCACCTAGCATTCAGAAAGCAACTCAAAACGTGGATATTCGACAAGTAACTCCCTACCCTTCTTCAAGCGCCTTGAGACCCTCTGGGTATGTAGCGCGCTATAAAAATCTTTTGACTTGACTTGACTGCTTAGTTAAACTGGAGCTGAGAAACTAGCTTAAACCTCCAAGGGACAGCGTGTGGGGCCTGAGAAATGAGACCTGCAGTGAGCCCAAGACTGCAGACCAATTACAGGAGCGGGAGAAGGGATGCAGGGAGAATGCTCTGACCGTGGGGCTCTGCCGTGACTCATACACAAGGTCATCCCCAGACTTTTTCTCATCCTCTTGTAGCAACACCTACCTGCACCAATGAGTTTCTGGCAACTTCTCACAAATGCCAACATGTACAGCATACAACATTGTCTTAGAGTGTGTAGCAGAGCATGCAACTTTTACAGACTTATAATGGTGTTTTCATAATAGGAATCAACAGGCCTGCAAATATCAGAGTGCATACGCGAAACCTGAATTGAATGAATTACTCATGCATGGACATGGTATTCTTAAGAGATCTGTATCACTGGCCAACCTCCATGATATATGACACACCTGACAGTGTCAGCCACTCCACCCTTTTCCACCACATACCTGCCAGCTTGCACAAAAATATCACTGTTTGCCCAGGAGGGAGAGGGGCCTCATGCACTGTTGCCCCCCCACCCAGCCCCCAAGTCCCCCTTCCAAAAACAAAGGAATTTGCTGCTGAGGCTGGTGCCAATGTCCTGGGGTGTTTCTTCACACACCTTAATGGATGTCCGCAGTTCAAAGCCTCAGGAAATTAGCTAGGAATAGACTGTTTACAGTGGTTTTCAGCTCGTTTTCCCTGCCACCATGTAATGGTGGCTCCTTACCGAGTGGCTGTGTGATGGGAGCTGATGTAGGGGCCGATTCACAGAACTAACTTAAGACAAAATCCTAAACTTACTACTTTTGGTATTCACAGAAGTTATGATTTTGTCTTCAGTTTGTCTTAAGACAGACTTAAGACAAAATCCTAACTTAAATCTGTCTTAAGTCTATCTTAAGTCTGTCTTAAGTTTGTCTTAAGACAAACTTAAGACAAAATCCTAACTTCTGTGAATACCAAAAGTAGTAAGTTTAGGATTTTGTCTTAAGTTAGTTTTGTGAATCGGGCGCATAGTGTCTCACGCTGTAGGACAGTGTGAGTTGGCAGGCCACCCATGGAAAGTCCTCTTCTAACCTCTTGACTTTTGCCTTGAGGATTGGTTGTAATATCTGGATGTCATGCAGGCAAAGGTTTTCACACACTTCAAAGCGGCTGATACAGTTCTGAAGAATCCCTTCACTAAGAGAGCTTCAGATTTGAGGCACACTGAAAATGTGGTGCCAACAATGGTTTCCTCTACATGCAGAACATCAGGGTGATGGCAAATCACAGCAGGTCACCCGGGCACTGATGATGTCATTGATCAGTCCAGGTCTGTCAGCTGTATGCTTTACTGTTCACTTTGCCCCACCTGCTGCACAGTAGTTGCCCTTGTATGAATGTCAGCAATTAATGTGTGGAGGTGGGAAGGCACACTGCTACCTGGAAGAGTGGGGGTACCAGTAGGACATGAGCGTGACATGTCCGCAGCAGTTTTGTGTCCAGTAATGACTAGTTGGCTAGGCAATAACGAATGTGCAACGTTTGTGTTTTAATTTATTCTTCACATGCCCTACTTTCTGAGTTTGCATGTGCTGTCACAGCCTGCCTTTCCTGATTTAAGGGATGAGCTAGCCCCCAGAAGAAATTATCCAAGAGGAGACTGAGGCAGGCTGCATTAAGCAGGAGCTGTGATTATTTTATGAAATAGCACTGTACTACTGTTTATTCAGTGATTGACAAGGGTCATGAAAAGAGGGCCTGATGACATCACTAACATGATGAACAATACACATTCATCATTCCTGAATCAGGTAGGGGCAGGCTGTGAAGACATATCAGGCAGTCATCGGGGCAGGCAGGAATTTGGACTGCTAAGCACCGAAAGCCACCAGCACAAATTACGCACTGGGCTATTTGCACACATCCTTTGCAGTCCCTGTTGAGTTCTCTTTTTGCCAGTGCCTCTACAATTATCGTATGCCTCTCGTTTTGCTTTTTTTCTAGGGATAATGTTGCATGGCTCCAGCCCCCACATTTTCTGTTCCCTTTTTTTTTTACAGAGCTTTATATAACGTGAACTTGACTTGAAGGTATCAGAGCACTTTACACGAGAAACAGTTGTGTTACATGCGGACACATTAATTGTTTGGAGAGGTTAAGTGATTTGCCCTGAATCACAGGATGTTGGGCGTCCTTGCTGAGACTCGAACCCAGTTCCGCAGGTTTGAGGTCGACAGCCCTAGCCGTTATGCCACCGGGAGCCAAAATATCACCTGACACATTCTCCTCATGTACCAGAGTGCTGCATGTTGTCTATACTCCCTGGCTGCAATATTGTTCTGTTTACTCTGTAAAACTTTAAAAAAGAATTGAAACACAAAAATGTTCAGTGATGGGTAGCGGTTATGGGTGGTAAAAATGTTTTAGGGTTAGATGTAGACAGGGGGTTTTTATGGTAGGGTATGGGTAGTGTTTAAGGGCTGTGAGGGTTTGCAGTATTCAGGAATGGTTGGGGTTTGGGATTGTGAGGGGTTTTAAGGGGTGTTAGAAGGTGGTCCTGACACTATGGACCGCCCGGATTTTTCGCTTTTTGAGCACCTAATTGTTAGGCTTTTACTGTAGGGGAGCCTCATAAATTGGCACTCACCCACAGTGAACTCAGGATGTAAGAGACTGCAAAGGGATTTTACTGGTGTCCCCCTGGCATGACTGGGTCACTGCGCAGCAGCTGGAGTAAGGGACACCGGGCTGGTTACAAGAAGACACAGGTGTACATACGTGGGCACACGTGTAGGGGCTGTGCAGGGGAGATTCCTAGCATCCGCAGTCCAGGAGCAGCTACAGAGTGAATGGTGTGGCTGGACTTGTGCAGACTGTTATTCAGCACCAGGATACCATTGGGTAATAGTGCACTTTACAAATGCACCTGTTATGTTTCTCCACGAAGAGAAGATGGGCGGGGCTACAGGCTCATCCATCAGCAGCTATCACTGGGTTCCAGGCACCAGGCTGCAACAAGGAGGGAAGGCAGCAAGGGGTAAGGGGCTTTTGTTCAGAGACCATGCAGCAAGAGACCCTGGATGACGCCATCTTGGACCAACCCAGAGGCTGGACAAGAAGGAGGGAGTAGGGGCAGTGAAGTGATATGTCGCTGTTTGATAGGACAAACAGAGACTTCCTGCCAGCTCAACTTTTAAGTGTTTGCTCAGGAAAAGAAGCTCTCTCTGGGGTGTGGTCTGCTGAGGCAGAGGGAGCTACAAGCTGGGAATGGGCAGTTGGAAGGAGGAGCCCCCTTACATGCCCCCCAGGTCCCTGACTAGCGCCAGAGGCAGAGTCCAGAACCAGTGAGCAGCAGCCTGGGTCTCTGCTCAAGCAAAAGAGAGGCGCAGGGGGAGAGACAGGCGAAAGACTAGAGCAGGGAGCCAGTGAAGACAGCTCCTTGCTGAATACCCTCTCTCAGAGACCCAGAGAGCAAAAGAGAGTGCTCCCAGTGGCTGGGGCGTGCCACCAGCAGTAAGAGGATGCAAACATTGAGAAGATCGGACCCGTGGGAGCTGAGATATGCTCCCCAGAAGGTACGCAACCTTTGATGGGACTGACAACTAAGCATGTGGGTCTCCGCCGCCAGTCTTGAAACTGCCCTCGGGGTGGGTCAGGTCATGGGTGCTGCCCCCAAAGAAGGAAAGTCGGGGTGCGTCATTGCTCACCCTGTGAAAATGCCCTCGCGGGGTGCCAGGAGCTCGCCCTGGCCCCGCTGAAAACTAAGCCGGGGAGTGCAGTTGCACTTCCTGTGAAGAGTTTCAGGGGGAGGGGCCCGGGATCCCAACTTCGGACCCCGTGTGTGAAAGAGGAGGGGCAGGGAGCACCGTTGTGCCCGCAAAGATGACCCAGGGGGCTGGAACCCCATCTCCGGGCCCCGTCGAAGTCAGGGTGCGCCATTGCGCACCCCGTGTAAGCGTGGCAACGGGGCCAAGGACCCCATCTCTGGGCCCCGACTGGCAAGCAGATGACAGAGGAAAGAAGATGGTGGGGGGAGTGTCGTCATACTCCCCCGAGGTTCTGCATGTATGCCTGCCTAAGTGGACAGACCCGAAGAGCAGCGCTGGCTCCCACGGCCGCACACAAGGGAACGGGCCGGAACAGGAGCCAGTCAGTGCAGCCGGGGTTGGGGTCCCTGGGCTGCCCCCACCTCTCCCACACCAGTAAAAGAAGTTCGGGATCCCCGAGGGGGACCGGGGACCCCAGAAGGAAGAGTCCAGACCCGGACCCTGAAAACTGGCAGAGCAGCAGGAGGTAGGCTGCGCTGCTTCACTCACCTGGGGGTCCAAATGAGACCGCCCCCACCAATGAGGGCAGGAAGCGGCGCGAAGCGCCAGAACAGAGATCGCGGCTCTCCCCGGCACAGCGGGAGAGTGGGAGAGCCTCTGTTAGGATATTCATAGAAATCGCTGAAGTACCCCACAATGCCCTGCAAGGCATTTGGAAATCGATAGTTTTGGGTGCTTGGTGACCCCCAGAGGACTAGGTCACCCTCATGTGGGAAAAGAGGTGCAGGGGAGCTGCAGGAGCAACGCAGCCCCCCCAGCACAAAGTCTGCCCCTAATTTTCATGGGGTGCCTGAAAGAATAACCCCTCAAGGGCTCAGCACCATTTAAACACCTCCTGGGCTGGAACTTTTGTTCTACAGCTGGAGGTGCATGGAGAAGTGCACCAAGGGATGAAGGGTTGAGCTGGGGATGTCTAGAGAAGGGCATTCACTGGAGGTGAAGAGGTGCAATTGCACTCGAAGTGTATTTTTAAGGTTATTTCTCTAGAGAGCAGTGACCAAGGTTATTACTTTTTAGGAGGGCTGTAATGTGAAGTACATGTGTATTGTGAAGTACTTGATAAAGGTGGTGTCATAAGCAGAGTGGGGTTATGTTACCAGGCATTCATGCTAGGGTGTCTGGCTGTATATGCGTAATCCTGTGATTTCATCTGTGATGCCTTTAGGGGCTGGAATTGCAATGCATTCTAATGATACCCAAATGTGATGAGGACCCTCATTCTAAAGTGATGCTTAAACATGTTGGGCCCGATTCACAGAACTAACTTAAGACAAAATCATAAACTTACTACTTTTGGTATTCACAGAAGTTAGGATTTTGTCTTAAGTTTGGCTTAAAACAGACTTAAGACAGACTTAAGACAAAATCCTAACTTAAGTCTGTCTTAAGACAGACTTAAGACAAAATCCTAACTTCTGTGAATACCAAAAGTCTTAAGTTTAGGATTTTGTCTTAAGTTAGTTCTGTGAATCGGGCCCGAATTCTTTCTGCTGCTCTTAGGTGAAGAAACCAGACTGCTATCCCTTAAGATGTAGAGGTGCATACTTCATGGTCAGTAGAAAATGCGCAGTCAGGGCTGTCTATCACCAAGGCAGAGTTACCTATTTTAAATGCTTGTTGAGATATTGGGGGGGTCGCCACTGGGATGTGCCAGTGAGCAGGGCCCTCGCTCCAGGTTATGTTCCACTAACTGCATTGGGGACAAGATAATGTGCATACATGGGGAGTGGTGGTACTAGACCCCCCCACCCCCTTGCGGGAGGGGTGGAGATGTTATGCAATGTCTCAAAGTAATTCCAACAGCATTTGTAAATTGGTGCATAGTATTGAGTAATGTGTGTGCTTAATAAATGTACTCTTACTTTTATAAAGCAAAATACAGACTGGACAATCCTTTATTGAGTGTTATTTTTGCGCACCTGCAAATGGCGATTACTGACCCACACCACTTCCCTTGAGTAAGCCTCAGACTACTCTGCAACGCTACCCTCTGAGAGTCAGGCACTACAATTGAGTGTTTGGTTCCCAGTGAAGGACAAATGTAGTCATGTTATTTGTGCAGGCCTCATAGATGCTGCCTCGTTTTCCAAAAGGGGTTTTAAGGGGCATGGGATGGGTGGGTTTAGGTGTAGAAAGTGTTTTTTAGGGTTCAGGAATAGGTGGGGGTTAGAGGTAGTGAGGAGTTTTAGGGTTCAGGAATGGGTTGAGTGTAGGGGTAGAAAGGGCTTTTAGGGTTCATCAACGGGTGCAGTTTACGGATCAAAAATGTGTGTAATTTAGTTGCAGCGAGGGGTTTTTAGGTTTCAGGGACAGGTGGAGTTTAGGGGTAGAAAGGGCTTTTAGGATTCAGGGATGGATGGAGTTTAAGAGTAAGAGATAGGTGTAGTTTAGGCTTGATGATGGTTTTCTTGGAGGCAGGGATGCATGGTGTTTAGGGGATATGAGTGGTCATGGATGGATGATGTTTAGAGGTGGTGAGCATCAAAGAACTAAAAGCATTTAAAGTATTTGTTTGACAGTTTAAAATACATAAATCTAAAATATTAACCCCTAGTAAATAGAACAGAAATAAACTTTCGACAAAACTGAATCTGAAAATGAACCCTGCAAGTATTGCATTTACACCTTAAAAATAAGCATACAAGAGACAGTTTTAGACAAAAAAAATAGATGAATTGGTTTCTATCAAATGGTAAATGCCAGTCATTCTGAAAATGTCCATTAAATAATTTAGGTGAAATGGTTTCTCAGTAATAGTGTTCCATGAAAACGTTTTTCTATGAAATGACAACCATGATCCAGTGCCAAAGACCTGACTAAAAACATATTCCTAATGATTCACAGTCTTGTGACAGACACACAAAGAGAGTAGAACCCTCAACAAAGACACAGTAATGTAGCAGAATATGAGCAGCTCGCAACAAGCCCTTTTAGTTCAGTAACATTATTTTGCTTTAGACTTGCTAAAAGCTCCTCTCATGGGGTACTACATTCTATATGAATGCTTCAGTACAGTACAACTCTCATGAATCATCACCCAGCAGCAACTCAACACGAGTCTCTTCCTAGAATATCTATGAGTCATCTATCTCTGAGTCAACAGCAACTTTAACACATTTCTCCTGTCATTCTCACAGTGTTCCTACCCACAGCCAATTGATGGTTCGATGGTGGGTGGAAGACACCAACACAAACTCAAACAGGGTGGGTGTGTGCAATGAAAAGAGGGCTTCTTTTTTCCATCAAATCTTCTCCTGGTGCTGCTAACAACTGCACAAAAGGCTGCTTGCTCTGAACAACACTGGTTGGGCCTGTTGAAGCTCCCTTCTTCACCTTGTAAATAAGGAGGAATGTGCTTACAAATATTACTTTAGGCAGATCGACAGCAGTGGTACCTCGTACCCTGTGTGCATACTGTGACTATTTCAGCAACATCTAAGCACAGATGCTACTTGAAGTGCCACATACTGCTGTGGGATGGGCACTACTCAGTACTTGCATACGCGAAAGCCGAAGGAACGATCTGCAGGCTCCCGACTTCGAAACTTAGGGATTTCCCCTTACAAATTTATATTTTGAAAAACCGGATGATTGTTGGAAAACAGCACAATAATGAGGAAGAACTGCAATGAGCAGATTGATATGTAAATAGCCTTGAAAAAGCCCTGGCGCGAATCGCCAAAGGGGGCGAAACACGTGTCGGCTGTTCATGTCTTTACTAGAATCAATAAGATCTTTTTTCTACATAAAAATGGACTTTTGACTCAATCTATATGCGTAAGGATTCAGCCTGATGATACAAAGAACTGTTGTAAACACACTCACTACCCCCCTAAAAGGCACTACTCGGTACTTGCAGTGGGTCAACAGGGCTGGTGGAAGATATGGAAGATAGTGAGTAAGTTCTGAAAAAGTGTCCACATTTTAAAAATAAATTAATAACTGTGCTGTCAGTGCAGAAAATACAAAGGAAAGCGATGCTTCCAGAGACATCAGAAGTAGAACATAAAGTTTATGGACACAGTGCAACAGGACACTCCATTACTGTTTCTTGTGCTCCTGAAGTAAACAAAGGCACAACCTCCAGTTGATTTCCCATCCCCAAGCAAAGTGTTCAAAGTTCTTCTTGATATAATTCTGGCCCATTACATGTGGTACCCTATGACATTTGTTAAATGCTACATAATGTGAACACACCACTTGATTTCAATTGTTCGAATTTGTGTTTTTTTTTCTTTACACTGCCAAGTGATAGTGATTATATTAATGCTACATGATCAGACAATGTGGGCAATGTCTTCTCCTCACGGTATTACAGGATAGTTACTGTGTATAAAGTAGGCACCAAAGCAGTGCTTTAAACTCTTTCTCATAATTATGGTCACTACTTCTAACATTGTGGTTTCATGGTGCATGGAAGTGTACCAGTAGTGGAAACATCCTCCTTTGCCCCTTAAACTTGTAAATGTGTTTATGTATTAAACAGATTGCTATAATTACAGATTACAGAGATTCCACAGTAAATTATTCTACTCACAAACTACCACACATTAACAGATAGGCCTGTCTTATGTTTTTATTTACAGGGTTCTCCGCCCCGAATGCGGAATCTCCGCAGTCATAAAATTACTAGTAGTAAAATTAAACCCATAGTTAATGAATACCATAAAAACAGTCAACTCACACTCAAGTGTAGGATCACACAAGATTTTGTGTTCCTGATGCTCCTCGAAAGGATGGATGTTAAAACTGTGGACAGAGATGCTGTTTATATTCTGAATGTGGTAATGTATTCTCTATAAGGCATTATACAGCATATTTACTAGGTTTGGGGAAAAATTCTATATATTACAAAGGGATGTGTTTTCTTTTTAATTATTGGATAGTTCAATGTTACTTTCTTTGTCAGACCACACAAACTACACAGAATCACTGTCTAGAAATGCATAAAGGCTCCACATTTTGGAGACAAGCCAGGATTTCTTTCCCAGCTCTAAAACAGGAGACCCCATCTTAGTCTGTTTAACAATCTGGACAAAAATTGGTTTTCAACAACATTTCTCTCCTGCCTTGCTGAGCAGTCCCTATGACAAATGCTCTTTGATTCTCATTTACCTTGTGCTAGAAAGTATTTGGTGATGGCTACTAACTAGATTTGGGCTTAGGTCCATTGTATTTTGAGCATTGTGATATAATTTGAGTAATCATTGCCTTATCCATTCTGTATTGCTTCTTAATTTTAAATAAACCTGCATGGTCTGTACTTTAAACTTTGCCTCATCAAATGAGAAGGAGTGTAAGAGAATCTCATTTCATGGGTGCTAGAAGGTGAATTCAAACAAATGAGTGTTTCCTGCAATTGTTAAATAGACATACAAAGAGAAAAGAACAAATAATAAAGACAACATTTAAAATTACAAAGAAAGAAAGAAACACTTTCTAGTGACACTGATAAGAAGGAGGCCTGAATGATTTGCTGAATTCAAGACCACCTCCATATATTAATGATCATAGTCCACAAGTATGAGAGAGGAGCTGGAGAGCTGACAAGACTAGGCCTGTGGGGTAATGTTATTATGATCAAGTACTTTGAGTAATTCCAGTTATTATGCATTATTATTGTGAAGCAAAATTATGCAATTTCCATCAGCTTGAGTAATTTGGGCCACAAATCCTACAGCAGGAGCACCGGAACGAGAGAGAGAGAGAGAGAGAGAGAGAAAATAGATCAAAATGCTGGATTGTGCTTCTCACACAATTGTGCATCATTATGAGTAATTTTGAAGTAATTAGAAGTCATTAAGCTAGAGTGAATTGGGTAAAATTATCAAAGACACTCTACATGAAGGCAGACTACAGCCATATAATGAAGAAGATTTGCATTATTTGAGTAAAGAAGCAGCAAAGTATTTGAGTGATGCACACAATAAGCTTAAAAAGTTGGCAGATTAATTTAGCGTGAATTTATACTGGAAGAGAGTGTGCAGAAATTATAGAATGGATTTGAGTGACAGTAAAATTCAAGCAATGGAGTGTGTTAGTTTAAGAGTAAATGTGAGCAAATTTTTGGGAGAATATGAAAGGTTATAGGGAAAAATTGTTGAAGAATGGTGGAAGCCAAAACCAATATGAAGTGTAAAAAGAAAAGTGTACTAGGGTGTCTGATACTGAGTGTGAGGTGATTGCAGGATTCCCTTTGAGAGAAGTACATATGTTCATGTACCGTGGAAAATGACTCCTCTCCTGATATATATGAAGAATTTCCAAAACTTAGGGAACAACCAGATAAATTGCATACAGAAGTGGGGAGAATTATGACGATTTTAGTGGTTCTTTAGGTTAATTTGAACACAGCGTTTGATATTATCATTTCTAAAGATTTATGGTTGGAGTGCAAGGCAGTTGCAAATTGGCCAGATGAAGAACCACCAGAAGTAGAGCACCATAATGGTCCATCTCCTTCTATGATGGTTAAATAAGAATTGGTGATTAAACATTAGAAGACTAAAGTGCAGCAGAAAGAAAAAATGTGGTCAAAAAGTATGACGGCGTTCGCGAGCGGCGATGGCGGTCGCAGCTTGCTAGAGCTCCCGCCGGCCCGCGATTATTCCGGCAATTTATCCTGGCCCCCGAGCTCAAGACTCACAACCCGGGCGGGGCGGATATTGTTCAAGGTGCCAGGATTCCTCCGGTGCAGTTGGTGGAGATCCCGAGTGGCTGGGCGCGACGGGACAGCGGAGCGAGGAGAGCGGCCTAGCGCGCTGCAGAGACGCCGGGGCCTCGATTTTGGCGCTCCCCGGCCGGAGGGCCTCCGTGTGGGTCGGCTGGCCCATCGGTTACCGTTGACTTTTGCTATCCTGAGGGCCGAGGGGCAGCTGGCGATTCTCCTCCCAGGGCCCCGCTGGAAATGTGGGATTCCGTGGTGCTGTGAGCCTACCAGATCGGTCGCTGCGGCCCTGTGAACCGGGTGCAGCTGGGGCCTCGAGTTTCGTGGCCCCCGCCGCGGGAGATATCGCCCGCATCTGCCGAGGGAGCTGATTTGTTCGGAGGGGACCTCCTCTGCTGACCACACACGAGCAGAGGTCCCGAAGGTGGCTGGACGGCGGCGGGCGGACCGGAGCACTGCGGGCTTGCTGCGCAACTGGCGGCACACTGTGAGTACCCCCCCCCGGGTCCCCAGGCACTACAGGAGTGGAGGCCGGCTCTGGGGAACGGGAGACCGGCATTGTGGCGCCCATGGCATATGGCGGAGTGATATAGATTGGCCAGCAAAGTGTGGGATGCGCTGACCATCGGCGGCTGGGGAGCAGATCTCGGGGCCTGCCTTGACCTGACCCGGGTGTAGGGCTGTACCAGGGGCACGAACACCTAACCCTCACAGTGGGAAGGGAGCTGCTGTGTGGACCTCCCCTGATAGACTTGGCAGAAGTACTCGGGGACCCTACACTGCCATTCCTGCCTACATAGTCGGTGGCCCACGTCAAATTCGCGGCCATGACCAGAGGAGGTGGCGGCCTCACCAAACAGGCGACAATTGACAAATTCACAGGGCCCAGTGGGGGCCCCGGACCATCGGGAGGTGGACAGCAAGGAGGGGGGACGGACAATGCAGCACTTATGGCGGCCATCACCCAGTCAAGAGACATGCTAGACGCCAAAATAGGTGCGGTGGGCGCAGATGTAACCCTGCTACGCCAAGACTTGCGAAATGCGGTGGCACGAATCACGGAGGCCGAATCTAGGGTGTCGGTAGTGGAGGACGACGTGGGCACCCTCAAGAAGAAAATGGCGGCAATGGAAACTGCGCAACGGAGCCTGGAGCTCCGGGTGGAGGATGCTGAAGGGCGCGCACGCCGCAACAACCTCCGTTTTATTGGCTTTCCGGAACGATGTGAGAAGGGTAACATGGAACAATTTCTCACGCAGTGACTGGAGACATGGCTGCCCCCGGGGGCTTTATCCAACTGCTTCGTCATTGAAGGTGCACACCGCGCCTTGACGCAGAGGCCACCGGAGGGCGAACGGCCCAGGGCAGTGATTGCTAGGCTTTTGAACTATCATGACCAGGACGTAATTTTGAAGGAGGCTAGAACCAGGGAGGCCATTCTTTACAAAAATCGAAAGATAATGATCTTTCCTGACTACACCAAGCTAGTGCAGCAGCAGCACCAATCCTTTATGGCCGCGAAGGCGAAGTTGCGAGGTCTTAAACTCCAATACTCCCTGCTGTACCCGGCGCGTCTGAGGGTAATCTTCCAATCGCAGACGCTATTCTTCGACACTCCAGAGGACCTCTTTAAATGGACCGACGAAACAGTGAGAATCAGGCCGAACTCCCAGCCGGGACTGAATCCAGGCTCTTCGAGGGGGTCGTCGCAGGAACGGAGGGACCGGACGACCAAGAACAGGAGGAACCGGCGTTCCAAATCACGAAAGCGGTCAGCCTCAGTCAATGGCACGCAGGACAGTGGTAGAACCGAGGACTCGGATCATTCTGGAACAGATCACTGAAGACTGTGAGGACTCGGCGCCCTTTTACATTTGGTGTTGCAGGTCCTGGCTAACTGCGACAAGGCTCTTGAGGTTCAGTAGACTGGAAGCATTATCGCTGCCTCAAGATTGACTCGCAACTGATTACTGATCATGAGTGGGGTTGTGGGGTGGGGTTCGGGGACTGCATATTAGGGGCTACCACTCTCCTACTAATGTGGGAGGCACTAGAGGAGGGGGGATGAGTTCACTGTTTTCTGGGGAGTTGGGATCCATTGGCATGGCTGGTCCTGGGCCCTCTGTTTTGGACTCGGGGTTACCCATGCCGGGACAGTTACTTCATAGTTCATTGAGGTATAGGGGGGGGGCAGTGGGGTGCGGGTGGCCAGAGACGAGGCTGCTGAGTTGGAGACGGGAAATGTTCAGGAATGTGGGGTCAAAGAGTTGTTGGTTGTTTTGGGGGTAGGGAGTAGGGGGGAGAGGGTGGGAGCTGCTCACCATGTTGTTTTGGGGTACCGGGGCAGGTGGGAGAGACTGCACGTGTTTTTCGCAATGGTGTTCCTAACAGTGCACGATGGGTGGCATTGGCGCAGAGGGCCCGCTTGGTGGGTCCCGCTTGACTATGGCTGAAATGACCCATAGACTCCCCGAGGAGTCTCTACGAGTGATCACGTGGAATGTCAGGGGGATGCTGGACAAGATTAAAAGTGGGGCAGTATTGCGTTGGGGGCAAAGGGAGGTCGCAGATGTGCTTTTGCTCCAAGAAACTCACATGATGGGCTTGAAGGTACTAGGTCTACAGAGGTTTGGCTATCACCAGGTTTTTCATGCCGGTTTTTCCAGGGTGTCCAGAGGGGTGGCCATCTTGTTACACCGCAGGGTGGTCTATGTCCACGAGAAGCAGTGGGTGGACCCACAGGGTCGCTATATCTTTATTAAGGGCATGGTGGGCACTGAGTCTGTGGTGTTTGGGAGTGTCTACGCCCCCCCCCCTGCAGTGGGCCCTGGCTGAGAAGCTGTTCACGGTGTGGGAGGACATCCCAGAATCATTAGCGGTGGTTGGGGGAGATTGGAACGACGTGTGGACGTGTGTATGAATCGCCAGAGGCGCCAGGAAGTAGCTGGGACCCACCCACCAGACTGCATGCTATGATTGAGGGACTGGGCTGGATGGATACATGGCGACATATGCACCCTACAGTACGCGAGTATACATATGTGTCAGCAGTGCATGGCTCCTTCTCAAGATTGGACTATGTGTTTGTGCCCAGGGAGTGCTTGTGCAGGGTGAAGAGCGCCGAAATCTTGCCGAGGGGCCTGTCCGATCACTCCCCAGTGTCGGTTAGGGTAGAACTCCTTCGAAAACGTCAGCCGTTCAGATGGAGGATGTCCTCGTGGCATCTCCAGCAGCCTGCCTATGTTAAACACTTGCGAGAAGCGATAGACCTCTATTGGCGAGAAAACCTGGTGGGTGATATTGACGCAGGAGTGGTGTGGGAGGCTATGAAGCCCACTATACGGGGGGTGGACATCGCGTGGTGTACTGCGGCCCGTCGGAGGCGTCGGGAAATGATCACAGAGGCGGCCGCGCAGGTAGAAACCCTGGAACAGTAGAACCGTGAAGGGGGCGATGACGTTGGGATATGGTTGCTTCTCCAGGCACAGCAATCCTATGCGTCTATCTTAATGGATGAGGCCAAACAGGCGTGGCTGGCCACACGGAGTAGAATATACCAATGGGGGGATAAGTCATGTACGATGCTCCATAGACTCTGCCAACACAACCTCCAACCTATCACGCTGCCGGGTCTTACGACCGACAACGGAGTGGTCGTTACTGACCCAAACGAGCTGGCGGCGAGTTTTGCCAACTACTTCACAGCCCAATACACCCCGTGCGACCGTCTGTCGGTTGACGAGGTGGCTAAATTTATCGATGACTTGCCACCCAAAATGGTGTCGGATGAGACCAGGAGGGCACTTGATGCACCCCTTACAGCAGAGGAGCTGGGCGACGCCCTGGGACAACTCAATGCCGGGAAGGCCCCTGGCCCGAGCGGCTACCCGTGTGAGTTCTATAAAAAATTTCATGTACAACTGGGGTCCCATTATCGCCGTGCACTCGAGACGGCACGTACGCGGGGCACGTTGCCCCCGGACTGGCGCCATGCTGAAATAGTAGTGTTTCAGAAACCAGGTAGACCCCCCGATAGGCATGACTCGTATCGTCCCATCTCTTTACTCAATATAGAGGCTAAGATTCTGGCTAAGGCCCTAGCGAATCGGTTATTCTTGCATATCACGGGCCCGGTCCACCCGGACCAGGCCGGATTCATGCCTCACAGGGCAACGCGGCATAACATCCGACGCGCACAGGCAGCGATTGATGCCATGGGGGCCTCAAGAGAACAGGCGGCTCTGTTACTAGCTGATATTAACAAAGCCTTTGATTCAGTCAGCTGGACATACCTCTTTGCACTCCTGCCCCGTCTCAATCTGGGCCCGGTCTTCTTGTCATATGTCAAGCTACTGTATACGGACATAACGGCCTCGGTGCGTGTCGCAGGGGCGGTGTCGGAGAAGTTTCACATTGGCCGAGGGACCAGACAGGGGTGTCCGCTTTCCCCCTACTTGTTCGCTCTGGCCATGGAGCCCCTGGCCGCCTGGGTGCGTATAGATGTGCAGATGCGGGGCTTTGTGTGGAACGGCAACCTGTCGGATAGAATTGCGCTCTACGTGGATGATGTCCTTTTCTTTCTTACCGATTTGCAGCGCTCGGGGCCGCGTGTCCTGGAAGTTATGCGAATCTTTGGGGAGGTCTCGGGCCTATACCTGAACCTGCATAAATCCACTCTATGGGTACTGGGAGATGGCACAGTAACGGATCCCTGGACATCGGGACTGCGGGTCTGAAATATCTGGGGGTGTTCTTATCAGAATCGGCAAACACTGCCTGGGAACGCAACGTGGTGCCCGTTTGGGAGCGAGTTCAGACTGATGTGAAAACTTGGTCTCGGATGCCCCTCTCTATATTTGGCAGATCTGCGATTTTCAAAATGGTTGCGCTCCCGCGCCTCCTATACCAATTGCAGAATCATCCCTATCCAATCGCACCCCAGTGGTTTCGACAGGTCAACTCGGTCTTGGGCCGCTTTCTATGGGCTGGGGGGGCAGCCAGAGTAGCGATGCGTACGTGCTTCTTGTCCACCTACTGTGGAGGTCTGGCCACCTCGGATCTGCTGTCCTATTACCAAGCCGCTCATCTACTAATCCTGAACGAATGGTGGTATGGAGACAGTGGGGATCCGGCTTATGCCCTAGAACGCACATTGATGGGCGACAATACGCTCCACACAATCCTCTACTCAGCCCGGCTGCGCTGGACGTTGCCGAGGGTCACAAGACTCGTCTTTGCTGTGTGGCGGCAGGCCTTACGCTGCATGGGCTGGTGGGCAGGCTGACCGCCGAGACGCCGCTGTGGCATAACGGCCTACTACCCGAACTGTCTACATTATGAGGATTCGATGGCTGGGACGCGATCGGAATCTCGCAGCTGGGATATGTGATGTCCGGGACGACGCTCAAGTCTTTTCAAGCGCTTAGCACGGAATTCAATATGCCCCAGTCCCAATTTTTTCGGTACCTGCAATTCAGACACGCACTAACGTCCAGTATTGCCAACCTAGACTCGCTTCCTGAATTTAGTCCGATTGAGGCAAAGGTCTTTATTGGTGACCTTGGGGATAAGAAAGTCTCTCGTATCTACCAGACGATTGTCACTCACTGCTCCTCCACTCTTCTTCCTTTGAGGACAGCTTGGGAAGCAGATATTGGTCCCCTAGATGAGGATGATTGGAGGGAGGCCCTAGAATCCCCTAGGGGGGCAGCCATTGCAATACGGTTTAGACTAATCCAATTCAAAATTCTCCATAGGGCCTACTACACCCGTGAGCGTCTGTGGAAAGCAGGCTTGATTGGGTCCCCGGAATGTTTGCGCTGTGGGGTTGCGGTGGGCACATTGCTCCATACGGTATGGTCGTGCCCTAGGCTGGTTGGTTTCTGGAGGGGTGTGTGGGGCTGCCTGTCTGAGGTGCTGGGTTAGACCCTTTCTCGTACTCATCGCCTAGGCCTACTCCACATCCTGGAGGGGGTTGGTGGAAACATATACAAACGTCATTTGTTGCTCCTGGGGCTGGTGGTTGCCAAAAGGGACTTGGCCCGAGCTTGGAAGGATGTGAGGCCCCCCCCTGAGTGCATGGAGAGCTGGACTGGACTTTTGTATGGGTCTAGAGCGACCGATATTTGAAGCACGAGGGTGCCCCCGCAAGCACTTTAAGGTGTGGAAGAGATGGGCAGATTATAGGGGTTTGACACTAGACCCTCCGGCGGAACCTGAGGAAGATCTTTAGCCTCCTGATGTCCGGCGAGCCTGTAAATTACGCCTTGATTGCCATGTCACGACCAAGCACTAACGCTATTCGTACACACGTGCGCGGGGTTAGGGTGGGCCACAGGGAGGGGTATGGGGGGGTTGGGTAGTTGGGGTTAGAAGGGATAGGGGCGGGTGTAGCTGTTTCCTCTTATTACTGCTTTCTCTCGCTTCCTTGATTGGACGTTGGTCCTGTGCTGTAACTGTACCAAGATGCTTGGTGGTGTTCTCCTGACTGTGGGGAGCCACACTTATTACTTTGCCCGATCCTATCAATAAAACTTGTTGTGAAAAAAAAGTATGACGGCAACACAACAGCCTAAAATGATTAGTGCATGCATATTATGAGAGAAACATGCAGATCTACAAGCAATTTAGCAGAGTTTAAGACTTTACAGAAGAAGGCGGTAGTGGACTCCTTTACCCCTGTAAATTTGAAAAAACGCAATAAAGATATTTAAAAAAAAGAAAAAAGAATCGAAAGGCACAGAGGGCCAGATGTTGACGTTTGTTTGAATGCGCAAACTGGTTTGCGACCCGTTTGCGCATGCAAAAACCTAGAGGGCCATGTAAAAACACTATTTAGCGAGTCACAATTTATTTGTAACTCGCTAAATAGGATTTGCAACTCGCTATCAGGAAGGGGCGTTCCCTTTCTAATAGCGACCCCAAATGCCATGTATGACTGTTTTGCAGCCTCAATTGCGGTCGCTAAACAGTCACAGTTTACCACCCCTCACAGAAGGGTGATAAACCACTTGCGAACAGGAAGGGGTCCCCAGGAGACCCCTTCCCTTTTGTGACTGGTTCTAAAAATATTTTTTAGGTAGAGGCAGTGGTCCTAGTATTGAAATGGCCGATTTTGGCATTATTTTATAAGAATTCTAGGACAAGCTGCGTCCCTGGCTTGGCTGGATGCTCTCCCAGTGGGCTGCGGATACTCACTCCCCATGGAGTCTGCCTGGCTCCCTGCTCCTCCATTGCCGGTTCAGCCGCTGTCATACGCGGCTCCCTTGCTTTTAAAATGAAAGCACGCATCGCACGCTTAATGTTGCAGGAAAGCCTGTTGTGCCTGCAGTAGTAAACACTCATGAAAGAAGGAAGTGCTTAGAGAGTTAAAATGATGTACCATGTAACTACCGAAGTAAATCTGCCAGTAACCATGGGAGGTTACAAATTAAGACATGGTCATACTAAGGAGGGACTAACAAGCTAATTACAAAATCAGAAGCCAGCATTTACGAAGGACAAAGACACAAACCAATAAAAAATATGAGTGGGGAGTGGGCGGTACTTCTCTTCCACACTCTACTACAGCAGATAGCGAGAGCAGGGCACGCACACTGGCTCAGTCTCGACCCAAAGAAGGCGCATACACTGATCTATCAGACCAGCCCATCAGCCACTACCAGATTGCCCTTTAGACCAATCTGACCCTGTCTCTAGCCCAGACCTAAAAGGAATCCCCTCTAGTCAGCAAGTGAGTATTACAAGTCATCCAATAAGAGCATTGTAAGACTGAAATGCTCCTGGGTGGAACAGTAAGTGAAAAAAAGGAAGTGGGTGAACCAATATACCCTCGCGGGCTTGGGCAAACAATATGTGGACTAAAAATTTCCAGAAAGGGATTTATTTTGTGATATAATGTACAGCACGTGGAATCTATGCTTAAAGTTTGAGATTCAGACTGTAAATATCAGTCGCTGTGTTTGATTCAAATATTCAATTATTTAGGAAACATATAAATAGCTACCACACTAGCTAGGAGAATGAGGATAAAAACATGCAACACAGGGAGATTTTTTATCAAAAATGTTATTATTTGTTGTAAAATCATACGGGTTCTTTATCAGTCATGAGAGTTAAACAGACAAAACTAATCTAATGTACAAGGAATACAACAGTCTTTCCTATAATACAGAAGACAAAGTCTAAACTGTTACATAAAGAAACAATGACTACTGCTGCAATAGAGGTAAGTCACTGATAGCAAGATGTCAATAGCACAGAAATGGACGTATAGGTCAACGTTTCGGTCTTATTGAATCAATTCACAAACCATCATCAGGACGAATAATTAAACATGTAGCGATGACCCTTGGGACGACTGCTTTATGTGACCAATTCGAAGGTGAAGTGATTTCCTTGAAATCTAGTTGTCACTGGAGCAGTGCACTAGGCACTCAGATATGAGTCGACATGTCTTTTGATCACAAATCTTCTCTTGAGTAATCTCAGCTAAATTTATTAGTCAGTTGTTGAAGTCGCATTTGGGGGAAGCTTCCATCGGCAGAGTCACTGCAAGGTACTCCTGGGTGGAACAAACATAAGAATGGGTAGGAAAACCATTGAATCAAGAGACAATAACTTAGAGAAAAAAACAAAGTATTTCAGTCATGAGGAAGGGACTTACTCAAAGCCCCCTCTAAGTATATTTTATGTATTGGACCAATAATTCTGCCAACAAACAGCTAAAGCTATCCATAGCCATGAATGAACAAGGCAGTAAACGGTGTTAAGGTCGAAAAAAAATGTTGCCCACGACAGTGTGAGGACTCTGAGCAGAGAGAACTCCTTTTCCTGCTGCAGCAAACGCGAGCGGGCTGAGAAGCTAGTTTATGCAACGCTTCTCATGCAGAGATATAAGTGTTTCTGCTGACTTTGTATTTGAGAAGTGAACTGCAGATAATGACTCCCCTTGATATTCACTCTGGTGTAAACAGTTGTCACTGCCAAAGCTAGAAAATCACTTGCAGCGAATTGTGACACTGCAGCTTCTTTATCAGTATTCTGCCTCTGTGCTTGCTTCACCATGCTTGGATTGTATCAGTACTGGCAATGAAAATAAAAATGTACTTAGGGATAGCACATATGGATTTATCATAATAATAATGACAAAAAATGTTAATTCTGCCCCACAAGCCCTGACACTGAACAGTTATATTTTTTGTGTGGATAACCACATTCTCCACAAAAAATGCAAGGAAATAATTAGCCCAGAGAGAGCCAGTGGGGAAGTGGGCTGACCCATTTCATCATGCTATATACTGTGATGGGCGGAAGAAAGGTGTTTTGGGCAATTTAAAAGACCAATGGATTAACACCGATGACCAAAAGGCCCTTCCTATAACTATGTATGTTATATATGATTTTTGAAGGTTTCTGCCTTCTGGCCTTCTTTTTTAGCAGAACGTAAAGTGAGCTTCATGAAGTATTAAATGTATCTTAGTCTTCATCTGTATAGCTTATTTTGGTCATTTTTTATTATAGTTACATTGTTTAAATATTGTCGGCATGCTTTCCCTGCCTTTAGAAAGCAATATGAACAATCAATTCATTTACTGTATATGTTCTTTGCAAACACACGTTACATTTTTCCTTTCATTCAACCTCATTGTATTGGCAATTTTATAATAGTACTCCCACCCCACAAAAAGTTATTGTCTGTGTCAGGTTAGTACACCTCCCCCGGTCCTCCCTAAATACCCCCCACCGCTACAACTCCTCAATTATAAAGAACGGCTTCATTACGATTCAACTGACTGCTGCAAACGGAGCCTGCGGGAGCCCTCGGCCAGAGATGTATGGTGACGGTTAATTTCATGACATTAAAGTCATAAACCTTTACTCATCCGACAAGAGAAACACATTGGGCCCGATTCACAGAACTAACTTAAGACAAAATCCTAAACTTACTACTTTTGGTATTCACAGAAGTTAGGATTTTGTCTTAAGTTTGTCTTAAGACAGATTTAAGACAGACTTAAGACAAAATCCTAACTTAAGTCTGTCTTAAATCTGTCTTAAGTTTGTCTTAAGACAAACTTAAGACAAAATCCTAACTTCTGTGAATACCAAAAGTATTCCCATAGGGGATCCATGAAATGATACTATGCAACACATCCTGCTCCAAGACACCTCCCTCCATCTTCATGTTGGCTTTCAGATGATGCTGAACTTGGATGGTACAAGCTATTGTCCTTATAATTTCTGATAATAAAAGTACAACAGGAAGCACTAATCTTGGCACATACCCCACCTTCCATCATATTCCTCAAGTCCAACTCGTACCAATGCTGCATCACCATAAGACGGATGAGTCCCAGTTCTAACTTGATAGTTTTTAGTCCGAACCCAATATTATTGATAATCTTCATCAATTCCCACCAGGTTATTTGTAACCAGAAGGCATGTGCCTTTGTTTGCATGGTGAAGAAGGGAGTTGACCCTATGGCATTTACTTGAGTCTCTGTGAACAGTCTAAATTAATCTGGAATATCCTTGTACTGAGGACAGACAAATAATCAGCAGTTCTTCACTTCCAGCATAATGCAGCAGAATTTTTCTGTAATGAATGTTGAGGCAACACAGACAGATCTTCTCCAGGGATGACCAGTGTTGGGGATTGTGTATGACCAAGAGAGGGCAGAGACCCGCCATCCGAAGTAGGTCAGGTCACTGCATTGCCAGTATATATCCATCTATGTTGAGGTGCCCCATTGTAGCCACAGTTTTCATTATTGCCCAACAGTATGGTTCCTTTGCCACTGAAACATAAAGAATACAGTGTAAGCTTCCATACAATTTAGGCTTGCCCCTTCCCCTTCAACCATGTGTACCTATTAATCTCGGTATCCCAGATTTCGTGTCATGGGGTGTCTATGCTAGCATTGGACCGCCCTCCCAAGAGACTAATTTACCCCAATGTAATTGAGGTGAGCGGAAATGCACTGGAATTCCATGTCTGGGGCCCACTTATCATTAAAGAAGGTAGCCATGAAGACGTTAAGGACCATCCTGGGAGCACAGATTGAGGCAGGAGCAGACATATTTCTGCACAGGTGTAATGGTCTTGCTACATCCAGGAACATCTTTTCCACAAAGTCCTGGGGACAAACATAGTTGTGCACTATGGTGCCCCTTCTTTGTATTATCAAAACAAAGAGGAGCCCCTTAAGACCAAAGGAATAGGGCACTATACAGTGATAAAGGAAAAGTATCCTTTGGACTGAGGTACTGGGTTTTCTCGGAACCAATACTAATACAAAAACCCAGCGGTGTCAGGGCAACACCCAAAGACCCCGGATTCCCCTGTCTTGGCAAACAGAGACACGGGATACTTCTCGATGACGTCAAAGACCAAAGTTTAATGGTTGCAACCAGGGACAGAGGTCTACGAAGTACACACGGGTAGTTCAAAAGAGACTGCACCATCTCAATAAACAAAACTCGGTCTTTTATGCCGAAAATTACGCTTCTGGCAACATCACAATTTACATTCGGTGCATACAAAACTAACCAATGAGCAAGTAGCATTTCAAAAAAAGTAGCGAATCACGACAATCAAAGTTAATCCCACTTTCCGTTGTCTAGCCCACCACAAACGATCGCACATATACTAGTTTCCTGTTCAATAGGACCGGACAAACCCATCATAAATCCTTCAACCCAGATCGATGAACATGTTGTAAAGGAAAGGCAGAAGCAGATGGAAAGGAGATAGAGGAGTGGGAACGGTGGGCCATAAAATCGGACCATGTCCTGCTCTTTGATCTTTATCAGTGCAGCTGCTAACCAAGGAACTGGCTCAGCAGGATTCGCCCCAGGCGAGGAGTCAGTTTGGCCAGGTCAACCAGAAGTCAGCTAAGGCGTACGTGTCAAGGACTCATTCGGCCACAATCATAGGGCCTATGTTAGGGCAACCATACAAGATGGCTGCCGTTTTACAAAATGAAACCCGAGGGTTCAAACTAAATCCTCAAATGCTGAGTGTTCTCCTATATCGATTCATACGAAAACACTCAGACACGTTAGACTCGTCATTTGCGGTCTGCCGACATCAAGATCGTCCATTTCCGATAATCTTTATAAATCGGGTTTCCAAACTATCGAACCCAATTCGGGACCACGGAACCACAGGACCAGATGGTATTATCTAATCATCAACCATTCTACACATTTCATTCAACCTGATTTTTACCTTCAATTCAATCCCGATCACACTTAGGAAGATTGAGCCACATATTACCCAAAGTTAATCGGAACACATAGGATTATACAAAAGTATAAATCGAATTATTATTTAAAAATTCATAAAAACACAATATATAATCAAAAAAATAAAAAAATTGGCACAATTTATAGCATAACTAGTCAGCAGTGTTCACATTAGCCTAATATGTTATCACAAGATACTAATTAAATAACTGTAAACAGTTTAAAAAAAGAGAGTACATTACACAGACAAACTCAATATGTCATTTACGTGGTACACATCCATGGTACAACAATGGCAAAGGCGTCGAACCTGGTATTTTTTGATTTATCAAATACTCACTAGCCACAGCCCCTTTCACAGATTGTGTGCTTTCTTAGGCATTGACGCATTTTGATGAATGTATTATACCACCATCTTTCCCAAGACAAAGGTTCTGACTCTCTTTGACAAAAAACTTGAATATTTATGGGTTAAAAAACACCTGTGTGATAAAACACAAATATCAGTCAGTCGGTCCTAAGACACAACAGACTCTAAACTAACATGTTGGTAGATTTTTATGCATTCTAAGAAATATACCTAATCAATGTATAGTCCTTCCCATGGTTATATCTGGGGCTTTCGAGTGTTACGATCGACCCTTATTCTAAGACATGATATACAAAAGCCAAAATAATAACACAGTATCAAAGTGAGATTCAGATAATATAAGTCAGCTTTAGGCCTATCAGTCGATACATGAAGGTCACCAGAAATTTTCTCAAGATCTATATGGCAATCTTCTCTCCATCCATACACTGGCAAACTATTTATTCATTATACTTTCTATAAAATATTTATGCACTCATATACACGAAACTTGCGACCTTGTACTCCCACACACTCTCCTAATGTTGGTGAGGATAGTTCCAGAAATACTGAGCAAACGATTTCCAAGACACTGTTGGAACTTTGTATTCTCTGTTGTATCCAGGAAGCACTGGGATATATCTATAGATACATAATGGTATAATGCCTATAGTCTGCACATGTAATGTACTGAAATTATACTCTAGGTAGGAAAAAATAATTAAACCTCACCTTAATATTAGTATTAGTATTATGAATAAATAGGAAACTGTTGATGCAGGTACAGCTCAAACTGCTGAACAGAATTACTCCAAATTTGGCAGAAGGGTAGCTCTTGGCCCAGAGTGCACTCTTTTTGTTAAATGGTATGTATTTGTTTATTAGTTATTTAGAAATTTGAACATTTCTCAGCCATGCAAATATGGCCGTGGAGGATCAGCAAACCCTCCCGATCTCGAACCAGTGATCTGATTGGCTGCAAACAGTTCCAACCAGGAAGTGTTGGCAGCCATCTTGTGACTCTTTTGAACTGAGTCACAAGGAAAAAGGTTCAAAAACATAAACAAAAGGGGGTCAGGGTATAAACACCCTGACCACCTAGGCCTGCATTGGAGGTCCCACGGGGTCTCCCAGGGATTAAAAGATCTTTTTTTTTAGGAAAATTCAGCAGGAGTCGTGTTGGGTCTGCAAATCCCTTCAAATGTTTTTTATAAAAGCAAAGAGTGGCCTCCTGAGCTTCTTTTAATTAGACCCCTGGGTGGGCCAGGTCCCGGGGACAATGATCTAAAAAGCCCCGCAGACCCAGGGACCGCCACATCCCTAGGGCTATGTTCATTAAATGTTGGGGCCACGTGGCCCTCAGCAGCCCTTGGGGACCTCAACCTCTTCAGGGCTTCTGCCCCCCACATGGCCCGGGGACTGCCACCTCCCTAGGGCTACATTTATAAATGTGCGGGTCACGCGGACCCCCCGCAGCCCCGGCCACCGCCACCCACCTCCCCAGGTTTACATTGAATAGATGGGTGCGGAGCTCCAGCCACCCCACGGAGCCCCTAGGACTGCCACCTCCCGGGCCCATATTACAAAATAAAGTGTGAGGGGGCTCAACATTTTTTTACGCTGCCCCAGATTTACAAGGATTTATAAATAAGAGGCAGCGCCAAAAACTGACACCATGCATTAGCAGGCTTTAGAATGGCGCACCAAGGAGAAATACTTTTATTTCTCTTCGTTTTTACTTTTTAAATGTGTGCTGTGTTGTGTTGCGCACATAGAAAAAGCAAAATGTCTCTTCCTGCACATAAACAATCGATAAATAATGACGATTTGCTACTCCTAGCCCCACACATAGAAGGAACAAATCATCATTTTGTATTGGATATGTGCAGGTAGAGACATCTTCCTGTACATAAACAATAATTCCCTGCAAAGCACAGTGCAAGGGTGTCTGTGTTGGCGCTAGGCTGTTATTTTTAGCACTAGCGCTAGGGAAAATACAGGGGAGTTCCGAATTGTAAATACCCTACGTTTTACAAATGGCAGAGCACGACACTAAAACTTTTGCAACAACTCCAACATTTCCTTGTAATTATGCGCCATTGGTCTTTCTTAATGTAGTTACTTCAGTATACTACTTAAGCTGCTGAATTCGTAAGTTTGTGTTAGCTGTGGATATGTGGTGAGCAATGAACCAAAATTAAGACTTGGGGGTAGATTTTCAAACATTTTGTGCTGTATTAGTGTCACAAAAGTGACGCTAATCAGCACAAAATGCTTTAAACCAATTTGTTTTCCAGCGCAAAACTTTTTTTGCATCGGAAAGTACCCTACAGGGAACGCAAAGCAGCGTGAAGCTTTGTCTTTCGCTACTTTGCCCCAAGTAGGCGTTACATGGGTGGTACATGGGTATTCCCATGCAACCACCCATGTCTTTTGATGGAAAACCCTATCCACAAACAAACGTAGACAGGGTTTAGTGCCAAAAGTTAACGCCATCTAAAAGGAGACACTAAGAGGATACATTTTTGTATTTCTCCTTTCTTTTCCTACTTTGCATGCGTGCTGCACTGCGCAGCGCACATACAAAGGCAGACAACGTTTAAAATGTGTCTTTATATAGGAAAGATGCCCTTCCTGTACAAAACCGATTCTAAACTCAGGCACTAACTATAACGCAATGGGCTAAGGTGTGCGCCTCGTGCACGGCAGTTGAAATCGGCGCTGGCACTAGGAAGAGGAAAGGAGAGAACTATGGGGCATATTACCAAGCAATAGCGATAATTATCGCTATTGCTTAGTTAGAGACAAAACTTTACCGCTGAGCTGCGGCGATTTTTACCGCAAATAAACCTTGCTATTACCAAGGTTTACCGCAAATGCGATAAAAATCGCCGCAATGCATGAATATCGCTGAAAAGTCAGCGATATTCATGCATTACTGAACTAATGCTCTTAGCCATGTTATCCACCTCCCATTGGATAACATGGCTAAGAACTGCTCAGGGCAGGTGTTAGCTTTTGGAGAAATTCGCGCTTAGCGCGAATATCTCCAAAAGTTGGTAATAGGAGATAGCGATGTTAGCGACTGTTTTCAGTCGCTAACATCTTGGCACGCCCACTTTGCATCTCATTAGTGATAAATATCACTGACATGCAAAGTGGGGCCCAAGATGGTCGCTATCTCCTACTAGCTAGCGACAGCTAGGTAATAGGGAGATAATTTTATCTCCGCTTTCTTGGCTTTTAAAACCAAAAAAGCGGAGATAAACCCCCTTGATAATATGCCCCTATATCTCTGCAGATACGGTTCCCTCCTGCGCCCTCCCATTCATAAAACGCAGCACAGATTTTTTGGCTGCTGCACTGCGTTGCGTAACTTCTTTGATAATCTGCCCCTTATTGTATTAAGTTTATGTGTAAGTAGGGTAGAAAAAAAAAAAATCTTACATATTCCTACGTGTTCACGCTAACATGAGAACGTATACCTTAGTGTAATATAAACCAAATTGAATTCACATTTAAATAAATGTGATCTTCTCTAGCTTTGGGAAGTATTACAAAACTCTGTGTATTTCTATAGTTCTTATGTGACTGGCTCTACTGGTGAACTATTTTGGCTGTTTTCTTTCTTTCTCAGAATAAGGATTCCTTTATTCAGTGTAGAAGATGTGAAAGCAAATGTGAGCAGTGCAACACTTTTCATGACTGCCTTAGTAATTCTAGTGCTTGTCCAGCTCGGTCAAGATTTTAGGCGCCCTTTGAGAACACAGATTTCGGGAAAAATATTTACCCCAGCGACTCAGGGTTTCAAGGTGCAGACACACTTCTCTCTTTATTTTGGAGTTTGAGCAGCTAATACAGATATTACAATCCAGTAATGGAACAATGCAAACAGAAAAGAGATTTTTAGAGATATAAGTAACCACAGGCTCGTTACAGAATCAACCGTTCAGGCAAGAAACACAAAAATAAAATACATGAAAAAGAACAGACAGAAAGAGTGCAAAGTATAAAGACAACCCCAGAAAACAGATTCCAACCAAAAGGCCAACTCATTCTCTCACGCCAAAGTTAATGCAGGATAAAGTTGGCTCCGCTCCCTCAGGGGTGTGTCATCTAAATCACGGTTGCCAAGTCCTCTGGCACGTGTACAATTGAAACTTCTATAATTTTGGAAGTAACCAGAGGCGTCAAGCTACCTGTGTTCTGGGGCCTTTGAGGTCACTCCCACTGCTTCTGTTTATGATATGAAATGCATATTCTTGCCAAAATGTATTTCCTCTATTGTCTGAAAGACGTTGGAAAGATGGCACTGAAACAGAGATTTTATAACTGATTAGCGTAAATCATTATTATTTGATTCATTTAAATCACCGGAAGCGTATTACTTCTTCTGCACCTGGCTCTGTGTGTAACTCCCAGCATGTGTTGTTTCATCTCGAACAAAGGCCTATGGCCTACTGTGTATTTTCCATTGGAGGCAGCTTACATGGCTATATGCTGTCTGACCCCGAACACTATCAATATATGCATTCAAATACACACACACAACGAACGCACACATACACATGCACACATAAGTATGCACACACACACGTTGAAGGGATGTTTTAGTTAGTGGAACATGTTTGTTAAAACACACCTTTTAAACTAACAAAATCACTGAAATTCACTAGCTGTAGCTTCCTTAAGTAACTTTAGTTGGTGCCCTAAAGTAACTCTAACTTGTGGCCCTGCCCTACACAGTGTTGTCATCAATGGTGTCATTTCACATGTTGCAGTGATGTTATCAGTGGTGTAAAATAACATGTAGTGACTGATGTACTATATGAGGTAATTAGCAGTGCATAGCGAGAGCACCAGTTATGGTTACTTTAGAGCACAAGTTATAGTTACTTGAGATGACCTTAACTGGTGAACTTCAGTGGCTTTGTTAGTGTAAGATGGTATATTTTAACTGACATTGTCACCTAACCATAACATCCCTATGTTCATTGGATTTCATCATGTTAAAAGGAGGAGCACAGGCACTTTACCTTCATAGATAGGTTTTCGTCCAGCTTAACCACCAGGTTCTTAACCTTCTTTATCGAAGTTGTAGGAGGGGACATGTCCGAGGGCCACCAGTTGCACCAAACATCACAAGGGGGAGGCCAAAAATGATTTCTCAGAGTGACACTTAAGTTGGCTCAGTTGTAACCAGGAGAACACTTCTGATAGGCAGGTGTTATTCGATTCGCCTCTAAAGTCAGCGCCCTTCTCACAGGTGAAGAGCAGCTATGTATCATCTGCGTATGATACTATTGTTGCTCCATGGGCCTCAGCCAAATGTGCAAGGGGGACCATGTACAGATTAATAAGTATCTGGCTCAAAATCGAGCCCTGCGGAACCCCAACCTTCATGGGGGAATGGGGGCAGCAAAGGGTGGGGACCAGATCGTTTGCTGATGATCATTCAGAAAGGAGGAAAACCACTTGAGTACTGTGCCACCAAGGAGGCGCTGCTGAAGTCACAGCAGGAGCCGGTCATGGGGCATGGTATCAAAGGCCGCAGATAAGTCCAATAATATCAGTCGGCCTTACCTTCTCTGTCTAAAGTCCCTTTGATAACCTCTGAGACTTGCAGTAGCACAGTTTCAGTTCTAAAGTTTGCTCTGAAGCCCGACTGGCTCAGGTGAAGCACCTGATTTGCTTCCACGTATTCAGTGGTAACGAGGTTCACATATTTTTCCAATACTTTGGAAATAAAGGGAAGCAGGGATATAGGCCTATAGTTGGAGGCAATCGCCGGATCAGATAAAGGATTTTTTAGTAGGGGAAGAATTTTTGCATTCTTTTATCTATCTGGAACATACCCATTCCGCAGTGAAGCGTTGAGGATCAGATTCACCGCTGGGTTAATAGTCTCTGCTACGGAGGCCAATATTTTTGCTGGGCACGGATCAGATGGTGAGCCTGATTTGAGGGGTCTCATGATTTCCAAAGATTCTTCCAGTGGGATGTGAGGAAATTAAATGAGTGGCGGTCACTTCGCGGAAGTGGGAAGGGACAGAGGCTCCAAACACCCTCCCTTAGCCCGGGGCTCCTCCGGAAAAGCGTCTTGAATGTTTTAAAATTTTTCGTAGAAGTAAAGGGCCAAGTGGCTAGTCCATGCAGTGGTGGGGGTAAATAGACTGATGACCCCATTAGGAAATGTGAAATCTTTCACTATTTTAAAAATGCCTTTATTTTTGTTTACTGCTGACTCAATTTTGGAGGAAAAGAACAGATTCTTCTCCTCACAAATGTTATTGTAATGAGCCTTCAGCGCCTGTTTGTAGATTATTTTGTCATCAAAATGTAAGTCCTTCCGCCACACCCTCTCCAGCCATTTGCTTGCACTCTTACTTTTCTTGAGGGCCTCTGTAAACCAGGGAGCCGAGGCTCGAGCAGACTTAGCTGGGCGGGAGATGGGGGTGCAATCTCCCCTGTGCGGAGCTGTAGCCAGTTCTCGAGACAGTCTGCATCATTCTCAGGATTTCCACTGAAAGAGATCGGATGATTACTAAGGGCAGCGCTCAGAGCATCTGACGTGATAAGATGAAAAGGTCTAAAACTACTGGGGCGGGGCTTCTCTTAAGACTTAGGGAAATTAGGTTCTTTATTAACTTTAAAACCAAGGAGAAAATGATCAGACCATACAAGTAGAAGGGGCATTGTTTCATTAGAAAAGATCTGTCCCAGAATATGTCCCTTCTCATGAGTGGTGGGATGTACGTAATAGATCAATTTAAAGACCTCCAATGATTCTCGTAGTCTGATGGACTCCAGCTCAGCTGGTTTGTCCATATGGATGTTAAAATCACCTAGCACCATACATTGTTTGTATTTGGTGACCAAAGGAGAAACTATGTTGCTAACAGACTCGAGGAAGGTACTAGCCGTGCCAGGGGGTGTATAAATTAATAGGGGTGGGCGAACAACTCCATTGGAATGTGCAGAGATTTGCCCCTTCCGCCTTCCGCGATGTAGGCACAGAAACAAGGCAAATCTCCGCACACTCAGGCGGAATGGAGTTGGCCTCCCGCCCACCACCTGCCCTCCTCCCGCCCGCAGTATTAAAACTTTACAAAACATTATAAATAACAATTTAAATCACCTTACCTTATCAGCGGCATCCCCGGGCTTCCCTCTGTCTCCATAACGTCTTCTTCTGGGAACTGTGCATACTGCGGGGGAGGCGGGCAGGCGGGAGGCCGGTGGCGCGTAACAGATCTATACGGAGAGTGTGGAGATTGGTTCCATCTCCGTGCCTCTCCACGTAGACTCCTTACAAAGCTTACACCCACCCTTATAAATTAAAAGCCCTGCAAAAGATTGATGTGCGGATACCCCAACATGGAAACCAAGAATTTCAGCACCCGCTACCTCTTCAGTATGTACTGTCCTACAAGAGAATTTATTTTGAAACATTATAGCAACCCCTCCACCTATGCCAGCAATCCGGTCTTTCCCAATGATCTGGTAGCCGGGCGGGATGGCGCCAGCAATAGTAGGATTCAAACCTTCACTAAGCCACTTCTCTGTTAAGAACAAGAGATCCGGGCTTGATTCTAAAAGTAGGTAGTGGATATATAGGTCATGTTTTTTTAAGGACCGAGTGTTAAGGAGTATGACCCGTAACTGGTTGTCCTCCTGATGGGGAGGAGGAGTGCTATGTACATGCCTTAAGTGCGCATATGTGTTTGGCTGGCTGTTTCAGGCTGACCAAAACACACATGTGCACCTAAGTTTCTCCAGCCCGGCTGAATTGAGCAGCTTGGCTGGAGAAACCCTGACAGACTCCCTGGTCTGAGCAGGGTGTGTTTATTGCCTTAAACCAATCCGCTGTACGCTCGTGACACGGCTCGTGAAAGCACATGAGAGCACGTGTACAATCCCAACACCGTGCTGCTCTCACATGAGAGCAGCGTGGGATTGCAGAGAGTCTGTGATGTGGCCCCAGTGGTTTCTGTGACCAGGAAGAAAGAGGCCAAGCATGGCGTGGGAGGCAGGCGGCAGCTCCAGGTTAGTTTTTTTTAATTATAACCCCCCCCAGATGCACACCCTCCCTGGCTCCCCCGCACTCCCTCCTCCACCCCCTAACCTCTTTATTGTGGCAGCCACCACTGATACTCTAGATCTCCATTCTTGTGTTAACACTGAAATCTGTTTTTAGCAGTCTAAATGTCTCCTCAATTATCCATCTGGTGCATTTATTTGCACCACTGTAGAGCACCTCAATGGGGTTATTTGGTGAAAGATATGGTTTCAGTTTCTAGGGTTGTAAAGCATATGCACTGACACCTGTGGAAGACATGCACATGAGTGCCTGCTCACAACATAAATGACACAATACTCTTCAAGCATTTCAGTATGCTGCATTGCCTAATAGATATCCCTCATCAAACTCCCCAGGTTCTAGTTGTCAGGAGATGCCACTGTGCCTGAACATGAAGGAATCATGGGTGCTTTCGTGTGCTGGAATACAATGGCAGTGATGATGTGGTATGCGTTACACACCACGTTTATGTTAAGGGAAAGTGTATTTTTGCTGTTTCAGTGAATATATTTCAGGTGTGATGGTGGCATATGGCATATGCGTTCCATCCATACACCCTACTACATGTGAAAAATTGACAATCCTACCAAAATCCAATTACATGACTCAGATTTTAGTGGCATTTCTTGGTGGAAAGATGTATTGCTTAATATATATTAACATGGCATCAAGGAAAGTACGAAAAAATGTGACAATGCCCTCTGACACACACCACCTGCAACAGCAATGATACCCAGATAACTACCAGATGCTAACAGGTGTAGTGAGCACAGCACCTTCTCATGAATGTGAATGGTATTGCTGTGCATTGTGTTGCTTTCAAGGTGTGGTCTCAGGAGTGCAATCAGATCTTAAATTACATCACTACTCAGCTGTATTTGTCATAAATGTCCTTCTCTGTCTGGTTGAAGATGGTCACTCTGTAAATGTATTGCGACTTATATAGCGCATGTATCACCCGAAGGCATCAAGGCGCTTGCCTTGGGAACCCGTCCCAGCTTTTTCCCTGTGAGATAACCCCTACTGGGCATCCCCAAGGTGAAAGCCAGGCATCCCGCAGCGGGTGGGCCGCCGTAGTGGAGATTAAGCAAGCTATTGCCCAGAGTTGCAGCGTGGGACCCCATGATTAGAATAGGCACCGAGGCGAGAATTATCGAGTCCGTGGACATTTTTACGCTCAGGACCCTGCCGCGTCGGGAATTTAACCCTGGTCCCGGGGCAGACCTCTGCATCAGGGTCTGCCGCTCTAATCAGTGAGCCACACTTCTCCACATATACTCTGTATATCCTCTCCTGTCTCTTCCTCCTTGGCTAAAGCCAAAACTTGCATTCTTCTTGCTATAATGTACAATGCCGCTACTTCGGAAACACCCTGATGCATTTGGGCCATTATTTATAGGTTGCAGCCAGTTAACTCCTGTTCTGACTTGATGCTAATTTACACGTGGTAATTTGCGACCGACTCCCCATTCGCAAATTGCGACTAATTGAACATACAATTTGTGTCGTGCTGTTTAGAATTTCCTAATAGCGAGTCGCAGTATTCAGTCACAATATTAAGGGAATCGCAATTCTTTTGCTTTGCTATTTCCTGCTTGTGAATGGGCTTCAGACATACCGTTACAGCAAAATAGCAGTCGCAGAGCACCTAGCGACTAATTAGCGAGTCGCTAACGCTACGTACATCTGGCCCTAAATTATTTAAGGAAGAGTAGGCAAGACAAAAAAGGTTTCCCCTTGGACTGGCTAAGGTCCTTGCTGCATTGGCTCAGTTAACTACAGCAACAAAACAATCACATGCAGTGTATCAGATGGTACCTCACTTTTTATGTTCTGATTCAAGAGGAACATGGGTCATTTAATTGAGAGCATTTCTTCCTTTCTGTATGTGGATAAAAGCCACATCTTCCTCCATCTGGATGTGGATTCCGAGAGTTATGTTACAAAGGTCAACATTTAGTAGCAGAGCAGCATATAAATACGGAGGAAACAATATTCAGAACCATGTCTGCCGAGGTTGACCTGCTGCTACTGTCACCTCCTGTATTAGTCCTCAAAATGGCTGCCTTGTGCCAAGCACACCGTTGTGAATGAGTGTGTGCTGTCTAGCTTAGGAATTATACCGAAGACATACCTTTCCAGAACAAATTCCTAGGGGTACACAATCTCAGAATGTTCCCACACATTGGATGTGTGCTGGTCACTGCAGCACACTTGCAATGTATATTTTATTTTGAACAATAAACTAATTTTCCTGTTTGCATTTG
This sequence comes from Lissotriton vulgaris, assembly GCF_964263255.1. Taxonomy (NCBI): domain Eukaryota; kingdom Metazoa; phylum Chordata; class Amphibia; order Caudata; family Salamandridae; genus Lissotriton; species Lissotriton vulgaris. Next base: position 1,137,190,552 of record NC_141697.1, read on the forward strand.
CTTCAAGTAGATGTTTTGACAAAAAGGGTCTGATTACAATGTAGGGTGGATTGCCACAGGCCGCATGGCGTTGGCAATCCGCCCTACATTTCCCTCCGCCCGCCACCCATTTCCCTCCACCATACTAGTATGGGGGGGGTCCCCGGCAGACGGAAAGATCATCCGCCGGTTTTCCGCCGGTTGACCAGTCGACAGGGCGGAAAAGGGGCTAGATATGGTGGCGGTGTCTGCTAGACACCACCATCCATATTAGCATGGGTAAGTAAGGCATGCGGATTTTGCTGTCGGGGGCCCGTTGCGGGCCCCCAGGTTATTGGGGGGGGGCAACATGGAGGGTACCTATGGTACCCACCTACATTGTCATGGATAAGGTGGCAGACACTGCGCAGTGCCTGTTACCTTGTGCATGACAATGCACACAGTGCATTCCCAGCATTGTGGCGGGCGGTGCTGTGAGCACCGCCCACCACAATGCTGGATATAGAGGATTCCACCGCCACGGTGGCAGTGGCATCCTAATTGCATTTGCGGGACTGCCGCACCACTGGCGGGCGGTCCCAGCACCGCCAGGGTGGCAGGCAGACGTAAGTCCGCCCGCCATCCTAATCGGCCCCAAAGTTTGGTCTGGCTATCCTAGTAAATCAGGCATTCCATACAACCCTATAGGTATCACTCCCTTGACACAAAGCAGAACAAATAAAGTATTGTGCATTAATAAGTGCACCTTTCGAGTGCAAAACACCTTTTACTCTGGATAATATATTGCATGCAGTACTTTGCGCCATACTGCATCACATTGCCTCACATTAACTCTAGCTCAAAGCCATGATATATCTGACGCCTAGATGACTTATCACAATTTATTTTGCAATGTAGTTTCCCACACCACATCAATATCTATGAGTGTGCCCAAGATGGAGATCCTAACAAAAGTGCGGCAATTTCAGAAAATATATGAAAAAAATAATTCTGAAGTAAGCTTTTGGGTCAGAGCAGTACTCCTCCTCTCCTCCTTCAGCAAGGCCACACCACACACCATTTGTTGGTCAATAGTTTAGATGCCCACAATACCCACATTTCAATGGTGAAAACTTGGTCTCCTCGCATCTGTGTTGATAAAGTCCCCCATGTGTTTTTATAATATTTGCACCCTGTTTCAGGACTCTTGTGCTCACTTTAGCACTTGTGTATCTCCACTGTACATCAACACCACAGATCAATCCCAGGCCCCAGTGTCTCCTTATATTTGTCACCAGGGGGGTTAGCAAAATGGGTATGCTTTAGACCAAGACTATGTGCAATCAGTTTCTATACAGTTTCTATACAATAGACTACAGTGCCCCTCTCCATGAAAGACAACTCCCTCCATTTCTCTATCGCCACCTCGGGCTCTGATAGTGGCCTGCTTCTTGTTGCTGCTTCTCAATCCTCTACCATTTCTTACAACTAGATTTGGTAAGGTAGAAGACCTTTACTGCTCAGTAACAACATCTTGTCTGCTGGGACCCTCGTGAGGGCTCTGGCTGTCAGTAGCAGACATCTTAAGTCCTTGTGACCTCCAGCAGTATTTTCTCGGTAAGATCAATGGCTCTTGATCCCCACTGCCAGAGCCTCATTGGAGCCTGCAAATGCCTCAATCAAATGCCTGGTGACGACAAAGTCTAAAAGAGGACAGTTCCAGGCTATTATAGGTACCCTTTGTGCATTATTAAAGGGGTCGGCGGGAATTAAAGAGGATCTTTAGCAGTCAATAGACATCTTGGCCTGCAACCAAGACACGCCGTTTAGCTTTTTTTTTATGTTAGCGCTTTTCAGCAGACATCCTTGTATAACCTGTTATTCTTTTGGGAACAACAGTGTTGATTCTGGAAAAGGAAGCCCATTCTTCAAACACTTAATGGTTAAATCACCTGGGATTAACCCCTGATATGGTTTCTTGGATTAACTACAAGATTTTCTGTCTAGATGACAACAGCAGCATACATTAATTGATTTTTTTCAGAGCACTGCTCTGTGATACAGCTTAGAAATGCTTACGCTGAAGATTCTAGTTTAAGTGTAATCCATTAATTTGAAGGATTTTGGTCCCCACCTAACCTCTTTTTACATTTCTCCTAATGCTGTATGATAGTGCTGATTCAAGGGTAGTGTAGAAAATTACCATCTTGTCCATGTTGTCCCCCAAGTTGTGTACTATTTGTATTGGTCACTTTATTACTCTGTACACTTTAACACTGCAAACCTGTAGTAAAGTGTTTGTTCTCCCACTTTAAACAATGTTGACTTGACATACCACTAATTGGTCAATTTAACTTGTCCATAATCACTAGTATATGATACAAAGTGTACCCAGGACCTGGAAGTTAAACGCCACTCGTAGAATTAAAACCTATTGCACTACTCACTTCACTGACAGTACAAACCTTGCTTCAGGATACCATTGTAGCCTGACTGTAGCAGTGTAAAAACTGTCATTTGAACTGTCAAAATAAGTCCCTTTTGATGGGTCAAATTCTTCCTTTTAAATAATACTCAGAAACCCCAATTAGGCCTTGTGATCCATTAGGCAGGGGCATGGCATTTAAAAGTAGACCAAGTAAACATTTAATGTTAACAAGAGCTCACTGTGACTATCACCCAAAAGCTTTTTCCAGTGTATGAAGGCTTTCTGGACTACAGAGAAACACAAGGAAACAATATTAAATATATATTTCTGCTATCTCAGGGTAGAGACCAGCTAGAAAAATGATTCAACAACTCATTTTACTAAAAGCCCAATTCAAGTCATATTTTTAATACAATTTAGGGAAAAGTAACTTTTGGAAATGTACCTTTTCCCTGAACATTGCTCCCACAGCTAGAGGCAATGACCTTGGTGTGTTGATGTGTTGTGGTTGCCCTAACAGGATAGCTCAATGGAGAGGACCCAAAAACGTGATTTACTTCAAGGAAGCCTCCCCATGTCACAGGTGAATGTGAGATGAGACCTGGTCAGCATCCTCCTTTGTTCTACCAGTTAGAAAGGCACCAAGCCCAATAGGGTGCTGTGGAACTATTTTGTAGTGACCACAACCATTGCCACACTTTGAGGGGGCACTCAGGCTCTGCACAAGTGGAGAAGGATTTCACCATTTTGGATTTTAGGAGTGAGAGAACTGTTACATTGTTTAGAATAGGGCAGACAGGTACTGCTGAAAAGTTGGTAGGCTTTTCCCCTATGAGTTAGGGAGTGGACAGGAGCAACCCCACCCACAATTAGTGCCAGGCATAAATGTGTTGTCTCCTGGTTCCATCTCAGTGGCAGCTGGTGGATTTTCAAAGTGGTGAGGTGGAAATTTTATACCTGAGTATAATAAGTGAACGAGTAAAGTGAGCGACCCTGAAATGCAAAAAGTGGGTTCGGGAGGGGTTCTTTCCCCGTATGAAAACTGTGGAAAAAATGTGACTGACAAATGGTGACTCAAAAACACATGTTTTATTTAATATGTGGGCTTTAGCCTGCCCACAGCCTTCCCATTTGCTTGCTCCATCATCTGTCTCATATTCTTTGTCACCATTTGTCCCTGGCATGCATAGTCATGCCTCTTCTTGTGTGTATCCCTCCCCTCAGAGCATGGACCAAGTAATTGTAAACATCCACTGCTCCAGTTTTTACAACCATTTTAGGACCATACATTTTTCTTTCAGCACCTTACACAGTGCTTGTGCTTTAACCAGATCCGTCTCTTCCCACCTGCCCTCATGCCCTGCCCACAGATCACCCCCTTACCATCACTACATTTCCCTTTGTTGCTGCTTTCCGTCTCCACAACTCTTCCCTCCCATCTCTGCTTGCTCCCTCTCTCCTCCCAGGGCTTGCCACATCCACAAATCACCCCCTACCCCAAAGCCATAATTGCTTTAAACCCCTATTGTAGTCTGTTTGTTCTAGTGAGTAGTGATGTTCTGCCTTTTAATGTCATGCTGTGTATAGCTGGCATGCTGATTGGAGCATGTGTACATGGCTATTTATTGGCACATTTGGGGTGTGTTTATTTTCTGCACGTGTGTATACTAGGTGTGTGTGCATATTTAAACCATATGTGGTCATTTTTGCAATGGTGCTTATAGCTGGAAAATAAGACCTCAAGTGTATCAGGTATGCATTATGGGAAACAGCCATTAAAACGCAACTTTTACAACGCACTACCATTACAACGCAACTTTTACAATGCAGGATCCATTACAACACATGCCTTTACAACGCATGACATTACGTAGCAGATGCTATTACAACGCATGCCATTACAACGTAAGTATAGGTAAGTATATAATTTTATTTTTTCTTTTATTTAATTCATAACATTTTTGAATTAATTTAATTTATATTTAAAATAAATAAATATATTAATTTATGTATTTATATGAAATAAATTAAATATAATAATTTAAGTCATTTTAAAAAATAAGTATGAGTATAGGAGTATATGTTTTGGGGTACTGAGGTATATGTTTTGGGGTGTTTGGGTATTTTTAGGGTTCAGGGCTAGGTTTGGGTTATGGGGTACAGGGGTATTTTTAGGGTTCAGGGCTAGGTTTGGGTTATGGGGTACAGGGGTATTTTTAGGGTTCAGGGCTAGGTTTGGGTTATGGGATACAGGGGTATTTTTAGGGTTCAGGGCTAGGTTTGGGTTATGGGGTGCAGGGGTATTTTTAAGGTTCAGGGCTAGGTTTGGGTTATGGGGTGAAGGGGTATTTTTAGGGTTCAGGGCTAGGTTTGGGTTATGGGGTACAGGGGTATTTTTAGGGTTCAGGGCTAGGTTTGGTTTATGGGGTACAGGGGTATTTTTAGGGTTTGGGTTATGGGATACCGGGGTATTTTTAGGGTTCAGGGCTAGGCTTGGGTTATGGGGTACAGGGGTATTTTTAGGGTTCAGGGCTAGGTTTGGGTTATGGGGTACAGTGGTATTTTTAGGGTTCAGGGCTAGGTTTGGGTTATGGGATACAGGGGTATCTTTAGGGTTCAGGGCTAGGTTTGGGTTGTGGGATACAGGGGTATTTTTAGGGTTCAGGGCTAGGTTTGGGTTTTTGGGTACAGGGGTATTTTTAGGGTTCAGGGCTAGGTTTGGGTTATGGGATACAGGGGTATTTTTAGGGTTCAGGGCTAGGTTTGGGTTATGGGATACAGGGGTATTTTTAGGGTTCAGGGCTAGGTTTGGGTTATGGGGTACAGTGGTATTTTTAGGGTTCAGGGCTAGGTTTGGGTTTTGGGGTACAGGGGTATTTTTAGGGTTCAGGGCTAGGTTTGGGTTTTGGGGTACAGGGGTATTTTTAGGGTTCAGGGCTAGGTTTGGGTTATGGGGTACAGGGGTATTTTTAGGGTTTAGGGCTAGGTTTGGGTTTTGGGGTACAGGGGTATTTTAAGGGTTTAGTTTTAAAAATAGTACTTTATATAATTTAAATAAATTACTTTAAGTTATTTTAATATTAATTAAAAAAAGTTCACCTAAAAATTAATTAATAAAAAAATAAGTAAATATTTATTAATTACATTTTTTTTAAAAATAATATAATTACCTATACATACGTTGTAATGGCTTGCGTTGTAATAGCATCTGCTATGTAATGTTATGCGTTGTAAAAGTTGCGTTGTAAAGGTATGCGTTGTGAAAGTATGCGTTGTAACTTTATCGCAGGGCATTCCAGAGCTTCTAAAACACATGTGTCTTCTGCTGTAATTGCATATCCACGTTTCTCCTCTGCAAAATTATTGAACTTATTGTGTCTCACCTTGTTGCTTCTCTTTTCATAGGATGGGACTCTATTTCTTCAAATTCCTCCTGTTGGGACACTTTCTTACTTTTTCCGCATTCACCTGTGTGCACCTTTGTTGCTTAACTTGAATTCTCTTCAAAGGTGCCAGGCTGGGTGTTGCTGTCATGAAGATCTGCCTGCTCCTCAATATCCATGACAAAAGTAGTCCTTCTAATGTGGTTGCCGATATGATGTATTTCTTCATGTTCACTACTGTAAAGTAGGTTAACGCTGTGATTCCTTCTGTTTTTTTGGACAGTTTTATATAGTGCCAACACCACCGAAGGTATAGGAGCACTTTACATTACCACAAGTTACTTTTTTTGTACAGTTTTATATAACACTAACACCCTCCATAGGTATTAGAGCACTATATATCACCACCAGTTCCTTTACACAAGGACACATCCTTCTTCTTAGGCACAGGGGCATTATGTGATTTGCCCAGAATCAAGGATGTTATGTTGATGCAGAAAGTCAAGACCTGAAGGCATTGGGGTGCTTTACATTTGCATCAGATACTTTTAATTGCATAGTTTTAAATAGTGCCAACACGACCTGAAAGTATTGAAGAGCTTTCCTTTAGACCCAGTTACTTAATAGAAGGACACATTAATTTTTTTGGACTGGTAAAATGAAGTGATTTGCCCATAATCAAGGATGCGTAGCCGACGTTGAAACTCAAATCGGTTTACCGGCTCCATAGTCGGCAGCTTAGGCCCGGACGCCATATCCTTTCCTAAAAGGACGCCATATTATCTTCCTAGCCTTGACCTCAATTCCACATTTTATGATTAAGGATAAATCACTTAATCTGCCTGTTTCTAAACCCAACAAGCATTGGCTAAACCAGTGTGTTAGGGAGCCCAAGGCCTAGCCAGAGAGCCAGGTTCTACAATAACATGTGCTAGATGCCATGTCTGCAGCTACTGTAGGACTGAGAAGGAGTGGGCTTCACGTGAGGGAAGGCAGGGTGAACCGCAGCAGACCAAAAGAAAACTTCAGACAAAACTCATTCACCAACGTACTTATTCTCGCACGGCCTCGTGACTGGACAGCATTGGCACAACTTATTAACCCACATTGTAGAAGAATCTGGAAGGAAGCTGCTGGACTCCTCCCCCAGACCCCAACCCACCTATTATAACAAAATCAATAGGAGTTGCTGGATCTCCGTGGAAGAAGCAGAGGCCACTGACACACCTACTCCTGCATTGTCTCAGACAGCATGCCTTGCCCCCAGCCATTGAGAATAAGGAAGATCTTCCGACTCATCGCTGAGCCATGTGAATAATGTCTATTCTATGCAGTAACACATACACCACACCAACCAGTGTGTTGTCACTTATCTGATCTATACCTCCAAGCCAAGGAAAACTTCACCCACCCCATGCATGTGCAGTGCCATGGGCCATCCTCCACCACCCCCTTAAAAAACAACACCAATTTACACATATTTATCACTGATAAGCAAGCACAATTTATTGCTGGCTGCTCTGTGTTTTTTCTCACCCATTTTTTACTCCACCCAGAGTGGCACGGTGATGCTCATCTTGGTCCTTAACACCACCAGTCCCAGTACCATCTGCAGAACAACCCGAGTAAGGCAGAAGAAGACTGAACCTGCTGATTGTGACCTGAAGGGAGACCTGAAGGACTGGATCTGCTCCCTCTTCTACCCAGGGCAAATAAGTGGACTCCAAGGGTCATAAGGGTGACCACCTGTTCAAGCTGCACATAGAAAACAAGCTTCAAGAGACTTTTTTATGGAAAATGACCATCTGACCATTTCCAACTGGACCTGCCCTGAAGCCTGGTTTTGGCATCTACTGGAGTGAGTCCTGACAACAAGTGCTGTTCCAGAGGTCCTTGAACCCTTGGCTGTGCCTGGCTGGACGTCTCATACCACCCATGAAAACCTAGGACTTTAAAACTTTTTTAACATCAAAACTTCTGGAGGACTGGGACAAACCTGCCGAGCCAATCCAGCAAGGTGTGTTGTCGCAGGGCTGAAGATTTAGCTTTCTCCTACTTTGAGCTGCTCCACAGCAGCAATTCCAGTTCAGCTGGACCTTGCAGAGATAGTATCTGGCCTCGTGGAGCCATCTCCGCTACAGCCTCCAGTCCTGCTCCTCTGAAGGATTCCACACTCTGAAGAGACTACGTTCAAACATTGATATCTTGCAGGGCGAATGTAGAAAAAATGGATCTGGCAGGTGAGAGGTTATCCCTGTGCACAACATTTAAATTCCTCCCACTCACAGCTTTTCTTGCCAAAACCAAAGACTTCAATAGGACCACATCCAAAGACTACCCAACCTCATGGAGCCCTTTTCAGCTACAGCTTGCTACTTGCCCCACTGAAGATTTCTAACTTTTATGTTGGAGATAAACAGCGTGATTCATGAAGCAAAATTGCGCCCGCAATAGCTGCGAAAATGCTATCGCGGGCGCAATTCCCATAATCGGAATTCACCATCAAAGATGCAAATTCGCAAACACAGATTTGCGAAATCGCTAAAATATTCGCAGAATGCCGGCAGGATACCAATTGCGAATCGGAAATAGCGAGAAAGCACGGATTCTGCGAAAATAATTGCGAAATCGCACATTATTCGCAATCGGTATTCATGAAAAATCGCTCTTAGCGAGAAAGCCAAAAATCGCATTTTGCGAGGCGCAAATTAAGGACATCCCAAAGCAGGTGGTAACCATCAAACCCATAGGAATTTTTTTTTTGAAAAACCGTTGGCCAATCAGTAACTGGTGCAGGCCTGAACAAACACACTTAAGGGGAAGCAGCATCAACAGAAGGAGTCTCACAATGCCAGGAATGTACATGGTGGTCAGGCGGCGAAGGCTACAGCGAGCAGCAAGGAGGAGATGCAGAATCCAGGACAGGATATTCCGCCAGCGGGTCACCCTAATGGGCCAGACCAGAGAGCAAATATACGCAAAGTACCGGCTCAATGGGGCTATGATCATCAAGCTTATACAGGACCTTGACCTCCTGATGCAGCACCCAACAAGGCGGACCAACGCCGTCCCAACACATGTCCAGGTATTGTGTAGCCTGCACCTCCTGGCCTCTGGGAGCTTCCAGGGGATAGTTGCGGTAGCTGGGGGGATATCCCAGCCCACCATGTCCCGCTGCCTACGTAGTTTCCTTGACGCAATGCTGACCCAGCTACACCACCACATCAAATTTCCCACCAGCCAACAGGAATTGGATGAGACCAAGCTACAATTCTACAATGTTGCCCGTTTCCCACACGTGATAGGATGCATTGACTGTACCCACGTCCACATTTGCCCACCTGCTGCAACGGAGTACATGTACCGCAATCGCAAGTCCTACCACTCCCTCAACATCCAGATGGTCTGCAATGCAAAGACATACATCACGGACATAGTGGCACAGTACCCGGGGAGTACACATGACTCATTCATATTCCGGCACAGCGGCCTCCACACATGACTGGTCAGGGGAGACTTCGGGGAAAGACACCTACTTGGTAAGTACACTTTGCCCACAATGTCACATTGCAAATGACTAGCTGCGCTGCACAGGCACTCACCCTCTGCTCCTCTCATTCAGGTGACAGTGGGTACGCCCTGCGTGAATACCTCCTCACCCCATACCTCAACCCTGCTACACCACAGCAACGGCGATACAACGTATCACACATACGCACAAGGAATTGCATAGAGAGAACTTTTGGCCTACTGAAGAGCAGATTCCGCATACTTCACAAGACAGGTGGGGCCATGTACTACAGCCCTGAAGTGTGCTGCGGCATTGTGGCTGTGTGTGCTATCCTACACAACATTGCTACCAAGCGCCGGATACCTGTCGACATCTCTAGCAGTGAATCGGAAGGGGACAACCAGCCACCTGCACATGCGCGCCATGCACGCGGGGAGAACCCAGCTGAAGGCCACAGACGTCGCAACCACATCACACTGAACAGTTTCTAGTGCACCCTCTACCCTCACCCCACAAATCACAAATGCATGCAAAATGTAATAATGACACAACGCCAATGTGTGCTGCAAAATAAAATAATATTGTTTCATTCACAATAATAGAACCAGTTTAAATGTTGTCATTGGTAACAGTATTTCAGCATACTGCTGTGTGAAAGGACAGGGCAGGCTTATACTCAGCCTGTGCCTGAAATAGTCCTATGAAGTCAAGTGCGCCTCCTGCGCGTACCACCCAAGCGCCTCTGCGGCTCATCCTCATCCAAGGCACGTGTACCTGCAGTGGGCCTGGTGCTGCGCCTGAGTGCCCCTACTTGTGAGGCAGAGTGGCTGCTCACGCTCGATGTCCCCTCACTGACATCATCACCCCCAACAGTGGCAGGTAGAGCAGGGTGTAGTGCTGTCACGGCAGTGGTCAGGTGCTCAAGGACCCTGGCCACATCCTCGCAGCACTGGATGAGCTGCTGCTGCTGCGCAAGGGACCGCCGCAACAACTGTGAGGTGGCATTGCCTATTACATAATTTGACCTGGTGTAGGCCGTCAGCCGGGTCAATAGCTGCCGGTGGCGGCGGCGTGCTGCGTTGCGCTGCGATGTAATTGCAGCAGTGTTGGCCTCCATGGCTGCAGTCATGCGGGCCATTCCCTCCCCCACACCTGCCATGGCTGCTGTCATGCGGTCCATCCGGTCCCCCACTCCGGCCACATTGCGCCCAATGTTGTACAGCTGTATGGCACCTTGGCGGCGTGCCTGCAGCTGATGTATACGGAGCATGCGTCGTTCCACGCTCATTCTGGCCAGCCGCTGCCCGTTCCCCCTCCTGCTGATAGGTGCATTGGTCTGCAGGCGAGACCTGCCACGCCTGCTCTGCTGCCCTGACACAGTGGGTGGCCGCTGTGTTGCCACTGTTTTGGGCCCAGATGTTGAAGCACCAGCTGCTGGTGGTGTCACAGTAGGTGTTGCTGGTGCGGCAGGGGCTGGAGGCACACTGGTAGAGGGCCTGGCTGCAGGAGTAGTAGCAGTGGCAGTGGCTAGGGGCACACTAGTAGTGGGCCTGGCTGCGGGAGTAGTAGCAGCGGCAGAGGCAGGGGGCACACTAGTAGTGGGCCTGGCTGTGGGAGTAGTTGCTGCGCCAGAAGCAGGAGGCACACTGGTGGTGGACCTGGCTGCAGGAGTTGTTGCTGCGGCAGGGGCTGGTGGCTGTGTATGTGGCGGCACCTCCTCCTCATCCTGTGCCTCCTCATCTATTTGCAGCCTCTCACTGTCGCTGCTGTCTGCGCCACCTGTGAGGGGAAGTGGACGTTCATTAGTTGCATGTATCTGTCACACGTGCAGTTGCTACATGCATGCTGGGTGACATTCCCTGACTGGCTATGGCTTTGCGTACTTTGGAACCTGTCTGGCTGCATTGTGGTACTTCTACATTGTGGCCACACTACATGTCCCACAATGCTTCAGGGCATTACCTGATGTGCAACAATGGCATGACTATGGGACATTATGGGAGGCTATATGGTCATGGGCATTCATAGGGGACAGGGTCGCAGTCACATGCCACTTACCTTGGATGTCTTGGGTGGGGCGGGATGAGTCCAGACGAGTCACTCCAATGCATGCCTCCATCTCCAGCGTGTCTTCTACTTGGTCCTCGAAGGCTGTGTTTGGAGGGACTGTAGGTCCTCCTCCTCCAGTGCCCGATGCCTCTCCAAGCCGCTCAGCCACCTTCTCTTTGGCACGACCTCGGAGGTCGTACCAGCGTTTTTTAAGTTAGTCCAGTGGCCTATCAGCCACACCCACATAGTTCACCGTGGACGCAATACCCTGCCAGATCCTGCGTTTTTCCTGCTCCCCTCCTAGAGTCCTTCCCAAACAGTTTGGAGTGGTTGGCCACCACCCCTTCTATTAAATGCTCCAGCGCCTGCTCGGAGAATTTTAACTTTCTCTTCCGCCCTGTGGTGTTGCTGGGCCCAGGAACTGCATCCTCAGACATTGCAGCACTGTAGTTTCAGAGTAGAAATCCAAACAGAATTGCAGGAGCTCTCCCAGTTGCTGACTCGAAGTCTGCCTCACTGTGGTGAATGGGGGTGGGAACTGGCTGCTTCCTGGTTGTGATGTCATCACTGTGCTCGAAATGCGACTTCCCGTTTTCCCGATCTCGCGATTTTGCGATCTCGCAATTAGAGATATTGCTATCCTGACACGGATATAGCCGGAAATAGCGATTTTTCTGCGATTATCGATAATCGCAAACGGCTTTTGCGGCCGCGTGCGATTCGCTTTCTTTTATCGCTAAACATCATGAATTCCGTTCTGCGATTTCTCAATAGCGATTCGCAATTTTTCGCTATTTGAGAATCGCAGATTCCGGTTTTCATGAATCAGGCTGTAAATCCCAAGTAAAAACCTCCAGTCAGGTTGAACCTGGTTTCTGTAGTTGACCAGTACTTCACACCAGTTGGCCTCAAATAGCTCTTAGGTCCCAGCCTTCAGAGTCCAGTTGACTGGGATTGACAACTAATACTTTTTGGTGCTGCTTTTATTTCAAACGTTAAAAATTCATACACTGATTTTTGTAGGTCTATTGTGATTTTATTTAATAACATATACTGCATTTTGGAATTGTTATTGTACTGTGTTTTGACGTTATTACGTTATTGACGTTATTACTTATTATGGGCATCACCAATGGTTTCACTATTTGTGCAAGTTTTCAATAACACAGTTAATACTTGGGCTCTTGCAAGGATATGCTGACAGGTATATGCTGCAGAGAACCTTTGCGTACAGAATACTATGATGTCATTTCGCTAGAGATGACTTTGAGTAGGGGGAAATGATAAGTTGGCATATGTGATTCATTGCAATAACCTTGCTGATTTGACCTTGCAGACTGATACTCGATTATGCAAAGGAAAGATGGAACATTAAAGTTAAAAGCATACTCAACTTTCTACCAGTGTTACTTCAAAAGTCAGAGTCAACATTACTCAAGTATTTACCCTGCAAATACTGAAAACCTAAGGAAGTAAGTGTCTTGGAGACAATTTGAGCTTAAGCTAAGGTTGTTAAGTGCCACTTGGGATTATATTTAAGGAAAGATGGAAAATTTAAGTTTAAAAGCTTCAAATACTTTACTTTCTACCAGTGTTACTTCAAAAGTCTGAGTCAACATTACTCAAGTACTTCCTCTGTAAATACTGAAAACCTAAGGAAGGAAGTATCCTGGAGACAATTTGAACTTAAGCTAAGGTTCTTAAGTGCCACTTCGGGTTGTATTTAAATTGATCTGAGATAGAACGTATTATTCCTTCATTCCCTGTGACACTTGACAAGTAGTTTTCTCCTATTTGTGCCACTGGCATGTGACAATAGTAATGATATCCGCATGGCTGGATGCATTACAATATTATTATAATTTTTTTTTTGTTTGAACGCTTGTCATGCTTACAAGGCCCTCCACTACACCGGACGGGCATACCTGAACAGCCGCCTCTTCTTCCACGCACCCAAAACCCACCTCTCCCTAGCCACCGTCACATGGATTCGCAAGACCAGAACCGGAGGAAAGTCCTTCTCCTACTTTGCTGCAAAGACTTGGAACACCCTACCCCTCCAGACTATCTCCCACTGTACCCCAGTTCAGGAAGGACCTCAAGACCTGGCTCTTCTTCAAATGACCCCAGCACTTATGCGGATCTGCTCCCCACCTCTCCCCACCCCTTGAGACCCTCACGGGTGAGTAGTTGCACTTTACCAACCCTTAACTGATTGATTGACTTGTCCCTCAGTTGCAACTGTGACACTAGGGCTTGTGGAACCAGTGCCGGCTCCTTGGCTATGGTGGAGGAGCGTCGCCCCACTGCTTTTGAGCAGCATGAAGTAAAGGAAATATAACATAATAAAAACTTTGAGTCATTATCATGTTATGTTTCCTTTGCGGGCAGGCGGGTGAGGCAGGCTGCACTACTCTCGGAGCAGGGCAGGGGAGGAGTGGTTTGCGCTCTCCTAATTGCACAATGACTATTTGGTCGGCCCTCTCAGGCTGCCCAAAACAGTCATGCGCACTTTCCCTGTTCTCCATGCGGTGCATTACAGCATGCATGGAAAACATACCCAGGCCCCCATTTCCAGGTTGAGTATCGAACCAGGATGCTCAAACAAATCACAACGCTGCACTGCAGCATTGTGATTAGTCAGGGATGGCTTGGATGTTTACCAATCACAATGCTGCATTGCAGTGTTCCGATTGATCAGGGGAGCCTGGCTGTTCTTCCTCACTTCCTGTTCCTTGAGTCCCACGACTAGAGATGGAGCAGAGACCCGGGACAAGGTGGCAAGGTAACTGATTATTTTTTTTATTTTATTTTTTAATTGCGCAACCCCGCCTCTTCTCCCCCCACCCCATCTGCCTTTCGACCCTGGAGTCATGCCTGCTGCCACTGTGTGGAACACATGCTGATAAATCCTGGGACAAAATATGCTCCATTAAGAAGATACAGGAAAGGCATGCACAGAACCATGGACCACTGCCTACTCTTAAAAGAAACAGAACTGTGTTGTTGTTTCTTTTTAAATGCATCACATTTTCATTTAAGGGAAATGGGCTGCATTAAAAAAAAAATATTTTTTGAAAAAGCAGTCACAGACATGGTGATCTGCTGACCCCAGCAGGCCATCATCCCTGGGAGTGCTAGCCATTCCCAATGGGGTCGCAAATTGCACCTGCCTCATGAATATTAATAAGGCAGGCAATTTGCAACCCCATTAGGAATCACAAAGAGTGTCTGAGACACTGTTGTAAATTTCATTTTGCGAGTCGAAAAACGACGTAATTTGTAATTCGCAAATTGCAAGGTTCGTACATCTGGTCCATACTGACGTTTTTATGTAACAGAAACTGAATATCCTCTTATCGTGAATATGCCCCAAAGCTACGGTTCCAGTAGGACAAACATTTAGTTGTATAATTTGTTTACTTTACATATGTGATCTAATCTTAACCTTGCTCCAAGACGGGCAGGCCACTTTACATAAAGCATAGTCCTGCAAAAGGAGCATATCCAACATGGAGTGATGTACATAGGACTGTATTTATTGTGTGGAGTCTACTTTAAAAACTACAGAAAGCAGGATGTGATGATGAGTTGAAGGGGAAACATACAAAAGGGACACTTCAATTATTTTTAACTTTACATATATTCACACATTATACACATATTGAGAATTTCAGGCTCAGAGAGATGAAGTGATTTGCCTGGAGTCACACGATTTTTAGTCGCATGCAAAAGGTTGGATTGAATGCTGGGTATATATGAGACGATTTTTTCACCAAATGTCCAAATTATTAAACGTCCAGGACTAAGATAAGTCCGTGAACAAAGTGGTTGTATTAAGCCTTCCTGTGCAAAGACATCAAGTTCACAGTTTTCAAACTCTTTTCTCAATAAAATCATTTGAAATTTCAAAAAACAGTCAGTAGAAATTAGTTTGTCTGATAAACTTGGCAAGGATATTATTACACATTTTATGAAATGGATAGAAAACGTAGACCCTAAGGCTACTTTTGAAGAGGTATTTGCCAAAAGACTATGTCCCAGAGTCATCGTTAAAATTGGAAACATTAAAGAAACCACATAAAATGCATGGGATTAACGAACACGTTAAAAGGCCTTAAGAGAGAGATTAGTCTGTCAACTTGTATGGTATAAAGATAAAGACTCGAGAGTGTTGCCAAAGTGAGGCAGAAGGGCGCTGCGGGATATTCAATGCTTGCCTCCAGGTAGTATGGCACAATTATCAAAGATAGCAAACAAGGAAACGATGGCTAAAAGTACTAGAGGTCATTGGCCCCAAAATGTAGCCACCTCTATGGCTGCGGTTTTGAGTCTGCTCGTTAATACTTAGCAGCATATTTACAAATACAGCCTTCTGCAGCCCTAACATTTGCTCGCAGCAGTGGGTTGTAAAGAGAACTCGAAAAAAGCTGAAAAGTCTTATACACTGGATCAATCACTACATCTTCTTTGCATGACGTCATAAAACTGCTGGAGGAAGTGAGAGTGGAGGACTGGTTGCTGGTTTGTTTGAGATTTGTTGCCCATCTCAAGCTCATTCGTGGAATGATCCTTAAAGGGATGGCGAGCTATGATCTTTGTTTCTTGCGGTGAAGCCCCACTATCATACTTGGGTTACATGTCAGCTGGTCATAGACGGGTCTGTTCTGTTCCTCACCTTACACTGGAGAGGTCATTTCTTCTCTCCTCTGTTTTAGCTCCCAACCAGCTGACCAAGAACAGGTGGGTCCTGTTGGTGTAGTGTGGGCATTCTGCTGGTGTGCAGTGCGGTGCTTGTCCAAGGCTTTGTAGGGAAGCGACTTAAGTATGTTGTCATCCTGTGGGAAGTAATTGACTGGGAGGGTGGCTGTATCCGGGGTGTGGATATGCTTTGCTTGGGTTGTCTTACAAATGCTTCAGCAGCAAAGGTGACCACGAAAGCAACAGAAAGCATTTTCAACAGTTTTCGGAAAAGTGGTAAAAGAGGCATGTAATTTCGATTTTTTTTCCAATTTTGGAGTTTCCAGGAGCAGAGCTTCAAGGCTGGTGATATCTGCAATTTCCAAGCGAGGTAACATAGGTTGATTCCTTGAACTGTTTTATGCAGGCCAATGTGAAGATTCTCTCTTCTTCAGAAGGGAGCCACCCCAGGCACATTAGAATGAGGGAAATGTGGCCCCACGTTTTTGGACCGCATTACCAACCTTGATGCATCAGACAAGGAAGGCAGGTGTATTTTGGGAATCTCCACCAGCGACACATTGGCCTACTCGAGTCTTGATAGAACTAGAGATTGCATGAATTATTTACAGTCAGGGCCTGGTATCAATTTTGTGAAATCTCAGAGTTGTTTTAGCTGGTATTTGGGTCCCTTGGATGCGTTGTTGCATGTGAAGGCTAGAGTGGTTTGCTTTATATCATCCAGATTCCTTTCCAGTATTTATGATCCTTCAAGCCACTTTTTAGCCAGAATGAGATGATGTACCTTCAGATGGTGGCAATTAATTCCAGGATTGACTCTTGATAAAGATAAACAATAGTTGTTTCACATACTGTAGAGAATTGCATGTCGTTGGTATAGATGAGGTCATTGATTAGCTGAGCAAGTAGGTGTGGACCTCGATGTATAGGTCAAACAACGTAGCTGAGAGGACTGGATCTGTGGTACCCTACACTTAAGCCGATTTGCTTTGAATATTTAATTGGCCAATTTGAAGGATTGGCTACGATTTTTAAGAAACAATGAAAAGCGTTTTAGCACTATGCAAGTAAGACCCATCCTTTCCTTGAGTGTCCTCAAGAGTGAGGCATTGTCCATCCTCTTAAACATTGCGGATAGGTTTAGGAGGATGAGAAGGCAACAGTTTCCATCGACCATCTCATCAGTTTCTGTGCTGTAACGTGCTCTCACACCAGATTTCAGATTTTCTAACAGATCAGTAAATAATTTTTGGATTTGAAACTCCATCAAGATTTTAGAAACTTTGACTAGGAATGATAGATTTGTAATTGGATGGAATTGTTGTGCCCTCTTTGATCTGCTCCCTGTTTCTTTAGGACAAGAGTGACCTAGTACATTTTGAGATTCAGAGAGTAAGGTACAGCTGTCTTCTTGATCTCTTTCCTTGTAGTCGGTAGGGTCTGCATAATGTTCTGAGTGTCTGGTATTAATTAGGTCATCTTAGATGATTTATTCTAATGATGACAGGGTTTCCTTGGTTTTCTGAGTGACAATATTCTTCTCTTCTATAATTTTATCTGTTATGGAGAGTTTTTTTTTACTTTTTCAATGAAGGATGTAGTTAATTCTTAATATTTTCATTTTGACTGATTTGTTATCACCATTTAGGCTAAATCTGTGATTTATTCTACAACTTAGACCAAATGTTTAAGCAATAGGTAGTCTGGTTTCATTTTTCCTTAAGGAACTCTGATTTGAATTAAAATTGGGGAGGTCACTTTCAGTTTTTGTTTTGGGACTCATCTGCTTCTAATTTTGAAGTCTAACACCTGTGACTCTGATATCCAATGCCCAGTGTATGTGCTCTAAACCTAAAATAAAATAGAAATTGGCTAAAAAATTCAATTGGCATATTTAATTTTACTATCGGTCTACTGTATATGACGCAGAAACCACACTTACGCCATGTAAAATTAAATGTCACATGTGTACTGAAGTATTATATTGTGCCATCCACTTTGGGATCATGAAATATATCACAGGCCTCCACTAACAGCCCGTCCCCTGCACTCTGTACGTTCTCATGTTAGTAGACTGGCCTCTAAAATATAAACTCTTTTGCAGGGCTGAAAACCTGCTTCCAAGTACTAAATAAGTCACTTTAAAAATAGCTTATTACTCGTAATAAGATAGGGTGCATGGTGCCTAGAGGTGGTACATGCCTATATTAATGTTAGCTTATACCTACAGTAAATAAACACTGTATTGGGTTTAGCTGTCCCCATAGAAAACACTAGTCAAACAGATTAAATTACTTTTTCAGCTTTACCCAGTAGGTAACAGCTGCAGAAAAAGTGTAAGAGATTTTACTCACTGTTTTTAAAAATCCAATTCATTAGGAAAGTCAGATATTTTCTAGCTAGTTAAAAAGTATAGCTTAAGTTATATTTATTTCCCTTGGACACTATGTGCTAATTAACCTTAGATGCAGCTGATGCTATAGTTGTAATAAGGTGTGAAATGCTTTTCAGAAGCCGAGTAATAGACCACTTTGAATGAATTTACCTGCATAGGGAGGGATTAATTGTGGGTTTGTAATGCGCTAGAATCGACTCCTGAAGGAGTATCTCTGTGCAGTAGACCGCTGGGGAACCCGTCCTGGCTTTCCCTGTGAGATGGTCCCTACTGGGTATCTCCAAGGTGAAACCAGGCATCCCCGGCGTATGTGGGGGGCCATTGTGGAGATGAGGCAAGCTAATGCCCAGAGTTGCCGAGTGTGAAACCTGGTTAGAGTAGGCACCGAGGCGAGAATTATCGAGTCCGCTGACCCTGGTCCATGACCCTGCCGCGTCGGGAATTGAACCCTGGTCCCGGGCCATCCTCTGCTCTCAGGTCTGTCGCCTCTAACCAGTGAGCCACACCACTATACTCTACCTAAACTTAGAAGAATATCCAGGGTGGAGCAGCTTCCCCTCCTATTGGCGCAGCCTCAGTTCCACCATGGCAAGCCTCACTGAGGCAAATGTAAAACCTTTGTACATTTGAAATGGATCAAACAGGCACATGTCAAAGTTCTTGTGTATCCATGTCTGGTTATTGAAGGGCCCTGATTTGTCTTAACAGACATCAGTCTCATTTTATGCTATGGATTCAGAGCCTACTTCAATCAGGGCTTTACTGTTAGGTGTGGGAGGACAGTAGTAATTTCCATAGTACACTCCCCTACACCTCACCAGCTCACAGAGCCCAGTTTTAGTGTGGGAAAACACATTTAGCCATCTCAGATTTGACATGACACACTGCATTTTGAGCCTTTTTGCAGTAAGGCAAATATGAGCAACTGAAAAATAGGTAGACCAGGGCCTGGGAACAATTACTCCATTGGCCAGAGGTAATTGGAGTGTCTTGGGGTGCCTTCCACCCAAAAGCTGATGAATTCTACAAAACTGCACCCTCACCCAGCCTTCATCAGCACTCTGATGGGCAAGTGGAAAGATACCAGGTAGACTGAGCGTGCTGCACTTGACTTCTGTGAGAAGAACCTGAGGAGATTGGATACCCTTTCACTTGAAATCCAAGTACAGAAAATCTGATTCCCTGGGGTCTCCTAAATCATTAACATGCTCAAGATGATAGTCCTGTGAAGAATCCCAGTGGGCCAGTGGCAACTGGAATGGGGCAGAACTTTGCTGTTCACCTTTGCCTGACACCCAGAGAGTCTCTATGTGCCTTCTCCTAACGTGCTGCCACCTTAGATGTGTGGTCCTGTGGTTGTTTTTGCAGAAACCTTAGAAGACTTTGGGCAGCATTTCCAGCACCAACAAGGGTGAAAAAACTAAAGACTGTAGTTGAAGTAAGTGTTATCATGCATTGCATTTACCATCTTGCACTGGGTCCAACTGAGTGCACGGATGTGAGACAGTGTGCTCCCCTCCCTTTTTCCTTTTCGTATATGCTATCTGTGTATATGCAGACTGGGAAATCTCCACGCTCAGAAACTTATTATTAAAATGCAATTTTGTGAATACTGAAAAAGGGTACGCTCAATGTACACAAACATGTAAGTTTACCTAGATGAATGAGGCCCTGTGTGAGTGGTCAGATTAGCCCACCGATATAAACGAGTACATTTTTTAAACTTTCATTCGTGATAAAGAGATCCAGGAATGGGAATAGTAGAGAGACTACAAAGTTGCTTTGGTTTTCCCAGTGCAAGATGAAGCCTTTTGGGAAATATTGTTGGCCGAGTTGATAATGTGTTCCAGGGGGAATTTGATGAGTTGTTCAACTAAATTATTAATGTTTCATCAAGGAAAGTAGATGACCTCAGTTTTTCTAGCGTAATAGTTGTTTGTATTTCAATTGATAGGCTTTGAAAGGACATATTTTTTTTCCTTAAGAGATCTGCATTTTATAACATGTTCAATAAACACCTCCTCTCCCCAACTTTTAGATTATGTCTTGGGAGATGATATAGTATTCCAGTGGGCCCAGTATTTCTAGTTCTGGTTGTGATGAATCAGTTAGTCAGTCATAAAGCTTTATTTGATCAATAAAAATCATAAAAGCAAACATAACAGTTACACAATCATACAAATATATTTTCTTATAAAGATTAAAAAACAAATAATAAATGTAAATACAATATAAGGAGATGTGACCTCATGACAAGTACATATTGCTTGAAAACACCTGATCAATCAGGCAACATTTTTTCTGACCCTGAGAGCCCCAATCAAAAAACGTGCAATGTTAAAACAGATTGAAGGACTCGTCAGCAATTTTAAGTAAACCAACGCTGGTCTAACTTGCATAAACATGTGATCCTTAAGTGAAGGCATTATATAATGATGTTGAAGGGCTTGATAGTGGTCACAGAAAAAAATTAAAAGCAAGGTATCCTGTTGAGAAAAGTAATCATAAGAACAAGATTGTGATGAATCGTTGAGCTATGTTTCAGTTAAAAATATCAAGCTCTGATCACTGATCAGTTTGACTGTGCCTAGGCTGTGTTTTGCTGCTGATCTACAGTTTTGCAGGAAGCATCTAAGCAAGGTTTATTTTATGATCAAGGTAGCAGATTTTATAGTCTAAACTTCAATCTGATGGTTCAAGTAAATGATATTTTTGAGGAGCATGAATATTTTCCTTTTCTTGTATTCATTGTGGTAATGATTGAATTCTCCTTGTGGTGTGCCTTCTTTTTTGTTAATTTGTTGTCTTCTATATATTCTTTTGAGACAGGGAGGGGGTTTACTTGTAGCTCTGTCATGTTGATCGGTTTAGACTGGGTGGTTGATCAATCTGTCAATCGATTTCAGTTCCAAGTTTGTTGTTGTGGGATCCTCTGATATTTTAGAAAAATTAGAAGCAATTTTGGATTTGAGGGAGAGGAGAGCTGGACTGTATCAAACATTATGTGGGCTTGTCTGGTACATTGTATCATTGTGTTGAGGGAGTAAGATTGGTGAGTGTTGATTCTCTCATTATAATGGTGTTAACAGACCAAGTATCCCGATAGAGAGGTGTTGCATTGGAATATTTAGTCACTTTGGTGTTTGAGGTGGGACTGCCTTAAGGGGCTGTGGTGTAGCCAATCATGGCCCCTTGTGTTAAGTTCAGATAAGGACTGGAGACCACGTGTGAGAGTTTGGTCTGGTATATGGTGTTCATAATTTTGTGCTGGAGCAACCATCCTCTCATGGCTCAGGAAAACTGTGCCACGGCATAGGAGTGACATGAGGTCTTACAGCGGGGTGGCACAGGATTTGGGAAGCCTCCTATATGAGGAGTATTGGTAGATGTGAGTGGTTGAAGCATCCATGAGCTTTGTTCCTATAACTGAGATCATGCAGTGGAGGCGGCAGAGAGGTGAAAGGGACTGTTTTGGGTTTGAGTGAGTAAATGTGGGAGGAGAGATTCTCTGTAGTGATTTTGTGTGGCCACGAGTCATGCTTGCCCACAAGCTCCTGCCAACTATAAGTGGTACACCCGAAGCACTCTCCTCAGAACACTTTTTGTACCTGTAGAAGATCAGAGGCTCAGTGGATTGACCTCCTATGTGGTTACAGAGGCACAACAGGCTGAATAATGACTATTGTCACCAAATGGATTAGAACCAACTGCCTTAAGATCAACTCGTCAAGATAGAAGTGTTGATCTTCTGAAAAAACACCCCCATATGGGACAACAGCTGGTGGCCATTGAAGTTTGGCCACAACCCCACTCCAACAGACCACGCCTGCAAACTTGACATCACCCTCAACAACAAACTTACCATGAAGCACCAAATCAAAGCAGTCGCCTCCTCCTGCTTCCACACCCTGTGCATTCTCCGTAGACTCTTCAGATGGATCCCAGTCAATGCCAGGAAGACTGTCACCCTGGCCCTCATCACGAGCCAGCTAGACTATGGCAATGCACACTACTCAGGCATCTCCAAACAACTCCTCAACAGGCTTCAGACCATACAGACCACAGAAGCCAGATTCATCCTAAACCTTTCTAAGCGGGCCAACATCATCCCCATCTCAGGAACCTTGACTGACTCCCCATCCAGAAGAGATAGCAGTTCAAGATTCTTAAATACTCCTACAAAGCCCTACACAACCAGGGACTGGCTTAGATCAACCACGAGTGAACTTCCACCAACCTACCAGACACCTACGTTTGACATCCTTGACCCTTGCACAAACCCCATGCATTCACCGCAGCAACAGTGGCCATTCCTTCTCCTACATCGCTGCCAAGACCTGAAATGACCTGCCCCTCTACCTACAAACAGCACCCTTCTTGGCTGAAGATGAGACTCAAGACCTGGCTCTTCGACTGAGACCTACAAATACTGATTGATTGATTGAATAATACTTTTTTGCTGGATGACCATTTGCCCATTCCAACCTAAACCTGCACTTGACACTACAGAAGACATTTTCTGAACCAAGCTTGAAGCTCTAGGATCCTCCCTGATGCCTGGAAGCCTTTGGCGACTTTCAGACCACTTGGAGATTCTACACAGCTGTAAATCTTTTTTTTAAAGGGCCCTCCGCAAGAAGGTGTCTGACCCTGTGGAGCTCTCTTTGGATGCAGCCTCCTGTCTTGTCCTACTGGAGAAATCCATGCCCCAACCCAGAGATTAAGTCCCAAGATAAAAATCTTGACTGAGAAAAGGTGCCATAAGTACCTGACCAATGCAACAATGTCTCTGTGCACAAAATTTACCTTTCCCACTCTGAGCTTTTTCTGCCAAAATCAACACCTTCAGCATGGCCATAATCAATGCTTATCTCACTTTGGCGAGACCTTCCAGTGTATAGTCTGCTGCTTTGCCCCAATGAGAGATTCTGACTATCAATTTGCAGACTAAGTCAGAAAGTAAAATTCGTAACGGGCCCTCCCACTTCATGTATCCGACTTCTGTTCTTTCGTGGGCAGACTCAAAGGGCGCCTAGGCACCTGTCTACCATGGCCGTAGACTGTCATTGGCAATTCGCTCTTTTGGTGCTATTTCCTCTTTATACTTAAAAAACTGACAACTCTGGTTCCCCTTATTAGATTTTTGTTGTTTTGATGTCACTTTGCTTATTAAAATTTAGGATCTTGACGGTTATGGTCCAGCCGTCACTTTTTTCGATGGATTCACTGCCTGTCTTCTTGGTGGTCCACCCGCTCTATTTAGATTGGAATTCCGCCAGAGTCCCGCTGAAGCGGCTGTCGCTGGGAGTCCAGCTATGATGACTGCAGTGAAATCATGATTTGCCTTTATGAGGAGGCAACTGTTGCTGGAATACCTAATACTTTGAGTTGGCTGAATTGAAGGAAATTAGGTGAGAACTTACCTTTTTGACTGTTTTCCGCTTCAGTTTCTCTCTTGAACCCCATCCTCCAAGTCCCTTTTTTGCAGCTCCACCACAATGCCAAATGACTCTGTTGTCACCTGGATCTAAGGTAAGCAACTTTTACAATTGTCTTACTGTGAATCGTGTGTTGACAATTGCTGTAGCCTTGCGTATTTTTGCATTGCACTTACATACATTTTTATCTTATTTGAAATGCAGTTGTGTTTTCAAACTTATCAATGTAAAATGAACGCACTGTATTGACACTTAAAAGAAAATATTGTTTTTGAGGTGCTTTGGGGTGTTGTGCTTATGGGGCCTGTGAATGCGCATTCATTGGTGTGTGTATGTTGTCTGTGTGGCATGCAATATATAACAAAAAGAGGTATAACGCATTACCTATATATGTTTTTTAGGCAAACACAGCATATATGTGTATTGACACAAAAATAAGTAGCGCTTACTAGTCTCCACTCCACAAGTGACTTACTCCATCAGCAAACCGCCACTATGACACTACCAGAACGATGGGAACATCTGAATAGGCTCGGCACAATACCGCCGATCTGACTACGATGGAGCCAGCAGAGCTAGCAGATTTATAAATTCGGCGGGCTAGACTCCGTCAACTCGATGGAGTATTTAAAAGCACTACCATGGAGAGATGGCAGGAGTAACGGCAAGGTCTAAATCAGGCCCTTAGTCTATGGATATGTATTGTTGGGTGATTTAATTTTTTGTACAGTTTTGGTACTAAATACACACTATATATGGGTTACAGATTTGGTACTAAATATATATATACTTTACACATTGTCCTAAATTAAGCAGTGCTGTATGCCACCAATGGGTTGAGTTCAGGTTACTTTAGTGACTTCTGGGGTTCACCGTTATGGGATAGTGTTGTTATTCTTGAGATGGGTGGCTTACATGAGTATTCCTGTTCATAAGCACTGAAGGTATTTCAGTCATTTAAAGAAATTGTGATTAAAAACAAAAGCGTTTTTAAAGCTTTTAATAATTTGCTGCTGTTACCTGCTATTTGCACTCTTCTCCTGACCAGCACTGTTTTCAGGTAAAGGTCACTGCCTACAGCTCCCATCACCTTCACACATTCAGAGGTGAACCCAACAATATTTGCCGTCATTCGCTGAATGTCATCAAAGGCGATTCTCATTGCCACTATTGTGGCTATTCCCTCCAGCCTTCCATTAAAATATCTAACCCTCAGGGCAGGTCTCCTTTATTAAAGATGTTACTTTTAAATTTTAGATCGTTCTCAAAACATTCCAATGAACTTGCAATCCTACTTCAAAAAAGAAGCAAAATCTATACTCATTGCCAAATTCAGCTGAAATAAGGTCCACTGAAATTCCGGGACCAACCACACACCTGAGTATGATAAAGAACCTACTAAACAACCTATACATCTTAACATTCGTATCTCGTACTCTACGAGAGAGGTTTGGCGTTGCAGCGATCTATCATTGCTTTCTACAAAATGTTGTATATATGTGCCTTAATTTACACTGATGTGATGTATAAGTAACCTCTATTATTTGTACAGCACTCTGATATCCGCCAGGATCTTGTTCGCGCTATAGAAAACTTTCAAATAAATAAATAAATAAATAAAACCCGACTTCCTTTTTCTAACAGAAATCTGGCTCCACAAGTAATCTGACCCAATCATCGTTCAAACCCTCCCGCCCGGCTACCTGATCTACAAGGTGGACCGCAAGAGCGGCAGAGGTAGAGGCATAGCCATTGTCGTTAACAACAAACTTAACTGTTGTATTACAGCAGACCCTCTGTCAGACTGCGAAAGTCTTACTTTCTCAATAGAGGTCTCCCCGACTAGTACCTTCTCTGGCATCCTAATCTACCGCCCTCCAGGGCCCCCTAGACAATTCCTCAATGATCTCCCCACCACCGTCGCCAATTTAGCTTTCGCCCCATCTAACTTCACAGTGCTCGGTGACCTTAACCTCCAGTTTGATGACCGGTCAGACAAGATGGCCAAAAAGCTGATTAGGAATCTCATGGCACTTCAGTTTAGTGAGAAAGTGTTGAAACCTACGCACTCCAAGGGTCATCTATTGGACGCTATTTTTAGCAATTGTAATGAACTTAGTGTAGGAGCGCCCACCCCCCCCCCCCATTGGTCTGATCACTTCTTGATCCCCATAACCTGGGAAATGCCCGGACCCTCTCCCACTCTTAACACAATTTCTGTGCAAGAACGGAACTGGTCGAGACTCTCCACCGACCACTGGAAACACGTCCTAGAAGCCACCAGACCAGCCAGTGACCCTAATCTCAACCTGGCAGTCGAGAACTTCAATCTGTGGATTCAAGGTTCTCTGGATGCAGTACTGCCTAAGAAGCCTAGACATAAAATCATTAGGCCGAACATAGCCCTGTAGTTCTCCCCCAAGTTGTGAGAAATAAAACAAGCATGCAGAAGGTTTGAAAGGAAATGGAGAAGGGAATACTCTGACCTTGCCAAATTAGAATATAGGGAGGCAATCATATCCTATAAACTTGAGATCAAAGAGGCCCAAGCTGCTTTCTATGAAAATAAGATTCATCTATCGGCAAACTCCCCTAAGGAAATCTTCCGCATCGCAAAAACCCTCACTAAAGTACCCGAGAAATAGCTTTTGCCGGATGGTGCCCTTTCATGTTGCGATAGCCCGGCAGAATTCTTTTTACAAAAAATTCAAAACATCTATTTGTCTTTCCCCAGCTCATAAAATCCTCACAGCATATCACGTTTGCCAGATTCACAACATATAACCCAATCTTCACTAGATTGATTCCCCCCTTGATTCTGTTCTGTTGGGCCCAATTCTGACCAAACTCAAATCCAGCTCTCCAACTGACCACGCTGCTCCCCAGGTCCTCACATTAGCCACCGATATCATCGGTCCTTCCATCCTGGACCTCCTGAATTCCTCCATTGCATCGGAGATAGTCCCCCCTCGTCTGGAAATGCACCATGGTCATGGCCCTGTTAAAGAAACCTAATCTCAATCAGGATGATTTTTCCAACTACCGCCCCATTTCTCTTCTTCCCTGGGTGAGTAAGATTCTGGAGAAACATATAAATACCATCAGGGTGAATTTTCTGGAATCTAACGATTTACTTCATCCCTCCCAGACTGGTTTTCGCCCTCAAATTGGAACTGAAACTGCCCTCCTCACAGCCACTGAGGAGGCTAGAAGGATCCTGGATCAAGGGGGTAATGCAGCGATTATCCTCCTTGACCTCAGTGCAGCTTTCGACACTGTCAATCACAGCACTCTGACCCTTAGACTCAAAAATCTTGGTGCATCTGGTATCACACTAGCTTGGTTACAAACTTTTCTGCGTGAGCGTTCCTTTAGGGTCTTTGAAGGAGATGCTGTCTCCAATCAGTTGCCTCTTAGCTGTGGAGTTCCTCAGGGCTCCTCCCTGAGCCCCACTCTATTTAATGTTTATATGAGACCCTTGACAGAGATTGTCCATCCATTTGGCATAAAAATCATTACCTATGCAGATGACACGCAGCTCTTGGTTGCTCTGAACCACCCGAGAGGTCATCTTGCACCCTAGGCTGTTGCCTAGAGGAGGTTGCCAAATGGATGGGACTCTCATACCTCAAACTACATGGTGACAAGACGGAGCTGATGCTCCTGGGCAACTCTTCCTCTTTTAACTCTGCCCTGCTCTGGCCTACCTGTCTCGGGCCTGCCCCAGCCCCGCAAGACCAGATTAAGAGTCTAGGTATTTGGCTTGACCGTTCCCTCACTTTCACCAAGCAGCTAAACGTTCAGCCACGTGCTTTGGCCTACTCAGGATGCTGTGTACGCCCCAAGAGAATGTCAATACTGGTTGGTACAATGTGCTACTTTTCTCTAAAATATAAAACCACAATACACTACATTACATTATCTCAAAATGTTTGATCGAGGTGCATACAGGATATAGACACCTAATTTATCTTGTTTATACAGTAGACTCCACTGCAAATAAAAGGCTAGATTATATAACTGAAGATTCATTGAATTAATGCAAAATTAGTCTGACATGCCAAATACAAGAGCCTAATTTCTGTGATTTTGCAGCTGTCTATCACTGTACCAAGTAAGATCCCTCATTGAACTGCTAAGGACTTCAACTTTGTTTGAAGAGCTGACCCAATGAAAGAGGTCAAGAATGGTTAAGAGTGCATAATACATTGCAATAGGGAATTAGTCAAAGGTTTTAGTGAACAGTTAAACCAAAACTGCTGTGTTGAAAGGGAAATACAGTGCATAAAAGTGAGGTGAATAAGAGCAGTAGTGAGAGTTAAAAGCAACATTGATGGGTTGTTTTTATCCCAGCCTCCATCTTTGAGTGCTTTCTTATATGGAGCATCTCATTAGGGCAGTAACAATCCACTCTCAATCTTGAGGATCCTAATGCAGATGACCAAAGGACTCAGACTCTAAAGTTTCTGAAGTGGACGAAAGTAGAATTGAGTCACAAACTCCTCCTTGGAGTGACAAAACATAATTTGTCTGGTATTGGTAAACAATAATGGTGATTATCCCAGTTGACAAAAAGCCCAACTACAAAGGTATTTAAAATATGTTTCTGATTTGATTGAATGTGGAAGTGATTCAGGGGATTTCTACTTGGAATGTCAAGCTATCCTAGGAGCACTACATCATACACACTGACAAAGTCCTTTAGGAGGTAGTATGAGTCTGCAGATAAAGGAAATTCAATATAGGATCAAGGGGCCCGATTCACAGAACTAACTTAAGACAAAATCCTAAACTTACTCTTTTTGGTATTCACAGAAGTCAGGATTTTGTCTTAAGTTTGTCTTAAGACAAACTTAAGACAGACTTAAGACAAACTTAAGACAAAATCCTAACTTAAGTCTGTCTTAAGTCTGTCTTAAGACAAAATCCTAACTTCTGTGAATACCAAAAGTAGTAAGTTTAGGATTTTGTCTTAAGTTAGTTCTGTGAATCGGGCCCATTATGCCTGGTTCCATGTCACATATCCAGGATAAGTACATAGGGCCCGATTCACAGAACTAACTTAAGACAAAATCATAAACTTACTACTTTTGGTATTCACAGAAGTTAGGTATGTTCTTAAGTTTGTCTTAAGACAAACTTAAGACAGACTTAAGACAGACTTAAGACAAAATCCTAACATAAGTCTGTCTTAAGTCTGTCTTAAGACAAACTTAAGACAAAATCCTAACATCTGTGAATACCAAAAGTAGTAAGTTTAGGATTTTGTTTTAAGTTAGTTCTGTGAATCGGCCCCATAATATGCAATTGGAAACCATTTATATAAATTGTTTGAAATTATTTTATGTGGGAATCCTGAAAATCTGGAACTATATTAAACACCCATGCAATATGTCCTCTCATGGAATATTGTGAGTTGCAGGAGAATTGGGGAAACAATTATCTTCATGATTTTGTCTTCATACTCCTTCATTACTCTGGGGAATCTGGAAGGCCTCTGAGAAAGCTCTGAAGTGTGTGGTGCTATCAATAACAGAAGGTGTGAAAAAAAGATGCAGAAAAAGTGGAGAGTACTGACTCTAGATGCCAAGTGGGGAGTTTCTCAGTGAATTCTGTCTGGTTTATTACTTAACATGTTTTTTTGCCTATGCTTGTAACAAAATTGAGGATAGCATAATTGGTTGTATTGTAATAAATAGTTATCTTCCATGGTGTATTGTTAAATAAAAATTCTGATTGTTATTCTCTATGAGGCTGGTAAGCTGATGACCTGACAATTTCAAGTCAAGATCATAATACCAAATGCAGAGAGCTAAATACAGATGATGAAAATGTAATCTCCTATCCTATGGCATTGAATGACCCAGACAGTATAAATATTAAAAGGGAATTCAGTGCTATGAGGAAGATATCTTACATAAGCTTTTGTTTAGTAACTTGATGCCAAGTAAGAGAATATTTGGTGATCATCGCCATAGTCATCCCATGCCAGAGGTTGGTGTTCAATATTCGCTAACAGATTATACTGTGCTAACAGGAAATGTCTCAGCCAATTGAATAGCATTGCCTGATCCTCACATTAGAAAAAAATAACTTTCCATAATGTTTGTTTGCGCTTGAAACTGTACTTCTAGCCTTTAAAACATGGCAGGGATGCAAACAGGTAGTGTTCAAAAGGGGCATTTCTGGTAAATATTTATAGCATGACTGACCCCTATTCCATAACTCAGGCTGGTTATAGAGTTGAGAAACTGGCTTGCTGAGAAATTATCTTCAATCTAGTCTATCAATTATAATGAGTGCAAACTCAGCATACCTAGTGAAATCATTGTCTGACGTTTTCAGGTATCTCAAGTAATGATGTTAAATCACACTGGAGAGTAGTACCGAGAAACTGAAGGACCTATGATCCGGACACTAGTGTCAGCTGACTCTCGCAGGCAGAAATGACTGAGCATTATAATTGAATGGGTGTAGATACATCGTGTCAGCTGAGCATCTGCCTGCAAAGAGTGACAAGGAAAATTACCTGTAAGTGATGCTTTTTGACTGCAGAACCCGAAAGCAGAAGGGTGGAGGAAACTATGCATGTGATTGGGCCGGACTGGGAAGCAAAAACGGCCCCGGCAAAGTGCCCGGATGCCCCCCTCCCCACTAGGGAGGGGGGGTTGGAGGTGCCGCCGAGCACTTTGACGGGGCTGGTTTTCGGCTGATTTTGTTACAGTGCCGATTTTGCAGTAACAAAAACGGCCCCCAGGTGGCAAGAATCGGCCCCCACCCGTGCCGCGCACCGGGGGTGCCCGCTATGGCCAGTCCGGCCCTTCCTAGAGTAACTTGTAGTCATCAATTCATGAAGTTGATTAACAAACTAAGCGTAGCTTATGGTACTTCAAAAATAGATAATCAACAAAAAAAAAACATATATTTCGAAATGAAAGACAAGTTTAATCTGACCTTTTATTTTTATATAAAGTGGGGTGTTTTTGTCAAATCAAGCCCTGCACTTTGAATTAAAGATATAAAGCACTTGAAGAATGTTAGTCTTTATATGAAAAGCCCACTGAGTATAACGTGATATAAATGCATTATTGGGACAATCTGTTTTCCTGTTGACACACGCTGGCTCACATTGTAGTGCTAGTCTCGAAAGTCTTAGTACAAATGCCATCTAATCCAAACTCAAACACACACCCTAATTGGCTAGTAGATTATATTTCTAACCCAAGGTTGTAAGAATTGAATATCATTTGTTACTTTGACTCCTTTTACTTTGGGAGTCATTGCATTGAGGGAAGTACATTAGAAGTACTTTAGCATTGCAGTATGTTGCATCGGTGTGTGTACTTTGCAGGTAGGTCGGTAAGTATTTCAAGCCCCATGTGGGTGTCCGTGTGTGGTTGAAACGGGAGCTGCTCATTTAATGATCATTTAATACTCACTGCTCCTGGGGGGAAACAACCTTTACAACGCAACTTTTACAACGCACTACCATTACAACAAAACTTTTACAAAGCAACATCCATTACATCGCATGCCATTACAACGCAACCATTACAATGCATACCATCACAACGCATAGTACCCTTACACTATCCAACACTTACCCTACTGTTGCACCCCCTGGAGTTAGAATAGTAATGTTTACCCCTACACTATCCAACACTTACCCTACTGTTGCACCCCCTGGAGTTTGAATAGTAATTTTTACCCCTACACTATCCAACACTTACCCTACTGTTGCACCCCCCTGGGGTTAGAATAGTAATTTTTACCCCTACACTATCCAATACTTACCATACATGCAATGTAATGGTATGCGCTGTAAAGGTAGTATGCGTTGTAATGGAATGCGTTGTAAAGGTAGTTCTAAAAAATTTGTTGAAATGGCATGCGTTGTAATGGAATGCGTTGTAATGGATGTTGCGTTGTAAAAAACGCGTTGTAAAGGTATGTGTTGTAAAAGTATGCGTTGTAACATCATACATCCCTCCTGGGAAGGAGCACCCTTTAATGCCCTATGTGGGCTAATTTAGATATATTTTACTGCATGTGATGCACCAGTCTGGGCAAGGGCACCACCAGCATATTTTTTAAGGGTGGGCGAAACTCAGAGAGTTTCACTCTGCAGAATTCTACAGAGTTACGGAAAAACTGAGCGAGATTATAAGGCAACTCAGCTAATGGGTGGAAAATATGCTGCTTGCGCTACAATTTAATGCCTGTAGTGTTAGTAGTACTGAAAATCTGCATGAGCGGCATATTGCTTTGCACAAAAGGGTACGGCCATTCAAGTTGATTTTTCTGCCACTTGAGTAGAAAATCTCTGACACTAACTGCTCACGAACGCCTACGACCGCCCACGTTAGAAAATTGCACTAGGGGACAACAAATCTCATTTTCCACCTCTCATATTCTGGTGCCTCTAAGAAGAAATATTCCACCATGCGGATAATGGCAGCATTTGGCCAGAACTCCACATTAAAGAATAATGCAGAGTGGGCAAAATTCCACCTGTGGATGGAACAGAATATTTATATTTAAGCACCAGGGACCCTAAGCCCCCGGGGCCTGCCCCTTTCTTTTAAATTTTTTTTTTTTAAAGGGAGTGGGGTTGCCCGGTCCCCCTTCTGGGCCGATTTCTACCCTGAAACCCAATCCCCCAGGACCAGGCATCTACTGTGGGTGCCCTGGCCCAACCCGGGGCTCCGCTCAAGACCCCCTGTGAAAGCCATAGGCTTACCTTTCAAAAGGTGATGATTAAATATGCATAAAACAGACCTGAATATGGCCCCATAATACCCCACAGCGCTTACATTTACATATCCTGTTTGCTTGTGGTGGCTCCGGGATGGGCAAGGGTATCACTAACGAACTTCATAAGTGTTGTGGGGAGACTCCAGAAATTCCAGCAGGCCCCAAGAAGTGTTTGCTAAAAAGTCACCCAGGTCTCCTTGTGCCTTATGCATGTGACCCCAGGAGAGTCTGCCTTATTCTGTAAGCTCCCCTGATGCGTGTACATTCCTTTTCCAGGCTCTGGAGTGCGGGGTCCCATTGTAGTTGGCTCAGTGGCTGTATTTTGTGACCTGTTGAGAATGAAGAATGAAGAAAGATTCTGACATAAATGTTTTCTAATTTCAAATGGTCTATTACCAGTATTGGTAATGTACACTGCAATGTTATACTTATAATGAATGTTTTTGACTACTGATGTAGTTCTCATTAATTTCAGTGGTGTTACATAAGCAGAGTATAACATGTAGTTGTTGAATTTAATGTTAAGGCACTCAGATAAAGCCAGTAGGCCTGCCTTATGGATAATGAGAACCCCTCATATTGAAATGTGGCATCTCATATAAATGGAGGACCTTGTACTTGTAGGGTTGAGGGTGTAATGTGATATGAGGGTGTCACCAAAGGTACTTCCATGTACCTGAATGCATACATTTGTAATTTAATGTGTAGTATTTAGTAATGTGTGTGCAATAAAAATACTTTTTGTTTTAAAGAAAAAAGCACTGACTGAACCATAATGTATTAAGTCTTGTTGCATGTCAGTAAATCAGGATTGCTAGCCCACACCACTTCTGCTGAGTAAATATTTGACTGATGTGCTTCGCTACCCACAGAGAGTCACGTACTATAATGGAGTACTTGGTTCCCAGTAAAAAGACAATTGCAGATGTATTACTTGTGAAGTACTTACATCCTAAGTAACCCATTTTCCAGGAGATGTGGAGAGCAGCTTATTTGCACAATTTCTGCTACTGGATCTAACTATCTGGATGAAGAGGTGCTTTATACTGCACTGGTTAGAGACAGGGTTCAGGACAAGGTCAGGGTTCCATTATTAAATTTTTGCAGTATTTTTATACTGATTATAGGAACACCTTTGATAGATTAGACTGATAAATCATGTGGTCTAGATTGCAAGACTTTGGTACTGACAAGAATTTATTATGGAAAATTAGAAGATAGTATTCTTGAATATGAGTTTGTGTTCAAGATTGTATGAAGGCATTTTGAGCAAATTGACTTTGTCAGGATTGTATCTTAGCACCACCCTTATTTAAACTATATTTGTCCGATCATGCCACTAGGTAAGGTGACAATCATTACCTTCCACCTAGACTAGGAAGAACTATGGTCCACATAATATCTTATGTTCATGATTTAATCTTATTTGGCACTGCACCAATGGATTTGCCAAAGCTGCTCAATGCGGTTGATATAGACAACAAAAAGAATACCTAAAAAATAAAGTTATCTAAAGTGAAGTTAATGCCCTTTGGGAGAGCAGATAAAAATAAATTGAAGTGGAACATTTACAGTCACAACACTGAATGTGTACCAATATACAATTATTTATGATACTAGTCACTGGGTTAGCAGTAGTGTGGCAAGTATTGGCGCCTCTAAGGTTCACGTAAATCTGAACAACTAAATATTATCTGCGGTGCAGCAAGTAAGAGGATAACCCACACCTCAAAAGCGGACCGTAGTCCTAATACATGAAACAAGTAACGTGTGCACACGCAATTATTTACAGTATTACTATTGAGAGTATCTCATGAATCACACAATCATGCAATATATGATTCCCACGAAGTTCTTTTTCTCCTTTTTCAGGTTAATTTATTTTTCAAGTGCCCAGCCAACACGTGTTTCGTCTGGTAATACCCCACAACTTCTTCAGGGCTACAGTGTATAAAGGCAATCCATTACAAAAAAGGTATTGATCTCCAAGACTTAACACAAGACGGCAAAGAGTTCAAACTGTGACAACCTCAACCGTCGTGACAGCCCTATTAATCCCACACTACAGGGTGTATTAAACAAACAGAAATCAGTGCGTCTTATTTAGCATAGTACGCTCAGAGCTTCACGACATCATTATAACTGTTTGTCTGAATGTTCTTCCTCATTCACAAGATTAAAAATGCACAGTGAAAGCTGAATCATTTACACCTGTGTACTTGGCATAAGTAAGTTACTAAAACTTTGTGGTCACATATTACTCTCCAAATTAGTCATCCTGAACTATACATCATAATTGCCTAGGAGAACAGAAAGTGAAGGAAGACGAGAGAAGAAATAAAAATAAAAATAAAAGCCAATTTATGAAAAACCTGCACCAAGCCAAAACCTGCTACTAGTCCACAGTCTTACCTATCAGACAGATGGCACAAATATAAAGAAACCTATAGGTAAGGAAAACAAAGTTTTATGAGTAACTAGGCAAGTAAGCGCTAATCATGCTATGGAGTGAAACAGAAGATATTAATCTGTGATCTCACCTCTCTGCCGGTTCTACTTCCGTCCCGGCTGAAATCTCCACATTAATTAAAACCAATGTTTGGTCTATTAGCGGCGATTAGTCAATCCCAAAGTTGGGGTAGGGGGGGGGGGGAGCGCTGCAAAGTGAACAAAGAGCAAAAGTCAAAATAAATAAATGATCCATTTCAACTAAGGTGACATAAAATATAAACACCTGTGATAAATATTCACTTATATCTATTTATCCCGGTCTAATCTACCTTAAAATCAGGAGTACATATATCCATCCCATGGATAAAACAATAGTATCAGTTAAAATTCAAAAATTATGTTGAATGGCTAACAGAAAGTGATCAGCTGCCCATATTATCGGGTCACACTCTGAGGAGCCGGCTAGTTGATTGCTCAGTCCCCAAACCAATATCAATTCCAACAGCGTATATACCTCACTATCCCGACTCGGCAATATTTAATTCAGTTAGGACAACAAACTGTATCCCTAAATACATGGATACGTTATGTTAAAATCTTAGCATTGTTAGATGTAGTCTCATTATACACTGACATCAACCCCAGTCTTGGTATGCAGGCAATGGAGTGGCATCTTGGTAATAAACCGCACACACAGTGGGAACACAGCAGAATGCTACTCACAATGATAGAGCTGATATTGAGCAACAATTGTTTTACATTTAAAAGCAAGTGGTATAAATAGACACGAGGTGTGGCGATGGGATCAAAATTCTCGCCATCGTTTGTCAATCTCTTTATGGGATTTTTTAAAGCTAAATGGATTTGGGGTGGCACAGGGAGCAGATTCAGCCAACACATTGTCTATTGGGGTCGATATATCGACGATAGTCTGCTCCTGTGGTCGGGACCTGAACATACCTTGCAAGAATGTTTTCTCTTTCTAAATAGGAATATGCTAGGCGTACAATTCACACACCAGTACAGCAGAAACAGTATAGTGTTTTTGGATGTCGAGTTGTTTGTGGAAGGTGATGCTATACACAGTAGGTTATATCGAAAACCGACTGAGTGCAACTCGGTGCTGCATGCTTCGAGTGCCCACCCTAGCCACCAGATAAATGCCATACCATTTGGTGAATTCACCAGGGCGAGGCGTAACTGCAGCGTTAATACAGAGTTTCTCACTTGTATTCCTGCCATGAAGAACAGATTTAAAGCCAGAGGGTACCAACTTAAAACGTTGGAAAAAGCACAGAGACGTATACTTCAGACTGCACGCACAGATACACTCAAAGATAAGAAACCCACCAATACTACCACACAACCTGTCAGACTGGTTACTAATTTTAACATGAAGGTACATCACATGACCAAAAGTATGCACAAGCATTGGAACGTTCTGAAATCGAACAAATCCCTAAAGACTTTTACCACAAGTAGACCTCTGATCACCTACTGGAAAGGCACAACGTTGAGGAGTGTTTTGAGTCCCACAGTCCCAGTGAACACTAGAGAGAATGATTGGCTAACACAACGTACTGTAGGTTTTCATAAATGTGGTAACTGTGGCATGTGTAAATGGGCATTACACAAAACAAACAGTTTCAAAGGCCCCGATGGCAAGGTGTGTGCCATCAAGCAAAACATCCATTGCATGGCCAAATTTGTCATCTACATAATTGTCTGCAGATGTCACAAACAATATGTGGGAAGTACCATACGCATGCTAAAAGATCGTATTAGTGAGCATGCCAGAGCATTAAAACAAGGTGACGCCAGGTACCCAATGGCGTTACATGCCATGACTTGTAAAGAGCAAGGACCATATAAACGCTTTGATTTTTTTGGCATAGAAATGATACCAGTCCATATCAGAGGCGGAGACAGGGAGCTAGGGTGGAGGCCACCTGGATCATGCGCCTGAAAGCGGTGGAACAGGTGCTGAATGCAGACCATGAACTACAGTACTTTTTAGGTACTTAGTGTATCACATGTGACTTAATGGACAAAATGCCAATGTACTGCGTTTAAGATGTTTGAGGTGACACCTGCTATGCAACATTTCAATAGCAATAAGATACATACTGTATGGGTGACGAATATTGATTCCTATTTTCAGATGAAATTTGTAACAGTCATATGAAACAGGATCTGTGTATGTATATATACATATAATGAACATTCTGTAATGGTGATATGAAGATGGGGATTTGTATTGGATTAGGTTCGCCTGAGCTGTATAACAAATGGATGAGTATTTCAAAAAGAGATATAGTTACTGTAGTGATTGCTCATGGTGTAAATAGGATCGAGTATTTTCTCTACACTTCGGATGTAATGTTGAATAATCGTGTATTAATGTCTTTTGCCTTTCTCACTTTCTTTTTCTTCACTACCTGTCATGCGTTCCGTTAAATTATGACACTACACTGTGTCTTTTTGATGCCATTAATGGTTAGCTAGATGCCTGAGGGGAGACTTGCACCTCATGCTGCATCAGTGATCCGCAACTTAAGCATGATGATGCTGAGTACATTTGACTCCACAATCCAGGTCCCAATAGAGATGTGATGGAGTCTTAATTGAGACGTACCTCACATTACAGACATAGTACTGATCGTGTAGAAATAGAATGCGCTTCCATGGATACCTAATTTATTCTAAATAGTCAGGTGATTGTTTGTCGGTTCATGCAAAATATTAAGTCACAAATTAATTTATATATGAATAGTGCTGCTTTTGTATAAATTTGTATTATGTGTGCTCTTACAATAGTTTTCCGGTTATTTCAAACGGGGGAATATAGAGTCAACAGCGTTAGCGTTATAACTGATTATGATGATTTGAGGATGGGTGTGCCCTCAACTACTTGACTGGGAGAAGTCATCCATTATGTTTTATTTATTGGAGTTTATACGATTTTAGCGGATGTTGCTTGTTTCTTTGGCACTATATACAAACTTAGAGTGATTGAATGAGGAAGCAGGATCCCCACTAGTGGCTTTCTTCACTTTCGTTCGTTTCTAAACTTCCGATTTTACCCGCACCGGTAGCTATCGGGTTTTGGGTTAGCACTCTAGTGGCGACTTACACCAGAGTACGGTTACATATCAAGAACCACGTTTGAACAGGCGTGCAGTTACAGGATTGTAAATTACGGCGCGTGAGAGAGAGACTTGTACGGGGACACATGGGTCCACACTCGGTAAGTCAAGACAGGCTCTGTGACTGTTTATATTGCTTTGAGCTAGTTTCTTGTAATTTTATGGCCGCGATTTTAGTCCACTCGCTTTTTATCTTTGAATAATACAGAGGTGAGCCAAGCGACACATTCTGATTTTGAATTGAGTATTGGGCACAGAAGTAGAATGGGCAGCCTTTTAACATAACTTATCCATGTATTTAGGGATACAGATTGTTGTCCTAACTACATTAAATATTGCCGAGTCGGGATAGTGAGGTATATACGCTGTTGGAATTGATATTGGTTTGGGGACTGAGCAATCGACTAGCCGGCTCCACAGAGTGTGACCCGATAATATGGGCAGCTGTTCACTTTCTTTAAGCCATTCAACCATCCTCGTCCTGCTTGATCTGTCGGCGGCTTTTGACACCTTCTCCCACCGCATTCTAATTCAACGGCTGTGGGAGATTGGTGTCAGAGGAAACGCCCTAAAATGGTTTTCCAGTTACCTGTCCAATCACACTACAACGGTCCAAATCAATAAAAACAGAGCAAATGAAAGACCTGTTAAAATGGGCGTTCCCCAGGGCTCGATTTTGAGCCCGAAGCTCTTTAATGTCTATATGACTCCTTTGGCCAAAGTGATCAGAGCCCATGGTTTTGATGTTCTGTCGTATGCCGATGATACGCAGATCCTAGTTACACTAGATCCCGATCCTAACGAAACCAAACAACGTTTCAAAAACTGCCTGATACAGGTTGAGGAATGGATGACCATCAATCACCTCCAACTAAATGACAGTAAATCAGAAATCATGCTCTTCGGCAAGGAGGCAGAACACTGGACAGATGACTGGTGGCCAGCCAAGCTGGGCACTTGCCCAGTACCAAAGGATTCAACCCGTAATTTGGGTTTTCTGATGGATAATAAACTGTCCATGAACAATCAAATAAATAACATCGTTGGTACATGTTTCGGACTAATGCGTAATCTGAGAAAATGCTCAAGTGGATCCCTGTTCAGGCCCGAAAACCCTTAGTCCAGGGGTTAATAATAAATAGGATGGATTACGGAAATGCACTTTTGGCTTCCATAAATGAACATCATCTGAGGAGGCTTCAGGTTCTCCAGAACACTGCAGCTCGGTTGGTTCTCAACCTCCCGTGAAAAACTTCCTCTGCTGCCTGTTTAAAATGCCTCCACTGGCTGCTGGTAAAAAAGCGCATTCTCTTCAAAACGCTGTGCCTGGCCCATAGACAGATGTATGAAAAGGCCCCAAATATTGGTCCAAAAAACTCAGATGGTATCAGCCCCAAAGAGAACTTAGATCCAGAAACGAATTTTTACTGACACCCTTAAGAATTACGAACCTCCAGAAATGGTGGTCTTGCATTCTCGTTTCTGGCTCTTGCTTCATGGAACAAAATGCCCTTTCATTTCCGTAGCACCCCTGAACACAGCTGTTTCCGTAAAAGGCTAAAGACCTGGCTTTTTGCAAACTAATTTCTCCTCCTCTCTGTCAGAGACTGCTGCAAGCGCCATGAGACTCCTAGGATGTGATTTGTGCGCTATACAAATGTCCCTGACATGACTTGACTTGAGGTGGTCATATTTTGTCTCACCTTGGTCGAAATGTATTATTTATTTATTTTGACTTTTGCTCCTTGTTCACTTTGCAGCGCTCCCCCCCCCCACTGCCCCACCCCAACTTTGGGATTGACTAATCGCCGCTAATAGACTGAGCATTGGTTTTAATTAATGTGGAGATTTCAGCCGGGACGGAAGTAGAACCGGCAGAGAGGTGAGATCACAGATTAATATTTTCTGTTTTACTCCATA
The DNA here is from genome assembly GCF_964263255.1 of Lissotriton vulgaris. NCBI lineage: Eukaryota > Metazoa > Chordata > Amphibia > Caudata > Salamandridae > Lissotriton > Lissotriton vulgaris. Next base: position 1,137,230,686 of record NC_141697.1, read on the forward strand.
GCATGACTAGCGCTTACTTGACTAGCTACTCATAAAGCTTTGTTTTCCTTACCTATATGTTTCTTAATATTTGCGCCATCTGTCCGACAGGTAAGACTGTGGACTAGTAGCAGGTTTTGGCTTGGTGCAGGTTTTTCACAAATTGGCTTTTATTTTTATTTCTTCTCTCATCTTCCTTCACTTTCTGTTCTCCCTAGGCAATTAGGATGTATAGTTCAGGATGACTAATTTGGAGAGTAATATGTGACCGCAAAGTTTGAGTAACTTACTTATGCCAAGTACATGAGTGTAAATGATTCAGCTTTCACTGTGCATTTTTACTCTTGTGAATAAGGAAGAACATTCAGACAAACAGTTATAATTATATCCTGAAGCTCTGAGCGTACTATACTAAATTAGACGCACTGATTTCTCTTTGTCTAATACACCCTGTAATGTGGGATTAATAGGGAGGTCACAACGGGTGAGGTTGTCACAGTTTGAACTTTTCGCCGTCTTGTGTTAAGTCTTGGAGGTCAATACCTTTTTAGGTCTCGGGACGAAGCTGCGAAGCAGCTTCCGGTCAGAGATTTAATGTCCTCTAGTGGGGCTTCAGAACCCGCCTCCCTGCTCTGTCTCTCCCCATTGGCTTGCTTCCTAAAAGGAGGCCAGCCATTGGAGGAGAGATCAGTCACTCCAATGTAGCCCCGTCCTTTTCGGATTTGGGGGCGTCATTTTTGCTGTTCTTTAGACAGTGACGTCGTCCGTCACTCAGCACAGCAAAACACGCCCCCAAATCCGAAAATGTGGTAAGCCTAGTTGCCGCCATTGTTGCCCAGCCAGCGCCGAGTAAGGTGATGCAGCACACATGCTCCGGTGTGGATGGGGCTTCCGCCCAGTGCCTCAGAGCCCAGCTGCAGTCTTTTCCACTTCCTGATGTCCCTGGCCGTCGCCGACATGCTGAACGTCCTCTACGGTGAGTTTTTCCTTATTTGCGCAACTGTGTGATCCTGAACAGGCCGTCTACCCCCCTCCCTCCGCCCGCAGCTCTTCTCAGGCCGGCTCCCCCCCTCCCTCCGCCCGCAGCTCTCCTGTGTCCGTCTCCCCCCCCCTCCCTCCGCCCGCAGCTCTCGTTGGGGTCTGTTTCAGTCCCCGGTGTACCAGCAAGCAGTCCGTCTGCCCATGCTATAAAGTACATTGCTTTCAGCACGTAGTCGCATTTATTTTTACAGTGCCCATGCTTTTCTGTATTACACGCATTACATCATTTGGCATGTTTAAATTCCTCTTTATAGTGCTGCGTTCATGTATTTTCACACCGTTTCAAAATGTCCGCTGCACCCCGCCTCGACAACCCACGCTGTACCGTAAGGCTTTCTATCACCTCCGTCGCCTCTTTAAACCACCCCTCAGCTGTACCCCACCCCCTAACCCCTATTAGCGCGGCCACCCCTCCTCACCTCACTGGCATATCCGCACCCCCGTGACCCCTCAAAGCACCATTGTCCCGTCCGACCAGGGTAAGAGCGGCTGGGTGCAAAGATGTTCGGAGTCGCCCGCAAAAATTAAACTGATGTCCGACCTATCCCTGGAGGCTCCTGTTGCTAGGCCGGTCTTACACTTCCGGTCCCGGGAGGGTGGAGAGGGTAAAATTACGGGTCAGTCTGCATAACGAGTGGGGATTATGGGTGCGGCCAGAGTGTGAGAGTTCAGTGGGGCTCCGTGTTGGTAATGCGTCTGAGGGCAAGAAAGGGCGAGGGTACAGCGCCGAGTGAGGGAGAGCACAGCTTCGAGGAGCGCAATGTGACCGAATTAAAGCGTTGAGGGGGGCAGCGGGCATCAAGCGGGGGTGAAGGGAAATGTGAGGGTATACAACAGGATCACAGGGAGAGAGGGGAGAGAAGGTAGCGCGGCCACCCTACCTCACTGGCATATCCGCACCCCCATGACCCCTCAAAGCACAACTGTCCCGTCCGAACCCCCCCCCCCACACCCCTCCTCACCGGGCCCGCACGGCCTTACCTCTTCTCACTCGCTAATGTCACTGCCCCCCCTCCCTCCACCTCACCCCCTCCTCACCTCACCCCGCCTCGACAACCCACGCTGTACCGTAAGGCTTTCTATCACCCCCGTCGCCTCTTTATACCACCCCTCAGCTGTACCCCACCCCCTAAGCCCCACTAGCGCGGCCACCCCTCCTCACTGGCATATCCGCACCCCCGTGACCCCAAAAGCACCACTGTCCTATTTGACTTTATGTGAGTATCTTGGAGCCCTCGCAGCGACCAGGCCCTCCTGGGCCTACGTTGGGCCCCCATGGCCTGGCGCGTCCGGACAGTGCAGTGCGTCTGTGTCTGGAGCGGGCTGGAGTCTGCGGACATGAGTGGGCTGGGCAGCGACTGCGAGGCCACTAAGCGCTCTCCAGCGAGACCGTTAGATAGGACCGGATCTTCCAGTGTTCGGTGAAAGGAGTTGTGTGACTCTTTCAGATGACTTACACTTTTGTGTGTGTGTGTGCGTGCGTGCGTGTGAGGAGGGCATGTGTTTCTTCACGGCCGCGATGACCATGTGGTACCGTGTGGTTATAGCTACTCTAGGCCAGGCTGTCTCTGATATTGAAACGGACAGTGTGAGATTTACTCGGGAAGGTGGACAGTGTGTCAGATACTTAGGATGGAGTGCAGTGTGTCAGTTACCCGGGAGCGAGGGGCAGTGTCCGTTTCCGGGTGAAAGGGACGGTGTGTCAGTTACCGGGTGGGACAGTGTATCGGTTATCCGGAGGGAGGGACAGTGCGTGGGTGACCTGGGATTCAGGGACAGCGTGCCTGATATGGGGGTGTGCTATGAGCGGTCGGTGGGGTGCGCCCGGTACCTGGGAGAAGAGAAGGAAGGCGGGCAGTGTTTGTGTTATATCACGGTGGGCACTGTGTGCCTGCTGTTTGGGGAGGACAGTTTGTGTGTCACAAGGAGGTGACTGCGCGGTGTGTCTGTTACCTTGGAGGGAGGGACAGTGTGTGTCAGTTACCGGGAGGGAGAGACAGTGTCAGGTACCGGGTCGGAGGGACAGTGTGTCAGTAGCTGGGAGCGAGGGACAGTGTCAGTTACGGGGTGGAAGGGACAGTGTGTCAGTTACCAGGAGGGAGCGACAGTGTGTGAGTGACCTGGGATTCAGGGACAGCGTGCCTGATAGGGGGTGTGCTATGAGCTGGGCGGGAAGAGAGGGAATATGGGCAGTGTTTGTTATATCATGGGAGTGAGGGACTGTGTGCCTGCTGTTTGGAGAGGGCAGTTTGTATGTCACGTGTAGGGGGCTACTCGCGGTGTGTCTGTTACTTGGGAGGGAGGCGGGAGGGACAGTTTGCCAGTTACTTAGCGGGGCCTGGACAGTATCTGGGAAGGAGGGTCCGTGCGCCTAGTGGGGAGGGAGGGTTTTTGTCGGTTATAAGGAGGGCCTGGACATTGTATCTGTAATAGGGGGTGGGGGGCGCTGGAAGTTCTGCAGTGTGTGTAATATGGCGGAGAGGACCCGCTGCCCGGTGAAAGCAGTGTAGCTGGTACAAGGGTTAGCAATGTGTCTGTTATTGCTAGGAGGTAGTGTGTTAGTAGTACAGGGCTGTCCAGCGTAGGCGCAAGAGGGCTTGATCTACGCCTGATAACCACAGACTATAGACATTGTTGCATTTACCATAGACTATAGTTATTTGACTTTATGTGAGTATCTTGGAGCCCTCGCAGCGACCAGGCCCTCCTGGGCCTACGTTGGGCCCCCATGGCCTGGCGCGTCCGGACAGTGCAGTGCGTCTGTGTCTGGAGCGGGCTGGAGTCTGCGGAACATCACATATGCAAAAAAAAAAAGCTAATGCCAATAGAAATGACAATGCCATTTATTTAGGGATACAAAAAAGATAAAAAATGAGCAATACCAATAGCTCTACCTATAATATTGCCGAGACCATTGCATTGTAAATGCTTGTTTGTAATGGTTTGCCTTTATACACTCATGCCCTGAAGAAGTCGTGGGGTATTCCCAGACAAAACACGTGTTGGCTGGGCACTTGAAAAATAAATGAACCTGAAAAAGGAGAAAAAGAACTTCGTGGGAATCATATATTGCATGATTGTGTGATTCATGAGATACTCTCAGTAGTAATACTGTTAATAATTGCGTGTGCACAAGTTGCTTGTTTCATACAAATATTTATATTTAGCTTGAGACTCTACTCTTTTCCAAGAAGCTGCAAATTGAGAGTGTGAAATTAACATGTTTGGTTTTATTCCATTAAAAATGCAGTTTCTCCAATTTCGGAGGTAAAGGTCCAAAATAGACTGTGTGATTGGTCACTAGCTTATCATAAAGACTGCAACGCAGAACTAAATGTAGAAAAAACGAACAATTTAAGATGCATTTTGGTGTTAGGACAAGTACTTATCAAGTGTTCATTACCAAAATACCTGGGTAGCGGACGTGGCATTACATTCCCTTTGTCCCCATTGGCATCACCGGGAATGACGTCATATAACTATTCTCCTCTGTCTGTCTCATGATAGCCTCTGTCACGTCTCTCACCTATGTCCCCTTTTTCATCCATCTCTTTCTCACTGCCCTCTGTCTGTACGTCACCTCTCTACTTCTCCCCTTTCTCCCCATCTCCCAGATGTTGCTGTCTCTTTTACACCTGTTTCTCACCACTTTCTGATCAGACACACCTTCTTTCTTATGTGTCTCTTTACATCTCCACTTCAGCTGCCTCTCTGCTTTTTCTCTGAGTAATCTTATACCTCTCTGAGTAATCTTATACCAGTAACATTTCCTAATATTTTACTATAGGGAGATCGTAGGCCGAGTGGAGAGTCTCTCCATGGTAAAGAATAGTGAAAAGTAAAAAAGTTTATTAAACTTGGAAAAATGTAGTAAACATATATTTATGTTTCATTTTAATGTAAAATATTGTTATATATTTATTTTAAATGTACAATAAAAGAAGGAATCATTGGCAAAACCGAAAGATCTGTTGTTAGCCGAACAGTTTTTTGGCAATAGCATTTCCTATTTTGATCTCTTATGGTTTTTGGAAAACGTTGTTGTAGGACAAGCTGCCAGGCTCTCAAGAATCTAAAAAACATTGGCTAAAGCCAAACATGTTTTTCCAGTCTCAAAAAAGCACATTTTACCACAATAGTTTCTGGCACTGAAGGGAACTACTTTTTGTGTGGATGTGGTCCTAATAAAAAGGGAAGGACGCTAGGTCCTTTAATATTTGCTGAAATTATTTTGCCGTACTTTTTAGTGTGTATTTAATGTGTTTACCATTTTAAAATCTGTGGGAAAGACTCTGGGTGCTGCACTGCTCGGTGTTACATTTGAAGGCTTCACAGTTAGAAACATAACAAGTTAGAAACAGTGGTGTTACTGCATGTAATGTTAAAAACGAAAACTTTTTTTTTCTCTTTTAAAATCAAATTGACCTGCCTGCTTTTTAAAACCGCCCGTACCTTGCCTCAGTGAACTTGCACCTCACTGGGCTGGTAACGGGGACGGACAATGCGGTGCCTGCACTTCCGCCTGGCCATTAGAACAATTGCCTGGCCCAGAAGTACGCAGGACGCATTCCCGCCCGAGATGTTTCACCGGAGGGATTTAAGCAAGCCCGTCTGCGCCCATCCGCGCCTGGCCTGTGCCTAGGGCCAGGGATGCTGCCGGTGTTGGGCCCCTTTCTGATTTTGTCCCCATACTCACCTATACTGGGGAACAATTGCGGGCCTATAACAAACATGGTAGGTGTAATACTGAAATTGACAGCAATGCTGATGCATGTCTGGTTCATTTTAATTGCATAGCCTGTGGGTTTGCCACTATCCACCAGAATATCCCCAATCATCACTAAATTTAAAACAATTACCCAAGGTGAAGAATGATACAATGTCCATATCAGGGTGCCTGATAAATGCACGGTCACTTTACATACATGCTAATGAGTTTCCCCTGCTTATTGAAACAAATAGCATTGACGTGGCATTTATCACGGAAACCTGGGGAGACGAAGCAGCTGATCCTGACTTAGCGATGGCTGTTCCTTCAGGGTTTACACTACATAGGCAAGACCGAGTGGGCAAAAGGGGAGAGGGTCTGGCTGTCCTGTTTCCCAGTATTTGGAAAGAGGTTTTCACCCCCCAACATAATGGTCCCACCTTGGAATCTTTACTTTTTAAATTAATGATAGGCAATCATTACTCCTTCAATGGCTTGTTATGCTATCGGCCTCGGGCCAATTCTCTGGAGGATATTGGTACTTCCCTGGATGTTATATCCCAGTCACCTGATTTCACGCTTCTAGGTGACATTCATGTTCACTTGGAGGATCGGTTGGATAGTGCTGCTGCTCATCTTATCGATATTGCTAATAGTATGGGCCTCACTCAGCTGGTGACTGGTAGTACACATTCGGGGGGTCATTTATTGGATGGAATATTCTCCAGTAATAACCATCTACAATGCCTTCCACCAATGCCAATAGTTGGGTCAGACCTTAAAGCCATTTTGTTTTCATTTCCGGTACAAAACCCCCAGACAGGGAATTTGATAAACAGGCAGAGGAAAATGGTCCGGCCTTGGAATAAGCTGGAAGTGGGCGTATTTCAATCTGTACTAGCCCAAAATCCTCCACATCCCTAGAAGACCCAAATGAAGCCGTGGCTGCATTTGAGGACTGGCTGCAAAAGTCAATAGACCAAGCCCTACCAGAAAAGTGCATCTCTTGTCATAGGCCTAGACCTACCAAACCCTGGTATACTGAGCAGCTTAGGACACAACAGCAAAATTGTCGACCCGAAAAATAAAGCTAAGTATAAATGTACCTTACTTGAGTATAAAAAACTCATTTTTAAAGAAAAAAACAACTATTTCACTACGGCTATACTGACAGCAAAAAATTAATCAAAATAACTTTTTTCGACAGTAAAGCAAATAGCCAAAGGTGCCGAGGGCGATGAATCACCAAAAACTCACGCCTTCTGTGACAAAGTGGCTACGTTCTTTCAAGAGAAAGTTAAGGCGGTCTACGACTGTTTCGCCAAAACTATAGATCAAGAAATACCTGTAGTTCCAGAGGTTTTAGTTAAACCTCGGTTTGCTGGAACTATTCTCAGGACCGACATTGAATCTAGGGATTCTCCTGAATCATCTACCTTTCCGATACTTACAACGGAAGCAACAATTAACCTGTTAAGATCTATTAAATCAGGCTCTCCTCTGGATTTATGTCCTTCAAAAAATGTTCTGCTTTTTTCTGAGACTTTTGCATCTCACTTGCTGCCTATTCTTAATCAAATATTTTCCACTGGCACTTTCCCCACCAGTTGGAGGTTGGCCTCTGTGCTCCGCCTTTTAAAGAAACCAAATCTGGATGATACTGATCCCAATAATTACCGTCCAATCTCCAGACTGCCGTTACCAGCGAAAATGGTTGAGAAAGCAATGAATAGTGTCCTATCTGAATACATTGAAAAGAATGATTTTTTAGATGACACTCAGTTCGGGTTTCGAAAGCACCACAGCACCGAATTAGCATTGATGACAGCATCGGAAATGATCAGGCAAACGGTCGACGCGGGGGGCAGTGCAGCACTTGTGCTGCTTGACCTTTCGGCGCGTTTAACACAGTGAAGCATCAGATGCTCTTGGAATTTCTAAGGAGTATTGGTATCAAAGGGAAAATGCATTTACCCTACTGAACTACTTTCTGTCAGACAGGGAACAATTTGTGGCGTTAGATAATCTTAGATCGCCCAATTTTACATTGCCATGTGGGGTGCCACAGGGCTCTTCCCTGAGCCCGACTCTTTTTAACGTTTATGTTGCTCCATTGGCACAGTTGATTAGGTCCTTGGGCTTTTCGGCTGTTCCTTATGCAGACAATACACATTTTATCGTCTCTGTATCAGGATCTCCCACTGACACTTTGAAACAATTCCACGCTTGCCTTCGTCAGGTTGGGGAATGGATGACCTCTAATTGTTTAAAACTTAACTCTAGCAAGACAGAGGTCTTACTCTTAGGTGCACAAACTAACGTTTGGTCACCTGACGTTTGGTCCCTGGAATTTGGGCCATTACCGACGCCAGTGACCAAGGTTAAGAACCTGGGAGTCATTTTTTACTCCAAACTTTCATTCGAACATCATGTGAACCAGGTTACCTTCCTCTCTTTCTACACGTTAAAACTCCTATGAAAAATCCTCCCTTTTATCCCTGTTGAGCTTTGTAAATTAGTGATCTCAGCGCTTGTCCTTTCTAGGGCCGACTACTGCAATGGGCTTTTTATCAACCTCCGGAAAAAGTGCCTAACAAAACTGTAGGTTGTGCAGAACGCAGCGGCTAGGCTCTTGCTGAATATCCCAAGACACAGACCTGTGTCACAGATACTCAAGGACTTACATTGGCTGCCAATAAACAAACGTATTGAGTTTAAGGCTCTATGTATTGTCTTTAAGACCACACAGGGTATAGGACCAGTTTTTTTAAAACAAACTTGATACCCTATATACCAGTACACAATCTTTGTTCATCCTCTGCACATGATCTTGTTGTTCCCAGGGTGAAAAAATTCTCCTGGGAGGGGGGGTTGGGGTGGGGTAGAAGCTTTGTATTTGGCACTACTAAATTGTGGAATTCTCTACCTATAAAACTGAAACAGGAGACACATCTGTTAGCCTTCAGAAAAGCGTTAAAGATCTGGTTGTTTATTCATTAAAGCATCTGCGAATTCTTCAGTTAAAATTTGCTCTCAATGAGTAAGCGCCTTGAGACCCTAGGGCGATTGTTTTGCGCTCTATAAATCGCCATTTCATTTCAGCTCAGCAAATTGGTGAAGTGGGTTGACCCATCACCCCACAATGCATGCTGTAGTGAGCAGAAGAAAAATGTGAATGATACAACAACAGACTAGTCTTGCTGAAATCCACTATGATGAACTATGCTATATAAACACAACTTTAGTATAATCTGAAGGTCTGACACACAACTATTGTCAAATCTAAAGGTCTTGGCTAACACCATACCTAAAAATCCAATTGATCTGGCATGATTGCCTCTTGCCTTTGCTGGAGCTTTTTGTACTGTTTTGGTAAATATTTGTTACAAATAGAGAAGGTTGGAAAGATAGATAAATAGAGAGGCTTGCCAAAACAGATAGAAAGCAAGGGTTGTAAAGATATATAGATAGTGTTGGATAGACACATGGATGGATGGATGGATGGATGGATGGATGGATGGATGGATGGATGGATGGATGGATGGATGGATGGATGGATGGATGGATGGATGGATGGATGGATGGATGGATGGATGGATGGATGGATAGATAGATAGAAGGATAGATAGATAGATAGATAGATAGATAGATAGATAGATAGATAGATAGATAGATAGATAGATAGATAGATAGATAGATAGATAGATAGATAGATAGATAGATAGATACTGTTGAACCCCAGATTTTGCCTTCCATTGCTGATCCCGTTTTTGTTGGGTTTTTTGGACACTGTTCACTTTTCCCTGCCAATCATGGTAAAGAACGTGTGCTCTCTCCCTAAAACATCCTAATATTGGTCTACACCTGATTGGTTAATTTGATTTACTTGTAAGTCCCTAGTATTTAGTACTACATGTACCCACAGCCTGTAAATTAACTACTACTAGTGGACTGGAACACTCATTGTGCCATATACTAAAGTAGCCCTTTACACATGTCTTAGACCTGCCACTACAATCTGCATTGCAGTTTCAAACTGTGATTTCGACCTAGCAAATTAAACCTTTTATGAGACCTAAACCTCCCTTTTTAATACTTATAAGTCACCCCTCAGGAATGCACTAACTACCTCAGTGGCAGACTGCAGGGTATTTAAAAAGTAAGACATGTGGGTTTACTTTTTACATGTCCTGGCAGTGCAAAAAGAGTTTTTCACAGTTGTAAGGCCTATCTCTCCCATTGACTAACACTCGATTACCTTATTTCACTTATTAAGTGCTCACTTCAGATAGGGAAAAGATAGAGAAATTAGACTTACACTCAAATTAATTGCAAGTGAAAATCCTCTTTAATAGGAGAGGATGTAGCCTAACGGCTAGGGCTGTCGACCTCGAAGTTGGGGAATTGGGTTTGAGACTCGGCAAGGGACGCTCAACATCCTGTGTTTCTGGGCAAACCACTTAATAACCTAACAAAAATTAATGTGTCCATCTGTAAGGCAACTGGTGCTCATGTAAAGCACTCTGATACCTTCGGGTCAAGTTTGTGCTGTATAAAACTCTGACAAAAGACATTAAAAAAAATGGCACAATCGGATTTTAAGTCACAATTTTGAAGATGCCACATTTAGAAAGTTGTGCAAAACTCTGTTTTGCCTCTAGTCCCTATGTGCTAGTCCTAACTGGTGTCCCAATCCTAGCTGGGGGCCAGAGAGAGTCTTGGTCAGACCTTTGGAACAAATCCATAGACTGGCTTCGAAGACATAAAAACTTCGACCCATCCTTAATGGATGAAATTATTATGGTCAGGAAAGTAGGGTGGGTTGGCCAATCGAACAAGAGTATTGACGGTGACTGTATTGTTCTCAATTTTAGAAAACCACAAATGGTCCGTCGCTTATTAACCATCAGAGAACAATCCTTTACCACCAATACAGATATTAGTGCACTCCCCTTAGGCTATTTTTATAAACCGCCAGTAACATCAGCAAGGGGTCCGAAAGCACATGTATTGACAGCTAACAGGTACCATGCACTCTCTGACCTGGATACCCAAGACTGACCACCACTGTCAACACCCAATATACAGGCCCCCGAGGGGGATAGATTGAGCACCAGTTGAGGCAGTTGTACCCAGAGTTAGCAGTGGGGCCGATTTGAGCGTCTTAAGCTGGAATGTGGCAGGGTTACGAACTAGGTTTGATAACCAGGACTGGCTACGCATGATAAAGGACCACAACATAGTCATGTTCCAGGAGACCTGGGCCACAGAAGACCTATATATTGAAGGGTTTCATTGTTTCAGTGTGGCAGCCTCAAGCCCTAAAATGGGCAGACCGTCGTGCGGTCTGTTTATTGGGATTAATGTGGCTGCTGGTGGCAGTTTTAAGGTCCTTCCTTCCAACAGCCAAAATTATCAAGCTGTACTTTTTAAAAGGTGAATCTGTCTTCACTTGGTGAATTTTTATAATAATGATTTTTATTCTGTTCCTAATAAGAATTTCATTGGGCTTTTTGATTTTATCTCAAATTTGGACACTCAGTTTAATATGGGGGGGCCCTACTGGGGTTTTATTCTGGGGTGATTTTAACGCCAAATTCACTAGTAGGGGGCTTGATGGGGGGACGGGCAATTTGGGCCATCTGTTTGTAGGGGTGCCGAACTTGCTTTGTTTTTGAGATCACATAATTTGGTTAATGTCATGGGTCTGGTGGGCAGGCTCAATGCAATTGGCCATACGCATCCAACATTTAGGGGATGGGGATGTTGTTCAATAATAGATTTTGTTTTCATCTCCCCCTCACTGGAAGATCAACTAAAGGTTGCAGAGGTCATTGCTAGGGACCATGGGGATCATAACCCTATTAATACAATGTGAGCTCCACCCCCAGACGCATGTTCCAGATTGAACACGGGGCTACAAATCTGATCACTTCGACTGACAACCTAAGATTACTCTGGAAGGGGGTCGATAGCGGCAAAGTGTTTATGGAACTAATCAAGGGTAAAATGCATCTTATTAAGTCTTGCCTGTCACTGCAACCCATACACACAGCGGTAATCGAGGATTTTACTAAGCTCTGCCATGCTACAAAAACTCTTTCATCAAAACCTGAAACCCAAGTAGGAAGCAGCCCTAGATGGTTTGACCGAGAATGCACACTGGCTAATAGGAACATACGTAGGACCTTAACAGCCAACCCGAGGTGCTCCACTGATGTTCAGCTGGCTAGAAAGGAATATAATACAACGATTGGAAATAGGAAGAGGGTTCTCCTGACAGAAAGTTGGGAAACCCTCTCCGAGGCAGCCAGTTTAAAAAAGGGCAATATCTTCTGGGCCGCAGTAAGGGACCTTAGATCAATGGGCCAGTTATCAACCCCGATCAGTTGCAACATCTCCAGTGAGTCCTGGGTAAATCATTTTTCAGGAATTTATGCCACCCCACAATCAGAGATAGAACATTATGTGCCCGGTGTGTTGGCCCCTATAGAGCTAACTATCTCAGAAGTACAAGAGGCCATCCAGCAGAACTTAGGGAATAAAGCACCATGGCCAGACGGGTTGCCAATTGATCTAATTAAATGGAACCCAGAGTTCTGGGCCCCTTTGCTTTTGAATGTTTTTAATAGTCTGACTTATGCCACCTTACCTGCAACATGGGCTAAGAGTATTATAGTACCGATTTTCAAAAAAAGGAGACAGGTCCCAGCCGAGCAATTACAGACCAATATCTTTAATAGACAATACCCTAAAAATATTGGGGAGAGTTCTGTATAATACAATTTTAGACTGGACAGAAGCAAACAACATTTTAGAACCATGCCAGTTAGGCTTCCAGAGCAAGGTGGGAACAGTTGAACAATGCCTCAATCTTAATTTGGTTATCGGAAAATACACCATTGCTCGAAGGTCATCGGTTTATATGGCATTTATGGATTTGTCCACAGCTTTCGACCTTGTTAAGAGGGCGAAGCTAAGGACAATCCTTCTGGCAGGTGGGCTGGATGAACCGCTGGTACACTTCTTAGCTTATCTTCACAAAGACCTCCAGGCACAGGTGAGGATTGGCATGGGAGGAGAGGTTTTGTGAGTAATTGAAGTAGGAAGGGGGTAAGACAGGGTTGTGTCTTAGCCCCCCTTCTCTTCATCATTTATATTAATGGGCTGAACAGTTCTTTGAAAACTGCTACCCAAGATGTTCCCATAATTAATGGGAAATCTCTCCCTGTGCTTTTATACGCAGATGATGCGGTCCTTATAGGCCGCACTCCAAACTCCCTGCGTATTTTAGTACAAAATTTTGTAAAGTATATGGATGGCCTGGGCCTGCGTGTCAATTAAAAAAAAATCTTTTTTGATGTGTAGTGGCCCTGGGAAGCGAGAGTTAAGCACTATTACAGTGGATGGGCAAGAATCGACATGCATGTGTTTATTTGTTTATCTAGGGTTGGTCTTTGCTGCGAACGGCTCCTGGAGTGAGCATTTAGCTCATTCCAGTAGCAAGTTTTCAAAGGCCACCAACTCAATTCTGAGTCTCCCTCACCCTAAGACCACTGGAGCTATTGCAGCCATTCAGAAAATGTATAAGCTACAGTGCATCCCTGTGGCTACATATGGGGCTGAGATTTGGGGTATTGTAAATAGTTCATGTATCCAACAAGAAGAAAGCAGGTTCTGTAGGAAACTGTTGGGTACCCCTATCTCGACATCACAGTATATATGTCACAGGGAACTTAATCTCAATTTTATATCTGATTTTATTTGTGCGCGACCAGCTCTTTTTTGGCTTTAAGTATGGAAGAATCAGGCTGCTTCCCTCACACAAGAGATAATTAGGGATTGTATAACGTGTGATAAAAGAATAGATATCCCTTGGCTGAAGGGAGTGAAACAAAGTTTGCGTAGCATCAATAGGGAACACATCTTCTTAGAATCTAGTACAGTTGATGTTGTGTCCAAAAAGGAATTGAGAGATGCTCTCTACTCCCTATTTAACAAAGAAAGGACCTACCTAGAATCTGTGAAACCACCTGTTCGCAATTATATGTCTATTGAACAGTATTGTTACCCTATGCATATATATCTCACCTTACCCATGAGTCACTGGGATAGGAGCCTACTATTCCGCCTAAGATCTGGAACCGTCAGATTCGCACTGTGCTTTCCTCTTAGTTACCACCCCAACCTTAATCAAACACCATGTCTTTGTGATGGGAGGAGTAGTCAATCAATTATTAATTTTTTATGTTTTTGTAAGTACTACACCAAATACTGTAAGTGGCTGTTAAACCCTTATTTTAAAAAAACGGCCTATTAGTTTGGCCGAGGCCTATCTGTGTATAGTAATCCTGGATGACGCAGACTTGATTTTTCGCACATGCACTTTTCTTAGAATTGCTATTAGAAAATGTAAGTCCATGCTGGATCCCTGAGACTTTTTTATAACAGCAAAATGTTCTTATGGTTTTAGCTTTATTCTTTCCCAATGAAATTACTTTTAATAGGCAGATTCTGATTTTAAAAATATCATGTAATATTTCTGTATATCTTACATTGTCATGTGTTTTCAAACTCCCAGATTGTTGTATGTATTTGTCATGGCAGAAAAAAGAGAGAGTTTCCCTACTTAACCCAGAAAGGACCGGGAAATGTTGTAACCAAAAAAAGAATTCCTTTCTGTGTAGTACAATTTAAAGCATTAATATAATTTGTAAACAATGACACCTATTTGAATCAGTTATATTCCCAACTCATCGTGCGTTGCATATAAGTCAAATCATAGCATTAGATGTATCCAAATAATTTTTATTAAAAAAGTTTCATCAATGAACTTAATATAAACACTTTATCACACATAAAAATAAAATTAATATACATATATTCATAAGTCACAATACATGATTCTTGATACATAAATAAACAGTCATCAGTTAAAAAAAGTTTTGTTGACGCGTTTCGGTGCTTTGATGTTTGGAACACCTTCCTCAGGACTATATTAAAAACATCTTCTTTCTAAAAAAAGTACATAACATCTATTAGTAAACAATGTATGGGGATTTAATGTTTTTATTCATACGGTGTCAAGGACAAAGACCTTTAATTTATCTTACATTTATTGCAATTTTTATTTTGCGGTACCAGTTTTGATCCGGGAGTTGAGGTAACAATAGATAATCCCCTGCAACTCAGCTATATCGTCAGCGGATCTGTGTATCGAATAACATAGTTTTTAGAAATTTAATAAACCATTATTTGAAGTGAAAAATCTAAGCAACAGGACATATAACGTTGTCGCTTACTTTGTATTTTCTATAAGACCATGTGAGTCAATAGATAGACTCCAAGAAGCTTTGTATTTGTGGTTCCTGTTTATTGTTAGGTCAATCCCAATCCCTTGTTCCTTAGGGATTTACACGGTGGTCTTCCCTCTTTATTAATTTGAGGTGATCTTTAACGTCTGGATAAACAATAAAAAAAATAAATTCAGTAGAGGTAATGTGTATATATTGCATACATATGTACATATAACCCCAGGTCATTTATGTAAATATTGTATGTTGCACGAGTGCTTTTGCTCATTATAGTTGTAAAGGGACAAATCCATTCCCTCCCATTCCATCTTTATATATTTTTATATTTTTTACATTTGGGTAGAGCCTGTTTCTACAGAGTACAGACCGTTTTTAAATTGAAACAAGCTAGTTCCAAGTTAGGAGACAATACTTTACTATACAGAGACCCCACTGTAGTGGGATGCTGTAATTGCAGGGAGAATAAATGGGGACCAGCTCTCAGTTTTACTATTCACTAGCTCGTTCCCCTTTGAATTGCGAGCGAGTTTACGTGCAACCTTTTAGAACAGTACTAAGATCTATTTACCGAGCCCTCTATCGTGGTTTCGGTTCGAGCGACTCTTACCTCTCAAGACGCCAAATGCTCCGCCTGCCCGGTCTCCCTGGTATCCCGTGTCAGAATGAATACTGCACCGGGTTGTCTCTATTTATACACAGGGTAATAGTGATTAAGTGAAAAATTGTAAACACCTTTGTTAAATTAAGGCGTACTTGCGAGCAAAGTGGGCGCCATATTTGTAGTTTTTTAATCAATTGTTGTAATTTTCGTCCACAGTAGAGGACGGACTGGCCCAGACTCGCTTCTGTAGTTGCCGTATTTGCCTTGGGGGCTTTATTCATGGCTCGTATATACACATATTTCTTATTATTCCGTCCATGTTAAGAAACGGGTTAACCTGAAATTAAAAATACCCACTTAATCTTTGGATTTATGAATTTTAATTTTTAAACAATATCGGGTGATAGTCATTATATCAAAAGATGGACTATCCTGAAATGGATCGTAGAGATACCGGTTTACTAAATTTTGGTTTTAGAACAAATACTCTATTAGTTGAAGGTTCTTCTATTGGGATGTAATTTTTCATACCCATTTTAGTTATGCAAGTATAAGTCTATACCTGATAGTTCTAGCGTATTTGTCGAAAAAGTATCCGCCATTTTGGTAGTTTCCAGCTGCCTAAGCCATTCTTAATGGAGCTACGGCCTCGTTGTCGATGTGTTGGGGATATAACTGATTCAAATAGGTGTCATTGTTTACAAATTATATTAATGCTTTATATTGTACTACACAGAAAGGAATTCTTTTTTTGGTATGTATTTGTCTTGACTTTGTGCTTTTATGGGTACCAAGGTACCCGAAGAAAGTTTATGAACTGAACTGAACTGTTTAAGAAGACTTTCTTTTTTCTTTTTGAAGTCCCTCTCTGTACCTTTTTTCCTAAATTTCTCGCTGTTGGACAAACGGTCTTATGGTGTGCATGTGTATAGCTGCTTTGATTGGGTTGTGCCCCGGATGAACTTGTCATGGCTCTCCGTTTTGTTAACTGTTACAAACGAAGACATACATTATAAACATGCTACTTATTTTAACTTTGCCTGAGCACTTGGCTAAAATTACTTTGTTAGCTTCTACTGCCTTTACGCTATGCAGGAAAAAGCATATTTGCATTCTGGGCCTCTGGTAACTTTGGTGCAGCCTACGAATTAAAGACGGACATTTTCTCATTCATTGTTTAACCTTTGCTTAGCTCACTGCATGTTGCGAAGCCGCCATACACAACTCGTAAATACCTTTCAGTTGCTGTCACTTTGTTATGATTCCTACCCGTACTCCAGTGGCGCTTCTGTTCAAGTCAAGGCGCGTTCTTCGTGTCTGCCACCATTACTTCTATTCATACACTCAGAATGAGTTCAGCAGTCTCTGAAGCCAATTATCTATTCCTGTGTGTTTGGATATGCAATACTTGCTTTTTAGTTGCCATTCTCTTGTGTTCTGTATGTAGTTATTTATTTTTCGAATAGTTTAATCAAGGTCCTTTTCTTGTTTGCTATAAATAACATTAAACGTTTTTGTTGGATATTTAGAAAAAATTGCTCACCTGTCATTTTGGAGTGTTGTCCCAATGCATGCTGGTATAAGTAGTTCTATATAATGTCAAAAAGGATTTATCTGTTTTCTTTTCTCATAAAAATCAAGTAGCTTCATTGTTTGTTCTAGGTCAAAGCATTTGAATTTCTGACATTTCATCAAGGCCTTTTATTAAGGTATTAAAGCGTAGAATTAGGTAGGCCTCTTTTTGGACCAGAGTTCTCTCAGTGTCACCCCCCTCTTGGGCTTGGTTATACTACCATCAGGGCTGTCCACTTTAGTTCATTTTCCGCATGTCCCTTTTCCATAAGGTGGTTCACTAAGTGTGTGGTTACTTTCTTACGAATTCTTCATTTATGTTGGACAATTCTTTGGCATGTTTCCTGGCTTGTTTTTGCATGTAACGTTTTTTGCACAGCTAACACATTTTTTGTGCAGCAATTTGAAGACGTAGTGCATTTCCATTTCATATTCTCCATCTGAAATTCAGATCCTTCCATAGTTTGGTTACATGTTGTGCATGTGCGCCATTTATGATGGCCTTGTATTGGACGAAGTTGCCATTGCTGTCTTTGATCCTTCTTTAGTGTAAGAGGAGCATGTGCCCTGAACAGAGGGTTTCCTAAGTTTGCGTTTTTTTTGCAATACGTACCGTGGTTGTGTAAACATTGTATCCACTTTTGAAATTAAATGCCAGTTCTGGTGTATTATCTTCTTGAATTGGTTCGTTTGAGGGCAGTATGTGGAAACACATAAAAACCTGTCAGATTTTTTAAATCTTTTTTTGTGAGGTGGGGTTTCTTTGGGGTATACCATGCCCTCTTTAAAGAATGCTTCAGAAATTTGTGGGGATACCCTTTCTCTTCTAATTTCTCACATAGAGTGGCCGCATGTTTAAAGTACTCTGTTTTCTGTATGCGATTCCGTCTTATTCGTGAAAATTGTCCATTCGAAAGATTGCTTTTCAAATTTCATGGGTGAAAACTTGAATAATGCAGGGCATTATTTTTTTTCAGTAGGTTTTTTATAGAGTGTTTTTGATATTTTCCCATCTTTCACTGTAAGTTCTATGTCCAAGAACATTATCTTATTTGAACTTTGAGCCATGCAGAATTTTAGGACTGATAAAACAATCAAAGAACTCTTCGGGGCATCTTCTGACCCCATCCAAATGCATAAATATCGTTTACAAATCAATACCATTATGATATATTGTTGCCAAAGGCATCATTGCTGTTTATAAACTTTTGTTCAAAAGCATGATAAACAATATTGCAATTTCTGGCGCAATGGAACATCCCATGGCGGTCTCTTTCATTTGATCAAAGAATTCATTTTCAAATTTTTGTAGTGGGAATCTATGTCATCTAGGTCTCCCTTCTAGGAATTATTCCAATGTCTCAAAACCAGATTTTTGAGGAATTCTTGTTTAGAGCAAGACCACATCAAGTGTTGATAACAATTGTTTAGAGTGGTACAATTCTATGTTCTCAACTTCATTGATGAAATCCATAGTATCACAAATGTACAATGGAACTTGTGTGATAAAGAGTTTCAAAAAGACATCAACATATTTTGAAATGGGCTCAAGAACTGAGTCACAGTCTGAAACTATGAGCCTTCCCAGGGGACAGTTTTTCATCTTTATGTATTTTCGGCAGAAAATACATTACTGGTATTCTAGGATTGTTTTTTTAAGAAATTCAAAATCTTTCGTACCTATGATGTTAGCATCAAATGGGATCTCCTAAATATTTTTTGTGGGATCCATTGGGATCTTTCAGTAAAATTATTCATCAAATAGTTGTCTGTGACCTTCCTTAATATAGTTTTCTTTGGACCAGACAACCAGGGCCCTCCAATATATTCGTGCTTGATGACAATTAGTTCATCATTTATGAGAATAATGCAGATTCTCACAATATTCAACTTCTACTTGGGATACACTATTAATTGGGACAAATCTCTTATTTATCTCTTACATGGAAAAGTCCCATGACTACCCTGAGACGGCACTGTGAAAGTCACAAGGGGAGGGTTTAAGTACCTGGGATTTTACAGCTCTGCAAATCCTGAGACTTTTTACGCCGAAAACCTGGCGCCGCTCCTGACGCGTCTCCGAAGAGATATCCAGCATTGCAGAACCGTACTCTTGTCCCGCCTGGGAAAAACCACCCTGTTTAAAATTATGGCATTACCCTGTTTTCTTTATATACTCCAAAATACAGCTTTTCTAGAGCCCCCCTCCTACTTTCAGGCCATGAACAAAGAACTCCATACCCTGCTCAGGGATGACGGCCCTGCTCACATTGCCCTAGGGAAACTAACAAGGAGATGGTATGATGGCGGTATCACCCTCTCAGACATCCAACTGTACTGCTGGGCATCACAACTTATCGTAATCAACCTATCTGCTAGATGGGTAACCAGGTTACCGCCTGGACATGCAACTGGGGTATATGTTAGAGAATTATTTGGTGACTCACAACGTCTGGCCTTTCCACTCCCCACAGCAACCACACTCAGCATTTGGCACTCAGTGCTCCAGACCCTAGGCTGGAAATGCAAAGTAACCTCTGCCTCCCGGCTTTGGGATAATGCTCTGCTGGGGAAGTCACAGGGCTTCAATAAATAGAATCTCATTGATATCTCTAAAGTTGCAGACCTGTGGCAATAGGGGGCAGTCACCCAATTTGTGACAGTGCAATGAATATACCACTTGGCATCCACAGAGTCATAGAGAAATCTACAAATACGACATGCACTCCAGGTGGAGATACTGAAAGGGGGAAAGTTCCCTGAGGCCGGGAAGATGACCTCCTTGACGAGCACATGCCCAGAAAAGTAATATCTCTCACATATAAGAAATTACTCCCTAACCAACCCCATACTCTAGTTCAACTAAGGGAGCAGTGGAACAGGAATCTAGGGGGGATAGAGGACGAGGAGTTGCAGGAGGCACTGGTGTCCCCATAGGAGGTGGCCATCAGGGCAAGATTTTGCCACGTACAACAATTTTTTTTTCATCTCAGCTATTACGCCTGCAGCACCTTGGCACAGATGGTTAAGGCAACTGTGCCATCATGGCTACAATCAGAACGGGATGTTTCTCCACATAATCCGGGAATGCCCACCCATCCAGAATTATTGGTGCACCTTGATTGCTTGTTTAATTGAGGTATGCAGGGGTGATGAGAGGGCCTTTGCTAAATGGTGTTTACTCAATGTATGGGAGGCCAAGGATCTTACCCTAATGGATCAAATATTCATGACCATGGGGTTGATGCTAGCAAAACAAAACATTGCACATGAATGGAGAGCCACCTAAGGGACCCGTACAGGAGCTTTGAAAAAGGACACAGATTGGTGCATGGTGGCTGAGAGGGCCATCTAGGGAGAGGTTTCCCAAAGAAATGTGTCAAGATTTAGAGGCAATGGAACAATTTTAGAGGTGACATATGCACCATGCCTGTTTCCCCTGAATCTAATGTCCTCTGCTTGAGACTGCCAACAGGCAATGGGCTCAAGGGACCTATGAGTGGGCGAGGTGGCGAGTCTTGAAGAAATACATGACCCTGTATACATTCATAAATACCAGAATGTGCTGTGATATTGTGCTGATTGTTTCTGCTTTACCTTCAATCAAAAGATTTACATTCATAACTAATGTTCTACTGATTGGATTTTGTTGTTTTGGTATCAACTAATTTATTAAACTTCACTTTATATTTCTAAACTGGAGTGGGATTTTTATTCTGTTCTGTTTTCACTTTGTTATTGTTTCTCTGTTGCATAAATAGTTTACACATTGCTTCTAAGTTAAGTCTGACTGTTTTTTGTGCCAATCTACCCAGGGTTAAGCACAGGTTAATTTAGTGACTTTTTGTGGTCTGTCCTGCAAGGGACTGTGGCTTTTGATTGACCAGGGGTCTCACCCCAGTCAACCAAGAACCCAATTTCTTACGAGTGGTATCATTTTTTTTACAAAGCCATGCAAATCGAGCTTTGCGTGACTTTTAAACACAGAAACACTTTTTGCGTCATATCTGTGCCAAAAAAGTAGTGCACTCAAAATGCAAAATAGTCTCATATCTGTGCTGGAATGTCTCAACTGGGAGTGAATGCAGTTACAAAGCATTGAAAAGTTGCTGAATTTGAAGAGGAAAAGTTTGCAGTGTGTGAGTGATAGCTGCAGGCATCGAAGGGAGCAGGAAGTGGACCCACTAAAAACTATGTGCTCCATCCAGTGCTTCTACCCAAGTCCATTTTGCACTGTAACATAATTTTTGGAATTGCATCTTATGTCCCTCTAAAACACAATTGTTGTAATGCAGAAATTAGGCACTGCTTGTGCTCTGCCTCTATATCAATTGGAAATGATTCAGAAAGGAAATCTTGCTTCATGAATATTAATGAGGCAGGGTTTCTGTGAATCCATGCTCATGGCCCTCTGTGCTTTACCTGTTTAGTACTTTTGCAGACAGAAAAAAAGTGGCTATGCCGGTATCCTGACAAGCTAGGTTCGCACCATACAAATGCCACATACCTACAATTATGTCTGGCCATTATTATTGGGAAAGTCCAGAGAAATGCAGCATTTCTACTGCCCTTTATACTTATCGTAGTTGCTTTGGGCCACAAACCAGAACATCAGGTCTACTCTTTATACATGTGAGCTTACTTATGGGAGAAAAGAGGATATCTTCACTGATCTTTCATGGCACCCATGCATTCATCGTTTGAATTAGACCCCCAATAAGACTGTGTGTAGTCAGGAACTGCACCCAACCATGTGTGGAACTTAAGGTATTCATTCAAAGGCTGGGGATCTGCCACTCTAACAGTATGGTAGGCGAGACAGCTGCTGTGCCAGGTTACTATGGGTGCTGTACAGGGACATTTTGTCTCAGCTGAGGGTAAGGTGTTCTGTATACACTTTTCTCTATAAGATCACTGTGACCCAAATGACCTTTGAGTCCAAGATAAGCCTTTGCGCCTTTTGTGAATGATGTTTCCAAACACTTTTCACCGTAAGGTGCCTAGAGCTGGGTTACCAGTTACAATGCACATTATTAACTATACCTATTTGGTGCACATAGTGGAGGAGGGGGGAGTATTTACCCTTTCAGTGGATGCCTCAAAATCCAGAGTGTGTGCATTTGTGGACATGGTTAACTACAGGGTGAACATCGTGCATAAATGCATGTGTCATGTGGTCACTGAAAGAGGACAGTGGTACTGCCTTTGAGACCCGCTAATGCACATAGTGATGCAGATGTTTGCTTTACTTACATTCACTATAAAAGAATGTGAGGAAAGTGGTTTATTATGTGCTGCGGTTGTGAGACATTTCCGTGTAATAAACTCACTACCTGTACTGGGTCCAGTCGGATTTGTTTGCAAATATGAGGTAAACCCTTGATAGCTGTGGCTCTGTGGAGTCTGGCTTTATCAAAGGAACAAGTGTAAAGTATTAAGAAGTACAACAACAGCTAAATAAGTAAGAAGCCAGACTTGGTAAGAATCTGAAACCAGTTTATAAACAGAAGTTGTATTTTTATCATAAGAATGACATCTCAATGAAAAAATGCACCAGTACGGAGACATAGATTTTTAAACAAATAATAAATCACTGCTTTTCATTCAAAATGCAGGCAAGCATTGGATACACTATGGAAAGTGGGTCACATTGGAAGCTTTGTAAAACTATTAGAGTTGTAAACTGCTGATTCGGCCCATTGTGAGAGGCAAACTCTGGCAAGGAGCAGGTCACAGATGCCAATGAGGCTTGGTTGGACAGTTACCTCACAGTCAAATCAGTCGCCAGTCCTGTTCCAGGGTCTGTATTAATTGTCAATGGTGTTTTGGTCCCCTATATTTGTGGGATCATCATTAGGGCAAAGATTCAATGTAGACCTGAGTTAGTTCTAAGTAAAATAAATTTGATGGACAAAAAGAAAAAAGACAAACAGGGAAATAAGTTTCACAAAGAAATGCTGATACAACCAGTTAAGTACATGTATGTACATACACCTCTGTTCCCAGATATCTTACTCACATACGAGGCAATGCTAACAATCCTCAAAGTGGGAAGATGCCAGTGCATCTAAGAAAAAGAAAAAGAAATGAAACAAAGAGTGAATCATTGGTTAAACAGCCCACACTGGAGGTATATATAAAATTTTATGTGGGAAACATTACAGGTATATGCAATGTGCTGTTTTTCAATAGCAAAGAATTGTATGAGCTGCATTGACCCATTCTGCAGCAGACATAGAAAGAGGAAAAAGCCTCTTGTGATTGTTTTTGTGCAGGAAGGTTCCTCTTCCTGCACAAAAATAATCATCCCCGCAAAGCAGGCACCCTTGCACCATTGTGTAACGGTGCCTGCGTTGGAGCATGGCAGCCCTTTGCATGCCGGATCAGGGGAAAAGGACAGGAATGCGCTGTATCTCATAGATACAGCACATTTCTGTCCTTTTCTTTTGCCGTAAGGCAGCGCAGCAGCAAGGCCTGCTGCGCTGCCCTACGGCAAAAAAAACATAAATAAGGCCCTTAATTTCTAACAGTAGTCTAGTATTCCATTCTGTTCAGGCCCAAATACGGGGGGCTAAGGTGTGAAATCCACTTTAATTCCTCATTGTTCAGCAATGATGTGATGTTGCCACCTCTGCTTGATGGGTTCCCTATTGTAATCATTTGCCAGTGGTCATCGTTGGTTTGATTTCTGTTCTGAAATGTTCAACAAGATTTGCTGAAGTGTTCTCACACTTAAGTTGGCTCCTGTGTATTTTCTGTTTTGTTTGACTAATGTGTAATGCATTGCAGGGGCAGAATATCACATATATCAAATTGGATGTAATGAAAATTGCCTGTTGGAAGGTGGTTTATTAGTAGGTGTAGGTAGGTCCTTCCACTAGCAACAAGGCCACAATCACAATATAAGGTCCAGTCAAGGTCCCAACAAACTATTTCCTTGCTCACCCTTGGTAGCCGGCTGCAATCAGGCAGGCTTTACTTAGGAGGCAGGTGTGTAAAGAATTTAAAAACACCAATACAATAAATAAGTAAGATGCAACACACAATAAGGATCCAACACCAATATATAAAAATGGGAAATGTTTTTTGGTAAAATGACACCAAAACAACAAAAATCCAATGTAGGGAACCAGAGATTTGAATTTTTAAAGATTTACAGTAGAACTAGTTCCTAGACGCAAACAGCACTCAAGAAAGGCCATGCTGGCACAAGACAAAGTCAAGAGTTGAGGCAACCCGCGATGTAACACTTTTACACTTACTTGCAAAAGTGTGTTTTTATGCCAGAAAGTGGTCCACAGCACCAGGCAAAGCTTTAGAAGGTCTGGCTTGCCTCTTGGGGTCTGAGACTTCAACTCCCACAATGCACTGGGTCAATCCAAGTAAAATCTAGGTGAAGCTTTTCAACCGGAGTTGTCCTCATTGTAGATGATGCAGGTAGCCCTTTCAGCAATTTTCTTCCTGTTGCTCATCAGGGGGTGCACTCATCCTTTAAGACAGACAAAGTCCTTTTGTTGTTTCCTTATGAGTGCAGTCCACTCTTGTTCAGTCCGAGGGTCCAGCAGGGCAGCCCTTCTTTTCCAGACGTTTCTTTTGGGTCACTGAAGTCCACAACACCAATCCAAGGTTCCAGAAACTCAGAGTTGCTCCTTGAGAATTTGTGGCTACAAGACCCACAGTGCACCTGGCCAAATCGTTAAAAGTACACTGAATGCTGTCAAGCTGGGTTCTTCTTTATGGAGATGATGCAGGTGTGGATCTTTTAACCTGCTGCTTTCAGGGAGTCCACTTCTCAAACATTTAGAGTCAGGCAAAGTCCTTTTTTTGCTGAAGCCAAATGTGTGCAGCAGGTGCAGTCCTTCAGAGTGCAGTCCTCTTGGTACAGGCTAGGGGGTTCAGCAGGGCAGTTCTTCTTCTTCTGGTTTGTTCCAGGCAGGAATCAAAGTTGCTGGTCAGCTCTGCCTATTCATCCATGCTCTGAGATGAAAAACAGGGGGCACCCCTGACCAATGGAGTAAAGGGTGTCACCCTCAGGTATGACAACTTGATCCAAAAGTGAGGCATATTGTTGTCCCAGAAAGCACTGTTTGTTAAAATCCAAAATGGATAAAATCTCTCCTGGAGCTTAAGGGCTGGCTAACTCAACCTACGGGTGTGGCTAACTTCCCCTAACACTCCCATTCCAGCCCTCTGCTAATTCAATTACATGGGCTCCCATCTGGCTGGGGATGCAGGAAGGGGGTGTGAGCTTGGGTCCTGTCCTTTGCGTCATTCCATCTTTTAAGACCAGTTTGGCTACCCAGCCCCCTTCCTCTCCTGTGCTCGGCAGCTGCCGTTCTCCTCCCATCAGATGTCTCCCTTATCTGAAAGCAGGTGACTTCACATCTCATCAGAGCAGTTTGCTTAGCCTGTCAAAGCCCGTGCAATCAGGAGAGGCTGCTAGAAGGATGGGATGGATGTTGGCACAAGAGAAAAGCAAGTTCTATAGCTTTTTTTCCGTCAATGTTATAATAAATCTAACCTTGGCAATTTGTTGGATTTATGATAACTTTTATTAAGACACTTTGAAGTATCATTTTAGCTCAGCTCACTCTTGAGACGTTATTAAAGTTTAATAAAGCCTTTCCATGTTAGCCTATGGAGCTAATGCACTACAATTTTTCCCTCACTTATAATTACAAGGCACACTCCCCCTGGGCACCTAGGAGAGACCTTAGGGGAGATTTACATGTAAAAATATGGTAGTTTGAGGCTTTGGAAGTACCTTTAATTCTAAAGTCGTATTTGCATATATTTTTAATTTAAAAGCAGCCTGCAAAGCAGTGCTGGCTTTTCAAAATTACAGCTGGCCACACAGCAGTGAGCACTTATGTGCATTAAATCTACTGGGCCTCTAAACCAACATGCCCTACCATGTACTAGGGACTTACAGGTAGGTTGTCAGCACCAATTGCAATTATACCTAACTACCATGTACCTTTTTACTTAGAGCACAGCCCTTGGTCTGGTTAGCAGAGCCCAGGGCACAACCAGAGTCTGAAAACCAGCATCTAGACGTTAAATTTGGGGCAAAATGTGTGGGAACATTTCAAAAACAGTCCTGGTTCGTCACATTGCCTTAAATCAATTTTGACATCGCTGTATCTAAATTCTTTAGATTCAATAGTGAGCGGGAAAACACTGCATTATCCACAAATGGAATGTCAGGTCAGTGGAGGAAGTACCTAGTGGTTAGTAGCCCAAGCAAGATGGCTGTTTGAATCAACTGCTCCGCACCCAACCAGTAATTCCTTTAAACAGATCTATTGCTGTCTCAATTCAACATAGGCTCATGCATAACTTATCAACTGTCCTGGTGTGCTTCCTACAGCACTGATCTGTCAAGATTTCATGAGGATTTCACAGATGTGTGCAGGAAGCCAGTGTGGGACAAGATGGCGATGGCCTTTCACGACTATGCAAGGTACTGACTAACCCCAACATGAGCATGCGGCTGTTGCCCCTCCAGGGGTCAATCTCAAATAAAGTAAGGAGGTGAGGGAGCTGGCCCCCGCTCCATTGACTTACCTCCCAGGAGGGGCCCCATTCCTGTATCCTTCGCGCACAGACCGTAAATGCGAGCAAGCACATAATGTTATTTATTTATACCACCTTTACCAGAACCCAACATATGAATACGGTCAGCTGAGCTGCGCTACAATCTGGGTCCCAAAGCTTCACACACCCAGTAACCAGTAACCTGCTACAAACAGGCGATATTCATACTACTATCTGGGTTTCGATCTACCACAAGTGTGTGTGGATTTTGCAGACGGGCGCATGGTGCCAATGAGGGAAAAGATGACAGCACCCTCCGAGACACCATGACCGGCATTGAATAACCCCTACCATCTGCCTACGGCTGCTCCGAATCTCAGTGGCAACCTCAAAGAAAGTAAGGAGGTGAGAGTACTAGTCCCCACTCCATAGACATACCTCCTGGAAGGGATGCCCATGCCCATATCCATTGTGCACAGTCTGTAAATGTGAGCAAGCACATAACACTAGTACAAAGCA
This sequence comes from Lissotriton vulgaris, assembly GCF_964263255.1. NCBI lineage: Eukaryota > Metazoa > Chordata > Amphibia > Caudata > Salamandridae > Lissotriton > Lissotriton vulgaris. Next base: position 1,137,257,957 of record NC_141697.1, read on the forward strand.
CCAAAACGGAGGAGTATCCAGCTACAAACAGGTGTTATTTGTACCTCCATCATCAGAACCCAACACATGAATACAGCTGGCTGAGCTACGTTACTATCTGGGCCCTGAAGTTTCACGTAACCAGTAACCTGCAGCAACAGTTTAGCAACAGCTCCCAAGCATAAGAAAGTTAAGACTGAAGGCTCCAACACCGTGCCGCTTGATCCCAAGCGATTTACTATGAACATCCTAGGAGGTTTGACAATAAAAGCCCAATGTGTGTAAATGAATATGAAGCTATATAATTGGTGAACAATAATGAAATAAACTGTGGAGACTGGAGAGAGCATTTTCATGAGAGCCCCATCCTAGTAGGGAAACCAATATCTAAGTTTCTCAATGAGTATGTGCCAAGCTTTCGCCCTGAAAAAGACCCAGTGAGTTATAAACTAAGAATCTGTCCACAAGATGGCCGGCTACTAGTATTAACCACAGAACTTATCATACCTAAAAAGGCAGCTGGCACATTACTAGATCTGAAGCCCATTGACTGTGCTCTACACCAACATATCCCTAATTCAACTGGACCGCCTTAGGGTGTATTTTCCGGAACAACTCACAACCCGTTTTACTGGCAATACAGCAAAGCACGCTTCCTCACAGTCTCTAAAGAAATCCAGACAGAGCAAGAGGCTTCACGGTCACTAAAGGATCCAATCTAAAGTAGTCTCTCACTGAGCTTTTGTGTGTTGCCCGGAACGGTGCAGAAAGGCATGCCACATCAGTCTCAATCTAGTGCACTATCACAGAATACTTCATAAATACAAGATCTTACGTAGCCCCTTGAAGTTATGCTCCCTTCACGCTGTCACTAGCAGACATTCACAGTCTTTCAGGAAACCTCTCAATGTTGGACCACAGAAATAAAGATCTGAAGGACAACAGAGAACACAAAGACAACCCTAAAACACGTGAAGGTGGAACCACTACTACCAGACTCACTGATTAAGTCAAAACATGACATGGGGTCCTCTCTATTGATCATTCTGCAACGCCTAGTCTCTCTGCACAACCTAGCCCAAGAAACTAAAGTAAACATGGACGCTATGCATCAGGGTATCCCAGCACTAAGGAACAATTTCCATAGCATGATTGGAAGACTAGCGGAAGTGGAGACAAGAGTTAGCTCATTGGAGGACTCTACTATGTCTGACAGGAAAAGAACGGACAATGCAGCCATCAAAATCAAGATCCTCTCAAAGGAAATATCAGAACTGGAAGATCATACCCGCAGAGGGAATCTGTGCATTTTTGATCTTCTAGAGAATGCAGATGACAACACAAGCTCCTATTTGGAGCTTCTGGAAGCTGCATTCCTCAGATACTGGGCATAAAAATTGACAAAGACTTTGAGATAGAAAGAGTGCATAGAGTCCCGATGGACAGGTCTCAAAACTGTCCTCAACACACATCAACAAGACCCAGAGCTATGATCTTCAGACTTCTTCCCTTACGCCACTCTGAAGCCAAAATAGCATATATCAGGAAAACACGAGCACATGGTCTGGAACAACTTTAAGATCAACATTACACAACACTATTCAATAGAGATGGTTGCAACTAAAAAGGGCTTCCTAGCCCTCCACCAAATGCTTAAATCACATAATATCATGTTTAGATTTGCTGGCCCTGCCAAATTTCGAATTGTATATTAGGGTAGGACTCTGTTTTTCTCTGAACCATTCGAACTACAACTATTATTGGATGTGTCAATTCCAGCTCCTATGAACATTGAAGTCTTTCTGTCCAAGACAAGGCAATATGACTTTTAGACCACCCCTGCTGCTCATGTTAACTTGAAGCACTAAGAGTCATTATCTCTGATTATCACTATAGTATAACACAGTACTCTGGTTATCAATGGTCCTACCGGAGGCAACCGGTATACAGACATCAGATGCCCAGACAATTATCTTGAAACAGTCTCTTGGCTCACCGATGTTACACGCTAGCCTGCTTATGCAGTACCTAATTTTCCGCAGTCTGAAAGAGAAGGACTCTACCCAGGATTGGTTTGTCCCTACCACAACATGTTATGTTCTTCTATATGTAATGCATTTCCATTAAGATATCCTGCCCTGTCGTTCTGTTTCACCTGTGGGATGTTATGCAAGTTCTCCCACGGGGGTACTAAGATAGGATATGTAATTACAGGGCGTGGGTCACAGTTCATTCAATACACCTAGCACAATACGTTCAATGCGTCTAATATATTGTGTATATCAATACCCTATTCAGCAATTGCGGTCTGTTGATGATTCACAGATCTAAATAATTGACAGAATGATGGGTTCAAAATTCCTTCCACAAATATCCCGACACTCGTAGCTCAGACTTAGGTCTTATATGCAAATTACTGCATCTGAGGGATTAATCCCTTGACCCTGCAAAAGCCAAACACATTGAACTGTCGGCCCTATACCCATGAATGAATGAATGAATGAAATGAAAATAACTTTTGTATAGCGCAGTAGCTACCCTGAGGCATCCTAGCGCTGCGGACAAGCGTGTGTAAATGAACGGTAGGGACCTAGTCTGATTTATTGAACAACAGGGTTTTTAGCTGTGACGAAGAAGGAGGAAGGAGATCTGAGCTGTGGGTTGGGGTGGTCTTGGGTGATCAGAGAATGATTAATGGTGGCACCCATTTTCCAGAAGGCACGGTGGGCGATACACAGGCCCTTGAATTCTATTATTTTCGTAACTGGGAGCCAATGGAGATTTTTAAGTTTTGTTTTGACAGGGAGGCGACGGGGAATCTGGAGGAGGGTTCGCGCAGCACAGTTCTGGGTGACCTGGAGCTTAATTAGGGTGGCCTGGGGGGGCCCAGGGTAAAGGGCATTCCCAAAGTCCAGGCGAGACAGAATGAGACCCTGGCTCATAATCTGCCTCGCCTTGAAGGGTAGTAGGGGGAGGATTTTCCAGATGAGACTGAGTATACCAAAGCAGGTGGCTGAAAGTTTAGCTGCTTGGTAGTTAAATTTCAGAGACTTATCCAGCCAGACACCCAGGCTCTTGAATGTGTCCTTGGATGTGGGGGCAGGTCCAAGACAGGATGGCCACATGGAGTCGATAGAGGGATACGGGGAGATACCAAGGACCATCAGCTCGGTCTTGTCTCCGTTCAGTTTGAGACACGACAATGTCATCCATGAGGTCACCGCTTCTAAGCAATCCCTCAGGTTGCTGGGCCCGGTGTGAGGTTGGTTCAGAGCCACCAATAGCTGAGTATCATCCGCGTAAGAGATGATTTCTAACCCGAAGGGGCAGACAATCTCAGCTAGGGGGCTCATGTAAACATTAAAGAGCGTAGGCTCAGGAAAGAGCCCTGCGGGACACCGCAGCCAAGAGGTATGCTGGGGGAAGTAATTTCACCCTCGAAGACTTGGAACGAGCGATCAGACAGGAAAGACTCAAACCATGTGATTGCTTTTGTTGAGATTCCTAGATTGATAAGTCTGCGCAGTAAGATGTTGTGATTTACGGTGTCGAAGGCGACACTTAAGTCAAGGAGGATAATAGCAGCGGTGGCTCCTTGGTCCATGATCTTCCTTGCTTCCTCTGTCACGGCGACAAGGGCAGTCTCGGTCTGGTGCATGGGTCGGAACCCTGTCTGGGAGGGGTCGAGCAGATGGTTGATCTCGAGGAACTCCGTCAGAGTCTTATTGACGTGTTTCTCCGCGATTTTGCTTAGCCAGGGCAGTTGGGAAATAGGTCGGTAGTTCCCTGGGTTGTTTGGATCTAAGTTGGATTTTTTAAGGAGGGCTTTGACCATGACCCGTTTCCAAAGGGGCGGGATGATACCCGTGGCTAGAGAGGCATTGACCAGATCAAGGATGATGGGGAGAATGTGCGAGGAAACTGTCCGCAGGGTACGCGGGGGGCTGGATCATTAGGGGAACCGGATTTCACCTGAAGCTTGATGGATTGTATTGTGATGGGGTCAAGAGGGGGAAGGTTTTCGAGAGTTGCAGGGGGTGGATCCCTAGCTCAGTAGGTTTAATGTGTGTAGTGGGGATTTGAGTGTGGGAGAAGGAGGAGTAGATAGTTTGTATTTTATTGTAAAAGAAACTCTGCCAGATCGTTACAGCAGGATTGGGCATTGCGGGGGTTTTGAGGTTTTTCTGGGAGTTTGAGAAGGGTTTTTGCAATTTGATATATTTCCTTGGGCCTGGAAGCAGCTGCATTAATTTTGCTTTCGGAAAAGGTCGCTTGCGCAATTCTGATTTCATTTTTATAGATTTTTATCTCAGCTCTGTATACGGTTTTTCTGGTAGGTGAGTAGTTCAGATGCCATTTCCTCTCCAATTCTTTGCATTGGCGTTTTCTTTCTTGTAAATCCTGGGAGTACCAGGGGGCTGTCCTAGTGCTGCGCTTAGATTCAGTGCATTTTATAGGGAGTACCAAGTCTAGTGAGTGTGTGATCCATCTATTATAGTTTCCATTGGCTAGGATTGGGTCGGGGTTACAGAGTGGTCTGGAGATTTCGAGGGTCACTGCCCATTCAGCCTAGGAGGTGTTTTGACCAATGGCGTTCCCTCCAAGTAACTATAGTGGAGGATTTGACTCAAGAGACAGGGATCAAGAAGTGACCCGTCCATGGTAGGGGGAAAGGGATTCCTACTAGGAGGTCTGCACAATTGCTAAAAATAGGATCAAGAAGATGACCCTTGGAGTGGGTAGGTTTCAGCACTAATTGTTGGAGTTGCAGAGCTGCAAGGCTTGTGGTCAGTTCTAGAGCAGTGTGATCCGTGGTGTCATCAAAATGGATATTAAGATCCCCCAGGAGAGTATAGTTTGGTGAGCTGCATGCTCGGTTGGCTAAAGAGGAGGGCAGACAGTTAAGAAATTGTCCTAGGGTCCCGGGTGGGTGATATATGAGTGTCCCTGAGAGGGTGCTAGTGGGGTAGAAGTCCAGGGAGAATGAGAGGCTTTCGCAGTTGGGTATTGGGTTAGGGGAGCTGCGGCAGAAAAATCAGTCTTTCTAAATGATAGCTAAGCCACCTCCTCTTCCTGTTGAGCGGTCTTCGCGTAAGATCTGGTATCCTCCAGGTAGCGCTTGGATAATATCAGGATCTGACTCGGTATGGAGCCAGGTTTCTGTCAGAAACAGAGCATCAGGGTTTAGTTCATCTAAAATCAGGGAAATCTCTGTAGTGTGTTTGGAAAGTGATCTGCAGTTCAAGAGAAACATGTTTCGCTGTGTGTTTTGAATTGAGGGGTCGGGTGAGGCTGAAATCCACAGTGTGGGCAGATTGAGCCTTGTTCACCTGGGTTCCATGAGGAGAGGCAAGGGGCTAGAGTCTTTCCTCTGAGTTTGAGTAGAGAGTTAGGGCTGTAGCTCCTGTCATGGGTGGGAGAAAGTCCAGGGGTCGTGGCCCCTGGCCCCAGCCGGCCGCGGACGGGCGCAGACAGGCTTGCCTTTGGCGCGCCGCGGGCGCGCCATCTGCGCGCGTCTGCTACGCTTAGCGTGTAACATTCAGCTTCTATACAGTGTAGTTTGTCGTCCAATGAGGCTGTGCCCTCCTCCCCTCTAGCTCAGAAGTAGTAGATGTGCCGCGCCTCCCTCCACAACAATCGGGAATATCTCCCGTGGTGGAGTGGGGAGAATGCGGAAGTACCAGGTGTCAGAGAGTGCAAGAGAGCGAGTGAGTCTTCCTTGTGGTACTTTAAACTGTGATTTCTTCAGGGTTCAAATTTTTTTTTTAAAGTTACGGCGGTTTTAAAAAGCACAATACAATAAGGACAGTACCGTGGTGAAGTGCAAACGTTCTGTTACAGCGCGCGTCCGCTGCGCGTAGCGTGTGACATGCAGCTTTTATACAGTGTAGTTGGTCGTCCAATGAGGCTGCGCCCTCCTCCCCTCTAGCCCAGAAGTAGTAGATGTGCAGAGTCACAACGGGCCCCATTATCAGCCAGCACGCAAAAGGTCGTTTTAATACTGTGACCTGCGTCCAATAGAATACGTATGTTCCTATTTCCTTGTTCATAAGAGACTATCTAATAAAACGTTTTGCAGGACTGGGTAGCTATCCAGTCGATTTGGGACTGACCTGCTCATGGCCCAGGAAGTCCCTATTACATGAGGGGTGGGTAAATGTGCAGTAGCGCTTTTATAGGAATGGGTGGAGGGTGGGTTAGGGATGGGTTTGTTAAGTTTTTGTTTACTGGCTTATTTACGCTGCTTGTCTCCTTCTCCCCTATCCTCACCTCTCCTATCTCTCCTATCTCTTTCTATCTCCCCACTGGATCTCTCACATTCCCCCTCCCACAACCCTCCTAACTCGACCTCTCATGTCCTCCATGGGTACTCGGATATGTTTGCATTAAACAACACACCAGGAATCCACAGCAGCTCAATACAGACATTCCTAAAGGACAAAGCCATCTCTGTAACTTGCCAAATGCCCTTAGGTGCATCATGCACCTCATATACTCAACCCAAAGTTCACTCTCACAAGAACCACAGTTTATCTTATGAATAACCTACTCCGACTCACTATGTCTACTCTAGTGGTAGTGGGCTACTATAATAAACTCAAAGGTGACAATGTTTTTCTACAAGTGACCCACCTTCAGTCTATATATGACACTAAATTCTATATCTCTTGGGTAGAAGACGTAGGGCTCTCACCTGCCCAGAAAAAAAGAACAGAATTATCACGCTCATAGCTAAAAAAGCTGACACCTCAGTATATTCTACCACCATTGACAAGTAAAATTAAGTAATGAAAAGAGACCTAGAATTAACATATACACACCAAATGATAACGCTGTTGCTTTCTGGAAAGACATATATAAGCAACTCAGCGAACTCCCAGATAACTTGGGTGTGATTCGAGGGAGAGACATCAACCTCCCAATGTATGAAACCCTGACAGGATCTTGGCGCATAAATGTGTAGGCATTAAATTGCACAAACAGATGAAAGTCTGCTGCAATAACAAAAATATAGTGGACATATGGTGACTTCATAACCCCACGGATCCAACTATACCTTCTATTCCGCCCCATATCACTCTTTCTCAAGGATAGACCATATTCTAGTGGGTAAATCCCATTTCTAAACTTGCACAGTCCCAAACATTTAGCCGATAGTGGTCTTTGACTATGCATGCTAGTATGATCAATTGTCCCTTAACAACCCAACTCTCACCCCACCCCCGGCAATGGCGTTTAAACGACGGACTACTAGATGATTCTAATTCTAAGATAGAAATTTCACACAACATCAAAAAGTTCCTGAAAGAAAACTCACCCAGACACATATCCCCCACCATAAAATGGGATGCCCTCAAGGCCACCCTGAAAGGCACACTGATCAACCTCATGTCTGCCAAAAACAAGGAAAAATCCAATTACCTCTAGGCACTGGAAACAGAGATACATACCTTAAACTCACAGCTTAGACATATCAAAGGCTCACGGTTCTAAATCAACTCTGATCTGTTCAAACAGAAAGGCGCGCAAATTTGTTACCGTAATAAATGCAGGTAAACTCTGAAATAGCAATTAAGCAGGGAAAACCCTGGCCAATTATCTAAAATATACCAAAAACAAGAGTCTCATAGGTGCAATAAAAAATATGAACTGTGTGATTACTTTGTCAGCCCAAGGTATACCTTCCAAACCTTCTACATCAATCTCTACAACTCTTACACTACCACCTCAACGGGGCAATTAGTGAGTACTTACAGAGCTGCCAATTACCCAACTGGTCAGATAAGGACTCACTAGCTATAAACAAACCAATCTCCACAGAGGAAATCAGTAAGGCAATACAAACTCTTAAGGCCGGGAAAGCCCCAGGCCCAGATAGATAATGAGTCAAATTCTATAAGACCTTTTGCAGCTGGTTTTTGGGATGTAGTGTGGTTTATAGCAGACCTGAAACACTCTGTTGATATCAATGAACAGAAAAACATTACAAAAATCAATGAACTCAGTTCCTGGTCCCAAATAACATCACTTGGTGTGGGCACGTGAATACAATCAAGATGATGAATGCCCCTCTGATTAATTTCATCAAAAGCATGCTACCGGTTACCCTCTCTCTTTCCTTCTTTAAAAATGATAAGACAGAATCATCAAGGATTTCTTGTGAAAAGATTTAAAAAAAGCTAGGAATTTCCATGAAAATGCCAAAGAAGAATAAACTCTCTGATGGTATAAATCTTCCGTATTACCCCTGATACCAAACAGCACTTCTGATAGTGAAGGGCGCTTGGTGGCAAGGCGTGTGAGGGTGCGGTTCACCCAAATGGCTCAACATAGAGTCTGAATTACTCTATCCTATGCCACTCTCCTCATCCTTCACAATTCACAATCTATCAAAATTTCCCCTGTCATATTCCAAGTGTATCCTAGTGTACACCGCAGCCTGTCTCCTACTACTTAATAGATGTTCGAAACATCACACATACGGCTCTAGCATCCTTATTCCATAATCAGGAAATCAAATTAGAGGGTAAAAACTATATTCGGAGATATGGGCCAAGAAAGGCATTAACACGATAAAGGACCTAGGCTCGAGTGCAAACCTCACCCATTTGCATCCTTGCAGCAGAGTTTTGATCTACCGAACATAGATTTTTACAAATTCCTGAAATTGAAAGCAATAATGAATAGGTTGAGGTCTCCACATAATCCAGACTTAATGGGTTTTCTGGCAAAAAGGTAAAGAGAGTATCACACCACCTCACATGTATACAAGCTCCTGGATTCCCCATATACCTTCACTTTGCGACTCTTTGCACAAAAAAGGGTCCCACACTTACAATTCGCATGCACTTCAGACTTGACTTGCAAGATATGGAGTAACATTTGGCAATCTACCTTTACCAGGAAAATCACACCAGCACTTGCACAATCCCGATTCTGGTCAACTCATAACTCAAACTGGGCCCCTTCCAGATTGCCTACATTGGCTCTCAGAGACTTGGACCTTTGTTTGAGGTGCAAGGAGGTCACAGGTGACCTGCAACACATGTTTTTCAATTGAGAAATGGCCCACCGACTGTGGTTGAGAATTCAGACATTGTTACAGAAGGTCTTAGGGTCAAACATATAATTTGACTTCTTAACTGCAATTCTGGGCGTCCTCGCTCACCCCCTCTCATCTGACATTACTGGCAATATTGTATTACTAATGGACCTCCTCATATCCCTTGGGACTAAATCCATACTCACAGAAAAGGAAAACCCCAAGCTCCTTTGACAAGTGGTGGAACCTGCTGTGCTCACTCCGGGGTGCAGACAACATAAGATATACAAAAATGCACACCTCTACAGAGCCCAGACTCTAGACAAGTACCTACAAGAAATCAAACCTCCCTGAACCTGCACCTCCTATGTTGAGGCTTGCCTGAGGTCTCTCTCATGTCCACTTGGGCACATATGCCTGCATGTTGGTTCCTTCAGGGTTGAGTGAGGGCCGATACAGTGGTACTTCATTCTCTAGTCCCTGTACCCTCTCTCTGTCTGTCTCACTCTTTTCATCCCCTTTTATCTAGCTTTCCCTATACCCCTCTTCTCTTCTCCTAGGAGCCATCCACTTTGCCATGTTTCACTCCAGTTATACCCGTCCTCAGAGTACAATACAGAAGTACTTTTTATGGCCCTTTGGATGCATATCTCGTTATAACTCTCTGTTGTACATGTGTAAGCCTGCTGACAAGTTTTTTTGCTTCTTCCAGATGTAATACATCAGGAGTTTATGGTACGTCACTGTTACCTTCTCTCTTTTCTTTTCTTTGTCTGTATTAAAATAAAAATTGATTGAACAAAAAAAAAGTTATTGTCCTCTGTGGCTTGCTTTGTGGTAAGGCAGCCCTGACTAAATAGTCTTTAAGATTTTTGCATTTGTGGAATGCAAAAAGGGGACTCTAAAGTGTAAGGTTAACTGTTGTGAGGACTTTTCAATTTTTTTATACAGTTTGTGGCTTTGTTTGATACCTGTGAGAATGTATTAACACACACAAGTGTATTGCCATTCACTTTTTTGTTAGGCAACAAGATTTATCAGGCAAAATACCGACCCATTTTTTAAGAATTTCTCTCTAAATGTTTCCGATAACCCCTTGCCCTGAGTTTTATGGACAATATCTCTGACTCTTTCGAAAACCTTTCTTAGCTCTGCCAAGTCCTACGGTGATGGCTGGAATAGGCCAAAATGGTGTTCCTTTCTCTGGGTTTGTGGTCAAATATGGTATAAATTTGACCATTCTCGGATTTGAAAATAAGTTCAAGAAATTATATTTCTGTGTTATGGCAGTGTAAGGTGAATATGAGCCCTTTGCAATTGATGTTCAGCAAAACAAAGAAGTCATTTAAAAGATCTTGTCATCCCCATACAGAAAAATGTAATCTATATGTTTCTTCCACATTAGAATACATACGTCACTATGAAGCTCACATGCTGTTGTGCATGTCTCTCACTTTGATGCTCTCCAAAACAACCTATCAAATTAAACTTAAAATCAGTTCGCAAATAGAAATGCTTTTTCAATTAAAACCAGTATGAAAAAGGACACAATGACATACAACAAAATGCTTCCTGAAAACCGATAACAGCAAGACTGCATCACTCGGCTGCATTCAAATTCAACATTACAAGAAGTCTACGTTGCAAAGAACCACTGAAAAAAACGAAAGGAATTTCAAAGCAAATGTCACCTCGGAATACCTAAACATGCATTAATAAATAAATGTAACAAGTCACTAAAAGTGTACTACACACTTGTTATATTCCCTAGCTAGGCACATGTAGAAGGGTGGCTTATTCCTTACATTGTCCTAGAAAATAACATTTCAGCTGTGACCTTTTGCACACATTTGCATGCACAACAATGTAGTATTTGTTTCTCAGAAACTACTTTGTTTATACATCCAGCTTCGTACAACATTGTCACGATGCCCTGAACATCATGTACTAGGCCTCTCTACGCACTGGGTACAAAAGTCGTCCTATCTTCATCCATAGGGCGACAGCACTATCGACATATTCATAACATCAGTAATCTAGAGCACACATTGCGAGGGATGCTTTTTATTATAAATAATAGGCATCCCGATAGATTGGTAGAGGAGGCACATCTGCTGACACCGTAGGTTCCTGCCTGCTGAGAAATCACCACGCACCGGTCTGACATTACTTGAGTGGTGTCCAACTCGAGACCAAGATGGGGTCCGTAACTCTTTCCCATCAGGTAATGGGGTTAGATCGTCCCTAGGGGGAGTCCTCGCTCTACACCTACACACACTCTAGATACACACAAGAGTTGGGTTTGCATCGTAGGAGTACAGTAGATTAGCTAATTGCATATATTCATTGCTTCAGCACCATGGTAGAAATGTATCTACTGTTTACTATTTTGGTTATTGTAGCTTCTTATATTGCTTCTGTCTCCTAATCATTGCAGTACCCACTATTTTATGCAAGAATAATGTTGGTTCAACAAATATTATTGAATATGTCCCATGATGTATTCTCTGTATATTTCTCTGAGAACAAGTGAGCACAAGTGACTGAGCGAAAGGTTCTATAATGTTTCCACGATTCCAGAGGAACCATGGATGTCATGTTCAGTGGTTGCCAGAAACTGTTCGCTCCTTGGTATGTTAGGGGGCTTGCAGTGACACTGTGAGTTAGCTGGTCTATATGCTAACATATCCTGCTTGTTCAAGCAATGCGCAGATCCTACGGATTAGTAGGAACTAAACAACACACTTTTTTCCTAAATACTGAAGTGACCCTTAGAAGCCAAAAGCCAAAAAGAAAAAGAAATCAAGCCATATGCATCCACAACTCTGAAGTACAAGAAAGACAAATATTGCATTACTAATGGACCTTCTCATATCCCTTGGGACTAAATCCATACTCGCAGAAAACTAAGTATTACAACTAAAGAACGAAATTAGCATTTAAAGTGAACATGGTGCATAGACATCATTTAAAAATAAACAAACTTAATAAACTTCAAATATTTTTTTAACAAAAAATTATTAAACCAACACTGCTACCATATCTGTAAGTCTCAACAGACTGCCAGAAATGAAAATTGTCACAAAAGACAGTAGCAAACATCCCTGCAAAACAAACATCTACATAAAATCTGGACTACTGAATTACAACAGTGTACTCGGTTTTGAGATCTGATTTTGATGTAAATAGTTGTTGCACTAAAAGCAAAGAAGATAAACAACCAATCTGAACACAAGAACACTTGAAAAGGTACATACATTCAAAACACTCTAACGAGAGGCGAGCACAAACAGGGGCAGTAGTGTGAAATGAGATGAAGGTTTAAGAAAAAGTTAAAAAAGGAGGGGAAAATAGGTGTGTTGGTGTGGGTGGGAAATGAAGGATGTTAGGTGGGGCATGGGGAATTCCCTCAAAACAAATAAAACCTTGATGTATATATATCGATGATCAGGTGTTCAAAGAGATCTCAAAACAATGTAAACCAGAAAACCCTATATAAATGGGCCAACAATGAGACTGACTCAATGAGTTAATAGCTTTTGAGTCATTTCTCAATAAAACCATATACATTCCTATACCCTTGACATGCTTTGTTCCCTTGTCCAGTTACTTCCCAAGTTCATCATCCTATTAATATCTCTTTGAGCAGTCATTAGTGGTAAAAAAAGAATTGTTTCCTGCCCTGGTATGATGCTGGACAACCTACCTTTTGGCCAGCCTCATATGTCTGTTGCGTAGGTCAAGAGGAGTGTGGTTTCAGTCCAGGTTAGAGATTTCCCAGAATACATGCCCTGCTTAGACAATTGATTATAAGGTGGCCTTCATGCACCAAAAAGGCACGGTTTTCTTTTTCTGTGTGCCACAAGACCTTCAGATGGCAAAAGAAGAATCAGTGTTTGTCTTTGCCTCTTTGTACTTACTGGCACCATTGTCTTTGACAACCTTGTAAATCACTTCCATCGTGTTGGCGTGGACTTGAATGCACCCAGTTGACTCTTTTATTTTTTTGGTGCACAGTCAGGCCACACTCTCCACATTTTTCATCAGATTTCTTTTTATGCCTTCATTACACCATCCATTAAAGTAATGTGGTGACCCAAAAGGTACTGGGCCTGGGTTGTTAACGATACAAAACAATTGGTCCTAGACCTATATATTTTCATATATCCCTGAATTAATCAGTAAATGTCCAACTAGAGAGCTTGTCATTATAAGCTCAACACAGTAAATGCATCTCACTCTACAAGACATGAGAAAGCAAAACGCATTTGAAAAGAAACAGCAGCAAAAGACAAATTATATTAAAAAACGCAAGCAATATTTTAATATTACCAGGTCAGCAAATGACTCATTTAAAAAATTTTGTTTTTATAAATAGCAAAGTTTGCCCCAAAACGAGCGTGCAGATAGAAAAGCTCTGGGTGAAAAGGTGTGAGAAGGATAAAGACGGAAAAGGAATTCACAGAAAATATTTGTGACATAAAATAATCGTAACTGTTTACGTCTTGGACCAATTGTTTTGTTTCATTACACCATCAGTTTCTCATTGCGTAGTTTCCTCTACAGAAGAAACTGGCTTAGTGAGTCTGCTGCCAACAAACTCGCTTCCTCAGCAACAGCAGCGTAAGATGGGTAATCATTGACAGATCAGATCTTATTGCCAATTAACATAGCTCTTTCAGACTTTCTCATAACTTTCTGGGTCATATGCCATATCTATTTGGAGATATTACAATAAATAGGGGATAACCCTATTTCCCAAGCCTGGGGTAAATAAACAATATTAAAGATATAAAGTTTGAGAAAAAATATTCATAATCAACAATTAACACTAATCAATCACATAAAGACACAGAAGACTATCACAGCAAGAAATTCTTGAAGAGGTTACCAACACAGAAATTATTACAAAAATATATTTTTATAAAAAGTAACAAAATATGAAGAAACAATTACAAGAACATGGTGCTCACATAATAACACAAAGAAACATAATTTAAAACATAATATACAGAGTAAAAAAAGAAAACAATGGCAAAAGTAGACAGGGTTTTAAAACAAGAGTCAGTCCAACAAATAACAGGAACAGAGCGTGGCAGTCAATGCTTCCTCATAAATGATTGCCAAAGGAATGCTTCGACGGCGTTTCGACCTATATTATTTTTAAGGTCATCATCGGGACAGGGACATAGTTAAAGGATCATATAATATTTTAAAAATGATATGTTTTGAGATAAACATTCAGAGAGGGAATGTATAAGGGTGACCTCATAGGGACTACATCAAGAGTTCAGAAAAAAGAGAGAATAAATCATGTGCCGACACGAGTCACAAATTCCATGCCAATCTGAGTTTTGGTACAATGTTTCAACCCGACCCAGTGGTAGTTCAGAGCACAAGGCACCTGAACACAGTCGAGCAAATCAAATAGGACTGCATCTCACTTCCCGGCAATACGGTGGTTTGGGAGACATAGGGCCTGATTACGATGTTGGTCGGAAAGCCTCTGACCGCTGGTAGGAGGCTTTCCAACCGTTATGGTAGATTTAAAGTCTGACTGCCATATTATGATTAAGCCTGGGTGGATAACTCTGCTCCGCCAACAGAGTTTGTGGAGTTTTGCCAACTCTGTGTTCCGCTGGGAACGCGGAGTTCAGGCAAAACTCTGACTCCGCGGCGGAGCAGAGGTAGCCCCTGCCCACACCCAGAAAATTGTTTAAAAAAAACAATTACCTGCTCTGCCGTCTCTGGGCTGCCCTCCTCCTCACTTTGGTCTCCCTTCTTTTCCGTCCTCGCCGGTCGCAAATCCCTACGTTGTACATCTTGCGAGGACTGCGCAGTCCTCCAAAGACATACAACATAGCGTTCGAGCCGGCGAGGATGAGGAAGGCGAGGAAGAGAGACCACGGATAGGAGGAGGGCAGCACGGAGACGCCACAGCAGGTAAGTGTTTTTTTATAACTATTTTTCAGTGTGGGAGGGTGGAGCGGAGCATAGTTCCACTGAGTTTTTTTTAACACTATGGAACTCCACGTAACGACACTGCCCGTATGCGGTCCAGGGTTAATTATGATGATGGCGGTCAGAGTTTAAACCGGCGGGGGAATCCGACGCAGTTCCGACGGGCTCAAGAAGCCTGTATGCCAGTCATAAAGCACTCAAAATCCCTGAAGGACATCGTTTCCGCCGTCGGGATTATGATGACGTGTCCGACAGCCAATCAATGTAGGGATTATGATGACGTGTCCGACAGCCAATCCATATTGGCCATGCTAGGGGGCCCCTAGCATGGCCAACCTTTCTCCCTCGCAATTTGTATTTGGGCCTGGGGGGCACCTCAACATCCCTGCACCGTGTGTCAGGCACCGTGAGGTGCATGTTACAGGGTGCAGAGATGTTTACAAACTTCCATTTTTTATGGGAGCTTGTGCTGCATGCAGTTTCGGCCGTTGCACAAGCTCCTGTTGAAAAATGGAAGTTTACAACTGCTCTATGTGCGGTCGAATCCTAATGGGGTTATTGGAACCGCTGACCTATGTTTGGCGTTCCTTCCCTGAAACAGTGTTGGTCGGAGGGAACTCTGACCAACATCGCAATTAGGCCCGTAGCTGGCATACTTCACCAATTCTTGTGGAGACAGCGAGTCTGATGACACCCAAACTTTATAGATTTCTCTCCTAGCCAACTGAACAAGATCGAATATGAGCTTTGCCTGGGTTTTATTGACCATGATGTTAGGCTCTGGATCACTGCCAAAAAGCACTAATGGGTGGCTTACCTTAATCTGGTGGACAGTTCTCTCTGTTGAGATCCTACCCATGGGGCTTCACATATCAGGCAACCTGGTACCCAGCAGCGGCCGGCTCAGGTAAGCACGATGGGGCGTGCAGGGAGGGAGGGGGTGAGGTCGACAGACGATGGAATACGTATAATTAAATAAATAAATAATGCATATTCCGTCATCTCTCTGCTTCCCCCTGCCGCGCCCTGCCCCATCTAACCATGCTTACCGGAGCCGGCCGCCGCTGCTGGCGCCTTATGTACTGCTTTAGCCAGCTTGCATGGAGTGCAGTGGGCATGAAGGAGAGTAAAATAATGATTCCTCTTTATTGGTGAAGATTTAACAACTGAGTAAATAGTACTTAAAGATACTTGCCATAATTGTCTTATATCAGCCTCTGGTAAATCGGACTTCCAGATCAGACATGGTTCTGGCCGACATTTATCTTTGCTTTAAGAAGACTCCAGTATCATAGTGTCACTTAATTTTTCAGATATGCACTACTTTTCATGCGATCCTCCCTCTCTTCCCCCACTCTCCTCAATTCATCTTTGCTAAGACCACCACCACGTCAACTGAAGGTACTTAAACTTGCCGAGTTCTTCCCCTGTAAAGTGCTGCAGTTGTCTACTAGCCTATCAGCCCCATCCCATCCCTAAGGGATTTTATACCAGATTTCCATCCTGTTGAATTCCTGGTATTTCAAGGCCCGACTCTTTCCTAATCAAAGGCTAATGTGAGCTTCATGCTAAACGTAGTCATCTCTGTGTTATGTTTCTAAGTGTGAGAGGGTAATATTCAGATCCTTCCAAAGTTAAAGGGCAATTTTGGTGTCCACAGGGCTCAGATACAGGAGCACATGGTACAGACCTAGCAATGGATGAGCACAAATTTGGTTTAACTAATTTTACAACGGATCACTGACAGAACATCGACAGACAAAATATCGAGATGCAAAAATATCGAGGTTAAAATATCGACTGACAGAATATCGACTTCCTATCTTCAAACAGGTAAGTACAAAAATATCGACTCCAAAATATCGAGTGTAAAAAATATAGAATGTCAAAATATCGAATTTTTTAAGTATGTTAAAAGTAACTTAAAAGTAATGTAACAGTAAATTAAATTATTATAAACATATTTAAAATACTTAAATAAACAAATAAATTAAGAAATAATTAATTTAACTTAAAAAATAATTATTAATACTTATATATATATCTACATATTATTAACAAAACATATACAATATTTTTACCGTAGGATAGCGAGAGGGTTAAATGTACTCTAAAGACTCCAGTGAGTGCAACAGTAGGGAAAGCGTTGGATAGCGTAAGGGTAAAAATTACTATTCCAGCTCCAATGAGTGTAACAGTACGGTAAGCATTGGATAGCGTAGGGGTAAAATTTACGATTCCAACTCCAGGGAGTGTAACAGTAGGGTAAGCGTTGGATAGCGTAGGGGTAAAATTTACTATTCCAACTCCAGAGAGTGTAACAGTAGGGAAAGCATTGGATAGCGTAGGGGTTTAAATTACTATTCCTACTCCAGAGAGCCAACAGTAGGGAAAGCGTTGGATAGCGTAGGGGTTAAAATTACTATTCCAACTCCAGCGGGTGCAACAGTAGGGAAAACGTTGGATAGTGTAGGGGTTAAAATTACTATTCTAACTCAAGAGAGTGTAACATTAGGGAAAGCGTTGGATAGCGTAGAGAGGTTAAAATTACTATTCCAACTCCAGTGAGTGCAACAGTAGGGAAAGCGTTGGATAGCATAGGGGTTTAAATTACTATTCCAACTCCAGTGAGTGTAACAGTAGGGTAAGCGTTGGATAGCGTAGGGGTAAAATTTACTATTCCAACTCCAGTGAGTGTAACAGTAGGGTAAGCATTGGATAGCGTAGGGGTAAAATTTACTATTCCAACTCCAGTGAGTGTAACAGTAGAGTAAGCGTTGGATAGCGTAAGGGTAAAAATTGCTATTCCAACTCCAGAGAGTGTAACAGTAGGGAAAGCTTTGGATAGCGTAGGGGTTAAATTTACTATTCCAACTCCAATGAGTGCAACAGTAGGGAAAGTGTTGGATAGCGTAGGGGTAAAAATTACTATTCCAACTCTAGAGAGTGCAAAAGTAGGAAAAGCATTGGATAGCATAGGGGTAAAAATTACTATTACCACTCCAGAGAGTGCAACAGTAGGGAAAGCGTTGGATAGCGTAAGGGTTTAAATTACTATTCCAACTTCAGTGAGTGTAACAGTAGGGTAAGCATTGGATAGCGTAGGGGTAAAATTTACTATTCCAACTCCAGAGAGTGTAACAGTAGGGTAAGCGTTGGATAGCGTACGGGTAAAATGTACTATTACAACTCCAGAGAGTGTAACAGTAGGGAAAGTGTTTGGATAGCGTAGGGGTTAAATTTACAATTCCAACTCCAGTGAGTGCAACAGTAGGGAAAGTAAATACTTCTTATATAAATGTAAATAAAATACATAGTAAAATCTATTACAAAATATTTTAAATATTTTAGAATTGTGTAAATTATATTAATTAATCTATTAAATATTAAAATACAAATCATTTAATAATATAAATGACCTACCAATACTAATAATTTGCCTATTAACAATCAATTAATTTAAATTTTAAAATTATTTTACAAAATAAACTCTATATATTTTTTAAAACAATGTAATTACTTACAATTAAATTAATTCCAAAACTATTCCTCTATAAACACACAACCCACTACAAAAATTAAATTAATTAAATTAACATATTTATCAATTAATCATTTAAATGTATTTACCTATTATATTGTAATAATTACCAATTATTAATTATTGAACAATTAATTCTAAATAAATATGTTTTAATTAATTTACATATTTAATTAATTATATTTAAATTACTTCCCACCCTATTCCCCTATAAACACACAACCCGCTAAATTATCAATTAATCAATCAAAATTAATTACCAATTATATTTTAATTACTTACCAATTAATAATTAATTAACAAATAATTTTAAATAAATAACAATTATTTAAATAACATATTTAATTAATTATATTTAAATTACTTCCCACCCTATTCACCTATAAACCCACAACCCGCTACAGAAAATAAATTACTAAAAATAATATATTTATCAATTAATCAATTAAAATTAATCACCAAATATATTTTAATTAATTACCAATTAATTCTAAATAAATACCAAATAATTAAATAACATATTTAATTAATTATATTTAAATTACTTCCCACCCTATTCCCCCATAAACCCACAACCCGCTACAGAAAATAAATTACTAAAAATAATATATTTATCAATTAATCAATAAAAATTAATCACCAATTATATTTTAATTAATTACCAATTAATAATTAATTAACAATTAATTTTAAATAAATAACAATTATTTAAATAACATATTTAATTAATTATAATTAAATTACTTCCCACCCTATTCCCCTATAAACCCACAACCCGCTACAGAATTATATTACACAAAAATTTAACATTAATATTAACTTACCTTAAATTCGATTTTTTTGTTGTCGATATTCTGTCTAGTCGATATTATGTCCATTCTATATTTTTGAATCGATATTATAGCTATTCTAGTCGATATTACATTTTTCTAGTCAATATTTTTGTATTCTATATTATGTCTAGTCGATATTATGTCTAGTCGAAAGTAAAAACTCGATATTATGTCTAGTCGAAATAAAAAACTCAATATTATGTCTACTTACCTTTTACAACCACTTTCACAGTACTGTAGTGTTCAAAGTAGCTTTGTTACCACATCAATGGAACAAGAGCTTTTTAGTGTGAGCATGATAAGGTGTGTCTGTTCATTGATGGTGACCTTGGTAAGTCTGAATCTTTGAAGGTATCACTGGTCAGTTTAAACCTATAATGATGCCTTTTGATGGAGCCTACTTATTCTGTAAACTCTACTCATATGGTTTTGCGTACATATCAATCAATCAATCAAAAACATTTATATAGCGCACTACTCACCCGAAGGGTCTCAAGGCGCTTGGGGGGGGGTCCGCTACTGCTCGAACAGCCAGGTCTTGAGCTGCTTCCTGAAGGCGAGGTGGTCTTGGGTCAGGCGGAGGTGGGTCGGGAGGGAGTTCCAAGTCTTGGCCGCCAGGTAGGAGAAGGACCTTCCTCCTGTGGTGGCTCTTCGGATGCGGGGACGGCGGCGAGGGCGTGGCTGGTCGATCAGAGCTGACGAGTGGGAGTGTGGAAGTTGAGGCGGCTGTTGAGGTATCTTGGGCCTTGGTTGTGCAGGGCTTTGTGTGCGTGGGTGAGGAGGCGGAAGGTGATTCTCTTGTTGACCGGGAGCCAGTGCAGGTCTCTCAGGTATCCGGAGATGTGGCTGTGTCGGGGGATGTCGAGGATGAGTCTCGCTGAGGCGTTCTGGATTCGCTGGAGTCTCTTCTGGAGCTTGGCAGTGGTTCCGGCGTAGAGGGCGTTGCCGTAGTCCAGTCGCTGGTGACGAGGGCCTGGGTGACCGTCTTCCTGGTTTCGGTGGGGATCCACCTGAAGATCTTACGTAGCATGCGCAGGATGTTGAAGCATGATGAGGAGACGGCGTTGACTTGTCTGGTCATGGAGAGGGAGGAGTCCAAGATGAAGCCCAGGTTCTGAGCGTGGTCTGTCGGTTTGGGTGCGCTGCCCAGGGCGGGGGGCCACCAGGAGTCGTCCCAGGCAGGCATTTGTTGTAGATTTTGTACAATGGCTATTCATGATGAGGGATTTTGAAAGCTTGTGCATGTGCGAGATTGAGATAACGAGCTGTGCTTTATTAGCTGCTGCAGGCTACCATCTTAAAGGGCACAGCAAACTGGGCTAGTTAGGCTCTGATGTTGAATTAAACGCTTGTTGTGCAGGGTAGATTTTGCAGGTATTGCTATCTATTTGTGCTTCTATAAATCATGTGTTAGAGTTTTTAAGGGCAGTACTCTAGTTGTCTCATTGAAGCCTAGGCTGTGTGGGTGGGTATGGACATTCTTAAATATACTACGTAGTCTTCCTATGGTTTTAAAAACAAATTGCATAGTTTGCAGCTGGTATACTGGTTGCTTGATGTGTACTCTACTCACCCTTGGTGAAGATGATATATATTGGTCTTTGTCTGACATGCCTATCCTGTTTTAATTTTGTTTGGTGATTTAGCTGTTTCGTGATACTGTCTGCAGTGTCCGAGTTGTTGTAATGGAGCTGGAGATCGACTTGCATATAGAACGTGTGCAATGTGCAATCAGATGATAGATTTCCCCCCACATATTCCTTTACATGCATGAAAAGCTTGCACTATAAAATAAAGAGCATTCACTGCATTTGTGAGATGAGATAAGCACATGCACAAAATGCATTTGTGAATTGTCTTTTTTCGAGTGCATCTGAGGACTTCAGAAATTATGTCAGAAAGCCACCACTATAAGCAGGGAATATTACCACCTCTGTATGGCCTTTTGAAAAGGGTCAAAAAAGGCAATTGATGAAGCACAATATAGGACAGATTTTTACACCTCTGATACACATTACTTACAACATCTTTCCAAAATAGTCCCATCAGGAATTAGGTGAGTCACAAAATTATTGCAGACATATCAAGGTCCCCCCTGAGATTTCACCAGCTGAAAGCAGCTCCATTCTCAGGAGGAATACTGCTGGACAGAATGAGGAACTACCTTGGAAATCAGAGCTGGAATTACTTTTGTTTTGTAATTCCTCATATCATACCCCTGGAGGTAACGGGACTCCCAGTCTCATGTACTTTGGGGGTACGAAATTAACACACCCTGCACCTGGGCCATCGCACCGAGGCATGTAGAGTAATGTAGAAGCTTGATAAAGCCATGCACTATTATTCAGACACAGAGGGCATTTATTCTATGGAGGTTTTCACACAAATTAGGATAAAACTTTGGGGCATATTATGAAGGGGGTTTATCTCCGCTTTTTTGGCTTTAAAAGCCTAGAAAGCGGAGATAAAATTATCTCCCTATTACCTAGCTGTCGCTAACACCAGTTAGCGACAGCTAGTAGGAGATAGCGACCATCTTGGGCCCCGCTTTGCATGTCAGTGATATTTATCACTAATGACATGCAAAGTGGGCGTGCCAAGATGTTAGCGACTGGAAGCAGTCGCTAACATCGCTATCTCCTATTACCAACTTTTGGAGATATTCGCACTAAGCGCAAATATCTCCAAAAGCTAACACCTGCCCTGAGCAGTTCTTAACCATGTTATCCAATGGTAGGTGGATAACATGGCTAAGAGCATTAGCTCGGTAATGCATGAATATCGCTGACTTTTCAGCGATATTCATGCATTTCGGCCGATTTTTATCGCTTAGGAGATTAACCTTGATAATAGCAAGGTTCCTAAGCGATAAAAATCGCCGCAGCTCGGCGATAAAAATATTGCCGCTAAACCAACATAGGGATAATTATCGCTAGTTGTTGGTAATATGCCCCTTTGTTTTCTCAAAATACATTCGTGGATGAGATTATAAAAAATGCATTAAGCATCTCACTACCAGTGCTTCCAGTAATCTCAATAGGAGCCTCCGATGGAAAAAGATCTTTGGCTTATTTTTTTTACAGAGTTTTATATAGTGCATGTGTGCATGAGTGATGAAAATGAAAAAGTGTGTTTAAAAGGTGATTGGTACTAGCCTATCAACTATTTTATTAAAGGCTGACCAAAGACCATTAAAAAGGGTGAGACGGATGTGAACTAGTTCTATAAAGTAGCTAGTAACATCTGATTTGGGTGTTAAGAAATGGTCAACATGTATCTGCTTATATATGCCATTGGCTATGCATTCTTCAGGACCTATAGCATGTTCCATGGCGTCAGGGAGTACCTGAGTAGGTTTCCTGCAGGAGCGCACGAGTCAGGAAAAGCTTGGGTGTTTGCTCCCCCTCCCTGCTGGTCCCATGAAGTGATTTGCTTCACGAGTCTATGCTCTAATGGTCTACGAATCCACGAGTGACCACCTCGGTATAACCGTGAGTTGTACCACACAAAACTGTTCCACAGGTTAGGGTGAGCCTTAGAGTGCGCATACCACCGTGGAACATGCTATAGGTCCTGAAGAATTCTTAGCCAATGTCATATACAAGCAGAAACATGTTGACCATTTCTTAACACCCAAATCAGATGTTACTAGCTACTTTATAGAACTAGTCCACATCCGTCTAACCCTTTTTAACGGTCTTTGGTCAGCCTTTAATAAAATAGTTGATAGGCTAGTACCAATCACCTTTTAAACACACTTTATCATTTTCACCACTCATGCACACACGCCTTTGAACATCCTGCTCCGCTGTAAATCAGGCATAGTAGCACACCAGGGAGGCATTCGG
Organism: Lissotriton vulgaris; assembly: GCF_964263255.1. Taxonomy (NCBI): domain Eukaryota; kingdom Metazoa; phylum Chordata; class Amphibia; order Caudata; family Salamandridae; genus Lissotriton; species Lissotriton vulgaris. Next base: position 1,137,281,162 of record NC_141697.1, read on the forward strand.
CCTCTCTGGTGGAACCCTATGATGAAGCATGTCATCGACCAGGTCGGTGAGTGAGGGTTCTTTTACAAACACTGTTTTTTTGTCCTTTGCTGTTCTGTTCAACCGGTTTGCAGGTTGTACTAATAGTCACTCTTTTGTTGTTACAGATTAAGTGATTTGCCCAGAATCACAGGATGTTCGGCGTCATTGCCGAGACTCGAACCCAGTTCCCCAGATTCGAGGTTGACTGCCCTAGCCGGTAGGCCAACTCCTCTCCCCTATACCCATAAACTAAAACATCACTCAGCTACCACCCAGTCCTTCTCTGATGCAGGTCCATTTTTCTGGAACTCCCACTGGAGAACTTATTTAAAGCGCACTGATGCCTATCTAGGGCAGAATTGCACTATATACAATTCTGAAATACATTAATTTTTCAAGTTGTGCTGTTTCACAAAGAGATTTTAGGTGTTGGAAGTAGTTGAAAATTCCTCTTGAAACACCAGGGAAAATCATACAGAAATCATGAACGAAGCACTAATACTCGCATGTTATTCTCCCAAAATGCTTAATAATCCCTTTAGAATTAGAGAACTCCTAGTAACTGCAATTCCTGGGAGGGGAGAATACAGTGAATTAATCTGGGGAGCTCACAATGAGGCTCAAAGCATGCACAGTGAAAAGAAGTGGGATGTTGGCCTCCACCAACAAAAGTAGCAGTACACAACGACTGAAGTTGAATCTCAACCATTTCCAAAGTACCCTATTTCAAGCACAGTATTTCTCGTGACAACAGGACTGTAGGCATTTTCCGCTCATTTACTACTGCTGAACTTAATGCAACAATGGCTTACTGTGCACAAGAGAAGATTTGCTAGTAATTTTAATTATTCCAAAGCGGTTGCAAAACATGTGCCACCAAACCAAAGGTCCCGTCCATTTTATTACAGATTTCAAATAACTCAGTTGACTAAATGACAGAATTGTATAATATCGTTTTTGTACTAAATCCAGAGGATATTATTCTGCAAATCTGCCTGTATGTGAAGAGATGTGGAAATCCCATGGACAATAGATAGTACTCTGCATTAAGTTAGAGCTCATCTGATTACAAACTCAAATGCATGTGATCTAATTTAGCCATTCGGAATAAGCAACAATTCACATGAATCCTGGGAAGAGAATGCTCAACAGTAAAGTACCCTTACCACTTCTCCCATAACCACCAGCTTCACTTGAATCCTATAAGAAAAGGGCTGAAGGTGAAAGGTACTGCCTAGGGGCCCGATTCCAGACTTAACTTACAACAAAATCCTAAACTTACTACTTTTGGAATTCACAGAAGGCATTTAGTAGTCAAATTAGGATTTTGTCTTAAATTAGACAAAATCCTAATTTAGGACAAAATCTTAATTTAAGACAACATCCTAATGTAGAACCAAATCCTAATTTAAGACAAAGTCCTAATTTAGGACAAAATCCTAATTTAGGACAAAATCCAAATTTAAGACATAATCCTAACTTAAGACAACATCCTAACTTAAATACAAAATCCTAATTTAAGACTACTGAATGCCTTCTGTGAATACCAAAAGTAGTACGTTTAGGATTTTCTCTTAAGTTAGTTCTGTGACTCGGCCCCTAGATCCGGTGAAGAAATCAGGCACAAAGATGAATCAAAGCAACCCTGGATTCACCTCCAAAAGCATGTACCAGGATTCAGGTAACAGAAAACAATACTTGCATTTGAGCTCCCAAACTATAGATTCCTCAAATTACCCATGACGTGTTCTTCTGTACTCTTTTTGAAGGGTGGGTTGGGGGGTTGTCTAGTAGCGTACTCTTGACTGTGTTTCCTTCCTCGCTGCTTTGTTATTGATAGTAGGATTACTTTACCTACGTTTCTGCTGTTAGATTGTAATTGAGACTATGAATTCAGCTGTATTGTGGCCAGAGGCGCGTGGGCGCTGGCCTAAATGATTAATGTTGATAATTCCCTTGCTGGAGCACTCATTAAACCCAGCCTTATTTTTCTAACAAGCCTCTGACATTTCCTACTTTCTTAGTACCAGAAGTAATGACAGTGGCCTGATTATACACTTATTCCTTTCCACCTTCCAGTGGTGTATTTTGGCACAGAGCCTTTTTTTTCTCTAAAAACACTCTGTCTGTGAGCATCTCAGAAAACGGTTATGGTTCCATTAGCTGAGCAAAATTCCAGGGCATGGCATCAAATCACAGAATCCTGTATGTTAAAGATATAACAAAATCTGCCGCTTAAAGACTTTTTCATAATATGTGTGATTCATAATAGTTTTTTTTTTAAATAAAAAGTCCATTGAGTAAAAAAGGCCAAACTAAACAAAATAGAAATTGCAGAGCAAATCTGGAGCCCAGCCTAGAAGAATTAGATTTCACTCTAATTGCGATCATACGCTGCAGGCGCAGTTTTGGCATATGAGGCATATTAATCAGACACTCTTTAATGGTGGGTAAATCCTCCGCGGTGTGCCAGACTGGGTAGTTTGCTCCTTGGCTCCGCTTCTTAGACTTTTTGGAGAGCAGGCCTCTGACTTCATAAACACCCGCATAGAAACTTGGGTCAACTTCCTTCTACAGAGCATTGCCAATTTTCCTCTACAAAGGATCCCTTAATGATTAAATTGCACGTCCTATGAAAGTAAAAATCCAAGGGTTCCTGGTGGATGACGCTCCGCAGTAATGGAAATCATTTTTCTTGCAAACGCATTTGTAATGTTATGTGAGTGTCTGTGAGAAATTTCTTAGAAGAAGAGGATCCAATTGCTCTGCTTTAAAAAATTGATCAAGATTCCTGTGCGTCATCAAAACCTACCACCGGTGACATCATGTGGAGGTCCATTTTCATTTGAGGCACATAACACGCAATGATGACACTGCCTCATCTGCTGTCCCTAATTACCACAGAGATTGGCAGTGAATTGCGACCCCAACAAGGCCTAGTTGATCTTTACCCTCACAAAACACACAAGAGGTTCAATTTGACAAGGTGGTCCTCATTGATTTAGACAAGGTATTACTGGCAGTAGAGGCCTGGAGGAAATAAAGCAAACAAAACATTTCCCTCCTAGTGTTTCAGTTTTTTAAAGTTGATTCTATTTATGTTAATAAAGGTCTTTGCGTCACGAGCAAAAAAATGCACTGGAGATTTCTATGTTCATAGCATTTTATTGCACGCCCTTTTTTAAATTCTGCTTGTGTTGTATTTTGTAGTGAAGCAATTAAAATGTTAGATGAATGTATCATGTTGCCAATAAGACAGAACCTAAACGTTCTGGAGTGCCGTTCAGTTAATTATTACATCAAATGTTTCCCTCACAACTGGTTACAAGAAGTTATTGCGTAAACATAACTGATTGCATTGTGCAATAAATCATAGGACCATGTCTGAGGTGGGCATTTTGCCACAAGAAGCTAACTGTTCTGTTCGCAATGTGTGCCTGTTTTTTAATCTGCGTTTTCTAGTTTGATTTGACTTTGCCAAGTTTTGCTGTCCCCAAGCATCTTCGTTCCATTTTCCTTCGCCTTTCAAAAACAAAAAATCCAAAATTCCAGTCCTCATTTGCCTGCATAGTTGAACTCTCTCATGATCTGAAGTGCAGTGCAAAAGCTAGAAACCAACAAATGAACTGTGCAAGCACTGTACACTGCTTTGTTTCTGTTATTGCTAAGTATAATATACAGTCCTGCCTGGTAGGTCAAAAACAGTCATTTGTAAGACTTCGCCCAAAATACTACAAGTGCTTTTACTTTTTTTATTGTAGATTTTTTATTGAGCAGTACATGTCAATACATAAACATACGTGACAAAAAAGAGAATTAAACAATAAATCAAATTATGGCCACACAATAAATTACTATGAAATGTTAACTTCTCAGATTTTGAAACAACAAAAATCATAATGCAGATATCAAAAGATACAATATCTAAGATATTCATAAAACCTGGAAAGGAGGAAATAGGAAAGGTGGACAAGGGAGGAGATGATGTAGATAGTATACAATATTATTAAACCATATATTATGGAAAGTTAGAAGATAGTAGAGATAATATCATACAAATCCACAAATATAACAAGTGGAGATATCCCTGCTAATTCAACAATGTGCAATAGGTGAACAGTAAGTCCTATTAGCTGTGTTAATGGCTAAAGCATCAACAGACCTAATGATAACCGCAACAGCATCAATGTAATTAATGATGATAATAAATTAATAAAGAGAAGGAAGAATCTTAACCCTTTGGATGCGCCGGACGGCTTCTGGCAGTCCGACGCCACCGGTGGCGTGTGCGTCGGACGGCCGGGAGCAATCCAAATTTCGCCCGCATCCAAAGGGTTAAATGTGCTTTTACTTTCAAGACCTAGTCCTTATTTATCAGTGGGGTCATGTTTTCTGACTTCCATGCAAACTCCTGTTTGTGTAGGTGTTGCAGTTACGAGTTGGTTGTTATTCAAAACACCAAGGGGCATATTTATGTTAACTGGCGCATCCCAGGGATGCGCCAGTTAACATGCGCCACAGTGCGCCACAGCTCCGCTAGCCATGGTGCGCCGTATTTATAATGCGGCGCACCATGGTGCAAAAACGGCACAGATGTGTGACGCATCTGTGCCGGAAAGGTGTCGCATTGCTGGAGTTGCGTCGCAAGCGCGACGCAGCTCCAGCAAGGCTCGGGGGTGCCCCATTTGACCAATGCTGCGTCAAGACCTACGCCTGCTTCAAGCAGGCGCAGGCTTTTGACGCAGCATTGGCTTAAAAGTGACTGAGTGAAATCTCATAGATTTCACTCAGCCACTTTTGCGAGGCGCACCTGCCCCGGAACGCCCACCCTGCGCCGGAACGCCCACAAGCGGCGCAGGGCTTTACAAAGTGACGCATCTGCCTAGATGCGTCACGTTGTAAATCGTTCGTAGGGATGCGCCACGTTTATGCCGCCTTGCGTGACGCAACAGCGGCGTAAACGTGGCGCAAGGGCCTCATAAATCTGCCCCCAAGTGATCACTGGGTGCATTAAATATCAGCCTTTGTTGGATTTCGGCAGGTCAAACCTGCTGGAATTTAACTGGAGAAAAGTATACTGTATTTACCGTACAATGCAGATTTTAATGAGGTGAGATCCGAAATACGCATCTTATTCCCCAAAAATATTTGCTAGGTGTTTTTTATCACAAGCAAAAATTAACAATCACTGAGAGATCATAATTCCTGGGATGTAATAAATAGCACGTTGATTCCGGAAAACTCAGAATCAGGGCCATACTGGTATGCCATCTGAATTCATTAGAATACAGCTTAATACCTCTCAATGTATTTTAATTCAGTGTCAAATTCCTGGCAAAAAGCATTTTGAGAATAATAAATGTCTGGTGGGTTGCAGGTTTGGGCAACTGTGAACTGTGTCCAAAACAGCTGTCAAAGTTTTTGCCAATGCAAAATGTATTTTTAGAATTTACAAAGCTATTTTATGAGTCAATACATTTTTTCCGATTTTCAAATTCATCAAAAACCAAATGCAATCCTTCCCAAATCGCAAATAAGAGGGGAACGGAATGGACTTCCACCTCCTATTTCCGGTTTGGAGAGAAATGTATCTATGTTGCAGTCACGATCATTGATGAGTTACTGTCCCCAATATAGCGCAGTGACTGGTTCACAAAATGAAAGGTGTCTAAAGCACAATGAATGCATGTAGGCGATGTTTAAAGTGCGGCTGTTACTCCGAGGAGTGTCCAGGCGCTATAGCGAGGGCGCAGTCTGCTGCCGAGAAGAGAAAATCCTAAACTGAGGAGAAAAGCCAGTCTTAAGCTTTTTCAGGAAGATCGATATTTCCTTTATGGCCCTGATTGACAATGGCAGCTCATTCCAGAGAGCGGGGCCAAGAAATGAGAAGGATCTGCCCCCGCCCTCGCCTTCCTAATCCGAAGGACTATGGCCAGATAGAGATTTCCAGAGTGAAGGTTCCTCTAGGGAGCGCAAGGCTTGATTTTATCTTGAAGATACCCAGGACCGGTTCCGTAAAGTGCTTTCAATGGATCACACCCTGCTCTCCCAACTGTCTTCTAAAATTTGAAACATTTTTTTAATGCAGCACTGGCTCCCCTTAAGGATTCTTTGTTCACAGTGTTCAGTGTTGCTTCTACTTTGTTAGGTCAGCCCATGTACGAGTAACTTCCACCACATAGACCTCATAAACATAGCCCTATTATGTGCTTGCAGAGCAGGAGGTCTGCTGTGAATTGGTTGTGATTCTCCCCCTCAAAACGTACAGCTCCCCATTCTATTTAGAGCCAGGGAAGCACCAGGTTCCCACCTATGAAGCCTGCATTGGCACTTTCAGTATAAACCTTTGGTTGAGTGGTCCATCCACAAAGGAGCCACTAAATCACAGTAAAGGTCATCTCGCCCTATTGGGTGGATCTGTACGGGAAACAACCTTTATAACACAACTTTTACATCGCACTACCATTACAACACAGTTATTACATCGCAACATCCTTTACATCGCATGTCATTATAACGCAGGCATTACATCGCATGTCACTACAATGCATACCATTGCAACGCATGTCACTACAACGCAGGCATTACATCGCAAGACATTACAACGCATACCATTACAACGCATAGTGTCCTTACACTATCCAACATTTACCCTACTGTTGCACTCAGTGAAGTTAGAATAGTAATTATAACTCCTACACTATCCAACACTTACCTTAAATGCCATGTAACGGTATGCCTTGTAATGGTATGCGTTGTAAAGGTAGTTTCTAAAAATGCATTGCAGTGACATGCAATGTAAAATCCTGCGATGTAAAGGAAGTTGAGATGTAAAAATGCGTTGTAAAGGCATGCATTGCAAAAGTATGCGTTGTAACGTCATACAACCAAATGTTACTGATTTTCCCTGCCTGTGCCTGCCAAGCAGAATGGCCCCCATTCAAATTAAGAAAACTCCTTGAATAATCGAGTCATTTTTTTTTTACACTGAGAAAATAACTCCCACTTTGTAAGTTTATTTTCTCAATACAAGAACGTTTGTAGAGCAGGTACTTTAAACATGACACCTACTTGGCAAAGCAGAAGTGCTGTGAGGGGAGCCTCTATGATCTCAGTGCCCTTCACAGAATAGAGAACCTCATCACACCATTACAGATCTCCAAATTGGGTGGACTATCCTCAGCCAGGTCAGAGGAGTTCATGGCCTTCACCCACCTGGCAGACCTGGGTACAGGGGCGGCTGGTCCCCCTTGAATGTAGTGTGGCAAGTGAAGTGCTCCACCACTTTGCAAAGAAACTAAAGAAAACACCCCCTTCATCCAAAACCCCAAAGTAAACCACCTCTCCCTCCAAAAGCTCAAAATAAAATACCCCTCCCTCCAAAACCCCAAATTTAAACACCTCTCCCTCCAAAAGAAAAAAAACACTAGAATAACATAAACACTAGATTAACAATAAATAAAATAAATAGTACCTACCCACTGTGCAACGTCCTCTGTCCTCCTTGTGTTCCATGTCTGAATCTGCAGTCTAGTTCCCCCAACAAATCCAGATTCTGCTCTCAAGTTGTTAAACAACATGGGAGAAGTGCCTAGATTGGATGGAGTGTGTTTACTGGATGCTCCTTCAGGCTCTGTAGGTCTGTCTTGATCTAAGACAGCTGAGTGAAGAGGTTCAAAGTGCGCATGTCACTTTGGCCGGCGCAAAACAACCCTGACATGCACACTTTGAAGCATCCAGCCAGCCACTGCTCCTGTCCTCCAATGCCACTCGGCAACAGAGGTCACCCCCAAATGTCACTGGGCTCGGGGTCGGCTGCCTGCTACAGTGTGCACGGCAGAAAAATAAAACGGCGATGGAATCTTTTCATTGCCATTTTGCTTTTCCTGCACAGCTGGAAGCAGACAGGGGGCGACACTCCCCCGCCGTCAGCAGGTAGACTTTAAAAAAAGTCTTCCTTATGAAGGAGATTCAACACTTTAAGCTTCATTGCACCAAGATGTGAAGGAGGCCTCAGTCCAGGCGACCCACCAGGTCTATGGTTGGCCCATTTCATTCAGGATTAACTCTAGCAAAATAAAAGGTGAATGCATAACACCTCAAATCCACATAATGCTAGAACGGACCGCCTGCACCTTAGCCCCTAGCCATACTATTTAATTCTTTATGGTCAAAAGGGAGTTGCTGGCATCAAACAAATTGTGGCCTTCATTGAATGTAAGCATTCATTTTAGAGGAAAGCTATGATGGCACCCCAAAATGCCATCTGTACTTCTACCTTTGGGGTAAGCTGGATCAATGTGGAAAAGGTTCTTGTTGTAGGACATGCATACCTTTTTTGCTAAAAGTTCTATGTAAATGGAATGCTTTAATAAATATTTGATGAAGATTGAGAAAGGGAAATTACCAATACCCCAAAGTTTGCATTTTGAAGCTGATGAGCATCCCATGTGAAGGGAGGTGGCACAACGTGATACACGTGAGCCTGCAGTGAGCATAATTTAAAAGCACCCCTTATCGTTTGAATACTGTTGTTAATCAAGAACTATTTTAGTCAATGTTGCTTACCCTTCTATAAAGAACAGTTGCACATTTTTTTTTTATTTTTCAAAGTTCAATCCACAAGCAGTATGGGCCCTATTCTGTAGTACTACAATAATGCTACACACGTAGTATAACATTCTATTCACAGTCATAAGTGCAGAGCTTCTTCCCAGCCTGTCCTATTTGTTTCTGTGTGGGGATCTCTGGCCCAATAGTGGAATCTCCTCATATGTAGGCACATATTTTAGCTGAAGATGTGAGAGGTTGGGGGGAGTGACTGGAAAGAGAAAAGTAGAATACTTACTACTAAAGGGGATTGTCTTTAATGTTGAGTAAGGAGTGGTAGAAGGGGGGATAGGAAAGTGTTTGAGGAGGAACTTGCACCTACCCACAAAAATGTATCACACTGCTATTCACAAACTGTCCTTTTAAAGTTAATACAGCCACAAAGGGACACAAAATGGTAGTAAAATACCCTAGCTCAGAGCTGAAGCAAGTCCAACACCGAACATGGCCAACCACTGGTACTGCAAAACTGTCCTATAGAAATCCAGTAAGGTAAGGATTTGGAATAAAACTAAAAAAGAAATATTGTTCAATTAATTCAAACAATTTAAAATAGTTACAAATAAATATTGTTTAATGTAAAAGTATAATACATATTTAATATTTAATTATTAAATATTTTGACAACCTTTTTTATTAAGATTATTGAGATTACATTTTACTAAATATATCTAAATTACATTTAATGTATTTTGTAGTCTACTTTTAAAATTATTAATGAATAAAAAACAAATATTTTACTTTATGTAGGAATTTACTTTTTAATTAAACTTGAGAAAAATAATTGTATTTAATTAAATAAATATACATTACTTAATTTTACATTCAAAATGAAGTTAATAGAGCTGCAGTATTTTTAGGTTGGACATTAGCCAAAACCTCTTGTTTGTCCCCAAAAAGATCCTACAATATACATACATATACTTATTTAGAGGGGACTTTAAGTCATCCCTCTTCATACATTGGTCTGCTGTATTGTCTTACATATTGGGATTCCACCCACCACAGTATACAGCATCTGTCAGTGGGCAAGCTTACTTCAGTAACTAGCTCTCAACATTAAAAGTGATGGCATTTTGACTGTACATAATGTGATCATCCCCACATTAAGTTGTTCTCTTCAGGGACACTACTTCAGGACATAGGGGCTAATTATGATGCCGGTCGGACGAGTGTCTGACCTCCATCCTTTTGGGAACAGGGCCGGCCGGCACGGAATCAGCAGTCCCGCCAGAGAAATTACGATCCAACGGAGGAGGTTGGTAACATGCCTCCTAGCATTGAGTCTTGTGCTGCAGCCTGATAAAGTGCTGCAGCACAAGCCTCATTGCTAAGAACCATGTTTGTGAACATCCCTTTACTCTGTGGTAGGTACCATGCGGTGCCTGCCACACGGTGTAGGGATGATGCCCCCAGACCCCATACCAGAGGGCCAGGTGGTAAGGAGGGCCCACTAGGGACCCCAAAGTCACTTTTGCCTGCCTTTTCATGGCGGGTTAACCGCCAGGAAACGTCCAGAAAAAGAGACATTGTAATCCATATGGCAGTGCCTGATCAGGCAGCACTACAATTGTAGGGGTTGCAGGCCCTCCGATGGCCTGACGGGCTCCTTGAGCAAGTGGGGTGAGTGACAATCGGTCTCCCCACCAGCCCACCATCCGCCTGCCATCGTAATGCAAAAAACACAGTTGATGGACAGAATGTAGAACAATGTCATACATTCACCCCAATACAAGGATCTGGGCCTAAATCCATCTTTTGTTTGCACTCCACACCACCCTGGGTTAGACACTGGCTATATGCAAATCAGCTCTGACCCTGTGCCTCATGGGAACAGTCCAGTCCGAACTACCAAGCCATGTCTTTCCCAGACCGGAATCAAGCATCCAAGGACCGGTTTCTGGCTATCAGCCTTCATCAGCCTGGATAGCTTGACTCCAGTGGTGTGGAGAGCCTGGGACTCACGTCTGAGTATACCCAGCACACTCGGGGTGAAAATTGCAAAAAACACAGTTGATGGACAGAATGTAGAACAATGTCATACATTCACCCCAGTACAAGGATCTAGGCCTAAATCCATCGTTTTTTTGCACTCCACATCACCCTGGGCTAGACACTGGCTATATGCAAATCAGCTCTGACCCTGTGCCTCATGGGAACAGTCCAGTCCGAACTACCAAGCCATGTCTTTCCCAGACCGGAATCAAGCATCCAAGGACCGGTTTCTGGCTATCAGCCTTCATCAGCCTGGATAGCTTGATTCCAGTGGTGTGGAGAGCCTTTGACTCACATCCGAGTATACCCAGCACACTTGGGGTGAAAATTGCAAAAAACACAGTTGATGGACAGAATGTAGAACAATGTCATACATTCACCCCAGTACAAGGATCTGGGCCTAAATCCATCGTTTTTTTGCACTCCACACCACCCTGGGTTAGACACTGGCTATATGCAAATCAGCTCTGACCCTGTGCCTCATGGGAACAGTCCAGTCCGAACTACCAAGCCATGTCTTTCCCAGACCGGAATCAAGCATCCAAGGACCGGTTTCTGGCTATCAGCCTTCATCAGCCTGGATAGCTTGACTCCAGTGGTGTGGAGAGCCTGGGACTCACGTCTGAGTATACCCAGCACACTCGGGGTGAAAATTGCAAAAAACACAGTTGATGCCATCGTAATGCGGCAGGCGGTCCTGCAGGTTCTGATGTTGGTGGAACCATCACTGATAGCCTGACGGTGGTGGTCCCACCGCCATCGTAATCAGGCCCAAAATTGCTCAGTGGCTTCAATAAGACTGCTACAGACTGTAGTTTATTTTAATGCGCAGGACATCCAACGCTCTAGCTTTTGCTAGAGCTGGTGAAGCGTGTGGTTGCATTTGCATATATACACAAAAATAAGTTAAACTGATCAGACAAAAGAGGATTACATTTCTGAGAGCCCTCCAAGAGCCACATTGACCTACCATCCCAGTGTTTACTGCGATCTCAGAAGTAGGTACTACAGCAGTAGCAATTAAGTTGATATATACAAGGACGAGATAATCATTTTAGCACAGACAGATTGCATGCTCTTCCAGAAGAGCAGTGACATTTTAAAAAACTGCTATAGAATTCTTAACTTGACCTACATTTGTTCCAAGAATCAGTGTAAAATCTTTGTCTCAGAACTTGCCAATGTTTTGCAAGCATGACAAAATATATAAGCAATAAAACTATGTGTTTCTCCATGCATTTACAGTATATTAAATGTAAAACTTTTGTTTCTTATAAACACTAAAATACAAATAAGCTGTAGTAGAAAAGTGCACGTGTATGTATTTTTTTAAAGTTTAGTTTAGTCAATTTTTTTTAACATGGTATTTCATTGCACTCATCATTGATTTGATAATTGTGCAAAGTTGGTCATACAATATATCATTGCAACATGCAATTGAAAGCTACAAAGGACAGAAGTAAATGTCTATCTATCTAAAATTGGGGTATTTGTTGAGAGGCGTGAAAGCACCACTCAATCAATAACCATAACCCTTGTCAAGGTGATCTACAAGACACTAAATTAACCTGTGCCCAACCATCTGGTAACTCTACACAAAGCATTCAAGCTTATCTTAGAGGCAATGTGCAAAGTATTTATGCAGCACACAAACAGTAATAAAGTGAAAATACATGAAAAATCCCACAAACCGAAATTATGAATTTCTAAAGTTTTTAGTAAGAACTAGCACCTAGGAAGATCAAAGCGCCAACCAAGGCATATGGCTGACCGCAATGGAGAGTGGCTTTGGAGGGCTTGCACCTTACCCTGGCCACTAGGTGTCCAATTTACACCACAGAACCCTGCCCTATCTGGCACTTACTGGCCATGATAATCAGGTCTGCCTGTAGCAGACCCAGAAGCACTCCTTGCAGGTGAAGTAGGTGGTCCTGCCAGATGCTGTGGGAGACAACTATGTCATCTAAATAAGGAGCACTCAATGTCTCCATCCCAGCTAAGACCTGGTTCCCCAGCCCATGGTAGGTGGCATACAAATTCTTCAGTCCAAGTGTATCACTTTAAATTGAAAGTGGCCCTGTGGGGTAGAGAATGCTGAACTCTCTTTAGCCCCCTCAGTTATGGTAATCTGCCAGTACCCTGAGGTCAAATCAAAAGGACTCCAGAACTTGGCAGCCCCAAATCAATGAGCTTGTTCAGCTCGAGGGATGGGGTGTGCATCAGTCTTGTTGACTGCGTTGAGTACCTTGCAGTCAACACAGAACGTAAGCTCTGGGGCAGTGCCCGGTGGGGCCACCTTTGTAAAGGCACCACTGGGCTGGACGGGGAACTACTTGAGGGTTCAATGACCCACAACTCCAGCATCTTAGAGACTTCTGTTTTGATGCTGGCCCTCTCCTTGTCAGATGGCTATCATTTCATTTTTGCAGGCAGGCTGTCTTCGGTGATAATTTCATGGCTACACAGGTGTGTAAGCCAGGAGTGAGGGAAAATAGGGAGGAAAACTGTTCAAGTAATTGGCAACTGTCCCTCTACTGCTCTGGGGCCAGGGTAGGGGAGGGATTGACACTCTCAACAGACCCATCCTTCTCTTTGGATGACAGGAGATCAGGTAGAGGTTATCTCTCTACCTCCTCTCAATCATCTGTCATCAACTGCATGGTGACCTCACATTTCACAGGTTGAGATAGTTGAGATGGAGTTGCTTTAAGGGGTTTCTGGGGGTCTTGAGCTCCACCTTGTATGTAGACTCCCCCTTCCTTTCCACCAGCTCATAGGGCTCAGTCCAGTGTTCTGGGAGGATTTTTACCTCCATTGGCTACATCACCCACACATTGCATCCAGGCTGGAAAAGCACCATGGTAGCCGGTTGGTCATACCATTGCTTCATTACCTCCTAGCTACCTTCCAAGTTGTCAGAAGCCTTTTTTGAGAACTTGCCCATCTGGTTCCTGAGGGCTAGCATGTAGCTAACCACATTCTGGGAGGGTTTCTTGGAAGCTAGCTCCCACCCCTTCTTTGCCATGATGACAGGTTGAATCCCATTTCCTTCTGAGGTACCTCCCTGTAAGCATAAAGCCGTCATGGTAAGAGGATGTCCACATCTGCCTCATGGCCACGGGCAGGCCCATAATCTTGCCCTTACAGGTCTTGCTGAATATTTCAACAGCCCCATTGGTTTGTGGATGGTGAGTGTGGAGAACTTGTAAGTAACCCTACCTTCCTCCCACACAACCTTCATGTACGGGGACATGCAGTTGGTGCCGCTGTCTGACACTCCTTTTTTTAGGAAACCCACTCTGATAAAACATCTCCATCTGGGCCCTGGCCACTATTGGTGCAGTTACAGTCCTCAGGAAAATGGCCTCTGGGTACCTAATGGCATGGCAGGATAACCCTGTTGCCTAAGGATGTCTTGGGGTCCAAAGTTACTACAATATCAATGTCTCATCTCTCAAAGGGTATGCCAAGAAAAGGTATAGGAGTCATGGGAGCTTTTAGCTTATTCCCAGTCTTCTCACTAGCCTGGCAGGTGAGACAAGTCCTACAGAATGCATCTGAGGCTGTCTTCATCTGGGGGCAAAAGAAGTGGGTGACAAGCCTGGCAATGATTGTATTCTGCCCCAGATTTCCTGAGATTGGTATCTCATGAGCCAGCCCTGGTAGAAAGGACCTGTGACATTGGGGCACTACCACACATGAGCTGCCCATGCACAGGAGCCTTAAGCTTAGTATACAGAAGGTCATTCTACCAATAAATGAGGTGATCCACAGAGGTGTCACCAGCTGCCTGGGCTTCAGTTTACCGCCTCAGGCACTTAAGGGTTGGACACTTTTTCTGTGCCTTGCAGAACTCATCCTGGTAAGCCCTCTATCTGCTTGCCATTTTGCAAGCTCAGGCAGGCCACCCAGGGAGGCAAAGTCCGCCCCAGTAGGCTCCAAGTTTGTCTCCTCTGGCAGCCCATCCACCTGTATTGTGGGACCTTCAGGAGCTGGCTTCCCAAGTCCCTTGCCCTTCGATTTTCTTGAAAGCTGCCTGGGCCATTTTTTCAAGAAGCTCCAGACCTTCATGACTCCCAACCTGGGCAGCCATTGACCTGGCGGTCACACAGAACCCCTGAAGCAACCCTAACATTTCCAGGTGGGCCCTGTACTCCAGGTCATTTCCTAACTGAAAGTCCACGGACATAGAAGAACTCACAGCAACTTTCGGAAGACCTGATCCCACCCACCTACACAGATGTAACAAGAGCCACAGGGTAATGGTTCATCCAGTTGTCTGTGCGGCTACCACCTATTGGAATGCATGGAATAGCACCTGCTCTGAAGACACCAGATGACACCTGACAGTAATCATACTGGCTCCTGTGTCCCTCAGAGTCTCCACTTTCTGCTTGATGGTGACCCGATGGCTATGCTTTGAAGCATTGGAGGACATGTGAGCTTTGGGCATCATCTCCTTGTCACCCAAGAACACTAGGGTAACCTCACTAGTCTCCTGTACACTACTTGTGGTCAACTCCTTCCTAAGGGATACACTGGCCATGCCCTGTGACTGTCCACCACTGGGGGATGAAGCCCTCTTGGAGCACTTGGCATCTCCCTTGACATGCCCATTTTGGTAGCACTCATTGCACCTAGGGACAACTATTACAGTATTCCTGTCTATGAGACCACTCTTTTGGTGCCCAGATTGGGATTGGGACCCTTTTCCCAGTGAATTGTTTTGGGGGCCTTTGGAGATCCCTATGGCTTTGTTTTTATATCCCCACCTCCTTCTGTTAGGAAGCCTGACCACACTTTTGGGAGTCCCTTCCAGTCCAGTAAAGTCATCCACTTTGCTGCCCCCTCCCCAGTCGTTCAATTCCTTGCTGGCATAGTCGAATAAGTCCTCCCAGTACTGGTTCGGGAGTTTGTGCCTGTCTGAGCCTCTGATGGTACTTCTCATGGGCAAGCCCAAATTTAGCCACAAGTATGTTTTCATGGGGGCATACCTTGTCTGATCCTCTGCCTCTAGTGTAAGAAGAGTATCACTACCCTGTGTGGGCATGTGTTTCCACTGGCTAGTCTCCCAGTATTCCTCTGGGACCTTGTGTACCCTGAGTGTAACTTCAAATACAGCTAACCACTTTTTCCATATCACCTCCCACCACATAGTTATGCACCAGCTCCTGTGAGATACAGACTCTCACCTCTCTAGCAGACACTGTTGGTATGCTGCCACCATCACTGTTGGGTCCTGAAGGTTGTAATGTAAAAATTGTAAAAATTATTTATATAGCGCATGGACACCAAACGGTTTCATGGCGCTGTGAATGGATGAGCAAAAGAGGGAGGCAGTATGCAGATGTTATTCATAGGCTTGACGGAACAGATGAGTTTTTAAAGTTTTCCTAAAAGAGGAGTAACAGGAAATAGACCTGAGTCCAAGTGGAAGAGAATTCCATAGTTTGGGTGCTAGAAATGAAAACCTGAGGCCACCATGTTTTTTCTGTTTAAAAGAAGGGACGGAAAGAAGGTTGTGGTGTGAGGAACGGAGGTTACGAGATGGAGCGCAACGATGAATCCTAGATGCAATAAAAGCAGGACCTTGACCAGTTAGTGACTTAAAGATGGTACAGCCAAGTTTGAAAATACAGTGTTTTGCCACTGGGAGCCAATGAAAACTCTCCATCAAAGGGGTGACATGTTGATGTTTAGGTTGATGGAAAATAAGTCTTGCCACTTGATTCTGAACCAGTTGAAACTGGCGAAGCTGGTAAGCTGGAATGCCAACGTAAGGAACGTTGGCATAGTCAAGGCGGGAGGTAACCAATGCCATGATGACTAATATGAGGGCCTCAGTGGTCAGGAATCTGCACATTTTTGGATTCTCCGGAGATGGAAGAAACATGAGGAAGTGACTGCGTTAATCTGAGGTTTTAAGGAAAGATCCTTGCTGATGATCAACCCTAGACTCTCCACGGAGTCTGCAGGGGAGGGAAGGGAGCCCCAGGAAGGTGGCCAGAAACTGGGGTTCCAAGGATTGAGAGGCCCTCCAGTTAAAACAAGCTCCGTTTTGTCGGGGTTAAGTTTCAATTGGCTTTGACACATCCATTCGCCAATGAAAATCATCATGGACTGGAAATTGACGATAGATGTAGGAGAGGAGTCAAGATTAAACACCATTTGAATATCATCAGCGTAATTGAGAATAGTGGCTGGGCTATTGCATACGGATCAAGGGTTGCATATACAAATTAAATAAGAGTGGTGATAGGGCAGATCCTTGGGGAACCCCACAGGTCAATTTCCTGGGAGTGGCTGAGAAAGTGGATAGATGGACAGCCTGGGAGCCACGGCTTGGATACCTGCGCTGTTGACACGGTCGATCAGAAGATCATGATCGACAGTGTCAAAAGCAGCCGATAAATCCAAAAGCACAAGAGCCTGGGCGATGTTATTATCGGCTCCCCTCCTGATCTCATCTATCACAGCCACAATAACAGACTCAGTGGAATGCGCCGGCCTGAAACCTGCCTGCTGGGGGTCCAAGAATTGGGATGACTCAATGAATGAACTGAGACAGTTAGTTACATGAGGTTGCCTTGCCTCCTAGCTCCCTCGTGCTTTTCTCATGGTCTATATGTATTTTCTTTTCAGCTAATGACCTCTCAGCCTTATCCTTCTCATTAACCCTGGGCGCAGTGGGCGTAGCGTGGCTACGTGGAGGTCCACGGAGTCTCAAACAAACTCTGTGGAACTCCATGGAGCTCCGCAAGAACACCTGCCTCCACCCCTATTAACAAGAAAGTAAGCATGGGCGAATTTTGCGAATCTCGCATTCGCGAATTTTGCGGATTTGCGAATTCGCAAACCGCATTTTTTTTTTGTGTTCGCAAGGATTTCTGCCAGTTCGCGAGGGTTTCGTACCAGTTCGCAATTGCGAACTTACATTTTGGCGCGCAACGGTCGCGAATTATGTTGTTTCTACGTCTGGTTCATCATCACAGGTTCCCAGCACCCTCTGTTTCACCACTGCAACCCTCTGTTACATCAATGCCACCCTCTGGTTCATCATTACTGTAGATTATGGGGGGGAAAAGCAAGCACACCAGCCCTGCTTCAACTGAGATGAATTAATTTGGGGTTAGTTTATTAATGTGTCACTGTTTTAAAATTCCAGTCTGGCACCTGCTTCCTTATCTGTAATTTTGCTTTCTGTTGCAGTGCATTTTTTTTCCCCAGGACTTTTGTGGCCTACTTGTAGCTATTCTATGAGCCTGCTGTGAGTGTCAGAGCAGGGTCATACAATTGTTGCAACTAGCAACTGAATTCTGGAGGGGCCCCAGTCAGGAAGCACTACCGGGAATTGTTACTAATGATGAGTTTGAACTCTTGCCCCTGCCGAGTGCTTTCAGTTTTGAAAAACTCGTTTTTCTGCAATTTCGCGGGGTTCGCGGGGCGCGAACACGCGCGAGATCGGATTCGGAAGCCGCAAATTCGTGCGAATATGCAATTTGTTATTTTTGATGCGTGTTAGTTGGCAAGGTTTTGTGCGTTTTTGCGAGCCGCTCGTAGCGCAAGGCGCGAAGTTACCCTCGCGGTCGTTCAAGGGCGCAGCCATCTTGTTTGCCTGACGTATTTCCGTTTCCGGGCGCGAAGTGTAATCTCGCAAAGTCCGCGGCTTGCCAGTACAGTTTCGCGCGTGTTCGCAAGGAAAATCTTGCGCGAACTTACCCGCGCGGTCGTGAACGGGCACGGCCATCTTGTTTCTCATTCATTGCTATGGTTCTGGGCATGGTCTTTGTATCCTCTGTCAATCTCTGCCATCCTTTGCTTGTTTGAAGTTTTTTTTGATCTATTTTACTTATTATCTATCCCTCTATTTTTCTAGCCCTATATTTTTGTGTTTACTGCTACTTTTGGTTAATTTTAACCTACTTTTGTAAACTCTTTTCTTTTCTTCTCTTCCCTATTCTATTTTCTTTATTCCTTTCCGCCCAGACCATGGTGAAGGGAGCCGGGAAGCATCCCGAGAAGGGGAAGGGTCCCGCACCCCATGTCCGGCTCCCGTGCGGGCGTTTGAGGGGGGAGCTAGTGATGCCACGGGAGATCTTTAGCCCGGAGGAGGTGGGCCAACTCGTTTTTTATGTTCAGCGCCGCCTCCCCAGGACCATCATGGGAGGCGGCAAGATCAGTGCCGGGTACGGGGCCCGGGAGCGCCGGAAGCGGTGGGAGATGGTGTGCCAGGCCATTTACCACCACTCTCGGGTCTGGCGCACCTACAACCAGGCCACCCACCGCTGGACGGATGTCCTGACCCGTGAGCGAGATCTGCTCGACCTCCTTGGCCTTGAGATCCCCGGGCTTGGTGAGTAGTAGTAGCTATGTCTTTACTACTATGTTTTCTCCTGCTGTGTAATTATATTGCAAATTTTTGTTTTTTACCAAGAGCAATAATGCTGCTCATTACATTGTAGGTAAATTATATTTCAAAATCTTCTGTGCATTTCAGGTACACTGCTCTCCTTCTTCTCAGTAGTGTTGCTACTATGCTTATTTGTTTTAGATTTTGTGTTCATTTCATTGGCCTGTGAAATTATGTATGAGTGTAGTTGAAAGAACTGCGTAATGCTACACACTAAGGTTCAGATTTTTAATTACCGGCGCATCCCTGCAAAGTAGCAGGGATGCGCCAGTAATTGTGCGTCACGCCACCATCACCCATGGTGCGCCGTATTTACAATGCGGCGCACCATGGGCCCAAAACGTCACCAAAGCGTTACGCATCTGTGCCGTAAAGGCGGCGCATTGCTGGAGTTGCGTCGCAACGATGGTGCAGCTCCATCAATGCTCTGGGGTGCCCTATCTCCCCAATGCTGCGTCAAGCCGTACGTCTGCTTCAAGCAGGCGCAGGGTTTGAGTCACGCATCATTGTCCTCAAAGTGACTGATTGAAATCTTGTAGATTTCCCTCAGCCACTTTTAGGATGCGTTCCTGCGCAGGAACGCCCTCCCTTGCGCCGGAACGCCCCCTATTGGCGCAGGGCTTTACAACGTGATGCATCTCCCATATGTGTCTCGTTGTTAATATACGCCGCACCATTGCGCCTCTTTTGTGCTGTCGCTGCGTCACAAAAGTCATGCAACAATGGAGCAAAAGAGCCGCAAGGGCCTTCTAAATCAGCCCCTACAGACTCAAGTCCAGTCCTTCCTTTGTACACATGGCGATAAGAAGAAATAGTGGTGGTGGATTAATAGTTTGAGTATTTTAATGACTGGTTAATGTAGTAGGAAACTTTAGTGTTGTCGCTGATCTTCAATCACGATGGACTTTGGCTGTCACTTTGCGTGCCGCGGACTGCTGCCTGCCAATCCTAGGCAAACCTTTTTAGTACTTTGTTTAGTGAGTTACATAGGGTAGTTTCCAATTCGACATTCCGCAAATCAAGCAATACTAAAGTAATGACGTAGTCGACCACATGAGATTGGTCAATAATATATCCCGTGGAGTCGTTCCCTATTTGCTATTTCGCAAAAATATTTTGTTACTTTTTTTAGTTCTTTTGAAATGTTTGATTTGGTTGAGAAATATCATCCATGTTTTCTGTTGTTCTTTCTTTCATGTTGTACATCAGCTTCCCCCAGGGGCAAGAGGAGGACACAGGAGGAGGAGGAGGAGGAGGAGGGTGCTGTTGACGATGCAGGCCAGGACCGGGCAGGCGAGGGCTCCTTTGCTGGCCCCAGTAAGTTTTAATTTTAATATAGAGTACTTATTTTTTCCTAGCGTTCCTCATTTGATTTTTTCTAAATCGTCTTTGATCTTCTTGTAGACAGGATCTAAATTCTTATCCTGCCTCGACTATGACTCCATGTGGTATTACTAGATTATTCTTATTAGTCTGTAGCTAACTAAGATTGCACATTTGGCATTTCCATTGGACTCCCATTCTAGTCAGCAATAGCTCTATGCACTGAGTGCAGTCCTCTGGGATTGTCCATAATGTCTTTTCAAGTATTCTAAATGTTTATGCTTTGACCATTGCCAACAATAAAAAGGTGAATGACCACCACCAAGAAAGAATAAGATACTACTTTACTTTTGGTTTGGATAGGAGGACAATCCATTCTACTACTGTTGCAGGGACAAATCTGCACAAACAGAACTATGGACACTAAATAATGCATCGCTTAGCTTATCAATTATAATAGGTGCTGTAACTGTTAGACTTTCCACATACCTCAATGATAACAGACTTTGTAGTTGAACCCCCAATCTCCTTACTGACTAGATAGTGTGGCAGAGTCATTTAGCTTCCAAAGTCACCGATGGCAGAGGCACGGACTCATGCTTGCAAAAATTCGAAAACCTTTAGCTCATCCACTCTAGTCTGGAGGACCAAAAACCACAGAGTCTATTTAAGTTTAAAAGCTTTATTAAAAGTAAACACATTTATTAAATTCAAGTTTGTCATAAAAGTGAACGTGTAACTGAAAATGGAAAAGTGCTTAGTGCTGACGATTAATTGGACACATTTCTTGTGGTCGAGCCGAGCTCTCACCTGGTTTGAACTTGATCCTGCTCGTGTTCTTAGAAGTCAAGGGGGCATATTACCAACAACTAGCGATAATTTTTGTCTCTAACTTGTTTAGAGACAAAAATTATCGCCGCACATCGGCGATTTTTATCGCAGATAAACCTTGCTATTAACAAGGTTTATCGCAAATGCGATAAAAAATGGCCGAAATGCATGAATATCGCTGAAAAGTCAGCGATATTCATGCATTACCGAGCTAATGCTCTTAGCCATGTTATCCACCTCCCATTGGATAACATGGCTAAGAACTGCTCAGGGCAGGTGTTAGCTTTTGGAGATATTCCCGCTTAGCGCGAATATCTCCAAAAGTTGGTAATAGGAGATAGCGATGTTAGCGACTGTTTTCAGTCTCTAACATCTTGGCACGCCCACTTTGCATCTCATTAGTGATAAATATCACTGACATGCAAAGTGGGGCCCAAGATGGTCGCTATCTCCTACTAGCTGTCGCTAACTGGTGTTAGAGACAGCTTGGTAATAGGGAGATAATTTTATCTCCGCTTTCTTGGCTTTTAAAGCCAAAAAAGCGGAGATAAACCCCCTTGATAATATGCCCCAAGGTTCTGTCTGTTAGGAGAAAAAGTGGTGCGTGTTAAAAAGTAAAAAGCAAAAAGCAAACATTCATCAGTTGTGCCAAAAAGTGCAGCAAGACAACAGCCTTCCCTGGAAAAAGGGACATTTTTACTCTAGAGTACACAGTCATAAATTATTAAATTGTACACTGTTTTTTTCACATTTCTTTCTTCCTCCTAGACCAAATATTATATAGTAGTGAGTGGTGTATTCTAACATTATTAAATGTACTTTGTAGGTGGAACATCTGGAGACGGGGCCAGCGCGGAGGTGGTGGTGGCATTGGACGAGGAGGACAACTCTGGGGAGGAGGCGGTGCAAGTGCCGGACAAGGACATGCCTGTGAGGGTTCACACGGTGGTGGCGGGCAGAGGTAAGCTATACATTCCTTAGTCATTGAGATTGAAGACTGCAGAGTGTGCTTTCTGCACGGGTGTATTATAAAAAAAGCAGGTAGTAGCCTCCTCTAAATGTACTTCGACTTAGCTGTGAAGTTTTTGGCGAGAAGAATCTCAATCAGATCTGAGGTGAACTTGATGGATGGGATGAACGACAAAGCGAAAGAAGGGTGTAAGTAAGTGTGGAAGCACGAAAAATGTAATGATGACTGGCAAAGAAGAATGATATGTGTTTGCTTGGTCCCCGAGGTGGCTGGGAAGGTAAGAAAATGGTATGGTGCATGGCTGGGTGAATGATGAAGCAAGGATGGGTGGAAGGAGAACAGCCTGGGTGGGTGAGACAGAAACTGTATGTGTGCAATATACTTTGAATGGATGGATGCCTGGATCATTCATGGTACTATCTGACTCTTAGATAGCATATGTGTATCTAGAGAGAGTAGACGGTCACTGGATGAACTAAGTGTTACTTTGAAGAGCATGTAACACCGCACCCGCACGTCCGTTCCAGTGTAGGAAAGGCAAGGAAAAGAAGTTGTAACGTTGTCCAAATACTACCATGAATAGTAGCAGTAGTTTGTATTGCAACTGCAAGCACAGCATATATCCGGTTATTACGGTGGACACTCCCTACCTCTCTTAATACCTTTAGTTTAGTAGTAGTACGTCATTCATGTGTGGGGGTATCACTGTTCACTCAATAATAAGCAAAGCACCTAAAGTCATCCCATATGTCATCAAATACATCCCATGTGAAGTGATAGATAATCAGATAATTTAGCTTCTTCATTTTCCTTTTCTAATACTCATTTGCACTGTAGGGTGAAAGCTAAATTAATTAAGCAGTAGCCCTTTTAACAGAGTATTCTCAGTGCCACCCGTAATAGAAAAGTAAGAGCTTCACCACCTGCATGTACTGGACCGGTACAGTAACGCAAGTCTGTCTCACTCACCATGGTGTGCGTCTGTTTTTCTCGGGTGCAAGTTCACTGCGCTGGTATTATGCCGGCTTGCATAAGATAACGTACCAATTTTCCTAAACAAGAGAGAAGAAGAAGAATAAGAGTGGTGTACTGTCATAGTCGACTGTAATGGAAGTCCATAGTGCTCGTAGAATTTGTTCCTGAAACTCCCACTAATGTTAGAGCAAGGATGAAGAAGTCGGAGGTTACATAGATACTGTCCTCAATAGTTATGTACTGTGCTTTCAATTTGCTACTTGTACTGTGACAACTTTCTGCTCAATCATTTTGTGTTAATCTTAAGGAGCATTGGTTACAGACTATGTCTTTCTTTTTTCATGTAGTTGCTCCTTCCAAATCCAAGACACCATCAAGGAGGAAGGAGCTGGCTCGAATGGCCCGGCAACGGAGGCTGGATGCCACTGTCGCTGAATATCGGCGGCTGGTGGCCCTGGAGGAGGAGGAGACGCAGTCTGGTACAACAACAACGTCCACTGGGACAGCTGCATCCTCCTCCGTGCGGGCTGCCAGCCAGCGCAGTGCTCCAGCGGTACGGAGCCGGGCAACCAAAGCCAAACGCCACCGCCCAGCAGCAAAGAAAGCAGCTGCCCCTCACAGGATTTGCAAGGCACACCGGCGCCGCTTATCCCTCAGACTGTCCTACCTGGAGCAGGAGGTCCATAACTATAAGAACGTGGTGGAGGGCCTCCGCTTCGAACTTGCCACCCTCCGCAAGGAGCATGATGCCCTGGCTGCTAATTCCAACAGCACCCTGCCATAGTGTCCCTTGCCCCTTTTTTAGAGACTTTTGGGGGGTGGGAATTGGGAGTTGGGATTTTTGGGGACTTTTGAAGGACAATCGTTGGGGTTAGGGAGGGTCTTGCGGGAGATTCTTTTGTTAGGGCTATAAAAATATACTTTTTGAAACTTTATCTGACCATACCTGTTTTTTACTGCTTTTGAGTCTGGTGGGTGGGGGTTTAACTGTAAGTTTGTTTTCCTGAATAGTCCTAGGACTTTAGTAGTACTACCATCAATCCAATCTCTCGTCTCTCCTAATACTCCACTATACTACCTCCAACCAAACGCCTATCTTACCTGTAATTTCTGTTTGCAAGTAGGGCTAGGCCCAGGGCTGGCTCCACGGGAAACAGCGAATAAGGTTGGCAATCCTGGGCGGATAAAATTTCCTCATAGCGGTGGTACTAGTGGTGTGACACAGTGGCAGTTGCATGCCTATGAAGAAAAAGAAAATGAAATCTGGTTTGTCCTCCTGAGCAATACAACGGTACAATAGAGAATATAGCAGGTGGCAGAAGTACACTAGAACAGTGCCACATTGTAGCCTAACAAATGTTAAAGTATAACTAATTCGGTTGAAGTTCTTTGACAATAGCCATGGGTCTTTGTCAATCAGAGTAAGAATATATCCTCGGATTTCTTCACCAGCCTGTTGCTATCACCTTATCCTCCCCAGCATGTGTGTGGATTTATTGCTGTAATTTAGTCACACATCAATGAAAACCACACAGCCCGGGGGAAGAGGGTTAGGGTTTGAAAAATGGATGGGTACGGGGGTTTTTGGGAAAGGTTTTGGGAGACAAGAAAAAATAGCACAGCATGGACAAACAATTGTGAACATAAACAAATCTTTGGGTACAAACCTATCCATCAATCTTTGAAAGTGCATGCACTACTGGATGCATGTCAGTGAAAAGTAAGTAGTACTTTCGACAACTGTGGAAGAAAGAATGCGACAGTACAGGGCGTGTGTGGAATTATTGATAACTATATTCAACATAAGGTCTCTGTTGCCAGATACGTGAGAGCCTTGCTGGTCACTATAAATCCATTCACAACACTCAATGGGGTTGGTCTGGAAGGTATAGTAGATAGAATAGGAGAAATTGCTCTTTTTCTAGGTGTCCCCTCACTCACCAGGGTTGCCCCTTGGTGACATGCTTCATCATTGGGGCCATCCCAGTCCTCTACGGGCTGGGGCGTGCTGCGACTTGCGAATTACGTAGGAGCACTTACAAATGACTATGTGTGGTGCAGATGTGATAGTGGAGTGGACTAAGTGATGTGTTAAGGGATCAATTTAGAAGCAGAGAGAGATCCAAGAAATGCAGTCACAGTCAGAGAAAAAGGCAAGGGATACTGTATCTATGTTGTTGTAGTTGTCCTGTTGGAAGTGGTAAGTAAGTTGCCTGCAGAAAAAAAATCCTCTTATTAGCGGCACTCCTCCATTGCAGCCGACGCTTCGTCCATCGATGTTGGTCACCAGAAGACACCCTGTCCACTGCCTGCCTGATGCTGAATTGTGGCTCGCTAATGTGAAGCCTGACTCCATCCTTTTTTTCCCCATTGCAGAGACTGAAACCCGGCCTGTAATTATTCAACGAAAAACAGGAAGTGATATAATATTACAACACCACTGATAAATAAATATAAGGTTTGTAGGCTGTGGAGTGCAAAAAGTCACACTTTGATTTTCCTAGTAGACAGTACAATATTTTTGAAAGTGCGTACTCTGTCTGAGTCACCTTTTGAAGGATAAATAAGTAGGGGCAAATTAATGTAGCGGATCTTTCCCCTCAAGCTAGGTGTACTGTAAACTGTGTTTTAGAACAAAATTAGATCTTCCCAGCAGTGCTCCCACCCAGACCCTTACTAAAGCCAGTCGCAAAAATGTAGAAGACCCCCAATCAAATCTCAAAAAACGAGGCCTAGCAGAAAACTGGTGACAAAACTTACTTTGAAAGTAAAAGTAGGCCAAAGTACCCCCCTACTAATTACCCCTTACCCACCGTGGATTGCATTCAAACCACTTGCAAGCAACCAAGCAAAAGTATCCATAGCCAGCATCGCTCCAAGACTCGAAAACTCCCCCACCCAAACACATGCAATAGAAATACTGCTAACCCTAACGAACCCTAAGTTAAGAATAGTGGCAAAGGCTTTCTTTAACTATGCCAAATCCCCCCTTTCCCACCATGGATTTTCTTCAAATGACTTGCAACCAAAATTACACATTCTCACGAGTGCTCTAAGACCCCAGAACTCAGTTGCAAAAATCTAGAACACCCCGAAACACATGCAATCTAGGGCTAACCCTAACGAACCCTAAGTTACAAAAAGTGCCAAAAGGCTTTTCCGCGAGGATTTTGTCCCAACCACTTCTAGCCGGTATTAGACCTTCCCAGGAATGCCCCAAGACCCGCCAACCCACCCGCCAAGAAGCATAACACCCTCAAACAGGCCAAAAGCAAAATCTCATACTTGCAATATTTCTCGGCCTTCGGTCCAAACGCGCTGCGTAGCTAGGCCATAAGTCGGGGTTGCCACCACGGATTTCCTGAAAAGCAAATGCAATCAAGATTAGAGTGTCCCAGCAGTGCTCCCAGACCACGAAACTCACCTACAAACAGACGGAACCCCCCCTAAAAGCACCTCAAAGGCAAGCAAGTCATCAAAAACACAAAAAAAAATCCGCCTGGGATTTGGTCCAAACCACTTTTATCCGGTATTAGAGCTTCCCAGCAATGGCCCCAGAGCCGTCAACCCAGGAGAAAACGAGTAGAAGACCCCCAAACAGCCAAAGAGCAAAAGTACAAAAATGGGGACTTTGTCAGTTTTCCCCAAATTTCCCAAATCACTCCGCGCGCGCTCTGCAGCTAGGCCCTAACTCCCCTCTGCCACCATGGATTTGCTTCAAACCTCTTGCAAAGTAAAGTATATATAGCCAGCAGTGCGCCCAGACCCCGAAACCCACCCACAAACACCAGGAAGCCCCCCAAACAGGCCCCCGAAAACGCTACATTGAGCAAAATGTCAGAAATAGCCAAAAAAAAATCGGCCTGGATTTTGTCCCAACCACTTCTAGCCGGTATTAGACCTTCCCAGGAATGCCCCAAGACCCGCCAACCCACCCGCCAAGAAGCATAACACCACCAAACAGGCCAAAAGCAAAATCTCATACTTGCAATATTTCTCGGCCTTCGGTCCAAACGCGCTGCGTAGCTAGGCCATAAGTCGGGGTTGCCACCACGGATTTCCTGAAAAGCAAATGCAATCAAGATTAGAGTGTCCCAGCAGTGCTCCCAGACCACGAAACTCACCCACAAACAGACGGAACCCCCCCTAAAAGCACCTCAAAGGCAAGCAAGTCATCAAAAACACAAAAAATGTTCCGCCTGGGATTTGGTCCAAACCACTTTTATCCGGTATTAGAGCTTCCCAGCAATGGCCCCAGAGCCGTCAACCCAGGAGAAAACGAGTAGAAGACCCCCAAACAGCCAAAGAGCAAAAGTACAAAAATGGGGACTTTGTCAGTTTTTCCCAAATTTCCCAAATCACTCCGCGCGCGCTCTGCAGCTAGGCCCTAACTCCCCTCTGCCACCATGGATTTGCTTCAAACCTCTTGCAAAGTAAAGTATATATAGCCAGCAGTGCGCCCAGACCCCGAAACCCACCCACAAACACCAGGAAGCCCCCCAAACAGGCCCCCGAAAACGCTACATTGAGCAAAATGTCAGAAATAGCCAAAAAAAATCGGCCTGGATTTTGTCCCAACCACTTCTAGCCGGTATTAGACCTTCCCAGGAATGTTCCAAGACCCGCCAACCCACCCGCCAAGAAGCATAACACCCCCAAACAGGCCAAAAGCAAAATCTCATACTTGCAATATTTCTCGGCCTTCGGTCCAAACGCTCTGCGTAGCTAGGCCATAAGTCGGGGTTGCCACCACGGATTTCCTGAAAAGCAAATGCAATCAAGATTAGAGTGTCCCAGCAGTGCTCCCAGACCACGAAACTCACCCACAAACAGACGGAACCCCCCCTAAAAGCACCTCAAAGGCAAGCAAGTCATCAAAAACACAAAAAATTTTCCGCCTGGGATTTGGTCCAAACCACTTTTATCCGGTATTAGAGCTTCCCAGCAATGGCCCCAGAGCCGTCAACCCAGGAGAAAACGAGTAGAAGACCCCCAAACAGGTCAGTTTTTCCCAAATTTCCCAAATCACTCCACGCGCGCTCTGCAGCTAGGCCCTAACTCCCCTCTGCCACCATGGATTTGCTTCAAACCTCTTGCAAAGTAAAGTATATATAGCCAGCAGTGCGCCCAGACCCCGAAACCCACCCACAAACACCAGGAAGACCCCCAAACAGGCCCCCAAAAACACTACATTGAGCAAAATGTCAGAAATAGCCAAAAAAAAATCGGCCTGGATTTTGTCCCAACCACTTCTACCCGGTATTAGACCTTCCCAGGAATGCCCCAAGACCCGCCAACCCACCCGCCAAGAAGCATAACACCCCCAAACAGGCCAAAAGCAAAATCTCATACTTGCAATATTTCTCGGCCTTCGGTCCAAATGCGCTGCGTAGCTAGGCCATAAGTCGGGGTTGCCACCACGGATTTCCTGAAAAGCAAATGCAATCAAGATTAGAGTGTCCCAGCAGTGCTCCCAGACCACGAAACTCACCCACAAACAGACGGAACCCCCCCTAAAAGCACCTCAAAGGCAAGCAAGTCATCAAAAACACAAAAAAATTTCCGCCTGGGATTTGGTCCAAACCACTTTTATCCGGTATTAGAGCTTCCCAGCAATGGCCCCAGAGCCGTCAACCCAGGAGAAAACGAGTAGAAGACCCCCAAACAGCCAAAGAGCAAAAGTACAAAAATGGGGACTTTGTCAGTTTTTCCCAAATTTCCCAAATCACTCCGCGCGCGCTCTGCAGCTAGGCCCTAACTCCCCTCTGCCACCATGGATTTGCTTCAAACCTCTTGCAAAGTAAAGTATATATAGCCAGCAGTGCGCCCAGACCCCGAAACCCACCCACAAACACCAGGAAGCCCCCCAAACAGGCCCCCGAAAACACTACATTGAGCAAAATGTCAGAAATAGCCAAAAAAAAATCGGCCTGGATTTTGTCCCAACCACTTCTACCCGGTATTAGACCTTCCCAGGAATGCCCCAAGACCCGCCAACCCACCCGCCAAGAAGCATAACACCCCCAAACAGGCCAAAAGCAAAATCTCATACTTGCAATATTTCTCGGCCTTCGGTCCAAACGCGCTGCGTAGCTAGGCCATAAGTCGGGGTTGCCACCACGGATTTCCTGAAAAGCAAATGCAATCAAGATTAGAGTGTCCCAGCAGTGCTCCCAGACCCCAAAACTCACCCACAAACACCAGGAAGCCCCCCAAACAGGCCCCCGAAAACGCTACATTGAGCAAAATATCAGAAATAGCCAAAAAAAAATCGGCCTGGATTTTGTCCCAACCACTTCTAGCCGGTATTAGACCTTCCCAGGAATGCCCCAAGACCCGCCAACCCACCCGCCAAGAAGCATAACACCCCCAAACAGGCCAAAAGCAAAATCTCATACTTGCAATATTTGTCGGCCTTCGGTCCAAACGCGCTGCCTAGCTAGGCCATAAGTTGGGGTTGCCACCACGGATTTCCTGAAAAGCAAATGCAATCAAGATTAGAGTGTCCCAGCAGTGCTCCCAGACCCCGAAACTCACCCACAAACACCAGGAAGCCCCCCAAACAGGCCCCCGAAAACGCTACATTGAGCAAAATGTCAGAAATAGCAAAAAAAAATTCGGCCTTGATTTTGTCCCAACCACTTCTAGCCGGTATTAGACCTTCCCAGGAATGCCCCAAGACCCGCCAAGAAGCATAACACCCCCAAACAGGCCAAAAGCAAAATCTCATACTTGCAATATTTCTCTTCCTTCGGTCCAAACGCGCTGCGTAGCTAGGCCATAAGTCGGGGTTGCCACCACGGATTTCCTGAAAAGCAAATGCAATCAATATTAGAGTGTCCCAGCAGTGCTCCCAGACCCCGAAACTCACCCACAAACACCAGGAAGCCCCCCTAAGAGCACCTCAAAGGCAAGCAAGTCAGCAAAAACACAAAAAAATTTGCGCCTCGGATTTGGTCCAAAACACTTTTATCCGGTATTAGAGCTTCCCAACAATGGTCCCAGAGCCGTCAATTCACCTGCAAAGAGGTAGAACAACACCTCCACAAGTGCTGAGTCTTTCTTCATTGGGCGTAAACCAGCCCTCTGGTTTGATGGAAATAGGAGTCTGAAGGAGGAGGATAGAGGAGCATGTTATTCTGAACTTGTGAACCTGAGGAATGCAGACTGCGGCAACTTCAAATCAATTAGCAAACCAGTGAAGACAGTTCTGCTGATGGGCTTGTTTTTGTGATTATCTGATTAAAGTTTGAAATATATTAACTGTGCACAACAAAGAAAGACAGACACACAGGAATAAAAGTGAATAAGGACGAAAAAGAAAGTTATTGATTCGTTGTCTCATTTTCAGGGCTCAGTATCACGGTCCAGGAATGAGAATAAGGCTTCGTCATCATACTCTGCGAATTCAGGCAGGGTGAGCTCAGTGTCACCTGACAGAGTAGAAATTCCCTCATCTATGTTGCTGGCCACCTCGTCTTCACCCGGCGCGATTTCTCGTACTCTGAAATCTGGTGGTATGAGGTGCTGATTCATCTTGATCATTGTTAACCTCTCCACATTTTTGGGCGAGAGGCGGCTCCGTTTGGGAGTTACAATGCCACCAGCAGCACTGAAAACACGTTCAGAAGACACGCTTGCGAGTGGGCAAGACAAGTAGTTTAAAGCCAGGTTGGTGAGCTGTGGCCACAATTCTTTTTTCCCATGCCAATACGCCAATGGGTCAGAATTAACATAGACCTCTGTTGAGTCATTCAGATAGTCCTTCACCATCGACTCAAGGTCCTCATCCAAGGTTCCTCCACTTTGCTTAGCTCTTGCTGTGCCTCTGACCTTTTGAGAACCAAACCCACGCAGAGCTAGCCAATCCTCTTCAGCCTCCAATGTTTCTGTTGTGTCTGGTGCAGATGATCCGGTTGCCGGTGTCTTTAACGGCTGAGAGGTCACTTGTGCCACAGCCACAGGTGCAGAAGTGGATTGTTTTGACTGGGGATGGCCTGCTGATGTACTGCCATTTCCTTCAATTTTCAGCCGTTCTCTTTCAAACCTCTTGGCTGACAAGGCTAGCCAATGTTTGTACTTTGGAACATGTTCATCATCAAAAGGAAAGAATGCTTGGCCTGCCAGCGCCTTTTTGTAGCGTGGATCCAGAATAGTAGCACAAATGTAATGCTCTTCTGAGTGGATCGTTTTAAGACGTTCATCACCTTGTAGGAGCTCTAATAATTTCTCAGCCAGAACAAAAGAGTCTTGGTTTTTTACATCTTTTTCAAACACAGAACACACCTCCTTCAGTTGGTCCTCCAGCATGTACAACAATGGGATAGCTTTTCCCAAATTACAGTCCTCCTTGCTGACTGCACGCGTGAAGAACTCAAAAGGACGAAGCATGCGTGTCAGGCTTTGAACTATGTTCCATTGCGCCGCACCCATCCTCAGGTCCTCTGTACCCTCTGTCAAGAAATATTGATCGAGTACCGTATACTGCTCATACAGACGCTCAAGCATGTAGAAGGTTGAGTTCAAACGTGTTACCACCTCCTGGATGAGTGCTTTCACTGGCATTTGACGTTGATATAGCAGGCTCCTCAGCTGCTTCCGGCCCTTAAAAGAATGGCTGAAATGCTTGCACATTTTTTGGCAGGTGTCCAATACTCTGTACGCTGCACTGCCTTTATCACCCAAGAATTTTTGGACAACCAGGTTTATACAGTGCGCCAAACACGGCACTCTGAAATAGTCAATCCTTCCTCATGGCCTTAACTATATTGGCGCCATTGTCCATGGAAACATAACCAACCTGGCGTTTTAGTGGGGACAGCCAGTTAAGGACCTTTGTGTTAAAGACATCCGAAATGTTTTCTGCTGTGTGACGTTTCTCCAAACCAAACATGGCTAGTGTTGCATGTTTCCGAGCAGCTTTAAAAACAATGTCCGTGTCAACACCTGTGTTTACCTTTGCTTTAGCCCCTGAAAAAGAGACCCAGTGTGCAGTGATGCACATGTAATCAGCGCCTGCGCCACTGGTCCACATGTCTGTTGTCAGATGTATAGTGTGAACAGCACTCTTCTGCAAAGCTGCCCCAATCACCTTCAGAACATCTTCATGTAGTGCTGGAACCGCAACTCGGGCAAAATAGAACCGGCTAGGAACCTTCCATTTTGGGCAGAGCTCTGCCACTAATTCTAGAAAACCAACCCCTTCTACAAAAGAAAAAGGGAGAAGGTCCAGAGCTAGCATTTTAGCCAGCTTAGTGTTATACAGACGCGTCAGTGGGTGGTTGCGTTCATATTGCGCTTCTGTAAACAACATCTTTTTAATGTTGCCCTGGACCAAGGATTTACGGGATGATGATGATATCTTCGACCCAGTTTCTCTCGCTGATGAACTTTTCCGCATTGATGTCTCACTCTCTCCCACACTCTTAGTGTGCCTCACATGGGGTGTGCTGCTGACAGGGGTACTGGGTGTAAGTGAAGTGTTTGAATCGTCTTCTCCCTCCTCGTCATCATCAGATGAAAAATCAACGTTTTCATTACGTGCAATTCCGGCTTGCTTGAACGCCTCTAGGTGCGGAAACCATTGGACAGGGTGCGCTCTCTTAAGATGACCTCTCTGGCCTCCGGTACCATAGTTGCTACCAAACTTACCACGACTAACTCGAAGCTTACAAATGCTACAAATGGCTACGTTTTCCATTCTTGGGCAAACACTAAAGAAGTAACCCTGGGCGAAGAACTACGCTCCGTTCGCGGAGTTTGCGGAGTTTCGGCAACTCCGCGCTCCGCGGAGAACGCGAAGTTGTTGAATACTCCGCAAACTGCTGCGTAGCGTAGTTCTCGCGCGCTCAATAGCATTTTCGCGCGCGCGAGGATGCTTGTCAGTAAGATCGAGTTGCCGAACACGCAGAAACTGCAATCTGGCACAGAATAACTCGCGAACACGTTAGTAGTGACCAGAAATAAGGGGACGCGAGCGGGCGGGACAAACCTCATGGGTAACTTCGCGCGCTACGCATCCCGAGCATGCAGGCAATCAATCAATCAATCAATCAGGATAATTGTATAGCGCGCTACTCACCCAGAGGGTCTCAAGGCACTTGGGGGAGGGGGGTCAGCTACTGCTCGAACAGCCATGTCTTGAGTTGCTTCCTGAAGCAGAGGTGGTCTTGGGTCAGGCGGAGGTGGATGGGGAGGGAGTTCCAAGTCTTGGCTGCCAGGTAGGAGAAGGATCTTCCTCCCAGGGTGGATCTTCGGATGCGTGGCACGGCGGCGAGGGCATGGCTGGTCGATCGTAGCTGGCGAGTGGGAGTGTAGAAGGTCAGGCGGTTGTTGAGGTACCTGCGGCCCAGGTCGTGGAGGGCCTTGTGTGCGTGGGTGAGGAGTTGGAACGTGATTCTCTTGCTGACGGGGAGCCAGTGAAGGTCTCTCAGGTGTCCGGAGATGTGGCTGTGTCGGGGCATGTCCAAGATGAGTCGTGCGGAGGCGTTCTGGGTGTTTTAGAGTCTTTTCTGGAGTTTGGCTGTGGTTCCGGTATAGAGGGTGTTTCCGTAGTCCAGTCGGCTGGTGAAGAGTGCCTGTGTGACCGTCTTCCTGGTTTTGGTGGCGAGCCATGGGAAGATCTTTCGGAGCATGCGTAGGATGTTGAAGCATGATGATGAGACGGCGTTGACTTGTCTGGTCATAGTGAGGGAGGAGTCCAGGATGAAGCCCAGGTTGCGTGCGTGGTCCGTTGGTTTGGGTGCGCTGCCCAGGGCAGGGGGCCACCAGGAGTCGTCCCAGGCGGAGGGTGATGATCCAAGGATGAGGACTTCCATCTTGTCTGAGTTCAGTTTCAGGCAGCTGTTCCTCATCCACTCGACTACATCTTTCATCCCTTCGTGTAGGTTGGTTCTGGCGGTTCCTGGGTCGTTGGTGAGGGAGAGGATCAGCTGGGTGTCGTCGGCGTAGGAGATGATGTTGAGGTTGTGTTGGCGTACGATGGCTGCGAGGGGGCTCATGTAGACGTTGAAGAGGGTGGGGCTGAGTGATGATCCTTGTGGTACGCCGCATATGACTTTGGTGGCCTTGTATCTGTACGGGGGAGGCGGACTCTCTGGGTTCTTCCGGTGAGGAACGAGATGATCCACTCCAGTGCCTTCTCTTGGATTGCGATGTTGCTGAGGCGCTGCATTAGGGTGCGGTGGCAGACCGTATCGAATGCTGCGAGAGGTCCAGGAGGATGAGGGCCGCTGTTTCCCAGTTGTCGAGCAGGGCTCGGATGTCGTCAGTGGCTGCGATGAGGGCGGTCTCGGTGCTGTGGTTGGTGCGGAAGCCGGACTGCGAGTGGTCGAGGCTGGTTGGGCGAGCGCAATTGGTGATCCACTGTGTGAGGTTGTTGGCTGCTTGGTTGGGGTCCGTTGAGCTGGCGGGCGGGTTCTGGCTCAGTGAAGTGGTGAGCTGGTCGGTGGTGATCTTGTTCCAGTTCCTGCGGGGAACCTGTTGCGGGTGGTGGTGAGTCGTGGTCTTTCTGAAGCTGAAGTGGACGCAGCTGTGGTCTGTCCAGTGGAGCCCGGTGGAGTGGCTGAAGGAGATGTACTTGCTGGAGGAGAAGACTGGGTCAAGCGTGTGTCCGGCGTAGTGGGTGGGGGTGTTCACCAGTTGCATGAGTCCGAGGTTGGCGAGGTTGTCCAGCAGGGTTGTGGTGGTGTTGTCGTTGTTGTTCTCCAGGTGGAAGTTGAGGTCCCCTAGGAGGATGTAGTCAGCGGAGGCGAGGGCGTGCGGGCTGATGAAGTCTGCGATGTCTTCGCTGAATTGTGTGCGAGGTCCTGGGGGTCTGTAGATGAGGGTGCCTCTGAGTGTGGTCTTGGGGTCGGTGTGTATCTGGAAGTGAAGATGTTAAGCGGCTGTGAGGGTGTCGTCTGAGTTGGTCGTGATGCGGATGGTGTTCTTGTGGACGATGGCGATGCCTCCTCCTGTCTCGTTGACGCGGTCTCTCCGGGTGATCTTGTATCCGTCCGGGATGGCGACGGCAATGTCGGGCACTGAGGAGGCGTTCATCCATGTTTCCGTGAGGAAGGCGACGTCTGGAGATGTGGTGTCGAGCAGGTTCCAGAGTTCCACGGCGCTCCCGAAGATGAAAAATGGCTTGCGAACGGGTCAAGCAAGCTACTACGCATGCTCGCGGAGCTATGCGTAGTTCGCGGAGTGCAAGTGCATCTTCGCGTAGCTCGCGGAGTGCGGCTACGCGAACTACGCCCAGGCTTATAAAGAAGTCCCAAACTGGAGACTTGAAATGTCTTTGGGGGCCGGAGGAGGCGGCGATACTGGTGGTGGTGGTCCTGCTGCTAATGCCAGATGAAGTGGAGGATGTGGATTGCCGAACTTCAGTACGTTTTGCACTTTCACCACCACGAATTGAGGTCGAGGTGGGTCCCTTCTTGCGAGGAAGAAATATGGAAGCGGGAGGTGTTGGTGTACTAGTTAACTCCAAATCTAATGATTGTTGTGTTTCCATTTCCATTGCCTCCTCGTCGACATCATCATCACGCTCAGCAGCTTCTCGGGATAGGGTCAAAATGTCTCTTTGCTGCATGCCCGCTGGGGCTGCAGTGACCTTTGTGATGACTGGCTCGTCGTCATCGTGAGAGGCTTCATCACCAGCAGTATCTGTCACTTCTTGTTGAGCATCATCACACTCCATAGCTATTAGTTTTTCGACGACCTTCCTTTTACGCTTAGGTACCTTTGTCAGATCATGGTGTGCCTCACTCTCAGACCGCAGTGGTGGTTCCCAAGCTTGATCCGTATCATCAGAAGGAGGTGGGCTTGAAGAAGATGTAGACACCCCCCTTGATCTTTTCCTTGCTAGGGATGTGGAAGACAATGAATGATCATCAGGAGGAGTGGCTTCCAATGATAACTCGGCTTCATTGTCGATTTCCTGATGTGCCCCTACTTCGGGAGGAACAACTATTGTGGGCACTTGTGACCCTCCATGCACCTCTGCTTGCGCATCTCCTTTTGCTGCCTCTCCTTCCACATGTACTTGGGCGTGTACTTGCACATGGTGTTGTTGTTGCGGCTGTGGTTGTTCAACACTTGTCAGATGAGTTACAACAACCTGTGTTGATTCAGGGACATTGCTGCTACTTTCTTGCAATGAGCCTACATCACTGGTCGATGGTGATTGGAGAAGTACACTGACTGCCTCTGAAGCACTCAAGGGCTTTGACTTAAGTTGGCGTGGTGGTGGAGGCACTGAACCCAATGGAGCAGGGGTGCTGCTCCCAGCTTGGTCCCCAGCAGATCCTGCTGCTGCTGCAGGCGTACTTTTTTTTTTGCTCCCAAAAAACGTGGCGGTTGGCACACCAGCCTCCTTGGTAACTTGCTTCTTCTGCTCCTTACTAGCAACTTTCTTGCTAGAGGAGCTACGGAGAACTTTTTTTGGGGCCATCTTCTTCAGAGCAG
The DNA here is from genome assembly GCF_964263255.1 of Lissotriton vulgaris. Lineage (NCBI taxonomy): Eukaryota > Metazoa > Chordata > Amphibia > Caudata > Salamandridae > Lissotriton > Lissotriton vulgaris. Next base: position 1,137,317,746 of record NC_141697.1, read on the forward strand.
GTCAGACAGCAGGCCGCAGTTGCACGAATTGTAGAGTTGTCTGAGGCCAGACGTGACGTCGCGTGACGTTATGCTGCACACACACACCGCTGCAGGACTTCTTCCTGGCACTGGTGATTCTCTTGAGTCTTGTGCACCTAAAAACAATGGAAGACAGAGGAACATCAGTTCAGTTATACACCACAAAAAAATCGGAAAAAAACAGAAAAATCAGCACAATCCCATTCCATCCATGCCCTCCATGATGTTTAAGTTCAAGACAGCCCACAGAAAGACTAGGCCCATGCTAGACTCAAATACCCCTGGCAAAAAGGCCACAAGTACAGCCCCAGAAAACGAAAATCACAGAAAGATCAGCACAATCCCAATCCATCCATGCCCTCCATGATGTTTAAATTCAAGACAACCCACAGAAAGACTAGGCCCATGCAAGACTCACTACCCCTGGGCATAAAGGTTGAAAAGTAGGCAAAATGGTTGCAGGCCTAACAACAAAGCCTGCATTCAAAATGGCCACTTGCCTCCCAGCACATGGCCAGTGCCTGTAGCAGCACTCAAAATGGCCACCAGCCACATGGCCTGTCCCTCCCCATGAACACCCCCAAAAATCGAAAAACACTGCAAAATCAGCACAATCCCATTCCATCCATGCCCTCCATGATGTTTAAGTTCAAGACAGCCCACAGAAAGACTAGGCCCATGCTAGACTCAAATACTCCTGGTGAAAAGGCCACAAGTACAGCCCCAAAAAACGAAAATCACTGACAAATCAGCACAATCCCATTCCATCCATGCCCTCCATGATGTTTAAGTTCAAGACAGCCCACAGAAAGACTAGGCCCATGCTAGACTCAAATACCCCTGGTGAAAAGGCCACAAGTACAGCCCCAAAAAACGAAAATCACTGAAAAATCAGCACAATCCCAATCCATCCATGCCCTCCATGATGTTTAAATTCAAGACAACCCACAGAAAGACTAGGCCCATGCAAGACTCACTACCCCTGGGCATAAAGGTTGAAAAGTAGGCAAAATGGTTGCAGGCCTAACAACAAAGCCTGCATTCAAAATGGCCACTTGCCTCCCAGCACATGGCCAGTGCCTGTAGCAGCACTCAAAATGGCCACCAGCCACATGGCCTGTCCCTCCCCATGAACACCCCCAAAAATCGAAAAACACTGCAAAATCAGCACAATCCCATTCCATCCATGCCCTCCATGATGTTTAAGTTCAAGACAGCCCACAGAAAGACTAGGCCCATGCTAGACTCAAATACCCCTGGTGAAAAGGCCACAAGTACAGCCCCAAAAAACGAAAATCACTGAAAAATCAGCACAATCCCAATCCATCCATGCCCTCCATGATGTTTAAATTCAAGACAACCCACAGAAAGACTAGGCCCATGCAAGACTCACTACCCCTGGGCATAAAGGTTGAAAAGTAGGCAAAATGGTTGCAGGCCTAACAACAAAGCCTGCATTCAAAATGGCCACTTGCCTCCCAGCACATGGCCAGTGCCTGTAGCAGCACTCAAAATGGCCACCAGCCACATGGCCTGTCCCTCCCCATGAACACCCCCAAAAATCGAAAAACACTGCAAAATCAGCACAATCCCATTCCATCCATGCCCTCCATGATGTTTAAGTTCAAGACAGCCCACAGAAAGACTAGGCCCATGCTAGACTCAAATACCCCTGGTGAAAAGGCCACAAGTACAGCCCCAAAAAACGAAAATCACTGAAAAATCAGCACAATCCCAATCCATCCATGCCCTCCATGATGTTTAAGTTCAAGACAGCCCACAGAAAGACTAGGCCCATGCTAGACTCAAATACCCCTGGTGAAAAGGCCACAAGTACAGCCCCAAAAAACGAAAATCACTGAAAAATCAGCACAATCCCATTCCATCCATGCCCTCCATGATGTTTAAGTTCAAGACAGCCCACAGAAAGACTAGGCCCATGCTAGACTCAAATACCCCTGGTGAAAAGGCCACAAGTACAGCCCCAAAAAACGAAAGTCACTGAAAAATCTGCACAATCCCAATCCATCCATGCCCTCCATGATGTTTAAATTCAAGACAACCCACAGAAAGACTAGGCCCATGCAAGACTCACTACCCCTGGGCATAAAGGTTGAAAAGTAGGCAAAATGGTTGCAGGCCTAACAACAAAGCCTGCATTCAAAATGGCCACTTGCCTCCCAGCACATGGCCAGTGCCTGTAGCATCACTCAAAATGGCCACCAGCCACATGGCCTGTCCCTCCCCATGAACACCCCCAAAAATCGAAAAACACTGCAAAATCAGCACAATCCCATTCCATCCATGCCCTCCATGATGTTTAAGTTCAAGACAGCCCACAGAAAGACTAGGCCCATGCAAGACTCACTACCCCTGGGCATAAAGGTTGAAAAGTAGGCAAAATGGTTGCAGGCCTAACAACAAAGCCTGCATTCAAAATGGCCACTTGCCTCCCAGCACATGGCCAGTGCCTGTAGCTGCACTCAAAATGGCCACCAGCCACATGGCCTGTCCCTCCCCATGAACACCCCCAAAAATCGAAAAACACTGCAAAATCAGCACAATCCCATTCCATCCATGCCCTCCATGATGTTTAAGTTCAAGACAGCCCACAGAAAGACTAGGCCCATGCTAGACTCAAATACCCCTGGTGAAAAGGCCACAAGTACAGCCCCAAAAAACGAAAATCACTGAAAAATCCGCACAATCCCAATCCATCCATGCCCTCCATGATGTTTAAGTTCAAGACAGCCCACAGAAAGACTAGGCCCATGCTAGACTCAAATACCCCTGGTGAAAAGGCCACAAGTACAGCCCCAAAAAACGAAAATCACTGAAAAATCAGCACAATCCCATTCCATCCATGCCCTCCATGATGTTTAAGTTCAAGACAGCCCACAGAAAGACTAGGCCCATGCTAGACTCAAATACCCCTGGTGAAAAGGCCACAAGTACAGCCCCAAAAAACGAAAGTCACTGAAAAATCTGCACAATCCCAATCCATCCATGCCCTCCATGATGTTTAAATTCAAGACAACCCACAGAAAGACTAGGCCCATGCAAGACTCACTACCCCTGGGCATAAAGGTTGAAAAGTAGGCAAAATGGTTGCAGGCCTAACAACAAAGCCTGCATTCAAAATGGCCACTTGCCTCCCAGCACATGGCCAGTGCCTGTAGCATCACTCAAAATGGCCACCAGCCACATGGCCTGTCCCTCCCCATGAACACCCCCAAAAATCGAAAAACACTGCAAAATCAGCACAATCCCATTCCATCCATGCCCTCCATGATGTTTAAGTTCAAGACAGCCCACAGAAAGACTAGGCCCATGCAAGACTCACTACCCCTGGGCATAAAGGTTGAAAAGTAGGCAAAATGGTTGCAGGCCTAACAACAAAGCCTGCATTCAAAATGGCCACTTGCCTCCCAGCACATGGCCAGTGCCTGTAGCAGCACTCAAAATGGCCACCAGCCACATGGCCTGTCCCTCCCCATGAACACCCCCAAAAATCGAAAAACACTGCAAAATCAGCACAATCCCATTCCATCCATGCCCTCCATGATGTTTAAGTTCAAGACAGCCCACAGAAAGACTAGGCCCATGCTAGACTCAAATACCCCTGGTGAAAAGGCCACAAGTACAGCCCCAAAAAACGAAAATCACTGAAAAATCAGCACAATCCCATTCCATCCATGCCCTCCATGATGTTTAAGTTCAAGACAGCCCACAGAAAGACTAGGCCCATGCTAGATCAAATACCCCTGGTGAAAAGGCCACAAGTACAGCCCCAAAAAACGAAAATCACTGAAAAATCAGCACAATCCCATTCCATCCATGCCCTCCATGATGTTTAAGTTCAAGACAGCCCACAGAAAGACTAGACCCATGCTAGACTCAAATACCTCTGGTGAAAAGGCCACAAGTACAGCCCCAAAAAACGAAAATCACTGAAAAATCAGCACAATCCCAATCCACCCATGCCCTCCATGATGTTTACATTAAAGAGACTTTGTGGATATAAGGAACGTGCACCGCCTTGGCTTTGTCAATGGTTTATACTGTGCTCATGGAAATCACTCCCCTCCTGGAGTGTTCAGAATAAATGCTGACCGGTTGCACACCTATAGATCCATAGGTGCGTCTCCCATGGCACCAGTGTGTTTGCTGTACCAGCTAAAGTTTTGTTTCAAAAAATTCCAATCAACCGTTATGTCTTTTTAAAGAAGAATTGTATTTCACATTGTTTATAGTTATCACAATGTTTTTTCATTCATCATTTGTAGCGACATTATCCAATGCATTTCGGTGAATAGGTTCACCTTCGTCAGGGATTGTCTACAAACAAAATAAAGAGTATACATTGTAACTTTCCTTAAATGAACAATTGTTACATTCACATTTTGTTAGAACATTTGTATCTCTCACATAGATATCTGTGTAGTTTAAACTAAATATTTGCCTACCACTCGTGTTTGTGCTAATGTGCGATCGGTTACCGTGATGCTGATGCGTTAAAGTTTAGCTCTCCGTTAGGCGGCGGCTTAAAAAACAGAATGGGCTTTAAAGCTGAAATGCACGCGGTATGAAACTCGCTTCCATTCCGGTTACCCTTAATCTCGCCCTTGCTCACCTTGTGCTACCTCGAAATATCCTTCCGCTCCTGCCTGCGGGTGGGTCTGTTACGGAGTGAGCTCTCTGACTCTGGGTAATAACGCTGGCGCTGCGTGAGTCGTGCATGCGCAGTGTGGGGGTTTACCGTGTTTTTTTACTTCAACAAGTGTTTGTAGTGAAAATAAAGTTTTCAACTCATATAACTTTAACCAACTAAATCTCATGGGTGCTCCGCTTAGTTACAATGGGTAGAGGTTAATCAACGCGCTCCAATGGTGATATGGTGTGGTGTAGCTATACTAATATCTGGTTCTGATGCGTGTGGCATGTTGTGCACAGTCTAGGTTATAAATAACATAAAAATTCTGTTCGATCATTTAAGCCATTTGGCTTAAGGCTGTTCAAATAGTAAATCCAGTGATTTTCACGTTTCAGCAAATTCTTTTTGTTCAATGTTCCTTCCTTTTTTGGTACAATTTCCAAAATACAGGCTTTCAATTGGTTTAAGTTGTGTCGTTTTTCTTCAAAATGGATGGCTATTGTGGATTTCGTGGAGTGGGTTCTTATGTTGCTCTTGTGTTCTGTCAATCTTACTTTTAGTTTTCTCTCGGTATGTCCCACGTATACGCTTCCACATGGGCATTTTAAAAGATAAACCACATTCGTGGTGTCGCAAGTTACATTAAAGAGACCCCACAGAATGACTCAGTCCATGCACCACTCACTACCCCTGGGCAAAAGGCCCCAACAACAGCCCAAAAATCGCAAATTCCAAAATTTTAGTTGCAGCAACTGTAATGCCCCAAACAAACTTACTTGTGAAATTTCTAATCCAAAAGTGATCCAAAGAAAGTCAAAAAGGCCTCAAATCCAAATATCCAGCAGCATCCACAAAAAGTAATCCTTCCAGGTCAAGATCCGAATGAAAGTGATCAGCACATGAAGAAAGCACTGGGAGGAGCCTGCTGGACAGGAACAGGAAGTTGAAGACTGTGGGGCACTTCCTTCCTCCCACCCCCCTCCCCCCCTCCCCAAAATGGACTCCTCGCTAAAAAAGTGCAGGCAAATGTCAACCTAAGGAGTTATTCAGATAAAAATCATCATTTCAAGAAGGTTTATGCTGCTTGCTGGTGGATTTCTTGTGCAGAATTGCAAATTTTATATTTTCGCTTGTGCGAGATTGTTGCTGCTCGCCGCATCTCAAATCTCGCAATTGCGAAGTACCGCGAGACGTGATCTCGCCGTACTCGCGTTGACAAACTCTCGCTGTGCAAGTTGGCAAGCCGCGATGACGTAATCGCGCTCGCCAAATTCCCGCGGGATCACACAGCAAGATCCAAAATGGCGCAGCACTCGCAAAATATCGAGAAAAACAACTCGGCAAACGATGATAAACGCCGCGCGCCGCAAAAATTGTATCACCAACGACGCGAGCCGCAAAAAAAATCCGCTGCGTGCGAATTTGCGGATTTTGCGGGAAATTCGCAAATCTCGCGGATTGCGAATTTCCCAAAAATCCGCAAAATCCGCGAGCGTAACGGATTTTCCGCCCATGCTTACAAGAAAGTAAACATTAATTAAAAAAACATCTACAACCACTTACCTCTGTACTGCTGCATCCCCGGGCTGCAGTCCTCCTCTCCCTCGCTGTATCAGTAATCCTGGTGAGAACTGTGCATGCACGAGAAATGTGCGGGCGCACGCGCATGCACAGTTTTCGCAATATTCACCCAAGTAGGAGAGAGACAGCAAGGAAGAGGAGGAGAACAGTAAAGGTAAGTGTTTTTTTGTTTTAATTAATGTCTAAATAATTGTTATTATGGGGTTGGAGGCTGGTGGCGGAGCAGAGCGTAGCAGAGTTTGTTCCCAACTCTGTGGACCTCTGTGTAGTGCTGCTCCACCATCTACGCCCAGGGTTAGCAAAAACAACAAAAATCCATTCAGTAGAATGAGATTTATGAATTTTTTACATTTTTGTAAGCACTAGCACCTTAAAGATCAAAGCACCAACCACAGACATCTAGTCAAGTGAGACCGGGTCAAAGTTGAAAAATATGGCAGACCACGATGGAACACAGTTCGGATGCAAGAAGTGTATTGGGCCTGATCAGCCCTTACCTTCGGACTTTTAAGAATTTCTGAGGAGGGAACGTCATTGTCGGATAACCCTGGGTCGCAGCAGGGGTGAAGGTCTCCATGTCTGGACTTAGTCTCCAGAATCTCCAGCAAAACGAGGTAGAGGGCTGTAGCCTAAGACAATTGCACAGGGATCGATACCCCTTTGGAAAAGGACCACTAAAATGGATTTGCTGCTGTGGAGAAGAACATAGGAGGAGAAAACACTAAGTCAATCTGACCAGCGGAGCACCTCGGCAGGATAGGCAAGCAGGTTAGTCCCCATCTTCTCCTGGTTGCCAGAGCAGAATTTAGTCAAAAAAGTCTACACTTTTTGGATTTTGGTTATCTGGTCACCTTCAGCACCACTTTTAAGGGTCCATAACTGGTGAGGCACCGTTTGGAGGGCCAGAACTCCCTCAGGTTGGGCTCATGTATGAACTCAAGGTGAAGGGAGCCTCTTATGTCCCTGAAGCTCAGATCTGTAGGCCACCAAACTAACCCTTTGTAGTTACTTTGGTGGTCCTGGGTTCAAGTTGCAAGTCCAGTTCTTCTTCCCTAGGCAAGAACGCAGAAAGGCAGCAATTCAGCAAGGGGGCAGCAGGTCAGCAGTCCAGCACAGATGCGGTTCTTTCAGTCCAGCAGATTGGCAGTCCTTTCAGTCCTTCTTCCTGGCAGAGTATCCACAGGTCCAGGGGTGTACTGAAGAGTTGGTGTCTGAGGTCTTATTTTTATACCTTGATGCCCTATTTCTGGAATGTGGCAGAAGCTTCTAAACAGTGGCTTTTAAATTCATGGAAATCCCCTAATCCCCTGCCTGTGTGTGAACTGGCTGCAGTAACAATGTGGAGATGAAAGGTCCTTTGTGTGAGGACATTGCAAACCCTATTAAGTTATAAATGGGTCTGTTCTCAGCTTCACCCCTCATCCTGCCTGCAGATGGCCAATCAGGCACACATAATCCCTATATTGTGTGGTTGTCTGGGAGGAATTCACAAAGTCAGTTACACCCAGTCATGTGGTCCAAGACAGGCTACAGCCACAAAAGGACTAAGGGGAACATGTATCAATGTAAGGAATTGTGATTCCTTAAAGCGATTTTTAAGGAATCGCCATTAAGGACTCGCAAATCCTTATGCATGTAGGAATCACTAAATAAATTGCAATTTCCACACATTCCCTATTAGCAAATCTCAAATTGTGATTCGCTATTAGGGAATGCCTTTCCATTCATTCTTATGGGCTTGGAGGTCCAAAGGAATGAATGGGAAACCATTCACAATTTTTATTTACCAAATAGGTAATTGCAAATTGCGCTTGCAATTTCAAGGGTGCTAGGGGACCAAAAGGCCACCCTGAAGGACCCCCAAAATTGGCATGTGTGCACATGGCACTTAGAAAAATGCAATTTTGTGCTCCATATAGCACTCTGAAAAATGCAATTTTGTGCATTTTTCTAAGGAATTGCAATTTACCATCAACTTGAAGTTGATGGTAATTTGCGATTCCTTAATGCAAAGTCGCATTTTCAGAATGCTTCTTGCAGTGCATTTAGGAAATCGCAAATTGCGATTCCCTAACTCCATTTTCAAAATAGGTAATCGCAAAAATTGCGATTACTAATTAATTAATTGTTAATTTGTAATTAATTAGTGTTAATAGATAAATATTTGTAATGATTAAATTAAATTAGTATTTGTAATTAATTAATTATTATATTATATTAAAGTGATAATTACTTTTAATTAAATGTTGTATAAATATTAATATATATATATATCTTTTTAAATAATATATGAAGTATCTACTTTCTCTACTGTTGCACTTTCTGGAGTGGGAATAGTAATTTTAACCTCTAGGCTATCCAACCCTTTCCCTACTGTTGCACTCTCTGGAGTGGGAATAGTAATTTTTACCTCTACGCTATCCAATGCTTTCCCTACTGTTGCACTCTTGGAGTGGGAATAGTAAGTTTTACCCCTACGCTATCCAACGCTTTCCTTACTGTTGCACTCTCTGGAGTGGGAATAGTAATTTTTCTCCCTACGCTATCTAACGCTTTCCCTACTGTTGCACTCTCTGGAGTGGGGATAGTACGTTTTTTCCCTACGCTATCCAACCCTTTCCCTACTGTTGCACTCTCTGGAGTGGGAATAGTAAGTTTTACCCCTACGCTATCCTTCGCTTTCCCTACTGTTGCACTCTCTGGAGTGGGAATAGTAATTTTTACCCCTACGCTATCCAACGCTTTCCCTAGTGTTGCACTCTCTGGAGTGGGAATAGTAATTTTTACCCCTACGCTATCCAACGCTTTCCCTACTGTTGTACTCTCTGGAGTGGGAATAGTAATTTTTACCCCTACGCTATCCAACGCTTTCCCTACTGGTGCACTCTCTGGAGTGGGAATAGTAATTTTTACCCCTACGCTATCCAACGTTTTCCCTACTGTTGCACTCTCTGGAGTGGGAATAGTAATTTTTACCTCTACGCTATCCAACGCCTTATCTACTGTTGCACTGTCTGGAGTGGGAATAGTAATTTTATACTTCCGCTATCCTACGGTAATAATATTGGATATATTTTAATTATATTATGTTACTATATATATATGTTTTAACAAATATGATTGTAAAACATTTTTTTATAACTTTCATTAATTATTTAATTATTATAAGGTAATTTAAGTATTTTTAAGTATATTTTAGTAAATAATTTTTAATTTTAATTTAATTTAACATTGTTTTTAATAAAGTCGATATTTTTACAAACTATATTTTTGTGAACGATATTTTTTACTCAATATTTTTGTACTTACCTGTTTGTAGATACAAAGTCGATATTCTGTCTGTCGATATTTTGTCACCGATATTTTTTGGTACTCGATATTATGTCCCTCAATATTATGTCTGTGATCCGTCTCGCGTTGTGGATTAATTTTACCCAGAAAGTGTACGCACTTGATCTTTTATTCTCCCACAGCTTCTTTTTGTAAAGTTTTCTTTGTTTCCGGAATGTTTCCCATGAGGCATTAGTACTGTTGTTTTTGTGTAATTTCCTCATCGATCTTTTAGGTCCCTTCTTAATATTTTTTACCTCACTTGTCAGACCAGTGTGTGGGTTAGAGCATAGTACTTTGAGCCGTGGTTTTGTCCTTACTGTTGGAAGACTTGCAAGAAAATAGGACCATGCTTTTACCCAGTTGGTTTTCACTGATACAGACACAGACACAGCAAGCTGCTCTTTCATTGTAATGACTTGCTGCTGAGTTGTTCCATTTGACCACTTTAGGAGTTTTGAATTTGTTGTGTTCAAATTGCCTTCCTGTGCTGTCGAAATTTGTAATCATGGCAGAATCAGATCAAAGACAATATGTTGGATTGAGTGTTCACTTAGAGTGGTGAACTCTATATGAAAATGAGCTAGGTGCGACAATAATGGGAGTGTTATCATCTTGTAGTCAAGTGTCGATTGAGGCCGTCGGCCATGATACGTGTATTTTGGTGGGTTGTCTTCTTCTAGTCTTCCATTAATCACACGTATTCCCTGATATTCTAAGGCCCTTACTAGCTGTTTGCAGATGAGATCTGTACGTGTGTGCTTATTTGAGGACTCTTGTTTTATGCTCCAAAAAGTATTATCAGCTGTCAAGATTTTTTGTTCGTCAGGAGTATGAAGTAGGTTTGCATTGAAACCTCTGGTCAGAACAATATTCAATGCTGATTCTGTGCAACGTAAATCCGAAATTGTTTTAATTAGAAAGACATTGTTGTTCCTTTTTTTGGGACTGTTGGTTGTGTATAGTAATTAATCAATATTACTGTTTTGCTAATTCCCTGACGGTAATACGAAAGTCTAATATGTTGAATACTAGGATCTGGAGAAGTCAGTTGCTTGGATGTAATTTTTAGAGCTAACGCAACACAAACTGCCAGGCCACTCTTTGCGCTGCCACAGTGATTACATATTTCTGCCACCACTGAGTAGTGAGTGAGACCAACTATGGGGAGGTCTTCCAGTGCCCATGTCTCTTGCAAGGATAGAATGTGGATCGCGTTTTCATGAGTATTACTAATTTTGTCTGTTCTTTGTCAGACCATCTTCTTGTTGACAAACTTGCCTGAAAGACAGTTCCATTGATTAAAACTTGAATCAGTTACTGCTTGTTGGTTTGTAATTGATCTGTCCGGGGTCGCCTCTAAACTGCTGCTTCCCTTAGCGTTCTGTAATATTGAATAAACTTGTTTGTTTGCTAGTAGTTTACTAGTCTTGTTTTGCTTGATAAGGTTGGAGTTCGAACAATAAAGAGGGGTATCGAGGGATTGATGTTGTAGATAATTTCATACCCCAAGCAGCAAATAGGTTGGAGCTGTTTAATATTAACTGAGCTGCCTCCGCCAACTGCCATGTGGTTAGTGTTTGTTCTTTTGCATCTTTTTGTCCTGGGGTAAGGGACTGCACTGCCAACAGGTCGGCCATGCCTATCCGAGTTAGATCTGGAATTTCTACCATGAGTCTTAGCATGTTACTTCTTTTTAGGATATCATGTCTGCCTTGTGATTCATATTCCGGACTCTAAATTATCTGCTGCTTAGTGCAGTTGGACTTTGGTGCATCTCTTAAGTGTTCATTGTCAGTACTGTACCTTGGAACAGAGTTTGTCTGGTTTATAATATGGAATCTAAATTGGTGTTGCGGTAGCCGGTCCTCTTCACCCGTTTTCTGGAAGGCTGTGTTTTTAGGGCTCGCCCCTTTTCTATTTCGCAGAAATAGAAAACAGGGGTGAGCACTAATGTCGCTGATCTGCTTCTTTGCGCAAAGGCTCTATTCAGGCAGCTGATTGGCTCTCTTCAAGCCGGATTCCCAACAGTTCACGAGAAATAGAATCACGTGACAAGCTCCTCGTGGACGAGCTTGCACGATCCTTCCCCCTGCCAGCAGCATTTGGCACATCAAAGGCTTCACTGCCACATCCACAATTGAAGCTACGATCAAAGGCTTCCGCTGCCCCGCCCCCCGCCATCACTTATTCAAGGCCGCAGGCCCTGCCTCGCTTAATTCGTGCACCCTTTTATTGTCTCGCTTCCCGGCTCTGCTGTAACCACATGCTACTGGACTCCCGTCACTTATTCAGGGCCACAGGCCCTGCCTCGCTTCCCGGCTCTGCTGTAACCACATGCTACTGGACTCCCGTCACTTATTCAGGGCCGCAGGCCCTGCCTTGCTTCCCGGCTCTGCTGTAACCACAGTGCGCACTAATGAAATGCACCTTGAGAGTCACAGTTAGTTCTTTGTCCTCCATTGGCTTCAAGCACCTAAATAAAGTATTTCTTGTTCAAAAACGGCTAATATGAATAAACGCCACTCAGCCATGCAACGCCAATCTCACCCACGCAGCTCTACTCACCCACGCAGCGCCACACTCACCCATGAAGCGCTACTCACCCATGCAGCTTCACTCTCACCCACGCAACCCCACTCAGCCACGTAACGCCACTTATTCACAAAACACCACTCACTCACACAACCAAACTCATACAGCGCAACTCTCACCCACGCAGCACAATTCTCACCTACGCAGCGCAAATCACACCCACGCAAGTCCACTCACCCACGCAACGCCACTCAGCCACGCAACGCCAATCTCACCCATGCAGCTCTACTCACCCACGCAGCGCCACTCAGCCATGCAGTGCCACTCTTAACCACAAGCATGTCTGTGTACTCCCTCCAGCTGGACCCCAGCATATCCGTGTACTCTTTAACAATCACGCACACATGCAAATTTGCAAACCCACTCACCCACGCAACGCCACTCAGCCACGCAACGCCACTCATTCACAAAACGCCACTCACTCATGCAATGCAACTCATACAGCGCAACTCTCACCCACGCAGCACAATTCTCACCTATGCAGCGCAAATCACACCCACGTAAGTCCAATCACCCACGCAACGCCACTCAGCCACGCAACGTCAATCTCAACCACGCAGCTCTACTCACCCACGCAGAGCCACACTCACCCATGAAGCGCTACTCACCCATGCAACCTCACTCTCACCCACGCAATGCCACTCACCCACGCAACGCCACTCAGCCACGCTGTGCCACTCTTAACCACAAGCATGTCTGTGTACTCCCTCCAGCTGCACCCCAACATATCCGTGTACTCTTTAACAATCACACACACATGCAAATTTGCAACCCCACTCACCCATGCAACGCCACTCACACACGCAACGCCACTCACCCACGCAATGCCACTCATTCACAAAACGCCACTCACTCACGCAATGCAACTCATACAGCTCAACTCTCACCCACGCAGCCCAATTCTCACATACACAGTGCAAATCACACCCATGCAAGTCCAGTTACCCACGCAACGCCACTCATCCATGCAAAGCCAATCTCACCAACGCAGCTCTACACCCACGCAGCGCCACACTCACCCATGAAGCGCTACTCACCCATGCAGCTTCACTCTCACCCACGCAACGCCACTCACCCACTCAACGCCACTCAGCCACGCAATGCCACTCATTCACAAAACGCCACTCACTCACGCAATGCAACTCATACAGCGCAACTCTCACCCATGCAGCCTAATTCTCACCTACGCAACGCAAATCACACCCACGCAAGTCCACTCACCCACGCAAGTCCACTCAGCCACGCAACGCCAATCTCACCCACGCAGCTCTACTCAGCCACGCAGCGCCACACTCACCCATGAAGCGCTACTCACCCATGCAGCTTTACTCTCACCCACGCAACGCCACTTTTTATTATTGCTCGCAAATTTGGCACTTAAGATGTGAGAGCATGGGGGGCGTGGCTTGCGCCCGATGGTAATGGCCGCGGTTCCGTAGCTCTCCAGACGGCGAGGTGGAACACCGGCCCGACGTCCCTTTTCTAGCTGCTGCCGGAGCCTGGAAACGGAGAATGTGCTTCACGAAGGAAACCGGCTGACTTTTGCTCCGGTTTCTAAGTCCCGCTGACCGCTGGTGTTACAGCCGTCGCAAGTGAGTCTTTGTGGCGTTGTCGACCTAATGGCCGCCATTTCGTAAACCCCGCTGACGGAGCAAGGCTCCTAACAGCACCTTCCATAGACTCGAGCGGCTTTCCCATCTAGCGCTGCATTGCTTGGGATGGTTCGACCTCCCTGACGTTTTTCTACCCTCTTTTCCTCATTGGGAGTTCTCATTTAAGGAGCCTTTACTTCAGCATTTGAGCCTCATAACAGGATGCCGCCATTTTAAGCGTGGTATGTTACGAACTGCCTCATATATGTCTCTCCAGAGTTTGGAAGGTTACAATTTAACAAGGTCATGAATGCAGGCATGCCTCTCTTCATAATTTACTAAACGGTTTACCATGGCTTTCATTTCTTCATGCCTGTTATGTAAAGACATTACATTTTCTGCTGTTGACATATAGCGCTGCACTTACATTCTTTTTTGTCTCATATGCTCATGTTGCATTTCCTGGCTGCTCATAACCTCATACTGTTGTAATTATCACAGGTTTTTTTTTTACTGTGTGCATCTCTGTTTTGGGCGCAGGTTGCTCCTTATTCATGTTATAAGCATTGTGTTGCAAACATATTTTGTTCTACATATGTTTTGATTGAATGTCTTTATTCTTGCTTCACGCTTGTATTTTATTGAGGTGGGTTCATACAGTCCTGCTTTTTCACATGTTGTCCTCTGAGGTTTTGCATTTTTAAGCTAGTTGGGTCACTTTTCTAGTGGGCTTTGAGAGACTCATTACCTGCTCTGCAAATTTTGCGCCTACGCTTTATTTTGTCAGATTGTGCTGATTATCCCCACACATCTTATAGTCTTACACTTGTTATTCCTTTTTATGGGGAGATTATCTAAAGACTTGCGCAAACCTTCTAATACTGCTAAGAATTTCAGCGTTTGGAAATGGAGGATGTACCTGATCCTCCGTCCTCGAAGGGTTCAACATCTTCTACTTTCTCATCGCTTGCTACCAAAAAAGGTACCATTAAAAGACTAAAGAAGGATCCACCCTCACCGCCTTCACAGGCTCCTACGTCCGCTTCATTTGATCTGTTATTAGAGGAAATAAGAGCTCTGTGTCCTTTTCTTGAAGAAACTAAATCTACAATTCAGCAACTTTCAGATAAATGGCTTTCTGTGGACGAGCGGATTACTGCACTTGAGCAGAATGTTGCCTCAATGGAGTCCTCTGTTTCCAAAGTCGATCCAGTTTGCGCACAGGTCTCGCTTTTAGGTAAGCAGATCGAAAATTTGGAGAATAGGAGTAGGCGGAACAACCTGCGCCTTTACGGCCTTGAGGAAGGTTTGGAGGGGTCGGATCCTATCGCCTACTTTCATTCTTTTCTGCCAAAACTCCTTAATCTGCCAGAGGGCACTACTCTCAATATTCAAAGGGCACACCGTCTGGGTTCCATTAGAGGCACGTCTTCTGCTGTTACAATGAGGAAACCAAGAGGAGTCATTATGTACTTCCTTGAGTACACAGACTTACTTACAGTCCTTTCTGCAGCAAGAGCTATGAAGCGTATCACTTGGTCTGGTCATCCTTTATTTTTTTCACAGGACTATGCTAAGTCAACAGCTGACCGACGTAAGGAGTTCTTATCTCTTCGCCCACAATTGCGCTCCATGGGAGCACAGTATGGGTTGTTTCATCCCTGCCTTTTTAAAGTGACTATTAACAATAAGACTACTACGTATGATGACCCGTTGAAATTGAAGAGTTTTCTTTACTCGCATTCTACTGACAAGATGGACACCGCTTCTACTTCAAGTTCTTAGTAATTTTCTGCTAGTGCAGTGATGTTGCTTCTATATTCTGCAGTTTGAGTTTATGATGGTTGCTTATGTTTCATACTCTATACACTATGTTATATGAATTGTTCTCAAATTTATCCTTTTTGTTCCTCTTTTCTTCCACAGATCCTTTCCCTGCTCGTCAGGCTCCTTCCATGTGTTATTGAAGTTCGTCGGGTCTGATCCCTTCCTTCGTCTGTTCCCTTGAGTTGCGGTCGCGTCATTGTCCACGTGGCCTCCACCCTCCCACCCTTTGTTTGTTACGGATGTTATGTAAGTTTTTTGTCTTTCCCTCTTTCCCATTGCTTTTCGCAAGTTGGTTCTTTATATGTTTTCCTCTTTCTTTGTTTCTTCTTCCTTGCCCTTTTTCTTATTTCATTTTCTTGAGTTTTTCAACGGGTTTCTTTATCTTTTCCTTTCTTATGTTACTTTTCTGCCCCTTCTCTCTGACTCTTTTAGGACATTCGTTCTCTTTTTCTCATCTGGCCATTCTTTTATGTAGCCTCCACCCTTCTATCCTTCTCTTGTCCTGCATGTTCTGTAAGTTGATTTTTCTGATTATATTTTTCTCATTCTCTCTTACTACTATTCTTTATCCTCTTTTTTGCTCTAGTAGTATTTTTAAAGTTTTTTCCTTTCTTTTTAAATCTGTTAATTCATTCTTCTTTTCATTCTCTTTTCTCTCTTCTTTCCTCTTTCTTTATTGTCATACAGCTGGCATTCTTTCTTTCTCTTTTCTTGTTACTCATGGAATTGTTTTAATTGTTCTTTGATATATATATACAATTTTTGCATTAGTCTCAATGGTTTTTTTTCATGTTTCTATTTTAATTGGATTTTATTGTATCATTATGGTTTTTTCTCATGCCTTTAAAAATAATATCTTGGAATGTCAGAGGTTTGCACTCACCAATTAAGAGACAGAGAGTTTTAACACACTTAGCCAAACTCAATGCTGACATTGCTTGTATTCAATAATCACACTTATCAGCTGAGGAATCTGCTAAACTAAAAAGGGGCTGGGTGGGTGAGGTTTTCTTTTCTCCCAGTGATGGGAAACGTAATGGTGTTCTAATTTTGTTTCATAAGTCTCTCTCTATCAAAATATTATCAAGTTTCACGGATCAGCTAGGTAGATGGGTATTGGTGAAATTTAGTTTGGATGCTGTTCCCATTTCCCTTTTGAATATTTATGCTCCTGCAACTGGTGATGCTTCATTTTGGTCCTCCTTGGCTCCACACATTACACAACATTACGAGGATAACTTTGTCCTTGCAGGTGACTGTAATGAAGTCCTTGATCCATTTTTAGACAGGCATTCCTCCAGTGCATACGTCCCTCACAAATTCCACAAATCTTTTACACAACTCATTTCCCAATACAAATTTGTTGACGCATGGAGACTTTGTAACCCTACTCTACGAGAATATTCTTTTTTTTCACCACCACATCAAACACAATCAATATTAGATTATTTTTTCATCTCACATCACTTATCTCAATCCCTAATCGCTTCTGATATTGGTTCTATTTTAATCTCTGATCACGCACCAGTTTCTATTGATTTGGATGTTCTACATAAACCGAATTCCACAAAATAATGGCGTTTTAACAATTCCCTTCTTCTTGACCCAACCTTCATTTCTTCCTTTACATCCTTTTTTCACGAATTTTTCCTGTTGAATCAGACTGATGATATTCAATTTCCTGTGGTATGGGACGCTTTCAAGGCGTCTGCTAGAGACTTTATTATTAGATATGTTTCTCGCAAACGGAAAAAAGCTCAACAAGATACTAAGGACCTATTTGCCAAAATTAAACGATTGGAACATACCTATTACACTTCGAAATCAAAAGATTGCCTATCAGAACTCATCTCTACCAAACTTCAATTTAACAAAGATTCCACAAATAACGCTTCCAATTTTTTACTAAAGTCCAGCGCCAAATTCTACGGTGGCCAAAACAAGGCTGGGAAATTATTAGCCAATTATTTGAAAGTTAAGAAAAATAAGATCAACATAGAATCCATTTATGGTAGGGATGGCACATTGAAACATAAAGATGATGACATCTTACAGGAATTTCTCAATTTTTACGAGACTTTATACACCACTGAATCACTTTCCTCTGAGCATTCCACTGCCCAATTTTTGTCCAATATTCGGCCACCCTTTCATAATCCTATGGATCTCTCCTCATTGGAAGCAGACTTGACCCCAAAAGAACTCCTTCAGGCTCTAAATTCTTTAAAACATGGAAAGGCCCCGGGCCCAGATGGTTTTACGGTTGAATTCTTCTCTCACTTCTCTAAATTATTTTTGCCCAAATTACATACCCTTCTTACTACCTTTCTCACTTCTGGCTCTGCTTCTGGTACCTTTTCGGATGCTCTTATTTGCATTCTCCCTAAACCAGGTAAAGATACACAGCATTGTAAAAATTACCGACCTATTTCTTTGGTCAACATTGACTATAAGATTTTTTCAAAAGCCCTAGCGTCTGGATCTGCATTTACCTGATCTCCTTGGAAAGGAACGGCTTTGTTAAAGGCAGATTGCTAGCTGATAATACTAGATTATTCTTTGATATCCTCTCCAAGACCTCGCACTCCTCTCAATCTATTGCAGCCATAGCTTTGAACGCTGAAAAAGCTTTCGACCGGGTCGAATGGTCTTATCTTTTTCATACCTTAAAATGGTTCGGTTTTGGTCCAAATATTTCTACTTTGATTTCACTTCTATATTCTCATCCCAGAGCGGCCATTTCGGTGAACGGTGGCTTATCCTCTTATTTTTCCCTTAACAGAGGAGTCAGACAGGGGTGTCCTCTTTCCCCTTTTTTGTTTAATCTTGCTTTAGAACCTTTTCTATTGAGAATTCGACAAAACAATGATATTCATGGTTTTGATTATCAAAGCTCCACGATTAAAATGGCGGCCTACGCCGATGATGTATTACTAATTCTATCTCAACCCACCATGTCCCTTCCTGCATTCTTAGAAGAAGTTAATTCTTTCGCTCACGTCTCTGGATACAAATTAAATAAGGATAAATGTGAAATCCTACCCCTTACCAAATGTACTTATAAACATGATTTCTCCGATTCGGGTTTTACATGGAGCCCCACTTACATTAAATATTTAGGCCTTCATTTTACTTCTTCCCTTTCGAGTACAGTAACTCGCTGTATGGAAGATTGTATACAGAAACTCACTACCCTCACAACAAAATGGCATCCTCTGCATCTTTCCTGGTGGGGTAGATTAGACACAATTAAAATGATGCTCTCCCCTATTGTCCTTTTCACAATTTCTAACATTCCATTTTCAATTCCCTCCAAGCATTTCAAAAAAATCAATTCCATTTTGTCCGAATTTCTATGGGGTCATAAAAAATCTCGTATGTCCCTGGCCAAATTGACTCGCCCTAAATCGGAGGGAGGAGTACATTTTCCAAACTTTTCTCTCTATCACAAGTCCTTTTTATTAAATCAAGCATCAAATTGGATATCAGACTCCTCACGTTCTCCTCCTCTCTGGGTATCCCTAGAACATTCCTATATATCTCCTTTTTCATTTAAGGAATACCTTTTGTTCTCTCGAAAGCCGCAATCCTTATCCACACCTATTCTTAAATATACCTTTAAAATTCTCCCAACCCTTCCTATTTCTTCTTTTTTAGAGCAACCCATTTGGCATAACACTTTGATTTTAATCAATAACAAGCCGTTTTTTTGGAAAACTTGGCGCTCCCGTGGTCTCATTTGGGTTCATCAATTATTCCATAATGATCAGTTTGTTCCTTTTTCAATAGCCAGTTCTTCTTTTCTTTTACCCCCGCTTTTATAACTAGATATTCTTTACTATTGTCTGCATTACAATCCGCTTATGTTGCATATCATGCACCTTCTCCTTCCCACAGTCAGGATTTCTCTACTTCCTCTTCGTTACATTCTTTACTTCTTAAACACGCTAAGGCCTCCAAAATGTATGCTTTCCTCCAAACTCCATCTTCTTCCCGTGTCAAGTCTAACATAGAGGAGGCTTGGGAGAAAGATTTAGGTGTTTCCTGGCCTGTTGCATTGTGGGATAAAATTTGGTTAAAAATTCGCAAATCTTCCAGAGCGGCTAACACAACTCAGACACTATTTTTTATTTACAACCGACTTTTGTTCTCACCACATGTTCTTAGTAAACGATTTCCTGATTCTACTGATACATGTTGGTCTTGTTCCTCACCAGGTGCAGACCTTCATCACATGCTCTTCACATGCCCTCTAGTTCATAATTTTTGGATAAAGGTATGGTCTTAAATTAATAAGATTTTTTCATCTACTCACGCCTTCTCTATTTCTCACATTTTCATGGGCAGCGTCTCTCCTATCTGGGATCAATGCACTTTTAGAATACGTATTATTGATTTATTATTAGCAGTGGCTTTCCAACAAATTACTAAATCTTGGAAGGATTCCACCAAAATATATTTTCAGGCTTGGTGGTATGCTGTGTGCTATAATCATAGATTAGACACAACATTTGTATACCCGATGAGTCTGGCCGCCAAAAGAAGAGAAATGTGGGGCCCTGTCACTATGTTCTTTGATGCAAGTGCTAGTCAATCTTTGTCTCTTTCTCCGTTGCAACAAGAAGTTACTAAACCTCCATGACTTCCTTGAGCTTGTTATATATACTTTTCATATTATGTGTTCCATACCTACATTGTATATTTATTTTTCCTTGTTGTTTTTCTTTCATATCTCATGTAATTTCTGCTAGTTATATTCATATTTCTTTTTGGTTTCATTTACTCTTATTACCAATTTTACTTGTTTTTGCTGTATGATTTTTTATAATATTTTCATTGTTGTACTTAGTCAACTTTTATCTTATTTGCTTCAATAAACTTTCTTTTGAACTTAAAAAAAAAGATGTGAGAGCATGCCACCCACCCCTCCCTCTCTGCATGTGTTCTCCTCCTTTTGTCAAATTAATTCACATAGTTGTGCTTTAGTGAGCCCACAGTAGTAGAGCACATGACGTGAAGAAATGGCATAAATGTCAATGCAGTACAGCTTTACACCACCCACTTGCGGGATTTAAAAATATAATAGCAGAGTTGGCAAGCAACCTCTATTTTACAGGCCCTGCTGCAGTCGTATCATGTCACTCTTCACGGCCATCTGTCTGACTCGCAGACTTTCTCCCCCCAGCATTCTCTGGCGTCACACTTTGTCTCGTTTCACACACTACCCACAGCCACATCCCTACCTACTCTGATGCACAAAACCTTCACAGTGTGTTCTTAATATTCTTTTAAAAAAAAGAAAATTTGACCTACTCACTATGTCCTCTTAACCACTGAACATTTGTAACAAACAAACACAAAATAAATCTACAATTGTGTGGTCCATCATGTTTTTTTTTTCAAAGGGAGGCCTGGGGGAGTGTGTTGACAAAACCACAGCAGGAGACTGGAGTGTTTACAGTTCAGCCATTAAGATTCTTATCTGTTGGCGGGCATCCCCTGTGAGATGCAAACATCAGCTGCAAATGTGTGGGTGGGACATCATGTTTTTAAGGGAGGGATGGGGCCGTCGGTCACGAAACCACACCAGGATACTGGTGTGCTTTAAGTTGAGCTATAAAGATTCTTATCTCTTGCCGGACATCCCCTGTGAATTGCAAATAGGAACTCAAGGACAAGAAACGACGGAACTTCCACAGTCACATCAGACGTTGTAAATGTTGTTTCCCGACTTGGTCTTTGCTGTTTACGTACTTGCATCAAAATCTAAGAGGAAAGTTTCATTATTTTGGTACATTTGATGTACTGCGCGCAAAGACACTTACCACACCTTAAACCCCACCCCCCTTCACATTCACACGGCGTGAAAATTTCCTTCCTTAATACCATTTCTTATTATTTTTTTACGTAATTTTTCAAAAGGTCGTCTTTCCTTGACCATTATTCAACTTAAATGTTATTTTCCTTCGATTCAATGATATTTTTTAAATTATTTCTGTCCCCCCTGAACTCGGTCTCTCATTTTTTTCATCTCTCAATACAGACGCCAACTCCCATCACCCTCTGCTCCCTCTAACGTGACTCTCGTGCACAACTCACATACACACGTACGTGCCCTTATCACACCAGCAAGTCCCCACAGTCACCCACGCAGCGCCACTCTAACATATGCCTCGCAACACACACCCACGCAGTGCAACTCACACCCACGCAACACCCAGCCAGTTAACGCAAATCACCCACACCACCGGATGACCATGCACACAAGTGTACATCAAAGTCATACAATGTACATGCTGTATTACAATGACCTGTTATCTATCAAAGGTTAACGACATGCACAGTGGTCAGCCTAAAGATAAAAAGTACAAAACAATATCACAATAAGTTTAAGTACTGTACTTCAACATAAATTAAGGTATTCGAAAAACTAGGGAAAGGAAGCTGCCCTGTATACTCGCAAACCGGATATGGTTTCAGTGAACAGAAACCACTTCAAAAATATGAAAAGGCAGGAAACGCGCGAACGTAGCGCTCAACCATAAGTGCAAGTTTTGCAGCCTTCGTGTAATGTTCAAAAATAGCTAAATAAAAAACAGTGCATGTACTGCCATCTTTAATAGAAAGCAATGAGTGCTCAAGTCCAAACAGAAGGTGTCACATTTCCACTAATTAACACTATTAGCATTGTAAATGCCAAAGTTGGAATTTTCCACAAGTTAAAATAAAAATAAAAAAAACATTGTCATTTACAATAATAATCCCTCAAACTTTACTAATGCAAGCCCTATTGCATTGCAAATGCTTGTTTATGGAAGCCTGTGGGAGTCCTGAACAGTTCCTCTCTTTTATTTCATGCTGCTGAGAGCTCGGAGTGTGGTCTGGGCTAGTTACATTTTCTGTTATTGCTGAAAGTTTTTTTACATTTTTAACCAATGTAGTACATTTTTCATTAGTCCAGGTGAATTTTTTTAACTAGAAGCAATGGTTGTCAGGTTGGAGAGTAATGTGAGGATAAAGGTGCAGGGATGGGCCATTTCTTATTTCTTTCCTTGCCTGTATGCGTCTTGGTGTCTTGTGTAAGCAAGCTCACTCTGTTTACCGACTCATGTGTTTCCATTTCTTCTAGGGTGTTGTTATGGACCGTGGCAATGGTGTTACTAATTTGCTTTTAGTGAAACCTTAATGCTCCTGTGATCATTCCTACGGACTCCTTGTTTAAGTCAGTTTGGGAGGCAAGCGGATTGGTAGGTGTTGGTGACGAAGTATTCTTCTCTGCGGATTTCGTATCGTGGAGCGTGGTGAAAATTGGGTTCAGTTTGGTTATGCTATCTGTCTTGTGCTCAATAATTTTATTTCTTAAATTTCTTTCTCTCTTTTTTGGTCTTCTAGATTGCAACAATGGTTTAGGTTGGCCTGGTATGACATTTGGTTTAATTGTTTGCTCTGTATCTGTATGATTGACTGGTTCTGTAAAAGCTGACTGGCTACAGTTGTTTATTCCCAACGCGTTGGTTGGTCGCTGCTATTAAAAGATGCTCTTTTAAGGTTGGGCCAGTAGGCTTTTTGTCTGGGGTCGGAATGACCAAGTGTTTATTAAGACGGAGTATCTGTTCAAGCAAAGTTTGATAAATACCTTAGCTTGTCTAATATTGGGCCCCTTGCGCATGTGGGTACCTCAGGGGGGTATGTGGATTGCGCTCTCATTATTAGGTTGAGTAAATTAGCCATTTCCGAGTTTTTCCCGGCAATGTACAACCTCATGACATTCAATAGATCAATTTGAATGTCTAATTTGTCTGACTGTAAAATCAAAGTGTCTGTTGATGATTGTAGCGCTTACAGCAGCGGGGCAATGAGGTTCATCTGAGTTAGTGACTTTTCGCTTCCTCCACTAACTCTTGGATTAGAGTGTCTATCTTTTTACTTAGCTTTCGGTAGAGTCTTTTAACTTGCCCCGTTACCTAGTGGACTGGTGAGCCTGTCCTTTTCCTTGAACCTGTTTGCTGGTGGAGAAGTGAACCTGTCCTTTTCCTTAGTTTTTGGTGGAGCATTTATTTCAAAGTCAGAAATTACAGTGGTCTCTGGATGAGGGCATGGTGGATAGTTATATTTTTGGGGCAGCATTGTTTTTATGCCTTGCCGATTATTTTCGGTACAAAAGTGGGTGGTGATGGACGGAGCATCTGAATCAATCAAACACTCACACCCAGTCAAAAGATCTGGGTTAAATCCATCACCGTTCTTTAGCCCACTCTGCCACCCCAGTTCAGACAAGGCTATATGCAAATCAGTCTGACCCTGTGCCTCAGGGGAACAGTCCAGCCTGAACTGCCAAGCCATGTCTTCCCTGGACCGGAAACAAGCTTCCGAGGACCGGTTTCTGGCATTCCAGCCATCTTCAGCTCGGCTTGCTTGAATCCAGTGGCAAAGTGAGCAAGGGACTCACGTCTGAGCATGCCTTGCCACACTTATGGCGGCCAAAAGCGGTACAAAAGGAGGTAAAATGGACGGAGCATCTGAATCAATCAAACACTCACACCCTGTCAAAAGATCTGGGTTTAATCCATCACCGTTCTTTAGCCCACTCTGCCACCCCAGTTCAGACATGGCTGTATGCAAATCAGTCTGACCCTGTGCCTCATGGGAACAGTCCAGCCCGAATTGCCAAGCCATGTCTTCCCTGGACCGGAAACAAGCTTCCGAGGACCGGTTTCTGGCATTCCAGCTGTCTTCGGCCCGGCTTGCTTGAATCCAGTGGCAAAATGAGCAAGGGACTCACGTCTGAGCATGCCCTGCCACACTTATGGCGGCCTAAAGCGGTACAAAAGGGGGTGGTGATGGACGGAGCATCTGAATCAATCAAACACTCACACCCAGTCAAAAGATCTGGGTTTAATCCATCACCGTTCTTTAGCCCACTCTGACACCCGAGTTCAGACAAGGCTATATGCAAATCAGTCTGACCCTGTGCCTCATGGGAACAGTCCAGCCCAAACTGCCAAGCCATGTCTTCCTTGGACCGGAAACAAGCTTCTGAGGACCGGTTTCTGGCATTCCAGACGTCTTCAGACCGGCTTGCTTGAATCCAGTGGCAAAAAGAGCAAGGGACTCACGTCTGAGCATACCCTGCCACACTTATGGCGGCCAAAAGCAGTACAAAAGGGGGTGGTAATGGACGGAGCATCTGAATCAATCAAACACTCACACCCAGTCAAAAGATCTGGGCTTAATCCATCACCGTTCTTTAGCCCACTCTGCCACCCCAGTTCAGACATGGCTACATGCAAATGAGTCTGACCATGTGCCTCATGGGAACAGTCCAGCCTGAACTGCCAAGCCATGTCTTCCCTGGACCAGACACAAGCTTCTGAGGACCGGTTTCTGGCATTCCAGCCGTCTTCAGCCCGGCTTGCTTGAATCCAGTGGCAAAGTGAGCAAGGGACTCACGTCTGAGCATGCCTTGCCACACTTATGGCGGCCAAAAGCGGTACAAAAGGGGGTGGTGATGGACAGAGCATCTGAATCAATCAAACACTCACACCCAGTCAAAAGATCTGGGTTTAATCCATCACCGTTCTTTAGCCCACTATGCCACCACAGTTCAGACATGGCTATATGCAAATGAGTCTGACCCTGTGCCTCATGGGAACAGTCCAGCCCGAATTGCCAAGCCATGTCTTCCCTGGACCGGAAACAAGCTTCCGAATACAGGTTTCTGGCATTCCAGCTGTCTTCAGCCCGGCTTGCTTGAATCCAGTGGCAAAGTGAGCAAGGGACTCACGTCTGAGCATGCCCTGCCACACTTATGGCGGCCAAAAGCGGTACAAAAGGGGGTGGTGATGGACGGAGCATCTGAATCAATCAAACACTCACACCCAGTCAAAAGATCTGGGTTTAATCCATCACCGTTCTTTAGCCCACTCTGCCACCCCAATACAGACAAGGCTATATGCAAATCAGTCTGACCCTGTGCCTCATGGGAACAGTCCAGCCCGAACTGCCAAGCCATGTCTTCCTTGGACCGGAAACAAGCTTCCGACGACCAGTTTCTGGCATTTCAGACGTCTTCAGACCGGCTTGCTTGAATCCAGTGGCAAAGTGAGCAAGGGACTCACATCTGAGCATACCCTGCCACACTTATGGCAGCCAAAAGCGGTAAAAAAGGGGGTGGTGATGGACGGAGCATCTGAATCAATCAAACACTCACACCCAGACAAAAGATCTGGGTTTAATCCATCACCGTTCTTTAGCCCACTCTGCCACCCCAGTTCAGACACGGCTGTATGCAAATCAGTCTGACCCTGTGCCTCATGGGAACAGTCCAACCCGAATTGCCAAGCCATGTCTTCCCTGGACCGGAAACAAGCTTCCGAGGACCGGTTTCTGGCATTCCAGCTGTCTTCAGCCCGGCTTGCTTGAATCCAGTGGCAAAATGAGCAAGGGACTCACGTCTGAGCATGCCCTGCCACACTTATGGCGGCCTAAAGCGGTACAAAAGGGGGTGGTGATGGACGGAGCATCTGAATCAATCAAACACTCACACCCAGTCAAAAGATCTGGGTTTAATCCATCACCGTTCTTTAGCCCACTCTGACACCCGAGTTCAGACAAGGCTATATGCAAATCAGTCAGACCCTGTGCCTCATGGGAACAGTCCAGCCCAAACTGCCAAGCCATGTCTTCCTTGGACCAGAAACAAGCTTCTGAGGACCGGTTTCTGGCATTCCAGACGTCTTCAGACCGGCTTGCTTGAATCCAGTGGCAAAAAGAGCAAGGGACTAACGTCTGAGCATACCCTGCCACACTTATGGCGGCCAAAAGCAGTATAAAAGGGGGTGGTGATGGACGGAGCATCTGAATCAATCAAACACTCACACCCAGTCAAAAGATCTGGGCTTAATCCATCACCGTTCTTTAGCCCACTCTGCCACCCCAGTTCAGACATGGCTACATGCAAATGAGTCTGACCCTGTGCCTCATGGGAACAGTCCAGCCTGAACTGCCAAGCCATGTCTTCCCTGGACCAGAAACAAGCTTCTGAGGACCGGTTTCTGGCATTCCAGCCGTCTTCAGCCCGGCTTGCTTGAATCCAGTGGCAAAGTGAACAAGGGACTCACGTCTGAGCATGCCTTGCCACACTTATGGCGGTCAAAAGCGGTACAAAAGGGGGTGGTGATGGACAGAGCATCTGAATCAATCAAACACTCACACCCAGTCAAAAGATCTGGGTTTAATCCATCACCGTTCTTTAGCCCACTATGCCACCACAGTTCAGACATGGCTATATGCAAATGAGTCTGACCCTGTGCCTCATGGGAACAGTCCAGCCCGAATTGCCAATCCATGTCTTCCCTGGACCGGAAACAAGCTTCCGAATACAGGTTTCTGGCATTCCAGCTGTCTTCAGCCCGGCTTGCTTGAATCCAGTGGCAAAGTGAGCAAGGGACTCACGTCTGAGCATGCCCTGCCACACTTATGGCGGCCAAAAGCGGTACAAAAGGGGGTGGTGATGGACGGAGCATCTGAATCAATCAAACACTCACACCCAGTCAAAAGATCTGGGTTTAATCCATCACCGTTCTTTAGCCCACTCTGCCACCGTAGTTCAGACAAGGCTATATGCAAATCAGTCTGACCCTGTGCCTCATGGGAACAGTCCAGCCCGAACTGCCAAGCCATGTCTTCCTTGGACCGGAAACAAGCTTCCGAGGACCGGTTTCTGGCATTTCAGACGTCTTCAGACCGGCTTGCTTGAATCCAGTGGCAAAGTGAGCAAGGGACTCACGTCTGAGCATACCCTGCCACACTTATGGCGGCCAAAAGCGGTACAAAACGGGGTGGTGATAGTCGGAGCAGCTGAATCAATCAAACACTCACACCCAGTCAAAAGATCTGGGTTTAATCCATCACCGTTCTTTATCCCACTCTGCCACCCCAGTTCAGACATGGCTATATGCAAATCAGTCTGACCCTGTGCATCATGGGAACAGTCCAACCCGAACTGCCAAGCCATGTCTTCCCTGGACCGGAAACAAGCTTCCCAGGACCGGTTTCTGCCATTCCAGTCGTGTTCAGCCCGGCTTGCTTGAATCCAGTGGCAAAGTGAGCAAGGGACTCACATCTGAGCATACCCTGCCACACTTATGGCAGCCAAAAGCGGTAAAAAAGGGGGTGGTGATGGACGGAGCATCTGAATCAATCAAACACTCACACCCAGACAAAAGATCTGGGTTTAATCCATCACCGTTCTTTAGCCCACTTTGCCACCCCAGTTCAGACACGGCTGTATGCAAATCAGTCTGACCCTGTGCCTCATGGGAACAGTCCAGCCCGAACTGCCAAGCCATGTCTTCCCTGGACCGGAAACAAGCTTCCGAGGGCCGGTTTCTGGCATTCCAGCCATCCTCAGCCCGGCTTGCTTGAATCCAGTGGCAAAGTGAGCAAGGGACTCACGTCTGAGCATACCCTGCCACACTTATGGCGGCCAAAAGCGAAACAAAAAGGGGTGGTGATGGACGGAGCATCTGAATCAATCAAACACTCACACCCAGTCAAAAGATCTGGGTTTAATCCATCACCGATTATTTTGACTTTGGTTAGGTTGAGGGTCTTACTTGTCATCTCTTATTGGCACCTCATTCGGCTCCTCTTCCAAGTTACCTTTGGAATTACTCGTGTTTGGATCTTCCTTGTCTTTTTGAGGGAGCCATAGGTTTAGCCGTGAAAGGTCAAAGTCTTCTTGCTCCAATGTGAAATTTGTGAGTTAGATGTGTGGCCTTGGCCTATAATTGGTCCTGAGGCCTGTGAAATTGTGCCTGGTTTCTTGTCTTGGGATTCACTCATGTGATTTCTGCCTTGAGGTGCTGAGATACTTTCATTGTTGGTTGTGGCTTGGCTGAGTGGTTGCACACAGATTCCCTTTTTGTCATTTCTGAGCACACAATAGCTGTTGTTCTTGAGGTGTGCTGCAAGGCGGTGTCCCTGTTAGTATTTTCCCTGCTTTGATCTACTGTTTGGTGACTTGATGCACAGTGGACTTGGTCTTTAGAAGATATAAGTGGGTTAATTGATCCTATGGTGTTATTGGAATGGTTCTCCGACATTTGCGTAATCTGCTGTAATGCAGACTTAAGGGGGGCAAAGGAGTCCTCAAGCCTGGAGTGTCTCGTCTTACTGCGAAGATTACTGATCTCGAACCTTCAGAAATTGAGATTTGGAGCTTTGGTTCCCCCGAGTGTGATTAGTTGGTTTTCCAAACATAGAAGCTATGGGGAGATTAATGGGCTCCTTAACGAGGAGCTAACTCTGTTTGTGCTTACTGTAGTCTTGGAATTCTGCTTTGGTTTGGTTCCTTTTTTGAGGACAGCTGTTTTTTAGCCTGGTGTCTTCCTGACCTTGCCAGGACGCATGGCTACTTAGGGTTAGTTGGGGTATTAGCCCTCTTTGTATTCCTTTAGTTCTACTTTGGTCCTTGTTTTTCTTTTTAAATCGATTCTCAATTACCCACTGCAGTCGCTCTTGTCTGTGACCTCTGTCCATTCTTGGTGACACCTCCTGAGGGCCAGCTGACCAGCGAAGACAGCACAGGCCTCCCTGCAGACCTCACTCAAACCTAATAGGGCCACCTTTGCAGGTCACCAAGCCACACACTTAACAGTCCCCTGCTATTGGTGGCTGCGCTTGTTTGGCACTCGTTTGCGTTGCAACTTCCGCAAGTTTGAGCTTCTGAGCAGTTGTAGATCAGAGGGCTCGGGTACACAGCGGGATGAAGTCAGACCGCTGCCAGACCGCTGCTGTTTAGGTTGAACTTGAGCAGGCAGGGAGGCAAGAGCCAGCTGTTCGTGCAGGGGGAATCGGAGCCTGAAGCAGGAGTCTATAGCCGAGCAGGAGCAAGGCCACCTGGGAGCTCGCAACAACCCCCATCTCCCAAGAACGCTCATGCTCGTGCTCAGTGCTCCCCATCTCGCCTCACCTCTTCTGATCTCATTGCCGCCGATACTGCCAATGCTGTCAATCCCCGCCTCTGCCGCCGAGCTCCTCTGAGTAATCAAAAACCCAACTTTACGGTTAAATAGGGTTTTTCATTACAATTCCAAAGACACAAAACATGACAAAGCTACCTGCTCCCAATTGGAAATTACAGCTTAATAAATGTAATAAGGAATCCCCAATGTAATCCAATGGGAGAGGTAGGCCCCATAGGTAGGCTCCCTTAGGAATGTCTAAACAAATTAAGGAGTTTTTTACTACCACAATATGTAAAACATAAATATTAATTTCCAACCTTTTAATTAGACAAAATCCTACCATATGTGCTACCTAAGGCCTATGTTCGGAATGACTTATATGTAATAAAAGGGAAATGTAAGGTTTGTCAAGGACGTTTGAATACCAAGTGGACATGGTAGTTTAAAACTGCATTCCAGCTGCAATGGCTGACCTGGGATATGTTTTCAAGGGCTACCTAAGTGGGTGGCACAATTCGTGTTTCAGGCTCACTAGTAGCATTTAATTTAGAGGCCCTGGGTATATGGTAGACCCATTAACAAGGGACTTGCAGGTAAATTAAATATGGCAATTGGGTATAAGCCGCTCTAACCATGTTTTAGAGGAGTGAACAAAGCACATTAGCACTGGTTAGCAGTGGAAAAGTGCTCAGAGTCCTAAGGTCAATAAAAATAGGTTCTGTAAAACGGAGAAGAGGCAAAAAATTTGGAGTAAGATCACCTTAAAGCTAACAGGTCTAACACCGCTGCCTTCTGCTACTTTGTGTCAGGGAGGCGTTACATGGGTAGAGCTTGGGCATTCTATTGCATTTAACCAAATACGTTTGATGCAAACCAAGATTTACTAATGTCTGGAAACCTGGGTTAGCACCAAAATGATTCACCTACCGAGACTGGCGTAACGAGGAGAAATATGTTTATTTCTCCTTGTTACTTTCTCTCTGCATGTGTGCTGCATTCTGCAGCACTCATGCAAAGAGGAGTAAGACTTTAAGACCCAGATTATAAATATAGGTGATATTTAGTGCATCTGATAAATAATGATCACATGGAATGTGTTATTTATTGGGTGCGATAAATGGCAACTATTAAAGACTTTATGGGGAATAACATAAGAATTTTGGTGTTTAATGCAGCAAAATCAGAAAGGCACAGTAAGTACCATACACATTTCCCCTGTTAAATTTCGCCAGATTTCACCTGCCAAACTTTTATGAATCTTCAGGTATTTAACTTATCCGATAATTATCAGATACCTTTTAACTCTTAATTTCAATTCATGCATATAAATAGCCCTATCGGAATTAACCGACCCACTCGTAATCAAGGGCAATGTGGTGTCACCTTGTGACTTAAAGGGAGTTGCAATGCTGAGAGTACAAGTCGCAAAGAGATATGTGACTGACATGACACTTCTGTATATTGTGCATTGGGTTTTTGCATACTCACAGATTGCCAACAAGCGCAGCACAGACAACCTTTATATGTCTGGGCAAGTGCCTCGAACTTGGTGAACACTAGTTAAGAGTGACACTAGTAAGGATACTTAGAGACCACATGATATGGAAACGTTTTTTTTCCTTCTTCAAGATGAAATGTTTGTAATGGAGTAGCAACAAACTAGGGGGGCGATAGGCAATTATCGCCGATTTAGCGGCCGTTTTCAGCCGCTAAGCGGCGATAATTCTATCGCCCTATTAGCAAGCTGTCGCTAACTGATGTTAGCGACAGCTTTTAGGTGATAGCGAGCGGTTTGGGGCCCGCTTTGCATGTCAGCGATGTTTATCGCTAATGACATGCAAAGTGGGCGTACCCTACCAGTTAGCGACTGAAAGCAGTCGCTAACGTCTCTTAGCCTATTAGCAAGGCAGGCGTAGTGTCGGAAATATTCATGCTAAGCGCGAATATCTCCAAATACTAACACCTGCCCAGACCAGTTCTTAGCCATGTTATCCAATGGAAGTGGATAACATGGCTAAGAGCATTTCGTCGCTAATGCGTGAATATCGCTGTATTCTCAGTGATATTCACGCATTTCGCTGCTATCGCTGGATATTTTAGCACAATGGAGAAAAACGTTGCTAATGGCATGTTTAGCGATAAATATTGCTACTTGTTGGTAATATGCCCCTAGAAACGGTTGTCTAATTAGCAATAGAAAAAAAACAACATTGTACATAATGGACAACAAAAAGTATTAATATTTACTTGGCAATTATTTAATATCCCTCCTACTTAAAAAATAAAATTTGCAAAAAAGTTTGATTTAAAATCATCTATGAAGAGTGTTTATTTGCAAACTGTTGATTCTTTAGTCCTTCCTGTGTTTGCAAATCTGTATTCAATGACTAAAAATTGTTCCGGCAGTTCGACTACATTAACTAAACTTGCTTTCACTCTAGACCGCCTCAGAACGCAGCCACAACCTATTAACCCTTGACACGAACAGCACTGTGTTTAGGTAAACTTGTTCTGACTAACCCGTAAGAGCCTGCTGCATGCTGATAATTTATCTACGGCTTTATCTTCAGGCAAAGGGCTTTTCAACATTTTTACTACTTAAGCAACGCGTTAATCTATTGCTAAATGTTTGCGGTTAATTCCTGAACAGAGTGCACATAAAGTGCTGCATTATATCTCCCACATTAAATTTTCAGCACCTATGCCCACATATTTTTCGTGGGGGTCTACATTTTGCTGTTAAAGCAGGATGGATTATTTTAAAAGGATTACCGTTTTCTTCCTTCTGACAGCGCTGACACAGAAAAATGTAGGCAGAGCATACATTGTGGTGAATGTAAAAAGGTTAAAGATTCCATGGGATGAGCAACTAAAGAAATGTGCTAACCACATTTCTCTAAACATATTTCAACCTTGGTGGTAATGATATTGTTAACTATGAACTTTTGGTACATTAAAAAGAGGGGGACTGATTTGAGGTTTGTGAGACGGAGTACAGCTAGTAAGCGTGGTGGACATTATGTCCGCCACCATGAGGGACAAACTATTCTCAAATTTAGAGATGACCGTCGACAATCATCTCTGTACATGGAAAGAAACCACTGCCACAGTGGCTGCTGTCAAGGTACACGATGTTTGCTGGATAGTCGCCATTATTTATGACAGCTCTTCACCATGTTTTTGATTTCCAGAAACAGACTCTCAAGGGGGAAGTATGTTAATGAAAAACTAAAATCTAATGTCTTCCACAGCCAAGAATTGTTTCCATAGGTGTCGAGCTCATCACTTTTTTACTGCCCCTCATCACCAGGGTTTTCTCAGTGGTGAAGAACAGATGAAAATGACATTACACCATCCATCCTAAATAGGGAGGGCAGTCGAATGGATTTCCTTTCACGACCTCCCTCCTCCAATAGGTCATCAGAGGAAGTTTTCTTTAGATGAATCAACACCAACACTTGACACTAACGCTATCCACATTGAAACGCTGCTATCAGCCATTGTTTTGCAATTCTTTTAAAAAAATGTTTTCAGCAAGTTTTAACACCGTGTTTTGAGAGGAGGGAAGCTGGGAAAGTCTTCAAGAATTACATTGTGATATTGAATTATTACTGGAAACCTATGACTGCCCTTTTTGCATACTGTAAAATGTAATGTACACCTGTAATCAATTGCGAACGGTACAGGTTAAGCCCAAAGAGCCAGATGTGGGACCCTTTTTTTGCATGCGCAAACGGGTTTGCGAACCTGTTTGAGCATGCAAAAGCATATTGGGTCATGTACATAGCCTATTTAGCAAGTCGCAATTTTTTTGCGACTCGCTAAATAGGTTGTGAGACTTGCTATTTGGAAGGAGCGTTCCCTTATAAATATCGAGTCTCAAAACAATGTACTAATGTTTTGCAACCGCAATTTCGGTTGCAAAACACTCGCAATTACCACCTACTTCAAGTAGGTGGTACTGGGGGGAGGAGCCAAGCCAGCGACCAAGATGGTCGCGTAGAAACTCGGCTCTGCCGACCTCCGTTCCTAGACAAGATATCCTGTCAATTATCCTGTTCGCATTTATCACCCCCTGATCGGTGAGAGTAAGCCATGCCCTTACCTGCTCCCCTGGATCGTCTCCGTGATTCTGGAGCGAGGCTGTGCTGTCTGGAAGTCTGGGGCCTGGTCCGGAGGGAAGCTGGGACCTCACGTAGATATGAAGGCCGACCTATAGTGCAACAACATCAGGGCTGCGAACTGATCTGCCCCGGCCCAGCGGCTTTCGGACGCCCCCGCCTGCAATATTGTGGTAAAGTGGCCTGGAGTACAGACGATATTAATCCCCTGCCCGCACTGGAGATTTAATTCAGAGCGGTGGGGGGCCGCGTCCCACTGCCCCCGCCGGAAGATCGCGGTGGGTGGCGAGGAGGCGAGAGCGAGTGCACTCTTGTGCCCAACATCCAGGGTGCGCTGCAGGACTGGTGGAAGCTGAGACCCGCACCCTCCACCTTAAGGGGGATGCGGTATGCGGGAGTGCGGAGGAATACAGGTGGACTAAAGTCTAATGCCCGATCCCTAATAATAGACTGCAGTATCGTTGAGCGCTACAGCTGACTTGGGCCACGCGCGTGGAGAGTAATCTGACTGGGCCCCTACGCCCACCCCCCCGTCTCCTCCCCACCGCTGTTCTGGAATTGGGGTGTTTGGCTCCTTGGCACTCAGAGAATATGAGCTGACGACGCAGCGAATGGTGAGAACCGTTGCCGTACTGCCTCTCGTTGCCAGCAGGCATTGTTCTAAGACCCCACGGGTGAAAGCGGATATCGAAGTGCTGGGGGAGCTGAGGGCCACTGTGATGGGGTAGCGTTGATGGCCTGATAGATGCTGATTTAGTTGCACACTGGCCGGTGGGGACTGTTCTATGTGCTGAGTGCCACCGGCGCCTACAATCTGGATAATATAATGATACTCCACTGATGATCAGAGACTCTGCTACTATGGAAGGTGTGTGGAAGCCATGGCTAACACATAAATGAGAGATATGGTAGGCTGTCTGGCTGACTTGGGGCTGCATTGCAAGGATGCCAAGTTGTAAAAGGTGAGCTGGGCACGAGGTGTGTGGCGATAGACGGAGGTGCCGAATGACTGATTGATTAACACCTATCGAAGTCCCTCTAAGCAGTACCTTACTTGACTATCTAGTCAGGGGAGTGTACCCCTAGCATTCCTGTTCGTACCCGGGAACTATTGGCTATGTCGTGATTGGTCCAGACCGGAAGAGTGGAAATGACCTAAAAGTAGCTCTGGGGTGGTGTACCTGTCAGTTGCTAACGAGGAAAAGTCGGAGGGTATACAGTGATTGGAGACCCTACACTGAATGTAATCAATCTAATTGGATCTAATAATAGCTTGCGACTGAATGGCGGCACAGCCTCATCGCGCTCCTCCAAGGGTACCAGGACTGTACAGGTCAATAAGCTGGATCGCTAAACCATCCCTAAGGGGTCCCCGGGGGAAGTAAAGAAGATCCCATCGGTGGGGGAGGAGGTGCTAACAGCTCCCACCGAACCAACACTAATGGATCTTATGGTGGCCATCAATGGGGTGCAGGCATCACTGGGCCAGAAGATGGAAGCCCTTGATGCCAAACTAAACACTGTCACCATCGAGATGGGATTGCTCCGGACAGACCTTGCGAAAACTAATGAGAAGGTCAAATCACCCGAACTTAAGACTAATGGCCTAATTGACGATGTGAATCAGTTGCAGCGGGAGGTGCAGGGCCTCAGGGCAGCGAGAACTCTCACGGATCATAAGCTTGACGACTATGAAGGAAGGGTCAGGCGTAATAACATCCGTGTTCTTGGTCTGCCTGAGAAAACAGAAGGCCAAACACTGGATCTGTTTATTGAAACTCTTGTCCTTAACCATCTCAAACCCAAGGGACTCAGTAATCTGTTCACAGTTGAGCGTACACATAGAGTTCCAGGAGGACGGCCGAGACCGGGAGCGGCCCCTCGTCCTATGATCGCAAGAGTCCTGAATTTTCAGGACAGGGGTGTGATTTTGCATGGACCCCATTGCGGTATGAGAACGTGACCCTCTCCTTTTTCCCGAACTTTACCCTATCGGTCCAGAGACAGCGTCAGAGCTTCCTTTCAGTAAAGAAAAAATGGAGAGAAAAGGACTAAAATATGCAATGATGTTTCCGGCCCGTCTTCGTGTAGAACTAAATGGAAAGGCATGGTTTTTTGAAAATCCTGAGGTGGCGGCGGACTGGTTGGACAATGTGATTACCTCAGAGAAGAAGGGCCAGGATCAGGGCAAGATAGGAGATCAAGAATAATATGAAATGTTGACATTGGGCTTACACAGTAATGTGTTGAGATCAGGGGAGGGGAGGGTTAGACACAGTTCTTCTTTGATTTATTATGCACACATACATGAGGCAATATATTGAGTTAATACAGGGGTGGTTGCGATAAAGTTGGGAGCGGGGTAAGATGGCGGGCGAGTGTAGGCCCTCCCTCTATTTTCTACCTCAATATTGTTGTAGATTAGTATTGGGGTGCAGGGGGGCGATAGGCACACTGCTATTTGGGGATGCGCGTAAGCGAAAAGCAGCAGTGCAGGGTGGAGGGTGGGGGAAGAAGGTTTGAAGAGTTTTTTGTAAGAATGTGTGCCAAAAGAGTGGTAATTGGTTTAATTTTTTCTATGTGTTGTGTTATAGATGACAGTGTATCGGTTTGGATTAGCATGCGACAGACACCAGATGATTATTTTTCTTTTTCCTATGATGATGGGGGGTAGTGAACTTAAGGTTATAAGTTGGAATGTTAATGGGTAGGTGGACAAAATCAAGCGTAGTGTGGTTTTAATTTGGTTGCTCATGCTGGGTTTACGTCTGGGTCTAGGGGGGTGGGTATCCTGATTCGAAAGGCACTCCCCTTAGTGATCAATTCCACATGGACAGACGACAGGGGACAGTACGTTAGGATTTCGGAAAGATGGGAGGGGCGTGTTTTAACCCTCTTATCGGTCTATGTCCCACCGGGTCTGCAGTCTACAACTTTTTTTGATTTGGGGAAGCTATTGATTGAGCTACCTGGGGGACTTTTGATTCTAGGCGGTGATTTTAATGCTGTAGTTTCTGGAATAATGGATAGATGCCCCCCGCGAGATACGAGGCGTGTCCAAAGTTGGTTGCCTGATTTTATAGAGGCGATGGGTTTGGTAGACAGTTGGAGACCATTTCACCCAGACAAGAAGTAATATACCTTTCACTCGGGCGTGCACATTAGCCTCTCCCGGTTGGACTATTGTCTGGTCCCAGCGGATCAGGCATCCTACATTACAGAGGTGATTCATCTTGCGAGGGGCATATCTGACCACTCCCCATTGTGACTTCGGTTTTGTATCACACCGCACTCTGTGGGTAGAATTGCTCCTATCAACCCATGGTATATCCGAAACCCTAAGATTCGCGGGGACCTCTTAAAGGCGCTAGACGATTATTTTGTAGAGAATGAAGGATCAGTGTTATCTGTGGTGTTACTTTGGGAGGCATTCAAAACAGTTATCAGGGGTCAAGCTCTAGCATTAATAGCTGGAACCAAAAAGGAAAAGAATAAAGAAATTGTTGAGATGGAAACGGAGATTGGAAGATTGGAGGAGGAATTGGAGCAGGGGGTGACACGGGCCAGCTTACATGTTTTGGGCCTGAAGCAACATGATTATAACTCGCTAGTCACGGATAGGGCCAGAGCTCTGGACAGGGAACAGAAGGGAAGACTCTATGATCTCGGGATAAGGCCCCGCATTGCCTTAGCCAAGCTAACGCTCCCATGATATGATGATGGTATCGCCATCTCGGATGTCAAGCATTATTACTGGGCCTCCCAGCTGGCTGCTATTAATCATGGAACATATGGGCCACTTGAGGATCCTGGATATGCCATGGATAAATGGCTCCTACCAGGTGGTAATTATAACAGAGCAGTGTATTCTAAACTGGTAAAGCTCGGTCTCACAGGACCAACGAAGCATGCAATAAAAATCTGGCATGATGCCACAAATTCTTTGGGGGGGAAAGATAAATTAACACTGGCTACCCCACTTTTTGCCTCGGAGAGATTAGCTAAGCTATGGAACACTAAGGGATTTGATAAGTGGGAACTGATAGGGATCTCAACTATTAAGGACATGTGGAGCAAGGGGCGAGTGAAATCATTTGCAGGAATACAAGTAGAGTATAAGCTTTCAGACTCTGAACATTTTCGCTATTTGCAGGCTCGACACTCATTAACGGCTGCTCTGCCTACAGGGGAGGAATTACTGGAGGCCTCACCTCTTGAGGATAGAATCTTAGATGGTCACCTACCCGACAAAACGATCTCCCTGATCTATAAGAAACTTATCAATAGTAGGGCAGACTTGCTTACGGTGCTGATGGTTAAATGAACACGTGATGGTTTAGAAATGGATGATGAAGATTGGCAATTAGCTGTGTCCTCTCCAAAAGTGGTCGCGATTCCTGCAAGATTGCAACTGGAACAGTTAAAAATACTGCATAGGGTCTATGTTACTGGTCCCGCCTTGTGCAGATGCGGTTGTCGGAAGAGGGATTGTGTAGACAGGGATGTGGATTGGTGGGTACTTTTATGCATATTTTTTCGGAGTGCCGCCACATGACCGAGTATTGGGGTAGGATTCATAACGTTATTCAAGAGGTCACTGGAGTCTCACTGTTGCCGGAGGCGTGAACGTGCCTTCTTAATATATGGTTACCTACTGATTTGAATAATGTGCAGACACAGTGGACCACACAGAGTTATGTGATAGCAAAAATAAATATCGCCCAACAATGGGGTGCTGAGCTCCCTCCTACCCTCGATAACTGGAAGAGGGACCTGGATTAGAGTATGTTCCAAGAAAAAACTGTGTATATTGCGAGAGGGCGTTCCTGAAAGTGGGCTTTAATTTGGAATCAATCGAATCAGTATAGGGGAGAGATTTGCACACCACCTCAAAAATTCAGTATTTGATGTTCCCCCATCCCGTGATACCCTTTATAAGTACATATTTTTGTTCGGCTCCCCTCCTCTCTTGGCAATGTACTGCAAATCATAATGTAATTCATCTGTATTGTGTCTTTTTGTTTGATGCATTGATTTAATAAAAAGAATTTTAAAAAAAGAAAAAGTTGGTGGTACTGCATTTGCAAATGGGTAGGGGTCCCCTGGGGACCCCTTCGCCTTTGCAAGTGCATGCAAAATATTTTTTCAAGGGTAGGCAGTGGTCCCAGGGAAGACGTTTCATTTTTTAAAAAAATGCATCAATTTTTCCTTTAAGGAAATCGAGCTGCATTTAAACAAAAAAAGCTGCTTTATTAAAAAGCAGTCCCATACATGGTTGTCTGCTGAGCCCAGCAGGCCCCCATCCCTGGGAGGGCTGGCATTCACAATGGGCTCGCAAATTGCAAGAGGCTCATTAATATTCATGAGCCTCGCAATTTTCGAACAGATTGGATATCGCAAAACAGTGTAAACAAACAGTTGTACATTTCATTTAGCTCCTAGCAATTTGCGACTCGCAATGTGTCGCAAATTGGGAGGCGCTAAATGAAGGGGCGTACATCTGGCCCCAAGACTCTTGCCTCCATCCAATTGATCTCAATCTGTCTGCACTGTCTTGTAAAACTTGTGCTTTACCCTACCTGCTTTATTCCAGTCAGACTAACCCGGATACAGAGCAGGCAGAGTGGTGCATGTTTTTGGTTAACTGGCGTTCTTTGGCTGGCCATAAACAGGATTTATTTTCACTTATCCTGGACAATCAGCTTGAAATGATATTTCAGACTGAAATCTGGCTCCATGAGGGCTCCTTGCCAGATGTAGTTCAAGCATTACCCTGAGGCTACCTTATAAGCAGACGATTTAGAAAAGGGGGTGGTGATGAACAGAGTGTCTGAGTTAAACAGACCACTCTTACCCAGTCCAAAGATCAGGGCTTGATCCATCACCGTTATTTATCTCACTGCCCCATCCCAGCTCAGAACCTGGCTATATGCAAATCAGTCTGTCCCCGGCCCAGTGCATCATGGGAACAGGGCAGACTAAACTACCAAGCCAATTCTTCACCAGAAAGGAGACAAGCTACCGGGGACCGGTTTCTGGCATTTCAGCCTTCTTCGGCCCGGCTTGTTTGAATCCTGATGGAGCAGTGAGAAAGGGACTCATGTCTGAGTATACCCTGCCACACCTATAGTGGCCAAAAACGATTTAGAAAAGGGGGTGGTGATGAACAGAGTGTCTGAGTTAAACAGACCACTCTTACCCAGTCCAAAGATCAGGGCTTGATCCATCACCGTTATTTATCTCACTGCCCCATCCCAGCTCAGAACCTGGCTATATGCAAATCAGTCTGTCCCTGGCCCAGTGCATCATGGGAACAGGGCAGACTAAACTACCAAGCCAATTCTTCACCAGAAAGGAGACAAGCTACCGGGGACCGGTTTCTGGCATTTCAGCCTTCTTCGGCCCGGCTTGTTTGAATCCTGATGGAGCAGTGAGAAAGGGACTCATGTCTGAGTATACCCTGCCACACCTATAGTGGCCAAAAACGATTTAGAAAAGGGGGTGGTGATGAACAGAGTGTCTGAGTTAAACAGACCACTCTTACCCAGTCCAAAGATCAGGGCTTGATCCATCACCGTTATTTATCTCACTGCCCCATCCCAGCTCAGAACCTGGCTATATGCAAATCAGTCTGTCAGGAACAGACTAATTTGCATACAGCCAGGTTCTGAAACTGGGATGGTGCAGTGAGCTAAAAAACGGTGTTGGATCTAGCCCTGATCTCTTGACTGGGTGAGAGCTTTCTGCTTAATTCAGAGACTCTGTCCCTCACCACCCCTTGTTGTAAATATTTTTGTCCACCCTAAGCGTGGAAGGGTATTCTCAGATGTGAGACCCTTGCTCATTGCACCATCAGGATTCAAGCAAACCGGGCCGAAGACGGCTGTAATGCCAGAAACCGGTCCCCGGGAGCTTGTTTCCTTCCCAGTGTAAGAATTGGCTTTTGTAGTTTGGTTTGCCCTGTTCCCATCATGCACTGGGACAGGAACAGACTAATTTGCATACAGCCAGGTTCTGAAACTGGGATGGTGCAGTGAGCTAAAAAACGGTGTTGGATCTAGCCCTGATCTCTTGACTGGGTGAGAGCTTTCTGCTTAATTCAGAGACTCTGTCCCTCACCACCCCTTGTTGTAAATATTTTTGTCCACCCTAAGCGTGGAAGGGTATTCTCAGATGTGAGACCCTTGCTCATTGCACCATCAGGATTCAAGCAAACCGGGCCGAAGACGGCTGTAATGCCAGAAACCGGTCCCCGGGAGCTTGTTTCCTTCCCAGTGTAAGAATTGGCTTTTGTAGTTTGGTTTGCCCTGTTCCCATCATGCACTGGGACAGGAACAGACTAATTTGCATACAGCCAGGTTCTGAAACTGGGATGGTGCAGTGAGCTAAAAAACGGTGTTGGATCTAGCCCTGATCTCTTGACTGGGTGAGAGCTTTCTGCTTAATTCAGAGACTCTGTCCCTCACCACCCCTTGTTGTAAATATTTTTGTCCACCCTAAGCGTGGAAGGGTATTCTCAGATGTGAGACCCTTGCTCATTGCACCATCAGGATTCAAGCAAACCGGGCCGAAGACGGCTGTAATGCCAGAAACCAGTCCCCGGGAGCTTGTTTCCTTCCCAGTGTAAGAATTGGCTTTTGTAGTTTGGTTTGCCCTGTTCCCATCATGCACTGGGACAGGAACAGACTAATTTGCATACAGCCAGGTTCTGAAACTGGGATGGTGCAGTGAGCTAAAAAACGGTGTTGGATCTAGCCCTGATCTCTTGACTGGGTGAGAGCTTTCTGCTTAATTCAGAGACTCTGTCCCTCACCACCCCTTGTTGTAAATATTTTTGTCCACCCTAAGCGTGGAAGGGTATTCTCAGATGTGAGACCCTTGCTCATTGCACCATCAGGATTCAAGCAAACCGGGCCGAAGACGGCTGTAATGCCAGAAACCGGTCCCCGGGAGCTTGTTTCCTTCCCAGTGTAAGAATTGGCTTTTGTAGTTTGATTTGCCCTGTTCCCATCATGCACTGGGACAGGAACAGACTAATTTGCATACAGCCAGGTTCTGAAACTGGGATGGTGCAGTGAGCTAAAAAACGGTGTTGGATCTAGCCCTGATCTCTTGACTGGGTGAGAGCTTTCTGCTTAATTCAGAGACTCTGTCCCTCACCACCCCTTGTTGTAAATATGTTTGTCCACCCTAAGCGTGGAAGGGTATTCTCAGATGTGAGACCCTTGCTCATTGCACCATCAGGATTCAAGCAAACCGGGCCGAAGACGGCTGTAATGCCAGAAACCGGTCCCCGGGAGCTTGTTTCCTTCCCAGTGTAAGAATTGGCTTTTGTAGTTTGGTTTGCCCTGTTCCCATCATGCACTGGGACAGGAACAGACTAATTTGCATACAGCCAGGTTCTGAAACTGGGATGGTGCAGTGAGCTAAAAAACGGTGTTGGATCTAGCCCTGATCTCTTGACTGGGTGAGAGCTTTCTGCTTAATTCAGAGACTCTGTCCCTCACCACCCCCTGTTGTAAATATTTTTGTCCACCCTAAGCGTGGAAGGGTATTCTCAGATGTGAGACCCTTGCTCATTGCACCATCAGGATTCAAGCAAATCGGGCCGAAGACGGCTGTAATGCCAGAAACCGGTCCCCGGGAGCTTGTTTCCTTCCCAGTGTAAGAATTGGCTTTTGTATTTGGTTTGCCCTGTTCCCATCATGCACT
Organism: Lissotriton vulgaris; assembly: GCF_964263255.1. Lineage (NCBI taxonomy): Eukaryota > Metazoa > Chordata > Amphibia > Caudata > Salamandridae > Lissotriton > Lissotriton vulgaris. The sequence continues at coordinate 1,137,360,149 of NC_141697.1, forward strand.
GGGACAGGAACAGACTAATTTGCATACAGCCAGGTTCTGAAACTGGGATGGTGCAGTGAGCTAAAAAACGGTGTTGGATCTAGCCCTGATCTCTTGACTGGGTGAGAGCTTTCTGCTTAATTCAGAGACTCTGTCCCTCACCACCCCTTGTTGTAAATATTTTTGTCCACCCTAAGCGTGGAAGGGTATTCTCAGATGTGAGACCCTTGCTCATTGCACCATCAGGATTCAAGCAAACCGGGCCGAAGACGGCTGTAATGCCAGAAACCGGTCCCCGGGAGCTTGTTTCCTTCCCAGTGTAAGAATTGGCTTTTGTAGTTTGGTTTGCCCTGTTCCCATCATGCACTGGGACAGGAACAGACTAATTTGCATACAGCCAGGTTCTGAAACTGGGATGGTGCAGTGAGCTAAAAAACGGTGTTGGATCTAGCCCTGATCTCTTGACTGGGTGAGAGCTTTCTGCCTAATTCAGAGACTCTGTCCCTCACCACCCCTTGTTGTAAATATTTTTGTCCACCCTAAGCGTGGAAGGGTATTCTCAGATGTGAGACCCTTGCTCATTGCACCATCAGGATTCAAGCAAACCGGGCCGAAGACGGCTGTAATGCCAGAAACCAGTCCCCGGGAGCTTGTTTCCTTCCCAGTGTAAGAATTGGCTTTTGTAGTTTGGTTTGCCCTGTTCCCATCATGCACTGGGACAGGAACAGACTAATTTGCATACAGCCAGGTTCTGAAACTGGGATGGTGCAGTGAGCTAAAAAACGGTGTTGGATCTAGCCCTGATCTCTTGACTGGGTGAGAGCTTTCTGCTTAATTCAGAGACTCTGTCCCTCACCACCCCTTGTTGTAAATATTTTTGTCCACCCTAAGCGTGGAAGGGTATTCTCAGATGTGAGACCCTTGCTCATTGCACCATCAGGATTCAAGCAAACCGGGCCGAAGACGGCTGTAATGCCAGAAACCGGTCCCCGGGAGCTTGTTTCCTTCCCAGTGTAAGAATTGGCTTTTGTAGTTTGGTTTGCCCTGTTCCCATCATGCACTGGGACAGGAACAGACTAATTTGCATACAGCCAGGTTCTGAAACTGGGATGGTGCAGTGAGCTAAAAAACGGTGTTGGATCTAGCCCTGATCTCTTGACTGGGTGAGAGCTTTCTGCTTAATTCAGAGACTCTGTCCCTCACCACCCCTTGTTGTAAATATTTTTGTCCACCCTAAGCGTGGAAGGGTATTCTCAGATGTGAGACCCTTGCTCATTGCACCATCAGGATTCAAGCAAACCTGGCCGAAGACGGCTGTAATGCCAGAAACCGGTCCCCGGGAGCTTGTTTCCTTCCCAGTGTAAGAATTGGCTTTTGTAGTTTGGTTTGCCCTGTTCCCATCATGCACTGGGACAGGAACAGACTAATTTGCATACAGCCAGGTTCTGAAACTGGGATGGTGCAGTGAGCTAAAAAACGGTGTTGGATCTAGCCCTGATCTCTTGACTGGGTGAGAGCTTTCTGCTTAATTCAGAGACTCTGTCCCTCACCACCCCTTGTTGTAAATATTTTTGTCCACCCTAAGCGTGGAAGGGTATTCTCAGATGTGAGACCCTTGCTCATTGCACCATCAGGATTCAAGCAAACCGGGCCGAAGACGGCTGTAATGCCAGAAACCGGTCCCCGGGAGCTTGTTTCCTTCCCAGTGTAAGAATTGGCTTTTGTAGTTTGGTTTGCCCTGTTCCCATCATGCACTGGGACAGGAACAGACTAATTTGCATACAGCCAGGTTCTGAAACTGGGATGGTGCAGTGAGCTAAAAAACGGTGTTGGATCTAGCCCTGATCTCTTGACTGGGTGAGAGCTTTCTGCTTAATTCAGAGACTCTGTCCCTCACCACCCCTTGTTGTAAATATTTTTGTCCACCCTAAGCGTGGAAGGGTATTCTCAGATGTGAGACCCTTGCTCATTGCACCATCAGGATTCAAGCAAACCGGGCCGAAGACGGCTGTAATGCCAGAAACCGGTCCCCGGGAGCTTGTTTCCTTCCCAGTGTAAGAATTGGCTTTTGTAGTTTGGTTTGCCCTGTTCCCATCATGCACTGGGACAGGAACAGACTCATTTGCATACAGCCAGGTTCTGAAACTGGGATGGTGCAGTGAGCTAAAAAACGGTGTTGGATCTAGCCCTGATCTCTTGACTGGGTGAGAGCTGTCTGCCTAATTCAGAGACTCTGTCCCTCACCACCCCTTGTTGTAAATATTTTTGTCCACCCTAAGCGTGGAAGGGTATTCTCAGATGTGAGACCCTTGCTCATTGCACCATCAGGATTCAAGCAAACCGGGCCGAAGACGGCTGTAATGCCAGAAACCGGTCCCCGGGAGCTTGTTTCCTTCCCAGTGTAAGAATTGGCTTTTGTAGTTTGATTTGCCCTGTTCCCATCATGCACTGGGACAGGAACAGACTAATTTGCATACAGCCAGGTTCTGAAACTGGGATGGTGCAGTGAGCTAAAAAACGGTGTTGGATCTAGCCCTGATCTCTTGACTGGGTGAGAGCTTTCTGCTTAATTCAGAGACTCTGTCCCTCACCACCCCTTGTTGTAAATATTTTTGTCCACCCTAAGCGTGGAAGGGTATTCTCAGATGTGAGACCCTTGCTCATTGCACCATCAGGATTCAAGCAAACCGGGCCGAAGACGGCTGTAATGCCAGAAACCGGTCCCCGGGAGCTTGTTTCCTTCCCAGTGTAAGAATTGGCTTTTGTAGTTTGGTTTGCCCTGTTCCCATCATGCACTGGGACAGGAACAGACTAATTTGCATACAGCCAGGTTCTGAAACTGGGATGGTGCAGTGAGCTAAAAAACGGTGTTGGATCTAGCCCTGATCTCTTGACTGGGTGAGAGCTTTCTGCTTAATTCAGAGACTCTGTCCCTCACCACCCCCTGTTGTAAATATTTTTGTCCACCCTAAGCGTGGAAGGGTATTCTCAGATGTGAGACCCTTGCTCATTGCACCATCAGGATTCAAGCAAACCGGGCCGAAGACGGCTGTAATGCCAGAAACCGGTCCCCGGGAGCTTGTTTCCTTCCCAGTGTAAGAATTGGCTTTTGTAGTTTGGTTTGCCCTGTTCCCATCATGCACTGGGACAGGAACAGACTAATTTGCATACAGCCAGGTTCTGAAACTGGGATGGTGCAGTGAGCTAAAAAACGGTGTTGGATCTAGCCCTGATCTCTTGACTGGGTGAGAGCTTTCTGCTTAATTCAGAGACTCTGTCCCTCACCACCCCTTGTTGTAAATATTTTTGTCCACCCTAAGCGTGGAAGGGTATTCTCAGATGTGAGACCCTTGCTCATTGCACCATCAGGATTCAAGCAAACCGGGCCAAAGACGGCTGTAATGCCAGAAACCGGTCCCCGGGAGCTTGTTTCCTTCCCAGTGTAAGAATTGGCTTTTGTAGTTTGGTTTGCCCTGTTCCCATCATGCACTGGGACAGGAACAGACTAATTTGCATACAGCCAGGTTCTGAAACTGGGATGGTGCAGTGAGCTAAAAAACGGTGTTGGATCTAGCCCTGATCTCTTGACTGGGTGAGAGCTTTCTGCTTAATTCAGAGACTCTGTCCCTCACCACCCCTTGTTGTAAATATTTTTGTCCACCCTAAGCGTGGAAGGGTATTCTCAGATGTGAGACCCTTGCTCATTGCACCATCAGGATTCAAGCAAACCGGGCCGAAGACGGCTGTAATGCCAGAAACCGGTCCCCGGGAGCTTGTTTCCTTCCCAGTGTAAGAATTGGCTTTTGTAGTTTGATTTGCCCTGTTCCCATCATGCACTGGGACAGGAACAGACTAATTTGCATACAGCCAGGTTCTGAAACTGGGATGGTGCAGTGAGCTAAAAAACGGTGTTGGATCTAGCCCTGATCTCTTGACTGGGTGAGAGCTTTCTGCTTAATTCAGAGACTCTGTCCCTCACCACCCCTTGTTGTAAATATTTTTGTCCACCCTAAGCGTGGAAGGGTATTCTCAGATGTGAGACCCTTGCTCATTGCACCATCAGGATTCAAGCAAACCGGGCCGAAGACGGCTGTAATGCCAGAAACCGGTCCCCGGGAGCTTGTTTCCTTCCCAGTGTAAGAATTGGCTTTTGTAGTTTGGTTTGCCCTGTTCCCATCATGCACTGGGACAGGAACAGACTAATTTGCATACAGCCAGGTTCTGAAACTGGGATGGTGCAGTGAGCTAAAAAACGGTGTTGGATCTAGCCCTGATCTCTTGACTGGGTGAGAGCTTTCTGCTTAATTCAGAGACTCTGTCCCTCACCACCCCCTGTTGTAAATATTTTTGTCCACCCTAAGCGTGGAAGGGTATTCTCAGATGTGAGACCCTTGCTCATTGCACCATCAGGATTCAAGCAAACCGGGCCGAAGACGGCTGTAATGCCAGAAACCGGTCCCCGGGAGCTTGTTTCCTTCCCAGTGTAAGAATTGGCTTTTGTAGTTTGGTTTGCCCTGTTCCCATCATGCACTGGGACAGGAACAGACTAATTTGCATACAGCCAGGTTCTGAAACTGGGATGGTGCAGTGAGCTAAAAAACGGTGTTGGATCTAGCCCTGATCTCTTGACTGGGTGAGAGCTTTCTGCTTAATTCAGAGACTCTGTCCCTCACCACCCCTTGTTGTAAATATTTTTGTCCACCCTAAGCGTGGAAGGGTATTCTCAGATGTGAGACCCTTGCTCATTGCACCATCAGGATTCAAGCAAACCGGGCCAAAGACGGCTGTAATGCCAGAAACCGGTCCCCGGGAGCTTGTTTCCTTCCCAGTGTAAGAATTGGCTTTTGTAGTTTGGTTTGCCCTGTTCCCATCATGCACTGGGACAGGAACAGACTAATTTGCATACAGCCAGGTTCTGAAACTGGGATGGTGCAGTGAGCTAAAAAACGGTGTTGGATCTAGCCCTGATCTCTTGACTGGGTGAGAGCTTTCTGCTTAATTCAGAGACTCTGTCCCTCACCACCCCTTGTTGTAAATATTTTTGTCCACCCTAAGCGTGGAAGGGTATTCTCAGATGTGAGACCCTTGCTCATTGCACCATCAGGATTCAAGCAAACCGGGCCGAAGACGGCTGTAATGCCAGAAACCGGTCCCCGGGAGCTTGTTTCCTTCCCAGTGTAAGAATTGGCTTTTGTAGTTTGGTTTGCCCTGTTCCCATCATGCACTGGGACAGGAACAGACTAATTTGCATACAGCCAGGTTCTGAAACTGGGATGGTGCAGTGAGCTAAAAAACAGTGTTGGATCTAGCCCTGATCTCTTGACTGGGTGAGAGCTTTCTGCTTAATTCAGAGACTCTGTCCCTCACCACCCCTTGTTGTAAATATTTTTGTCCACCCTAAGCGTGGAAGGGTATTCTCAGATGTGAGACCCTTGCTCATTGCACCATCAGGATTCAAGCAAACCGGGCCGAAGACGGCTGTAATGCCAGAAACCGGTCCCCGGGAGCTTGTTTCCTTCCCAGTGTAAGAATTGGCTTTTGTAGTTTGGTTTGCCCTGTTCCCATCATGCACTGGGACAGGAACAGACTAATTTGCATACAGCCAGGTTCTGAAACTGGGATGGTGCAGTGAGCTAAAAAACGGTGTTGGATCTAGCCCTGATCTCTTGACTGGGTGAGAGCTTTCTGCTTAATTCAGAGACTCTGTCCCTCACCACCCCTTGTTGTAAATATTTTTGTCCACCCTAAGCGTGGAAGGGTATTCTCAGATGTGAGACCCTTGCTCATTGCACCATCAGGATTCAAGCAAACCGGGCCGAAGACGGCTGTAATGCCAGAAACCGGTCCCCGGGAGCTTGTTTCCTTCCCAGTGTAAGAATTGGCTTTTGTAGTTTGGTTTGCCCTGTTCCCATCATGCACTGGGACAGGAACAGACTAATTTGCATACAGCCAGTTTCTGAAACTGGGATGGTGCAGTGAGCTAAAAAACGGTGTTGGATCTAGCCCTGATCTCTTGACTGGGTGAGAGCTTTCTGCTTAGTTCAGAGACTCTGTCCCTCACCACCCCTTGTTGTAAATATTTTTGTCCACCCTAAGCGTGGAAGGGTATTCTCAGATGTGAGACCCTTGCTCATTGCACCATCAGGATTCAAGCAAACCGGGCCGAAGACGGCTGTAATGCCAGAAACCGGTCCCCGGGAGCTTGTTTCCTTCCCAGTGTAAGAATTGGCTTTTGTAGTTTGGTTTGCCCTGTTCCCATCATGCACTGGGACAGGAACAGACTAATTTGCATACAGCCAGGTTCTGAAACTGGGATGGTGCAGTGAGCTAAAAAACGGTGTTGGATCTAGCCCTGATCTCTTGACTGGGTGAGAGCTTTCTGCTTAATTCAGAGACACTGTCCCTCACCACCCCTTGTTGTAAATACCTTATAAGCAGGGCAGATCGGAAATTCAAGAAAGGTGATGGGGTAGCCATTATCTATAGAGATTCGTTCAGTTGTACCCTTAGTCCTCTCATCCTCCCTAATTGGGAGAGCCTTCTGTTCTCCATCTTGATCACTTCAACCTTCGCTCTTTCAGGAATCCTACTCTAAAAGCCCCCTGGTCCAGCTACTCATTTCTTTCAGAAGTTTCCCGACATGGTCGCAAGTTTTCCATGAATAAAGCCAATTTCAGCCTGCTGGGTGATTTTAACATGCATGTCGATGACACCAGCAATGTTGCTTTGAGGAACCTCTTCCACGATCTTGGCTCTCTGCAGTTTACACAATTGGTTAAGAGCCCTACCCATGACAAGGCTCATACCATTGGCTTGGTATTTATCAATATTCCAAATCTGCAAGTACTACATCCTCTACCATTAACTTGGTCGGACCACTATTTGCTAATTATTACTATGTGTTCCTCCCCTCCCGCAAGCCTTCCCCCTCTGGCCATGCAGCAGGATCAGCAATGGTCAAACTTAAATCTTGATGAGTGGCTAGCTTGCCTTGAGAAAGCTGAGATTCAAACCAGAAGGCCATATCGCTTTGGCCTTAATACATCTCTAAATCAGTTCATCTCAGTGACTTGGCACAAATGTGTCTGGCAAGGTAACAATTGCCCTTAGTACAACTCCCATATATTGTCTGTAAAAAAGGAATGCAGGTGTCTGAAGAGGAAATGGAGAAAGTCATATTACCAGCTAAGCAAACAATCAGAATCTCCCAAGATTCCTATTACACTGAAAGGTTAGACAAGCCCTCTAACTCGCCGAAAGAATTCTTTCAGATCCTAAAATCTATTACTGAGCTTAAAACAGACAGCTCTCAAACCAGAAGCTACAGTGGGTGCAGTAATCACTTGGCTAACTTTTTCCCCAAAAATACAACTGATATCTATACATCCTTCCCCGACAAGCCATATTTGTTGGATCATCTGTCAGGGAAGAAATCCATAGAGTAACCTGAACAAGGCTTCTCAACTTTTCCTTATATCCCACTTAGCTGTCTTGCAGATCTATTCAGCAGGGTGAAGTCAGGCTCTCCCTTAGACCCAGCCTTCCTCCATATTCTTGAACAAGTGTCCGAGAGTATCCCCCTGTCCTGCTGGATCTACCAGACATATCTTTAACCAGTGGGCTGGTTCCTCCTCAGTAGAAATATGCAATGGGAAAGCGGCTGCTAAAAAAACACAGTTTCGACACACCATGTTTGGGAAATTATAGGCCAATCTACCTGCTGCCAGGATTGTCCATACTCCTGGATAAGCATGTAAATGAGCACCTCTCCTCCTTTCTTGAGTCAAGAAAAATCCTCCATCCTACCCAAATGGGATTCAGACCACACAACAGTACTGAAAAGGCACTGTTAGTCATGAAGGAGGTAGTTAAACAGCTCCTGGATCAAGGAGGGTCCACAACAATAATTCTCTTGGACCTCAGTGCAGCCTTCATCATACTCTACTCACCCAGAGAGTTTCAGATGCCGACATTGAAGACCGGTCACTAAAATGGTTAACATCTTTTCTCGAGGGTAGTCTTATACAAGGACAACACCCACAATATTACGCCTATCTCTCCAGGGTCTGGTTGATAACAACCTCACTAAAAATTGTCAAGCCCAATAACTTTCAGCAAGCTGCTATGGCATTCTTAGAATGCTCAGGAAGGTGTTAGATGTTCTCCTTCTCCCTTCTAGAAGGCTGATCATACAAGCCTTGATGATCTTGTATCTAGACTACGTGAACTCTCTGTATTTTGGATAGCCTCATTATGTATTAAAAAGGTTGCAGCTAATTCAAAATGCCACAGCCCGCCTCCTTTGGAACATCCCCAGTCAGCAAAATAGGCACTGGCGGAACTTTTCTGGCTCCCTGTGGAGCTGCAGGTGCAGTTCAGGGTGTTATGTATTGGGCATTGAGCCCTTCACAACAAAGGCCCCCTGCTTTTAGAACTTTTGGCCGCACCCTACATTCCTGGTAGAGCACTCAGATGAGCCAATGCTCACCTTTTGACAGTACCAAAAATTCTCAGATCAAGATGGAGATACTGTTCGTTTGCTTATCTGACTCACAAACTATGGAATGCCTTACCACTCAGGCTGCGTAAAATGGACCTAGAAATTTCTTACAGGAAGGCTCGGAAAACCTGACTGTTTGTGAGCTAGCCTTCTCCCAGCCCTGATGCAGATTTGGAAAGTGTTTTGTTGGTTTCCTGTGCGGGGAAGCCCCTGGGTAGCCATGCGTTCTATAAGTCCAACAGACTAGAATAGAATAGAATAGAATGGAATAGAATAGAATAGAATAGAATAGAATAGAAGCTAATAGCGGGAAATGTATGACATTAAAACGCATGCCTTTACCACGCATTCCTTATCCATGCAGTATTTACCACATGGAGGCCTTTACCATGCATTCCTTATCCATGCAGTATTTACCACATGGAGGCCTTTACCATGCATGTGTTTACCCCACGTGGTAAGTATAAATAAGGTAAATAAAAGTCCATATATATGATTTTAGTTTAATATTTATTTACATTTGTCATTTTTTATTTTGGGGGGAGAAACACCCCCAAAACCCTCCTTGTTTTAAATGTACTTCTAACTGCCCTTTACCCTTTCCCACCCCAAAACCCTAAATATACCCATACCCCCCTTTATCACAACCCAGAACCTTAAAATTACCTTTACTTCCCTTTGCCAGTATTCACCCCAAACCCTAACCATACCCATACCTCCTTTTACCACTACCCACAACTAAACCATACAATTACCCAGCCGCGGTTCATGCAGGTAACAGCGGTGGGGGGGGTGGGACGGTGGGGCCGGGTGGAGGGGGATTACAACAGACAATGACGAGTGAACATTAATTATGTATTTAATTTTCCCTCTGCATCGTCCCTCGAAATCCCCCCCACCAGGTCCCACTGCTGATACCTGCATGGACTGCGGCTGCTATTACCATTACCTCCCTTTACCACTACCCAACCTTAAACACTAAAATTGTCCTTACCTCCCTCTACCACTACCCATCCCTAAATCCTAAAATTAACCTTACCTCCCTTTACCACTGCTGGCTTCCAAACCCTAAAATTCCCCATACCTCCCTTTACCACTGGCCCCTGCTAAATCGTAAAATTACCCTTGCCTCTCTTTACCCACCCTTGAAACCTATATATTACCCAGTGATAGTCAACAGTAGATACATGTAGTTAGGACCATGTTTCCATTGCAAAAACATTTTTTGGTTTGCTAATAACTTTGGCGTCATTTGGCAAATCTTTATGAAACTTTTCAAAAAAAGTTTCTTACACCTCACCCCTTTCCTGAAAAGCTTTGGGGTTATCCATCAAGTGGGGGTCGAGAAAAAGGATGGGTCCCAAAACGTGTTTTCCTCATTCAATTTCAATAGGAAAATTGAACAGCAATATCGCAAAAATTGCTGAACGGAATGACACCAAATATGGCAGAAAGCTAGACTTTGGTCCAGAAAGCATGTTTTTTTGTGACTTGGTGTACATCCATTCAGTATTTTTTTAGCAATTACCGTTCAAAACCGGTGTACATTTCATGCCATGGGGGATCTGCAGAAACAACAGATCTTAAAATAAGATCTGATTGGCTGCCACCACATCAACTAAAATGTGGCTGCAAACATTTCAGAACTCAGAGATTCAGTCCCTTGTCCTCTGATAAACATTTTTAAGACCATATAGGGGGCAGGGTAGGGATACCTTGTGCCGTAGGCCTGGTGGCTCCCAGGGTCAAAAACATAGATGTTCTTTAATTAGCTCTCTAGATCCACAGCTCTGATCAAAAAAAAGCAGGCTCTCACATATGATACCCCTAGGGTCGTCAATGGCCTGGGGATTTAATTATTTTGGGGAGGGAGCCACGTCCAAAAGGCTTTTTAGGCATAGGGATCCATCCCCCAGGGCCGTTTTTTTATTTTTTATTGGGAGGGAATGCACGTCCCACTCCCTGAGCTTTTTCAGGCCCTAGACCCCAATCCCCAGGGCTGATTCTTTTTTAGGGGAAGGGGCAGTGCAGTCCTCATCCCTGAGCCATGCTATGGCCTTATAAATCCCATTCCCCGGGCCCGACTCAGTGACAGGGCCCCCATCCCCTGGTACACCATAGTTTACATGTCCACAAGCGTGTGGGCACGGATATCTTCTAAGCACCCATCCACTGGGAGCAGAAAGGCTCACACCAGGTGGGAGAACAAATGTTATTTCCTACCCATGCTCTCACAGACAAGGAAACATAAACCTGCTCCCACAGAAAAGAGTAGCTGCTTCTGCTGTGCTGTCGAACCTGGGATGTCAAACCTGGGATAGGCACTGGCAGGGTAGCCAGCTGGGCTGCAGGGGCCATGGGCCTCCCCCTCAGCCTTAGTGTGAACATTTTGGACTGGGTGAGCATAAAGGAATTCAGATTTAAAGAAATAAAACTGTTACCTGCTCCTGAATGGCCCCCCAAAAAAATGTAATCTGTGGGTGTCCCAGGTGGGACCAGAACACCCACGAAAAATACCTAAAAAATTGGAAAAATGAATAATAATTATTCACTGCTCCTGGAAAGGAGCACCCCATATTGTCCTTTGAGGGCTAATTTATGTTTGGCTGCATTGTGGTGCCCCAAACCTGGCACAGGCACCACCAACATGATGTTTAAGTGTTGGGGGAGGCTGCAGGGAATACAGCAGCACCCTACAAATACTTTAAAAAGCTTATGTTACCTGTGGTCTATAGAATATGACCAAAGGAAAAGTTGTTCATAGATGTAATCAATACCCAGAGCTAGAGCTTTTTCTCTGCAGTGACCCCTTGTGGGTAGTCTGTTGTTGACTTGTGAGGCCTGAGTAGTGTAAAAACAAACCTCTAATACCTTTTTGTGCATTTTTCAAAGTTACATGTTGCGCACACACATGCCCTTAGGGCATGTGTGTGTGTAACATTTGTGCACAGGTCCATTTCAGGGGTGCAACAGGGTGTCTTTTGGACACCCTGGCACCCTTGAAATAGCGGAACATTAGCGATTCGGTAATAGCTAATCGCTAATAAGGAATGGCTTTCCCATTCATTCCTATGGGCCTTTAGGCCCATAGGAACGAATGGGAAAGCCATTCCTTTTTAGCGATTAGCTATTACCGAATCGCAAATAAGGAATCTGTAGGAATCGCTAATAACATTGCGATTCCTACATGCATCCCGTTTTGCGAGTCTTTAATAGCGATTCCTTAAAATTCGCTATTAAGGACTCGCAAAACATAACTGTGATGCATCTGCCAGTTTATCTCTACAATGCTTAATTACAACTGTCACTCTAACCTTTAGTTTTTTCAGTGAATTTCAGTTTTTTATCGTATGTCATTGTCACTATATAAAAAGTAAGCGTATTGGTTTTGTCAAGGAATAATGTCAATGTTTGTCAGTAAAGCATTTGTAGTTAAAACTAAATTAAACAGGTGCTTGAGTCATTTTGTGCACTCCTCAGCCCATTACCTCTTTACCTCTACACACCCCTAAACCCTATAAACTAATTGTCACCATTTATTACTACCTCCTTGAACTCTAAAAAACCTCTACCAGTCCCTGAACCTTACAAACCCCTTACCTCCTTTTCTCTGTGCCCACCCCTGACCCATGCAAAAACCCATCCTTTAACCCATAAATCCTCTTTTTTTTAAATGATATTAAACTGTAATTAAAACACTTACCTGCATGGTAAAGTACCACATTGTTGGCAGGCCACAAATGTCCTGTATGGTACTTACCCACTTTATACTGATTCTATAACATCTCAAGTAGTAAAAACAGCCTGGTAAACATTACATACTTGAACTCACTAAAAGCACACTTTCATTTACCAGTGCTTGGTAGGCAGTAAATGATAATTTAAAGAATAGCCCATTTAAATTGAATATCTCCCCGCATTATATATTTGAAATAGGAGAATTGAGCTGATCCCTTCATCACGGAAAGCACCATTTTGCTAAGTGGAAAAAATGATTTCAGCTACTATTCCTTGGCTACAAGCTAGGCCTATGCTCAGCCAGAGATGGAGGGCCTGATTCACCAACTGCACTTTGCAGTACATTTTGTAGTAATACAAGAGCTCTGACTGCTTTCAGTCAGACTGGCAGAGCCCAGGCCCCGAGCACTGATGTAGATGAGTGAGATAACATTAGAAATCCACAACACTTCTCCACCAGAGATATTATCACATGTGGAGCATGACATGGGCTAATGCTCCTCCGCCACCCAGGGCGCACATTGAGTTCCTGCCCCCTGTGGTGGGTGTATTGGAGCTTTATCTCCAATCTTGCCACCTAGGGGCAGAAAGCACAATTGACACCAAAGAGAAATTTTAAATAGAAGGACTGCGATTGGGGTGCCCCATCCAGGTATCAGGCTACAATCCTCCCAGCACCAGTGACAGCCTTTCTGACGTTCTTAGCCCTGAAGGGAACACTAAAGTGATTACCTCTAATCTGCCGACCTCAGAAGGGCAGAAATACCAGTAGACCTCTTGGGGGAAATGATTTATAAAAGGTATGATGTAGTTAGCTAGCCTCCCTTGGCATTGGGTGAGTCCCATACACCCAGATAGTATTTCTACCCCCTTAGGAAGGCAGATTTGGGGGTTTATCAGGATGACCACCCCAAGGGTACAGAAAGTCCCCTAGACACCAGGGATTACTGCAATACAAAGGAATAGGATGAGGTGGTCTGTCTGATTATCCGGCCTGCCTGCTCTGTGGTACTGGACAGTCTTTCTTCCACCTTGAAGGGTGACTGAATGGGAATTTTGCTCATTCTATCCACAACAGTGGGGAAGAAAGCCTCCTAGATGCCAAGCATAGTGGTCAAAAATGGAATAGGGTGAGGGGTGATTCATTTTAGCATCAGGTCCAACCACCTGCCAGAGACTACAAGAAAGAAGGCAGAATGAGGAGTTATATGTTAAAATTCAAAACAATTCTACTTTCATCTCAGTTTTCATAGGGGGTGGCTGCAGCATTTGGTTTAGGGTAGGGTAAAGCAACTCTACCAACCCAAGGACTTGTGGACTAAAGGAGAGGGTAATCCAGAGTGTTTCAGATGCCCTGTGAATAACAGGTTTATGCACAAAACCACAAAATTTCCTTTCACCGTTCGTTGACGATAGCTGCAGTATCAGTGCCCAGGGTCTGTCGACTTACCTGGAAACTTACTAACGCTGGGCATTAGAGACACTACAACCTAGCACATGTTCTTAGCCAAAATGTCATGCAAAATCCATACCAATACCTCAAAACAGCCAATTCCATCTGACTTAGCATGAAGAAAGTGCTGCAGCTGTAGGGTCCGGGCCACTGATATCCAGAGAGCCTCAACAAACCTGGGAATTTCATAAAACAATGCAGGGTGGTGTGGCTTGCATTGATTTCAACACTTTTTCTTTAGCCAAGGTGCCCTGCTAATATTAAATTATATCTAAAAAAGCTAAATTCCCTGTCACTTTCCATGGAGTATGAATGCAGCATTGGGGTCATGACTAGCTGGCAGCTAGGAAACAGTAACAATCTTAGGAATTTCAGATAATTAAAGGGCCACGAAAATCCAGGGTGAAGTAGCTTGTATGCATTCCAGCATGTTTTCTTGCCCTATGAACGTAAATATTATGGCTACAAATGTCTCAGTGTCTCTAACTTTCCAAGGGGGAAGATTACAATCTTCAGGCCCATGTTGTTTGGCAATCAGGGACCCTACAAAACCTGAGCATTTTTGAAAACCAGGGTAGTGTGGCTTGCCTGGATTGGAGCATGTTTTATTACTCCAAATAATCTGTAAACATCAAAACTATACCCTAAACATCTAATTTCCTCTCACTTTCCATGGGGGGGAAAGGCTGAAGCATTAAAACTCAGAATTAGGGTCTTATTAAAACTACAGTGGTCTATAAGACCGCTGTTGCTGCTGTGGCGGTCCATGAACTGCCAGACTGGTGGTCCACCCATCCTATTACGACTTAAGCGGTTGGACCACCACAGGACTGCTGCAACTGCCAGTAATACGAAGTCCAACCGTGGTCTTGCATTGGTCTGAGGCTGCAATATGTTGGCAGTGCCGCTTCAGCACAGCCAAGCACATTACGAGTTTCCTCACTGCCATAATTTTCATGGCAGTGAGCCGACCATGAAAAGTGTGGCAGTGAAGAAACTAAGGGGGCCCTACAGGGCCCCCTGTTGCCTCGGGCCATGGGGTGCATGCTGGGGGGGCACATGGTGTGCCCCACTGTCTGTCTGCACCCCCATGTTCCTGCATGGCATGGACTGTACAGACATATGAGCCTTAGAAAGGCACCACAGTGGAACCGCCAAAGCACCACCTGCAAGACTAGGATTAAGCTCCAAATCTGGCAGGCGGTGTGCAGACGTCTTTGGCGATCTTGCAGGGGGTCGCTGTTGTGATGGCTCGCTGCAAGACCGCCAAAATCATAATAGGGCTCTTAGTCATAACCGAGGAAACCACACCAAACCTCAGAATTTCAGACAATTAAGGGCCCAGGTGAAACTAAGGGATTGTCAAAGTAATGTCTGAAAACATTCATTTTTCTTTCACTTGTCACTTTTTATGTGGAATAACTGCAATACTCGGTAATCAGGTCAGTCAGCACCCATTAAACATTACTAACCCAAGGCATTTCTGACAACTAGGACCCAAACAAATCCACATTTTTGAGGCATGCATGAATCCCATCATATCGTCTTACCCTGTTGCCCTGCAAAGGTCAACATAGTGATGAGAAAATACAATTTATGCAGATTTAAGTGATAGAAAACTTGCAGTCAGTGACAAAAGTATTACCATCCGGCATTCCCATATTTCTTCTTAGAAAAACAGTTCTTCACATGTGTGGGTGGGCCTAATGGTTAGGAACAGATCAGAAATGTAAACATATGACGACTACCTTGACAATACATTGACTTCAGAGAGACACAATTTTGACCTACCCCTTTTAAGTTGAAGGGGGCCAAGCTATACTAATCTGGGGTATGGTATCCGACAGGAGAAATTTAGAAATGCAGGAAGGATGATAGGGCCCTTACTGTTGGCTGCAAGTTCATCAGTTATCTGTCACATGAATATCAGGAAGTTTTCCTACCCATCTTTAGAAATGTGCAGGACTGTGTGGATTAAAAAAGTAGTAGATGGTTTTCATCCCACATAGCCTTGTATTCCAAGGTTTCTAGTTTTCAGAAATGTGTTGTTTTGGTTGTTTTCCCTAAACCCTGACCCAAATACAGCAGGCATCTCTCATGCAAAGTGAGAGGAAATGAGGTTTAGTAGACAGGATTATGTCGCCTGCATAGCGTTCGGCATCAGAATATATGCTGGTGGTATCCATGGAATCCATACTATCCTGGATTCCGTCGGGGCTCTAGCTTTAATATATGCTTACAGTAGCTAGGGTGTCCTAGATGTCTGCTGATACCAGGGCTAAATACTGCAACCATACCCCATAGAAAAAAGGAAAATAGTTTTTAGGCACAGTTTTGATATTTGCATGAAATTCTTGGTTGGAAATTGTGCTGGAATCCATGCCTTACCACAAAGGACTTGCCCAGATATCCAATGTTCCAAAATATCTAAGATTGATAGGTATCCCTGGATGCAGGATGACCCCAGGCCCATATACTGCAGTTGTCACATCCCAAGAATAAATGTAAATGTAAATTGAATGAAATGATCTTGACTTTTCCCTGGTGTACATTTGTGATTTCTGAACTTTTCTGTTTCTGAAATATGAAGACATCCTGTGATTTCAGTCAGTTTTTTATGTTTTCAGGACATTATGGATAAGGAAAAATTCACTGAATCCAGGCAACCACAACACTTTGGATTCTGATACGTTTCTAGTTTTTTAGAAGCATCGGGGTTTGTAGGTTGCTTAGGTGTTGACTGTCCCCTGGGCCAAATACTACAGCTACCCTCATCTTAACGATCAATCTAAATGCAAAGTAAAAATGCTGGCATTTCATTTTTGCCTTTTTTGGCCCTTCCTGTCCCTAGCCGCATACCCCCAACCCAAATGGGGTACCGTTTTATTTGGAGGATTATGGAATTATGTGTTATTCCCTTCAGATTCCAAAATTTATTGTCACAAAAGTTTAACGAAAGCCTGTGATTTCACACTAAGTTTGATGTTTTCTATGCATTTTTTGAGTGAAAACTCTGTACCAACCTACCTGGGGTTGGTGCTGTGGTTTAGGAGCTGGCTGGCTGGCTGGCTGGCTCTTAAAGCGTGCCACCCCCCCAATAGTCTACAGTTGCTACAAATAATCTCCGCACTTGAAATTGTCACATTTCGCTGCCTTCCCTGTCTTGTGCAAACAGTCTACATATTTTTGGACGGTCACCTACAAATACACCAGTCAAATGGTAGGATTTTCGTTATTATCTATTGGCCCTCTCTATATGTGTGGCTTCCAGTTTAAGGTCATGTGCACAAAAAACACATTTTGAAAAAAGCATGAGAATCATCTGGCATTATGGATATTCCAAAATTCATTCAGGGTCAAAATGCCAAATCCCTCAAAAGTGGGGTAGCGTTTTCATCTAGACAAGTGTGGGAATGCTGAGTGAAAGGAATTTTGTTGAGTACCACAGCTTCCCAAACTTTCTCTCGTAGAAATGTGAGGAAACGTGTGTTTCCAAAGTTTGAAGTTTTCAAGACCTTATGGTTGAGAAAACAACAAGGGATTCATGCATGTCACACCACCCAAAAGTCTTCTTGGTTTCTGGTTTTAAGAAATGTCTTGGTTTGGTAGGTTTCTCTGAGTGGCATCCAAGCCCAGGCGCAAAACCTACAGATTTCCGCTTTGCAAAGAAACATCTGTATTGAATGGGAAAATTTGAGCCATGTCCATGTGGCTTTTTGAGATATTTTCTGATGCGGGCTCTGGTTACAACCCATAAGTGTGTACTGTATTTATAGAGCAAGTGTGTGTATGCTGGGTTTTAGGAATTGGTAGGAAATTTATGGACCCCTGCAGCTTCCGGAGCTTTCTGTCGCAGAAATATGAAGAAAATGTGTAAATTATTTGCCAAAGTTTGAACTTTGAAGGGCATTGCATGTATGAAAAGATAAGGGATCCATGAAAGCCAGACCACCCCGGACTCTTCTGGGTGTTTAGGTTTCAGAAATGTCTGGGTTTGGTTGTATTCTCTGGGTGGCGGCTCAGCTAGGGTCCAAAATCTGCAGCTACCCACACTGTAAAGAAATGTGTATTTGCCTGTGTGAAAGGTGCTGTCTTGAGGTTGTGTTTTGGTCTGATTTGTGTACAGGGACACAGCTTTTGTTGATGCAGCAGGTTCTATGGCATCAGGACACAAAGGCCTCAAGGCCCCACTGAATTTTGATTTATAGTGCATTTTATAATTCCTTTTTTTAACTACAGCCCAGGAGCGTCTCCTCACACTGTTGTTTGTCGTGCAGGTGCTAGGCCCAGCCTCACAAGTGGGGTACTGTTTTTATCGAGAGGAGTATGGGAGCCCAGAACATTTGTTATAACCAATTGAAATTCCCTGTATTTTTGGCTTCCAAATTTAAGCTAGTGTGCAAAAAAGTAGACAGAACACATTTAATAAAAATGCCCTTTGAATCACACAATAGTATGGGTAACTGCAAATTCAAACACAGAAAGGGTATGCAGTTCCTCGGGGGGGGTCACCATACAAGTGAGTACAGAGAGGTAAGAAGTGTTCAATTCCCTTCAGGACAACGTGCCCTTCAAGGGGAAAAGGGGGAGGGGGAATTCCTCTTTTCGGAACTAGGGCCCTCACACATCCAGCCAGCTAGGTGTCATGCTTCATTATCGGGACTGCTCCTTGTCGGGTCGGCGCTGCAATACCTGACGGGCACCCAATGATGGGGCTCTTTGGCGGAGATCTTTTGTTCCTTGCCGTTTGGTGAGGTGTGGGTGAGGGGCCTAGGCTAGTGTAGATGTAGTGTAATTAAGGTGAGATTTAAAACAGGTTAGTTAGTCCAAAAAGTTACTTTAATAGGATAGCTTCTACCTGATTAAAATGAAACTAGAGTGGTGACTTTTATCTAAAACTATTAGTTCAAGATTCTAGCGCTCCGCTCTACAATGCACAATGACTTAAACAATTGTAGCATTATGACACAACAAATTGTGGCTGGATTAGTCTTTTTATTTTTCAAATATTCTCAATTATTCAAAACAGTATTATTTCAAAGGTTCTGGAAAATTCCAAAAAGGAGAGGGAATATTAAAATCTATAATCTATTTGAATGTGAGAAAGTGAGTTTTTTTTACAAAAAAAGACACACAGAAAGAAAGAAGAGTTATACTAAAAAGTGTTTGGCACTGCAATCACACATCTCATTCATCATCTGTCATTTAATCAACACACTTGTCCTACACATTCATCTAGCAGTCAAAAGTAGTGTGAGTCAAGAAATGAAGAAAAAGAAAAGAAAAAACGTGAATAGCCTCACCAGGGTTCAGACGAACCTCTTATTAATGTATATGGTGGGGTGCTATTTTAATTTTTAATTATTTTCAATGGTAACATCATGATCAAAACTATCAGGCCATCAACATTTTTAACAATTTCGTGATTTTACAATAATATTAACACAAGATTAGCCTGAAAAAGAAGGGAGGTCGACGCGTTTCGAAACCCCTGAATCATAGGGGTTCTCTTCAGGACCTTGAAGGATCAATCCTTGTCTTCTTAACAATCCTGCGTGACTCTTAGTTCAAAATGCACTACGGCGTCTGTCCAACGTTCAAATGAAATTCAAACACATTATCATGGTCGATTCTAACACAATCAATTGTCCAAAACTTATCCTCGTGGTCTTCCAGGGAAGGGGGATTCTTCCTAAAGTTCAATCGGCGCTGGCACATGCAGCTCTTATTTCGTCACCCGATTCCTTCTTAGTTCAGATGGGTCTCCTCTCGAAACAAACAGCGTCTGACAGTCCACTGATGCAGACCACGATGCATAGATCACCCGTGGTTTAACAATTCTTTCCACCACAAACTGCAAGTAGGTTAAAATCCAAAGGTCCTAAAACATTTACTACCTTTTACAAAAATACAAAAAGTGTGGTAAAAAAAGCTAGAAAGATGGCGATCTCAACACAGCAACCCTTTTGTCGATACAGTTGTTAGGAAAATAATATGTTTTCTTGCAGAACACTTTTCCCTATTCTGCCCACCCCCAAAAAAAAGAAGACTTCACTGAGTGCTGCTCACTAGTGGATGTGATGAGTCATACTATAAACATCAAAAGCAGTTGGATATATTGGTGGATTGTGGTGTGCATGAAGTGTCTCTTGGTTCTTTGATGAAATCTGTAACCCAACCTTAGCTTACCTGATTTAAATGGTGGACAAAGTACTCCGTTGCCATTGTGACAAAGCACTCGGTCCTCCGAACTCTAAATCAGGCCATGTGTATTTCAAGTAGGATTTCTGTGAATATATTCCAACCATGGCAAAAACGTGCACCCCTCCTTTAGCCATGATAAGCATGGTAAATAGTCAGTGAACATGTTCGAGTGTCCATGTCAGAGTCCCTATGACGTGGGCAGGTGGCTTACAATGTCCTAGTTCAGTTCATTTCCTGTCCCAGTGTTGCTATTTTCCCAGAACTCTGGACAAGCATGCCACAGAAACAGATAGGCCAATCCTGTCTCCCTCCTTGATCAATAGATTTACGCACAGAGCAAAGATCAAGAGCGAGAGAGCTGGGATGAGAAGCTTGGCCTTTGCATGCTTCCTTAACCACTCAAGATCATGGATTACAGTAGAAGAGGTATTTTAGGGTTGCTGTACATTAGAGTGGCTATGGGACAAGCCCTGGTACAGCCAGAGTCCACTGCATCATAGTCTATGTTGCCAACATTTTAGGACTCACCTAAGGATGCCTGCAATCTCTTGCCTGCCTTCAATCCAGAACAAAACCAAAGAGGATGATGGACGGAGTGTTGAACATTTCAAGCACTCACCCCCAGTCAACTGATCTGGGTTTAATCCATCATCATTCTTTAGCTCATTCTGCCACCCCAGTTCAGACATGGCCATATGCAAATCAGTCTGACCCTGTGCCTCTTGGGAACAGTCCAGCCCAAACTGCCAAGCCATGTCTTCCCTGGACCGGAAACAAGTATCCTGGGGCTGGTTTCCGGCTAATCAGTCGTCATCAGCAGTCTAGCTTGAATCCAGTGGCAAAGTGAGCAAGGGACCCCCGTCGGGGCATACCCTGCCAACAGGGCGAACAAAGCAAAACCAAAGCAGATTATGGACGGAGTGCTGAACATTGCAAGCACTCACCCCCAGTCAACTGATCTGGGTTTAATCCATCATCATTCTTTAGCTCACTCCACCACCCCAGTTCAGACATGGCCATATGCAAATCAGTCTGACCCTGTGCCTCTTGGGAACAGTCCAGCCCGAACAGCCAAGCCATGTCTTCCCTGGAACGGAAACAAGCATCCTGGAACCAGTTTCTGGCTTATTAGCCTTCATCAGCCAGGCTAGCTTGAAACCAGTGGCAAAGTGAGCAAGGGGCCCACTGCTGGACATACCCTGCCAACTTAGGGCAAAAAAAGCAAATCCAAAGGGAATGATGGACGGAGTGTTGAACATTGCAAGCACTCACCCCCAGTCAACTGATCCGGGTTTAATCCATCATCATTCTTTAGCTCCCTCCAGCACCCCAGTTCAGACATGGCCATATGCAAATCAATCTGACTCTGTGCCTCATGGGAACAGTCCAGCCCGAACTGCCAAGGCAAGTCTTCCCTGGAACGGAAACAAGCATCCTGGGACCGGTTTCTGGCTAATCAGCTGTCATCAGCCAGGCTAGCTTGAATCCAGTAGCAAAGTGAGCAAGGGACCCAAGTCTGGGCATACCCTGCACACTTAGGGGGAACAAAGCAAAACCAAAGGGGATGATGGACGGAGTGTTGAACATTGCAAGCACTCACCCCCAGTCAACTGATCTGGGTTTAATCCATCATCATTCTTTAACTCACTCCACCACCCCAGTTCAGACATGGCCATATGCAAATCAGTCTGACCCTGTGCCTCATGCGAACAGTCCAACCCGAACCGCCAAGCCATGTCTTCCCTGGACCGGAAACAAGCATCCTGGGACTTGTTTCTGTCAAACAGCGGTCATCAGCCAGGATAGCTAAATCCAGTGACAAAGTGAGCAAGGGAGCCACTGCTGGACATACCCTGCCAACTTAGGGCGAAAAAAGCAAATCCAAAGGGAATGATGGACGGAGTGTTGAACATTGCAAGCACTCACCCCCAGTCAACTGATCTGGGTTTAATCCATCATCATTATTTAGCTCACTCCAGCACCCCAGTTCAGACATGGCCATATGCAAATCAGTCTGACTCTGTGCCTCATGGGAACAGTCCAGCCCGAACTGCCAAGGCAAGTCTTCCCTGGACCGGAAACAAGCATCCTGGGACCGGTTTCTGGCTAATCAGCTATCATCAGCCAGGCTAGCTTGAATCCAGTAGCAAAGTGAGCAAGGGACCCAAGTCTGGGCATACACTGCACACTTAGGGCGAACAAAGCAAAACCAAAGTGGATGATGGATAAAGTGTTGAACATTGCAAGCACTCACCCCCAGTCAACTGATCTGGGTTTAATCCATCAGCATTCTTTAACTCACTCCGCCACCCCAGTTCAGACATGGCCATATGCAAATCAGTCTGACCCTGTGCCTCATGGGAACAGTCCAACCCGAACCGCCAAGCCATGTCTTCCCTGGACCGAAAACAAGCATCCTGGGACTTGTTTCTGGCTAATCAGCCGTCATCAGCCAGGATAGCTTAAATCCAGTGACAAAGTGAGCAAAGGACCCACGTCTGGAAATACCCTGCCAACTTAGAGTGAACAAAGCAAAACCAAAGGGGATGATGGACAGAGTGTTGAACATTGCAAGCATTCACCCCCAGTCAACTGATCTGGGTTCAATTCATCATCATTCTTTAGCTCACTCCGCCACCCCAGTTAAGCCATGGCCATATGCAAATCAGTCTGACCCTGTGCCTCATGGGAACAGTCCAGCACGAACAGCACAGCCATGTCTTCCCTGGACTGGAAAAAAGCATCCTGGAACCAGTTTCTGGCTAATCAGCCTTCATCAGCCAGGCTAGCTTGAAACCAGTGGCAAAGTGAGCAAGGGACCCACGGCTGGACATACCCTGCCAACTTAGGGCAAACAAAGCAAAACCAAAGGGAATGATGGACGGAGTGTTGAACTTTGCAAGCACTCACCCCCAGTCAACTGATCTGGGTTTAATCCATCATCATTCTTTAGCTTACTCCACCAACCCAGTTCAGACATGGCCATATGCAAATCAGTCTGACTCTGTGCCTCATGGGAACAGTCCAGCCCGAACTGCCAAGCCAAGTCTTCCCTGGACCGGAAACAAGCATCCTGGGAACGGTTTCTGGCTAATCAGCTGTCATCAGCCAGGCTAGCTTGAATCCAGTGGCAAAGTGAGCAAGGGACCCACGTCTGGGCATACCCTACCAACTTAGAGCGAACAAAGCAAAACTAAAAGGGGATGAGGGACGGAGTGTTGAACATTGCAAGCATTCACCCCCAGTCAACTGATCTGGGTTCAATTCATCATCATTCTTTAGCTCACTCCGCCACCCCAGTTAAGCCATGGCCATATGCAAATCAGTCTGACCCTGTGCCTCATGGGAACAGTCCAGCCCGAACAGCCAAGCCATGTCTTCCCTGGACTGGAAAAAAGCATCCTGGAACCAGTTTCTGGCTAATCAGCCTTCATCAGCCAGGCTAGCTTGAAACCAGTGGCAAAGTGAGCAAGGGACCCACGGCTGGACATACCCTGCCAACTTAGGGCAAACAAAGCAAAACCAAAGGGAATGATGGACGGAGTGTTGAACTTTGCAAGCACTCACCCCCAGTCAACTGATCTGGGTTTAATCCATCATCATTCTTTAGCTTACTCCACCACCCCAGTTCAGACATGGCCATATGCAAATCAGTCTGACTCTGTGCCTCATGGGAACAGTCCAGCCCGAACTGCCAAGCCAAGTCTTCCCAGGACCGGAAACAAGCATCCTGGGAACGGTTTCTGGCTAATCAGCTGTCATCAGCCAGGCTAGCTTGAATCCAGTGGCAAAGTAAGCAAGGGACCCATGTCTGGGCATACCCTACCAACTTAGGGTAAACAAAGCAAAACCAAAGGGGATGATGGACGGAGTGTTGAACATTGCAAGCACTCACCCCCAGTCAACTGATCTGGCTTTAATCCATCATCATTCTTTAGCTCACTCCGCCATCCCAGTTCAGACATGGCCATATGCAAATCAGTCTGACCCTGTGCCTCATGGGAACAGTCCAGCCCAAACTGCCAAGCCATGTCTACCCTAGACCGGAAACAAGCATCCTGGGACCAGTTTCTGGATAATCAGCCGTCATCAGCCAGGCTAGCTTAAATCCAGTGACAAAATGAGCAAGGGACCCACGTCTGGGCATACCCTGCCAACTTAGGGCGAGCAAAGCAAAACCAAAGGGGATGATGGACGGAGTGTTGAACATTGCAAGCACTCACCCCCAGTCAATCCAGAGGCATAGCTACCGATGGTGCAGTAAGTGCAATGCACTGAGGCCAAGAGGTGGGAAAGGGCCCAACCACAACACCCCCTTGAGCTCATAGAGTGCAACTACTTGCACAGGCACTAGAAATACATGTGCAGATGGGTGCTGCAGCACCCCAAAAAACAACTATGCTGGAGTTCTGAATGTGAATGAGCATTAAAGATAACCTTAAAGGATGTTATTATACTGTCACATGTTTTCTTTGTGTTCAAAGAAAGAGGTCAAAAGTCAGTGTAGTCTTCTGACTAAAAGCTGCTTATTATTTTAACATGAGGGCACTTCTGTTACTTTTCTTTCTCTTACTGTAAAGTGTGAGTATTTTGTAGAATGAACACAGTGACAATTTTGACGTGTGAAAGGTAAGGCAGTAGGATGTTGTTGTCTGCTAACACACAAAAAAATAGAAAAACCTATCAATACACCGTATAAATATTTCAAAATAAATAGGAAAGCATAAATTAATCTTTTTTTTCAAAATTCTGAAGTGTGCCACAAACAAAGATTTTGATTGGATCAACACAAATCAAAACACTTTACTTAGTAATGTGAAAATGACAAATATTAACTGAAACCCAATTTCCACACATTATTGTTTGTGAGCTATATAGTTTTATAAGTAAACCTGTATATCTGTGCAAATTTAGAGGTAATTTCAATGGAAAGTGTGTTGTCTTGTTAGCACACCATGTTTTTGTAATGTATTTATGACAGGGTGTTCCAAAACGCAACACCAGATGCATACTACCCTTCCACTCTCCTTCTGAATGGGCATGGCTAATTTGCGACACTTGTGCTTTGAGTGATACTTGCATTTTTCAGAATCCCTATTACTTCAGTGATATAACATTGATGGCAGGATTCCCAGTGTGACAATTGTTCCAGCTTCACTACCCACTAGGGCCACAGGAGCTCTTAGAGGAACTGTTAGCTTCGTCCGATTCACCCAGCTGCTGGACTTAGACTCCGAGCAGCAGAATCTGCTGGAATACCTGTGGGGTCACTGTGAAGGCCTCGTCACAGGTGCACTAAATGACTGAGAATTGTACATGTTCTCTTTTGTTATTGCAGAGTGCACCATAGAAGTCAAAGAAGAAATGATGCCCATGCTGCTTCATGGTACCTGAAGGCATGGCAGTCACAGTAATCACTGTGTTCAGCCTGATGGGTGGAGGGCAGATGATGGTGGTTAATAAAAGAACGTAGACTTACTTAGGTGAGTGCAAGAACAATGAAAATTAATTATTTGAGTGTTGCTTATTTCATTTTATGCTAACAATACACATGTAACATTAAAACAACTTCTTGGAGACACTAATGCACAAATCTTCCTTATTAAAACAAGAAGTAGCAACAGTTATCCTTCTGACTTGTGGAAACCATACAGAATACTGGAAACCAAAATGTTGCTCCTCAGAGCGAGATACTGAGAGATGGGCAACTCGAGTAACTGTAATACAGTGTACTGTAGTAGAGGTGGGCGAGCCAACAAATTAAGATAGACAGCCGAGCCAAGGGTCCAAGACCCCTACTTGACTCTAAGAGCCCAGGCATGAGCTCATCGATGGGAACTTTTGGCATGGAAATCATGCAACAAATATTATCTAACGATATGATAAAGTGGCTTCAAAATTCAAAGAAGTATATTTCTTCACCTTAGTACATTCAATTATATCACTGCACTGAGAGGCATTTCTTAAACGTGATCTTTTTTAAACATGAACTTGGAAACATTCATGTCCCCAATCCCTGGTCTGACAACAATACACTTAGTGAACTAAGAGGCAAGTTAGTCATTATATGTGGGCTGTTTTCTTATTTGACACAGAGCGATATTATAGTACATTAAGTCAAATACAATAGAGATTTCTGTACAGTACACGTCCTCACATATTTGAAGGTTTTCCTCATATCCATTTATGGAAGACAGGAGGTGCAATAAAATAAAATAATTTCCTAGGATCACACAATTTGGCGACGTCGCCAAGCAAAGATTGATCCCAGGTTTTCTGGTTTCACATTGTGTAATTCAGCTACAAGATTGGTATCCCTTTCTTGCTCATTTAACATCAAAGTTTAAAGCTTTGTCTTTCATTCTTGGTGCATGAGATTAGAGTGTGGGCACACGCCATAGGAAAGCTGAGCTCAGCTCGTTTTAGGCTTGGTGACTCAACGGGACCGAAAGCTGAACAAGAGCCTGGCCTCTGTGAAAGGTAGAGGTGGAGGCAAGGTTCCTTCAGTAGTTCTTTATTTAAGATTACAGATAAGAACAGGTGGTGCCAGGAAGCACAGCAGTACAGCTAACGAGTCAGGCTACAACTGACTCTCCCAATAAGAACACACATGATGTAACAGGCATTCCAAGATTGAGCTCGCACCTAACACGAGCCTTAAAGAAATACCCAACATAATAATAAAGTACGACATAACACATCCCCCCTCCTCACAAAGAACCCAAAGGAAAACACGGAAGGAAAAAAAGAAGAAGGACTGGGAAGGAAAGAGGAAAATAAAACAAAACAAACACCCTAAGAACCCTACCTAACATAATCCTTAAGCCAACTAGGCAAAACCCTTGTCCTCTTTGAACCATCCACGCTAGACGAACAAGGAACAGAAACTGCGTCAGGATCCACAGAAGAAGATTTCTCATTTCCACCCTTGTAACCTACGTCATCCTGAGCAGGTGAACACACACTACGACCTGGATCATGCGAAGACCCACCAGCCTGACAATCAGGAACACCAACCTCAACTTTCCCCTCCCTTAACTGAGGAAGTGAACTCCCAGACGCTAGCTGAGATTGCAACTCACTGTTATCAAAATAGTCTTCAACCCAATCAAAATCGCCAGATCTCCTCCTCACTGGTGGCTGCTCATCATGATCCTGACAAATGTCAAAAGCAACATCCTTAAGGTTCCAGACCTTACCATCACTTAATCTGACTGAGTTCCTAAGAACATCAACTACTCTTTTAGGCGAATCGAATTTATTCTCACCTTTCAAAACCTTGAAAGGCTTCTTGATCCTTACCCAATCTCCAGCTTTTACAACAACATCCTTTGCACCATGTCGTTTATCAAAGTACGCCTTACTTCTGCAATGAACCAACTCTAAATTCTTTTTGACCTCCACAGGTGACCATTCCTGAACGCTATCTTTGAAAAGCCAACCAGGGTTGAATTTACATCTGGGTAACCTACCTCTCATCATTACAAAAGGGGACATACCAGTACAATTGTTTAATGTCACCTTATAAGACCAAACAGCTTTTTGTATCTCCAATTTCCAATTTAAACTCTTGTTGTTAGCCACTTGCAAAATGCCTTTAATCACCCTGTTAAAGCGTTCTACCGTTCCATTTCCACTAGGATTGTACAAGGACGTTGTTTTATGTGTGATGCCACACTTCTCAAAATATCCTCTAGCAGCTTGTGAAAGAAACTGTACTCCGTTGTCCGTTAGAATATTCACTGGTAATCCTTCTACCACAAATATTTTATCCAGGAATTTCAACACAGCTTGAGTGTCTACTCTATCTACAAATTTAACCACTGGCCACTTGGTGAAAAGATCAATAGCCACCAAACCATATTCCTTTGCATCACCAATCGGGCCAAAAACATCCACAGCGATAGTTTCCCAAGGCATACCAGGAATGAGTCCCTCACTCATCGTTGGTCTCAAAGTCCTCAAGGATTTATCAGCGGAGTTACAAACAGAACAACCCTTAACAAAGGTTTCTACTTCTTTATCCACCTTCGGCCACCAAAACAAATTCTTGACAGACAACTTGGTCCTCACTATACCAAAATGCCCTTCATGACACATCCTTAAAATCCTTTTCCTTAACCCAACAGGTGGAACAATCCTGTCCCCCCTCATCAAAACTTCTTTCTCAAATGACAGCTCAGACCGTACTTCCCAAAATGATTTCAAACCATTTGACAAAAAAAATTCTTTGGGCCAGCCCTGACAAATAAACTTTGAGACTTCCACCAATTCCTTGTCCATGTCATGCTCCTTTGACTAATCCTCCCTGCTGATGGCTGGAACACCAGAATCGTGTACAAATGCTACCCTGAAATTCCCCCATGGGTCATCTACACATTCTTCAAGTGGGGAAGGAAGTCTTGATAAACAATCGGCTACTACATTGTCTTTCCCCGGTACATAAGCGATACTGTATATGTACTCCTTCATACGCATAGAATTCCTTGCCAACCTAGCAGAAGCAGTTGCAGTACCATCAGTAGATAAGATGTGGACCAATGGTTTATGATCTGTCCTGATGTTCACCATCTTACCCCACACAAATGCACGAAAATGTTCTAATGCCCAAGCACAGGCTAAAGCTTCCCTTTCTATAATAGGATATCTGCTCTCTGCTGGTGACAAAGCTCTAGACGCAAACAAAATAATTCTCTCTTTCCCATTCTCTCCCACTTGCGACAATACTGCGCCTAAGCCTTTATCGCTTGCATCAGTTGTCAGAAGACAATCCAAATTGGGATCAAAACTAGATAATGCGTTAACTTTTTGCAGTTCCCATTTAATCTCAGCAAACTCTCTTCCACACTCCTCGTTCCATTCAAACTTTACATTTTTCTTTAACAAAGACCTGATGTTATACACCTTGGAAGCAAAATTCTTAATGAATTTGGCACAGTATTCTGTCATTCCCAAAAAGGATTTGATTTCTTCCTTGGACTCAGGTGCAGGCAAAGCAACAATGCTTTCTATCAGCGACACTTTTGGCCTGACACACTCCTCACTAATGATATGGCCAAGGTATGAGACGCTTCTCTCACCAAACTTGCACTTGGATAATTCAACCGTCAACCCTACTGAATTAAGCGTGTCAAATACCTTCCAGAGTTTAGCATCATGATCTTCTTTGTCAGTACCTGCAATTAAAACATCATCCTGGAAAAAACAAATGCCATTCATATCACCAAACAGTTTGTGCATTAAACGCTGAAACACAGCTGCGGCCGATGCAAGGCCAAATGGCATCCTTATGAACTGGAAACAGCCAAACGGTGTGATGAATGCTGTTAGATGTCGTGACTCTGGTTCCAAAACTACCTGGTGGTAGGCAGCAGAAAGGTCTATGGTAGAGAACCAAGTAGCCCCTCTTAAGGAAGAAACCATTTCGTTAATTTTAGGCAAAGGAAATCGCTCAATTACAATATTTTTGTTAAGGTGGCGTAAATCAATACATAGCCGAATTTTGCCATTGGATTTCCTTGCTACGACCACTGGACTAATCCACTCAGAAGAATCTACTTCTTCAATAACACCTTTAGCTAAAAGACCTTGAATTTCTTTTTTAACTTCGTCCCTTATTAACAGGGGAATAGGTCTGACCTTGTGTACTTTAGGTTGTGCATCACTCTTGAGCATAATTCTATGCTCAAAACCTTTCAACTCGCCTAACTGTCCACTCACAACACTGGTGAATTTGCTTTTTAAGGCGTCTTCTATTCTGCTACACTCATCTACTACAAGTACCTTCTCCTTGCTGTTAGGGTCTAAAATGATGTGAAGATTCTTCTGGTCATACCAGCCTAGGACTGATGGTCCCATTTTGGCAATGTATAATTTGCCTCTGGTTACTCTACCTTTAAAAAGGAAGGTGAGCCATCTGAAACCCAACAAACCTATTCTTTCCCCTGTATAACTCATGGGATTAACATCTGAGGCACTCAACTTGTCGCCTATTTTATGTATAAATTTCTTCCTCCACACTTCCTCATTAACAATAGTGTATGGAGATCCAGAATCCGCATACACATTTACTTTAATGCCACCCAAAGATACTTCGCAAATTGGTTTACCCTCCATTGCTTCATCAGTGATATTAAGCATATAGTTCCCTCTCACATTTTTCACACAACCATCCTCATCTTCACCGCTTTCACTAGGACTCACATCATCATTCCAAATGCATTTGACATTACTGCGTTTGCGACAAAATTTGCTAAAATGGCCCATTAACCCACACACACTACATTTTTTCCTCAAGGCAGGACACGACTTGCAGTAAGCCATGTGTTCTTTGCTACCGCAACGGTAACACCTTCTGTCATCTACTCTGTTGTCCCTTCCTTGACTCCTGAAAGGTTGACTAAAAGTTTTGTCCAACGAATGCAAAAGTATTCTCTTCTTTTGTTCAGATTTCATCTTTGCATTCTCATCAATAGCGCAAATATAGTTGTTGAAATATTCTTTCCATTCAACCCATTTCATGTCCGGTTGAGAACCTGTAGCCCAAAAAGGTTGAGGGGGACTAATCACAAAATTTTGTTGAGCCATTTCTTCTTTTAAACTTCCCTGTGGTTGATCTCCAGTATCCATAAAAATTAAACACTTAAATATGTAATAGTCTTAATAAAAAAACGATTATAAAATATATATATATATATGTGCCCCGACAATCTCACCTGTTCTCCTTGTAAATCTGCCTCTTTGTGAATAAAGCGTCGTAAAATTCTCCTTAAATGCTTGAATAGATAGTGCCCCTTAATAGAATAGATCGGTGTTCCTTCGTTTATTTTTTTTTTTTTACTGTAGTCTCAGTAACTGTCAGATACAAAAGAGCTTCCCGACCAGTTTCTAAGATGGCCGCTACGCAGGGTCACGCAACGTGACCTTGCGCAAATGCATCATCACGCGATCAGACAGCGTTACGAGAAGTGACTGACGCGGTTCTTGGTTCGCGCAGCAGAAGAGCGTGCATGGAACAGAGCACACAATCGAAAAATGCAGGCATGCGCCGCTAACCGAAGTCAGTAAGTAACTTCTCCCGTCTTGAGGCAATTAAAATTAGAATTAAGTCTTTAAACAAGCAGAGGCTGTATAATATAAAGAGAATTGTATAATTGTTAGTTACCCACTCCGGGCGTAGTTTCCTTTTTTCCGTGGATGAGGAGAAAAAGAAGAAAGAAAAAAAAAATAATAATCCTCACGAAGTTGAAGTAAAAGAATCCAGATCCCGATCGTCGCCACTTGAAAGGTAGAGGTGGAGGCAAGGTTCCTTCAGTAGTTCTTTATTTAAGATTACAGATAAGAACAGGTGGTGCCAGGAAGCACAGCAGTACAGCTAACGAGTCAGGCTACAACTGACTCTCCCAATAAGAACACACACGATGTAACAGGCATTCCAAGGATGAGCTCGCACCGAACACGATCCTTAAAGAAATACCCAACATAATAATAAAGTACGACATAACACTCTGGCTTGCAACTTCAAGGGCTCATCCAGCTCTATACTTTACTCAGGGTATTCTCTGGTTGAAATAAGCTGAGATGCTGCTGCCAATGCATTACCTGTTTTGTATGGAAGAATATCTTAGCTTGCACTATCGCTCTATGTGGGGAGACTTACGCTGCTGCCAAATGTGGCTTATTAGAATTCTGCTGCAGAAACTGTCCATTTTGTGTGCATGCGAGGGAAGCTTGCATTGTTTCCTGCCAGTTCCTTATGTATTCTATGGGTGTTAGGGAAGCATGTACCCCTGCCTGGTGGAGTACCTGTTTTGTGTGTGTAAATCTAGCTATGCATGTAAGTATAGTTTGCACTCACACACCCCAGTACTATTCTTCATATGTGTACTAATTTCTGAAATGCTGCTTATTTGTTGTGTCTAAGGGAGGTGTTAAATGGTGCTGCCTAGTGTCACACTTGTTCTATGTCTTTGAAGAACTTTTTCACTGCCTGGCACTGCACTACCACACTTGTTTCATGTTTTTGAAGGAAACTTGCACTGCCCCTGCAGTACCACACTTGTTCCCTGCTTTCACTGAAGATTGTGGTGCTCTTGAGCAGTGCTGTATGTCTTATGTGTGTGAGCCAATGATCCCGCTGTGCTCCTGAACCCTTTGCTCTATCTATGTCTGTGTTCTTTAGGTCTGACCAAAAGACTGTTTAAGCTGTCTCACCAAACTCATGTTTTCTCAAAAATAATGCATAATCTTGCTTAGAGAAAATGGGTTAAATTAAGCCCATTGTAGTTATTCAACACACAGAATATATTATTCGTTCAGTACTTTAGAAGTGCATACATACAATTAGTTGTGGTTCAGCCCTTCTTCAGCCATCAGCTTTATTGCCAATATTTGGCTTGGCATAGTAGACACCAATGGTTTTTAGGATGTCAGGTAGTCAGAGCAATCATATTTTGCCTGCTTACTCTGTATTACTCAGCATGAGATGAGCCCTAACTTAGAAGATATACCTTTAGTCCATGCATCAGCAGTTCACTTGCAACTGCAGACAATGTCAAAAGAGTAATGGAAGTACTAACAGCTGTACTGCCATTGCTCCTATACCAAACTCTCTCATGCAAAGCTCCAGGCATCTCTGCTGCAAGCGTCAAAACCATTCCGCCATCTTGAAACAGAATTCTGCATAATCTATTATTGTTACTGGTCCAAGATGGCACACTAGTGTGAAGCTTTATTTGTGAAAATTTTCATTGAAGTGCATGCCCTCCACATTTAGTTGCCAATTGTTTTCCTTTGTTTTTCTTTCTTTCTTTCTTTCTTTCTTTATTTTAGCCTAAACTTGCACTACAAAAAAACAACGGCAAGTGGTACCTTTTTTTATGCCAAGACACTTTCCCACAAAAATTCACAAAGACCAGATTCACATAGTCTGCAGTGCTGGGCCAAGTGTGACTGATGGAAGGTTAAATAACCTCAGTGGACATTCTGCCTTCAGTGTAGCTTAACTCAGCAGCTTTGAATTGCACCAATAGACTGATGCCCAAGATACTCAGCCTGTGCCTCCTATGCCACAATCTGTCCCGACTCTGCTCCTTCCTAGTGGGCGGTGTACCTGTGTGTGAGCCGTGTGCTTGTATGAGTGCAGGATAGCCACCATGTTTTGTGAGGGCAGTGGGAGTGGTGTGCTTGTGTGATTGCAGGATTAACACAGGGTAATTGGTGTACAGGTTGAAAAGAGTGCAGAGTGACATAGGCTTGCATGTCTGCAGAATGAGTGTGTGTCTATATCAGGTCAGAAGTGTGAGTGTGGGGTCCCTGCACTATTATTTCTTTGTGTACATGCATTTTACAATGGGTTTATGGCTTTGACTTGCAGAAATGCAGGGCAGGGAGCTGAAATACAATCGAGTGTGTATGAAAATGGCAGCGTGTTTTGAGAAGCCAGTTGCAAACTATGTGGAAGGAGGCTGACCTCAGTCGGCCGGGGGAAGCGGTGAAGGGGGGGCAGCTGACAGACTGAGAGGTCACCTCAGTGAGGGGGCCCAGTTACTTTGCTTGCACTAGAACCCATGGCAACCTAGATTCGCCACTGCTTTAATCACTGCTTATTAATCCCTTCACTGCGGCGGCTATTCCGCCGCAGTACTAAGGGTGCGGGGCGGAAATGCGGCGGGCGCATGCTGGTGACGGAACCGCTCCGTCACCAGCGTCGGTTGCACTGTGCTTATGACGGAGCGGTTCCGTCATGGCCCCGCCCACTCAATAGAACGCTCAGCGCAGGCGCGGAATTCGCGCCGCGCAGGAGCGTCGGGCGGGCCATGACGGAACCGCTCCTTCATCAGCACAGCGCCACCGCAGCTGATGACGGAGCGGTTCCGTCATCAGCATACAAAGGGTTAACATGCTTCGCCTTGAGTTTTCCATAAAGAGTTATTTAAAGTAAACTGACCAATCGGTGGATCAGACCTTGTGCTTCCCTTTCTGTGATGAGGAGGCAGGACAGTGTGGAGTCAAAGAGCATGTGATGTTTTTCTGGTACTACCATGAGCTTGAAGAAATGACGCCACTGTTTAGGTGTAGTTTCTTTGTTATGGTTGTCCCTGATCGAGCTCATTGTAATCAGCACATGATCAAAGGCATTCTTATTGTTGTAAAAAAAAAAGTGCAAATGGGTAAAATATCCCATTCTATTTGTAATCAGTTTCACACAGATTAGACTGTGCATGAACTCTTAAAACACTACCACATGGAGGATGGGTTGGTCTGACATTTAAAGTTCGTACATGTCTACAGATATGTCATGCTTTGAAAATTAGCAGTAATTAAGCCGTGAATAGAGGCCTATTAGTTTTACAACAGCTTTGAATATCTATAACGACTCCAAAATAAGCACGATGAAAGGCTTGAGAGGAATGCTAAACATAAAACACATGTGGCAGGGAATTAAAAGTAAAAAAAAACAATAAAAGATTAACTTCGGTAAGTACAGTCAAGTTTATTCACTTGTAAATGTTTGTATATCTGAAGTTACCCATTTGCAATCTAAAAACGATTTTTCAAACTGGCCTGTTTTGTGTGTTTGTTACTTTAGCAAGCCATAGCTACAATAAAAGGTTTAACTTGAAAGACATTAAACAGCCCAATCAAATGCAAAGCTGAGCAAACACACGCCACAATAACAGGAAGCCACGCTTTCGAGTTTGATCTTCCAATGGGAATTAATTATGCGTGAGCTGGAAGAAGATGACATTTCTTGCTGACGCAAGCAGTTTGAAGGAAGGTGACGCAAGCACGCTGAAGGAAAGTGATGTATGTCAAACCTATTCAAGGTAGGCAAGAGCCCCTGTGCCGCATAAGGTCATTCACAAGTACTACTTTCTGTCATGCGAATCAGGTAAACGCTTGAGCGTTTCCAGATGCAAGAAAGTGCTAAGTAGATTCAACTTTGACGGGGACTGGGTTAGGTGCACGAGGGCGCATGTCATTCTAAATGCATTTGATAACTGTATTCATTTAAAATGGTGGAGGTGTTGTGATCTACAGTCTAATGTGCTAAGAGGCGTTGCGCTTGCAAAGATACACAAAATTGTAGACTTTATGAGTAAAAAAGCACAGTCGTAATGTGTTAAGGCTGCATTATGAGTTATCGGTATTTGAGAATCATATTACAACACAATGCACTTCACAAACAAAATGGGGTGTGAAAGGGGGGTCTTCCCTTTCTTGCAACTTGCATAGATATGTGTCAATGCTTTGTGATTGCCATTGTGACCACAAACCATTGCTAGGATCAGGGCTGGATTGGCTGTAGCAGGCACTGGGCGTTTTCCCGGTTGGCCGGAAGGGTGTGGGCCGGTTTGGACTGGTGGGAGCCGTTTTTCTGTTAATGGGGGCCGGTTTTGCAGCAGTCCTGCCAAATCGCCCCCCTGTAACGAAATCGCAGCAGTGCTTTTCACCTGCACCCAACCCCCCCCCCCCCGCTCCACACACACACATCTCCCCCTGCCAATCCATCCTAATTGCCAGAGCTAGTTTGTGTTCCCAGTCTGACCCTGAATAGGATACTGACACTTTTAAGGTGTTGGGTCATATTCATTTGCACAGGTGGAGCTGTCTGTGAGGGCGCACTGTGGAAATGAGGGAACAGGAAGTGATTCAGTGGACCACTGCATGCTCCCCATCATCACTTTAAGCAGCATCTCTGTTTTAAAAAAAAAATGATCGCAAACCATGTTCATTTACTGGACAGGTAGTCAATCAGGCCATTCTTGAAATGTGAATGCAGCAATTGATGTCTGCTGACCCTCTTAGGCCTCCATCATTGCCTTTGCAGATGTTCATTAGGATTCACAAAGAGAATTCTGCTTCATTAATATGCACGGTTTTACAGATACGATAGAATGGACTTTTTCACTGCAACACGTTAACACCACACACACGCACCACACACCACACCACAAAAAGGATCGGATTGTGTTGCATCTCTGTGCAAAAATTGTGACTGCTTTGTCAACAGAAGCTTAGAGCCTCATTACGGGTTTGGCAGTGCGAGAGCAGGACCACCCTGCACACGCACCACCAAAGCTGTTGTTGAACCGCCCACCAGATTAGGAGTTTTCTCCTGTCAGGCGGGTGGTTCTTGGGCATTCCCACAGCAGTGCCTATGAAATAGGCACTACAATGGGAACATCAAAATCAGTACTTGCACAGCATGGATTGCTGCACTCCATGCTGTGCAGGCACTGGGGTGCATACACCCAGGGGGGCACAACATGTGCCCCCCTGCATGCACCCCATGACACAGAGGCACAGGAGACCGTGTAGGGCCCCCTTAGTTTCCTCACTGCCACACTTTTCATGGCAGTCGCACTGCTATGAAAAGTGTGTCAGTGAGGAAACTCATAATATGCTTGGTGGTGCCGCAGCGGCCCCACCAAGCATATTATGGCCTCAAGACTGCCGCACCGCTGCCAGTGATCTCTGATCCCTGGCGGTAGCAGTGGTCCCAGGGCTGCCGACCGCCCTGGTCATAATAGGGCAGACAGAAGACCACCACGCCCGGGGAGTATGTTGGTCCATGGACAGTCACACTCGTAATGAGGCCCTGAGTACATTGTAGTACTCGTGCCTAAGTTACTAACCTTAAGGCCTACGAAACAGGTTTTACTTATGACTTCACTTCATCAAAAACTACACTGTTTTTGTGCAGAGCTTAAGCTCCACGTGCCTCAGATGGTAAATGTCTGCACAGTGAATAGATTTAATAGAAAAACATAACGTGCTGAATATTGCATTGTGCTCTTGCTTTTTCATAAATGCTATACGGATGGCACATCCTCACTCTCTACCCAAACAAAGGGGCATATTCACAAGGACTTACTTCCGATTGATCACCACCTCAACATATCAAAAGTGGAGATAGAACTAACACCCCATTCACAAGCTGGTGCAAACAGCAGACATCGTCAGAATTCCCTCAATAACAGCACCAAAACCTAACACCACGGCGAACACCACCAACTAACGCTAATGAGATGCAGAGTAGGCGTTCCCCCTCAGAAACACACGAAAAAACAACAACACCACTTTCACAACGAACTGACAGATCCGCAAAGTGAACCAAAAACATGTGATAAGCCACGGTACCCGCAGGTATTTAACACCTGCCTCAAGCAGGTGTAAAGACTGACGACTACCTGCAGTAGGCAATGAAGCCCCACACTCAGCCACATCCGAAGGAACAAACAATGTCATGGAGCTACTCATCATGCAGCTCGGAGCCCCAACAGGGCCACAACACCCACCGCCACCACCCCCAGGGCCCAGACCCCTACCCCACCGGACCCCCACAGAGGCTGCGCATAGTAAGACAGCGGACCTACCACAAATGCCCCACTCTCACAGACCTAACGCCCGAGGAAGTCATTGCCCACTACAGGCTCAAAAGGACAGCCATTCACCGCATCATGACCTACATCGTTCACAGGCTGACGGTTCCAACACAGCGGAGAACCAACATCCCTCCGTAGACAAAGCTGCTGGCTGTGCTGCACCTATTGGCCTCTGGTACCTTCCAACCAACAACTGCCAGAGTCGGAGGGGTCTCACAGCCAGCCCTATCAAAGTTCATCACACCTGTCCTGGATGCCATCCTCAGCTTCATATCCCAGTGCCTTCACTTCCCCAACACTGCGCAGGAACAGCTGGAGACAAACCAATGCTTCTACGCCATAGCCAGATTCACGGACGTGTAGGGGGGCAATAGATTGCAGACATCTCCCACTTTTGCCCCCTGCCGATACTGCCTCCCACTACCGTAACAGAAAGCACACGCATTCCATCAATGTGCAGAAAATAGTGGCCCACCGGGGACACTATTGTCGTCGCCAACTACCCAGGCAGTGTTCATGATTCCTTCATCTTCCGACAGTCCATCATCAACCAGCGCTTCCAGAACGGCACATATGGAACGGGACTGCTCGTTGGTAAGTACCAATTCAACACACCACACATCCCAATGCATCCAAAGCACAATGTACAACTGTGGGGATGTTCATGTGACCAAACCACAATCAACATGTCAAACTACACGACCACCTACCAGACATGACCACACCACTCCATTGTCATCTGGGCTACCCCTGCACCCAATACAGACATTTCATGGTACCACAGCCACACAACAGTTGAACGTGTGGCGATGTGGCGGTGGGCCCATGTTGCACGCTGTGCATCCGGCCCCACTAGCCCTCTGTGACTCGTGTCATCCCCCCTTCTAGTTCTGACATTGCATTTCTGAGTGCCTGCCGACTGTTGGTGTAGTGGCCAGCATCAGCTACTCCCTGCAGGCTAGCTTACACTCACCCCACACACAGCCAGCACAGGCGTCACTGGATAGGTGGACCTGCCATCACATTCTGCCGAACCAAGTATTGACAATTTCCCCCTGCACTGTCACAGGTGATCAAGGATATGCACTCTGTCCTTGGATGATAACAAACCTCTGAGATCGGAACACACCCGCCCAGAGGCAGTACAATGCGGGCCACAAACGCACCAGGGGAAGCGTTGAGTGCACATTTGGCGTGTTGAAGTCACATTTCAGGTGCCTGGACGACACAGGTGAAAAGCTCCTGAACAGCCCGGACATTGTGTGCAAGCTGATTGTTGCTTGTTGTGTATTGCATAACGATTCTCTGACAGAATATCGACGGACAGATTATCGACCTACAAAACATCGACGCTGGAATATCGAAGGCAAGTATATCGACACCCTATCTACAACATTGTAAGTACAAAAATATCGAAACCTAAATATCGATGTTGAAAATATCGTAATTAAAAATATCGGTTTTTTTCTGTAAAAAAAAAGTAAAATAAAGTAAATAATACTTATAAATAAAATAAACATCTTTAAACATATTTATTAATGTTAAAAAATAATAAATAATACATATTTATTAATAAAACTTTAATTTAAACTAAACAAAATATATAATATATACTTACTTAATAATAATTTGTATTAATTATTTGTATTACTTATAAATTATTAAAAAATACTATAAATTACAAATAAATCTACACACATAAACTAATATAAATAAAAATAAATATTATATTTAATAAATTTCAAATTGTAAATATACTTTCAATATTTTTAAAGATAATTAAATACAACATTATCTAAAATAATACAAAAAATATTAAATACATACATAAATAAAACTACTATTTAAAGTAAAAAAAACTACAGTAATGAAAACATTGGATAGCGTAGAACGTAAAATTACTATTCCCACTCCAGAAAATTAAACAGTAGGGAAAGCCTTAAATAGCATAGGGGTAAAAATTACTATTCCAACTCCAGAAAGTGCAACAGTAGGAAAAACGTTGGATAGCATAGGGCTAAAAATTACTATTCCCACTCCAGAGAGCACAACAGTAGGGAAAGCGTTGGATAGCGGGTGGGTAAAAATTACTATTCCCACTCCAGAGAGTGCAACAGTAGGGAAAGCGTTGGATAGCGGGTGGGTAAAAATTACTATTCCCACTCCAGTGAGTGCAACAGTAGGGAAAGCATTGGATAGCATAGGAGTAAAAATTACTATTCCCACACCAGTGAGTGCAACAGTAGGGAAAGCGTTGGATAGCGGGTGGGTACAAATTACTATTCTAATTCCAGAGAGTGAAACAGTAGGGAAAGCGTTGAATAGCGTAGGGGTAAAAATTACTATTCCCACTCCAGTGAGTGCAACAGTAGGGTAAGTGTTGGCTAGCATAGGGGTAAAAATTACTATTTCCACTCCAGAGAGTGCAACAGTAGAGAAGCGTTGGATAGCTTAGGGATAAAAATTACTATTCCAACTCCAGAGGGTGTAACAGTAGGGAAAGCATTGGATAGCGTAGGGATAAAAATTACTATTCCAACTCCAGAGTGTGTAACAGTAAGGAAAGCGTTGGATAGCGTAGGGGTAAAAATTACTATTCCAAATCCAGAGGGTGCAACTGTAGGGAAAGCGTTGGATAGCGTAGGGGTAAAAATTACTATTCCAACTCCAGAGGGTGCAACAGTAGGGAAAGAGTTGGATAGCGTAGGGGTAAAAATTACTATTCCAACTCCAGAGGGTGCAACAGTAGGGATAGCATTGGATAGCGTAGAATTTAAAGATAACATACTTATAAATAATTTTTATATTGAAAATAATGTATAATTACATTTTTAAATAAATCTACATCATGAACAAACAATAATTATTAAAAGCAATTATATTTGAATAATTAACAATAAATTAACAACAAATACCAATAAATATTATTGATAAATATTACTCACCAAATAATAAATATTAAACAATAAAATATTTTTCATTACAAAAAATTATTATTTAAAATTAATTCACAATTAAAAATTAATAAACAATAAAATTATTTTTATACCAAATAATACTTTTTATAAAACATTGATTACCAATTAATTACACATATTTTCCAATTAATAAGAAATAATTACCAATTAAAAATATGAATTGACAATTAACAAAATTATTTACCTATTAAAAAAATAATTACCAATTAAAAAAATTATTTCCCAATTATAAACATGAATTACCAATTAAAAAAATTAGTGAACAATTAAAAACATTAATTATCAATTTAAATTTGTTTTATCAATTAAAATAATTAATTGCCAATAATAATTAATTATAAGTAAAATAATTATCCATAACAAAAAATTATAAATCATTAATTAATTACAATTAAATTACTTCCCACCCACTTCCCCTATAAACCCACAACCCGCTACAGAAATAAAACATTTTTTATTAAAATGAATCTATAATTCCTAAAAATTTATAATTAATTTAGTATATTTAAATTACTTCCCACCCTATTCCCCTATAAACCCACAACCCACTCCGGTACTAAAAAATACAATTTCCCTAAAAATAGCATTATTAATATATAAAAATAGTACACATATAATTAAAAAAAATAAAAATACTTAACAAAAACATATTACACATACATAATAAAATACATAAAAATAATACAAATATCGATATTAGTAACATCAAAATTAGTTACATCGATAATGATGCTATTGATATTACTAACTTCGATATTACTTACATCGATATCAATAAATTCGATATTACTTACCTTAGGGTCGATATTCTGTCCAACGATATTCTTGACATCGAAATTCTGTACCTTCGATATTTCCAACTCGATATTTGGGTAGGTCGACAATTAGGAATGGATATTTAGACTGTGCACCTTGCATAACATCTGTGTTCGTACCAGGGCCCCATGGATCCCAGTTCCAGAGGTACTGGCCAATGATGGTGGTGATGGGGTAGGTGGCCGGAATGGCCCGTAGGCATACCATCATTGACACTTACTTCTAATGAGCAAATCACATTGTGACCGTCCATGGCAATCAAGCAACAGTAGGAAATGTCTAAATGCACTGCATGTGTGAATAAAACATATTTGCACGTTTCAGCTTGTACTTGTACATTTTAATGTTACTTTTCCCTGCGATTTCAGACGTAATCTTGCAGGTTGTGAACATATGCTGAACCAGTTGTGTCCTGTGTTCAAATGTGGTGGGGGTGCTGTTTGTACCAGGATGTTGTCAATGTCCGGGTGCAATCCTGCTTATGGATGTATGCTGCACAGTGGGTGTGTCGCTCCTGTGGCTCTGATTGTCTGCCACTGGTCTCTTTTGTGCAGTGTGCCTGTCGGTTTTGTTCTTCCACGGTGCTTGATGTTGTGATGTACATGTTGTCCTCTGCAGTTGGCCAGGGTGCATCCGTGGTACTCCACTGTTGATTAATTTTGTTCTGTGGCATTTTCCGTATGCTGCTCTTGTGCTTTTTCACGCATTGAGTGTGTGTTGCTGCCCTCGCGCTGGTTGTCACTGTTTCTTATCGCGCATTTGCCCATCGCAGGTTTTTTCGCTTTGGGGTTTGTGTTTTTATCTCCGTCGAGGTGGTCGTATCGCGGACATTGTCCGAGGTGTCTGCAAACTACCACATGCTACCGCCGTGTTGTGAATTCCACGTTGACACTGGGTTATTTTCCTTGCAATAGTTATCACACGTTCTTGTGAATATACCCCTAAGTCTTATTTTCTGGGTTCTGGTTTAAACCTGTCCCCGCTCCACATACCGTTCTAATTACTTCATCTCATGTTTGAGATACTTTTGGTTCAATAACATATTCTTTTTAATGTACTACACAGGTTCATGGAGACAGGTTTGTAATATATCAAATCCTAAATTAAAAGCACTTACAGAAAAGCTGAGATATATAAAGGCATTTGTTTAGTGCAAAGCCAGCAGGGGAGCATCAGAGCATTAAGTTACGCAAGCTGTGGAACCTGGTTATAAACAAATGTTGAAATGTTTGGAAACACATTTTGAATATGGTTGAATTTCAAAAGTTTAAAGATGGTTTTACACTTCTATTTTGCAAGGCATGTTTGAAATCCCTTCAATGCTATAGGCAAAGATAGAGAAAGGAAAAATGGTAACAATCTGTTGATGAATTTAGATAGTTGTGCTCCTTGGTATACGAATTGCAGAATGATTTTTTCAAAGAGGTAAACTAATACAATAAGTTCTGCTCTCGGTTTTCGATTGACATCTTTCACCTGGGAAAAAAAGTAATTTGGGAACAGCCATTAAGGCGGGTCCTGCCAATGTTTTGGAACCTTGTCGTACGTCTCCATCAAACATTATATTGCAGACGGCGCCGTGCTTAAACGAAGTGTATAATTATATTCAGAACTGCTTAAAAATAATGTTGACACCCAATAATGTTGTAAAAATTGTACACATCATGAATCATGTCAAAAGTTTCTTTCAGGATTTCAATGCTGATAAATCAAATCACAATAGAGAGTGTATTGTCCAAGTGTTGACCCATTCACGAATAGGCGGGTCTCATCAAGACTAACGCCTTCTGTCTATACATCTTTCCACCTGTCAACAGTATTTTTAAACAGCTCTGTACATAAGTATACACTTTTTTGAGCCTCACGTCCTCTGCACTATAATCACAGATTGCTTAGCACTTTTATTGCTTGAGTATATAAATGTATTTCTACTTAGAAGAAAGGAGAGGCTCAGATGACAGTTTGTGTTTTCAGCAAATGATGGTGTGCTCATATCATAAGTTAGTGTTGACTGATTCCACTACCAGGGACTTCTCAAAGGTAATACTGCAAGTGAGTCTCATAGGACCTGTTTTACATATGTTGTCACTGCCCTAGTCCTGGTGGGTGGAAGGGCTTGTCCTTATTAATATGAAATACCTTCCTGAAAGGGATGTGAGAAAGTAATCAACCAGGACATATTCAATGTACAATTGCGTACAATGAGGGAATGTTGTAGTATGCTTTTACTTTGTCAGGAAGGAATTAACAGTTTGAAATATATGTGAGCACACATATGGAAATGAATCCCTTAGCTCCAGAGGCTTTCCCAGCCCCTGAGTTGATCCCTTTTTTAAGAGGTTTGCTACACTCAGCGCTTGGGCATTCATCATTTTTGTACCCACAAAATATATCAAGCACAAATTTGCATCCTTTTTCCCCCACAAACTGGAGTTTCTAAAGTTGTGAATTTTTCTGGGGGGAACTGGAAAAATAGTAAAAATATACCAAAACTTTGTTTTCAGAAAGAAGTGCTGTGTAAGAAAATGTATTTTTTAGTTGTAAAATAGCATCAGGTAAAGTTGCAAAGGAAAAACAATATATGTACCACAGTTTTTGCAATCTTCAATCTGGTAGTTAATTTTTAGGTCTCACATGCACCATCACTTTTCAAGGGGTATTGTTTACTATAAGGGGCTTGTAGCCAGCCTATTGCTTACCATTCATTGGCTTCATTATCTCACTTATTTTCTACCTAATTGGCCAGGGAATGTCAATGATGCTTCCTGTTCTTTTGTTCCGAGCATGAACCAAGTCCTGAATGGTTTCGTTTGATTAGTGTTCTTCTGCTGTCCATCCACTGCTCGCTGTGATTCAGGTGTGATTATTTTATTTGACCATATTGCTTCTCCCCCTCCAATCCCCTCTTGCTTCTTGCCCACATTGGATATTTAAAAAGACTGTAGGTTAAGATCATTGGTAGCATATTGTTTTGTGTAATCAATGCATTTATATAGCCTTCCCCTCCTACCCCCTTGCTTCTTCCCAGATCAGATGAGTAGGTTGAGATAAATGTTAGCATATTGTATTGTAAATTAATTAAATATAAATAGCACTTACTAGCCTGACAAGGCTTTAAAGTGCAACAGGGCAATTCAGTGGCGAATTGGGAAACTTTCCATACCATACAATTACACTCAAGTCCACACCATGTTGCACAATGCAACTCCACTTCACTCCGCTTAACGTCAAACAATGTCATTTCACTCTATTCCACTGTGTGCCACACAACGCCACTCCACTTCATTCTATACAATGCCACTCTCCTCCATACCACACATTGCCACTCAACTCCACACAGTGCCACCCCACTCCATAGAATGCCACTTCACTCCATGCCATACATTGCCACTGTGCTCTATGCCACACAATGCCACTCCACACTACTCCACATTATGCCACTCCACTTCATGCAATGACACTCCATTTCCCGTCACACAAAACACAATGCAACTCCAGTCCACACCAGACAATGCCAGTTCACTCCATGCCATACAATGCCACTCCACTTCAATCCACACAATGCCACCCCACAGCACACAGTACCACTCCACTCGACACAACACCACCCCATGCTACACAATGCCACTCCACGCTACTCCATTTCACACAATACCACTCCACCCTACTCAGTGCAACTCCA
Source organism: Lissotriton vulgaris (assembly GCF_964263255.1). Taxonomy (NCBI): domain Eukaryota; kingdom Metazoa; phylum Chordata; class Amphibia; order Caudata; family Salamandridae; genus Lissotriton; species Lissotriton vulgaris. The sequence goes on from NC_141697.1 coordinate 1,137,404,889, forward strand.
CTAAAAAAATGCCACTCCACTCAATGCCACTCCACCCCATACAATGCCATCCCACCTTACTTCTTTATCTCTCTATCCCATGCCACTCCACTCCACATAATGCTACTCCACTACACACAATACCGGTCCACTTATTTCCACACAATGCCACTCCATGCTACATAATGCGAGTCCTCTCCACACCACAAAAGGCCACTTCACTCCACACAATGCCACTTTACTCCACATAGCACAATGCCACTCCAATTCACACAATGCCACTTCACTCTTCTCCACTCCACAATGCCATTCTAGTCCACTTCACTCCACCCAACACTATGCCACTCCACTCCTTCACGAATATTCAAGTGTTGGCCTAATGCTTGGAAACAAATTTGGGATATATTTAAATTGGATATACCCCTAACTTTTAACATTAGTATACCCAAATGTGTTTCCCTTTCTAAACATCTATCATATATGGATATGAAATAGTTTGATCTTCTTTCATGTGCAATCAAATCTATTACTATGAATTGAAAGTCTGCTAACCTTTTATCTGTGCAAGTATGATGGGATTGGATTCTTTATAGAAAGAAAGGAATAGATTTTTCTTTTAACAAAACTAAGAAATCTCCTTTAATCCGAAACCTTGAATGGAAAACTTTGGATGCATATATTTCTAATTGAATTGAAATTAATATGCATATCTTATTAATACTTTTAATTCAGTATTCCATATGTATCCCTACATATGTTTATAATTTATATTTCTTTTTTAAGGTTACTATTAATTCCATCGTATTTCTTATTATAGAATTACATTACATAGCATATGTATATCATTTTTTGTAAATGTGTACCGCACTTTTGCTGATACTGTTTGTCTATTTCTTGCTCATTTATCTATAAAATTAAATCAAATATTTTTCACTAGAAAGTAGTTAGAACTATAAATGTATATAATTTAATGTAAAAAGTATATAAAATAGTATATACATATTTATTATTTAATTGAAATAAAAAATTAATGTAGCAATAAACTAACTCAAATATGTAAATTGCTCAAATGTTTAATTTACTGCACATGACCAACCACTGACACTGCAACACCCTCCCATAGGCAACAATGAAATTGAAATAAAATGTATTCAGTGGGACTAATACGCAAAGGTACCTAGGTGCTGACTCAGAGAGAGAAGCGAGAGGGCTGCTTCAAAGAAGAGTTATTGATTAAAAAGCCAGGTTTTAAATGCTTTTCTAAAAGCTAACAGATCAGTTTTGCTATTCAGTTCCAAAGGGAGGGAATTCCAAAGTCTGACAGTGCCTACCAAGACGCTTTTGCCGCCCCAGTCAGTCTTTTTGTATCTAGGCACTACAAGATTATTTGGTGAGAAGACCGTAATGATCTGGCAGGAGTATACCATTGAAAGATCTACTTAAGAAACTCTGGGCCAGTTCCATGGAGGGCTTTAAAGATGATGCACAGAGCCTTGAAAGCAATGTGCTTTCTGATTGAGAGCCAGTGCAGGCAACTTGGTGCAGAAGAGGAAAATTCCCACTTATGGATGCCTAGAAGTAGGCAGGCAGCAGCATCTTGTACAACCTGGATCTTGGTCAGGCACTTTTTCCTGATGTTAATGAACAGGGCATTACAATAGTCGACCTTTGAAAGATCGAGGGCCGAAGTTACCATTTTTTTGTAGATGTTGAGGTATGAAGGGGAAAATCTTTTTAAGGAGCTTCAGTATAAAGAAAGAGGCAGAGGTGAGGGCATTAACGTGGCCCTCAGAAGAGAGTTGACTATCAAAGGTAATGCGCAGATTTTTCACCTTACTTACAGGTGTAGGGAGGGAGCCTAGTGCCTATGGCCAAAATGTTGGTGATGGGGGTTAGCAATTAAAATAAAACCCCATTGGAAATAATGGTAAATTCAATTGCAATATTTAAGATGGTTAAAAATCAAAAATCAACATATTTTAATGTTGCAATGTTAAAAAATCAAACAAATAGTTCATTTTTATTATGCCGTATTAACATATTTGAATGCCCTATTTTGAATATTAAAATGCATGTAACAATAAACTGACTGAAAAGTGTAAATCTCAAAAACAAAATCCGAAATGTTTGTTACTCTATTTTGAATTTAAATATTAAAGTAACGTTTTATTTATTAAAATATAACTACTTTAAGTAATTCATTGTATATACCACTTGAAACAATTATTAATGCATAATATTTTGCTTCCTTAGGTGGGAATTTATTTTTTTCATTTTATCTTCAGAAAAATAATTGTAATTTATTATATTTCCAGTGATTTAAGAATTATTTCAAAAGCTAATAGTGTTGTACCATTTTTATATTCAGCATTTAAAATATATAGGATGCATTTATATTAATATTTAACATACAAATATTGTATATTTTTAATGAAGGGTTAAATAAACTTTTTTCTTTTTCCTTTTACTTCATAAGGCAGAGATCTCCAGCCTGACTGCGGACCTGTCCCAAGATTTATAGCTAAATAAACCTCTATAACAATTTTCATTTTCACTTCTCTCTTCACGGGACCATTTTCCACTAACATGTTAACTGTGCAGACATTTTTAAACAAATAACACATTTAAAGGTAAGAACAAAACCAACAAATATAGAACCAATTTAAATAGTAAATGAAACCTGCTCAAACAAATCTATTTTTATTCAAAGTAATCCTGACATAATAAAGACAAAAACATTTTCCAGGAGATCTGAGTTACACATTATCCACCCTGCTTCATCAAAGTTTAATTTGAATTTTAATAATAATGAAGCAGGCAGCACCTACATTTAACATCCCACCCAAATGGTATAAATTGGAGCTGTGTTTGCCATTTGCTTCTAAGGCCTCTAGGCTTGTTATTTTTGCAAAGGAGCGTGCTGGCATGCTAAATGAACTGCTCGGGGCTTACAGTTCAATGTACCAACAATTTCCTCAATCTTGCACCTGCCCCACGGATCATTAACAAACCTCCCACTGCATGTGGAAGGCAAAACACATTACATAACCAGTCACTCTTCCCCGGCGTATTTAGCCAGTTTTGTAAAGGAATGCTGCATGAAATAGTCACGTCACGGTGGTATATTTTGTGAATGGTTTTGTGACTGCTGCCATATAACACCTTGGAAGGTTCTTCTGACTCTATTGCCAGCTCTTTTAAGCATTGATGTTGTTTTTTTGCCCTGATGCTCCATGGGTTTATGGCTATGTGAATTAACCTGAGAGATGCAACTTCTGCCAACCCAGTATAACCCTTACAGTCCGACAAACTAAAGTAGCCTTCAATTGACAGAGATAATGGGCCAGATGTATCAAGGCTTTTGCGACTCGCAAACGGCCTTTTAGCATTTTTTGGTATGTATTAAATAATCGCAATTTAAGGAATCGCAAAAAATTGCGATTCCTTATTTTGCCATAGCATTTAAGGAATCGCAATTTTTGCGATTCCTTAAATGATATGTATGTAACATTTTGTAATTGCGAATTTGTGTTAAGAAATCGCAAATTACCACCAACTTGTAGTTGGTGGTAATTTGCGATTTCTTTTAAAAATGCCCTATTTGGCATTTGTGAGGGTGGCATGTGACACACATGTAAATTTCAGGGGTGCAGCAGGGTGTCTTTGAGACACCCCTGCACCCTTGAAATAATTCTCAAATTGCGATTAGCAAATTTGCGAATTCGCAATTTGAGAATTATTGCACTATCATTCCTATGGGCCTCCTGGCCCGTAGGAATGCATTGGAAATAATCTTTATTTGCGAATTCGCAAAATGCAAATTCGCAAATAAAGAATAATAAGGAATCGCTAAAAAATAGCGATTTTGTACATACATTCCATTTTGCGAATTCTAAATAGCGATTCGCAAAAAATCGCTATTTAGAATTCGCAAAACGGAATCTTCATACATCTGGCCCTTAGTCTTTAATTAGGGATTTTCCTAGCAAATTAGCCACTGTTTAACAATTCCTATTCTAAGCTGAACATGATGTAGGTGAGTATAACAACCTTGTAGTGCACACATGATGTGTGGAGGAAAGTAGAATAAAATTGCAGATTGGGCCAACCAGTGGAATATTAGTTGTGTGCAGTCTCGCCTCGGTTTATACTCTTACACAGCATTGTAATCAAATCTTCAACATTGACTAAGAATGGGATTTGGAACTGCCTTTTGCTCTTGATTGGATGGTTTTGTTGTATGTTTCAATTCTTTCCTCTTGATTCAATGGTTTTCCTCAAGATTCTTGCGCTTTTCTCGCTTATAGAATATTCCATAGCATTCAACTGTTAGCACTCAGCGGAAGAACATGGCTTTCCTCATGCTTTACTCCCTGACACTGTTTTTTCCACTGTTCATGCCTTCCCTCTTAGCTCCACATGCACCCTTTCCCTCCCCTGTTCTTCCACCGTCCCCACTCATCCCAGCCACTTCCACTCAGTCCCTCAACTGCACCAGAATTAACAGCCCTATATGAAATTCGCATGACAAGTTAATTTGCTTGTTCAACAAACTGGTTGTTCATTGAAAATTAACATTTGAGGTTCGGTTTCATCGTGCTCTCACTCACTCCATTCCTTCATCTTTACCCCCACCTAGCTCTTTCTCACTCTCCCCTTACCTGCTCTCTCTCTCTCTTTTTCTCTCTATCTGTAATCTACCTCCCTTAATTGGTGTTTTTCTGTCCTTTTCTGGGTTCTGCCAGTGCCAACCAGTGCCGGCCAGGGCCGGTCCTAGCCATGGGCGGTATGGGCAGCTGCCCAGGGCCTCGCGCTCAGGGGGGCCCCCGCCGCCGGCCCTGCAGTTGCAATAATAAATGATTGATGGCATGGCCTGGGGACAACCGCTGGCGCTGCGCACTGCTTTCGTCCGCGGGTCCGTCAATAATAAATAATATCGAGTGTGTGTACTTGTCAGGGGGGCCCCGCCGGGAATAATAAAAAGGAGGATGATGGCATGGCCTGGGGACAAGCGCTGCGCACTGCTTCCGTCCGCGGGTCCGTCCGTCAATAAATAACATCGAGAGTGTGTACTTGTCAGGGGGGCCCCGCAGTTGCGGCCCAGGAATAATAAACAGGATGATGGCATGCAGCATGCATTGGCCTGGGGTCTGACAAGCGCTGCGCACTGCTTCCATCTATCGAGAGTGGTCAGTGTTATACTTGTTTGTTTCTCACTCAGTCAGGGGGGCCCCGCCGCAGCCCCGTGTTTAATGTTGGGTAAGTGTTTTCTCAGTGCTGTACTGGTTCTCTGCACTACACTTGCTACTCAAACTGCATTATTCTATGTAATGACCAGACTATATTATCAGCATCTCTCTTATTTTTGGCCCTGCTCTTATTTTAGCATGAGACTTGTTCTCTGTAGTTCCTCCACGTGCCATGCTGGTCCTTAGTGCTGTATTGGTTATCCGTGCAGCAGCGCCAGCGATTGTTGAGTGCAGCATTTGTTTTTGCGCCTGCACGTCTTCTCAGACGTTTCTTCGACAATACCTGGTTCTGGAGTTGGGCATGTTGTTTCAGCTCCATACTAGCTCTGGCGCTGTAATTGCTAGCTATTCGTGTGCTCGGGGGTACACGTGTTGTTTCCTATCTAGTACATGTTGGGCCTGCCCTGCGCTCGCTGTCTCTTCTGTGCCCCCTGACCCCCAGCATCAACACACACCACACGCACTCTGTGCTTCGATTCTTTGTCAGATCTTCTGTTTTGCTGGCAGCACGCGCGCACGGGTTCTGAGTGTCACACATGACACAATTTCAAGCGATGGATTTGTGACATGTACATACAATGGGGTACCTGTCCTGCACCGTCCATACATTGTTGTTACTCCTGCTCTGGTGACTGGGTCTCAGACACTAATGGTGCTGATATCGCGGCATTGAGAAGGGGTTAGCCCTCACCGAGGAAACATTGAGGTAAAGGCTACTGATCTTATGACAAACTTTCCAACAATTCCTTGCTTACAAGATTGCAAGTTAGATTTATTCTCTGCATTCTGTCGTAATCATTCTTGTCCAACATGCCTTGGGTGGCCTCTTACCCATCCATGAAAAATAAACAATTTAAGGTCCAGAATTCACTGACAAGTGGTTACATTGGGCTCACGGTGCATTCTATTCCGGAAGGATTGTAAAGAAAGCAATGCAAACTTGCGAACAGTCCATCGGAAAATCCATCGATCTGAGGGGGACTGAAATCTTGCATATTAGACCGCCCTATCCACAACACCGATGCGGGCCAGAGGATGTGAAAAGCTCCCAACAACTTTATGTTCACTTACTATTGCAAAATACGGGCATGCCCTCTGACTGCTGCGGCGGGTAGCTGACAAGAGCACTGACACCACACCAGGCACCAGCCCACTCTGCAACCAACACGAAACCGGCCCAAAAACACAGCTGTTTGTAAGTTGGAGAACTACGCCAGATACCAGAGATGAGTATCACAAGCTTCGTATCCATGCTTGGCAGCACTGAGGATGCCACAAGCACAGTAAACAAACCCACATGAACTCCCCTGGCTACTAAGGGGCTTGGCCTCAGCGACTTTCGGACACACTCATTTGAGAAGAATAAAGGTGGCCACAAGAGAGCAGGTAGCATGGACGGGAAAGGGAGACAATAGCACGCTGGTCACCCCTCCTGCTTGGCCACCATCTTGCCCAGGCACCGCTGACACCACGCAGAGCGCCCAACGCACCTGCAGCACTACAACAACCCTCAAACTTCCAGAAGCCAAACACACAACAGATATTGATTTGTCACAACACATTTACTTATTAAATATTGCCATGTCCAATGAACTCATTGGGCTCTTTACTATGTTATTTTTCAGAGTTCAACTTAATGTATCCTGTTTTGTTCCTCCTTCAGATTCGGCTGTGAAATGTATACTGCTGGTTTCTTGACCCTCTGGTTCCTTTGGAACTTGGGGGCATGTCCAACTAATCATTCAAGGAGACGGCAAGTGTTACACTCATGGATATTTGCTCACCTGTTTTTTATTCCCTCTACTTTTGTCCATGTTACTGATATCCACATTAGTTTGCTTCACTGATGCCAAATAACTAAGATCAAAAGTCCCGCGAAGTCACTTTCTGTGATGTCACTTGGAGGGGCCTCACATCTTCCCTTTTGCCCGGGGCCTCAGAAGGCCTAGGACCGGCACTGGTGCCGGCACTAGCTTTGCCAGCACTTTTGCAATTGGCCCACCCAAAATTGGAAAGTTGCCTTTTTGGAATGTTATTTTGTATGCTTACAAGATGGCCATCACATTACTACTAGACACAGTGTGAGAGTGATCTGGGACCGGTATAACAATGTGATGATATACTCCTATTGTTATACTATTCCAAGATGGCTCACGTCATGTGTCTACTTGCAACATGACAGCTGTTGTGAAAGTACACAAAATAATGCTCAACTTGGCCTCTGGCAGCTATTGACTTTGCCACTGCTTGCACAATAATTCTACATGTACTGGCAAAGCCAAGAGTGGTGCTAAATAAGCATTCCCAAAGCGAGACCGATTGACATTTCCAAGGCGTGTTATAATAATAGTGCCCGGGAAGACGTTTTCTGCAAACACATTCATTTGCATAAAACATTCCTCATGTATATAAGAGCATTTCTGATTGCCACTCTACTTGATATGCGAAGCACATGTGGAGTAAAGAAAGGAGAACTTCACATTGATTTTAAAGGCAATATTGAGTCTATTACTATTTGCAACTGTCCTGTGATCACATGTATACTTTTTTATGTGCAGTTATATTGCAAATTGACATGGCACACATTATTTACTCAGTATGTGAGAAGATTACTGCTGTTTGACATCAAATAGGGGTGGATTAATGAGCATTGCTGTTGAAAATGTGCCTTTGCAGCAAGATGACCCCAGGTTTTTCCTTTCTTTTGCTAAACACATTTTTGTCAGCAAAAGGGTTCTGCACACTTTATGTCTCCTAACCAGTAGTAGAATGCTTGTTCTTTTCATTTTAAACATGGTCAAATTTGCACACACCTAATTGGCACGTTTAATTTCATTATATGCCCCTAGTATATGGTTCTACATGTAAATAGAACCTGATAAATAAAAGCTACTAGTGGGCTACAACACTCATAGTGACAACCACCTCAGTAGCACTGTAAGACATGTCTCCAGGCCTAGCCGCTACAGCCTTTTTATGCAGTTTTAAGCAGGTATTTCAAACTGCCAAAATAAACCTTTTGCCAGGTCTAAACCTAACTTTTTAATACCTATAAGTCACCTTTAAGATAGGCCCACATGCTCATAAGGCAGTGTAGCACCGAGACCGCCCTCATCGCCGCCACCGATGACATCCGAGCCCTGATGGACAACGGAGAAACAGCGGCCCTCATCCTCCTAGACCTCTCCGCGGCATTCGACACTGTCTGCCACCGCACCCTAGTACAGCGCCTCAGCAACGTCGGAATCCAGGACAAGGCGCTGGAATGGATCATCTCCTTCCTCGACGGAAGAACACAGAGAGTCCGTCTATCACCGTACAAGTCAGAGGCCACCGAAGTCATCTGCGGCGTCCCTCAAGGATCCTCTCTGAGCCCCACCCTCTTCAACGTCTACATGAGCCCCCTCGCGGCCATCGCACGCCAGCACAACCTCAACATAATCTCCTACGCCGACGACACCCAGCTGATCCTCTCCCTGACCAACGACCCCGCCGCCGCCAGAGCCAACCTGCACGAAGGGATGAAAGAGGTAGCCGAGTGGATGATGACCAGCCGCCTGAAACTGAACTCGGACAAGACGGAGGTCCTCATCCTGGGCTCCTCACCCTCCGCCTGGGACGACTCCTGGTGGCCTCCCGCCCTGGGCACCGCACCCAAACCGACAGACCATGCACGCAACCTGGGCTTCATCCTGGACTCCTCCCTCTCCATGACCAGGCAAGTCAACAACGTCTCCTCGGCGTGCTTCAACATCCTTCGCATGCTACGGAAGATCTTCTGGTGGATCCCCACCGAGACCAGGAAGACCGTCACCCAGGCCCTCGTCACCAGCCGACTGGACTACGGCAACGCCCTCTACGCCGGTACCACCGCCAAGCTCCAGAAGAGACTCCAGCGGATCCAGAACGCCTCAGCCAGACTCATCCTCGACATCCCACGAACCAGCCACATCTCCGGACATCTGAGAGACCTTCACTGGCTCCCCGTCAACAAAAGAATCACCTTCCGCCTCCTCACCCACGCACACAAAGCCCTACACGACCAAGGCCCGAGCTACCTCAACAGCCGAGTCAACTTCTACGCTCCCAAACGCCACCTCCGATCAGCCAACCACGCCCTCGCCGACGTCCCCCGCATCCGAAGAGCGACTACAGGAGGAAGGTCCTTCTCCTACCTGGCCGCCAAGACCTGGAACTCCCTCCCGACCGACCTGCGCCTGACCCAAGACCACCTCTCCTTCAGGAAGAAGCTGAAGACCTGGCTGTACGAGCAGTAGCGGCACCCCACGGCGCCTTGAGACCCTACGGGTAGGTAGCGCGCTCTATAAATGTCATTGGTTGATTGATTGATTGATTGTACATGGTATTTCAAAAGTAGGCTATGCATATTTAATGTTTTACATGTCCTGAGTATGAAAAACCTTAAAAGGATAGCCTTCGAATACAAAAACACTGGGCAACTTTATAACAGCTTGTGATGCTTAATTTCGGTTTAGAAAGCAGTTAGAAATAGGATTCAAGGAATTATTTAATGTAATTTAAAATCCAACTTCATAGTAAAGTCTGAGTATATATTCCTATTTTGAAAATTACACTTTTAGAAAGTTGTCATGTTTCTGCCTAAACCAAATGTGCCTTTCCTCCAGTGGCACGTGACTGGGGAATGGCTCCCTTGTGGTGAAATGTGGAATGCTCCGAAACACAGTGGATAAAAGACTTGGGTGTGGAGAGGTGTTTTTCTTCCTTCAGCAGGATGGTCTGGTTGTTGTGCTCACACTTGCACCAGCTCCCTTTGTCTTCATATTCAGCTTGGCCCCAAACCCAGTGGGGGTGGGGGGTAAGCTGCTCCAGTAATGATTCGAAGTGACCACAAGCAAGGGTTAGCCCATTATTATAGCAACTCTTCTGGTTGGGCACAGGGAGCTCTTAACATGGGAAGAAGGGTTCTGTCATGTTGGGTTTGGGTAAAGATGGGCACTGTAGGAAAGTTTATAGTAAAACACACAGGGAGGGCTGCAAATGTGGGTAGGGTAATCTCCGGGAACCTTTCCTCCATTGGTTAGGGAATGGCAAGGAGCCAAAAAGTGGAGGCCAGGGATCATAAGGCGTACCTCCTGTTTGGACTACAGAGAGACAATAAAATCCAAGAAGGCTTATACCTGCATTCCCAGTTGATTAGTTCCAGCTAAACCTACCCAGGACCCTGCTGCTGGCCTCAGGATTGATTCCAATTGTTGTCCCCAAGGTCCTGGACACTTGGCTGGTATCAAAGTGTACTCTTCCTGAAGTTTCCTTAAACCTGGAACTTTAGGAACTTTTTGCCAACTTTGTGCTCTGAGAATTGACAGAGGACTGGGACCAACCTGCCAAGCAGATTCACTGAAGGTGCATCACCAGTTAGCTTAATATCTAGGTTGCTCTAGCTATTTTATTCTCTATTGCATCGAATCCAATGCAGTGGACCTCATGGAGAAGGAGTCTGGCCTCAAGGAGCCCTCTTCCGCTAAAGCCTGCAGCCATTTGTGGCTAGTAGAATTTGAGCTCCAAAAAAGTGACTACGTCCAAAGGTAAAAATATTCCCCTGGCAAAAGGGTAAAAAGAATCCGGTTGGTGAGGTGCCTTCTCTAGGAGTGAAATTCAAATTTCCCCTTCTCGAAAATTTCCTGCAAAAAGTCAATGGCATCACCGACAGCTCGTCCAGTGGCTATTCAACTACTTGGATCCCTTTTCGACCACAGTCTGCTGCCATGCCTTCACTGAGGATTTTGACTTTCATTTCAGAGTTTAAGGTAAAACTTTCCTCTGGGATGAACCTGGTCACTGTATCTAACTCTCACCCCATTGTGGTAGGCCTTACCTTTGACCCTGTCCCGGTCAAAGGGAACAAGATGACCATGGTTTGTGCTTAACGCTTTTTGGTGCTATTTTCCGCCTTCAAATAAAAAAATTCATAACTCTGGTTCTACTGATTGGATTTATGTCTTTTGTATGTCATTTTATTGATTAAAATTTGCTATTTTGTCGTAAATTGGTTTGTGATTTTTCCTGTGTTGTGTTTTACTTTAGTACTGTTTGAGTGCTGCATAAATACTTTACATATTACCTCTATGTTAAGTCTGACTTATTTATGCCAAGCTACTAGAGGGATAAGCACAGGTTTATTTTGTGACTTTTGTGGTTCACCGTGACAAGAATTGTGTTTAATATTTGAGGTGAGTTTGTACCTCCCTCAAGTAATTCACCAATCTCTTATAATAACCATGTTGTCATCATCTGCTAAACCCATCTGGTCAGCCTTACTTTGTACATAAAAGAGGTTTTTTTTTAATTTAGACTTCAGGTTGCTGAACATAATTTTTGGTGACTCAACTTAGTGCCACAGTTTTTGGTTTTCTATAAAAACGTAATGGCTTCTGCAGCTGTACTAATTAATTAATCTCTATTAGGATACCTACATAAGTCATATATATTATTGTAAAATGATTTAGAAGCTTTGTATGTCCACAAAAGGAATCAAATAATTACTACATTATATGGATCATGATGACTGAATAGCTTCATGCCAACGCAGCCTCATTAAGACTAATATTGGCTAATAAGCCTCACATCATCGTGATGTACCCTTCAAACAAATTGGTTCATCACCTGGAAGTCAATACTAATCATCAGTACTTGAAAACTACCATCCAGACAAACATTTACAAGAAATGATTAGAGTATGATAACTAAGAATTGGCACAAACAATTTCTAACCAGCTAAAAAAACAAAAAAGGACACAGCCACTTTAACCCATCCATATCTGCATTACAGGTGAATACTTCTGCCAGCTACAATAAAAATAGCCCAAAACCAACCGACAAAAGAGAAGATATACGCCATCAAACTGGACTTTAAATTCCGATGACTGGAGCAGCAAGGACAATGGTGCAAATAACAGGCTCCGTCCTTTCCTATCAGTCTTTACTCATGAATTTAGGTTTTGCCCAAATGCATATGCAAGATTCCCTCCCCAAGCCGCCTTCCCAGGAAACCAGCAGATTTTTTTAGACCACAGCCTTGGTGCAGAAAGAGACTGCAAAACAGATTTACCATCAGTGCAATAAGTACAGGATACTCCATGCATAAAATGAGGAAAGGGTTAAGAACAACAAGCAGGTACAAGCCAGGCCCAGACCTAGTGGCTAGTCACGCCACTGGATTTTCCAAAAGAGTTTGAGATTGGTTGCTACTACCAGATATATTGTATTCACAATGAGGTGTGTAGTCACTGAAGTGTTAAGAAAGATCCACCTCAGCTTTTATTTTAGCATTCATGAAACTGAGAATCCAGTGCAGCTGAACACATGCCCAAGGAGGAAATTGAAATTTCAACTTCCTCCTCATGCAATTCCTTCTTGAACCCTTGAACAAGCTCTGCCTAAAGATTTGAACTCACTTACGAAAAATCCCACCACATATTTTGACAATTTATCTAATCATGAGAGATAAGCCCAGAGGTCCCAATTCACAAAGGTAAACTTAGATGTGAAGTGTAAGTTTAGACCTAAAGTCTAAGTTTAGACTTCAAGTCTAATGAAAAAACAACAGTTGATGGACAGAATGCACAACAATGTCATACATTCACCCCAGTACAGAGATCTGGGCCTAAATCCATCGTTTTTTTTTACTCCACACCACCCCAGTTCAAACATGGCCATACGCAAATCAACCTTGACCCTGTGCCTCATGGGAACAGTCCAGCCCGAACTGCAAAGCAATATCTTTCCTGGACCGGAATCAAGCATCCTAGGAGCGGTTTCTGGCTATCAGCCGTCTTCAGCCAGGATAGCTTGACTCCAGTGGTGTGGAGAGCATGGGACTCACATCTGAGCATACCCTTCCTACTCGGGGTGACAAATGCAAAAACAACAGTTGATGGACAGAATGCAGAACAATGTCATACATTCACCCCAGTACAGAGATCTGGGCCTAAATCCATAGTTGTTTTGCACTCCACACCACCCCAGTTCAGACATGGCCATATGCATATCAGCCTTGACCCTGTGCCTCATGGGAAAAGTCCAGCCCGAACTGCCAAGCCATGTCTTTCCTGGACCGGAATCAAGCATCCTAGGACCGGTTTCTGGCTATCAGCCATCTTCAGCCAGGATAGCTTGACTCCAGTGGTGTGAAGAGCATGGGACTCACGTCTGAGCATACCCTTCTCACTCGGGGTGAATGATGCAAAAACAACAGTTGATGGACAGGATGCAGAACAATGTCATACATTCAACCCAGTGCAGAGATCTGGGCCTAAATCTATTGGGGTTTTTTGCACTCCACACCACCTCAGTTCAGACATGGCCATATGCAAATCAGCCTTGACCCTGTGCCCCATGGGAACAGTCCAGCCCGAACTGCCAAGCCATGTCTTTCCTGGACCAGAATCAAGCATCCTAGGACCAGTTTCTGGCTATCAGCCTTTGTGGTTCCGAGATTCTGGACCCTGCTGTGATATGGTTCCGAGGTCTAACACTCGTGTCGCAAAATATCGTCGTACCATGACGAATTTGGTATCAGCAGACCGGTAATGATTAGGACATTATCCCTGTGCATTTGCGGCTTCTTTGAGCGATGCCAACACCCTCAAATCGTTGTTTTCGTTCTGAACCCTCGGACTCCATTTTGTGAACGGCATCCATCTTATGCCTTGCCCTCATGTAAGTCAATTGATTAAGGTCGAGCTTGATCTGAAAGGACACGTCCACCTTAGCTGACTTCCCCATGACCTGGCCGAACTGACTCCACCGCCTCCAGCCAAACCTGTTTGGGCAGCTCCTCGCCCAGTGGCCGAGTAAGATATCATCAAAGCACCACATGCCATAAACCATTCACCACATACAGACCATGTTTTCCACACACATACACCTGTCCATGTTCCTTGTTTATGGCCAGTTTTATGACGAGGAGGTGCCCTGTTTTATTGGGGTTTCATCGATATCTGATTGTAATTCCGGGCTGGGCTGGGTCATCTATCACAAACTGGACATCTAAAATATGGGTTGGCCAACATGACTGTGCGTTTTGCTCTATTGTGTAAATATGTCTATGACCGTATTGTAAACTCAAGAATTCTTGCCTGAAGTGCAATATTGCATATAAAAGGAGAAGGCTGGTTCTGTAAAAACGAACAGTCTCCTGAGAACTTACGACCCGTGCTTTCGTGCTTCTAGGACACATGTTACTTGGTTGCAGCCAATAAAACTCGATTTCTGACTTCAACTAGAAGACTCTTGGTTTCTGTGGTCCGGAACAGGGAGAACTCAGAGGTCTTCGGGTGTTATCCCCTGGCACCACCGGGTTCCTAATAACCCGGCACCTCAGTTGGCGCCCAACTCGGGGCGGTATCAAGCGGTGACGGTCCAAGCCAGATGTTCGTGAGGAGCTTCATGTGAAAATTCCAGAGGACGGCCAGCCACTTCAGCGACCCCTGTATGTCGACGTGGTTCCGAAGGTCTTTGCTGCGAGGTTCCCCGCGTCCCGACGGCTACGAAGGACTGCTGCCCTGACTATCGCCCTGTTTTGGACCCAGTGATCCTTGGTAGAGCGAAACGATAGACAAGTCTTCTAGTGACGTCACCGATCTTCAATACTTCAGTTAAGTATAAGTGGAGCGTCTCCTAGACATTAGTTTGATTCTTAGTTTTGGTATCTTTGAGATACACCTTGTTTGGAACTTGCAAGCGCCAAAACCGAGGGATTCGTGCATTCACGAAAATATCATAGTTAGATAATCCCTTGAAGCTTGAAGCTAGACTAGTGAGCGAAGATGCCTGGTCTCAGCAGACTTGGAAACTTGTTTTGTCTTGGTTGTAGTAAGGACTCCCGATTAGAGGATTCGTGTCCGGTTCCTCCGATTGGAACTCCAACATATGAGTTATATATCAAGCACGGAGTAGGCCCTATCACATATAATGAGGTATGGATAAAATACACCCACAAGGATGGTGTTTTAAAATGGCCCCAATATGGCAGCTTTGACTCAGAAATTTTAGATAACCTCGAGGTCAAATTGTTTAAGAAGAAAGCCCGGCCGGCAATGTTTGACTCTTTTCGCGTGTGGCGCAAAGAAGCCAAACAGAAAGAAATGAAATTAGCTAAGAAAAATAAAAGAGGTATGTCGATGGTGCAAGCTGCCATCGCATACAGGGATAATGAGGAAGAGCAGGAAAGTGAACAAATGCTCAGAAGCAAGAAACTAGCAGTAGATAAATGCTACCCGATGTTGCCACACAAAGGACAAGATTCGAAGGGAGCATCTGACAAAGATCCATTAATGTCCCATTTATTGAATTCACCACCCCCATATACATCGAGTATTGTTGGACCCCCGAAGCGTATTGTTATACCGCGCCCCGGCGCACGAAATGCAGCTCTTGCACAAGCACCAGCTCCTCTTCAGCTGGTTCCTACTTCTCCGGCGCAGCCTTCTCAAGGGCCGCCGCCTTTGCTACATACTCCTTCTACTTCTCCTACAACTTTGCCTACCGCTCCACCTGTTTATCGTGATACTACTTCTGCCACTGCCTCGACTTCTTCTGCTGTTGCTTCGACTTCCTCTTTACATCAGCCTGTCTTTTCTGGCGCATCTGCCTCTCCGCAAGCTTCTCCTTCCGTTCGACAGAGAGTGGCAAGTACTGTCACTGGTCTGTTCTCACCTTTCTTTGGGTCGCCTAAAACGACCCCTAAAACAGGACGTAGACAGTTGCGTAGTCATCTACCTGATTATGAGGAGAGAGTAGTATTGAATGAGTTAGCACGCAAATGGGTTACTGACACTGTTAGATACGATGTTCAATCTGTTATGGAAGTCTTCCGACAATGGGATGCACCCACTCAGAGATATGTATTCGAAGAGATGTGTGTATATCTTTGTGAAGATTTGGAGACAAACGATCCAAAGCGCAAAATGCAGGAATTATTTCGTATGCATTTTAAGTTCTATGAAGGAATGATTGTAGGTGCCGATGTTGAAAAAGCAATAGATCTGTTATTATCCTATAGGAGTAAGGGAAATGTCTCTAGATCATTGTATGAAGATGACGTGTCAGGTAGGAAAAAGGCGCGACAGTACCCTATGAGAGAGGTTCCTCCAGTTTGGAGGGAAGGTGATGCGAATGCACATCCACCTGTTCCACCGCATTTCCAGCGTGTATGGGTACATGTCCCCTGGAAAAGATCTGAGGTTTTAGCACTCAAGCAGACATTACCTGATCCATGTAAAAATCCCGCAGGGTATTATAAGGAGTTATCACAGACTGCCAGCTCATGTATAATGAATTTAGCAGATGTAGACATGTTGTTTGGGAACGTCGTTCCACAGCCTTTATGGAGTAAAATTCGTCATGCAGATCATGATCAAGAATTAGGTGACACATGGGCTAATATTACTGCTGCAGATACTAGACAAGTTGGTGGTTCCAAACCTGAGCCTTTAGTAGCTGAACTTCCTGGTAGAATTATCACGTACATGAAGACGTTAATGCCTGAACTGCGTGTAAATTGGGATAAGTTGTCTGCGTGCACGCAAAAGAAAGATGAGAATGTGTCTGACTTTTTCACGAGATTTGAAGAGACTTTCGTCGATCATAGTGGTCAGGATATGGCTACCGAAGGTGGTCAAAGATTGTTTGTAGACAAATTCGTACATAATTTGCTTCCTGAACTGTGCAATAAATTGAAAGATTCAGAGAGTGCTTGGGCTGTTTCCACGTCAGCGCATATTTTAGCCACAGCCCAGTACTACGAAAATAGGCGCAAAGACGAGCTGGATAAGGCAGATAAAAAGACTAAAGATTTAAAGACCAAAGTTCTTCTCCAACAAGCCTATCCGCCTCGCACTCCTAGTCAGCCCAATTATCAGCAACCACAGCAGTATTAGAGAAACGCGCAAGGGAACGAGTTTTCCCATCAGCGTTTACCGTACGGCCCGAATCAGTGTGCCTATTGCAAAGAAGAGGGTCATTTCAAGAATAATTGTCCAGCTTTGGCACGACGTCTTAATGGTGTTTCTGGTGTGTCTGGTGCAAGAGGTAGAGGTGTTCAACAGGCTCCTAGGGGTAGGGGCCGTGGAAATTTCCCCCAGAATAACACTTCTTTTCCGCCTCAGAATTCTATGAATAGCTTTGATCAACAGAATAATGCATCTTCTAGGTCAGCTCAGTACTATACTGATGACTATTACGCAGAAAAAGAGAATGAGGGTAATAATTGCTAGGACAGCTATGGACAAAGAGAGGGAGTTGTTTCAGTTCCAGTAGATCAGAATGGACCTTATGTCGAGGTGATTACATCCGGAGTGTCAGAGCCATTTCTGCTGGATACTGGTGCTACGAAAAGTTCTATTATTCACTCAAAACTTCCTGGCGCACCTTTGTCTGGCGAAATTAATATTTCAGTAGGTTTCTCTGGCGCCCCTGTTAGAAACCCGATATCTAGTCCTATGCCCCTTTCTGTTGGCCCATGCGAATTAGAAGCACCCCTCATCCTTACAACAGGTTGTGGCGAAAATTTGTTAGGTTTGGATTTGTTAAAAAGATTATATGCGACTTTGTACTGTTCTCCTTCGGGAGTGCAACTTACCCTTGGTAAGAAAGTGATTTCCCCAATGTATTTGTCAAAGGAAGATATTCCAACCAAATTGTCATCTCTTCCAGATATACTTTGGGCTACCGGTTCTAATGATGTAGGTCGTTTGGAGATAGCACCGTATGTCATAACATTGAAAGCCAATGTTAGGTTGCCACGTATTCCCCAATACAAGATCTCTAGCGAATGTGAAAAGGCGTTGTTAGCGATCATTTACGATCTGATTGAGAAAGATGTAATTGAGGAAACAACAGGCAACATTTGTAACCGTCCTATTTTGCCTGTCTTAAAGTGTTCTGATACTTCACAGCCCCCTGTATACAGATTTGTGATTGATCTCAGAGAAGTAAATAAGATCATTGTACCGCAGTTTCCAGTCGTCCCCGACATTACTGCCTTATTGACAATGGTTCCAGCTTCAGCCTCTTGGTTTTCGGTGATTGACCTGAAGAACGCTTTCTTCAGCATCCCGATTGCCGAGGAGAGCAGAGACATTTTTGGCTTCAATTTAGGAGGACGAAGCTTCTGCTTCAAACGCGCTCCTCAGGGCTACTGCGAAAGCCCATCTATATTCAGTCAAGCTCTGAAAACACAACTTGATACGATTGTTCTACCTGATGGTGCGACTCTGATTCAGTATGTAGACGATCTACTGATCGCTGCAGATACTGAAGAAATTTGCAAGCAAGCCACACTGTCGTTGTTGTGTCATTTATGTGACATGAAGCATAAAGTCTCTCTTTCAAAATTACAATTTTGCCGACAAGAAGTGACCTACCTAGGTCACATCTTATCGAAGGAGGGAAGGAGACTGACCCCAAAAAGAATGTAGGCAATCGCAAGATTGAGTGCCCCAAGAACACAAAGAGAAGTTCGGGCTTTCTTGGGCATTACATCGTACTGTAGACAATGGATACCAAATTTCTCCCTATTGGCCAAACCTTTGCTGGCACTACTCTGCAAAGACACACCCAATCCTATGCCTTGGTCTGAAGATTGTCAGACAAGTTTCCACGAGTTGCGTGATGCATTGTGTTCGGCTCCTGTGTTGGGCAACCCCGACTACAGTAAGCCTTTTACATTATATGTCCATGAGAAGGAAGGTTGCGCATTATCAGTACTGACACAAATACCTTGGGGACAAACAGCGCCCATGCGCATATTTCTCAGCGACTCTAGATCCTGTAGCTAAGGCATTACCAAGTTGCTTGAGGGCCACTGCTGCAGCAGCTGTCTGTATTCGACAGTCTGCTGGGTTAGTCATGAATAATACTCTGATCGTTATGGTCCCACATGCAGTAGACATTTTACTAAACAGAACGAAGATGCAGCATTTAACTAGTGCTCGACTGTCCAGCTATGAGCTGACACTGTTAGCGAGCCACATACACATAAAGAGGTGTGATACACTCAACCCCGCTACGTTATTGCCCATTTCGGCAGAGACAGATGAGGTTGAAAAACATGATTGCTGCTTTAGGACAGAAGAAGAGACAAAAGGGAGAGTAGACCTGCAGGACACACCCCTTCCTGAATGTAACGATAATTTATGGGTTGATGGTTCATGCTTCAAGTTGCCAAATGGTGATACGACTGCAGCATATGCTGTGACAACATTGCACACTATTGTAGAGACCGCACGCATCCCCCAGAATTCTGCGCAAGCAGCAGAGTTAATAGCACTTACAAGAGCGTGTGTGTTGGCAACAGGAAAGCGAGTCAATGTGTATACAGATAGCCAATACGCCTTTGGCGTAGCCCATAGTTTTGGACGAGTGTGGCATGAACGTGGGTTCCTGACGTCACATGGTGCAAAAATCCAACATGGTCAGCTAGTAAACGACCTCCTCGAGTCACTGACCTTGCCGCTACAAGTTGCGATTGTAAAATGCAGTGCACACAGAAAGATTCAATATGATGTTGGTCGAGGGAATGCATTTGCAGACGAAGTTGCGAAAGAGACCGCAAGGAACACAATGAGTCGGATGTATGTTGTAGGTCCTGCTAGATGGATCCCTGATGTGGGTATGTGTGAGGACACTATTGAAAGTGTAAAGTCCATACAAGCTGATGCCACTGAAAAAGAGGTGAATGAATGGAGAGAAAGCAAGGGAAGATTGGATGCGAATGGTTGTTGGGTCGAATTGTCAGAGCACCAACGATGGCTGTTACCCGACGCATATGTACTCGCAGTGGTGACAATAGCCCATGGAATGGCGCACATCAGTGTAAAAGGAATCTGTAAACTGTTGGCCCCAGTATGGCAGAATAGTGGTATCCCGAAATGCGCAGAGAATTTGGTCAGGAATTGTATGGTGTGTTTGAAGTACAATCCCGGTAGGGGGACCCCAACTCCAGCTGGTCATTTTGCGCCTCCAACGTACCCGTTCGAGGTTTTGCAGCTCGATTTCATCCACATGGAGAGGTGCAACAATCTGAAATACGTGCTTGTTGTTGTTTGCCCCTTCTCCAGGTGGGTGGAAGCGTATCCCCTCAAGGACAACACGGCCTTGTCAACTGCCAAAGCCCTTGTCAAGGAATTCTTCCCTAGGTTTGGGATGCCTAGAATGGTCTGGAGTGATAATGGAAGTGAATTCGTGGGACGGGTGATGAGGAGAGTGTGCAAATGTCTAGGCATTCACCAGAAGTTCCACGCTGCAAATCACCCCCGATCAGGGGGATTAGTAGAGTGCTACAACAGCACGTTAAAACTGAAATTAGCCAAGATCCAAGCCAGCACAGGCCTTAAATGGCCTGACGCCCTGCCTTTAGCACTCCTGTCTACCAGAATGATTTTCCATTCTAGATTAAGACTCAGCCCTCACAAAATACTGTTTGGCCGCCCAGCTAACATCTGGGGCATGCCAAGACCAAAAAGGCTAAGCGAAGTAGAGCATCCTGTACTGCTTGACTATTTACACGAATTGACAACTAAATTGCGTGTTTTACACCAACAGGTTCACAGTTCCTCCCCGCCAGCCTCTGACGATCCAGGTCACTCCATTGAACCCGGCACCTGGGTGCTGGTGCGGAATTTTCAGCTCACGAACAACGAACAGCCCAAGTGGACCGGACCGTACCTCGTCCTTCTTTCCACAAGATCAGCCGTTCGGGTGGAAGGAAAGAAGAACTGGATCCACGGGACCCACTGTAAACGGGTCCCTCTGCCTCTTCCATATGACCGGTGGGTCCAGGACGGAATCGCTGACTCTGAGACCGAAGCTGTACCTCGCTTTGCACTCTTCAGCGATGCACGACTGAAAGGAACTGGTACAGAAAAGGAGAGTGATCGTATTTTGCAAGGATTTGTGCCTCCGTCAATGCAGTTGGACACTACAGAACCTGAAACATTGTTCGAAGACCACACTGTACCTGGGAAACAACGATATAATCTAGGTCAAGAACAAGAGACTAATGAAAACAAATTACTACGATTCTCTCTTCTCCTAAGAACTATTTTTGATTTCACAGCTCTCTCGCCCAGGGAACTTGCTCATTTTTGATTTTCGAACCGCCATCCGGTTCTGCTGCTAGGGTCGCGGTTGATAGTCTGAGGAGTGCAGCTGGGGACGCCTAGGTCAACGGTTCTGGTCGGTCTGAGGGAATTACCCCGGACTGAACAGAGCGCACTCCTTGGCAGAATCAAACTCCCACCGCGGGCAGCAACTAGAGGATGGAGTTTCCGAGGGTAGAGAGACCTGTTAGACCCACGAACTTTGAAAAGAAAATATGCACTGTAATGGCAAGAAGACGATCTCTAGTATTAAGCATTTCAATGTTGTGTAGTATAATAATGTTTTTAACTGGCTATGCTCTGTTCATTTTCCGAGTTCCATTCATGCACAACACTCAGCTCACACCTCCTCCTACTATTTCCCCGCACTCCTTTCATCCCCTACCTGAACACGAGTCTGCCAGAGGATTAGAATTTGTAAATAATTCATTTGTCCAACTCCTACACCAGCACCAATATGTAATGAACACTACGAACTGTTGGATATGCGGACTCATGCCACACACTACAGATAAGGGTATCCCTTACTTTGTCCTGCCGTTTAGTTATTTCGGTTCTCTGTGGGCTTTCCAGACCATGTTCCTGTTTTCCCTTGATCCGTACGTTCCAGGGAAAAATTCAAACAATAAGGCACTAGTGGCAGGAATCAGAAATATGAGTAGAGATATTGACACGGTTAGAGCAACTCCCAAAGATGAGTTTACCCCGTACAGTAGGTGGAATATCACTAAGTATGGGATTTCCTTAAGCGAGAGCCAGAAAACGAAGAGATCCTCCCCAGTTTGGGTAGTACCCCACCGAGGTCACCTATGTCTGCAAGGTGTTGGCAGGGATCCCAAAGCACAGTTGGGGAAGAGCGTATGCACAGAAACGTACGTGTTTGCATCCCGAACTTCCCCTCCATTCTTGGCAGCTAAGGGTACATACTTCATCTGCCATGACAAAGCATACACTTGGTTGCCCCCTGACTTCTCGGGCACATGTTTTATCTCGTTTCTGCTGCCACCCACCTATACGGCCGGGGCAAATTACCATCGGACAAGGACAGTTAGGGGTGTCGTGAGTCAAGACGACACTGCGGGTCAAGAATTTGGGGACTTCGCAAAGGGTTTTCTGCCCTTTTGGGGGCCTATGGTGAACAGCAGGAACATTCACCAGTTAACAAGGGTAGTCGAATCCGCCGTGACCGAAACGGCCGGTGCCCTTAGTAATTTGACAGCTGAGCTCCAGTCGGACCGGCTTATGACTCTTCAGAACCGGGTTGCCCTAGATGTCATACTTGCAGACCGTGGTGGTGTATGTAGGGTGATCCAATCCAGTTGCTGCATTTTCATCCCTGATAATGCTCCGACAGTGTACCAGGCCATCTCCAAACTGCACAAAATCTCTGATTCCCTTCATGTGGATAAAGGGGATTGGTCCCTGCTAGGGTGGTTCTGGGAACTGATCTCTGCCTGGGGATGGAAAACACTGATCTTCATTGGGATGATCTTAGCCGTTCTGTTTATGTTCTGCCTGTTTGTACAGTGCGCTCCTGCAATATGTGGCCTCTGTGCTACTTCATGTGTAAGGAAGCCTGGGTCAAGGGACGAATTGAGCAACAGAATGATGCTACAGCAGCATCTCCATGAATTCATTAATACAGATTTGGACTCAGATTAGCATGAGTTATTGCCTAATATGAGAGCAAAAGGAGGGTCTGTGGTTCCGAGATTCTGGACCCTGCTGTGATATGGTGCCGAGGTCTAACACTCGTGTCGCAAAATATCGTCGTACCATGACGAATTTGGTATCGGCAGACCGGTAATGATTAGGACATTATCCCTGTGCATTTACGGCTTCTTTGAGCGATGCCAACACCCTCAAATCGTGGTTTCCGTTCTGAACCCTCGGACTCCATTTTGTGAACGGCATCCATCTTATGCCTTGCCCTCATATAAGTCAATTGATTAAGGTCGAGCTTGATCTGAAAGGACACGTCCACCTTAGCTGACTTCCCCATGACCTGGCCGAACTGACTCCACCGCCTCCAGCCAAACCTGTTTGGGCAGCTCGATTCACCACATACAGACCATGTTTTCTACACACATACACCTGTCCATGTTCCATGTTTATGTACAGTTTTATGACGAGGAGGTGCCCTGTTTTATTGGGGTTTCATCGATATCTGATTGTAATTCCGGGCTGGGCTGGGTCATCTATCACAAACTGGACATCTAAAATATGGGTTGGCCAACATGACTGTGCGTTTTGCTCTATTGTGTGAATATGTCTATGACCGTCCAAAAACAACAAAACCCCTGCACTGGATAAACAACAATAATGTCTGGGTGACTTCGAGTTTCAGTAGCATAAGTCAATTGTGCACATCGAGAATTTTCAAAGTCAATAGACTGCAAAGTGCTGAGAAAGGAATTTCAATGAAGTAAAGTTCTTGGTATAAAACACCGGTTTATTGTTCCTCTTGTACTGGCCAGACCCCAATGGATAATCCATTGGGGTCTGGCCAGTACAAGAGGAACACCGGTTTATTGTTCCTCTTGTACTGGCCAGACCCCAATGGATAATCCATTGGGGTCTGGCCAGTACAAGAGGAACAATAAACCGGTGTTTTATACCAAGAACTTTACTTCATTGAAATTCCTTTCTCAGCACTTTGCAGTCTATTGACTTTGAAAATTCTCGATGTGCACAATTGACTTATGCTACTGAAACTCGAAGTCACCCAGACATTATTGTTGTTTATCCAGTGCAGGGGTTTTGTTGTTTTTGTGCAATTTGTGTGGGTTTTCGTGATCCAACCTTGAGCGGTTACGAGGGATTACCGCCCGCCCTTTTGCCTGGATTTCGATACTCCATAGCAGTACAATACTTTGCGGTTACTTGGTTGCGCGCCTGGCCAACTCTGGAATACCTTAAACCCTCCCAGTAGATCAATATGTCTATGACCGTATTGTAAACTCAAGAATTCTTGCCTGAAGTGTAATATTGCATATAAAAGGAGAAGGCTGGTTCTGTAAAAACGAACAGTCTCCTGAGAACTTACGACCCGTGCTGTCGTGCTTCTAGGACACATGTTACTTGGTTGCAGCCAATAAAACTCGATCTCTGACTTCAACTAGAAGACTCTTGGTTTCTGTGGTCCGGAACAGGGAGAACTCAGAGGTCTTCGGGTGTTATCCCCTGGCACCACCGGGTTCCTAAAAACCCGGCACCTCACCTTCTTCAGCCAGGATAGCTTGACTCCAGTGGTGTAGAGAGCATCGGACTCACATCTGAGCATACCCATCCCACTCCGGGTGACAAATGCAAAAACAACAGTTGATGGACAGAATGCAGAACAATATCATACATTCACCTTAGTACAGAGATCTGGGCCTAAATCCATCGTTTTTCTGCACTCCACACCACCCCAGTTCAGACATGGCCATGTCTGAACTGGGGTGGCAGAGTGGGCTAAAGAACGGTGAGGGATTAAACCCAGATCTGTTGACTGGGTGTGAGTGTTTGATTGGTTCAGATTCTCCGTCCATCGCCAACCCCTTTTCTACCACTTTGTTCGCCATAAGTTGGCAGGGTATGCTCAGACGTGAGTCCCTTGCTCATTTTGCCACTGGATTCAAGCAAGCCGGGTTGAAGACGGCTGAAATGCCAGAAACCGGTCCCCGGAAGCTTGTTTGCGGTCCAGGGAAGGCAAGTAGACTATCATGCAGGATACTGCCCTGTAGCCATTTTTTTGCTAAAGAACCATTAGAAAAGACCACATATAAAAAGAAAAACAAAAATACCATAACACCTCAAGGGCAACTTTGACAAACACTGACACCCCGATTCTCAAAGTTAAACTTAGACCAAAAGTCTAAGTTTAGACCTGAAATCTAAGTTTAGACCTAAAATATAATTTTTGTAGTAGTAAAGTTAGACTTTTGATCTGAGTTTAGACAACAAATCTACCTCATACCAATAGTATAACTTTACAATTAGTAAAGTTAGACTTAAAAACAAAGACTGCATTATATGGGTCATGATGGCTGAATCTCTTCTCATGCCAAAGCAGCCTCATTAAGACTAATATTCACTAATAAGCTTCACATCATCTTGGAAGATGTGCCTTTCAAACAAATTGGTTGTTTGTCCCCTAGAAGTCAATACTAATCATCAGTACTTGAAAACTTCCATTCAGATATTCATTTGCAAAAAACGATTACAGTATATTAACAACGATATGGCAAAAACAATTTCTAAACAACAAAAAAAACAAAAAAAGAACACAGCCACTTGAACCAGTCTACATATTCGTTACAGGTGAATACTTCTCTCAGCCACAATAAAAATAACCCAAAAACAAGTGACAAAGATGAAGATATACCCCATCAAACTGGACTTGTAATTCCGATGACTGGAGCAGCAGGAACAATGGTCCAAATAACCGGCTCGGAATCTTTGTACCAGTCCTTCCTCGTCAATTTAGGTTTTTGTCCAAACACATATGCAATATTCCCACCCCAGCCCCATCCCAGGGGCCATGGCCTTGGCACAGGAAGAGACTGAAAACTGGATTTAACTTCAGTAAAATAGGTACAGGATATTCCATGCATAAAATAAAGAAAGGGCAAAGAACAACACACAGGGACAAGCCAGGCTCAAATCAGGTGGCTAGACACGCCACAGGATTTTCAAAAACAGTTTGAGATGTGTTGCTACCACCAAATATAATGTACTACCAGTAAAGTTAGACTTTTGGTAATGTTAGACTTTTAGTCTAAACTTAGACCAAATAACTGTACTGCTAGTAAAATAGTCAATCACATTTGATATCACAGATCCAGACAGGATTGGGAGACCCAACACTAACATTAATCCTAATTTAGCTAAATCTCGCCATCCAATAATTAATTTCCCTTTCTTTGCAATATAGATCTTAGTGTACGGCTCTTCACCCAAACACTTTACTTTCTCTACAAAGAAACACAACATATCAATGTTCTTGTCTCTGTAAGCTTTTGGAAAAACGTCAGGTATTTCTAAACATTTAGATGTTGATCCCACTTGATCATATAAGGCATCTGAAATTATGGTGATGGGGACACCTGAGTCTGCCATCATATCAAGCTTTACATCACCAATGTATACATCACAGATGGTACCCTTAATTGGAGTGAAATCAATTGCATCAATTTCAAAAGTGAGTACTATTCTTGATAAGTCTTGTGTACACTCCTCAGACAAGGATGAAATATCAATGGCACCAACCCAGGTAACATTTTTAGAACTTCTGCATACTCTAGAAAAATGACCCATTTTACGGCATTTTGGGCATTTTTTACCAATTGCAGGGCAAAGGGGATTATTACTCAGGTGACTTTTAAATCCACATCTATAACAAACGGTATTCTTTTTATGCATTGACCTATTATTCTTGGACCAGAAAAATAAAGCATTAACAGATTCAGGGAGTTGCACAGTGCTAACATGTACTTTATATGTTACATCAGAAGAAATGCATTTGGAAGAGACATGGAGAGTTCATGTGTATTTGCTTTGTCAAATACTTCTGAAAGAGTAAAATGTCTAAATGAAAGTAGATGTTCTTGAATTTTTTTTGAGTTGCACCCAAATACAAATTGACCTCTTATCGAAATTCAACAGAAAATCCAAAATTGCCCTTTGTAGCCAAGATCCTGAGCCCTGAAATGTAATCTTCCACTTACTCATCCATCAATTGGTTTCTTCTGTTAAACTTGAATCTTACAAGTAGGACGCTTTAATACTCTGTGAACGGATTTTTCAGTCTAGTTGTCCTTGTCCTTCTGCAGATATAGAAGGGAGACTATCGAAGACTTGTTGACCCTCAATGCCCAGGTTACTGTATAAAATGGCTCATTTCTGTTTGCATTGAATTTGTAAGCGTCAATGGCAACAAGAACATTTTCAAATGAATTGTACCATTTTTCCCATGGTTGAATAGGTTTACCAGGGTTGAGCAGGAAAGGTTGAATCTGGACAAATTGTTGGAAATTGGACATGATCCAAACAATAGGGTCTTATACAGGTGAAAGAAAAAAATATCCGTGAAAGCTTGTGGGCAAGTATGTATTGATATCAATAAAGTTTAGTTTTTAATTGCAAAAGTAGGTATTTGAAATCTTTTCAAATCGAAATGCTTGCCAAAAGCTTGTGAAAACATATAAAGCTTACCAATCCAAAATGGCCAACACAATTTTGGAGTTTAGAGTCAATCCAAAATGTTCACCATGTCTAAATGATGAATTTGCCCAATCTAATATGGCCGCCATCTGAATGATGAATTTGCCCAATCTAAGATGGCCACCGTCAGAATGGCGGATTTGACCAATCTAAGATGGCTGCCTCTTCAAGGTGACATTATGAGTCGGCATGACCAATCCAAAATGGCCACCACGTGACATCAGTGATGACGACAACCAATTACAATAACCCCAAATTCACAAAAAGACTCACAATGTCTGCAGAGGGGTCTGTGAAGCTTTGTGTGTCCTCCCAAACTTCGATGGGGCTGATAAAGGATGTGGTGGTTGAAGCAGCTGATGTAGGAAGAGAGAGGTTGACCAAATGTGGGTCCTTTTTGTAAAAAGATGCTACAGCGAGCTCTTGCTTACAGCTGATCTCCGCCAAATGTAAAGATGAGTGACTCACTCGAGTGAGGTGTTTTTTGATGAGTTTTATTGAAGATAAGCAGGAGCCCATGGTGCTGTGATCCTGTGTTCATGAATCCACAACTGCAACTGCTGTCTGGCCGTGGAAACCATGGAGAAAGCACATGGCAAGAAGCTCACGGCCAACAAATAATTTTTTTTCAAAAGAAAATGATACACGTGACCATGCTTGCGATGCTGCATTATCACTCGTATGACCATTCGTGCTACACAGTACAATCTACAAGACAATCTGCAAGCTGAGCGATGCTTCATCATGGTGGAGCTGGTGGAAGACAGCCTGTTCTACTGGAACATAAAGCAGTACCAGCTGGACAAGGACTTCACCCTATGGGGGGACATGAAGAAGATGGGCACAGAGTACACACTGCTAAACCACACCTTCCTGGACAAATTCCCCTTCTCGCCGCCCTTCATACCTGTGCTCAGCCCGTGGCTGGATAATGGCTACATGCATTGAGATGGTCACCCCCATGGGTGGTCCATCTCCTACATCATGGAGGCCGTCTGTCCTGAGGCAGTTAACCAAAAGTGTGGTGAAAGGGCTGGTATGGGTATGCAAGTGGGAGCGAACAGCACAACGGGACCAGCCTTTGTACTCCATTGTGCATTCCTGCAGCGTGGCACAGCATTAGCTCAGTGCATGGGTAAATGTACAGTCGCATAGTGGGCCCCTACTCCATCTCTGAGACAGCCTATTGAATGGGAAAGCTGGAGAATGGAGGTGAGGACAGAAGAGGGAACTGCTACAGGTAAGTGGAAGGGCACATATGAAATTAAGGGAGGACAAAACTCCATTGGTGGAGCAGGTGTGCTTGAAACTAGGCAAATACCCCCTACGGGTCAAATTAACTCTGAGACTGCTGTGTTTTACTACCCAAGGAGCAAAGGTTAAATGATCCTTGCTTGCACCAGAGCCCGGGGATTCTTGCTGTGCTACTGCAAACAGTATAGAGACCCCGCTGTTGAAGCCCAGGGAAAGGGAAGCAGACACCACCTCAGAAGGTGGACCTTTCAAGGGAATTCATGTCAGAGCAACTTGTCCTGGTCTATTGGTATAGATCGGTTTCATTGGTTGTATTAATTGACCAGTAGAATCTTCAGAGGTTTTTCCACTGGACATATGCATTCTGATGCAGTCACAGTTTCACCGATGTGGTAACTGGTTAACTGTTACTGCCACCGGGTGAACCTTCTAACTAGGCACAGGGGGAAGAAGCTGGGGGATGGGGGAGATGAGATACTGGCAACAGTGGTCCCCAGCTGGTGGGTGGTGCAGGTGAGAAGTGTCCAACCTGTCATGCTCATCTTACATGCAGCCCGGTGATAGCCACAATCGAGTTTGGCCTGGGATGTACAGTAAGCCCTACAATGCAGTATTTCCCACCTCTAAGGGCCTCTGGTAGACTTCAGACGGTAATGAGCCCCGTCTACATTACTATTACGCTCCAGACCAAATTTTAGAAAGAGGGTCCCATTCCTTTTTCTTTGCCCTCCCAGCTCCAACAAAGTGGGCTAACAACTCACAATAACAGCCTCACTGGACAGAGAGCCTCACTACATAGTCTGGTAAAGGGGGCCGGTAAGTCCAGTGGAGAAGGGTGAGGATAGCTTAGAGAAGCCATGTATTCTAACTAAACCTGGGCACTATAGGCATGAAAAGCCCCATGGCAGGCAAATGTGAGTGTGTCAATCAATCAGGGGTTTGTAAAGTGCAGCTATTTACCCGCAAGAGTCTCAGGGCACTAGGGGGATGGGGGCAGCTCCGTTGAGTGTTGAGGTCATCGGAAAAGCCAGGTCTTGAGGTCCCTACTGAACTGGAGCAGTATGGGGACTTGCCAGAGGTGATGGGGAATGTTGTTCCAGGCCCTGACTGCGAGGTAAGAAATGGGCTTTCCTCCCATTCTGGTCTTGTAGATGCATGGGGATGGTGGCCAGAGAGTGGTCAGCTGATTGGAGATGTCTCTTGGGTGCAGGGACAAACTGAAATAACATGGCTTTCGGCAGCCTATCTGCTTTTGCTCTCCAGCTGATCTGTCAGGAGGGCCTGTTCCCCCACCTTAATTGGCTGCTCATGGATGTCAAGAGACAATACTACAAAACCTTCTCTGCAAAAACACCCATCCCCAGTGAGATGTTGAACATCTCCGCTCCCGGGCCACTTGGCTTGAATCTGGTATTCGGGGTGAGTAAGCACCCTTTATCTGTGAATGACCTATTGGGGGTCATCTTGGCATTCCAGTATTTGGAAGTTGGTTGTGAATTGTAATCCGTGGGTGCAAGAGGGATGCTCTCTTCATCGCAGGGCGATAACAGCTGGAGACGGAAGACCGAAGCTGCCCAACGGAGAGCACAGGAGAAGAGCACTGCTATCCTGGATCTGATTAATTATAGAGGTGGGGAGAAAATTGAAGAGAGTGGAGGCAATTAGAAATTCCCTTTGTGTTTCTGAATCTAGACAGCAGAGGCTGGGAGCTGCTTGAAAATAAAGGCACCGGACTTGGCTGCACAGTTCCTCGCCGGGTGCAGGGTTGGCCAACAATGCAGAAATATGGTAGGGCACCTCCAGAAAAGATTCCAGTGGCGGGCAGTCCATTACATGGCACGCGAAATGACACAGAGTCATTCTTCACATGCATTTTGCAGACCATGGAGCTCTACTCGACCAGTGCCTTTTATTTTATGAAAACTCCTCACAGATAACGTGGTTCCTTGAGACTTGGGTATGCCACTGTGTACATGAAAAGACACAATTATTATATCAGAACTCTTACAACATATCATTGAAAGCACGAGCACGTTTGCCGTTTCGCTTGTTGGACTTGAGGTCTCTCGTGTACAGCACACTATAGTGGAGAAGTGTGGCTCAATGATTAGAGCGGCAGACCCTGATGCAGAGGTCTAGCCCGGGGCCAGGGTTCAATTCCCTGCCTCGGTGGGTCTTGGGCTCAAAATTCCACAGACCTGATAATTCTCGCCTTGGTGCCTATTCCAATCATGGAGTCCCACTTTGCAACTCTGGGCAATAGCTTGCTTAATCTCCACAAAGGCACCCACAACGCTAAGGATGCCTGGCCTCCACCTTGGGGGTGCCCAGGAGTGGATGCCTCACAGGGAAAGACAGGATGGGTTCCACAGCGGTATTCGTACAAGTGCCGTGAGACCCTTGCGGGTGAGTAGTGTTCTATACAAGTATCAATTTACATTTACATTTATAGCGCCCGAGCAAGATATCGATTAAGCTGGTAGGCGTTCTCATGATGTGACGTCTGCTTATCTTCTCTCTGTATAGTCGTCCTGGTAGGAGTGACGCGCATAGTCATAAAAAATGGCACTTATACCAAATGAACAAGTCTTTATTCAATTCAATCCATCTTTATTCTGCTATGAAACAGTCATAAAAGCACCTGATAAAATGTTTGAATCAATCACATAAACTATAAGTGTTCTAAAGGATCATTGCTTTGTACGTTGTGTTTGCAGATTGAAATCCCCTACTGATTTGTTTCCTTACAGTGCTCTGCTTTGCACTTTACCAGTCTCTCTGCCCTGCCTATGGGACTGAGCACCCTTGTGCGCCAGTGTGGACAGGGCTTTAAGTGGGATGAAAAAACTGGGGGGTCTCTCAAAGACATATGCTAAAAATCTGTGCTTAGCATAGTGTGCCGCTCGACTTGTATTTTGCCGTTTCTGTCATTGCATCCAGATATATGATACAACAAGTAACATCATATCTACAACAAGTCAGGACTATTGGCTTTGTCAATGGTCACTAGTTGCATATGATAAATAAGCAGCAACTATGGCTTGCATATAATATTGAAAAAGTTTCCACTTAGAACCCTGGTGATACCACAACAATGTTGCTGGTCCTGGGTTTCAAAAAGAGAAGGGAAATCCAGAGAGAAAATAACTCTTTAAAGGATTTCCCTTCCCCTACAAAGCTCACCTCGCATGACGTCATGCCGTAACTTCTCCACTAATGAGAAGTGAGCAGTGTGAGCAGCACACATGGATGTGCCTGCTGTCACTGCAGTCCGGAAAAAAACAGGGCCGCTTGTGCCACGGACAAAACAGAGCCCGATAGAGACCCGTTTCGAGGCCCCCTTTGAAAAACTGCCGGTGCTCAGACCTGGCCCACTTAAATCCCTGAGTGTGGATATTCCTGACTCACCACCTTCCTCTTTCTTCCACCATTTTTCATTCATAGCCTGCACTACACAGGCCCCTGTCTGCAGTTCTGGGCATTTAGAACCCCCTGCAAGACATAGTTAGCGCCAGCTCCCGTGTATCAGCACAGCAAACAGGACCTTCGTACAGACGCAACTTAAATAAATACACAGGGTACTTTTATAAGGATCACTCCACCACAGATGCTTGTAAAGCTGCAGCCTGTGCATTGATTGGCCGGCGAGTCTCTGCCCTAATTACTGCGTGTGACATTCTGTGCTCGCACTCTTGTGTAGACTATACAGGAGAACAGGGATTTCAGCATAACGCGTACTTTAATGACAGGGCGATGTTACTGCTTTTTGTGCCTCTGTACCTGTGTGCGCCAGGATGTCTGCAGGCACTCGTGCCTTGTCACCTGTTACTTGCACACCTGTCGGACCCGTTGCGGTGAAATGCGCGCCATTGCTACAGTGATTCAGGTAGAAGCTAGTATAGGCCCAGCCTGCAGGTGGACGCAGTAGGCCTCTCCGTCTCTTCATCCAGGCGAGCTGTGCCATCTCTGGGGCAGTGGCGAGCAGCACCGAGGGTTATGTGCTCGGGAACTGGATAACTAGGCTTGTTGGTGGTACAGTGGACTTTGAAAGAGTGACTGGGCACCGAGTGACGTGGTACAAGATTGGAGAGGTGTTTCATGAGAGAGGTTTCATCATAGTTGCCACCACTAAGATGATGACTCCGTCCCATTCTAATCCCATCCGTTGAGAGGGTGAGACAAGGTAAAAGAAAACAATCTGTAGTACGTCGCAGAGGCCTTACAAAATTTATGAATTCCAGAACACAAAATGTGTGTCAGATGGGATTATGGCAGCATGGTCTGTGACTGCCGGCCACCCCCCCCCCCCTTAACGTGCATACTACAGTTACACATTCATCAGACCAACAACAGAATTCTTTGGAAGGCAGGTGGTCTCGAGCTCGAGACCCCCGGCCGTATTTATTAAAATATGAAACAAAATTAAAAATTTAATAAAATAACATTGAATACATAATTATTAAATGCAAAATTCCGGCATTAGATTTACATCCAGTTTAGACAGGTATGGTGGGCTAACCTTAACAAATGTCTAATACAGCGTGGTTCCTAACCGAATCTAACATCCTGATATCAATTTGCATTTTAATAATTTCTGGTCCTACGGCAAGGTCGCTAACTGGTGTCAGATCCTTTTACCCAGCTACGCTCTCACGTCCGAGATGCGCATGCGCGACAAGGGCCCGTTTACCCTCGTGCGCTCCTTGAACTCCATTTAACCATAACAGGAGGGCCCTTACACTCGCGCCCTTAGCGTCATAGTGCATAGTGTATGTGTGGGGTGGCTACCAGCCTGAGGAAAGCGTTGACTCCCCTCCCCCGCACCCAAGCAAGCGAATATCCTGCCCCTGAAGTTCTGGGAGAGACCAATGGCCCCTCCCCCTGGGCGACCCCTTTCGTGAATGGGGCCGCTTTGTATTAAGGCCTCTGTTGAGCTCGGTGATTCCTCCAGTAGAAATTTTAGGATAAGCTGGAGCTGGGTGCGGTGCCTGACAGTGAAAGCAGTACTCGGCCCTGGAGGTAGTGAGACACAAGCACCACAAAATGATGGGTTAGGTGTGAGATGACGGTTGGGATTTAGATTTAGAGAGGGCTTTAAGTAGGCCGGGTCTTGCCAGTGCTCAGCCCTAGCAGTTCTAAATAGCAGGTGCCGAGACGGGTCCCAATCGGGCTCTTTATTTTTGCCCTCTCTCTCAGGGTGAACAAAATAATATTAACTCTGCAGCATCACCACTCTTCATTGCCTTTGAGGTAACTTCAAAGAGACTCGTTTTAGTATGTTCACAGTCTCATCATTTCAGAATGGAAGCGTCTTCAATATTGTATACAATGAAGCCATAGTTGATGCTAATTTTATTTTATGCAACTAACAACCACTGGCAAAGCCAATTGTCCTGGCTTGTTGTATGTGTAATGTTACATGTTGTATTTCGATATCTGGACGCAATGATAGAAACAGCAAAATATAAGTTAGGTGGCACACTATGCTAAGCACAGATTTTTAGCTTATGTGTTTGTAAGCCATGCCCTTAATTACATCCTTTTAGCCCTTTGAACTTGGTGTCTGGATTCGGCGGCAGCAGTGGGGCATACGGATAAGGGGTGAACCGCGCACCCCCCTCAGGGATCTTCACAACACCTCTTGCGTTTCCCGCTCCGCGGGAAACGCTCATACTTGTGAGCTTCTTTGGAAGGAGGCTGGGGAAGACTACATACCCCACAAGGCAGAGCGGCATACTGACATCCTCCCGCAACGCCCAGAGCACTGCAGGTGCTTAAAATCAACTCCGGACCCGCGCAACGCGGGAATCCTTTTAGCCCTTTGAACTTGGTGTCTGGATTCGGCGGCAGCAGTGGGGCATACGGATAGGGGGTGAACCACGCACCCCCCTCAAGGATCTTCACAACACCTCTTCCGTTTCCCGCTCCGCGGGAAACGCTCGTACTTGTGGGCTTCTTTGGAAGGAGGCTGGGGAAGACTACATACCCCACAAGGCAGAGCGGCATACTGACATCCTCCCGCAATGCCCAGAGCACAGCAGGGGCTTAAAATCAACTCCGGACCCATGCACCGCGGGAATCCTTTTAGCCATTTGAACTTGGTGTCTGGATTCGGCAGCAGCAGTGGGGCATACGGATAGGGGGTGAAACACGCACCCCCCTCAAGGATCTTCACAACACCTCTCGCGTTTCCAGCTCCGCGGGAAACGCTCGTACTTGTGGGCTTCTTTGGAAGGAGGCTGGGGAAGACTACATACCCCACAAGGCAGAGCGGCATACTGACATCCTCCCGCAACGCCCAGAGCACAGCAGGTGCTTAAAATCAACCACGGGACGCGCGTGGGACGAGCCGGGCGAAACCCGGGCCGGTTTAAGCCCGTTCAAGAACGTTTAAGGACGGGACGGGCCACCCCCCTTTCATCGCGAGTCCCGAGGGCTCAACTGTAAGTTACACATTTGTATCTTCTCCTTGTTATCACCGCAATGGCTCAGAAGGATGGTAAGTCCAAGGCGCCAAACATAACCCTAATTGGATCCATGGATAAATTTACAACTAAGGTTAATATTACACTTCTCACTACAAGCGGTCGGGTGTCTTCTGGGAGTAGGGGAACGATCTTACGCAATACTCGTAGCAAAGAAAGGCACACACTGGCAGTTTTGTTAGCTTGTATGTCCATTTGGAGATTTTCATCTACCATGACTCCCAGGTTTCGTACCACTTCAGCCGGAACCAGAGATTCATCCTCAGGAGTGAGTTTGAACTCTGTTGGCAAGTGTTGAGACAGTCTGGTGGCAGGACAGTACACCACCTCTGTTTTTACCCCATTATACTGTAGGGAGTTTTTCCTAAGCCAACTTGCAGTTAGACACATGCACTCCTGAAAGGTATCCATAGACACCGCTTGTTTCCCCTCCAGGAGAATACCAAATGAGTATCGTCCGCATAGTTGACCAGGTCTACCCCATAGGATTTAATAATGGAAAATAGAGGGCGTAAATAGATGTTAAAAAGGATTGGGCTTATTGCCAAGCCCTGTGGCACCCCGTGATGTACTGGGGACATGTCAGAGATAAACGGCGTTAAAGATACAGCCTGTTGTCTTCCTGACATATAAGATCGTAGCCACTGCAGGGCTCGCCCTTTAATCCCTATGCTTTCCAATCTCTCAACCAGCATGACATGGCTCACCGTGTGAAATGCGGCTGACATGTCCAATAATACTAGGACCAAGGAATTCCCATTGTCAGCACGCATACGCAGATTATCAATTACTGTTGCCAGTGCCGTCTCAGTTCCGTGTCCCGGGCGGAAGCCATATTGGTCCCCGTCCAGCAATAAGTTATCCTCAAGATAACACAA
Organism: Lissotriton vulgaris; assembly: GCF_964263255.1. Lineage (NCBI taxonomy): Eukaryota > Metazoa > Chordata > Amphibia > Caudata > Salamandridae > Lissotriton > Lissotriton vulgaris. Next base: position 1,137,441,083 of record NC_141697.1, read on the forward strand.
TAGACTTTTGCTGACAGCCTTCCCCAAGATTTTAAACGGGTTGGGCTGTAAGGAAATAGGTCTAAGACTCGCTGGATCAGTAGGGTCCGGAGATGTTTTTTTATCAGAGGAGTTACTACTGCTTGTTTCCATGCCTCCGGTACCACACCTTCCTCCAATGACTGGCAGCAGATCTTCCATAGCCCATGAAAGGTTTCTTCACCCAAGATTTTCCAGAATTTATGAGGAAAAGGATCTAGTAGGGAACCCGATGACACACTTAAAGCGAGCTGGTTAAAAGAGTCCTCTAAGGGGGCATGGAAGATGTCCAGGGGGGTGGCTTTCTGGGATTCTATATCAGGCTTCCATGCCGAATCAGCCGGGCCGTCAGATTGTAGTTTTCAGACAATGTTGATTATTTTGTCCTGTACCTGTGAGTTGTCCAGACATTGACTGAACTACTCCTGTGGCAGCTGTAGCACCCAAAGCATGTGTAACAGGGACTACATGAAAGAAAGTACGAATGTGGGGACATTAACATTAGCAGATTACTGTTTTAAGAGTGGGGGGCTAATCCCAGTGTGGAATATGTATGTGATATGTGGCTACCCCTGTAGGGTGGCAGGTTGGATAACGGAGCATGAGTGGTTAAAAGAGAACTATTTGAGACAGATTTCTTACCTGGTCTGAAGTAGAAGTTCTCAAGAACAGGCAGCTCAAATAGGAAGTCATGATGCATGGAGCAGAAGATATGCTCCTCATTGGTGGTAAAGCACAGCCGAAATCCAGACGATCCCCAGAAATAGCCTTTGCCTCATGAATCCGGATAACTTCTCAGACACCTGCGTGGTCACCCTGGTAGTTTATTTAATGTCTTCCATGGTCCATTCCTCACCCAAGTACATTTACTGAGTCAGCACCTTTCTGTGACAAGGCTGCCTTCTCAGCACCTCTGAGGTTTTATGGAGGCAAACCAGGTACCATGTACTTGCTAGCAGCTATTTACCGCAAACTTAGCTGCAAAGCCAGTGCTCTCCACGGTTTCTCTTCCTCTTGAGTTGTAGCTGCATCATGAAGTGTGGGGTACAGGAAGTGAGGCAGTCTAAGAGTAAGGGGATAGGGCATAGGTTTTGAGATGTAATTATTTTCTAGCTGTGTGAATGTGTGTCAGGTGTGTGCCACTTAGATGCAGACTATTTCACAATTCACTTCAATTCAGAGATACATGCCCGGTGGCGGAGATGTCCGCCCTGTTTGTAGACATCTACATTGATAGGCAGAATGATTATCACAGAAATAAGAGAGAAGAGTTACTCGTAATCATCTATAGGTCATAAATCCACTTGTTACAGACTCAAACTCTTCCTCTAAGGGAGTGGAGACTCGTAAGCCTACATCTACATGTAGATCTACAGATGAAAATGGTGGATTCCATCAATAAGGAAATATTCAACTAGGTGTAGGTTTAGATTTTCACAAAAGGAAATCTGCACATGAAAACTTGCCTATGTGACTAGGACCTTCATTTACAGCTGCTGGGTTCAGACATAAATACTCCAGGTAATGTGGGAAACGCAGCAATGACCCTCTGGGTTCTCTTGGAAGTACAGGAAGAGAAAGTATTTTTAAGAACAACTTAAATTGAGAGAAGGATTCCTAATGTTAATTTTAATATGAAACAATTTCCCTAAACTTAACCTGCCACATATTATTTAGAGGCTTATTCAGAAACGCCTTTCAGAGTACTTGAAGTAATACGACTGTAGTACTCTTTTGCATGCTCTTAAATTTTTATGTAAAAACACATAAAATAGGAATAAAATGGGACTGTTCAGCGAATTTTCATAGACAAGAAGTACAAATAAAAAATACTGCACCCTTTTTGCACTTTTAATAATTGGGAATTGACAATTTCCTGACAAATTCACAAAGGCATGTTATAAAAGAGTGGAAGCACTGCTTCCCCCAAGAACAAATGATTTTGTGAACCCCCCCCCCCCCATCAGTTATGAATACACTGAAAAACGTCTTTTTAAATAATTTGTGTTGATATTCCATACACTTAAGACTGCACCTTACAATACCCATAAGTTGCCACAGCTTTTAGGTGGAAAAAAGGTACTAAATATCCATTACAAACATAGGCATACAGTTATGCCTTTTTTATTAAATGTAATTCATGTGGAATCATTTGGCGCATAAACATAGTAACTGTTAACTATCACTATTCCATAAGTATTTAAAACCTGATCAATATATTATTCAGTTAAAATTGATGCACATATAATAGTCTTACATTTCAAAATAAAACAAATATTTATAGTCTTTGAATTGCAATGCTTGACGCCTTTTCTATAACTGCCTTTTTATTTCATTGATCCAGTCTAAGATGTACAAAACTACCTCCTGTAACATCTCAAAAAATGAAAAAATCCTTCCTGTTCTTTTCTTTACTTGCCTTGCCTACTTTATATTGATAAAGTAACAGGAACACATTGCTTAAAGTGTTGTTTATTATAACCAGACCGAAATAACCATCCAAAAGTTGAATCGTAGCCAGATGTTCTCCAGAAACCGCGTTCCCATCAACGACTTTCTGTAGCACAGTGATTAAAGGTGCTTTCTACACAGCTTTGTATATAGAGACTGCGTTTTATGATGCCTCTGATCCTGCCAGAAAAATATTTGCTTAGAATTTAAAACAAGCTCTGCATATGATTTTGACGTCCCAAAGGTAAACATTCCCTTTCATATAAAAATTATACACACTATAGCTGTTTTTGTAATTGAGCTATGCATAAAAAATCACTAGACCAAAGGACTTCATTCTTATTTCATCACAAATGCGGAAGTCCATTGCAGGGAGAGAGATGGGGTGTAAGAGCAGGACAGAAAGACGTTTGAAAGAAAAGGACCTTAAAAAATAAGGAGGGAAGTAGTGTCTCACACTGCAATCTTGATATTGACTCAACACAAAGGGCCTCATTCTGTGGGACACAATATTTGAGATGGTAATACTGCGGTACTGTAAACAGTGACACGTCCCCATGTGGTATTTACTGATTGTTGTGTTACCTTCTCATTTTGAGTTCCACACTTTGGAATGGGGAATAATGTGGTAATACCATATTTATTGCTCTGTTCTGAACAGCAAACCTCATAATGCCTTGTACTTTCCACAGGAAAATTCTGCCAGGGTTTACTTGGAAAAATATGTATGAAAAAAAGTGAAATGTTACTACACCAGTTGTGATTCCAATTCACAGGCAAACTACCAACATTTGCACATATTAGGCGTACTGTTGAATTTACTGCACAACTCATAGCAAGGAAAAAAAAGTTGAAAGCACTCTGAAATGTAAGCCCACTTTGTTTTCACTGAAGTTTAATAATGTCATTGGTGTATTTTGTGCATCACTTACCAGGCCTTCTACACTAAAACCCCTGCCGCACTGCCTACCTAGCCTCGGCAAGACGCTCAACATCCTGTGATTCTGAGCAATTCTGAGCAATTACTTAATCTTCTTGTGTTTAATAAAATGAATTTGTCCGTCTGTAACGCAACTGGTGCTCATGCAAATCACTCAGATACTTTCGGGTCGAGTTTGCACTATATAAAACTAAAACAAAAAAGAAAACCTATGAAATACTTTCTTTTTATTAACACTTACAGATAGTATTTCATCAGAAATACATATATCAGGTAGCGTGCATGTTTGACATTCATAGAAATTTCTTAGCAAAGGTAAGTTATAGTTTTACTTAAAGGATTAAATTATTACCAATGTGGGTATGGTGCTGGACACTGTGGGAGTATACAAAACAATGATGGATGGAATGCTTGGATTAATCTCAGCCTACTGTAATCACTCAGGCAGCATCCCAATCCATTGTTATTTTGCATACTGTGCTACCTCAGTTTGGACCCAGCCATATTGAAATCAGACTTGACCTGGCTCCATTAGGAACAGTCCAGCCCAATTCCCAAGCCACGGTCTCCCTGAACCAGACTACAAGCAAGCTCATCAGCCAGGTACAACTTGGTTCAAATGACATAGTGTGCATGGGACTCACGTCTGTGCATACACATCCCACTTAGGATGACACAATAAGTATACAAAACAGTGACAGAATTCTTAAATTAATCTCAGCCTCTGGTAAATACTCAGGGCTGCATCCCAATCCATTGTTATTTTGCACACCATGCCACCTCAGTTTGGACCCAGCCATATTGAAATCAGACTTGACCTGGCTCCATTAGGAACAGTCCAGCCCAATTCCCAAGCCAGGGTCTCCCTGAACCAGACTACAAGCAAGCTCATCAGCCAGGTACAACTTGGTTCCAATGACATAGTGTGCATGGGACTCACGTCTGGGCATACACATCCCACTTAGGATGACACAATAAGTATACAAAACAGTGACAGAATTCTTAAATTAATCTCAGCCTCTGGTAAATACTCAGGGCTGCATCCCAATCCATTGTTATTTTGCACAACGTGCCACCTCAGTTTCGACCCAACTATAAGCAAATCAGTTATGACCCTGCTCCATTAGGAACAGTGCAGCCCGAACTGCCAAGCCAGGCGAGGCACTCCCTCAACCAGAACACAAGCAACCCAGAATCGGGTTGGCCCTAGTTTTGGACTCAACGGCTGGGTACAACTTGGTTTCAGGGACACAGTGTGCATGGAACCCATGTCTGGACATAGCAGTCCCACTTAGGGTGACACAATAAGTATACAAAACAGTGATGGATGGAATGCTTACCAGTGACTGAGACTAATTCAAGCATTCAGTCCATCACTTTGTATACTTTAGTATGTCACCTTAAGTAGGATGAGTATGCAACCTCTTTCCCAATTTGGGGACTTTTTTCTCAGACCAGTTGTCTGTGAGATGTCTACCTAACTCCAGGACACTAAAAATGTCTTGCGCCTTTTGGACAGTGTAGCCTTTGATACTGAGACCAACTTTCTCATTTCCTTTAATGATGAGTCTCTTTATACTTGCATCCCACAAGACCAGGCTCTCATCACTGTGGAATACCTGTTTCAAGCTAAGAACCTTGATTTCCTCACACCTGTCTCCTTCATTATGAGATGTGCCCATATGGCCATGAAAGGTAATATCTTACGGTTCGAAGAGTGTCTGCACCTACAGTTTTCCAGAACTTCCATGTGCAGCACTTTCTCCCCTAGTCTGGTGAATCTGTATATGAACTCCTTTGAGACAGATCATATCCCTGCACCTGGTAACCCCCATTTCTCCCATACAGGTATGTGGAAGAATTACTTGATTATATTTTTGTCATCTGACATGGTAATGTAACCTCCATCACCTCTTTTCATCTGTGGTTCAACTCTCCTAATCCCTTTTTGAGGTTCACCTGCGAGTACACTTTCTTGGATCTTCTCATCTACGCAGCGTCCGGTTTTCCAGAACTAAACTGTTCAAGAAACCCATGGCATGGAATGCCCTACTGTTATACAACAGTTACCAACTCAAGTCAGTCCGAGACAACCTTCCCTTCAGGCAGTTCTTGGGCCTTAGGCTCAACTTCTTGCTTGTCCAGAAGTATAAGGAAGATGCTAACACTCGTTCGCCCAACTATTTGACAGGCAGTACCTTGCCCTGCTCTTACGAGCATCAGCCAAGAGAGCCAGGAACAAAAACTGGGAAGCACTCCTGGACATTAGGCCTCCCAAATCACCAGCAGAGAGACTGGTGTGCATCAATACCTTCTGCAGCCTCTCTAGCTCGATCGAAACATCAATATGCAGCAATTGGCACATCCTGAACAAAGGGAACAAGTCTATCCCACGTCCCTTTTTTGAATTCAAATGCAGCAGGAACTTAAAGGACAAGTTAGTTCACTCAAGACCCCCGACGACCATTGCTAAAAAACAAGACTCACTTTGGGGCTTACCACCAGTACAAGGTCACTTCCCTAGTGTATACTGTGTAAGCATGGGCGGAAAATCCGTTTCGCTCGCGGATTTTGCGGATTTTCGGTAAATTCGCAATCCGCGAGATTCGCGAATCTCCCGCAAAATCCGCAAATCCGCGAGCAGCGGATTTTGCTCGCACTGCTCGCACTGTTTGCGTGAGTTCGCGGCTTCCCAGTACAACTTCGCGCCCCGCGAATAAGTGCAAAATTGCAGAAATACGATCTTAGCAAAACTGAAACTACTTACCAGGTTCAAAAGTTCAGGCTCATCATTAGTAGCCATTTCCTGTAGTGCTTCCTGAGGGGCCCCTCCAGAGTTCAGTTGCCAGTTGCAACTATTATGTGACCCTGCTCTGAACCTCAGAATAGTTACACATATGCCACAAAGGTCCTGAATTACAGCTAAGGGAGACAAGCAGGAGCCAGGCTGGAAGTTCAAATCCATTAATCAGCCCCTAATTCATTATTGTCAGTTGGGGCAGGGCAGGTGTTGTAACTAATTTTGCAACAATGAAAGCACTTAGCAAGTGCAAAAGATCACTAATCAGGAAGCACTAAGGAAGCAGGTGCCAGCTAAAAAAATATTCTGTGACACATTAATCAGCCCCAAATTAATTCAGGTCACTTGAGGCAGGGAAGGTGTGCTTGCGTTGCCACAATAATGTACACTGCCTGGACAACCAGAGGGTGCTGTGATGAAACAGAGGGTGGCATGGGTGGGCCAGAGGGTGGCATGAGTAGTCAGAGAGTGGCAGTGGTGACAGAGAGTGGCAGTGATGAAGAAGAGTGTCCCAAACAGGCTGGACACGTAGAAACAACAAGTTCGCGAAACTTGCGACCCGACAGGTAAGTTCGCAATTTGCGAAATTGTACAAAACCCTCGCGAACTGGCAGAAACCCGCGCAAACACAAAAAAAAATATTCGCGAGAATTCGCGGATTTTGCGGATTGCGAGTTCGCAAATCCGCAAAATTCGCGAAAGCGAGATTCGCAAAATTCACCCATGCTTAATACTGTGGAGTTTGTGCCCTGACGGCACATACCACTGACATTGATATTGGGACCAATACCACTTGGGAGTTGAGGCAGCACACAAACTGTAATAGCGAAAGACTCATCTACCTCATCACCTTCCCTTGTGGGCTCTGTTATGTTGGTCTGATGACACGTACAGTCAAAATTCACATTAATGAACACAAAAGCACAATCAGTTGTAGGAAACAGGCCACTAAATTGACTAATCATTTAATCGAGAAAGGACTTTCAGCTGATAAATTACACTGGACAATACTGAACAAACCCACCATACCACTAGCAGTTACAAACATCTTCCAACACCTCTTCATTACAGAACAAAAATAGATCTATAGATTATGTAGCCACACTGACGGGCCCCTGATCATCGTTTCCCTGAATAGATCAACTAGAGAACTAGTGTTAGTGAACCAACTCTAGGCACCTATGTAGATTGAGTGTTTTTTACTGATCCTTCCAATGGCAGATACAAACATTATGCCATTGTTTTTGGTTCTGAATACTCCACTGCCTAAGGGTCCAATATAGCCATACACCTCCTTCTGGCTATACTGACTGGTTTTATATACACCACAAAAATATTTTTCTTTTAAAACTCAGTTCCAAAGGTTATGGTATTTGTTTTTTTTCAATCCTTTATCCTTGTGTCTCATAATTGTTCGCCTGTAGATGCTTCACATATAATCTATAAGCTACCATCCACCTCAGTGACCTACATCCAAGCTTGGATTAAGTTCTTGTGACACCAGTCTAGCACCAGCCCCCTCTCTAGCGCACTGTCTTTGAGGTTAGTGTTTGCACATCTACAATTTCTAGCAACTAAAGATTCCCTCCACCGCAGCCAGTGTCCTCTCATCTGGCATAAGAAGCAGCTGGACTCCACCTAATTAGAGTTAGACGAGGTTTCCCATCTTTGTTGAACCCACAATACACTGTAGTCTAAGCCGGGATTCTGGGACCCTTGTTCCAGCCATGATTACCTTCTCCTGGCTTCCTTGAAACACATAAATGCTGACATTCTGTCTCCATGGCAACTTTGCTCTCTGAAAGGCAGTTTCATTTACCACTTATTAATGACCGGACCGACATTTCCAGCAATATCACAATCATACGGCCTGCCCTACTGGGGGCTCATGTACCAGCCATGTTTACTGACTGCACACATCCTGATGCATTATCATCCCCTATGATTTTTCTGCCTTATATTCTATCCTGCTCTTAGTTGAGCAACTGTGATTGAGATCAAATGGCTACAGGCATTGCAGTTGTGGTTAAGTGTTTATTAATAGCACAGGGCCGGAATCTCTTTGCCATTAAAGTACTTATTGAGAGACACTTATTAAAAGGCAACATTACTCACAATTACTAGCACCCCTAGCCAGGTGTATTCACAAGCATGCCTAGATGTGGCCAATGTGGGTCCTACATCTTTATACCAAATACATTTTACAATGCTAACTCTCTAGGAATTCTCTTTGCACCTCCCTTGGACTGAAGTAAATAGAGTTTTTATCCCTCCATCCTTTGTTTCTCCTTCTCTCCCCAATAATGTTCTATAGGATATAGAGTGCCCTGAGCCCCATGCCAGGGCCCCGAGTTCATCACACACAACGACTGCTGGTAAGTCAAGGCTCGAGTCTGGGTACCACGCGGGTGGACAGCGTCCCCCCACTTATTTTACCGGGGGGGCGCCGTCCCCCCTGCCAAACAGCTGGACTTTACTCTTTGGCCTCTCTGGGACGAGATCGGAGCGCACCTTTTGTGACGTCACTTCCTGTTGTGACGTCACTTCCGGTGACAGCGCCCCCCACTTCTATTTTTAGGACTCGTGCCCTGTGGTAAGCCTCTCTTATTGTTTTATTTGCAATATATGCCTGTTTTGATATATGAAGTCCTAATCCTGTTGTGTCTCACTCAACTGCTTAAAGTGTGCCTCCTCTACACGTGTCAAGAATGAGCTCCATTACATACTTCATTGTGTCTGGGTGTTGGTTGGTTTAATTCCACCAACTACCCACTCTTAAAACGATGACCTACATGTGTGTGTGTGTGTGTGTATATATATATATATATATTTTTTTTTTTTCCCTGCAAGCACTGTAAAGCCTGTAAATTTAGTGATAAAGTGACATCTTATCAGGGCAGACTAGGTGACCCAAGACCGATCCGTAACATCAAGTTATTCCTTAATTGTAACTCTGACTTCACTGTCTACTGCCTAACCTGTCCATGCCCCAAGCGTTATATTGGGAGCTTGATACACCCCACCAAAAAATGCATCCTTGAACATATGCGGGCCATTACAAACAAGGATCTCGTAAATCCGGTTGCTCGTCATTTTGAGCAATTCCACCAGAGCAACTGTCATTTGTTAAAATTCCATTGTATCGACCAACTTGACAAATCTGAAAGAAGGGGGGATAGGGTGCGTAAACTTCGTATTTTGGAATCAACTTATATAATTGATCTCCAAAGGAAGGCCCCAGTAGGGTTGAATAATGATGAGGAGTTATGGGTCCACCTTTAATGACATGTCAGAAACATAGGCATTAATTAAATCTTCATTATGCCTATAATGAGATCGTGTACCTGTCATTCACCGCCAAATGAATCTCTCAGACTAGCTGTTCTAATGCCCATTCAGGGCTTATTAAACTAAAAGAAGGGGGTGACACACTAATGGTGCGAACTAACATGAATTGGATATTAATCCGCATTGTTTTTTTAATTGATCGAATCTATTGAAGATTGAGATAAGTGTGTTTTTTTTATATAGGATGTATATATTGTATATATATTCATATATGAAATCTGTAAATATTTTTTGTTCCCCCTTGTCATGATTGCACCTAATGAATCAACGGTGCAATTGTGTGTGTATATATTTTTCCTTATATAATTTGCACTATTGCACTTCATTTCAGGTTGTTACATAGGGACAGCACTTGGAAATAAGTCACTATAAGATGGCCGGCTGTATTTGTCAACAATGTTGCCTAAGTCCATCTTTGACTATTATTATCAATCATGTGATGCATGTACAGTTTATTTATTTATTTATTTTCCTTTTTTTTATTTATTTTTTATAAACGAGAAACACATTACAATACACATTGCAGAGTTGGTTCTTAAACCCAAAAAACATTGCTAAAAAATAACATTGCATATCCATGTAAATAATCTAATGATAGGCACTTGTGTAGCGGTTTACAAAATAGAAATCAATATCGGTAAGGGGATAATAGGTAATAATCATAAGAGAAAGAACACAAATCAGTCAATACCCCGTAGCACAGTGAATCTTTAGCCAACCCATTCAGACACCGGCGCCCAGATCCTGGTTGCTAATTGCCGGCTCCTCCCCACTTTACAAGAAAATACAGATAATTCTAACCTATGAAGGGCTAACAGTCTTGCTCGCCATTGTGCGAACGTTGGGGCTTCCGCAGATAACAACTGAGATGTAATACACAGACGTGCCTGGGACATAGCAATAAATAGAAAAGCTGATTTATAAAAGGAGTGAGTTCCAGCTGAGATATTACCAATGTCGACCCCGAATATCACTAGTGGTGGAGTCAATAAACAACTTATGTTGAGTGCGGAGTTGATAAAATGCTCGATGTCGTCAAAAAACCCTACTAGTACTGGACAAGCATAAAGCATATGTATTATGTCCGCGGTCGATGAATTACAGCGAGCACAAGTATTGCCCTTCCTAGCACCCCATTTTGCAATTTTCATTGACGTATAATAAAGATCTAACATGGCCATATAGCTTTGTGTCTTCAACGAACCTGAGACAATGACCTTACTGGCAAAGTCCATTTCCGGGGCTAAGTCAATACCTGTCCGTCCTAATTTCGTTTCCCACTTGGCACTTTGAGCTGACAAGTCATCCAGGAAGGTTGATACTATATATTGATAAAGTGCTCCTATTCTACTTCTTTTCCCAATCATCACAATAATTGGTAACTTATCAAGTATAGCTGGTGAGGTCTTCAATTGTTTGTACACAAAGCTTTGTATTTGCAAATATTTAAAAAAAAATCGCGCGGTGTAGTTTATATTTATTCCTAATGTCACTGTATGTTAAAATTTGCCCATCCTCTACTAGGTCACCCAGCGTATAGGCACCCTTCTTTTGCCAGCCAAGCATTACATAGTCTTGAAAGATACTAGGAAACACTCTGCTGCTTTTTAATGGTGTATAGAAATTCAAATTTGGAATGTCTAATTTTTTCCTAATTTTCCACCAGATAGAACATGCAGCGATCAGAACTTTGAAGCGTGTCCTTTTGTAATAACTAGGCTCCAAAACTTCCAACAGTGTACCCTTGGCAGCTTCACCTAACCCTATCTCATATATAGTAGGTTGGTTGGACATCGGTACATTCGCCCTATCTCCACATATCAGCACTCCCATAGCTTGTAACATTGCTGCCCAATAATACATAACAAGGCTGGGAACCGCCCAGCCCCCCGATCTCGAGGAAGATACATTCACTTAGCTGCTCGTCGCGGTCGCCTATATCCCCACAAAAACCTACTGCATACCCTCTCTGCCTTAATCAAGCTATTTTGAGAAAATAACAAAGGAATGGTTCTAAACAAATATAAAAATTTCGGGAGGACTATCATTTTAAGGACGCTACATCGTCCATATAAGCATACATGTAGATTGTCAAGTCTCTCCAATTTAGTGTTGACTGATTCTATCGTTGGGAGGATATTTATATCCGGAATCCTATCAACTGTGGGACTTATCCGCACCCCTAAATACGAAGCTTCAGGAACAACTGGAGCATCGGATATAGGCATATCGGGAGTCTGAACCACCTGCGTTTTTGAAACATTGAGCTTATAACCCGACACTGCTCCAAACTGTTTAGCTAGTTCCTTCAGTGCAGGGAATGCAGATGGGACATCGGATGTTATCACAACTATATCGTCTGCGTAAGCTAACAGATTGTGGGAGATGTCACCAGCCCTAATTGGAGCTATAGCCTGATTGGCATGATTTTAGAGCGAAAACGGATCTATATATAGGGCGAACAGCAGGGGTGAACAGGGACACCCCTGCCGTGTGCCCCTAGTAATAGGAAACAAGCTAGTCTGCTGCCCTGAGATACGCAGTTGGGCCCTTGGGGAGAGATACATAGCAGAGACTGCATGTACAAATTCATCTGGAAACCCCTTCCATCTAAGTACCGCCCACAAGAACCCCCAGGAGACCCTGTCGAACGCCTTCTCGGCGTCCAACAGTATCAACCCGAGGGGAGATTTCGTGACATGGGCCCAGTCTAACAATGCAATGGAGCGCCTGACATGATCCGTTGTGTCCCTGCCTGGAATAAATCCATGCTGATATATGGAGACCGATACAGAAAAGGGGGGGGGGGTGATGAAAAGAGTGTCTGAATTAAGCAGACCACTCTTACCCAGTCCAAAGATCAGGGCTTGATCCATCACCGTTATTTATCTCACTGCACCATCCCAGCTCAGAACCTGGCTATATGCAAATCAGTCTGTCCCTGGCCCAGTGCATCATGGGAACAGGGCAGACTAAACTACCAAGCCAATTCTTCACCAGAAAGGAAACAAGCTACCGGGACCGGTTTCTGGCATTTCAGCTGTCTTCGGCCCGGCTTGCTTGAATCCTGATGGTGCAGTGAGAAAGGGACTCATGTCTGAGTATACCCTGCCACACCTATAGTGGCCAAAATTCAGACACTCTGTTCATCACCGCCCCCTTTTCTGAATCATTTTTGTCCACCATAAGCGTGGAAGGATATACTCAGATGTGAGTCCCTAGCTCATTGCACCATCAGCAAGCCGGGCCGAAGACGGCTGAAATGCCAGAAACCGGTCCCCGGTAGCTTGTTTCCTTCCCAGTATAAGAATTGGCTTGGTAGTTTGGTCTGCCCTGTTCCCATGATGCACTGAGCCAGGGTCTGACTAATTTGCATATAGCCAAGTTCTAAGCAGGGATGGTGCAGTGAGCTGAAAAACGGTGATGGATCAAGCCCTGATCTTTGGACTGGGTAAGAGTGGTCTGCTTAATTCAGACACTCTGTTCATCACCACCCCCTTTTCTGAATCATTTTTGTCCACCATAAGCGTGGAAGGGTATACTCAGATGTGAGTCCCTAGCTCATTGCACCATCAGGATTCAAGCAAGCCGGGCCGAAGACGGCTGAAATGCCAGAAACCGGTCCCCGGTAGCTTGTTTCCTTCCCAGTATAAGAATTGGCTTGGTAGTTTGGTCTGCCCTGTTCCCATGATGCACTGGGCCAGGGTCAGACTAATTTGCATATAGCCAAGTTCTGAGCTGGGATGGTGCAGTGAGCTGAAAAACGGTGATGGATCAAGCCCTGATCTTTGGACTGGGTAAGAGTGGTCTGCTTAATTCAGACACTCTGTTCATCACCACCCCCTTTTCTGAATCATTTTTGTCCACCATAAGCGTGGAAGGGTATACTCAGATGTGAGTCCCTAGCTCATTGCACCATCAGGATTCAAGCAAGCCGGGCCGAAGACGGCTGAAATGCCAGAAACCGGTCCCCGGTAGCTTGTTTCCTTCCCAGTATAAGAATTGGCTTGGTAGTTTGGTCTGCCCTGTTCCCATGATGCACTGGGCCAGGGTCAGACTAATTTGCATATAGCCAAGTTCTGAGCTGGGATGGTGCAGTGAGCTGAAAAACGGTGATGGATCAAGCCCTGATTTTTGGACTGGGTAAGAGTGGTCTGCTTAATTCAGACACTCTGTTCATCACCACCCCCTTTTCTGAATCATGATATATGGAGACCAACGGAGTAATCATTTCCGCAAGTCGACAAGCCAAAATTTTAGAATAAACTTTCGAATCACCATTAATTAATGATATCGGCCTGAATGATGATGGGAGCAGCTCTGGTTTCCCTTTTTTCTTGAACAAGACTATAGTTGCATTTTGCCATGATTCCGCCACTATGCCCTTCTGCGCTGCTCTAAGGACCTCGAGGAAAAACAATTTAATATCATCCAGATAGATTTTATAGAATTCCAGTGGAACAGCGTCTGGGCCACAGGCCTTGCCGTTAGCTAAAGATTTAACAGTCAGCTCCAATTCCTCCATTTGAATAGGAGAGCCCAAAAATTCAGCCTGTTCTTGAGAGATTTTGATTGTCTCCATATCATTAAAAAACTCCTCCATAGCCCTCTCAATATCCAGCCTAGGAATATCTTCCCTATCTTCCATATACAGAGAGGAGTAAAAATCCAAGAAAACTCTAATAACTGCCTCCTGGGTATCATATATCATTCCATATTGATCTTGGATTTTTACTACCTGATTCTGTATACTGCGCTGGTGAAGTCTCTTGGCTAAAACCCTACCAGAATTCTCCCCAAACTCAAACATCTCTGTACGATATTGCAAGTACTTCAATGCGAGATCTTTTCCGAATGACTCCAATATTTGGGCTTTCAAGATTGCTACTTTTTGTTGACTCGACTGAGTTTCGTAGCCATTCTTGATATTCAAAGTTAGTTAGATCTCTGCCTCTCTTAACTCCTTAACATGACTGCGCATCTGCTCTTGTTCAGACTTCCATCTATATGAAGTGAAACTTTTGGTCCCCCCCCCCGTAGTCCAGCTTTCAGCATGTCCCATACCACTTGATCAGATGCCGACCCAATATTTATATTTAGAAACTGTGCTATCCACTTTTTAATATGGGCCCGATACTCATCTTCGCAAAGCAGCTTCCTTTCGAACGTCCACTCCCTAGGGGGTTTCCTAGTTCGAGGCCATTCACACTCTGCTATTAATGGATTATGGTCCGATATAAGTCGTGGAAAACAAGAAATAGAAGAAACAATTGCCACCTGTTCTGTGAGAAAAACATAATCTAACCTAACATTTTTGTTATGGGGAATAGAGTGATGTGTATACCCATCTTCCATTTTATTATGTAAGAACCATAGGTTAACCAAACCATGCTCCTGAAGGAGAGTCTGAAGCGCTTTAAATACTTTTGGCTTTCTACCCACATATTTTGGATCTCTAGCTAAATCGAAATTACTTAGAGTATTAATGTTCATATCACCACACACTAAAAGTGGAGTAGGCCAACCTGCCAATTCCACATCTAGCTGTTGCACCACCTCCGGATCGTCTAAATTCGACCCGTACACGTTGCAAATCGTTAGTTGTTTACCACCTATGCAAGCTTCAGCTATGGCCCACCTGCCCATTCTGTCCCCCAATGTCCTTTTACTAGAACCTAAACCCCGCTTCATAAATATAGCGACCCCTCTAATCATAGAGGTCTGTTTGGAACAAATAAGGAGCTCATAGCCAGCCAGCCTAAGGAAATCCCGCTTCCCACATGGTACATGAGTTTCCTGTATGCAAAGGATGTCTGCCCGCAGCAAATGAACAATTTTAGCAAAGAGAGCCCGCTTTTTGCCATCATTAAGGCCGCATACATTCCATGTCCATAAAGCCAATTTATCCTGCCCCATCAGAATAAAAAAAAAGAAATCAAAAGCCAGAACAAGATGTGCATATACTCAAACTATAATACCATTTCTGCAATGCAAACCAATACTCTTTTTGGTTTTTTTACCCCGTCCCCTCCCCCCCTTATGCCCTCTCACCCACCCCCATTCCCTTCCCCCCCACACCCCCACCAGCCACAGTAAGGCTTAAGGACCATGTCCTCAGTGATGTTGCGATGCTATAACCGTGCCCCCCCATCAGCTTCCCTACCAACACCTGTGCCACTCCTTTTCCCCTCTACTCCTTGCACCATGTTTCCTTTCCTAAAACATCCAAGTAGTTGTAGGTACCACAGGACAAAAAAGAATTTTTCGGGACCAGAAAAAAAGAAAGAAAAAAAAAGACCCCCACACGATTACACATTATTGAGCTTCATAGCCTAATCATTACGATTAACCTCTATGCCCCGACTAGTGCCTTAGTCGTAAAGGTAGAAATTCCCGGGTACCCGATTATATCAAAACTAAGCATTTGAGTGACCAAAATTTGGGAGCAGAGTTCTCGGGAAAAAAGATAGGCACTTACTAATATAGACTAACAGCAAATTAAGCGGTGATCCCCCCCAACAAGGTCCAACCCGCAGTCTGCAGGCAAATCAAGCCAAATCAGCAAAAAAGATTCCCTGTAAACAGGGCAAGCACAATATATTGTAATGTCTATCTTTGAATATGCTCAGCCACCTCCTTTAAGTAATCCAGTTTAAATGTTTTCATGCACTAAGGAAACTGACATTGAAAAAGCCAGTCAGGGAAAAGCATCTGTCAGTGCAGGGGGGTCTGCACAATAAAGCATTGGTTGCTTTGAAATTCTTCGTGTGCTTTCCATTTTTAGACGTTATGGAGTCTTTTGGTTGTTTCAATATATAAATATTATAAAAGGCACACCTGAAGCCTATAAATCATTGAAATGCAAGGAACTGTGGAATCCAGAAACGATGGTGCCTTTTAAAAACTGCCTCTGATGAAAGAGCACGTTTGCTCTGAAACGCGTAAGGCAGATGGACGGAAATAGCCAGAGTTGTATTTCTGCTTTGTGAAATAAAAAGGGTTGTTACTCACCAGCTGGAGGAGTGCGCCTCTGAATGCATGGGCATCTTGGAATTATATATATATATATATATATATATATATATATATATATATATATATATATATATATATATATATATATATATATATATATTTGTATCAAAAGAAGAACTCGGAGGCCAAGGGGAGTTCAGGGCAAACAGCTCGCTTTATTCTTGGGTTCCCAGTGGTGGCGAATGCATTTCGGCTCAAAAGGCCTTCCTCAGCGCCCAATCACTGTGGCATGTCCTCCCCCAAATGGCTCCTTCCTGCGTAAAATACCTCCCAGCACCTGGATATCCTCCCCCTGATGTAGTTGACACACCCTGTGTAGTTTGTGTGACATAAAGAACAACAAGTCCCAGAATGCACTGTGGGTTCAGTCCGGGTGGGTGGCGTGGGGGAGTGAGTCAAACGGTAGGTTTGTGCTGGAAACAGGTAGGTGGTGGTAGGCGCGCAGTCATGGAACCAGAGACTGTCCACGGACGTTTCCCTTGGTCCCCTCGCACTGCTACAGCCCGCAATAACACACAGTTAATCCACTGGGCAGGGGCAGTCAATGCGGACTGGGCTCCCAAAGAGGTAAAATACCAAAGTCTCCCCAATGGTGCTGTGCAAATCCAGGCGGTCACCGGAGCTATCGATCCCTCGATACAAAAGAAGTGCTGCAAGCTGCGTGGTGCCAGGCTTGCTCCGGGACACTTTGGTGTGGCAGGGCCATCCGTACTGCGTCGCCTACCATATATATATTTCTCTAGAGGTAACCGCCAAAGGATCCCCCCTTGAGTTTTGTATTACATTGTATTATCACTTTTTGAGCACAACCTTGAAGCAGAAGCACAATTCCTTTAGGTCCTGACTAATGTCACAACACCTCATCTGAGGGTTAATGGCTCAAACTTGTTGACCTTCTTCGATGACACACCTCAGGAGGTTTAATCCTTCGTTTTAATCCTGACTCAGAGACGCTCTAATAAAGGAGTCTGCATACCCTGTAGCCAGTTTTAACGAACAGATCACCTTTTTACATGATCTGCTTACCTCACGAGCCCCAGCTCATTGTAAGGTATTTATCATACTCTGTAAACATCCCCTGTGCTCCTCTCTCTCAGTGAAAGAGTTGTAGCCCGCACTGTGACTAGGCTTCACAGTGAGGGAAATCGTCCTTTAAAAGGAATATCCAATCTCGGCTAGGTTATCTTTTTCCTGTTTTCATTTCTCTTTCTTACTCAGACCCAGGTATTCTACTGTGTTATATAACATTTACGTCCACCCCCAGCCATTCACCCAAATCTGCACTGTACATGCTAGCATAAACAACACAACAGTGTCTTTAATTTACAGCTATATTAAAAACTTTTTTTTAAAACATCCTCAGAGGCAGGTTATATGTGAAACAGTAAACTTACCTTCAAAGTAAGAAAACTAACAGCTTTGTGTTTTGCACCTCCTTAATGGGTGGATGATTCCTATGTATCAATTATAGAATCAGAATATTTTACACAAAATGAAGAAACATTAGCATCACTTCTAAATTACTTTGAAGACATATGACTTAGCCATCTATGCAGGTGGGTTCATAGAAGTGAACCAATTTTCCTATTCAAAGTTGGAACTGCTACTCGATCTGCTTGGAGGAAGCTGAAAAATCGAACAATCTCATCGAGCGTTGGCATAATTCTTTTAACAATTCAATCAGTAAAAGTCACTCAAAACCTTTATCATTATCTAGAAATTTTGTTAAAAAACACAGTTTCCAGGAGATGAGAATGGTGCGATCATTGACAGATAGTCTGAATGCTCGAATTTCCCAAAAAAGTAAAGTGATTATGGAAAGACTACTGGAAAAAATCCAACAGTTTCCTTTGTTACGAGCTTTAGACTACCTAGAAAATATTGCTTGCATTTCACACTTCTAAACCCTACTACGTTTCCCTGATAATCCAATTAACCATTAAAGATATAACCATTCAAATCCTGAAAAATGGTTTATTGAAAAAATGCTAATAATTTCAAACATTGCATTCTTCAATTTCTCAAAAAAAGATCTCAATCAAATCAATAGGTGCCTGGAAAGTACCATTGTGAAAATAAAAAAATGAAATTCTTTTCCCCAAAAAAGTAATTTAAATCCACCCCGCTGAAGCTTTCTTCTTTCTTCTCGATCAACTAGTTAATCTTTATAAGTTGAACACCAATTAAAAACCTGACTATATAACAAAAATAATTCAGTCATTTTTTAACTCGGTTTAAAAAAGGTTAAATAGCTTTTATTTGTCTTTTTAACCCTATTTTCTTTCAAGAAAAACAATCATCCCAATATGCATATATGAAAACAACTTGCATGAGGGACTAAAACTGGTTAAAGTAAAAGAAACATCTAACTACCTCCCACTATCTCTCCTTGCAATAAATTGCATAACCTATATGTTGTTTAAAGGAAATTAGATTGTTGTTACCTGACTGCAGCTCCTCCATGCTTCTGATCTTGACCACGATGCTGCAATAACAGTAGAAACTGAAGCCAAAGTGTGTGTACGTCAACTTGAAAAGCAAAGAAATAGAAAAATTACTATTACTCCCATTTAAATTAATAAGTACCTCTATAGGAACGTTTTGAAAAAATACTATTAAAGTTATAATATGTTATTACAAAAATGTGTGATTAATTTATAAACAAAATTGTATTCTCTAATTAAAAAAATAAAATAAAAAAATATTTGTTCAGTTTTTAAAGCATTTAGGATTAAAAAAAGTGTCACTTGAATAATATGCAAAGGAACATTAATAAACACATGTGGGTTTTTTTTCAAACAAATTACCATTAATCTAAGTTATTTAAACTTCATTAAGAATTTTGTTTCATTAATTAATTAATTCACAGGTACTAACATTGATGCCTCAGTATTAATACACTTCCCCACAAATTACCCCTATATGCCTTACATCCTGCTCCTCAAACTTTACCTTTCTTATTGTAAAATAAAATGAAATAAATATGTAATACTTATAAAATATATATTTTAAAATTTTAATATCTATTGGTCAGATATTTAATTAATGCCTGAGAATTAATACACTCCCTTGCCCATTAGTCCTACACCCCTTACTTCCTGCTCCTTACACTTCAATTTGCATATTTTAAAAGGATTTGCATTCACTCTTTACATAATTATAAAATACAGTTAAATGATTTTAAATATTTAACACTCAAGTATTTTTATTTAATAGCAGAGTAATAGAACACTTGCCCACCCATAACCCCTTTATCCCTTAGATTGTGCTCCTAAAACCTTTATTTGCATATTTAAAAATTAATAATTTTATGCAAATTAAACAAAGATTTAAATATTTTATTAAAGAAATATAGAGCCAATACATTTTCATTTTTTTTCTTTAAGTTATAAAACAATTATATTTACTTTTGTGTGCGGTAAAGACATGCCTTTCGAAAGGCATGCATGGTAAAGGTATACATGGAAAAGACCTATGTGTTGTAAAGACGTGCGTGGGAAAGGATCCAAGATAAATAATATTCATGGTAAAGACTACATAGTAAAAGCTGTTTCCAATGGTGGTGTCAGCTTTTGGAGCTCAGGAAGAGAACAGCTGTTTTTGAGTCTTGGGGGCCCATTAGGATGACGGGCGGACTTTGTCCGCCCGTCATCCTACCGGTGATTGGGACCGCCTGCCATAAGGGCGGGGGTCCCGTGGGGGCTATTAGGATGTGCCCGCCACAGTGGTGGGCACATCCTGTAGTTATAGCATTGTGGCGGGCGGTGCACTCTGCACCGCCCGCCACAATGCAAAAAATGCATTTTCACATTTGCATATGCAAAGCGGCAGGCACCGCGCGGTGCCTGCCGCTTTGTATATGCAAATGAAGGGGGGTACCATAGGTACCCCCCCTGTGCACCCCCACCTCGGACTTCAACATGGGGGCCCGCAGGGGCACCCAATGGCAACGACCGCCTGCCTTTCCGTGGCGGGATCGCCGCCGCAGAAAGGCACCTATGGCCACACATGCAAATATGGCTGGCGGGGTCTGATAGACACCGCCACCATATGAAACCTTTTCCGGCCCGGCCGCAAGGCGACCGGGGGGGAAAAGTGGCGGGCGGTGTTTGCCACCGCTGCGGTCCCCCCGCCATTGTAATGTGGCGGGGGGGAAAAGGGTGGCGGGCGGGCATTTCTGTCGGGCGGATCGCCACCGCCACCAGGGCGGTGGCGATCCGCCCGACATCATAATGGAGCCCTAAGGGTTTTTAAATCTAGGAATCTTTAACAGAATCATGTTGTAGAGTCTGTGGTTCTGCATTAGGTTTATCAGTTTATTGTTTCCATTATGTAGAAAAGGATTCTTCACATGTAGATCCTTTTAAGAAGTAAGCACCAATTGTACTCGTGGTGTGTAAAAGTTCATATTCACTTCTTAACATTATGGCCATTAAACAACAGTATGAAAGATATGGGAGGAAATCTGAGCTTGACTTTGAATAGTAAAGTGGGACAGGGCAGATCTTAGATACTTAAGCCTAATTCACAAACCTCACTTTGTAGTACATTTTGTAATACTACAATAGTAACACAAAACGTAGAATTAAGGGCTATTCGAAAATCTTACTTTTGCAGTAACTTACACTTTTGTATTAACTTACATTTGTAACTTACACTTTTTAGTAATTTAAGCATGCAATTTACACTTTTGTAGTAAGTTAAACTTTTGTATTAACTTACAAGTGTAACCCACACTTTTGTAGTAACTTACACGTATAGCTTACAGTCATGTAGTAACTTACATGTTCGTAGTAAGTCCAGCACTACATATGGCCAGCCACTGGAATTGCAGCACTCTCCCAAACAAAATAATGGATGTAGGCACTTAAAATAAAACCCAATTGGAAATAATGTTAAATGAAATTATTTAAAATTGTTATTATACATATATTATTTAGCAATAATCCATCTTTATTTATATTTTTAACCTTTTTACAAAAGCTATGAGCCTTATGGTAGGAAATAATCTGTGCTTCTGTAGGGACAATTTTCAAGACTAATTTTTAACAGTCCTAAAATTTCTCTAGATGTACCTTTCTCACTTTTACTTTGAAGTGTCTCCACTAAATGTCACAATATCTTTCCTCAGAATGCCAAAATGGAAGCCATCAATGTGTGTTTTAGGAGGCCTATCTATTACTTTTCCCCCCTTCAACCTGCATTGTAAAAAAAGAGGCACTGATACAGCAGGAGAATTTTGGATTTGCTTTGCTGGGAGCCCAGCTTCAGCTCTATTTCAATTTCAAACAAGAGCCATCCCACCTGGCCTCAGCATCTAGATGATGAGTCTTGATGTGCCATTCATGAAATGAAATTAAAAAGAGATTTATAAAGCGCATGGCTACCCGGGGGCGTCCCAGCGCTACAGAGTGTGCAGGAGGGAACAATGGATTTTAAGGAAAGAGACAGGTTTTCAATAGTTTGCGGAAGGATGGAAGGTTGGATTCGCTGCGGATGGCAAAAGGCAGGGGATTCCAAAACTTAGGGGTACTGTACGAAAAGAGACGGCCCCCTGTACGGGCCTTCGTGATTCTAGGCGTGAAGGCTAAATGGAGGAGGTCAGACTGTAACTTCCTATTAGCTTTGTATGGTCTGATCATGTCTGTTAGGATGTCTGTTACCATGAAGGATCTTGTGTGAAGTGCACAGGGCTTTAAAGTAGACTCTTTCCTGTATAGGGAGCCAGTGGAGAGATCTTAGGGTAGACTTGGCTGAACACCGATTTTTTGTGCCTGTGAGGAGCCTAGCTGCCGAGTTCTGAACAACCTGGAGTTTGGTGATTACTGTTTTGGGAGCCCCCAGGTTCAAGGCATTACCATAATCATTCATGAATCCATAAGGATTATGCAAGAAGTGAAACTCACATGTATGTCTTGGAGTGAGGATCCTCAGTTTATGTAGCCTCTATTCTGAGCAGTTATAAAGTGTTCCAAGTTGCCATGTTCAAACTTCTCTTACAAAAGTTCATATTGAACGAGCTGTTTCACTAAACCAATTACCGATTCATTGTTTTAAATACTAACTACATACATCTATGAAAGTGATGTATGTAGGTGCAAGTGACAATTGCATATCAATGTGTACTTCAGTGAATGAATAGATTAAAACCAGCCACTTCCCTGAGGCTTGGAAAACAGCGTCAGGACTGCCGCTTTTAAAGAAACCCACCCTAGGCCCACAAAAACCGGGCAACTATAGATCCATCGCAAAAATACCTTTTGCTGCTAAGGTTTTGCAGAAACTATTGAACAGGCAGCTGTCCCAATTTCTCAAGGAGGCACAAGTCCTAGACTACTCACAATTTGGCTTCTTTCGAGAAGGGCAAGGGACGGAAACAGCCCTGTTGATGGCCACGGAGGAACTCAGGAATATACTGGATGCTGGGGGAAAGGCCGCCTTGATCTTATTGGATCGCTCGGCGGCCTTTGACACGGTAAACCACGATATCGTACTCTGTTGTCTTAGTGAAGCAGGAGGGCATGAGTCAGCACGAACTCTGATAGCCTCCTACCTGTCCAACAGGACTTTCACTGTGGAGCAGGGAGAGGCAAAATCCAAATCTTTCAGCTCTCCATGCGGTGTTCCCCAGGGGTCCTCGCTAAGCCCCACTCTATTCAACTTATACGTGGCACCCCTTGCGGCAATAATAAGGGACTGCAGCTTTATCCCAGTTTCTTATGCTGACGACACACAAATGGTGGTGTCAATTACAAATAATATCAACGAGACGGCCGATATATTTAAGAAATGCATGGAACAAATTTTCCAGTGGATGCCTGAAATTAAATGGGGACAAAAGCAAAGTCATGTTGCTGGGGACGGACATGCAAACTTGGTCAGCCTGGGCCAACGTCCATCCCCAGTTAACAAAGTTAGAAACCTAGGAGTTCTCCTGGACGCTAAGATCAGATACGAGCCACAAACGAACAAATTAGCCTCCTCCATCTGGTACATTCTCAAAATAATCAGGAAACTTTTACTGTTCATTTCCCAGGAGTCTTGCAAAACAGTGGTAATAGCACTGGCTTTGTCTAGGCTGGGCTTCAGAAACGCGCTATATGCTGGGATCCAGGCCAAGCAGTTGGCAACATTACAACGTCTACAAAATGCAGCAGCCAGACTGGTGCTTGACAGCCCCAAGTATGAACCAGTAGCGAATAGATTGAGAGCTCTCCACTGGCTCTTAATTGGAAAAAGAGTAATATTCAAATCCTTGTGTTTGACATACGAAGCCCTCCGTGGAATGGGTTGTCAGTTCCTGAAAAATCATTTGAAATGGTATGAGCCTTCCAGGCCCTTGAGATCCAGCCATCAAAAACTGATTCAGGTGTCTAGATTTAATCAGGTCCGGTGGGGAGGGAGGAGCTTTCTGCTACACGCAGCTAGGACATGGAATATGCTCCCAATGATAACTAAAAACAGCCCTTCATTATTCGCTTTCAGAAAAGAGATAAAAACCTGGCTGTTCACTGAAGGCTTGTAACCTTTTAAACTGAAGCTAACTGGTCTCTTACGTCTACTCAGCGCCAAGACGCCCATGGGCAATCGCGCACTTTATAAATCACAAATCAAATCGTTAGATGTTATCAGGTGCACTAGGCCTTCAGGCAGAAACTGCTGATTGACGGTCTTCAACAGCTCAAGACTTCAGAAGTGAGTTTGGTATAGAAAAAAAAATATCATAAGTATTATGGGTATAAACTAGTAAACAGATACAAACCCAAAGGTGGTTGTCATGGGTTGCCTGAGAAATATTGGACTAGGTTATTGCCAGAATTAGTAGGAAAAATAATAGCAAATAAGGTAAGAAGCAACCTTTAAATGAGACATTTCAGGCTAATAAAACATGACTTCCTTCTTGGGTGCTCTAAATTTACACAGCCTCCTCTATCCAGACTTGAATGCCCTACCTTGAGGAATAAGTTTTACTTAATGGGATCACCCTATGAATCACTACAAAAAAAGATAATTTACGAGTGTCCCAGAGGATCTGGTTAAATTTCTTGCTTCATGTAAAATCTGACTCCTAGGTTCGAAATTCGCTAGATACAATACATAGATTAGGTTTATTCCTACAAATGGGGCATAACATGCATGGTTTTGGGCCTGCTACTTAAAATCAGCATGTTCCATTATTTACAAGGCCTTTAACCAGCCAAAATTTCAACTGGGGGTATAGATCTGGGAGGGAGAGCTTCATCGCATCACTTGTTCATAAGGAGGCACTCTAAACCTAGCACTTAATGAATACAGTGCATAAAATGTTTCAAAGGACCATTACCTTTTGAAATCTGGTAAAACAGAGCACTCACACATGCAAATTATCTGTATGAAAACTGACTTTTCACTCACAACAAAAACAGTGCAGAATGAAATTCATTTTTGCAATAACACAGAATAATCTTGTTAGTGGACATGGACACAAGCAGACCTACGAAATTGTGGTAAAAATCTAACATAGATGACCTTGTTAAAACTGCAAGGCCACAGTAACGCTGAAGAAATTCCTGGAGACCAACTCTGCATGTGTCCAACCACTGGGTAAAAGGCATGGTTTTCTTGAGGTGAGAACTGACGAATACTGATACATTTGTCTTGAGAATTTTCACTGAAATACAATCATTTAGGGGAGAACTCACTTTATGAAATTAGCAAGAAATGGACATTGGAAGAGAAAGCCATTTTAAGATTTGTTTTTATTTGTAAGTCAAAGATCGTTGTAAACATATCACATTAAACTGCAGGCTCATGAAATGAAGGTGAGTCAATAGACTCAACTGATTGATGCATAGTTTTAGGACAACACAGTTAACTTGGGCCCTTGCTCCAGTACACTTTGTGTGTGGTGCTGAGGACTTTGAATTTAATTTAACAATCACTGAGTGCTAGTGATGTGCATTTAAAGTGGGTTCTTGTTTGAGCAAAATCTGGCCCATGATTTTGAGCTTGCTTCATAATATTTTTTTAATTCGTTTTGAGAAGTTGGTGTGTGTCTATTTTCTGTAAACAAAGCAAGACATTTACAAGGATTTGGAGAACTTGACCCGTTGTTTAGTTTCCTAAAATAGAAAGATCTTTTGGATCATTGATACTGCCTTCAGCCACTGCATTTGAGGAGAGATAAAGGTTAATTAAAATGTTACACCTAGATACTATTTGTGATTTGTTGATGTCCCCATGCATGAGGGCCAAACGAATGCTATCACCTTGCCCTTAACTTCATTCATGCCAAGAATCTCTATATTGATAGTCTTAATATAGTTGTCCTTAATTTAGTAAAATATTGTATATTGAAGATTGAGTTCTGCTAACTGTGAACACTACGGGCCCGATTCACAGAATGAACTTAAGACTCAATCCTAAACTTACTACTATTATGGTATTCACAGAATGCACTTACTTATTTCAGTATTCACAGAAGGCACTTACTTATTTCGATATTCACACAAAGTAAGTAGTCCTAACTTTAGGACTCCTAAAAGCCTACTGTGAATACCGAAAGTCTTAAAATTAGGATTTTTCTCAGTTTAGTAGTAGTAAAGTTAGGACTCCTAACTTTAGGACTCCTAAATGCCTTCTGTGAATACCGAAAGTCTTAAAATTAGGATTTTTCTCAATTTAGTAGTAGTAAAGTTAGGACTCCTAACTTTACTACTACTAAACTGAGAAAAATCCTAATTTTAAGACTTTCGGTATTCACAGAAGGCATTTAGGAGTCCTAAAGTTAGGATTACTAACTTCTGTGAATACTGAAATGAGTAAGTGCCTTCTGTGAATACCGAAATGAGTAAGTGCATTCTGTGAATACCAAAATAGTAGTAAGTTTAGGATTGAGTCTTAAATTCATTCTGTGAATCGGGCCCTACATCATCAAATATTTTCAGTGCTTTAACAATAGACCAGTTTCCAGAAACAAATAGCCAAAGAGGCTTGTAGTGTTACCAATACAATCCATTTGGTCATACAGAACTTCAGAGTGATTCCCATCTGGTCAATTCATAATCCAACTTCGATTTTGCTTGTTTCAGGTTGTCTCTAATCTTTATTGGTAATTTCAAGAAATCTTTATTTCGGCAATATACCATAAAAATAGACAATAGCATATAAAAACAAGTGCAGGCAGATGACAATATTAATTACTTATAGCAAAAAAAGTTTCAAGCTCATTTTTCAAATAGACACATTTGGTCAAAATTCATGAGTATAAAACACAATTTTTAAAAAAATAAATACGTCTCTAAAAACAGTTTAAGAATTTATAAAAAACACAATGTGCGCCATGGGCTGCCAATCCAGGCGTCAGTTCGAGCAATTAGGAATCTACGCTTGTGCCACATAGCTGCCAAGAACTGTGAAACGGCAAATACAATAGGACCAGTTGTGTCTGATTTTAATAGTCTGAATGCCTGCATGCATTGTCGGAAGCCCAAATTTTTACATTAAGGAACGAGCCAGTACTTCCTAGCCTTGTGATACTCTGGACAGAAAAATAAAACGTGAAGCTCGGTTTCAGTATCGCATTTGCATACTGGACAATTTTCGGGGCAGAGGGTGACCACCTGCTAGTGAAGGCTCGCAAAGGTAGAACACCATGCCTTCACTGAACATAGAGTTTTTTGCTAATAGAGGATATATATGTCATCAAGAAATCACTCAAATAAGTAACAGTCTTTGACCAGCAGGAAAGAGGCAGTTATAGAGCCAATTTGATGGTTACATAGTGCAGCATTAAGTCTGTCAGCACGGAATGTATTTGTAAGCTGGATGCGTGAAAACGTTTTACAGCCCCTCTCTGGGTCAGACCATAGGGCAGGAACTGCTAACCTTATATATTATTTTTTTTATATCGGTAAGCCAGGGAATATTCCCTGCACACGGGAAGGTCAATTTTTACTTGAGTTCCTGTCTGTAGTTTGTCAGCTCCGGTGTTACCCAGAGCCGGCACCAAAATCTGAGCGGTTTTAGCGCTAGCTCTTCGTCGATTGGTCTGATTCCCAGATCAAGCCTTAAAGGAAGGAGTGGGGTACTAGATGGTAGTGCTAACAACTGTCTTAAAAATTTATTTTCAGTCCTGGTGATTTCGGTCCTGTTACAGTGACCCCAAAGTTCGCCCCCATACATGATGGCACCCCTGGCTTGTGATTTGTAAACCTCCAACGGTGGTCAAACAGGTTTAATAGTGGACTTGTTGGGTAGTTTAAGAATTCCGGCCGAGAGTTGAGACAATTTTAATTGTGCCTTGATCTGCTGGGGGCCCCACGTCAAGTTCTCATTGATGGTGACCCCCAGATAGTCAAAGGTAGTTACCCTTTCAAGTCTTGTTGTCCCTAGACTTGTATTTGGTCGTGTGGATCTCGGGGGTTGAAGATAATGAATTTTGTTTTAACACCTTGGCTGCTTAAAATATTCCACTGCTGTGCTGGACCATAATAGAAATGGGTGTGGTCATGACGAGCTCAGCTCGTCATGAGCACACGAGCACTGTGCCTCATGACGAGCTGATTATTGAACTATATAGTTTTCCTAGTTGTTCCGGGTGTTCCACTAGTTTGTGGCAACTTACTCTGCGGCTATCATTAGAATAAGCCAAGAACTGGGACGCTATTCCTACTGTTATAAGGTAGGGCCAGTTCTAAAATTAGGGCATTATGATTGCTGTCCACTCTTATGGCAACATTAAAATCAATGACGTTTGGCCATAGCCTTGTCTTAGCCAAAATGTAATCAAGACGAGACATTTGTTTTGGTTTGTTGTAAGTACATTTGGCTGAGGTGTCAGAGGGGGTGCGGCCATTGCAAGCTCGTAGGGAGTGATTTAGGGTGAGTGCCATAATCTGTATGGCTAACGGCGACCATGCCCTAGGAGATGGAGCCTGAGTCAAAGGGATAGACCAATAATCATCCTCTGCCAATTGGACTTCGTCATTTAGGCCCTCTAGAGGTTCAAAATGGCAGTTCAGGTCACCCTCCACCAAAAGATGAGTGTCGCTCGGGATTGTTGGAATAAAGAGGGAAAGGTCCTCAATGGTGCTGGACTTGCTAGCTATACTTACAGGGCGAGAATAGACATTAATCAACGCAAGTTTAAAAGCATTGGTATCAACAACAATTGTACAGAGTTCCCCAGATTAAGTCAACTGAGTGACTAGACCTAACCTCTCTCTAGATGAGTGTGAAAGAAAAAGTGAATGTGATAAACCCTTTGCGGAATTAAGGATACCTCACACAAGTCAACGGTTGAACGACTGTTGTCATCCCACCCGGTGATCGTCCAGTGTCATCATTTGTTTCCTGCTCCTACGGCAGGCTGGCGGTGCAATGCCCGTCGGGCAGCACTGAGTGCTGCACTTTGGCGGAGTTCTTTTATTCCTTTGCCAATGGGTGTATGAGTGTGAGGGGCCTAGAAAAAAGTGCAATAGTGAGCGTGAGTGAAGTTTTAAAAAAGTCAGTAGAGTCCATTAGACGAAGCTTTAATAGCATGGCTCACTGCTTTATTAAAAGGAAAAATGAGGGGTATTGGGGCGTGACGAATAAGGTAATCAAGCCTCATTCAACCCTCAGTTGAAGTGTGGTCAACATGTTTCATGCCTCTAAGGCAATTCATCAGGACCAAAGTGCTCATATAATTGCTACCGATACCTCAGTGATTGGAGGACTCGAGTATACGACCTGGATTGTGTCGTAGGATTAACCCTTCATTGAGGCCCTCCCTGGGACTAGGAAAGGAGACAAAAGAAGGGTACAGTCAATAATATGTATGTTTTCTGAGAACATTGTTAGACGTAAAAATAACATGCTGGTGATGTATTCCGGGGGGGGAAAGCTAATTCACAGACCCCGTCTGGAGATAGCACTCGTGTGAGAGAGGGTTAGAAAGTAAAGTAAGAACGAGGTTGGACCGCGTCCAGCTAGCGACACATGTGCTCTGCAATTGGCATGCATCATAGTGTTTTCATATATAGCGTATCATACCGTGCTGTATGTCGTATATGTGTCATGCAGGCATCGGTGAGTGTGCACATTCACACACAGGAAACAATTAAAATTGAAATTAGAAACAAGAAAAAAGAACCATTGTAACACTCTAACTACTGGAACAAGGCAAGTCGTGGCTAGCACCAGTGTGGTAAACATCCTTAATAAAAGTAATCAGACAAACCGGGGAGGTGGTAAACAGGGGAGGTCTTACCCGCAGTCCCCGGTCGGAGATCCCACCGACTGACCTGGTGGGGCCAGAACTATATTTAATTCACCTGAAACTAGTAAAATCCACCGCTTGTCAGGGGGTTAGTTAGCGGCGAGGCTTACCGTTTGGTGTAGTGCCGCTTGAGGTTCAATCACGGCGGTCGTAAAGGAACGCCTGTGATGATCCTCGCGTTGGATCAGTGCACCTTACCTTGCTAGTTTCTGGCATCAGGCATCTAGTCACCTACCCCACCCACGTCGGTACAATCACAGGACAGCCGGTCAAACCGTGCAGCGCATCCGCCGCTTAAGATAGCGAGTTGCGCGGGCGCCGTGATAGGCGTGTCCGGTGCGTGTTGCTAGGCAACGCGACGCGGGTGTGGAAAGCGAGGATTACCCCGCCTGGATGGGAAGGTGGATGTGGGCGCCATCTTGGAACAGGAAAGGTTGGTTATTTGATGGCGATAATGTTTACTAGGACAAGGACAATTAGGTCCGAGTTTGAATTATCTGGCTAACATTGTCCAAGGCACCGCATCATTAAGGCCAAGTTCATCAGTATGCAGACGATGAACCCATCTTTGCTCCAATCTGAAGAGGGCTTGTTGGCTTATTGCGGAGTGACACTCCAGGACAGTCCATCGCATATTCTCTGTGGAGTGGTTGTGTTCTCTGCAATGGTCGTATAGTCTTGTGTGTGTCTTTAGACAACGAATGTTACTATTGTGCTCCATGATGCGTTGTTTTACAGGGCGCATCGTCATCCCAGTATAGAGCATCTTACATGGGCAAATCAGAACATAGATACACCTAGAGCTATTGCAGTTGGTATGTTTATTGATGGTCCAGGTAAAGTCCCTCGGCAATTCAATGGTTTTACCCTGGATGGTTTGGGGGCTCACTACACATGATCCACAACGGTAGTGTCCAGTGACCGGTGGGAGGTCCCATAAGGTCTTAACCGGGTGGGTGCTTGACTTTTTGGGGCGAGTGTGAATCAGAGTGTCTTTGAGGTTCGCTGTTCTTTTGAATGCAAAGCGTGGGCGCGGTAGTTCCATACCCGCTGCATTGAGGATCCCCCAGTGTGAATTCACAGTCTTTTTTATAATGGTTGAATGCTTGGTGTAGGATGTTACACATGTAATTGTGTCATCTTGCTCTTTAGGGTGGACTTCAAGCAATGACTCTCTGTTATTATTTAGTGCTCTTTTGAATGATGTCTTTAAGAGTCGTGTAGGGTATCCCCTATCCTGGAGCTTATGTTGCAGGATACTGGCTTCTCGTTTGTAGTTTTGGACAGAGCTGCAGTTTCTCCGAAGGTGAAGGAATTGCCCAAAGGGCAAGTTATCCCTCAGGGCTCTCGTGTGATGGCTATTATAAAGGAGTAAACTGTTTCTGTCAGTCTCCTTTTTAAAAAGGGTGGTACTGATCGTTGCAGGATCTAATTGGATGGTTAGATCTAAGAAGGGTATCGATGTCTCAGAGATAGTGCCCGTGAACTTTAAGAATGGGTCCTGCTGGTTGATCCAAGTGCAAAAGGACTCGCAACTGGGTCGGTCACCCTTCCAGAAAATCAAAATGTCATCGATATATCGACGCCAGAGAGTTAGATTCTCTGGAAAGGGGTTATGTTCTGGAGGGTAGATGTGGTTCTTTTCAAACGAGGCCATGTAGATACATGCCAGGCTCGGTGCGAATGTCGAACCCATCGAGGTTCCGCGGACCTGATGATACAGTTGGGATTCGTATCTGAAAAAATTCTCAGTCAGGGCTATATGGGCTAGCTCCATGATGAAGGCTATTGGGGTGGGGGACATCCATTCCTCTTGTCGCATCAGTGAGTCAACAGCTTCTAATGTGGCTTGTTGTGGAATATTAGTGTACAACGCCTCT
The DNA here is from genome assembly GCF_964263255.1 of Lissotriton vulgaris. Classification (NCBI taxonomy): domain Eukaryota; kingdom Metazoa; phylum Chordata; class Amphibia; order Caudata; family Salamandridae; genus Lissotriton; species Lissotriton vulgaris. Next base: position 1,137,472,795 of record NC_141697.1, read on the forward strand.
ACGTCTAGGGTTAGGAGTAGGTAGATGTCTTCTCTTCCGTCGATGTCATTAATCAGACGCAGGACGTCTCTGGTGTCTTGTAGATAGGATGGGATTTGTTTCACCAAAGGTTGAAAGAAGGCGTCACAGAATTGGGACAAAGGCTCCAACACAGATCCGATGCCGGAGACAATGGGTCTCCCCGGGACTGGAGTGGTACCCTTATGTATTTTGGGGAGGGTATAAAAATAAGGTGTGACTGGATCCAATGTCACCAGGAACTCTGCTTCCTTATTACTTATCCACTCATTCGTCTCAGCTTCAATGACAAGACCCATGATGGTTGTGGTTAGCCGTTTAGTGGGGTCCTCCATGAGGGGTCTGTAATGTGTAGTGTTCGACAGTTGTCGTCTACATTCACAGTCGTAGTCCTCATAGTTTTGTATAACCGTGGCTCCCCCTTTATCTGCCTGCTTGATGACAATGGAGTCATCCCTGCCCAGAGAAATGGATGCTTGTCTTTCCGCAGCTGTTAAATTGTGGAAGGGTTTGATAGTTGGTTTTTTTCCGCAGGCTTATTAGAACTGCTCGCTCGAAGGTTAAGACTTCTGGTGGCACCATCCCATCAGTGGGGGTGAAGGTGGATGGTTTTTTCAAACCCGTGTCTTGACTGGGAAGTTCAGGTCGGTTCTCGAAGAACGCCCGAAGGCGTACTTTCCTAAAGAATTGTTTAAGCTCAATCATTTCTTGGAAGTTATCAGGGGTTGGGGTGGGGACAAACCCAAGACCCTTTTCCAAAACACTCTTCTCCGTTGGTGAAAGGATTCTATTTGATAAATTAACGATCAGACTCGTCTCCCCCTGGCTGCTGTGCTCCTGGTCTCCATTGCTGTCGGTACTGGCGGTTGGTCCTGCCATTGTACTCCTTTCTGCCCGCCTCGCTTTCGCCCTCTTCCTCTGCCCCAGCCTCTGCCTTGAAAAGGTGGCGGATTAAGGGGGTAGAATTGCGGGGGGCCTTGTGGATAGAAAGGGTATTGCCATGGTGGTGTCATATGAGGTGGGCCGTGGAATACTGGGCCTTGATGGTAGCCTTGTTGCCATGTGCGTGGTGGTCGTGGATTCCTAGAGGGATAGCCACCACTGGAATCGCTGCTTGTCGATCCACGTCTGTTGTCACTGCCGGAGTTATCATCAGACGAATAATTATTCTTTTTCCCTTTGAAATCATCTTTAAGGTAGGGATATACTTTTTCTTTCTCAAACTTGGCAATATCCTTCTCAAGCTTTGTTGTCTTCTGTTTTAGTAAGAACTCATGGTGGTCAGCCATTTCTTGATTGATCTCAGATAACTTGGTGGTAAAAGCTGTCTTGTTATTCTTTGATATTGCGTTCTTCATGGTGGCCTCTAGGGCTGAGATTTTCTCTAGCAATGCGTCAGAGAGGCGCTTCGCTGTTTGGGTGATCAAAAATAGTAGATCCTTGGTGCATTTCCAGGAGACCTGGCACCAGTCTACTTTGAAACGTTTATCATCCAAAAATAGTCTTGGGATTATGTTGACAATTGAGCCCTGTGGTGCTATGTTACTTCTCAAATATTCTGTCATCATGATCCCGTGGATCGTAATTCTTATAAGTTCTTTCTTCATCTCTGTCAGAGTTGACCATTCATCGGAAGATGCACCAGATGTGGAGACTGGAGGGTTGGTTAGTATTGATGGCGTTGTTCTTAATGCCTCAGCTATGGTGTCCTCATCGAAGCTTAGACCCGGAACATCCTCCATGTTGGCAACCGGGTTTTCTCTATAAGTAAGGATGTGGTGCCAAGGACTGTGCCAGCCAGAGCAGAACGTATTTGATGGTACTTTTTGCGCAGTAAGTACTGACTCGGAGTGGACCAAAAAGGTGAAAATTCGTCACCAATGGTAACCTAAAAGGAGGGGTTCCCGTACAAAGTGCACGCTAGGAATCATATCAAAAGGGGGGAACAGAAGCGGACAATTTTTAACGGGGTCCAATGTACATGTCCTATGAAGTAGGTATCAACAACAATTGTACAGAGTTCCCCAGATTAAGTCAACTGAGTGACTAGACCTAACCTCTCTCTAGATGAGTGTGACAGAAAAAGTGAATGTGATAAACCCTTTGCGGAATTAAGGATACCTCACACAAGTCAACGGTTGAACGACTGTTGTCATCCCACCCGGTGATCGTCCAGTGTCATCATTGGTTTCCTGCTCCTACGGCAGGCTGGCGGTGCAATGCCCGTCGGGCAGCACTGAGTGCTGCACTTTGACGGAGTTCTTTTATTATTAAAAGCATTGGGCCAGATAAGGTCTACACATTGGATGTCTTTAGAATGGGTGTTTAGTGTCTTGGCAGTGCAGCCCAGGCGGGAGCCGACCAAGATAGTGAGACCCCCTGACGGGCGGCCTCTCCCTCCCAAAACTGCCGGGACATAGAATGAAGCAAAACCTGACCGATACTGCTCCGTTCAAGCCCACGTCTCTTGAAAGAGGCACACATCGCTTTCATCCTCGAAGGAGCCCCATTCAGGACAGGCCAGTTTGTTAGGCAACCCTGCCAGATTCCATGATAGTATTTTAAATGAATCTGGCCTAGGGCCCGAGTCCTTATGCTTAGATAACTCCACGCTTCCCACCTCAGTCAGGACCGCTGTACATAATAAGGGGGGCAGTACATTATCTTCCACAATTGTAGTGGTCAAAGCTCCTTGCTTCTACCAGTGGGGAGTAGGCTATTGCCTAGCATAGCTGAGGTCGGTGTGCTCACCCTGTTTCTTTCCGCAGTCCTGGCCCCTATAGAGCTGTCAATTTTCCTTTCTTTTATTCTTCCACCCTCTTTCCACTCTGCCCCATCTGTATCAGTGACTGCCCAATTTATATCCCCCAGAGTCATCCGCAGTCAATCCACCATGTCCAGTCCACTATATCTGTTTTGTAGACAGACGGCCACGGGCACTGGAGATTCTATAAACCTACCCTGACTATTACCACCCACTATTGGGCGCCCTACCAAGTTGCAAAGTTGTTCAGAACCTGGGCTGATGCGCAGTTGGCCAGGGGGATAAAAGTAGGACAGGGGAAGCAACTGAATAGCTGGCACAGAATAGGACTGGCTCCACTCACATATGTGAGACACCGTCCGTGTGTCTCTGAAGTTTATCAAAACACAGTCTCCCTTTAAATCCTTTACCCATTGGCCCACCCAAGACACCCTTACGAACAAGCAAGATTTCACAAGTTACAGATGGCAGGAGTGGTCTATTTTTATTAAGCCAATCTGTGACTTTGTTCTTAAGTGACGTATGTGATTCCTCGCTAGCGTTCTTCAGCTCAGGTACCCCAGCTAGAACCACCACATATGGGCTAGATTCGTGTGGTAAGTCCATTTTTATGGGGCATGATTTACTGATGCGCTGTTGCTGTATAGATGCGTTAGGGTCATGGCGTTATGTAAATTTATTTTGGGAATTCTGATCCAGGCCACAATTAGCAACATCCACTACTCGCCCTATTATGCCCATTTCCGAACTCCCAACCCCCTGTACAGTTAAATCTGGTGCGACCGGCTTAACTACACCCACAGCATTTTAATCAGATGTACTTGGTGGTGGGTGCTTGTCATCGGCATTGGTTAGTTTAGCTAGAGCCCCTGAGATCTGGTTGGAAGCATTAGTAAGAGTTAATAGGTTAGCTTCAATAGCAGACAATCTGTGAGTGAGGGGTAATAGATAGTCAGCAAATAGGGCCCCCACTTTGTCGCAAAAAGCATTGTTCACAGTAGGCGCTTGCACCATTGGTGTATCGGGAGCCATAGGCTCTGCTAAAGATGTCACTAGCTCCATCTCTTCATAGTGTTCCAAGGATTTCCGCTCGTCATTGCCCAGCCTTTTTGGCTTTGATTTACTGGGACAATTTTTCTTAAGATGGCCCGCTTGACGTTTCTTTTTGATGGCTGCTTGCGTCTCTGTTAGGTGTTCCTTTCTTCTCGTGAGATGGGCAGTCATTGACCTTGTTGTGGGACAAGGTGGCTGGTCTAGTGCCCTTTTCTCTGTTACAGAGTCTATCGGATCATTTACTGGTGTATTAACCACCCTAGGGGGATAAGCGTTGCCAGTAGACACGTCCTGTACAGGAGAGTGATCCGACGTATGCCCTCCCACAGGTTGACAAATGTTTGGGAGCGCATCAAGTGATAGCTGTCGTTCGGTTACTGCTATCTCTTGTGCAAGCACGTTCGAAGCTCTCGTGATAAAATAATCCAATGTTCCCATCATGCCCCCACCTTTGAAGCCCATCTTTTCCTTGATGGCACCAGACGCCATTACAAGTGGTTGGGCAACTCATACAGTTTTAGCGCCCCAGTTAGCAGACTTGGACCAGTGCTGCAGGTCTTACCAGACAATGTTAAACGCCACTGTTCGAAACCAGACGTTGGAGAATGGGCCCAGCCCAGCCTGCTCCGGCCTCGAATTGGCTCAAAAAGGCCCGCCTTTGGCTCGGGCTTCGCCCGGCGCTCGTCCCACGCTTGTCCCACATCGCGGGGAGCTTGGCCAAAAATATAGGCAGTGGGAGGAGCACAGGTGATGGTGGTTGCTCCCTCTCACCCTCGGCGGCCAGGCAAACAGTAAGGGTCCCGATGAGGCACACAAGAACCGCTGAGGGGGCCGCAAGCGGTAATGAAGGCAGCAGGGGAGGATCACAGGTGATGGTGGTTGCTCCCTCTAACCCTCGGCGGCCAGGCAAACAGTAAGGGTCCCGATGAGGCACACAAAAACCGCTGCGAGCGGCTCCCACGAAGCGGGGGGGCCGCGAGCGGTAATGAAGGCAGCAGGGGAAGAGCACAGGTGATGGTGGTTGCTCCCTCTCACCCTCGGTGGCCTGGTAAACAGTAAGGGTCCCGATGAGGCACACAAGAACCGCTGCGAGCGGCTCCCGCGAAGCGGGGGCCACGAGCAGTAATGAAGGCAGTAGGGGAGAAGCACAGGTGATGGTGGTTGCTCCCTCTCACTCTCAGCGACCAGGCAAACAGTAAGGGTCCCGATGAAGCACACAAGATCCGCTGCGAGCTTCATTGAATATAGCCCCTACCCCATCCCATTAGAACATTTATCATTTGTTGCTGGGAGTGCATCAGTATTTCTAAAGGGAGCAAAGTCTGCACTATTTCTGCATTCTTGCGAAACATAAAAGAAAGTCTTTAAAGAAACCATGTAGATAAGAATCGCAATAGCTTTTTTGGCAATTCTAATAAAATGTCTATATTACTTCAATTGCATCAAGAAAATTAGATTTTTGCTTCATTGTTAAAAGCATTTTGTTTTATTTTATCAATATTTCAAAAATGTACTTGTTCAATAATATACATTTTCACAACTTCATTTAATCCAATGTGTGTATCATTATAAAACATGTAAAATTGAAAGTTATTTGTAAAGGTCAAGTTGAAGTTATTGAGGATCCCTATTATACCAATTAGGTTGCATTATTCTGTAATACACAAAGACGAGCAGTAAATGTGCTGGAACTTGAGTTAATATATGCTTTTAGGCATATTCTGCCCTTGGACGGGGAATCATTATTACCAGTGACATAAAATATAGAGTATACTGACAACCAAAACAGAAGTCTGTTATCCTGAAATGTGTCATTGACATCACATTGTTCTTCAACAATATTGTCATTTTACTCCCTGTTTCTCATATAACGTTATATTCATCTCACACTTTGAGTGGAATATTTTTATGTACCATCTTCTTGAGCTAATTTGAACAGATAAGAACTACTTAAATGGGTAAAACAAAATATTTGCAAGGGCAAAATAATATATCTAATTCATATAATTTTGATTTGGTGAAATTTCACTAGTATGGTGGAATTTTATCAATCAAAAATGAAGTAGGCTGTGTGTTTGTGGCTGTTCCTGAATTGTCCTACCTGCAAAAGTATATTAACGTTTTTCTGGGCATTGACATCTTCAACGCAGGTTGTTTCCTACCATGGAAAATATTAGTTGTTTTGAGGGAAGAAGGTAGTGTGTGTTTCTTGTTTGAAAATGAGTAAGGCACAAAAAATAAAATGAGCATATGCACATTTGCGTCACATTTCCTTGTGCAGAATTATGTAGATGTTTTCTCTACTTGGGGGAAATCTTTCTGCATATATTTTCCTCCATGTAACTAATCTTGGAAAGCAGTGACACTAGTACTTTTCCAGGGGTGCTCAAGTAATTCTTTTCAGAGATGCTGAACAAGATGGAAATTTGCACTGAATGTAGAAATAATCCTAAGAGAGCAAATTTTTTACTTTTCCCCCCTGATGATTGTGACTCAGACTTCAATTATTATTTTAGACAACCATGTTACATTGCCTTGTATAAGAACATCTATTCACTGAATTCCTTCGGGTGGTGACATGGCAAACCCTTTAGTAACCAGTGGCATTACAGGGTTAAACCTTTGTCCCACATTTATCACTTCACCAGCTTCATATTAGCTGCTGAAGGGCTAAAGGTCAGGCATGGACTGGAATCTACAGAACGTGAATATATTTTTCTTAGAGCCCTTCATTTTTCTCCTGAAATTCCCTACATTTTTTTTTTTTTTTGAAAATCTGTTTATTAGCATAGTAGGTAAAGCAGTCACAAACATTTCCAATCCCGGAGGGGATACAGATAAATACATATAAGGTCGCTTAGTACGTATAATTGCATAGTTGTCTTAATTTTCCTTTTTGTTGGTGACATGAACCGTCACAGTTTATGCAAACCCCTGTCAAAAAAAAACTAGCCCTCCCCCCACCCTCAACAAATCCATCCGACACTCACACAACAACCTATAATTGATTAATCAGTAGACCGGGGTACTCAGGGAATCACAACATATGACTCTACTTGAATGTCCACATAGACGGATCTAGGCCAATACAGAACATGTAAAATGGGGGAGTCCCCCCTCAGTCCTTCATAGCGCACCATGGTAAGTGACAGTGCATGTCAGTCCGAACAAGGACACATTTATTGTGCGATCGAAGAGGCACTTGCACCCTCGTCCACTCCGTCTCCCCCAGATTCAAACATACCTAATATGGTATACCAGTCCAGTGAAATTGGCTTTTTCCTCAGACCCCTGTATTCCTCCCTCTGCAGTGCAACTCCCTCCGCCTTACCCCATCTCACCACTTCCGCCCTCCACAACTCCGGGTCAGGAGGCCTAGCTGACTTCCACCTCATAGTGATGGCACGTTTCGCCAGCAATAGGGCCAGATCCGCGAAACGCGCCGCCACAGTTCTGGTGCGCTGTGAGGGCCCCAACCCCAGTAACGTGCATTCCAGTGTTGGGGATCTGTTCAAAGCACCCGCCTCCTGGAGCGAGGCATGGACCGTGGTCCAGTAGTAGCCTAGTTTGGGGCATTGCCAAAGCATGTGTATCAGTGTTGCGTCCTCGGTGTCACATCGGGGGCAATTACTGTTCGCATCAGGAAACATCATGTGTATGCGGCGCGGGGTCAGATAGGCTCTGTGTAGAAGCATCGACTGTATAAACTTGAACTTGGGGTTCCTGGCTACTTTTTTGGGGAACTGAAGGATACGTTCCCACTCCTTATCCCTCAGGGGCCTACCAATGTCCACCTCCCACGCTGTCCGGAGTAGCGACAGATCGAAAGCCCTCCCCTTCTTAATACTAGTAGTGAGCCACTTAGTAAGGTGGGCGCCCGTGCCCATCAGGTAGTGCATGGTGATGAGAGGATTCGTAGCTGGCTCCATGCCCCTAGGGGACCATTTATGTGTGATATAGTGGCGAAGGCCAGAGTGTAGCACGAAGGTGCCTCCAGGGACTCCATGGGTAGTTCTAAAGTCTGCAAAGGACAGTAGGCGCTCTTCCGCGAACAGGTCACCCACGTGCGACACTCCGACGTCATGCCATTGCTCCAGCGAGTCCGCCGACAGAGTCCCGGTAGCCAGTGGGATACCCAGGAGCGGGATCGTGGGGGCATAGGACGACTCAGGGGATGTGTACTTTAATGCCTTCCGCCAATATGTTACTGCTAGTTTGAGGAGAGGTGAGACATCCCTAGGTACAATTGAGTTGGGCAAAAGTAACGTGTGTATTCTCCCCAATGCATGATCCCTGTCCGTCATGTTAATCTCCTGAAGATTGCGGCCTGCTACCCAAAAAGCCAGCCATTGCAGTTGACATGCATAGTTGTAGGCCCTAAAATCAGGCAAACCCATGCCACCGGCTTCAGAGGGGAGTTGCAGCTTGGACAGACCTACACGCCTGCGGCCGTGCCCCCATACAAGTTCGGAGAGTAGAGTGTCAAGGGCCTTAAATGTAGCTGCCGGGATCAGGTGTGGCAAGTTAGTGAAGTGGTAGAGAAGGCGGGGGAGCATCACCATCTTGGATATCGCCACTCTGCCGGGTACAGAGAGTGGCAGCGTGAGCCAAAATTGTATCTGCGACTTCAGTGCTCTAATGGCCCTCCCAAGGTTACCATCGATCATCTGCCCCGCTTCCCTGTAAATCTGCATCCCCAGATATCTGAAGGTGGTTTCAGCTATCTGAAACTCGTGGGGGGCGAAGGGCAATGGAGCAGTCAGACCAGTGGCTGCAAATGTGAAGCCATATGATTTGGACTCGCTTATGGTCAAGCCTGAGATCGACCTAAAGACCTCAAATACCTGGGCAACAGGACTCAAGTCGCTCCTCAAGTCTCGGAAATATAAGATAATATCGTCCGCATAAGCGGACACTATATGCGCTGACCCATGCCGCAGAATGCCAAACTGGGGGGCCATATGACGGAGCTTACAGAGCATCGGCTCAAGGGCAAGGACAAATAGGAGGGGAGAAAGTGGGCAGCCCTGTCTGGTGCCCCGTGCGATAGCTATAGGAACTGATATATGACCTGAGGTGCGCACTCTAGCAGTGGGAGCAGAATACAGCAATCTGACCCAAGCGAGAAATTCGGGGGGTATCCCAAATTTCGACAGTGTGTCAAACATGTAATCCCATCTAAGGGAGTCAAATGCTTGTTTCAAGTCTAGGGAGATGCAGCCTTCAGAGCTCGTGCCCTCTCGATCACCGAGCATGAGCTGGGCTAGTCGCCTGAGGTTCATGGCTGTATTGCGGCCCGGGACAAAGCCACATTGATCCGAGTGGACTAGTTGAGGTACATATTGCGCGAGCCTTGATGCCAACACCTTGCTCAATATCTTGGAGTCAGTATTGAGAAGGGACAGGGGTCTGTAGTCAGCCATTTGAAGCCCTTCTTTACCAGGCTTTAAAAGGGACGTGATTAACGCCTGCATAGACGACTTCGGTAGGGTGGTTGTTCGCAGCGCTTCCAAGTAGATAGCGTGTAATCGCGGGGCCAGTAGGTCTATGTATGTTACATAAAAGTCGGCCGGTAGGCCGTCTGTCCCAGGGGTCTTGCCCTTAGGAAGGGCGCGTATTGCCTGTCTGATTTCAGCTATGGTAATGGTGCGCTTAAGGTCTTTGATCTGCCCCTCTGTAAGTCGGGGCAGGGCTAAGTCCCTCGTAAAGGCCTCGAATGCGACCTCTGGAAGGGGCTGTGGGGGGCTGTACAGCGCTGTGTAGTATTCCCTGAACGCAGTATTGATCCCAACCTGGGAGGTGACTGGATTCCCTGCTTGGTCTAAGATCCTCAGAATGGGGTGGCTCACCGGGGAGTCCCTTAATATGCGGGCCAGGAGGGGGCCAGCTCTATCTGCCTGTGCATGCTGCCTGTTCGTGTATTCCCTATAATCTAGGAGCCTCAGGTCTTCCAACAGCTCTGCGTGTCGAATGTGAGCCTCTTGTAGTGGTGTAAAGGGCGCATGTGTGCCGGCAGCCTCACTTTCTAGGGAAGCCAGGGAGCCCTCCACTTCCTTCAATTGATTAATTATCTCCCTTTTCCTGCCCATTCCAGCGGCCATGGCCGCCCCCCTAATACAGACCTTAAATGCGTCCCATTCCACTTGACGGGTGCTGGCTGTGTTCATGTTTGTGGAGAAATATGTTCCTATAGCGTCGGACAAGGAGGCCCTAAACACTGAGTCTTCAAGAAGATCTGGGGACAGTCTCCAAGTAGGGATGGGGGCAAGTCGCCTGCCCCACTGCCACGTGAGTTCTACAGAGCTATGATCGGACAGAGTTTTCCCCATGTGTTGGGCCTTGACAATTGTATCCGCCACAGTGCGGGAACAGAAAATGTGGTCAATTCTAGTATGAAGCTGGTGTGGTGGGGAGAAAAAGGTATATTCCCTCTCCTGTAAGTGTGTACTGCGCCATACATCAGTCAGGCCCCAGCCCTCAGCCCAACGATTAAGAGCATCCGCTTGTTTCCTACTCTCAGTCGCCTGCAAAGGGGGGTGTGACCTATCCATCGCAACATCAAGTACAGCATTAAAATCACCCCCAATAAACCATCGATGACCAGCCCATCCCGTCAGCACCCCGTTCACCGTCATCAAGAACTCCGATTGATTAGAGTTAGGCGAGTAAACACATCCGAATACAACATCATCCCCGTCCAACATCCCCCGCACAAATACATATCGGCCCTCTTTATCAACTCTATGCTCTAACATCTGAAAGGGGACAGAGCCACGGAACCAGATCGCCGCCCCCCTTGAAAATGCAGAATAAGAGGTAGCAAATAACTGTCCCCTCCATTTTTTGCGCAGCTTCACAGCCTCAGAGGCGTTCAAATGCGTCTCTTGCAGGCATGCAATCTGGATTCCCCTGCGGTTGAGCTGAGCCAAAATTCTATGGCGTTTCTGGACTGCTCCCATGCCACGCACGTTCCAAGTGCACATTTGGTAGACATTAAGCGGCCCCATATCCAATCATGTGGTGCAACTCATTGAAACTCCCCGGGCCCCATGTCAGTTTTGCGTTGAAATAAGGTGAGCGTGTCGTGGAAACAAACAACCCCTTAACAAAAAGGTCCCCGAGCCAACGTGCCCAGGATCCAAACTGTGGTGCCCAACGTGGGCACAAGTCAGTGGAGTCCGTGTGCAGACCGGGGGGTGACAGGCCTCTGTCGACTGTCATTGAGCGGTCTGCATAGGCTCGGTAGTCCTCAACAAAGTGAGTTCCCCACGCAACCCACCAATTGCGAAAAGAGGAGGAGGGGGGAGTGGGGGGAGGACAGGTATACATTACCACCCGAAGGGGATCATACATGCAGCAAATCAGAACTCCTCCGCCATTTGGGCTGTAATCTTCGGGAATAGCGGCAAGCTGTCCATTGATCCGGAAACCTCCGTATGGGTGTCGGTGGAGGCGGAGTGCCTGTCGCTACGCGCTTGGGCGTCATGTGCTGCTAGTGCCTCCTCCGTGAGCCGCTGCCGGTGAGATGACGATGGGTGGCTTGCCATTCGGGCATCAGGAGGATGCGTCTTCACAGGGGGTCCATGGGAAGAGTGGAGTCCAGGGCCTGGGGTGTTGTGTCGTCTTTCCGGTGTGCCTCCGCGTTCGTTGTGGCCGTCCCCCCGGGGCTCCTCGAATGGGTCCTGTGAGGTCGGCGGTGTCAGAGTGACCTCCATCCATTCCTCTGCCTCCTCTGGTGACTCGAAGAAGTGGGATTTATTGTCGTGCATGACTTTGAGCCGAGCAGGGAACAGCAGCGCATACTTCATATTTCTGTCCCTTAACTTGCGTTTGACACCCATGAAGGTGGACCTGGCGCGCTGCACAGTGGGCGTGAAATCAGGATAGATTGAAATGTTTTTATCTTCAAATCGGATCGGTGCTTTCTCCCTGGCCGCACGCAACACAGTGTCCCGGTCTCTGAAATGAAGGAGGCGCGCGATCAGGGGACGAGGGGGCGCCCCTGGCTTGGGGGGCCGAGGAGGCATCCGATGTGCCCTCTCCACGCTGTACAGTGCAGTGAGATCTTCTTGGCCCACTAGTTTCCGTAGCCAGTCTTCCACGAATCGGGTGGGGTCCCTCCCCTCACTTCTCTCCGGAATGCCTAGGATGCGGACGTTGTTGCGGCGCGCACGTCCTTCCGCCTCATCCACTTTATCCCAGAGATGTTTAAGCTGTTTTTCCACTCCCTCCAGCCTCGTGGAATGCTCCGTCTGCTGTGGCACTAAGTCATTCAGTGCTAACTTCTGCTCCGCCACTCGTTCCGCTAAGTTGTTATGGTCCGCCCTTAGCAGCGACAGGCCCGTCGCCATGTTGTCAATACGCGATTCCAGTGCCTCACGGGTCGCCCGTATTTCATTAAGTATGAGGTCCAACTTTGCGTCCTGGGACCTTTTCCCTGTCGGCGGGATGATGTCCATGTTGGAGGAGGCCAGAGGGTCCTCGGAGCCCGTGGACTGCAGATCCGTCGCAGCGCCCTGACCATGTGTCTTGCCCTTTGGCTTGCCCATGGCTCTTGTTAGCAGGGTGGCGCCGGAAAGGGCACAGCAGATCGCCGCCGCCCTCTCCCGAATCTACTCCGGGCGCCGGGCCGTGTCCGCCGCCGGTACAGGGAGTGGTGTTGTGCAAGGGTGAGAGCCGCATATGCCCAGGGCCGGCAGGGAGCGCGTAGAATCCCTTTCCTTGACGTCAGTTGCAGACCAGGCGGCCCACCCAGGGGGGCCCCGAGTGCCGAGTCGTCGTTAGTTTCCCGCAGTGCAGGTGAAGAAGGTAAGGTGGCCTTCTGCCAGTGTTTTGTGAATCGGCCGTACGCTGGTGCACTCTAGTAGTCTGGGCCAGTGCGTGGTGATAGGCCCGCAGAGCGGCGTCACAATTTCCTGCTGCTGTCCTAGGTCAGTTGCCCAGATAGCCAGGTCCTGCAGTCCACAGTCCCCTGCACACCGCCGGGCACACCGCCCTCCGCAGGGCGTTGCACCGCGTGGAATCCCCGTCGCGGCTCCAGCAGTCGACCAGTGTGTGGGCCAGAGGAGCTCCTCTTGTCCGCCCGTCCGGGCCCCAGTAACAAGATGGCGCTCGATAAATGCTGATGAAGCCTGCAGGGGGGGGGGCCCGGGGCAAGAGGTGCCTGTATTCAGTGTCCGGTGCTGTCCGCCCCACTGACCCGGGCGACACAGTAGAAAACGGGCGTCTAGCCCTCGGCGTGGAGTAAGCCGGTCAGCCGGGTGAAGGGAGTCTCAGCCCGATCTGTAGGGCACCCAGCAGGATGGCCGTGTGGGGCCCCGTTGCATAGGCGGGGGCCGCAGGGTCGCCGTGTTACCTGGACACCTCTCCACAGGGGAGGTCTGCTTCCGGTGTCCGCCTCGGGAGTCCGGCACGGAGATGGCCCGTCCGCGCCAGAGGCTATGGGTTGGCCGGGGAGAATGCCTACTCGAGCCCGGGGCTTCACCCTGCGCAGTAGGCCGCTTACAGAGCAGCTGCGCCGAGCGTCAGCAGAGCGGGCGGACTGGAGAAGCCCCGCTCCGCTTCCAGGATGTCACCCCCGGGGGCCTCCGGTGCAAGAATCAGGTGGGTCTCGGTGGGGGAAAGCAGGATAATTCAGCTGGTTGTGAGGATTTCGGACGGAGCTCTCGGGCTACACGTCCACCATCTTCGGCTTCAGGCCACGCCCCCCCCTGAAATTCCCTACATGACTAGTGGGAATTGAGATAATCAGTAGCCAGTGTAGATGTGAGGCATGCTGGAGAGGAGATTGGCACTGATATGTAGGAGTCTAGTGAAGGAAGAGGCAGACACCAGGGGGCATATTACCAAGCAATAGCGATAATTATCGCTATTGCTTGGTTAGAGACAAAAATTTACAGCAGAGCTGCGGAGATTTTTACCGCAAATAAACCTTGGTATTTCCAAGGTTTATCGCAAATGCGATAAAAATCGCCGCAAATGAATGAATATCGTTGAAAAGACAGCGATATTCATGCATTACCGAGCTAATGCTCTTAGCCATGTTATCCATCTCCCATTGGATAACATGGCTAAGAACTGCTCAGGGCAGGTGTTAGCTTTTGGAGATATTCGCGCTTAGCGCAAATATCTCCAAAAGTTGGTAATAGGAGATAGCAATGTTAGCGACTGTTTTCAGTCGCTAACATCTTGGCACGCCCACTTTGCATGTCATTAGTGATAAATATCACTGACATGCAAAGCGGGGCCGAAGATGGTCGCTATCTCCTACTAGCTGTCGCTAACTGGTGTTAGCGACCGCTAGGTAATAGGGAGATAATTTTATCTCCGCTTTCTTGGCTTTTAAAGCCAAAAAAGCAGAGATAAACCCCCTTGATAATATGCCCCCTGGTTCCCCTACCTCTTATCTGCCAAACACTTCCTATGTCTGGGAAAACACATAAAAAAGACTACATGTCCCAGCCTCCTGGCTGTTTCCAGAAAGGGCAGGCCTCAGTGTCTATAGCTGGGCCAAATGTTGCACACTTTTAGTGTTTTTTTCTTTATTCTATTAACCAATGTTCCTCCATTATATAATGGTCACTTCTTTCACAAATTAGAATGGCTATGAACCAAGAGGTAGTTGTCTTAGCAAAACACAAAGGAGATTTTGATGTTCAAATGCACTGTTTGGGTGAGCCCCATGGAAAAAAGGCAAAGAGGAAGACTTCCCTTTTGTTACTTTGAAGAATTCCACAATTGTGAAAAATTATTTTAAATAATAATTTGAGAGCAATTAGGATGAAACAATAGATTCAAACTCTGCAATTAGGGTATTTTATAGACCCATTCTTAGTTAAATTGTAACTCTTCTAAGAACACATTAACAGCTAATCTAATCAAATTAAAAACATACTGGAGGCCATTGCTTTGGATTTGTCAAACCAGCCACGCTTAGTTATAGCATCCAGGGAGAAACAGTTCATTTGAACCTACCCATTAATAACTTTGCAGCAATACAGGTTGCTAAAAGACATGACATATGGACCTCAACTAAAGATCTTGATGGACCTAGTATATGTATACGGAGGTAATCTAAATCGGAATTACTACATTGTGTCACCCCAGCTCCAAAGACCAACTTACATTTACTGTCCACAATACCAAAAAGGCATTAATTTACTATTCTTGAATGCTCCTCCAAATATATGTGATTTGCTAGAAGCTAACTCAAGACATATTCACGCTGCCTGCAGTAATCAGGTTGGATTCAGTTAATAGATTCATATTCGTCTTTTATAACAATATATTGCACAAAAGTCATTCTCAACACTTGATATGGTCCGCTTGAGGCAGTATTTAATGAGATTAAGACAAAAGATCTAATTTGAGTGAATTTTATTGATATAGGAGACTTCTCCCTAAAGTTGGTGATAGAAGTAGCTTATTCCCATTCAAAAAAGAAGTTGTGAATCAGTCAGTGTTCCTAGTGATTATCACTAATGATTTGACTATGGGTTAAATTGGTCCATTGTTACCAGAATTGATGTCACAGTGCAACCTAATCATTTTAAATAGTCATTCTACAATGTAATAATCTGTTTGAGCAAGACTTTTTAGGGCTCGGCCTCCGTCACCACGAAGTGGGGCGGAGCTTCGAGCTCTATTGTTATAAAAAAAAAAAAAAGGTTTCTTTAGGGCTCTGGCCAGAAACATTCCAAACATTCCTTAGTGCGCGTGGCTGTTTTATGGCATCTGCATAGTGATTCGTCTTCGCTGTGCTGTCTTTGTAGTAGCCTTGACGCGATAGGCTTCATGTGATTTGCGTCCGCCATTGTAGGCATTTTCTCTGCTGTTTCGCGCACGGGCGTCCATAAATAAAAATTAGGAGCTGTCAGGGTGCCTCGTTAAGTGAATGCAGATGGCCGGGGCGCGTTCACCATTCAGCAGCGCTCCGCGCGCTGGCTCGCTCTGCACTGCAGCCTCAGCCTCACCTCTGCTCTGCTGCCAGACACTCAGTGCTGCTAGCTCAGTGGGTTAGGCGCTGGTAGCAGAGGTCTATCACTTAACTTTCCATTCTTCTTTTGAGTTTGAATTGGAATACGGCAATACAATTTGTGTGTTTGCATGTGTCTGCTTTAAAAATTGTACTAATAATTACGTTTTGTCACCTGTAAAATCAATATAGAATATTAGTAAACTTTTTGGTTTTTCCAGGCTATGCCTCCAGGCTCATCAGCACAAGGCTGCATTCATACATCCTTTCCATTGCTTGTTACCTCATTAAGAATGCGGAAGTCGTCTGCTGTGAGTGTGTTTACGTCTGTCTTTGTTGCTCGTGGGACATGAGGCGTGCAGAGTGGCGGTGAGTGCAGAGTGGCGGTGAGTGCAGAGTGGCGGTGACTGCAGAGTGGCGGTGAGTGCAGAGTGGCGGTGAGTGCAGAGTGACTGCAGAGTGGCGGTGACTGCAGAGTGGCGGTGACTGCAGAGTGGCGGTGACTGTAGAGTGGCGGTGTGTGCAGAGTGGCGGTGTGTGCAGAGTGGCGGTGTGTGCAGAGTGCGGTGTGTGCAGAGTGGCGGTGTGTGCAGAGTGGCGGTGACTGCAGAGTGGCAGTGACTGCAGAGTGGCGGTGACTGCAGAGTGGCGGTGACTGCAGAGTGGCGGTGACTGCAGAGTGGCGGTGACTGCAGAGTGGCGGTGAGTACAGAGTGACTGCAGAGTGGCAGTGACTGCAGAGTGGCGGTGACTGCAGAGTTGCGGTGACTGCAGAGTGGCCGTGAGTGCAGAGTGGCCGTGAGTGCAGAGTGGCCATGAGTGCAGAGTGGCTGTAGAGTACAGAGTGACAGCAGAGTGGCGGTGACTGCAGAGTGGCGGTGTGTGCAGAGTGGCGGTGACTGAAGAGTGGCGGTGACTGCAGAGTTGCAGTGAGTGCAGAGTGGCGGTGAGTGCAGAGTGGCGGTGAGTGCAGAGTGGCGGTGAGTGCAGAGTGGCGGTGAGTGCAGAGTGGCGGTGAGTACAGAGTGGCGGTGACTGCAGAGTGGCGGTGACTACAGAGAGGCAGTGACTGCAGAGTGGCGGTGAGTGCAGAGTTGCGGTGACTGCAGAGTGGCGGTGACTGCAGAGTGGCGGTGAGTACAGAGTGACTGCAGAGTGGCGGTGACTGCAGAGTGGCGGTGACTGCAGAGTGGCGGTGACTGCAGAGTGACTGCAGAGTGGCGGTGAGTGCAGAGTGGCGGTGAGTGCAGAGTGGCGGTGAGTGCAGAGTGGCGGTGAGTGCAGAGTGGCGGTGAGTGCAGAGTGGCGGTGAGTGCAGAGTGGCCGTAGAGTACAGAGTGACTGCAGAGTGGCGGTGACTGCAGAGTGGCGGTGACTGCAGAGTGACTGCAGAGTGGCGGTGAGTGCAGAGTGGCGGTGAGTGCAGAGTGGCGGTGAGTGCAGAGTGGCGGTGAGTGCAGAGTGGCGGTGAGTGCAGAGTGGCGGTGAGTGCAGAGTGGCCGTAGAGTACAGAGTGACTGCAGAGTGGGGGTGACTGCAGAGTGGCGGTGACTGCAGAGTGACTGCAGAGTGGCGGTGAGTGCAGAGTGGCGGTGAGTGCAGAGTGGCGGTGAGTGCAGAGTGGCCGGGAGTGCAGAGTGGCCGTAGAGTACAGAGTGACTGCAGAGTAGCGGTGACTGCAGAGTGGCGGTGACTGCAGAGTGGCGGTGACTGCAGAGTGGCGGTGACTGCAGAGTGACTGCAGAGTGGCGGTGAGTGCAGAGTGGCGGTGAGTGCAGAGTGACTGCAGAGTGGCGGTGAGTGCAGAGTGGCGGTGACTGCAGAGTGGTGGTGACTGCAGAGTGGCGGTGAGTGCAGAGTGACGGTGAGTGCAGAGTGGCGGTGAGTGCAGAGTGGCGGTGAGTGCAGAGTGGCGGTGAGTGCTGAGTGGCAGTGAGTGCAGAGTGACTGCAGAGTGGCGGTGAGTGCAGAGTGACTGCAGAGTGGCGGTGAGTGCAGAGTGACTGCAGAGTGGCGGTTAGTGCAGAGTGACTGCAGAGTGGCGGTGAGTGCAGAGTGGCGGTGAGTGCAGAGTGGCGGTGAGTGGCGGTGACTGCAGAGTGGCGGTGACTGCAGAGTGGCAATGAGTGCAGAGTGGCGGTGAGTGCAGAGTGGCGGTGACTGCAGAGTGGCGGTGACTGCAGAGTGGCAATAAGTGCAGAGTGGCGGTGACTGCAGAGTGGCGGTGACTGCAGAGTGGCGGTGACTGCAGAGTAGCGGTGACTGCAGAGTGGCGGTGACTGCAGAGTGGCGGTGAGTGCAGAGTGGCGGTGAGTGCAGAGTGGCGGTGAGTGCAGAGTGGCGGTGACTGCAGAGTGGTGGTGTGTGCAGAGTGGCGGTGACTGCAGAGTGGCAGTGACTGCAGAGTGGCGGTGAGTGCAGAGTGGTGGTGAGTGCAGAGTGGCGGTGAGTGCAGAGTGGCGGTGAGTGCAGAGTGGCGGTGAGTGCAGAGTGGCGGTGACTGCAGAGTGGCGGTGACTGCAGAGTGGCGGTGACTGCAGAGAGGCGGTGACTGCAGAGTGGCGGTGACTGCAGAGAGGCGGTGACTGCAGAGTGGCGGTGAGTGCAGAGTGGCGGTGACTGCAGAGTGGCGGTGACTGCAGAGTGGCGGTGACTGCAGAGTGGCGGTGACTGCAGAGTGGCGGTGACTGCAGAGTGGCGGTGAGTGCAGAGTGACTGCAGAGTGGCGGTGAGTGCAGAGTGGCAGTGAGTGCAGAGTGGCGGTGAGTGGCGGTGACTGCAGAGTGGCGGTGACTGCAGAGTGGCAATGAGTGCAGAGTGGCGGTGACTGCAGAGTGGCGGTGACTGCAGAGTGGCAATGAGTGCAGAGTGGCGGTGACTGCAGAGTGGCGGTGACTGCAGAGTGGCGGTGACTGCAGAGTGGCGGTGACTGCAGAGTGGCGGTGACTGCAGAGTGGCGGTGAGTGCAGAGTGGCGGTGAGTGCAGAGTGGCGGTGAGTGCAGAGTGGCGGTGAGTACAGAGTGGCGGTGACTGCAGAGTGGCGGTGACTGCAGAGTGGCGGTGAGTGCAGAGTGGCGGTGACTGCAGAGTGGCGGTGTGTGCAGAGTGGCGGTGTGTGCAGAGTGGCGGTGACTGCAGAGTGGTGGTGTGTGCAGAGTGGCGGTGTTTGCAGAGTGGCGGTGACTGCAGAGTGGCGGTGAGTGCAGAGTGGCGGTGAGTGCAGAGTGGCGGTGAGTGCAGAGTTGCGGTGAGTGCAGAGTGGCGGTGAGTGCAGAGTGGCGGTGAGTGCAGAGTGGCTGCAGAGTGGCGGTGAGTGCAGAGTGACTGCAGAGTGGCGGTGAGTGCAGAGTGACTGCAGAGTGGCGGTGACTGCAGAGTGGCGGTGACTGCAGAGTGGCGGTGTGTGCAGAGTGGCGGTGTGTGCAGAGTGGCGGTGACTGCAGAGTGGTGGTGACTGCAGAGTGGCGGTGACCGCAGAGTGGCGGTGAGTGCAGAGTGGCGGTGAGTGCAGAGTGGACGTGAGTGCAGAGTGGCCATGAGTGCAGAGTGGCGGTGAGTGCAGAGTGGCGGTGAGTGCAGAGTGGCCATGAGTGCAGAGTGGCCGTGAGTGCAGAGGGACAGCAGAGTGGCGGTGACTGCAGAGTGGCGGTGACTGTAGAGTGGCGGTGTGTGCAGAGTGGCGGTGACTGCAGAGTGGCGGTGACTGCAGAGTGGCGGTGACTGCAGAGTGGCGGTGACTGCAGAGTGGCGGTGAGTGCAGAGTGGCGGTGACTGCAGAGTGGCGGTGACTGCAGAGTGGCGGTGACTGCAGAGTGGCGGTGAGTGCAGAGTGGCGGTGAGTGCAGAGTGGCGGTGAGTACAGAGTGGCGGTGACTGCAGAGTGGCGGTGACTGCAGAGTGGCGGTGACTGCAGAGAGGCGGTGACTGCAGAGTGGCGGTGAGTGCAGAGTGGCGGTGAGTGCAGAGTGGCGGTGACCGCAGAGTGGCGGTGACTGCAGAGTGGCGGTGACTGCAGAGTGGCGGTGACTGCAGAGTGGCGGTGAGTACAGAGTGACTGCAGAGTGGCGGTGACTGCAGAGTGGCGGTGACTGCAGAGTGGTGGTGACTGCAGAGTGGCGGTGACTGCAGAGTGGCGGTGAGTGCAGAGTGGTGGTGAGTGCAGAGTGGCGGTGAGTGCAGAGTGGCTGTGAGTGCAGAGTGGCCGTGAGTGCAGAGTGGCCGTAGAGTACAGAGTGACTGCAGAGTGGCGGTGACTTTAGAGTGGCGGTGACTTTAGAGTGGCGGTGACTTTAGAGTGGCGGTGACTTTAGAGTGGCGGTGACTGCAGAGTGGCGGTGAGTGCAGAGTGGCGGTGAGTGCAGAGTGGCAGTGAGTGCAGAGTGACTGCAGAGTGGCGGTGAGTGCAGAGTGGCGGTGAGTGCAGAGTGGCAGTGAGTGCAGAGTGACTGCAGAGTGGCGGTGAGTGCAGAGTGGCGGTGAGTGCAGAGTGGCGGTGAGTGCAGAGTGACTGCAGAGTGGCGGTGAGTGCAGAGTGGCAGTGACTGCAGAGTGGCAGTGACTGCAGAGTGGCGGTGAGTGCAGAGTGGCAGTGAGTGCAGAGTGGCGGTGAGTGCAGAGTGGCGGTGAGTGCAGAGTGGCGGTGAGTGCAGAGTGGCAGTGAGTGCAGAGTGACTGCAGAGTGGCGGTGAGTGCAGAGTGACTGCAGAGTGGCGGTGAGTGCAGAGTGGCGGTGAGTGCAGAGTGGCGGTGAGTGGCGGTGACTGCAGAGTGGCGGTAACTGCAGAGTGGCAATGAGTGCAGAGTGGCAGTGACTGCAGAGTGGCGGTGACTGCAGAGTGGCAATGAGTGCAGAGTGGCAATGAGTGCAGAGTGACGGTGACTGCAGAGTGGCGGTGACTGCAGAGTGGCGGTGACTGCAGAGTGGCGGTGACTGCAGAGTGGCGGTGACTGCAGAGTGGCGGTGACTGCAGAGTGGTGGTGACTGCAGAGTGGCGGTGACTGCAGAGTGGCAGTGTGTGCAGAGTGGCAATGTGTGCAGAGTGGCGGTGACTGCAGAGTGGCGGTGACTGCAGAGTGGCGGTGACTGCAGAGTGGCGGTGTGTGCAGAGTGGCGGTGTGTGCAGAGTGGCGGTGAGTGCAGAGTGGCGGTGAGTGCAGAGTGGCGGTGACTGCAGAGTGGCGGTGACTGCAGAGTGGCGGTGACTGCAGAGTGGCGGTGACTGCAGAGTGGCGGTGAGTGCAGAGTGGCGGTGAGTGCAGAGTGGCGGTGTGTGCAGAGTGGCGGTGTGTGGAGAGTGGCGGTGTGTGGAGAGTGGTGGTGAGTTGAGAGTGACGGTGAGTGGAGAGTGGCGGTGAGTGGAGAGTGGCGGTGAGTGCAGAGTGGCGGTGAGTAGAGAGTGGCGGTGAGTGGAGAGTGGCGGTGAGTGGAGAGTGGCGGTGAGTGCAGAGTGGCGGTGAGTGCAGAGTGGAGGTGAGTGCAGAGTGGCGGTGAGTGCAGAGTGGCGGTGAGTGCAGAGTGGCGGTGAGTGCAGGTGCAGAATAAACATTGTGCGACTATGCAGGGTGACATTGGGAGTGTGCGGGTGAGCAGTGTGTGAATGTGTAGGGGCAGTGTGTGATTGTGCAGAAAACACCACACACACATACACCACACACACATAGCACACACACACACCATAGACCCATACACCACACACACACCACACACACATAAGGCACACAGAAACCACACACCTCAGTCTCTCAACACCACACACTCGTCACCACTCAACACAACACACTCACCACCACACTCACTCCCCAGGCTCACCCCCACAGACTCACCGCCACACACTCACCAGTACACAGAATACAACACACAGAACAACACACCCCCAGCCGTCAATGAATGCTTTCACCATGCACAAACACCAACAACCATCAGCCATCTGTGCACGCTTTTACCAAGCACACACCCACCAGCCGTCAGTGCACCCTTCCACCAGGCACACACACCTCCAGCCGGCAGTGCACTTTTCCACCAAGCAATGGTACACTTTACTTTTAAACATATTCATATAAAACACAGCATGCCACCATTGGTAAAATTACATACCAACCCACATAATTCCACTACACACCACATGCACACACTCCATAACACATGGCGAAAAGACATTGGCATTTACAATGCCATTAGCTCAAACTCAAATAAATCCGAGCCCGATTGCATTTCTAATGCTTGTTTATAATGGAGGGAGGAGTTTACAGGTCTCAATTAGTACATTTCAAATAATAAAAAGTGTGAGGGTCTAAGAAATATTTCTAAGCAGCCTGGTAGCAGTGTTGCTGATTGTGGGAATGTGAGAAGACTGCCTACTCCTGTTTCTACCTCATACCTCTTTCTTCCACCTTCCTACACTCCCTGTAATTTGTTCCCAAACTTCTTTTAATCCCTGCTTTATGCATAAGTTACAGATGTCCTATATTTCTTTGCCTTCTTCCTTTTATAGTTTTTTTCTATGGCCCTGGGTCAAAGATTTATGTTGATAAATAGGTCCCAAGTCCAAAAAATTAGTTTCAGTGAACACTACCCAAACGCATCAACACAAATTAAGCACCAGGCTAGTATTATTCATTGTTTTTTGTTCCAATATTTAACTTAGCAACTTTGAGAATGTTAAGTGCTTACTGTACCATAGCCCGCTAACCTTTAGCACTAAATGTTCTTTGGTGCACAAGTGTAGAACATATCAACTTTTTACACCTAGGCAATGTCTCCTCCAGTTCTCCTAATTGTACAACATCCTATTAGTTTACTCTTGATAAAAGACTGAACCTTTAATTACACATCCATGGTAGGGCTACGAAGGCTGGTTTCACTAAAGACTTCAATTTGGGATTTAGCACTCCATTTCAAAACAACAATTTAAAACCATTGTCAGTTTCTAAATCCATCCAAACGTCAGTATATGGGTTCCCTTTTATTTGGCCTACTAAAATAGCATCTTGCTCCACCGAGGTTTTACTGGAAGGAATAGCTTGATCATATCACCCTTCTCTTGCAAATGCTAATGTGGACCCCTGTTGAGTGTAAATTGCTCTACAAGACAGCAGGAAACACAAAGTTGTACACACAGGCGCTCCTCCAGTACTGACCAATAACTTGAAGATTTCAGGAGGCCTCAAGTATTTACATAGTGCTAAATCTCTTTTCTCCGAGTATTTGGCATACACAAAAAGGTGTACCATTACTCAAGCTTTTGGCAGTGAAGTTAAAATTCTAAACTCGCTCACAATTGTTCTTCTCACTAACACTTACAGCTTTAAAGAAGTATTTAAATCATTTTCTAGTCAACAGAAATTTCCAAACTGCTTCTTGCTAGCTGCACATTTGTCATCTAATTTTCTCCTAAGCCTCTCTTCCTCATTTACTGTGTTTTCTATCTTTTACTATAAAAAATTATTTTCTCTCATTACCTGCTTTTAATGATTATCTTGTCCCAGAATCGACCTTGTCTTTCACAAACATGCCCTGTTCTCTGTGATAATTTTGCATTTGCTCTCTCCACTGATCAGCTGCTCTGTCTTCTCATGATGATTCATGCAGGCGCCTGTGTCTGTTTACCTCCTTGTCTTTGTAAGGCATCCCTCTGGTGTTGTTTACTCACTGTTGTGTTCAAGTTAGCTATTTTTCTGCAATGATCACATGTATATACGTATCAGTTTACTTTATTCTCGCAACATGGTGGTATTTTGATTGTGAATCGCTCTAACGCCTTGGGCATGTATGCATTCTACACATCTACCAAAACATAATAAAAAAAATCTCACAATAAGAAAGTACCTCTGTTTTACATGGTCACTCACATTATGTGGGGCTCATGCTGTTTTTTTCAGCTCTGCATACTGGGACATTTCTGTCCAGTCCCCAGTGTAGGGGGACTGACCATAAAACACGGCAAAACCAGCCAGCTCCCAATTGACACATCTAACTTCCCAGTAAGGCCATAGTATATGGTGCAGGAAGCACACTAATTGCATGCAAGAGTGAAATGTCATCTGTGGTCTGCAGCACATGCTGTGCCATCTACTCGGCTGGAAGAGGAAACACAGCTTCAGATCCATCTGTCTGACTTCTGCAGTTTTTAAACCTGCTGATGAACTAATCAAATAACCCTTCTTGACAAAAAAGAACCCTACTTTTACCTATTAAATACATCACCCCTAAGTAGGCCTTGAAGCCCACTAAGTTAGGTGGGTAATATTTAAAAGTGATACATGATATACATGATAGAACTTACTGGTATGTACCTAAGTGACTAGTCACCAGAACCTATTCTCAGTGTAAAGGGCTGTAGCTGTCGTATGAGAAAGAATAGAGTTCAGAATGCAATGAGAACCCAAGTATTTTCAGTTTCAGACAAGCTGCTATAATAATTCATGAATATATTAATGTTTATTTAAAATACAATTCAATGGAGGCTGGATTTTTAATAAATTCTTATGAAATGTGACTTAAAAAATTGCAATATTTACCTGCATGAGTCTCCAATAGGGTAATTAGCATTAGCCTGCTGGATGATGGCTGATGACCACCCTGTGCTTCACCTTAATGAGGTGTGAAAACTGCTCCCAGAGCATAAGCAATAGCTTTGGCCTTTTTACAGTATGATCTGGGTGTGAGATGTGTGACAGATATCAGCTGAGGTAGGTCATCTGGGGCGGATCAAGGAACTTTGTGAACTTTAAAGGAACTCTGTAGAGGACTGCCCATTCACAGTTAAGTTAAAAGGATCCCTGGGAAAGAGAAGTCATTTGTTCCATAGGTTGATTGTAGCCAGTGTGTCCCTAGCCCAGTGGAAGGGGGAGCTGGTACTAGAAGCAGCTCGGTGTGGCTGAGGAGGAGGGGACAGCTCATTTTCCTAAACACAACACATCCTGACACACAAGCTCCCTTCAGGGGTAGAAATATTCTGCCTTGTTTGATTTGCCTTGGGTATTGTGGAATAGCTTGCAGTAAGGGAAACAGGATGTGCTGCAAAAGTGGGAAGGGTTGGTCTGGCAATATATTTTTTCAATGGTTAGGGAGTGTCAAAGAGTCACACAAACTCACTAGCTAGTGAAACCTAAAACGTTGGCACCTCATCCACAGCTTAACAGAACACTCTATGGAACTGCGGAGGAACAGGAGAGGACCGACCCTGCTGTTTCTATCTCAGTGGGGACCTGAAAGTCTGGACCTGCTACCATTTGTACCCAGGGCGAGGAAGTGAATTTCAAGGGTCAGTTAGCTGACCTTCTGCATGGCTAGAGAAACAGAGCAAAACAAAAGTGTTCAGCTGATCTGTGACAACTGGAACTGCACTGTACCCTTCTGGTGACCTCTGCCACTAGCCTCTAAATGCTGTTCCTGACATCCTGTGATCCTAAGTGAGCAAGAGGAGCTGCTCCAGAAACTCAGAAAAGTTGGGACTTAAAATGTATTTGGACATCTAAGACCTGCGGAGCATCTAATGGATCTCTTGGCAAAGGTGTTCAAATTCGAAGGGACTTAATCAGAAACAGCTTCAGGATTCGCCTACTAGATGATTTAGAGCTACATAAAAAAGACTAAGAGCCCGTTTTAATTTTTGGCATACAAAGTACTCTCCTTCGGCCAAGGATACTCCATCCACCAATTTTAGAAGTGACCGCAAGCTGGTGATTATTCCGTTTCCGCCATGGTTAGAAACCTCCAACGCAAAAACAACAGTTGATGGACAGAATGCAGAACAATGTCATACATTCACCCCAGTACAGAGATCTGGGCCTAAATCCATCGTTTTTTTGCACTGCACACCACCCCAGTTCATACATGGCCATATGCAAATCAGCCTTGACCCTGTGCCTCATGGGAACAGTCTAGCCCAAACTGCTAAGCCATGTCTTTCCTGGACCGGAATCGAGCATCCTACGACCGGTTTCTGGCTATCAGCCGTCTTCAGCCAGGATAGCTTGACTCCAGTGGTGTACCTCCAACGGCCAGATAGAATACAGTTCTTCGGTGGTTGACCTCCAAGTCCGCGTGTAGGAAAGTAGGATCTGCTTCGTATGGTTACCCCCACTTTTTGCTTGATGTGATGCTGTTTTTGACTAGTATTACTGGGATCCTGCTAATCAGAACCCCAGTCCTTCTGCTTTCTCTAATAATTGTTGTTTTCAGTTCTTAGGTACATCCCAGATTGGATACTGGGGTAAACTTGTCAGTCCCTAGTATATGGTACACATGTACCCAGGGCATAGGTACGCAAGAGGTCTCTCATGGGATGCAGCATGTATTATGCCACCCATGAGAGACCATTCAAAATGGAACTACAGGCCTGCCATTGCAGCCTGTCAACGTTGGTGCATGCACCACTTACTAAAGACATAGGTTTACTATATCAAAGGGTCACTGCACTTAAAACCTATAAGTCATCTGTCACAGGATCACGGGTTCGATCCCAGTATCCCCCGTGACTGGTTTTTACTCTATTCCACAGAATTGGACCGGGCCCTTTAATGAAAGCCTGGACTTTCCTGAGGCAACCTCCCCCTCCGTGACGTCGGATTTCGTGGGCCTATCCGCGGTTTACGATGAAAGGGCAGTCCCGGAAGAACACAGCGTCGAAGCTGGGAGAGGAAGATGCTGACCCGAGGTGAGGACGCCGAAAGACCCTGAAGAGGTTCCACACCGGGAAGAGGAGTCGAGGCAGCTGAGGACGTCTAAAGACCCAGCGGGAACACCAGACGAAGAGACGCGACAAAGGAGAAGCCAGGAGGCCACCGTCACCACTCTTCGCCCAGCCACGCTCAGGAAGACGCGTGGCTCAGCAAGAGCTGAGCCGGGGACGAGCTATACTACCCAGAAGAGCAGGAAAGAGAGCAGAAGGACCAGACCAAAGCACCGGACTAAATCAAGACTGTTTTTGCCTGCATACTGTACCTGAATAAACCTTCTTTCAAAACTGCTGCTGCTGAGCCAAGCTCGAACAGGGGAAGGTAAAACAATAGACATCCTGTCACAGGGAGGTGTGACCACCTCCCAGACAGGATAAAGGGCCAGATGTACGACCCTTACATTTAGCGCCTCGCAATTTACTACACATTGTGAGTCACAAATTGCAAGGCGCTAAATGAAATGTTCAACAGTGTGTTTACACTGTTTTGCGATTCTCGATGTGGTCGCAAATTGCGAGACTCATTATTATTAATGAACCTCTCGCAATTTGCGAGCTCATTGTGAATGCCAGCCCTCCCAGGGATGGTGGCCTGCTGGGCTCAGCAGACCACTATGTCTGGGTTGGCTTTTTAATAAAGCAGCTTTTTTTATGCAGCCCGTTTTCTTTAAAGGAAAACAGGATGCATTTATAAAAGAAAATGAAATGTTTAAAAAAAATGCTTTTGCATGCATTTGCAAAGAGGAAGGGGTCACCTGGGGACCCCTTCCCATTTGCAAATTCATTACCACCTACTTGAAGTAGGTGGTAATTGCGAGTGTTTTGCGACGGTAATTGCGGTCGCAAAACATTAGTACATTGTTTTGAGACTCGCTACTTGGAAGGGTCCTGGTCATCCTCAGCATCGCCTGGTCCTTGCAGCTGCATAGTCAAGGTCACCATCATCTTTCCTGAAGCACCTGACATCGGAGGGTATCAGTTTTCCATGTCTCCTGGTCACTCTGCAGTGACATAGACTCTGTCCCCTCTTTTTTCAGGTACTCTCTTCAAGAATCCACATTTGGATTCCTCCGGACGCTTTCTACTCTTCCATCAGTGGCACTTTCTTGAAGCCTCCATTGGGTTCGACTGCGGTTTCCGATGCCACTTCACACCTATGCACCCGGCTTCCCTGGGATAGGTAACTTGGGGGCCATGGTATCCCCGGGTGGGTTGGCTCTCCAACCTTCTGTCTTCTAATGGGTTTCTTCAGGGTCCACTGGAAGGGTCCCTAATCTTTGAAACTTCAACTGCGACTTGCACATTGACTTGCACGGAGCCCGTGGTTGTGTTCTCACACTGCACAAGCTCTCCGTGAGGTCCCTATCTACTTACCTTGGGTGGTTCCGTGGGTTCCCAGCAATTCTACGTCCTCTCGACATTGTCTTGACTTGAGTTGCGGTTCTTATACCACTTTCTTAGTATATGGTTTGGTCCCCGCCTGGGGCCCACTGTGTATTAGTGCTATTTACTGTGATTCCGTTGCTAAAGTATTGTGTGTTTGGTGTCTATCTCCATGTGGGGGATACTGTAGCATACTAGGAAGTGTTGAATAATAAATATCCCTTTTTTTATAAATACTTAGTGTGGTTCTTTTTAATTTAATCTATACTATAAGATTGCATTTTGGTAAAACAAGCTGCTTTACACTCCTCCAAGACCAAGCCTGAAGGCTGCTCTCCACAGCTACCACTTGGATAGCTTTCTAAGGTTGTCTGAGACCTCCTAAATAACCAAAAGGGTTGTCTGGACTGGTGCAAGGTGCCCACTAACCTTAGTGGACATTATATACCAGGCCAGCTTCTCACACCACCCATGTAATTTAAACAGGTCAGTTTTAACTACCTCTCACCCAGTGGCGGCTGGTGACATTTGAAAGTGGTGAGGCGTACCATTATTCTCGTACTGCACTGCGGCGAGTGAGCGTAGCGAGCGCGCTCGAACAACCTATGGGGTGGTAAATTTGAGGAATCAGGAAGGTTAATACAGCAATTAGTGCTGGGTGGTAACTGCCCTCACAGGCTTATCTACACGTTCCTCACTCAGGCTATATAGGACTGCACCCGAGAGCCAGTGAATGCAGATTGTCCTTCGGACTACAATTGTTTCTGTATCTGAGAGACAGTGCTCAGTACAGGATGCTCTGATCTGGCAGAGAAAGAATGACTTTGGATGAACTTGGCATATGTGTACCCCAGAGAAGAAGAGTGAGTGCCCAGCAAGCCAATGTGTGCAGACTCTGCCTATTTATTCCCTTCTAAGTAGAAGAGAGAGCAGGGCACCAGGTTATCCCAGGTGTTTGAAATGCATTTTTATATGGAATCCTGCCAAATACCGAACTGATGCTCTTTATCGAAAGACAGAGTGAGCTCAAAACTCTGTGTCCATCTCAGCCTAAGTGCATACACACAAGTACATTCATGCAGAGATGGACCCTTCGCACTGCAAGATTGATGATTTACCTACAGTATGCAATCTACCTTTTTTTTTAAAAGAGATTGGTCATCCAATCAGCTTCATAATGAACATACGCAGGCTATTCAAACGGCTTCACGGTAAACATTCATCATGACATGCCATCTTATGTGCTCCCATAAATAATTAACACACAGACCACCTAAACGGCCCTTGAAATAAGAGGAAATGAACGAGCCAACCTCTCATGTAGACCACCAGCTCTCTTCATAAATACACACACACACAGCAAATCCAATAACAGCGTGGTGTATCTTGGTCAATCATGTTGGTCAGAGTTAGGTTAGTAGAAGCCAGTGGAGTGGTTAGCGCTCACTTGGTTATCCCGCATACACGCTGTCAGAATCTCTCAGCTGCTTCAATACTGAGATAACTGTGTGTTCGTTTAAAGCCTCGCTCCCTAACAGAATTGATTTTAAGAATTGCTGTACTTGCACATTGCACTTTGAAGCCTCG
Organism: Lissotriton vulgaris; assembly: GCF_964263255.1. Taxonomy (NCBI): domain Eukaryota; kingdom Metazoa; phylum Chordata; class Amphibia; order Caudata; family Salamandridae; genus Lissotriton; species Lissotriton vulgaris. Next base: position 1,137,502,254 of record NC_141697.1, read on the forward strand.
CATTTTAAATTCGACAACAAACGATTGATTTTTAAGAATTGTTTGTACTTAGCACTCAGCACCTTGAAGCCTCGTATTTTAAACTTGAATGTAAACAATTGATTTTAAGAATTGTTTGTACCTAGCACCCAGCACTTTGAAGCCTCGTATTTTTAATCTGACTGTAAACAATTGATTTTAAGAATTGTTTTTGTGAGCACCACTTGCACAGTTGATCGCGCACTTGCACAATTCCTACTAGACACCCTATCCCTGGTCCGCCGTGGGAAGTCCCGTTTGTGCGGAGGGAGACACGGGTCGTCTACAATTGCCACTTCGCCGCCATCTTAGGAGTGGTGGGAGTGCAGGGACGCGCTCTAGCTCTCTCCGGGACACGAGTCTACATAGGCAGGACTCGGACGGAGGCGCATTGTTAGTAGAAGTCAATGGAGTGGTCAGCGCTCACTGGTTATCCCGCATACACGCTGTCAGAATCTCTCAGCTGCTTCAATACTGAGATAACTGTGTGTTCGTTTAAAGCCTCGCTCCCTAACAGAATTGATTTTAAGAATTGCTGTACTTGCACATTGCACTTTGAAGCCTCGCATTTTAAATTTGACAACAACCGATTGATTTTTAAGAATTGTTTGTACTTAGCACTCAGCACCTTGAAGCCTCGTATTTTAAACTTGAATGTAAACAATTGATTTTAGGAATTGTTTGTACCTAGCACCCAGCACTTTGAAGCCTCGTATTTTTAATCTGACTGTAAACAATTAATTTTAAGAATTGTTATTGTGAGCAACACTTGCACAGTTGATCGCGCACTTTTGCACAGTTACTTACTAGACACCCTATCCCTGGTCTGCCGCGGCAAGTCCCATTTGTGCGGAGGGAGACACGGGTCGTCTACAATTGCCACTTCGCCGCCATCTTAGGAGTGGTGGGAGTGCAGGGACGCACTCTAGCTCTCTCCGGGACACGAGCCTACATAGCCCAATGCTCTGCCGGAAGCGCAGCGGGCATGCCGGCAGCGCGCCGAAGGCCGCCAAAGGCGAGCCTGTAAGCACCCGTCTGTGCCCGTCCGCGCCTAGCGCTGGAAACGCTGCCCATTTTCCTGCAAAGCGCTACACAAGATCTGAGCTCTTTAGGTTGGACCATAACTCTTGCGATCAGCCGGTAAGAATAAACCCAGAGGACCTTTCTAAGCCCTTCAGTTTCACTCCTTGCGGCTTCCAGACCTCTAATAATCCTCCTGTTATACCTCACTATTCGCAAAATCCGCATTTTACCAATAGTAAGTGTCCGCCTCCAAGTATCCATCAGGGGCCCTATAAGAACCACAGACATGGATTAGAATGTCCGGCTAGTAGGAAAAGAACCTTAAAATGCATACTGCTCAATGTCAGATCAATGCCTAAGTACAAATATGAAATCGAAGCACTCATCACCAACCACTCAGCGGACCTTCTGTTCCTTACAGGGACCTGGGCAACTGATGCCTCAGGCCCGGATAGTAATGCTGCAACCCCTGAAGGCTACTCCGTAGAATATGTGAACAGAACAGGAGCGGTGGGGGGTGGAATAGGGATATCTATAAATCCCACTTGAAATTATTCGCCCTCCCCCAGTTAGACCTAGAAGCGGAAGCCATGAGTTTCAAAGTTAAACAACATAACAGTATGATATTCTCGGGCCTACTCGCGCACCGCCCTCCTGGGCCTAGAGCCCTTTTTAGCAGAGCGATACATACCTTTCTAGAAACTACCTCTGACTCAAGTACATACACTATCCTGGGCGATTTTAATTTTCATCTTGAGGCAAACAACGACCCTGACTCGGCCACATTAATTGATAATTTCCTCAGCTTTGATATGACTCAATTAATTTCGGATTCCACACACTCAGCGGGACACACTCTTGATGGGATCTTTACAAATGATGATCGCATCAAAATTATTTCAATCCAACCGGTCCCTTGGTCTGACCACAAAGTTATCTCCTTCAACCTACAGCTAAAAAACCTAGTCAACCACCGTAGAGGTATCATACTCCCTGAGAAAACACGCCCCTGGAAAAAATTGGAACCTAACCTTTTAGCCAACACTCTATCAAACAACCTTCCAGACTTTGAATCTGGCAACAGCGAACAGGGAGCTATTATATTCCACAACTGGATTTGCCATGCAGTTTATAAGCTGGCCCCAGTGGAAATACAAAATAAAAAGATAGAAAACGGTCTGCCACTGCACAGTGGTACTCTGCAGATGCCAAGTTAATCAAACTAAAATATCAGAGATTGGAGCGGGTGTGGCGCTCCGATTACAGCTACTCAAGCAAATTAGAATACATGAAAGCCCTGCAGGGATATAAATTAGTGATTTCCCATGCCAAGTCAGCCTATTTCACCAATAAAATTCAGGAGGCCTCTAACACTTCTAAAGAACTATTCAAAACAGTAGCCCATCTAGCAAAGAGTCCCCGCGATTTGGTCTTCTGCCCTAACCAGAACTTTGTAACGAGCATCGCCACCTTCTTTCAACAAAAGGTTCAGGCAGTCTATGATGACCTTAGCACCTTAGCAGCAGACACTACCTTTGACAACAACGATAGTACTACATTAGTTGCATCCAACTACCACTGCTTCCCCCCTCTTGAGGAGGCGCAGGTTGGCACTCTACTAGCAACGATGAAATCAGGATCCCCGTTAGACCCCTGTCCCCCCTACGTACTGCATATGATCCCGGAGATCATCACTGCTGCTCTCACTCCCTTGCTAAATAAGGTCAACAACTCAGGAGTATTCCCTTTGAGCTGGAAGAAAGCCTGCATTCGGCCCATCCTCAAGAAAGACACCCTGGACCCTTCTGATCCCAAGAACTATCGGCCTATCTCCTGTTTGCCATTACCATTACCAGCAAAAATTCTGAAAAAATCCATGAATCAAGAAATTATGAGATATGTGGACCAAAATAAACTATTAGACTCCTCTCAGCATGGATTCAGACCCTGTCAATCAACAGAGACCGGATTAATCCTGGCCACTGAAGACATTCGTCGGACCATGGATGAGGGTGGCAGAACGGCCCTCATCCTATTAGACCTAACAGCAGCATTTGATACTGTTAATCATACGATCCTGCTAAATAGATTACAAACCCTAGGATTTTCTGGCACCGCTCTTGCCCTTGTAACAACTTTTTTCAATTCTCGCATTCAGCAAGTGCACTGGGATGGGCTACAATCGGTGGAATTCACCCTCCCGGGAGGGGTCCCCCAGAGCTCGGCGCTGTCACCCACTCTGTTTAATTTGTATGTCACCCCTCTAGCGGCACTAATAAAATCACACCTACGATTAGTGTCCTACGCCGACGACACACAAATCGCCGTGTCAATCTCCCAGTCCATCGAAGCAACAGCAGAACGTTTTAGGAATGGCCTCTTAGATGTCAAAAGCTGGATGAGCCATCCCTTCCTAAAGCTAAATACGGACAAGACCGAGGTCATAGAGTTTGGCCAAAAACCTTCCATATGGAGTGACCTTTGGTGGCCTCCTGAGGCTGGTTCCTGCCCCAGTCCAGCGGATAAGGTCCGTAATCTCGGCTTTATGCTGGACAAAGACCGGTCTTGCAGGGCGCAAATCAACCAGATAACGTCTGCTTGCTTTCACAGCATTAAGATTCTCAGGAAAATCCTACCCTACATTCCGCCTACACTTCAAAAGACGGTGATGGGAGCCTTGGTTATGTCCAGAGTGGATTACTGTAATTCACTCTATTTGGGTACGGGAGAAAAACAGCTGACCAAACTGCGGGCAATTCAAAATGCCGCAGCCAGGGTCCTCTTGAACCTCCCAAAACGACACCCAACCTTTAAAGTCATTTGCGGACTCCATTGGCTCCCAGTTAGGCGTAGAATTCAGTTCAAAGCTCTCTGCCTGGTCCACAAGTCCCTGCATGGTAAAGGTCCGGATGATCTCGCAAAACTCCTTCCCCGCTATTCCCCACCACGCACCCTGAAATCAGCTACCCAAGATCTTGTCTGCCAGCTCAGAATTAGAAAAGCGCGTTGGAGGGGAAAATCCTTTTCCCATCAGCCCTCCAAACTAACTCACTGCCCCCCACGCTTCACTCACAAAAATTTAACTAAGATGGCATCATGTTCAATTAAGATCAATGTTTAACCAGACACGCTCACATAAAAAGAAAAAGAAGCAGATTCGTGGGGGGGGGGTTTAAAATTAAACAAAACTTACTGAGTCCGCCGTTCGCACCGCCTCTGCTACGACTCCCGAGTCCCTCGTAGGCAATGGCGCCTTCAATGTTACCTCGTCACTGGAGTGGCAAGTGAAGTCAGCCAATCCTGGCGCTGCCAGCAGCGCCAGGATTGGCTTAGGGCATGGTTATTCGCTGCCCGCCTGCACATTAGGAGACCGAGGTTTGAGCCTGTGCTCAAACCTCGCCCTCCTAATGGGAATGCGCCAACCAGAGCAGCAGACACAAGTACGCATGAGTGGGCACGGCTGAAAAATTAGCCTCCTTTCCCACACATGCGCACATGTGTCTGCTGCCTGCCCCTGACAATGCCTGTCAGTCAACATGACGCCAGACCGCCCACCTCTTCAGACTTTGAAGGGGTGGGCGGTCCAATGTAATTTCTGACTGACATGATTGTCAGTTCTCCCTTGGCGAGTCTGAACTTGAGTAGACTGAGAGTTTACTTAAGTTCAGAGACGCCGAGGGAGCTGCAGGCGGGGGGGCAACGCCCCCCAATGGACCCACTGCCACTGCTCTCACCACCAGAAAAACCCTGCTGGTAAGGACAGTGAAAACTGCTCAATGCTACCATGGTGAGGTGAGCATTTTTTTTTCAGAAAGAAAATACCATTCCGGGATTCTGTTTTTGAAAATGAACAGAGCCATCCGTCAGACTTAACCGCATCGCTGCAGCGGTTATTTTTGCGCTGTGCGGCTTTTTTCTAAAAGCCACGTTACATGACAAGCTCAGCTCTTCATCCGCACACGACCACCGTGGCTGATGACGAGCTCAGCTTGTCATCAGCAGCGAAGGGGTTAAAAAAGCAATGACAGGAACTGCAGTGATAGCTGTTTCTGCCAATGCTTTTGAAATGGCTGCTAGCTTGGCGGACATTTTCTAAATGTGATGGGTGGAGTACCCTAGGCCTGGTGGAAGTTAAGTCCTCTGCTATGCTGACAGAGAATACTCAGTCTGTCAAAAACTTAATCGGGCCCTAAGTCAGAGGAAAAATCTTTACCGGGATGAACCCGCTAAGCGTATTCAACTCAGGCTCTATTACGGTGAGCTTGAAATCGTGCCTAGGTTCCTGTCAGCCCCGAACAGTGACTATTGATTGACGGTTTACCTTTTTGCCAGAAATCTTTAAAAATTCATAATGCTGCATACAGTTAGTGGATTTTGGTATTTTTGGTGTAATTTTACTCATTATCTTTTTTCTATGTTTTTCTACATTTGCTGTGGGTTATTTACATATTGGAGTTTCATTTTTTTACTGTTTTTCTACTGCTAAATACTGACATATTTTCCTAAATTAAGCCTGTCTGCTCTGTGCCACAACTTCCACGAGGTTGACCTCAGGTTTAAATTATTGAAACTGTGGTTTACCTTAACACATTGTGATCATGTTCCTTGTGGTGGGTCCTGTCCATCACAATCGATAGTCCACTTTCTTACACCCACCATATAAAACGCTTGCACAAAAAGACTGCAAATTACAAAGAAGGTCTTCAATAACTGTTATGTGCATAATCAAAAAATGCACATGCTGGATTCAGTCCTGAAGGCTTTTTTAAATATGTGGTTGGTTGTGATTGTTGTCTTTGGCTACAGAAGTAAAGGTTCAACATGCTGTAACCGGATACGTTGGCTTCAGAGGGCTTGTCTCGTCTGATGGATTTAAATAGTAACTGTGCATTATGAACTTGATATGTCTATGCTGCAATTGACGTTGTTTGCATTTACCTGTGCACTATGTTTCAGTAACTGTGCAGAAATCGTTCCAGACGACACAGCTGCACCGGCCACGTGACCAGTAATGACGTGGTACTTTGTTGGACTGAAACGAATAAATAGATGAGTTTCTTAAGCAGAAAATAGAAAAATATATTCGTATGAGAAAACATTTTAGTGTGTTTAGTGTCAGATTTCAAGTCGTAAAAATGTATCCTCTTCATGTTTCGTTTGATATTGCAGATTCCCGCTTTCTAAGTCACGTTCTTCTTTTATGCAATCACTCAAACCACAGATGTACTAAGTGCGGTCAGATGCACTGGCGCCTAACATAAAACAACTGCACCGCTGTCGGATTTATATATAATTTTCCTTTCTCTGCCATGCAATGTAAAAAAGCATAGCTTCAGGACCTATGGTGCTGCGTCTTATTTTTTTTAAATTAAAAAGTAGAAATATTTCTGTGTGTGGGCATGCGTGTGGGGAGCAGAGATAGAGAGGTTTGATAGAGAAAAATAATTCTTTTAACAAAAACACATAAAAAATAAGAATTAGAGAACCTGCAGTTTGAAGATACATTTCCAACAACCGATTTATTAAAGTGGCCATGAGCAGTGGCATAGCAAGGATGCAGTGGGCTCTAATGCAAGCAGTAATGGGGGTTCCGCGTCCTCTTGTCTGATAGCGAACGCCATCTATAATGCAGTGGCACTTCTAAGGTTCGGTGTCACTGCACCTGCTGCACATTGACACCTACGCCACTGTCTGTGGGTGAATCTGGCTAACATATGAATATACGGGAGAGAGAAGTTAAATCCTGACAACTTCTTGAGGCTCAAGGGACAGTGCAAGTATTTGGTCCGGGACCAGGGTTCAATACCCGCCTCGGCGGGTCTTGGGCTCAATTTCCTCGGACCTGATAATTCTCGCCTCGGTGCATATTCTATTCATGGGTCCCACTCTGCAACTCTGGGCAATAGCTTGCTTAATCTCCACAACATACAAAAAGGTGAGCAACCCAATATACCCTTGCGGGCTCGGGCAAAGTTTGTAATAGAGAATGGCCAGCAAGGGGTTTTGTTTATTCTAAGATTTTTACAGCACCGTTAGGACTTGTTTAAGATTAATCACAGTACCTAAGCTTGAGTTTGATCAATGGCTGTTAAATTCAATTCAAAGGAAACAAGGAACACAAGATGTTACCACACTGACATCAAAATTAAGCACGAATACTCAATAAAACGAGAAACCAGGATTTTTCTTGTTTGAAAGTTATTATTGAACTTCAAGGCAAAATATATAAATTTCTGTACAAAAACAATGAACAATCATAAAGAATAGGGTGCATACATAGATATAATAAGGATATTCAAGGCCTTGGTTGCTTGTCCTTGGGCATATCCAAATTTTAAGTCCAGACTGCTGGGTCACAGTAGTTGATTGATTTTAACTCAAAGTCAGAAGAAAATCAAAAGATGACATGAGACAAACTAGGCAGAGTTGGACTGAACAGGTCGACGTTTCGGTCTTATTATGGTTATTCTTAAGACCATCATCAGGACTACATAGTGGTATATACAATTGATGACCCTTTTTCAAAATAGAAAGGACGTCAGTTAAAAATTCTTGACGGCACCGGCACTTTTGAATAATGACGTTGAGGTCGGGCACAGAAGTAAATCAATTGTGCATGAAGTACACTTGCAACGAATTTAGCGAAGCAGTAAAAGGATTCTGGCAGTTAGTCCAGTTTTGGTTGAAGATCAATTGTCTCGGAAAAGAATTGAGATCAATCCGCCTTGAAACGTCAATGAAGTACGATCGAGGGTTGCCACAACGGCCCCAACAGTGCTGGGATGCCTGGCATTCCACAGGGAAAAACCAGGAAGGGTTCCTAAGCGGTATATGGACAGCGCCGGGACAACTCCGTTGGAGGTAGCTGTGCGCTTTACAAATGGCATTTACATTTACATTTGTGTTGCCAGCGGAACAGTAATGAAGGGTTGGACCTTAAAGGAAGCTGTTTGACTTGCCCTTTCTGCAGGGTAATCCCCAGACTTTTTGCCTTTACCCTCCGCATTTTGCTGACTTCGTTTTTGCTGGCCTTAGGACTCTGTGCACTTTAGCACTGCTAACCAATGCTAAAGGGCTTGTGCTCTCTTCTTGAATCATGGTAGAATTGGCTTATACCCAATTTGCATACTTAATTTACTTATAAGTTCCTGGTAGATACTATATGTACCCAGGGCCTGTAAACTAAATTCTACTAGTGGGGCTGCTAAGAAAAAGGGCAACTTGGTAGTTCCTTGCGAGCATAGGCATCATGATAGTAAATTGGATAATGTTATGAAGAAATTAATCCTAAAGAAAAGAAGCATACAGAAATCAAATACATCCTTGTATTAAACACATTAGATTCAGGGGAAGCATGCAGAAATCAAATGCATCCTTGCATTAAACACATTAGATTCAGGGGAAGCATACAGAAATCAAATACATCCTTGTATTAAACACATTAGATTCAGGGGTACCAATCAAGGGAATTAATTCCACATAGACAGAAACCTTGTCTAATACGTTACAGTGTCCAAATGCAACAACAAAGATTAATGCGCGAAAAGTCCACTCAGGTCAGAATCAATATCGTGACGCCACTAAAATTAAGCAACAGAATGGTCAGGATCCAGTAGATTCACATGGGAAGAGTTGGACTTGGCGCAGACATTTCAGTTTCTACTGTATGTAACCCATGAGACCATCCTCAGGACCAGCATAATAAATTGGGATTGCAAGGATGACCCCTTATGTACTTAAAATATTCAAGAATGAAAGATATTTTTATTAAATACATCTGTGTGCCTATACAATATCTAGAAATGCCTGTGTTTAAAAGTGCCATACAAGCAGGTGCCAAAAAATGAAGAAGGAAAAAGTGTGGGTGTGCATAAGTGCAACATATTTTTTTTTAAACAGTTTTTTTATTGATAACACAAGCAGCAGAGAAAAAAATAAGGGAAAACTTTACAGAAGTAAATCATTAGATCAGTTTCTAATAAAGCATAAAAACATATAATTTGACCGGAATAAAAAAAGAAGAAAAAAAAACAAAAGAAGAGTAAGCATTCGAAAGGAAAGAACAATTATATAAGACAGCTCAAGTGACAAGTAGCAACTAAATCAAATCATATCAAGTCAGACCTGGAAAAAGAAATCCCCAGATCTTGTCAATTTTCTTTAATGACCGAACCCCCCTTGTTCTGGCTAAAGAAAGTTCCATATCATGTATTTCATTCACCAAGAACCGCATTCATTTAAGTGAGATGGTTGATCTGATATCCATGACCTTGCAATAATTAGTCTAGCACATGATAACAAAATAAATACAAGGTCCTTATATGGAGCAATAGTTGGTTGCATACCTAAGAGTATCATCTCGGCTGATAATGAAGTGAAAATTAACTGTTTCTGTTTCAAAATATTTTCTAAATTTCCCAGAATAAATGCAATTTTGGACATGAAACAATCATGTGTTCTAAATTAGCTGCTTGCAAGTTGCATTTCAGGCATTTTGTACGATCATTAAGTACATTATTAGCAGACCATTTAGAAATTTGTAGCGGAGTATAATACAGCTGGCAAACAGTCTTATAGGCTTGAAGTTTTAAACTGGATGAATGAACAAGAATATTAATGTTATTTAAGGATGTGGAGATGTTGTTCGATGATATACCAGTCCCCAGTAAGGGGGCCCATTTCTGCGCCAGCTTAGGGCAGTCGTCTGTTCTATATTGGCTAAGACATTTATAGTCTAGACTAATTAGAGCTTTGTTTTTCCCCCTATACATGCATACCCAAAAGTCTAAATCTGAAATATCTTTAAGCTTCATTTTGACGATAAAAAAATCACGGATCTGTATATATTTAAATTGCATATGTTTGGGTAATTTATAGAGTAGCCTAAGCGTTTCAAACTCTAGAAAACCAGAAGAACCATATAAATCTCCCAGCTTAGTAATGCCTAAGTTGGCCCACATTCTCCACCCTGGTTCACTAAAAATGCCCGGTAGACCCGGGTTATTCCACAGTGTTAGATTAGGTTGAAATATAGAAGTCTTATTAATAGTCAATATTATATTCCATATACGAATCGTATCTTTAGCGGTCTTGAACCTAACTCTCTTAAAGTAGTTCGGGTCATTAGTTCTTGCAAGAAATTGTGTAACAGTAGTGCCCAACATAAATTGATGAAAATAATACGGATTACTGGAGTTGAAAAGACTATGTAATCGCCCCAAAAAGGAAGCATAAAAATAAATTCAGAAATCAGGAAAATTAAGACCACCTTTAATAAATGGTAACTTCAAGAAAGAGAGTGCTCTACGTTTTTTTTTAAAGCCCCATATGGACCTTCCTAAGATACCATCCAGCTTTGTGAAAAATACGTTATTGATAATCAAGGGGATACATCTAAAGAAATACAAGAATTTAGGCAAAATGTTCATTTTAATAAGATTTATCCGTCCATAGAGATTTAGAGGGACCTTATGCCATTTTTAAGAAGAGCGGCTGTGTCTTGTAATAGAATATCATATTAAGTGCCTTAGTGTCCCTGATTTTGGATGTAATTTTAATGCCTAAATAGGTAGCTGTGTGGCAGATACCCATGATTGGAACCCGTGGTTTATGGTTCACTATAATTTGTGTTTTATTCAAATTTAATTTATATCCCGAAACGACGCCAAAATCATCAGCTTCTTCGATAATTCCAGCCATAGCTTCTGTCTCATCAGTTGTATATATTGCAAAGTCGTCAGCATAGGCTGTAATTTTAAGTGAATTACTGTGATAAACAAATGGTTTAATACGTTCTTGGGACTGTATAGCGTTAATAAATGGCTCCATGGCTAAAGCAAATAAGAGCGGTGATAGGGGGCACCCTTGGCGAGTGCCTCTCAAAATAGGAACGGTAGGGGATAGCAAATTAACATATCCTATTTTTGCGTTTGGGCAATCGTAGAGAGCTTGCATTCTAGTTAAAAACTGTGATTTAAAGCCAATTTCTTTAAAAATGGCCCAAAGATAATCCCACCCCACTCGGTTGAATGCTTTTTCAGCATCGATTAATACCTACTGAGTGGGGAGGAACTAGTAGCTGCAACGTCAAACGCTGTAATGGCCATATTGACATGTAAAGTCGTATCTCTGCCTACCACAAATCCATGTTGATGTTGACTGACTAGCTTGGGCATAAGAGGTGACAGTCCCGTAGCAATTAATTTGGCGTATGCTTTAGCGTCTGCATTAATCAGCGAGATGGGTCTATAGGACCCACACTCTACCGGTGTTTTATTGTGTTTTAAGAAAAACATTATCTTTGCAGTTTTCCAAGAAGCAGGAGCCCTACCAGTTTCACCTATCTGATTAATGACTAAACAAAAAAGGGGAAGCAATTCCTCATTGCTGCTCTTATATATTTCGATACGAAGTGTGTCATCTCCTGCTGCTTTCCCGGAAGGAAGGGAGAAGATAGCTAATTTTAGTTCAGTAAGATTATAATCTTTTTCTAATTCTTCCATCATTTCTGTATCTTTTTCTAGTACCCAATTCTTTCTAATATAGCTCTGAAAAGTTTCTATCACCGGAAAATGTTCGGGACTATAAAGTTTGCTATAGTACATAACAAATTGTTGCAAAATCTGTTCTGGTTGGGTATTGTTAACTCCATCAGCCCCTCTTATGCTCTTAATTAAAGAACTCGCTCTGTCCTCCGCAACCTTATAGGCAAGGATCTTTCCAATTCTATCACCGCTCTCATATTGTGATAGCTTATATTTATGGAGTTTGGAGCTAATTCTGTCTTTAAGAAGTTTTTTAGTCTTAGAGCGTAAAGTGATTAGTTTAAATTCTAATTGAGATTTATTTGGTGTAATAATTACCCCTGTACCCTCTTGCCGGATAATTTCAGCCAAATGTTCTTCCAGAGACCGGATATTTGATGTAACTTCCCTGATCTAATTTTCCCGTTTTGCATTCTGCCTAATAATAAACTGCTGAGCAAACCCTCTGATACTCGCTTTACAAGCATCCTACACATAAATAAGTTGGGCGGAGTTAATATTAAACTCCAGAAAGTCTTTAATATGCTCTTTCAGCTGATTAATGAATGTTAAATCCGATAGCAAATATCTGGGGAATGAAAATAACCTAGCATCCTGTTTCTTAGATGTAATATTAAACCGTAGAATAATGGGATTATAGTCTGAAGTTATTCTTGGACAAATCTCCATTTTACAGCCTAAAAAAACATTATTAGAAGCCCAAGCCATGTCACTACGCGAGCACATTTTATGTGGTGTCGAGTAATATGTATATCCTGCCAGTGTAGGATGTAGATTCCTCCAGACATCTTTTAAATTATGAATATGCGCAAGTTCTAGGATCGCAGCTCTTGTTTTGCGCAAGCGTTGAGAAGGAATATGCTTCGTAGTATCTTTTTCATACGAAATGACACAATTATAATCGCTCAATAATATTAGCTCCCCTTCCCAATCTAATAATTCTATATTTAGTCGGTCAAAAACTGCCGCATCATCATAGTTTGAACCATACACTGCACAAAAAACGTATTTGCAGTTAAACAAATTAACTTGTACAATTGCCCAGCGACCAGCTTTATCAGAAGCTGCTCTAAGAACTTCTACCTCGAATAATTTTTTCTTAAGTACAGTCACTCCTCGTATTGAAGCGTTTAAGGACATGCATGTTATTAGTTCATATCCCCCTTGTTCCATCATCTTCCTGGCTTGAAAGCGAATATGGGTTTCGTTTAGAAGCGCGAAATGAGGATTGTACATTTTAAGTTCTTTGAAAACGAGTTGCCTTTTACTTTTATTATTAAGACCTGAAACATTCCAGGCTAAACAATTAATTTGAAACATATCTTACTTCAAATATGTTAAGATTTCCTACCTTAATCTGCAAAAATGTATTTTTCTCAATCTGTTTTTTAAGTCTTTCATGCTTGTGTTATCTGTTTTCCCCTTTACCCCCCTGCCTCTTCCCCTGACAATACCCTCCAACCCCTGCCCCCCCCCAGAAGTACCTCTGCCGTTGTAGAGGCAGCCAACCAGAGAGGTCTCCCCAAGAACCCCCGTCCCTCCGTATTGAACTCATAAACCCATTACACTAAAGAAGGCGCCCTGGTGATCAACAAAGTGAACAATGAAAATAAACAAAGAAAGTAAACACTAAACATTTAAGTGTTTGACCCCATCTTGCAAAGAAATTGTTCCGCTTCTTTAACATCATTAAATAAATAAGTATGGCCAGATTTCATCACTTTTAGGAGAGCAGGTTCCTGAAGATACACCACCGCCCCCTGGACCTTAAAAGGGTCGATCAATTTACGCAGCTGCCAAAGTTTATCCATAGTGACTTTGCTAAGGTCAGACTTTACAAAAAATTGTCCACAGTCACCGGATTGTTTGGCCTAGCTTTGATGGAAACTGCTTGTCTTAAAAGAAAATTGCAAAAGTAAATTAGAATAGGTCGCAGGAATTTACTCTCCTTGTTCCGAGTAAACGTAGGTAGTCTGTGGGCTCGTTGGAGCTGCGAGTCCCAATCCCAGTCGGAGAGGTCCGGAAATGCCATTTGAAATAGCTTGACCATGTAGGCTGAGACATCAGCGCCCTCTGATCCTTCGGGTACTCCAAAAAGTCTCAGGTTCTGGCGCCTTTGTCTATTTTCTAAGTCCTCAACTTTACTCTGTAAAGCCATGATCTCTTTGTCATGTTGATTAGTAGTGGTCACTGTGGTAGTTAAGGATTCTTCCACTCCGACCACCCGTTGCTGCAGTTCTTCAATCTCTTCATTAACACTATTTCATTTACTTGTGACCTCAAGCAAGCAATTCTGCATTTTACTATTGTCTTCCCTTAACTGAAGGAAGTGATGTTGGGCCTCCTGTCGATGTTCCATTAATGTTTTCAGAATTAAATCCAAGGAGGATATTGCCTGAGGGGCCGGAGAGCCATGATGAGGACTGGTGGATATATCTTCTCCTCTATCGGTGGATGGGGGTAGGGGTTCGCTGCTCTCATACAAAGTAATAGGGCTAGTAATAAGGCCAGTAGAAGGTGAATTGTCAGACCGAGTTCCTATTATGGGAACCTCCAAATGCTCTGGGGAGGTAGTTTTATTGAGAGAAGTATTTTTAGAATTTTTCAAACTGTCTCCATCTGTGGGACTAGTGCCAGATAACCACATGGCCATGCTTTTCATACCACCTTTGGCTTGTATCCTTTTACGCAAAGGGCTCTGGTCTTTAATAAACTTCTCTAAAACACTTGTAGAGGCCCGTGTAGTTGATAAGGTCGTAACATTCAAATTGTTTCCTTTCTTAAGTTTGTTCTTTGCTTTTGCCTTCTCTTTTTTGCGGCCAGAGAATTTACCCACATCCGCTAAAGTGGAATTGTGCTCTATTTCCTCTGTTTCCGGATCTCCTACCTCCACTAATTCAACCACCTCCTCATATTCATCGTTAGATTCTTCTACTAATGCATCTACATTGTCCAAATCATCACCTCCAGATGTTGAGGTTCCAGGATCTGAGGTTACTGTTGTGAGAGCTTGCAGAATTTGTGGGGTTGGTGGAGCAGCCACAGTACCACTCACCCCATCCGATGCAGAAATAGCAGGCTTCAAAATGTCAATTGCCGAGGTATTATCCGTTCTTAGACAAGCAGCTAAAGCAGTCGAGTTCTCCTCACTGCCTTCTACATCAATCCCGTCTTGTCTTTGAGGTGAGCTCTGTAGTGTACATGGTTCTGTACAAACAACCAGTCACCTGCGCATCCTCTTTGGTTGTATCTGCCGCTGTCTCATTGTTACTCCGCCCTGAACAATCGTGTAAGCAGTTGTTTTTTTAGTTGGTATGACATTATTCGTAAATCGTAAATCATACGTTCTTATATAGCGCCTTTCACCGTAAGGTCTCAAGGCGCTTGCTTTGGGAACCCGTCCTGGCTTTTCCCTGCGAGATAACCCCTACTGGGCATCCCCAAGGTGAAAGCCAGGCATCCCATCGCGGTGGGGCCATAGTGGAGATTAAGCAAGCTATTGCCCAGAGTTGCAGCGTGTGAACCCACGATTCGAGTAGGCACCGAGGCGAAAATTATCGAGTCCGTGGACATTTTGAGCTCAAGACCCTGCCGCGTCGGGGATTGAACCCTGGTCCCGGGTCTGACCTCTACGTCCGGGTCTGCCTCCTCTAACCGGTGAGCCACACTTCTCCACTTTATTAGTAGACTTTGCTAAAGTATTTTTATCCTCAGGGGCCAAGAAAAGAGGGGGCAGATAACCTGTTGCTTACCGCTTGTCTGTCCTTGTCTACCCTTGTTGCTGGGAGAGTTTGCCACCGCAGGTGCAGGTGCAGTCTTAATCACTGCCATCACCACAGTTAGTTTATCAGGGGCTGCGGCCGCAGCCCTATCCTCCACTTCATCTTCTGGGGAGACATCTTTCGTTGTTTTATTCGAACGTGACACATTTTTAGGTAAATTTTTAGGCGCCATCTGCTCGGTACTTTTCTGTTTCTTATTACTCCTGGTTCTCGCCACCTCGATTCCTGCAGATGTCGACCGTACCACCCGGGCAGCCTCTCCGGTCAGACCCTGTGAATCTAGATCAAAGTGTGCGAGTATGCAGGTGTCTCCTAACGTTCGTTTTTTGCTCCCACAGCCTCGTTCAAATGCCTCCAAGCCTCCTAGCTCTGGTCAAGTGAATCAAGTAATCAAGAGAGCACTTTATTTATAATCAATTAACAGAGCAGCTAGTCACTATCTAGCAAGCTCCGTTGTCCGTCTCAGTCTTGGTCTTGCTTCAGGCCCCCAGAGAATCAGCACATAGTCTAAAATCCGGTGTCTCAATCAGCCTCCTGGAATCAATGCAGTAGGAACAGTGCGCCGCTCCGCTCCGCCACCGTCTCCCCTCACCTCAATCAAACAAAAAAAAAAATCAGCAGCAGAGGAGCTGTTTGCTAGCATGCAGGTTCCGGCGTCTCAAACCACAGCTGCTTGTTATCTCATGGGCTCCAGCGTCTCAGACCCTCAGCCTCGGTCCAAGAGCCGCGCTCCAGTGCCTCCAGCAAAACCAAGGATCAGCTAACAGAACTGCCGCTTGGTGGGCTCCGAAGTCTCCACCACCATCTCAGCCTAGCAGCCTTCAGGAAACGGAATTTGCCGGGTCAGTATAGCCGGTCAATGCAACGCTCCTCTCCGTTCTCTTTTCACGAACATAAGCGCTTTGTAGAATAGTTTTATGTCTGCATCTTTTAAAGCACTTTTCAAGAGTTGTCGAAAAAGTCGTCTGTATTACGGAGTTCAGGGAGCTCTTGAGAAGCAACCTCACTGTGGCGTCTTCGATCCGCCATCTTGCCTCCTCCGACTCCAACAAATCCCTTCCCTGTGGACAGATCTTTAAAGTAATCTCCAGGAATGTCTATTTACAAGGAAATACAAAAAAAACGTATACTTGCTTTCTATACTTAGTAAGCACAACACTCATCCCAAAAGTACTATCAGTTCCATCCATTTGTAGGTCAGAAAAACAATAACAAAAAAGTGAACATAAAAAAGTGAACATAAAAATCTAATGCTGATTTAATGTCCAGGAAAATTATCCATAGCCCAACTGTCATCCATTCCAGCCATGTGACCCAGAGACAGGCTGCAGGCACCAAATGGATATGGCAAGAATATGCCAACTTTAAAAAAGTATACAATAATTGATTGGGATGCAGCCAGAGCAATTGTCAGTGGAATTCCATAAATCCATCACTTTTTGGTAAACTTTCTAAAAGTGGCAAATTCAGAATTGCAAATTTATTAACATGACTAGACCATAAATTGGAGAAGTGTGGCTCACTGGTTAGAGCAGGCAGACCCTGAAGCAGAGGTCAGACCCAGGACCAGGGTTCAATTCCCGACGCGGCAGGGTCTTGAGCTCAAATGTCCTCTGCAACTCTGGGCATTAAGCTTGCTTAATCTCCACAACGGCCCCCTGCGGCGGGATGCCTGGCTTTCACCTTGGGGATACCCTGTAGGGGCTATCTCACAGGGAAAAGCCAGGACGGGTTCCCAAGGCAAGCGCTTAGAGACCCCTGGGTGATAAGTGCTATATAAATCGAATATACAACACAATACAATAACTTGTGATTGTAAATTGTGATTCCAGAGGCACTAAACATGAGCTGGTTATCTCTTCCCATTTGGAAATTACACTTAAAAAATGTAATAAGCCAAATCCAATGTTATCCATTGGGAGAAATAGGCCTTACCGGGAGAAATAGACCTTACAGTAATGGGAAAACAAATTTAGATGTTTTCACTACCAGGACATGTAAATCTTAAAAGTACATGATCCACTTTTTAAAAGCATGGCATCCTGGCCTCTGGGCTGTCCGTGGCCTACCCTAGGGGTGACTTATATGCATTAAATAGGAGGGTGAGGGGTTGTCTTTGGTCACATGAGTGAGTGTAGCTGACAGTTGAGCTTTATGTATTCTTTCTAGACAGCCTCACACAATAGGGAGCTTAAGTGTACCATCACTGGCAGGGGGGAAGAAGGAGCTGGGCACAGCCCCACTTACAATTGAATAGGCTGTGTCCTGCCTCCACACTATGGGTTGCATATTCTCTGTAGTAAGTCCGGAACCAGGTACAGGTAGGCAGGGCCTATGTGCACTTCAAAGGTCTGCCTTGAGAAGCTTCTCACTCACTTCAAAGGCACAACTTGGTATAAAAACTGGACCTCAAACACCACCACTTCAGGAGATGCCAGCTAACTTACCGGCAATGGTAACCTTTGATAGCCCTTTGTCAATCAAAGACAGAATAAATTGGACCACATCATCCAAACGCCTCCAGCCAGGTGCACGCCTAACAGCTCCAGATGCCAAAAATTCTCTCCAAGCCAGGTCATAAGTGGCTTGAGTAGATGTAGACAAAGAACCTACCACCAACTGTAGGACCCTGTGTTGCCGACCTCCCATAGGTGCTCCGGCATACGTGTTGGCATTCTGTCCGCCTCCAAGGCAAGCCCATGGAACCTCTCCCCCTATGAATGAGACAAAGCATCCGCAATGTCTTGTCCACACCAGGAATGTGCAGAGCCCTAAAACAGATGTCATACCGAAGACACCCCAACACAAAAACCCGCAGCAATTTCAAAATCTGGGGGTCTCTGGCAGACTGTCTGTTAATGATATCCACTACAGCCAGATTGTCAATTCGAAACAGAACCTTCTTGTGAGCGAACTGCTGCCCCCATAGCGTCAAAGCAACAACCACAGGAAACAGTTCCAAAAAAGCAATGCTTCTGCCACCGTCTTTCCACAATTCTGGCCACTTCTCTGCACACCATTTACCTTGCCAGTAAACTCCAAAACCATTGCTGCCTGCCGGGTCTGAAAAAATTTGAACCTCCCACAGCCAGTCCTCCTCCCGGGCCAAAGGAATCCCATTAAAGGAATGCAAAAAGGTGGACCGCATCCGCAAATCCTCTTTCACACCTGCAGTCAATCTCACACGGTGATGAGGCAAATGATGTCCAGACAGAGCCCTGCCTAGACGCCTGCAAAAAGTTCTACCCGCTCTCACCACCCTGCAGGCAAAATTCAAATGACCCAAAAAGACCTGTACTTCTTTCACCGTAACCTTTGGTTTTGCCAACATCGTCTGTATGAGATCCAACATTTTCATCTTCTTGTCCTGTGGCAATCGAGCTTGCATGAGTCTTGAATCAAGCTCAATTCCTAAAAAAGACATGGTCACGCATGGACCCATGGTCTTTCCCGGGGCCAAAGGCACCCCCAAGTAGTCCATAAGTTGTTGAAATGTACCCAGTGCTACCTGACACTCTGATGATCCCTGGGGTCCCACAAAAAAGAAATCATCGAGATAGTGCGTGACAAGCTCATGACCAGAACGGCGAGTGAAAAACCACTGCAAGAAGGTGCTAAAGGTCTTGAAAAGGGCACAGGATATCGAGCAACCCATTGGCAGTGCTTTGTCCACGTACCATTTACCATGGAAATGGATTCCCAGAAGACACCAGTCTTCAGGATGGACTGGAAGCAGTCTAAATGCAGATTTAATGTCGCATTTTGCCATCTCAGCCAAAGTACCTGCTGCTACCACCAAACTCATGGCCACATCGATAGAGAAATCGGACACTGAAGCTGACTCATCATCAATAAAATCATTCACTGATGCCCCTTCTGGCCATGACAAGTGTTGAATCAACCTATACTGACCAGGCTCCTTTTTAGGAACCACTCCTATAGGTGAAATTATCAAATTCTCCAAAGGCCAATCATCAAAGGGGACTGCCATTCGACCTTTTGAAACCTCCTTATTCAGTTTGTCCTGTACCACTGTTGGATGTTCATCAGCCGATTTTAAATTCCTAGACCAACGCCTCACATGAGGACCTGTATAACCTAATCTGAAACCTTCACGGAAATCAGACAACAAAAGATCTTGAGCTCGCACATCACTATATTGTTTTTTTTTTTTATATATTTTTTTTTTCTTTTTTTTTTTTTTTTTTCTTTTTAATTTTCTTATCAGATAAACCAGTTGTAAATAGTCAAAAAACATAAGCCGCCTAGGATATGCTCTATCTACAACTGTTTGCCAGCTAATTACCTTATGTTGGGAAAATAAGTGTCTTATTTCACGAAACCCAGCTGAGTCCCATTGTAGCAGATGATTATGAGATATCTTAAGTCCCATTTTACCACATTCTATTAATTTCAAAAAACTAGAACCATCTGAACCACATTTTTTATATAAAAGTCGTAATCTTGAGGAGTACACTAGTAGTGTCTTGTACCTTGTTTTCTTGGGCAGCTTTGCAGTTTTTAAAAAGAAAAAAAATTGAGAGCCTGCTTCCTCTAGCATCTTATCTAAAAAGAAATTGTCCCTTGACTGTCTGGTTCTTAGTAATCCTGCCACTATATCGAAGAGGGCTGCTTCATAGTATGTTTTAAAATGGGGAAGAGCCAGCCCACCTTGATTTACCGTAAGCTGTACCGCCGAGAGCTTAACTCTTGACGTTTTTTTATTCCAAATAAATCTAGTCATCATAGAATCAAGATCCTTAAAAAAGGCCAAGTTGACTTTTATTGGAATATTACTAAAAAGAAATAAAACCAAAGGAAGTATGTTCATCTATATTGTGCACATCACTATATTGTGACAAGCTGATAGCCAACTGTACCAATTTAACCGGAGTACGAGCCTTTGGGCCCAACTCCAGCAGCACTCTTCCCCCCTCTGCTAGCCTGAGCTTGTTGGGAAGGGCCTGACGTGCCAGCACCCTGCTGCACCCACTGTTGTCCCCCTGTCGGTCTGGGCCCCCAGCATCTAACTGAAGGGTGTTTTCTACCACATTGAGAGCATTCATGTCGGAATTTGCAAAAATCCCTTGAACAGAACCCCTTATTAAAGTCCCAACAAGCCCCCCCTCCTGATTGTGTGCCAGCTGTGTTTCCCACCCCTCCCCTGGTGGGTTTACCTGTAAAGGGCCGGTAAACTAGCGGTAAACCGCTGGCTGTGAAAATGGTCTTACCACCCACTGAAACACCCATGGTGTGCTGCCAAAGATCGGTATCCAATTCACCCCACTTAGCGTCAGGGTCCCACGCCATACGGGCCCTGAACTCCTCATCATATTGCGCCCAAGCAAAACCACTGCCAGTAATCTGAGCTTTCCTAATAACATCCATGTATTTGAATAATGCCACACAGCGCTCAGGAAACTTTTCGCAGTACACGCTAGCATAAATTAAAAATGCTGACGTCCAGTTCTCAATGGTCAGCGGTACTTTAGGGCGCTTAGCCAACTCATACTCTTCCTCTTTTGAGCCTTCCTTAGAACGCACTTCCCTATGTAGCAGCTTCAGAAGCTCCACATACTCACCTTTCCAAATCCTTTCTTTGGTTGAGAGCATCAAATGTGCACCTAAAGGCTTAGTGACACCCATGTAGGGTAATTTCTTAATTTTCAGTTCCTTGCTATGTAAAGGATCCTTCCCGTCCCCTGCGGGCTCAGTGCACATGCCACAGTCAACCTTAGAGAACGCCTTTCCATCCTCACCTGTACCCACTCCTTGATCCTTAACATAACGGCCCTTAAACAATTTACCTCCTCATTCACCATCTAAAGGCTCACCCCCGGTCCCCACTGACACCATTTTTGGTCTGGCCTGTGGGTTATGAAGCTCACCTGGATTCAAAACGGGGGCTTGCCCAGGCCCCGACCTCCATGTCCTTTGATCCACGTTGTCCACCATCCGAGGAACCCTTCCAGCGGGGCCGCGCTCTCGAGCTGGTCCGGACACCACCACTTTCTTTGCCTGCATCGCCACCGGTGCCTGTAAAACACTATGAGAAGCATGAGAATGCCCCCCCCCAGACACAATATCACGAATCTCCCCTTCTTCGGGGCTCTCCTCATCATAGTCCAAAAGCAAGGATTCCTCCAACCGAGGAGGACTTGGTGCCAACAACCTTTTATGAGCTTTACCTTGCTCTACCACACTAGCATGGGCCTTACCAACCCTCTGTTGATCACTCAAAGGAGGAGCCGACTGTACGCGCCGGTACTCCTCTGACTTTCTACTACTCCTGTAAATATTTGCCGCAGAAAAATCCAACTGTCGTGAGTGAAGATTTGTTGGGGCCAGCGAGATCGCGCTGGACCTGCATCTGCTGATCGCACCGGGATCCCCCGACGGTACGGAATGTGCCGCGCTTCGCTCCACCCTCCCTTCTCCTCGGCGAAACTGGGCTGGACTCCGCCCTACCGAGTCTGCTGCTCCACGTTGATCCCTAACCTGAAAAGAAAAAGGCTGGACTGATGTGCCGGGCCCCTGACAAAGAACTACACCACTATCAACTGACCCCTTTACAAGATCTCTCTGAACAAACCTATCATCTTGTAACACCACATCACCTGCCTGGAAACAAACTCTACGCTGAGGAGGGAAAGGCTCCACCACCTCCTCCCCACTACTCCAATCCAGCATAGCCTGTAACACAGCTGACGCAGGACCTTGAGCTTGACCCCTAGACAGCACCTGTGTCTGAACTGGAACATCACTAGCTTGTAACATTTGACTCCCAAAACCAGGCTTATGCAATTCCAAAACCTGCCCCGATTCACCCCGAAAACCAATCCCCACTCCGCCCCTGGCCCTAACAGAATCCCGAATACCCTCAGACCAAGAAGGAAAAACATCCAGACCTTCCCAAGACCGAGCTCCCACACCAGACCCTTTTCTCACCACCCCAGACGAAGAAAGAGAACCTGCAACAACTTAATAGGTAGCCCCCTGCCAGACCCCATTGAATAAACTGGGGAAGTAACCTTACTTGTTTCCTGTCCAAGCGCTCCAAAAGACATATCTACCCAACCCCCTGCCTGGGCCCACTCACCTTCCCCAACTGACCCACTATGAACCGAAACCACCTCATCCCTAATGGAGATCGCCGGAGAAAACAACAAAGGACTGAAATGCCCTGACTCAACTTGCTCCAAAACGTCTCTAGCAGCTTGTACCTGAACACTGTTTTGCTGCCCAAAGACCTCTTGACCGCCCAAAGCGGGACGATTAACTTGAAAAGGAGCCACCTCTTTGCCCAGCACCACCAAAGAATGTCCCGCGTCTAACCCCAAGGCTCCCTGTAGATCCTGGCCCCTTCCTCCAATTGGCAGCGAGGTCCGTTGAAGAAGGGACGGAGAGCGCGCGACACGCACTCACTCCCCCCCCTCCCGAGCCACTATCTCCGTCACAAACGCAGAGGCCGAAGCAGCCCGCTTCTGGCCTCCGCGCTGCGCACTTCTCCTACCATGCTGCGCCACCACAGTGCCCGCCCGCTTAAACGCCGCCGGAGCAAGAGACAGCTCCTGCGGCACCCCCGCTGACGAAGCCCCCACCAACGCAGGCCTTACCGGTTGAAAAGACCGCTGTTCTTTGGCACTCAACACTTCCTTCGACCGCTGCTGGGCTGTCTTCCTCGTACACGAGCGGCCACGTTCATTCAGCGCCCCAGAGCGGGAGCGCTTCGGTGTGACACAGGCCGCCACCACAGCGGCCACACCGTCAGAAGCTTGGCGGTTAGGGCGGGAAGGGCCCTCTACATTACCGATTACCAAATCCAACCTACCCGCCTCACTAAGAAGTCGAATGGCTTCTAACACCCTATAATCTTCAGTCGCAATAATTGCCTCGAAGTATGGTGAAAAGACTAGGCAAACACTACACTAACTATAGTAACAGAAAAAATTTCTCCTAAGCTAACTCCCGGCCACCAGGGCACCAAACCTAAAATGGTGTCCGGGAGGAGGAGCCCACAGAATTTATTCTTGGGCTCCTCTAGTAGGAAATTACAGCCCAAATTTGAAAAAAGGGGCCCGGGGCCTGGGACCCCCCCCGCCAGTCCCTCCCAAACCGCCCGGGGGGGAGACCTCCCCGGGGTCGGCTGCCCCCCCCAAGTCCCCCTTTTAAAAGCAATTCAATCAATATACTATAATACCTGGGTTAGAGTATGAATAGGGGATAGCTCATTCCTATCAAGAATAATTGACACTTCCTTGGAACTCAAACAAGAATGTGTTCTTGCGCCATATCTATTTAACTTGTTTTTATCGGACCTAACACAAGCCCTGGGCAATGTGAATGCATATCCTCCAAACTAGCAGGACGACACATATAAAATGTATTATATGCTGATGATGTTATAATATTAAGCCAAACAAAAATTGTGTTACAACGCTGTTAGAACTGGGGGTCTCTAGTTGGCAGAGGTAGGTACCACTGTCCAAATAGGGACCCTTGCTTCTAGTCAGGGCAAGGAGATAACCCTCTTAGATAACCCCTGCTCGCCCTCTAGGTAGCTTGGCCTGAGCAGTCTAGGCTAACCAGAGGCAATGCGTAAAGTATTTGTACCAACACTCACAGTAACACAGTGAAAACACCACAAACTGATTCCACAACAGTTTAGGAAAATAAAGATATTTATTCTAAACTACACAAGACCAAAACGGCAAAAATCCAACATACACAGTTCAAGAATATGGTTTCAAAAGAGTTCTTAAGGTTGCAATCAAAGTTCTTTAAGTTGCGTTAAAATAATCCACAGATGCGTGAAAAGTTCACAATTGCGTCACGTTTACTCACAGTACCTTTTAGATGCAACAAAGTTCCACAAGCAGGAAGATGGTGCGGTGGAAACAAGCGATGCGTTACTCCTGAGACCCTGGGGAGGCGATGCGACAGCCCCGCTGCAGCAGCGGGCGTGTTGCGACGAATCCGGTCTGTATGGGGAGGAAGGCCGCTTGCGTGGATTCCGGTGCGTAGGTTCCGTAGGAAGTCTGTTCTCGCAAAGGCACGATGCGACGATCTCGTAGGCGCTGCGACGATCTCCGGGGCGACGATGCGCGGTCCAGCGTTGATCCTCTCTCTCGCAGCTCCTCGATGCGATGGTTCTGCGACGATGCTCGCAGCGACGTGATGCGGTCCGCAAGCAAGCGGTGCGGTGATCTCACCCAGCGACGACAGGCTCTGCGACGACACTCTCAGCGATGTTCGATTCTCCCGCACCGGTCTGGTGCGTCCCGCAAACGAAGGATGCGACGGCTCTGGCAGCGGCATCAGGCGCTGCGCCAATCTCGACCTTCGTAGCGGCGGGAAACTTCTCGCACTGTCGGGGATGCGCTCCGCAAGCGAGCGATGCGACACTTTTCAGTTTCAAAAGTCTCTCAAGCTTAGTTTCAAGCTTCCCAGCTCAGGTTCAACTTCCAGAGGCCCCACAACTGGATCAAGCACTCTAGGAAGGACAGAACTCTCTCAGCAGAGTTCAGGGAAACTGGGGGTGAAGTCCTTTTGTTCCTGGGACTTCAAAAACAGGGAGCCAGCTCTTCTCAGGCCCTTGGAGATTCCTTCAAGACAGGGGACACAGCTCACAGCAAAGTCCTTCCTCTCTCCTTGGCAGCAAAGCAACAGCAGGTCAGTCCAGCAGAGCAACAGCAGGACAGTCTTCCTTCTTCAGAGTAAGCTTTCTCCTTGGCAGAGGTTCCTTCTTGATTTCCAGGATGATCTAATTTTCTGTTGTCAGGGGTCCTGTACTTATACCCCTAAAGTCTTTGTTCTCTCTGTGCAGGTGGGCCCTGAGCCCAGTCTGAACCAGTTCTGGGTGGATCCTGAGCACTTTGTTTTGCTGGCTGCATCTTTCCTTTTAGAGTGAGGGGCAGGGTCCTCAGCCGCCCAGCAGGAGGTGGAGCCAGCATTGTGGCAGGCAGGCACAGCCCTATTCAGCCCAGGTGCTAACTCCTCCCACCACTCAGGTTGCAATTGCATTCATTCAGCCTAGTGCTGACTCATCCAGCCTCTGGGGGAATTCCCCAGCCCCTGTCACTCACAAACCAGACAGTCAATACACAAACAGGCCCAGGCACACAGAAGGGTCAGACAAGAGAACAGCAACTTTCTAAAAGTGCTGTTCTCAAACACAGGATTTAAAAACCACCTTTCCTAAAAGATGTGTTATTAAATTCTGAGTTCAGGGATACTAGATACTTATGTCCTATCTTGTTCCTATGGGAAGAAATGCTGTTAACCACTGTAGCCAGCATCCCCCATGTTAACCTATGGAGCAAGATAGCCTTACAATAGTGAAAAACGAAAATGGCTGTAATTCACTACCAGAGCATGTCACCTGCACTAGTACATGCTCTACCTTTCACATACACTGCACCCTGACCAGGGGGGTACCTTGGGCGCCTGTGACCTTTTCCTGTGCCCCAGCCTCACTCGACTTGTCTCTACCTCCATTTTGTTTGTTGTTGTTGGTCAGAGCCCTTCCTCCTCGCAACGCTCCCGCCTCCCTGCTGCCCCTCCCACCCACTGACCCTTACTGTAGACCCCGTAGGATTTCCAGCTGTGACCGCCCTGACTTCGTCAGATACGGTCGCTCCCACGCTCCCTGGCTCCTGACGGTATCGTTACCCTCTCCTCAAACCTCTGTGTACCTGTGCATTTACTTTCGTGATTTGCTTTCTGCATTAGCACTCGAGATTTGTAATTGGCGATTTGTTAACCTGCATTAGCGCTTGTAACTGTGAATCTGTCTCAGCGCTAGTGATTTACTGCTCAGTCCGCTCTGTGTGTGGCACGTTTCAGGCATTCTGCAGCGCAACATAATTCAGGCCATTTAATTAGCACGACGGAAACGGAGCTGCGCTCTACCTGGTTACTTCAATCTTTATCTGCATATTTAAAGCGCCTGTGACCTTTTCCTGTGCCCCAGCCTCACTCGACTTGTCTCTACCTCCATTTTGTTTGTTGTTGTTGGTCAGAGCCCTTCCTCCTCGCAACGCTCCCGCCTCCCTGCTGCCCCTCCCACCCACTGACCCTTACTGTAGACCCCGTAGGATTTCCAGCTGTGACCGCCCTGACTTCGTCAGATACGGTCGCTCCCACGCTCCCTGGCTCCTGACGGTATCGTTACCCTCTCCTCAAACCTCTGTGTACCTGTGCATTTACTTTCGTGATTTGCTTTCTGCATTAGCACTCGAGATTTGTAATTGGCGATTTGTTAACCTGCATTAGCGCTTGTAACTGTGAATCTGTCTCAGCGCTAGTGATTTACTGCTCAGTCCGCTCTGTGTGTGGCACGTTTCAGGCATTCTGCAGCGCAACATAATTCAGGCCATTTAATTAGCGCGACGGAAACGGAGCTGCGCTCTACCTGGTTACTTCAATCTTTATCTGCATATTTAAAGCGCCTGTGACCTTTTCCTGTGCCCCAGCCTCACTCGACTTGTCTCTACCTCCATTTTGTTTGTTGTTGTTGGTCAGAGCCCTTCCTCCTCGCAACGCTCCCGCCTCCCTGCTGCCCCTCCCACGCCCCTCCCCCCCTCAATGTGTATGAATGTCAGATGGTTCCACGCGCAGCGTCCACGCGCTACGGACACGCCGAAGGTGCGCCAAAGGTAAGCCCGTCTACGCCCGTCCGCGCCTGGACCGCGCCCAGCGCCAGTCCCCCTGCCCCTCGCGCAGCCCAGCCCCCCCGCATTACCTACGATGCCGCCGCCCTCCTAGCCCTTAACCCCGGTCGCGCCCCCAACTGCGTCCAAGCCGCTCCTGGACGCACCCATGGACCGTTCTCCTGCCTCTCCTGCAAATTCAGCGGCACCAACAACGTCTCCGCTCCGACCACACCACAGATTCCCGACCCCAACCACCTAGAATGCATCCTTCTCAACACCCGCTCGGTCCACAGGCACGCCATTGACCTTTGGAACCTACTAGACACCATCTCTCCAGACGTCGCATTCCTAACGGAAACATGGATGAACGCCTCCTCCGCCCCTGACATCGCCATCGCTATCCCTGATGACTATAAGATTACACGCAAAGACCGCACCGACCATTCAGGAGGAGGAATCGCTATCGTCCACAAGAAATCAATCCGCATCTCAACCAGCTCTGACGCCAACCTCGCCAACTCCGAACACCTTCACTTCCAGATCCACATCGACCCCAAGACCACACTCAGAGGCACCCTCCTCTACAGACCACCAGGACCCCGCGCAAAATTCAGTGAAGACATCACGGACTTCATCACCCCACACGCGCTCCTCTCCAAAGACTACATCCTTCTGGGAGACCTCAACTTCCACCTTGAGAAAATCAACGACCGCAACACCGCCACCCTCTTGGACAACCTCGCCAACCTCAGACTTAAACAACTGGTCACTTCCCCCACCCACATCGCAGGTCACACACTCGACCCCATCTTCACCTCCAGCAACCATGTCTCTTTCAACCACACTACGGATCTCCTCTGGACTGACCACAGCTGCGTCCACTTCTCCTACAACAAGCCGAAACCCATCATCCACCTCCAACCAACTCTACAAAGAAACTGGAACAAAATCACCACGGAGCAGATCTCCACTTCGCTCCTTCAAACCTCCCCAGCCCTCTCTTCTAACGCCAACGAAGCCGCCTCCAACCTCACCCTTTGGTTATCCAACACCGCCGACACCTTAGCACCACTGAAAAAACGCCACCACAAACTTGGCATCAAGAAGGCCTCATGGTTCAACGAAGACCTCAAGAAATCCAAGAAACTATGCCGCTCCCTTGAAAAGGCCTGGAAAAAAGACCCATCCACCAGCAACAAGGACGCCTACAAAAGCGCCATCCGTACTCACCACCAACTGATCCGAAAAGCCAAGAAAACAGCATTTAAGGATCGACTCGACAACAACGCCCACAACAGCAAGGAACTTTTCAACATCGTCAAGGAATTTTCCAACCCCTCGGCCAACTCCAACGACATCACCCCCTCTCAAACCCTCTGCGACTCCCTAGCCTCTTTCTTCCACAACAAAATTGCTGACATCCACAACAGCTTTGACAACCAACCCGGAAGCCAACCCACCCTACCATCAGCTGACTATCTTCCCCCCGTTAACACCCTTAACGCCTGGAACCCAATCTCCACTGAGGACACCATCCGCCTGATGAATTCCATCCACTCTGGATCCCCCACAGACCCATGCCCTCACCACATCTTCAACAAAGCAGACTCCGTCATAGCTCCGCACCTCCGAGACGTCATCAACTGCTCCTTCACCTCCGCTACCTTCCCAGAAGACTGGAAACACGCTGAACTCACCGCCCTTCTGAAAAAACCAACAGCAGACCCCACCGAACTCAAAAACTACCGCCCCATCTCGCTTCTTCCATTCCCGGCCAAAGTCATCGAGAAAGCTGTCAACAACCAGCTCGCCGCCTTCCTCGAAGCCAACAAATCCCTCGACTCCTCACAGTCCGGCTTCCGAGCAAAACACAGCACTGAGACCGCCCTCATCGCAGCAACAGACGACATTCGAACTCTACTGGACAATGGAGACACAGTCGCCCTCATCCTCCTCGACCTCTCTGCAGCCTTCGACACAGTCTGCCACAGCACCCTTTTACAACGCCTCAGAAACATCGGTATCCAAGGAAAGGCACTGGAATGGATCACCTCGTTCCTCTCCGGAAGAACCCAGAGAGTCCGCCTCCCACCATTCAAGTCCGAAGCCTCTGAAATCATCTGCGGCGTACCACAAGGATCCTCACTCAGCCCCACCCTCTTCAACGTATACATGAGCCCCCTCGCGGCCATCGCCCGCCAACACAACCTCAACATCATCTCTTACGCGGATGACACTCAACTGATCCTATCTCTCACCAAGGACCCCAGCACCGCCAAAACTAACCTACACGAAGGAATGAAAGAAGTCGCCGAATGGATGAAACAAAGCCATCTGAAACTGAACTCAGACAAAACAGAAGTCCTCATCTTAGGTAAATCCCCCTCTGCATGGGACGACTCCTGGTGGCCGGAAGCCCTCGGAAATGCACCCATCCCGACAGACCACGCACGGAACCTTGGCGTCATCCTGGATTCTTCACTCTCAATGAACAGACAAGTCAGCGCCGTATCCTCTTCCTGCTTTAACATCCTTCGCATGCTCAGAAAAACATTTCGCTGGATCCCCTCCGAAACAAGGAAAACAGTCACCCACGCTCTAGTCACGAGCCGACTGGACTATGGAAACACCCTCTACGCAGGTACCACCGCTAAACTCCAGAAGAAACTACAACGAATCCAAAACGCCTCAGCCAGGCTCATATTAGACATCCCACGCAACGAACACATCTCTGGTCACCTTAAAGACCTCCACTGGCTACCCGTCAATAAGAGGATTACTTTCCGACTGCTTACCCACGCACACAAATCACTCTACGACATCGGACCAGATTGCCTCAACTCTCGACTGTCCTTCTACACCCCCTCCCGCCAACTTCGCTCTTCCAGCCAAGCACTCGCCACTGTCCCTCGCATCAACAAAACCACCATGGGAGACAGATCCTTCTCATACCTGGCTGCCAAAACATGGAACTCACTCCCCGCTTACCTTCGCCTCACCCAGAATCACCTAGCGTTCAGAAAGCAACTTAAAACGTGGATATTTGACAAATAATCCTCCTCCCCTCCCTAAGCGCCTTGAAACCCTCTGGGTATGTAGTGCGCTATATAAATTTTATGACTTGACTTGACTTGACTTGGGCCTTCCATAGGGGTGACTGATGTGCACGAAAAGGGAAGGGTTGGGCCTGGTCAGTGGGGACACTGACCAGGAGGACATGGCAGTTCTAAACTGCCCATCGGCACTGCAGTGGCAGGCCTGAGACACCAATTTTAGAGCTACTCCTGTGGGTGGCACATGAGCACATATACGTTGGATTATTAGAATATGTATTATGTGATTAGCAGCTAAACCAGTTGTAACTAAGATTACTATGTCATGCAATCCAACAATGCACTTAGAATTGTAAGAGAAGTTGGGAGGATATCGTTTTACTTCTCCAACAATCTAAAAATCCACTGGTTCTGCATGCGTGGCTTTTTTTGCGACATCTTCTGCGTCACATATAAATGACACCACGATGGTTTAGAGCATGTATTGATGTATGCGCGGCAACAGAGAGAATTTCTACACACCACACGTATACTCACTGCGCATAGACAGTGCTTTGGATTATAAGGCACGACACCACGGTATGATCGAGAGTTTATGCCCCATTATCACATATAATAGCAACAGTTCAAAGAATGCGAATGTTTTTGTTCCACTTGAAAAGAGTGCACACCTCTTTGCGCGTTCACACGCTACTGTCCAATGAACACGACGAACTTTCTTTCACACTTTCACCATGTATCTGTCAATTTCCCGGCTTGCTAACCCTGTTGCTGTCTCTTTAAATCCTTTCTCATTTGGGACGCCGATTGCGCAATTTTATGGGCCGGACGACTTAAAAGAAACAACTACTTCCGGGTCACGTGATCGCACTACGAACACAGACACCCGGGAGACACGAAGCGAACCAGACGTCTTTAGGTAAGCGCTAGGACTCTGTTTCATTCGGGGGCTTAACTCCCACACCCGTCTCGACACAGAACATAACAGTATACTTATACTGTTTTCTTTTCAGACGGCTACTTGCACGAGGCGATAGAGCGACCTCTTTCAGCCCTCGCTTGTCAAAACTTGGGTAAGCGATTTTAGCTTCCTTTCTTTACATGTTGCAATACATGCCTCTTACAACGTGATAGGATCGAATCCTAAACACTGCCTATATACATCATATTTCAGATACAGAACGTTCTGAATACTTTCAAAACCTTACATCTTCTCCCGGGTTATCCATAAAAGCGCATTACGCTCATCAGGTAATTTAAAATTACTTTCAACTCTCCTATCTTCACGTCATGTGTGGATATATTTTTTACACAGTTACAGCACTAGACCAGCAGAGCGATGTGAGATGGGATTAATACAGGATTCCTCTATCTTACCCTTTCATAATCTTTAATCTTAATTAGGCTAGATGTTGCAAACTCTGTCGGGCACACAGGAACCAGTGCCACATGTGATTGATTAAACAGCAGAGCCATGATATAAGCTTTATTTTTTATAATCAGTTGTCTCCACTACTGGTGCCCTCAAACATGATATGAGCTTCACCAGTCTTTTTTCTTTAAGCCTAAAACCCATGCTTTTTCTTTAACCTTGTTGCAGCTATTTAACCCAACCTAACCTTTGAATTCAATATTGGTCTTGGGCCCCTCCGGGTCGGAAGTATCACCGGAAGAGCGGTGAGCCTACCCCTTTATTTTATTAGCTCTGCTTTCTCATTTACCCTTGAGATTGACATTTTTCCTGATGCAATCGACAAGATCAGATCTAAAGTCTGCGCACAGTAAACATACTGAGTGCTAATTCTTTCTTTTGTTTTTTCCCCCCACCTCTCTTCTGTTCTTATTTTCTCTTGCCCCTTTTCTTTCTCCTGTCTTTTGTCTTTTTATCTTCAAATGTAGACCTCGTGGTCTACGCACAACCATTTAGAGGTATGTGTGGAAATATTTTACTTTTAGTCGCGGTGCACCTATTATCTTGCATGATTTGTTGGAACTTCACACTGAACCAAATTCGGAACCTTACCACAAATATTTTTTGGCATGGAATCACAGATACACAAAGTTTTCTGCACAGAACGAACACCGCTGGTTTGGGGTATCATCGTGCACTAGGGCTCGCCCAATCGCATGAAATACACACAATACCAGTACAAAGCGAGGGTTTAACCAAGGGCACTTCGGCACACTAAAGGATGTCTTCCTCAAACCTTCTCAAGGATTTTTACTTATGCCTGAAAATTTTTCTATTCTGAGGCTTGTCCCGATAGTCGGCCAGAAGTGGATTACAGGCTATCAGTAGCCTTGTTGTATTGTATTAAGAATAGCCCCTTTTTTCTGTATTGTTTCCAGCCCTGAAGATTCACGAGATGCGATGAAACACGTGTCGGCTGGTTGTCTTCAAGCTATGACAAATTAAACCAAGATACCAAGACCTTTTCTGTCTATATATGTTCTTTTTGTAAACCAATTGCTTGATATTGAATACATCAATGTTGTTCCTCTGCATTTAATTGTTGAATTGTCCAGGGCCACATTGTGACCTTCTTATACTTATATAGTGTGTGCACAGGGTATGCCTCTTACTCTCTGTGCATGTGGGCCCTGAGCCCGGTCTGAACCAGTTCTGGGTGGATCCTGAGCAATTTGTTTTGCTGGCTGCATCTTTCCTTTTAGAGTGAGGGGCAGGGTCCTCAGCCGCCCAGCAGGAGGTGGAGCCAGCATTGTGTCAGGCAGGCACAGCCCTATTCAGCCCAGGTGCTAACTCCTCCCACCACTCAGGTTGCAATGGCATTCATTCAGCCTAGTGCTGACTCATCCAGCCTCTGGGGGAATTCCCCAGCCTCTGTCACTCACAAACCAGACAGTCAATACACAAACAGGCCCAGGCACACAGAAGGGTCAGACAAGAGAACAGCAACTTTCTAAAAGTGCTGTTCTCAAACACAGGATTTAAAAACCACCTTTCCTAAAAGATGTGTTATTAAATTCTGAGTTCAGGGATACTAGATACTTATGTCCTATCTTGTTCCTATGGGAAGAAATGCTGTTAACCACTGTAGCCAGCATCCCCCATGTTAACCTATGGAGCAAGATAGCCTTACAATAGTGAAAAACGAAAATGGCTGTAATTCACTACCAGAGCATGTCACCTGCACTAGTACATGCTCTACCTTTCACATACACTGCACCCTGCCCAGGGGGGTACCTTGGGTCTTCCATAGGGGTGACTGATGTGCACTAAAAGGGAAGGGTTAGGCCTGGTCAGTGGGGACACTGACCAGGAGGACATGGCAGTTCTAAACTGCCCATAGGCGCTGCAGTGGCAGGCCTGAGACACCATTTTTAGAGCTACTCCTGTAGGTGGCACAATCAGTGCTGCAGGCCCACTAGTAGCATTTGCCATCACCAGCCCTGGCACACCCAGTGCACTTTACTAGGGACTTCATGGTGATACAAATATGCCAAACATGTATATCCAATCACAATAACAATTTACACAGAGAGCATATGCACTTTAGCACTGATCAGCAGTGGTAAAGTGCGCAGAGTCCTATTGCCAACAGCCACGGGTCAGGAAAAATAAGGGAGGAAGAAGCAAAAAGATTGGGGATGACCCTGCAAGAAGGGCCAGTTCCAACAAACGCCCTATTAACAGTATATCAAATTACTCCTTGTTAAATAGCATGGTAATAAACTACGCCAAGATCAAAGTAATGGAAATAAAGACACTCACAAAATACAAACATAAATGGTACCTCCAAAATGGTCAGCTGGAGTAAGTAAAAACTTACAAGTACCTGGGAGTACAATTTGATAACAAGGGACCATTTCACACACACAAGATAGACCTGCAAAGGAGAGGAAACACCTTACTGACAGCATTTTGATCTTTGCAGAGGTTCCTTGGGGAACCTGGCTATCTCCCACTCATAAAAGTAATAAATGCAAAAGTATTGCAGAGTATAATATACGGTAGTGAAGAGCTTTGCGTAAAGGACTCTACAACCGTAAAAAATGCTCTCACTAAGGGGCACATTATCAAGCCCAATATCGCCGCTTTAGTGTCCGTTTTCGGCCAAAAAGCGGCGACTTAAATATCACTCTATTATCAAGGACACGCTAACAGGCTTTAGCGCATGTATCCTTGAGATAGTAGCCGTTTTTTATCTCACTTTGCACGTCAGCGATATACATCGCTAATGAAATGCAAAGTGGGCGTACCTCAGGAAAACTACATGAGAAACACTCACGAAATCAGCTTTGTGATATTTACAAGGCTGCACCGGACCCACGATGTGGGAATAAAAGGCACGCTAAGCCCCCATTATGGCAGGATTTAACTCCTGCTAGAAATCTGACTTAGCCATCTCTTCAATGGCAGGTGGATTGATAGGCTAAGTACACCATTGCGTATCATCAAGCATTTCCTTGATTTATCGCAGGCTTTCACCCGCTATTGCGGTTCATCGCAGTCTATCGCTGGAATTCACATCGCCTGTGAGCCGCACGTTGATAATACGCCGCTAACAGGGTGATGTATGCCAGCGATATGTGGCGATAAAGAAAAGAGCGCTATACTCAGTTTACAATAAATATCATAGATCGTTGCTAATATGCCCCCAAAACTTTTAAGTTACTTTTCTGGTTCCCATGTAACAAGTCGCCAGCCCAAATTAGGCTAGAATTTGGGTTACTTAACCAGGTCATTGCTAGGAAAGGCCAATTCATAAAGGTGTGGAAAAGAATAAAATCAAACACCATGAACTGAATGCGCCAACTGCTTGGCAAGGATTACAAATAAATCAAAAATCACAGTTCTGGAAGTATTTACAAATCACCTTAGATGAGTACTCAGCTCACATAATTTGGGATATGCCTATAATGCTAGAGTCTTTTAAAAGAACTATCAACAAATAACAAAACGACTGTCGATGCTGAAAGACAAAGAATCCCTCGCAAAAAGAACAAACGCATGGATGATCATGAACGAGTACAAAATGGCCAAACCACAAACCTATTTAGAAATTCCTTGCTCCACAAAATCCAATAATATTTTCATAAAGGCATGATTTGGCCTTGTTCCAGGATCTTCTCACGCAATGCCATGGCTGTGCACAACCGAATCAAATCCCTGCCGATTATGCAAAAAAGGAGATGAAAACATCATCCATTTACTTTGCATATGCCCTGACTTGAAGAAAGAAAGAATGGGGACACTTAAGAGCCACTTTAACATTTGCAGAATTCGGTCCTGTAGACAAGCACTTCTAAGATGTCTAAAATCAACTATTTCTGAACTCTGCTTCTGTAAAATTCATATTATTTGAAAAAAGAAATTGGACACCTGCGATTAGACATCAGTAACCCTGCAGAGGAAACTTGCAGAACTATTATCAAATAGGGTACAATTCCGATATGCAACCTGCTGCTCACTGTTGCGACCAGGATTAAGGTACTTTGTTCAGCGTCATTGTGTGGCTCCTGTATCCAGCCTACACTTCATCGCAGTTGGCCTGAACTTTTGATTATGCCCTGGTCCAGTGCAACCAGATAACCCCATAGGCGCTAATTGCTTCTAATTGCTATTTTTACATTAAATCTTTAAAATTTCATATCTCGACATCTACTTATTCGATTTTTGTCATTTCGGTCTTGTTTTATTTATAAAAATCATATCTTTAGCTCTAACCTGGTGTGGAGTTTGTTTGTGGTGTTTTCATTCCGTTACTGTGTGTTATGTTGCACAATTACTTTACACACTCTCGCCTAAGTTTAGCCTAACTGCTCTGTGACAAGCTACCAGAGGGTAAGAACAGGGTCACTTTTAGTGTGCATCTTACTTACACTCAATTGGATTGTGGTTCCTGCTTGGACAAGGTGCATACCTCTGACACCCAGAAATACAATTTCTAACAGCTCACATTAGCTCTAGTATATGTTTTTAACAGGGGGAGAGTACTTACAACATATTTTTGTGACATGGGCATTACAGAACATTAACAGTTAAGTTGCTTTTCAAAATTATATGTTTAGTACTCTTGCTAACAGACTTGTCATGTGTTGTTATATACTGGTCTCTATCTTCACTGTGTTTTTATTCTTTGCACTTCCTCCACCTAAAAAGGCTCAGCACTTGTGTTAACCAAGATCTATCATCAATTTCCACCAAATGGCTCATCACCGTGATATTGCTGAAGAATCTACTGCTCTGCATTACAATGGTGGTTTTGCTGTACAATGAACCAATCACTATATCATGCATAAGAACGTCTCATTATTTCATAATTTTCTTTGTAAATATATTTTATTGTAAATCAAAGGTATTTATAAGGCAGATCGTTCAATTTTTCTGGTCTTGATTAGTGTTTTGATTTTAGGCAATATTAAGACAGGAAGTTCTGTCTACTTCTCTTCTCCACTCTGCTGACTCCACTTTGCAATACTTTTTCAGGCTAGCTCTCATTTCTAAATCTCACTGGCATCTAATTTTTGGCTCCTTCAATACCCTTACATTACTACAGTTCCATCGAGTCATGAAAAGCTTCCATTGGGCCCGCTCCACTGGAGGGTTTTTGGACGGCTGCTTTGGGCGCTTTGAAAATTGTTTCCAGCTGTCGGTTTACAATGAAGGAAAGTTTGTGGTTCATCTTCTTGAACCACAACTTTCAGATCTAAACATTCTACATTAGTATTGCATTGCACACAATGCACACCAAAGCTTCTGTCGCTCACTGACTTGAACTCTTTAACTCTTGCTTGATAACCCTTTTTCCAGTGCTTTTTACAAATGGGTGTCTTATGCATGGAAAGCGATGCAAATATTGGCGTTCATTGTGTGTGTTGCATTCTATAACCAGCAACTTTGAACTGGTTGGGCACATTTGAGGCAGAGCCATCACTGACTTATTAATTATGTTTTTTCAGTGATTTCTTTTATTCACTTTATTCCCAAACTCTGCTGTTCAGAGCCTTTGGCTGTGTACCAGGTGGTTTATAACAGGCCCGGCGCCCAACCCATCATGGGTGGCCAACCTCCACTCTGCATGGCTTTTGACCATTTGCAGAGGGGTTTGGCCACAGGGCCTGGCCTGCAGCTAGGCCCTGCTCCAAACCAAGCACAAAAGGCTAACGCCATTGTGCACAGCCTTTGGCTGTATCAAAAGTTGAATGCAAGTGCCAAAACCCTACTTCGTACAATTGTTGATGCGCACAGCCTACAGCTTTCCTCCTTGTGTCATTATTTTTATGTTCCTCTCTCCTTCTGTCTATATCTCAGGCTCATATCCCTTCTTTCAACCCCTGCTGTTGTTTTTTTTAACCCTTTTAGAAAGTCGAACATATTCTCTTATTCTCAATTTTTTTCACAATATGGCAGAGAAATGTACTCTTAAAATAGGAGCTGTTGTCCAGTGCTTAATTTGAGCCTGTGGTTTCCGGTGCTCTGCACCGGCACTTATTTGTCAACACCGGCACCTATGACAGACTGCCACATGGTGGCGCTGTTTATTTTATTTAGAGATGGGTACAAAAACAGTTGATTATAAATTAAATATATTAAAACATACTAATACCTGCTGTCCAAGTCCTTCTTTGGGGCCCTTTATTAGTTTGGACTGTCACACTTGTAGGAGTGTGGTAGTATTTGTGTTTGTGTTGTCATTGGCAGTGCTGGCTGGGGCTATTGGTGGTGCAAGCAGAAGACACCTCCTAACCGGGGCCCTGGCACTTATTTTTTTTTTACAAATTAAGCAGTGGTTATTACATTTGCATGTTCATATACTAAACTCACCTCATTGTCCATGTTTTTTCCTGAGTTGTTAACTGAGTTTTCCACAGCTCTTTGTTCTCCTCAGCTCACCTCTGGGGTCAAAAAAGACCTCCCATGGTGCTCCTCAATTCCTTTGTTTTTTTCCCCAGAGCATGAAAGTCACATATCGATTCCTACAATTTTCAAGATGGCAAAACACTCTAAAGAGCCTTCTTCCAGACAATAACATTTGTCTAAAAATTCAAATGCGATTGACAGGGGTCGTGATTCACTAAATCATGACATCAAGCATCAGAGATATACAAACGAGTTAATCCATTCAAGCCCACTTAGCACCTTTTTTTAATTCTTATATATCAAAACCTACTGAACAGATTTACACTAAACCACCATGAATAAAGATCTACTTTCATGGCAAGTTTGGTGTAAATATGCTCAGCAGTTTGACTGTACGAGCGACCAAAATTTCCTGTGAAATCCAACATGAGGTGGAGGTAGCTCAGCACCTAAAAGAAAATCCATGTTTCTCTTTGGAAAAAAAAATGTTGCATTAGTTCAGTCCTTGCAGCACCAGATGCAATTTGAGCCACTGTTTGTCATAAATAACTCGGTGGAGGGTAAAAAAGCATTTGCAATGCACTAGGTCTCGCATTTGCGAGAGTTTATGCTATTGGCATTGCAAATGACAATGCCTTTTATATTTCTGTTTTGATAATTAACACATAAATAAAAGGCATTTTCATTTATAGCTCAAACTCTTGTAAATGCGAGACCTAATTCACTTCAAAGACGCGGCTGCGATTGCAGCGGGCTGCTTGGAAAGTAAAAGCGTGCATGGCGTCCTCAATGTTGCAGGAAAGAATGTCCGGACTGCAGTAGGATGAACTCATTAAAGAAAATAGTGCTTACAGACTAAATAACCTGAAAACAACCGGGGTTGGCCCTAAATCAGCAAGGCTGAGCCACAATCTATAATCAACAAAGAACAAGTGCCTATACTGATAATAATTTCAAAAGGTTTGACCACCAGAACAAAGAAGGTTCTTCAGAGCTGGGGTGTGCTTATAAATTGCTTTTTTTATTTTTAACGTCTAGGTCAAAGAAAAAGGGGTATATTTGGATTAATCATATACAATTGAACAGAAACCACATTTTTTATATACACACCAGAAAAATTATGGACAAAAATCAGTGAAAACGTTAAAATCCAACATGCATAGCGAATTCATTCATATCACAATCATCGCTCACCATTCATACACCAAACATCTACAAATACTCAACACGACTAGATACGAATATGTAATCGTGCTGGGTATTAGGTCTGCTGCAATATGTACAATTATATATACAATTTTTTTACAATGATTTTACAAGTGTAGATCAAATAAATCAACAGAATCAAATACGTAATCAAAAATAATGTATCCAACAATTTATAGCCGGTAATGTGGCAATATGTTCACACTACAGGAAGAACCCAAAAAAAGGAGCAGACACTGGACATGAAGGGGTCTACGCGTTTCAAATCCCTATAGGTTGGAAGGGATTCTCATCAGGGCCAGGTAGCTCACTATGGGGAATATCCGAGAAAGGGGTAACACCTTAGGTGTGTGCGGTAGCCACGTTGTTGTAAAATTCCAGTCGAAGAGTTAGCGGCGAGATGAAGCTGGATGGCCGGAGGATCGTGAGTAGTCACGTCCAAGCACAGGATCGTGAATGTGCGAGAGACTAGTGCTGTTGCACTGCATGTGCGAGAGACGCCGGTGATTTTTTCGAATACATCCTTGGCTCTATACCGAGGCTGTAAACCAACGAGGTCCAATTCTTCTAATTCACGATCCTGTGCTTGGACGTGACTACTCACGATCCTCCGGCCATCCAGCTTCATCTCGCCGCTAACTCTTCGACTGGAATTTTACAACAACGTGGCTACCGCACACACCTAAGGTGTTACCCCTTTCTCGGATATTCCCCATAGTGAGCTACCTGGCCCTGATGAGAATCCCTTCCAACCTATAGGGATTTGAAACGCGTAGGCCCCTTCATGTCCAGTGTCTGCTCCTTTTTTTGGGTTCTTCCCGTAGTGTGAACATATTGCCACATTACCGGCTATAAATTGTTGGATACATTATTTTTGATTACGTATTTGATTCTGTTGATTTATTTGATCTACACTTGTAAAATCATTGTAAAAAAATTGTATATATAATTGTACATATTGCAGCAGACCTAATACCCAGCACGATTACATATTCGTATCTAGTCGTGTTGAGTATTTGTAGATGTTTGGTGTATGAATGGTGAGGGATGATTGTGATATGAATGAATTCGGTATGCATGTTGGATTTTAACGTTTTCACTGTTTTTTGTCCATAATTTTTCTGGTGTGTATATAAAAAATGTGGTTTCTGTTCAATTGTATATGATTAATACAAATATACCCCTTTTTCTTCGACCTGGACGTTAAAAATAAAAAAGCAATTTATAAGCACACCCAGCTCTGAAGAACCTTCTTTGTTCTGGTGGTCAAACCTTTTGAAATTATTATCAGTATAGGCACTTGTTCTTTGTTGATTACAGACTAAATAAGACATAACAACGGAAGTAAAAGGGACAGTACTCATGGGAGGTTACAAATGAAGACAAGGCGGTACTAAGGCAGGACTAAAAAGCCTATTAACGAATCAGAAGCCAGCATTTACAAAGGACAATGATTATGACACAAGCCAATGAAAAATATGGGTGAAGCTTCAAGTCCATACTCGAATAAAGCATGCCTCGTAGAGCAGTGCATGCGCTGCCCAGGCTCGAC
The DNA here is from genome assembly GCF_964263255.1 of Lissotriton vulgaris. Classification (NCBI taxonomy): domain Eukaryota; kingdom Metazoa; phylum Chordata; class Amphibia; order Caudata; family Salamandridae; genus Lissotriton; species Lissotriton vulgaris. The sequence continues at coordinate 1,137,542,911 of NC_141697.1, forward strand.
CTAACAAAACAAGCAAGGGAGACAGTTAAAAATAAAAAGTTCAGTCACTGACAGAAAGTAATAAAAATAAAGCAGAACTTTTGGGGAGGAAAAGGGTAAAACTGAAGTGGCATGGGTTGGAGAACAGGCTGAAGTAAAGAGTACCAAACACTAGCCCAAAAGGACCCTCACACGTATTGTGTTACATGCGATCTCTGCTATTTTTAGGATGCGGGATGCAACACCATTACCATTTTTCCTTACTTTCTAGGAAATTCTGAGAAATTCATTACATCAAAATTACATGAATTTCGCCCAGGGTGTACTGGAACAAGTCTTGGATATTTTTAGAAATACTGGCAACAGCCAAAAAGTCCTTCAGGTGGAATTAGTTGGCTGAGAGCCTGGAAAGTGGTTGGAAGGTCCAGATAGTTCAAGAGAGACATTTAACCAGTGACAATTAGGGTAATGTGTCTTTGAAGGGAATACCCTATGGTAGATCTATGGTAGATCTAAAGGTGAAGTTGTTGCAGAAAATGGTTGCTGTGAATGAAATGCATACGATAAAAGTGTTAACTTTTAGGGTATCTGCAAATACTCACAGGCTTTGTAATCACATGGCACATGTTAATGGTAGAAAAGCTCAAATGTGTGTGTAAATTGGGCGTGAAAAAATACGAACACTCCATATTTTTAGGAGGGGTGTAGCAGAGGATTTTACTCAACATGTAAAAATATTTTCGATGGGAAGTAACAAAGGAAACAAAATGAGTGAAGTGTCTGCCCTGCAGACAACATTCGGGTGCACGCATACAGCATTTAGAACGTGCATGTATATCTACAACTCGTCTAAATTTCCCATAGTTCTCCTGTGGAATTCTGTGAATCTCGTAAACGCTTAAATCTTTGCAAATGGTTGGGAAGAGGCGTTCGCTGCATTGTATTAGACTACATTGGCACCACCTCACGCCATTTTCAGTATCACCAAGTGGCAACCCTAACTTTGTGCTGCCAAGCATCATAACTCTCACTAAATCCACACCGCCCATATATCTGCAGTGGCAGGGATAAACACACAGCATTTGTTGGTTATGAGGAGCACACCGCTAGTGACCCTTGATGCTTGTTTTTCCCACTTAAAAATGTATACTCGACATAAGGGGAAAACAGCGCTTTATTAGAATAGAATGAACGTGTTCCTGTTCTTCTTAAATCCCTTCCTGATATCCCTGATCGGCAAAGCTCTATTGGCCACATGCATCAAAGTCCGTTTTTGCGATTCCTTATTAGCGATTTTTAGGGAATCGCAAATAAGGAATCGCAAAACGGGATGCATAGAATTTGCGATTTAGTAAAAATCGCAATTTTTACCAAATCGCAAATAATATGCGAATTTCAATTTGCGATTTCTCAATTCCCATTGATTCCTATGGGCCAAAAGGCCCATAGGAATCAATAGGAATTGCGAATTCGCAAATTGGAATTCGCAAAATGTTCATGCATTCCATGGGTGCAGGGGGGGGTCCAAAGGACCCCCCCTGCACCCCTGAAATGTATTTTAAAGTGGATGTTTCACACACACATGTCCTAAGGACATGTGTGTCTGTAACATGACAGTGTTTAAAATGCAAATTTGAGCATTTTAAATCTTTTTCGCAAATTACCACGAGGTTCACCCTCGTGGTAATTTGCCCCCCCTAATTGCGAATTCGCAATTTTAAAAGCAATCATGCATTGCTTTTAAGGAATCGCAAATTTGCAATTCCTTAGAAGCAATCGCATTTTTGGAAATCGCTAAAAATAGCGATTTTTCCAAAAATGATTGATGCATACTAAAAAGATATTTAGGAATCGCAAACGGCCGATTTTACCGAATCGCACCGTTTGCGATTCCTAAATACCTTGATGCATGTGGCTGTAAGTGTAATTGTTGGAATGTTTCACTATCCAGATCCTTCTCCGAAACAGCTTTATGAAATATATAGGTATCAATAATGCTGCCGCTCATTAGACCTAGTTACACCTAACGTCCCTGAAGACCAGGGGTTAATTATCTCTTTAACCTCCTTCTGCCACGTGTTTCCGTCTAAACATGAGCTCTATCGGGCTTTTAAGCCCCACATTGCAGGATGACAGATTGCTTATTTGTACGACTTGTTAATTAGTAAATCAATACACATGCAAGAAAGTTGATTAATATTTATTATTTTTTAACAGCATGCTGGCCGACCTCTGGTCTTTCATTCCCAGGCCTGCTCCCTGCAGACATGAAGATACACAGTGAGTAAATCAGTCAAGGTCTACTGTGCCTCGACAGTTTGCAACACCATTGGCAAAGCTAACAGGTCTGGGCGTTTAGGAGAGTGTGTTTTTTGTTGTCATAGATGCTTAAAGATCCCGTGCCCCACATGCAGGCAAAAATACTTGAAAATGTTGGGGATTTTAAGCTCATATTCATCGTGGTAAAATTAAAACTAGAAAAGCAAGTCTCCTCAGTGCTTTTGTCTATAAAAATAAATGTAAATCACGACAGAAAGCACTGCTAGACCATGATGTGCTTTTGGAATATAACCTGTCAGTATCACAGAGTGCCTAATTTCATGTCTTAAAGAACATGACAGATTGCCCAGTTAAAAAATACAGAATGCAACACGCCAGGGTGGCTAAATAGTATTGTGCATGTAAAAATAGTGTGTCATGCAACATCTTATGAAACGTTCCCTAGTTATAAAAATTTCAGAATACAGCACATTGTGTTCTGGCATACTTTTCTTGTTCTCAGGGCAATCCACTGTGCAATAATGTTTTGGGTGGAGCCTGCGAGAGCATGCACTAGACTAGAGCATTCATCTAGCTGGCGGGACACTTCTTTACAACTACATAACTGGTCAAGGCAGGCCTAGCTTTCCTCTCTGTGGAGCAGGGACCATGAACTGATTGATTAAACTTAATTAGCGCTCAACTGCTGCTTCCGACATCATTGAGGTATTATGTTGTTATTTTTAACTTTCAGTGCCCTGCAAATAGAAAGTGTGTCTGGCAAAAACGTGCCCAGCAGTACAAACAACACTGCAAAATTTTATTTTCTATAGGCAGCTTTATTTAACTTTGATAAGTCGTCTTTTCTCGCTTTGCACTCATGTTATCTTTTTTCTTTTTTGATTGTGGACTCTGTTCTCAAAACATGAGGATTATGTAATAGAAAAGCGACATTTTTCTTTCTTATGTTTACATTCTGAAATGATGCTTCAATACATAATTGTACATCAATCCACCCCACCATTGCAATCCACGCCAATCCACCCCATCTCAACCCACATGAATCCGCCTCACTCAATCGCATCCACCCCAATCCAATCCACTCCAATCCACCACACTCCAATCATCCCAACCCACCCCACTCCAATCTGCCCCACTCTAACCCAAACCAATCTGCCCCACCTCAATCTTCTGCATTCCAATCTGCCCTACCCCAATCCAAAAGAATCTGCCCCACTCCAATCTAAAATGATCTGCCCCACTCCAATCCAAAACAGTCCACCCACTCCAATATGCCTCCCTCCAATCCAAAACAACCTGCCCCATTCCAATCTGCCTAACTCCAATCCACTCCAATCTGCCCTACTCCAATCCAAAACAGTCTGCCCTATCCAATCCAATCCACCTCACCCTAATCCATCCTTTTCATTTATTTTGTTTTTGAGCATGACCCAATCCAATCCAAAACAGTCTTCCCCACTCAATCTAAAACAATATGCCCACTCAAATCCAAAACAATCTGCCTCACTCCAGCCTGCCCCACTCAATTCAAAACAATCTGCCCCACTTCAATCCACCCCACTCCAATCCAAAAAAGACTTCCCACTCCAATCTGCCCCACTCCAATCCAAAACACTGTGTCCCACTCCAATCCATCGCACTCCATTCTGCCCCACTCTGATCCAAAACAATCTGCCCCACTCCAATTTGCCCCACTCCAATTTGCCCCACTCCAATCTGCCCCACTCCAAGTCGCCCAACTACAATCTAATCAACCGTACCCCAATCCACCCACTCCATCCCAATTCTCCTCCACTTCAATCCACCACACTCCATTTCACCCCACCCTACACCCATCTAATCCACCCCACACCAATCCAGTCCACCCCAATCCAATCTACCCCACTCCAATCAAGTCACCTCACCCCAATCCAATCCACCCCACTCCCTCCCCAATCCACCCACTCCAATGTGTGAGTCGGTAACCTGCTTGTTACACTTGTTACGCTCATGTTGCTTACTAATCTATCCCACCTGGTACCAAGCACCCGTGGATTACATTTACCCTGAGATAAACTTGCTGCTGTAAAATGAAATATCCATTAATTTATGGAGCAATCTTTGAACCTTTGAGAAAGCCATCGCACAACTGCTGAAAACCTGTAGGGGTAAGGGTTCTGAAATGTCAATGCTTGTGTTTTTCATTTGCGCGTGGAATTTGCAATTCTTGTATTAACTTATATTTTGTTGTTTTTAGTATGATTTACAAATACATCAATTTATTATTCGCAGTGTTTTTCATGTTATATTTTACCACCTTTAGTTATTTTGTTTATTTCTATGCTTGCTTGCAGTGAAGGAGCACGTGCTATTGAATGGGCGTTACATTCACTTTATAAAGGACAGTTGATGCACTCATAGATGACCAACCAAACAGCTGTTCTGTTTGATCGGTTTGAACGTCGGAGGTAGGAGGGGTCATGAGGGTTAGAGCTCATGATTTTGAATGTGTATGTTAAGGAGTTTTTATTTTCCACTTTCATTCTTCACTTTTATTTTACTTCAGTGTATTCACAGTCTATTGTGGTAGATGGCACATTCTTTTTTAGGTGGGTAGCCATAAAAGTGGGTTTATAGTGCTGAAATTATTTTGCGTTTTAACAGACACGAGGGATGTACAACGCGTACCGTCACAACGCATCCCTTTACACCGCATCCCTTACAACGCAAGTCGTTACCACGACTTGCGTTGGGGGCGCGGATTTCGAATAGTATAATTTACTATTCTAACACCAGTCCCCGTGGACCCTAGGGAAGGTGTTGGGATAGTATGTTTACTATTTTTAATCCTTTAGCGCCCTCCAGCGCAAGTAGTGGTAACGACTTGCGTTGTAACGGCCGCGTGGTAAAGGTACCGCGTGGTAAAAACTTTGTGGTAAAGGATGTATACCGACACGAGGCACCTTTAGTAAAAACTATTGACAATTAGGTATTTAAAGCGTTCCTGGTGTGTTGTTTATTTTTTTAATACTACAGTTATCCCTGAGGAATGGCGTTTGGGTTATAAACTTGAAATTAAATGCATTGCGTTATAAACTTCACATCATTTGATGAACTAGTAATTTTGACATGCTGTAGAAAACACACACTTGAAAATCGAAATTACTATTCCTGCATATTAAACAAGAAAACAAGGATTAAGTGAATGAAATGGTATAAAATGGACATTGGCCCATGATGAATATTTAATCTGATTTGGTGGTGGTTGCATCCTGGGACTGATGCATGTTTATGCATGTTTATGCATCAGCTTCATAATGGAATGCTTCTTGGTGCTCTTACCAGGATAGCACCCCAAAATGAATAATTATGTGATCAACTTGGAGCAGAACTGATGTGCAGGTTACCGCTCTTAACTGTTTATTTGCCAACACTGGCTTTAAAAGAAGAAGCCAAGCAGGAGAACTCATTTTCATAATCCATCTGCACAGGAAGTGACATCACTGGGTTTTCCATCATCCCTTTGCACAGGAAGGAATATTACTGGATTACCCATCGTCCATCTGCACATGAAAACGCATCACTAAATGTCCTACCATTCATCTCCACACGAAGTAACATCACTGAATTTTCCATTATTCATCTGCAAAGGAAATGACATCATTCACCCCCCATCCCAGGGCCTAATTAATGGCATCCGCAGTGTAAACGTATCTCTTGCACACGAAAGGCAAGTCTGCTTGAGTCCATCCATGTCTGGATCATACACGGCTACAAGAAACCTGGTCCTCCCCTCTTTCTGCTTCTACCCAGCTGCAACAATCTCCACCCTCAACCTCGGCTGCTTCAACATGCTCTGCCGCCTTGCAGCACCACCTAAAACCGAGTGAGCATTCTCCTGCACTTCCTCCAAGTTTTCATGCACTTACCCACAACCAACACTCACTGCACTTGCATCAAAAGAACTCAAAACCCAAATCTCTCACACTCACACAGTCCTGAAACCACCAACACAACACTCAGAACTTGCATACATGCTCCTCAACACCCACTCACTCCCTCACCAAAACACACCACAGATATCTGGGACCTGTAGCACGACGACAACTCCCCGGACCTACTTTTCCTCATGGAAACCTGGCTGGACCCCATATTGACATAGCCACAACCATTCTTTCTGGCTACAAGATCGCCAAGCAAGACAGACTTCCCAATCACGAGGCAAAATCACCATCATCCACAAAAATGCCATAATCTGCACAACTCCACAGACACTTCATCCTCCAACATGGAACACATGTTGCTCAAGCTCTACGTCAGAGCCAACCTCAACCTAAGAGGCACTCTCTTCTACAGACAGCAGTGACTGTGCACCCACTGCATCAACACCATCATGGACTGCTTTGCATCATTCGTCCTCGACTCCATCAGTTACATCCTACTCAGAGACCTAAACTTCCATCCGGAAGACCACGCTGACCCCAACTCAATAAAACCCATCAAGACCTTGAAAGCCTGGGCCTCACCCAATAAATAAAGCACCCTATCCTGTTATTGGACATCTCCTGGACCCTATTTTACACCCCTTCGACAACATCTGAGTCAAAGAGCCCACACCAGTCTCCTGGAAGGACCATACGCTCATCAAAGTCTGCATACCTATCTCAGACCAACGCACATACGACCACCGCCAGACCAGCACATCAACGCTGTGAAGGAATGCATCACTTAAAAGGACTGGATCACTGCTCTCAAACCCCCCAATCCAAACACAGCAAATTCTTCTACAAAACCATCAAGAGTTTCAACAATTGGATCAGGTCATCACTCCCCCGCCTCATCAAACACAGCAATATAACAAGATCAAGTCCTCAGGCCTGGTGGCACACGGAGGAAGTCAGGCTCATGAAACACCACTGCAAACCACAGGATCATAAATGGAGAATGAGCCTGGACAATGCAGGCAGGAGCATGTTCAAATCAACCCAGAGATAATATCAACAAACGCTCCAGACCTTGGCAGACCACATCGATGCCATCACCAACAGAAACAAAGAAATCATCGTCATTGTGAAGGATTTCACTTAACTAGCAGGCACATCTAACTCGATCACCCCCTCTCAAGACCTCTCCAACATCTCTTTCAATTCTTCAGCAACAAACTCACTGCCATTTGCAAGTTCAACCCGCTACTGGACTTGGCATAACTCACCAAAAGGCCTCATAATCTTATCCAAAGAACCAGTACTAACCACATGGTCTGTCATCACCCCAGAAGAAACAGCCACCACCATGAAGATCATCCATTCAGGTGCCCCATTGGAATGCTGTCCCCATCATTCCTCCTCTTCAGAAAAGCAGCCCGTCCGCACCATGCTCACACTCATTCAGAATGCCTCCACCTCTTCTGCAAACTACTCAGATGCTTGAAAACACGCAACTATCCTCCCATTGCTTTTGAAACCCTCTGTGGACCCTTCAACACTTGACAACTACAGACATATCTCTCTGCTGCCATTCACAGCCATGGTCTAATAGAAAATCATCAAGAGACGCCTTGCCAAATATCACAATGACCACCAACTCCTCAACACCACTACGTCCGGATTCAGACCGAACCACAACATGGAAACTGATCTCCTCTCCATCTCTGGATGGAGGGGGCAGAGCAGCCCTCATCTTCCTGGAGCTCTCTAATATGTTTGACATGATCTCCCATCTCACCCTCATCCTTTCCTGACTGGAAAAACCCATGAAGTCACCCTGGCAGCGTACATCTCAAAGCCTGCAACCTCATCTGCGGAGTTCACAAGGATCTTTCCTGAGCCCGACCCTCTTCAACACAAACATGAGCCTGCATCATCCACTGTCACAATGTCAACATCCTCTCCTACACTGTCACAATGTCAACATCCTCTCCTACACAAACTCCTTCTCTACATCACAAACAAGATCCTCAATACCCAGATCAAGATTAATGCCTACATGACTGAAATCGCTCACTGGAAGAAGTCAAAAAGTCTAAAGCCGAACACTGATAAGCCTGAAATTGTGATCTTGAGAAGAGCACTTCTCAATGGGACTCCACCTGGTGGCCAACAGAGTAGGACCTGCACCCAACACCCACGCCAAACGCCTCGGGTTCGTCATCAAAAACAAAGTTGGCATGACCAGCCACGTGAGTGCCGCCACTTCTCATGCTTCCACATCCTGAACATAATGAGTAAGATTTTCAAATGGCTCCCAATCAGCAGCTAGGAAATCATCATGCATGCCCTCATCACTAGAAAAAGTGAATTGGGATCAACAAAACTTGACCAGAAGACTGCAGACTACTCAGATCTCGGTGGCCAAAATCACTCTCATCCCCCCACACCACACCACAATGCATTCACTTCACACTACACCTGAACAAGATATTTACCAAATGTTCTCCTGTGAGCATCACTACATGTCCTAGCATGTTGCTTTGGAACTGGATGTGTCAAATAGCAAAAAATATGTTCCCAGTGTTACTAATGTAATGCAGTAACAAATGTTTCTAGTATGATTCTTCAGATTTCTATGACGTAGCATCTGGCCGCCTCCTGTTTACCAGTGTGTCTATTATTTTATTTCCAGCAGGCATACATCAGACAGGGGTATGGGGATGAGACCATTGGTGGAGGGGTGTGCCAATGCAACACTGAAAGAGGAAGGGGAAGTGTTAAATGAGGAGGAGACAGTTTCCTGCAGAAATGAACCAAAGTGCCATTGTAATAACTGAAGGACTTTGCTTTGAAGGAAAAGGTGATGGTACTAGGCATCATCGCATTTTAGGAGGAAACATTTGATGAGGAACAACCTAGTCAGATGACATTGTAGGCCCACCTGGCAAAGCCATAATATCACCTCGCCTAATATTCACCTCCTCTGTCCTTTAGCTAACTTCAATATTTTCCCACCTCCTGAGTATAAGGAAACAGGATACTTTTGCTTCTGGCACCTATTCTATTTTGCCATCACTGAAGCATTCTAAAAGGCCAGTCATCAGGATGGCAGCAAGCTCCATTAAAGTCACAGGCAGAACTGATGGAATGCAGTTATTAGGTGCTGCTTAGCAACGGTTCATGCCCTGTCTGCTTTCTCTGTAGAAAACTTCCTTTGCCTCTCCAGCACCACACTACCGTCACCTACCTTTGACATGCTCCATCATCCTTGCCCCTGAACCTTACCTCCTCCCTTTAAATCTCCTCCTCGTTTTTGAGGTGTAGGACTGTTTCCCCCTTCCCACCGTCTACTTCATTATCGATTCACAATGTAATTCTATCGCAGAGGGGATGTCGAGCAAATACTGTGGGTGTCACAAAGTAGCCAAAGTCCTGAAGTACTGTGAATTTATTTCAAATTTCTATATTTTTAGAATTTGTATTTTTAAGTTCTCATTTAGACTTAGATGTTTTTGTAAGGCTATTGTGCCAATAATTTTTTTTTCCTATTTTCCCGTTACCCACACCAACCAAGATGATGCTCTTCATTCATGTTCAAAGCCTACCACTTTTTTACCTATCCATATTCTTTCCACGCCTCATTTTTTAATAATTCACCTCCAATACTTTTTATAACATTGATCAATATTTTTAATCGTGTACATTATTACATGTTCATTGCTCAGTGTTAAGGGAAATGGAGTGAATGGTTATTTTTTTCATTTGCACTGAAATAACACGTGGCATCAGTACAGTGATACTGGAAGTGCCTTATGCCTTAAGCCTCAAATACAGTATATGCCCTTGGCATAACTTTGGTATTTGAAAGCACCCCGAGGAGTATCTGGGCACTGAATAACAGATGTATGTTTATTGTTACCTTAATGACTGGTGCTCCTTTATCGAGCTCAGAAGAGTAAAATGTTGAGTATCCCGCTGGGATTTAAATCTGTGACCATGTGATCAGTGAAATTGTGATCATCCACGCAGTGGATGCACAGGCCCGCCAAGCCACTGCGCCCATCATTAATGGGTATCATGGCACATGCCAGGGTCAACTTTGACAATAATATGTACAAAGAAGATCTTGACTCTGATGTGTCAACACATTTTCCCATTGACACAGAATGGGTAAAACCCTTTCATACATCAGGCTCCAAATCTGACCAGATGCATAATCTTTTTATTTTTAATTACCAGGCTAGTGTGCAGTAATGTGTACTGTGATAGTAGTTAGATGTGCAATAAATATATGCATCAAGATAAACAAGTTAGGCTATGAGGAGGGATGTCCTCAGTGACATGGGGCTAACAGTCGCAACACCTAGAATACCAGCCTCCAGCTGTACCACTCTGCATGGGGTGCACAATTGAGAGCAAGGGCAGCATGGTCATTTCTGGACTCCCAGATGGGTGGCCTGCAGTTAATGAACGTACTGGGTCTGTTGGACGCGTGCTTCAGAATGTTCTTATTTTCCATGCAAATGCAGTTGCAACCTATCAGATGGAAAACTTCTTAAAGTTTACAGAATATTATTGTGCCATTGGTTGTTGTCTACCCTCAATTCCTCCATATCCTCAGACTGGATTTCTATCATAGCCCAAAGCAACTAATTTTTTGGCCTGGAAACATATATGTAGCCTGGAAGTGACTGCTGGATGCTGGCAAGGTCAGGTTCCATCGATGCTTGGGCTAGCCTCACTTGCTCCTGCTGATCAAAGAAATCTTACTCTCATTTCTCTGTTGTGCTCTGGCCACTCACATCATGCAGGTCAGATCCTCTCTGCCTGGGTGAGTGAAAGGAACAAGTGGCCTTGACAAGAAGAACACCAAGCATGGATTCCCAAAGCATCAATGTCCAAATCAATCTGTAGGACCAAACACCAGACTTAGGGGCATATTTACAATGAAGTGATGGAGTGCGGTGCTAGCCTTCCTGGCTTAACACCACACTCCACCAATTCAGAAGCGCGGGGCTGCAACATATTTACAACAATATGATGTAGCCCTGCGTTTCTATTACACTAATGCTAAACTTAGCAGCCTAGCGCCAACGCAGGCAACCTTGCACCACAGTGCAAGGGTGTCTGCGCTGAGGGGAAGATTGTTTATGTGCAGGAAGGTCTCCCTGCCTGTATATAAATCACCTTTAAAAGACACTTTTTAACTTTTATGTGTGCTGCTTGATGTAGCGCACACTGAAGTTGCAAAATGTATTTTTTGAGGATTATAATGTGCAAGAAGGTCTCCCTTCCTGCACATAAACAATCAATGGTGATTTGCTACTTCTATAGGACCAATTCCGATGTCGGACGGGAATGCATGCCTGCATTGTGTAGAGCAGGAGTGCAGTTCATCCCTGCACCCTGTGGCCGGCACCCCAATGTGACTGCCACTGGGTGCAGGGATCAACAGAGGGGCACCATGGGTGCCACCAGGCCACAGTTTGGCGGCCTCGCACCCATGGGGGCCCTGCTGGGGGACCCCAGAGACAGTTTCCGACTGCCTTTTTGTGCCGGACACACTGGCACGAAAAGACAGTGAAAAACTGCCATCGTACTCCCTCGGTCGTAAAAGGGGAGTACTGAAGGATTTCCGGACGGCACCCATCGTAGACCATCCGGAAATCCGAGTCAGATTCGATTCCGACCGACCCATCGGAATGTCTCGGTCGGAAAGGAATCCGGCCGGCACTAACCGATGCAGTCGGAAGGGGTCCGAACAGGGTTCAGAGCCCTTCCGACCGGAATCGGCCCCTTAGTGTGCTGCACAACGCAGCTCACATGGAAACAGCAAAAACGAGGAGAAATAAAGCATTTCTCTTCGTTTAACCTGTTGAAGACCAGGTTTTCCAGGGTCTTAATTTTGGTGCTGCGTCCTATTTACGCCACGCATGTAAATAGGGGACAGTGTCAAAAGCAATATTGCATGTAGTGCGTAATTTGAACCGGTAGAACGCCCACCGCAACACCCATTGCCCTCCTCTTTCACGCTAAGTACAGCGTGAAAGGGTGCCTTATTTACAATACAAAGGAAAACAAGGAAAGGCTTGGGTCCTGTCACTGTCCGGCCTGGACCACTACTATGAAGTAAACAAAAACAGTGGCCGGGCAGATTGAGTTATTGAAACAATGCACCACCTAGTGAAATCAATTGCTAGGTTGGACAACCATTTGTATTGAATTAATTCTTATTTTATAGAGTTTTTTGAAACAGTTTTTGGCATCAAAATACAGCACGATATTTACACAAATACATAAATAAATAAATACATTCAATCCACTGAAAAAACATATCTAACAAAGTAATTAAACACAAAAATTGTCACAGAAATGTTCACATGGACAACTGCACTATGCCTCAAATAAATCAATTGTTGAGGCACCAGTCCTGAATGAAAATAAACAAGTGGACTAGAGAATTGTTACATTGGCCTACTTGCTAACACCTACACAAGATACACACTGAAGTTCATCACAGAGTGCTATGACTAGGAATAACACATAAACTGCTGGGTAATTTACAAGTGTATTAATTAATTCCTATCAAGCCCCATCTATTTTGTATCTTGGAGGTAAGAACGTCGACGCGTTTCGAACCCAATATGATTCTGCGGGTTCTCCTCAGGACACGGACTGGGGGGTCGCTGTCACTTATTGGTGAGGGGTTCGGGTCGCTCCCTCGATAATGCGCATACAATGCAGGAGGCGGGTGCCGGTACACGTAAGTTTGTCAATGTTCAGATCTTTGTGGCTTCGTGTTTGGGCAAAGTTCGTTCTGACTGCACGCATGTGAAAGCGGCGGCCGCCGCACGGGCTTGTCGGTTCTCAGCGGAGTTGTGAACGCTTCGGTCCGGCACCCATCAACTTCTGAAAGACAGACACAAAGATCTGAACATTGACAAACTTACGTGTACCGGCACCCGCCTCCCGCATTGTATGCGCATTATCGAGGGAGCGACCCGAACCCCTCACCATTAAGTGACAGCGACCCCCCAGTCCGTGTCCTGAGGAGAACCCGCAGAATCATATTGGGTTCGAAACGCGTCGACGTTCTTACCTCCAAGATACAAAATAGATGGGGCTTGATAGGAATTAATTAATACACTTGTAAATTACCCAGCAGTTTATGTGTTATTCCTAGTCACAGCACTCTGTGATGAACTTCAGTATGTATCTTGAGTAGGTGTTAACAAGTAGGCCAATGTAACAATTCGCTAGTCCACTTGTTTATTTTCATTCAGGACTGGTGCCTCAACAATTGATTTATTTGAGGCATAGTACAGTTGTCCATGTGAACATTTCTGTGAAAATTTTTGTGTTTAATTACTTTGTTGGATATGTTTTTCAGTGGATTGAATGTACTTATTTATTTATGTATTTGTGTAAATATTGTGCTGTATTTTGATGCCAAAAAACTCTTTAAAAAAAACTCTATAAAATAAGAATTAATTCAATACAAATGGTTGTCCAACCTAGCAATTGATTTCACTAGGTGGTGCATTGTTTCAATAACTCAATCTGCCCGGCCACTGTTTCTGTTTACTTTATTATTTACAAGGCAGCATTAAGCCACTTTAAGTCACTTAAAGCTGCCTTATAAATAAGGTGAAGCCCCTATCGCCACCACAATGTCACTTACAGTGACGTTGTGATGGCGATAGGGACTTGTAAATATACTCCTAGCTGTATTGTTCAGTGGAGTAAACACAAGTAGGATGAGGGTGACTGGAAAATCATCTGGTGTCTTGACAGGGTGTCTAGATGAGCATCATTGGTTGTCAAGACAAGCATCTTTTGCAAGGAATTGGTATGCAAAGAGATCTGTAAGAATGTAATTTCGCAGAGTGACAGCCACGTAGGGCTTGAATATGAGCGATTGGTTTGGAATAATCATCGTCGTCATTTGTTGCTTTGTAAGAGGGCAGAGTCTGCAGGACTAGTGGATTTTCTCCTGGAAATGGATAAAGACCCCCACACTAACCGAAAGGGATAGGGGATCAAGAGGTGCTACCACAGACGCTATATGATAAAAAGCGTGACCAGCACAGAGGTGTATGTGACAGAAAGGCGATAGTGTAGCTATGGACATGGCATTCCTTTCTCACATGCTGCATGGTTAGTCAGGCCATACCATACTCCCATCCTCACTATTGGCCAGATTCACATAGGTAAACTGAGACGAAAGTCTAACTTTCTGACTTTCAGTATTCAAAAAAGGGCATTTCAGAGTCGTAAAGTTAGACTTTTGTCTCAGATAAACTTACGTTTTGGTCTTAAGTTTAATTGAGGCCAAAAGTGTATGACTCAGTTAACCTTAAGACCAAAACTTACATTTAACTGACACAAAAGTCTAACTTTAGTTACTGGTAAATTCCCTTTGTGTATACTGAAATTCGTAAAGTTAGACTTTCATCTCAGTTTACCTTTGTGAATCGGGCCCTATGTATGTATGTATGTATGTATTTACTTATTTATTTATTTATTTATTTATTTATTTATTTATTTATTTATGCAGTTTTGTAGTGCTCTCCTGTTGCCCAGAGGCCTATTCATAGCACTATAGAGGGTGGTCAGAAGGTAAATTGGGTTGAACAATAAGAGAAACAAAAGAGAACCAAATGTCCAAAGAACCAAATGAATCAGCAGTGCCAAGGATTACTAACAAAAAGTTTAGGAAACAGCGGAGCTTGAGCTGGTTTTTGACAGGGCACCCTACGCAAACAGAGTTGCGTTGAAAATATCTCTAAAAGAGAGGTCTTTCCCGAAGAGGAGATAGTTCTGTGCTCCATTATTGCAGGGAAGACTGGTGGTGGACCCCAGAATGGAAAGGCATTTTGTGACTTGAACTTCAAAGTAAAATAAGAATGATTACATGTTTTGATGACAGTGAGGGCGATGCAACCACTCTAATATTTTAAGGATAGGCTTTGAAGCACAAGTTAAATGTAGAGGGACAGGGGCAATATTATATATGACTGGTCATTTGGTGTGCCTGAAGCTGTGACACCAAGACACACATATGGTCCTAACACGCTTATCAGCTTTGCAGCCATTCATGATTGCGTTGTGTGCCTGCTCCAGAGCCACATTGCTGTAGGAACAAGTTTTATCACATCGCTATCGGGATTTATTACTTGTATTTCTATGTTGGCAATCAAGGGTCGCATTTTGTAGGCTATTTAAGGGCTAAGGTTTCACCCCAGCGAATGAGGAGAGACTCATAGCAGCCTGTTTAGAATGGGGTTCAGTGCAATGAATTGACATTGTGGCTGGGAAATACAGGGGTTAATAGGCCTATATTTCTAGTGCCCTAGTACAGCCTTATCACTGTGGTCTCAGGAATAAACAGATAATGCAGCATATTGTGGTACATGATGTTGGTCACCTGTGGTTCTTTGGATGTGAGATGAAACTTTGCTGTGGGTCCTCCTCCAAGGCAATGGAGATGCCACCTCTGCTCTTTTCAATCAAATACATATTATTTGTCCGGTTGCTTCTCAAGCCCTATAGCATTCACCATATCAGAGAGGTGCTACCACATGAATTGCTTGTTAACAGTGGTAAGAGAGTGTGCTGGCAGATTAATTGTTGTCCGTAGTGATGCTGCAGGTAGAAGATCTCTGTGGTTGGCTCTTTCTCATTGAAATTTCTCTTCCTTTTCAATATTTGAACTTACATCATGTGCAGATACTATGGGAATGCAGTGCTGCAGGGGAGGAAGAGGGCGATGAATGCACATCTCCTGTCACTTCTTTGGTTGAGTCAATAGTTATCAGGTGTTACTAATATCCTTCAGGTGTGACTGCTTTCCGAATCCTGTGATTATACATATCCACTATATAGTATTACATAGCACATGTGTGATCAGAAACTAGTGCGCCTGTTTCGCGTTTTTAAAATTACATGCAGTGCTTAATTTGAACCAGTGGTTGTCGGTGAGGACCAGCACGTATTGTTCTATTTACAAGAGATAGATAGGGAAAAACTCAGAAAGGAGAAAGGAGGAGCAAGAGACAGGAGGGAAAACCTTTTCAAGAAAGCAGGCACCTGCAAAAGTGAGATAAGGGTCAGGAAGTGTCTAGTAGTCGATAACAGAGGCATGAGGTGGATTCAATATTACCCAACCATGATATTCGGCGCGCCAATATTCAGTAGCGCCAGCCAAAGGCTTTTGAGCAGAGCTTTGGATACTAGCACTCATTCTTTCACAAGTTAAGCACTGATTACATGCACATTGATTTTCAGTCATTGCATTTACACAGACATATCCCAGTTATTGTAAAGCTAAAACAATTAAAATGCATACTCAAACATAATTTTGAAAATGTAAAAATGCAATTCCTGTGAATTAGCAGAAATGGTTGGTTTAGGTTTGAGGTTCCGTGACAATTGTAAGTGGTGTTTTCGACTCGCACGAATATGGTCGAGTCTGGTATCTATGAACCGCAAATGACGAGTTTAGTGGGTGTGTGCAGTTTCGCTGTGCTAACCTAAACCGTTCGTTTGTTACGTGGGTTTTTCATCTGTACCCACGGGTTCCATCTTAGATACGGCATCCATTTTGTCTCTTGCCCTCAAGTAGCCAGCGAACGGACGTTGTCCGTTTCGCGACCCTGGGATTCCCAAGACATCCGCGGAAGACACATGTTCTTTGAAATTGTCTTTATGACGAGGGGGATGATACTGCAAGGCAGATGGCCCCGCTCGAGGCTCATCTTGCCGTGCCGGTCTATTGTCTCAGCCGTGCATCTCATTAGGCACGTCCCTTTGATGCCTGTAGCTCGTGTTTCCCGATACATCCCCTTTTACACCCTTTTCGATCTCCCCACTGTTTCCATCTTCCTCTGCACCTGTCCTTGTTCCTTCTTCGATCTGTTTTACTGCCGATTGGAATGTACTAATGGTGGGAAGATGGGTTTTTACAGTTGGGAACCGCCAAATGTTTCCGCACTTATGCTCCGGACCTTGAATGTATCAAAGTGACCAAAGTGACCCCTCTCGGGGATAATTATGGGAACCGAGTTGTAAACCTTTGTGTACCATGTAACCCTATGGGAGAAATCTGTATAAAAGGAGCGATCCACAGTAGCAATTTGAAGCAGTCTCCTCGAACTTACACTTGTTGTACTTCCTGTGACTTCTGTGTTCCCTGCAGTAAATAAACCTCGAATCTTTGACGCCGAAGGAAGTGTCCCGTGTCTCTGTCATTCGTACGCCGGAGCAGGTTACCCACGAAGGTTTCAGGTGTTGTCCCCTGGCACCGCTGGGTCTTAAATAACCCAGTCCTTCAGTTGGCGCCCAACGTGGGGCTGCATCAGTGGTACCGGTCCAAGCCCGACGATCGTGAGGAACTTTGTGTGAAATCTCCGAGGGAAGGTGCACTCCGCTTCATCGATCCTGTTGTCGAAATAAGTGGCCCGATGACTTTTCCCGCGAAGATTCCCGCCTCCTGACGGCTGCGACGGACTGCTGCCCTGACTGTAGACCTGTTTTGGTGCCTGGCGTAGACCTTGGTATAGCGAGACGATTGATGGGCCTTCCTGGTGACGCCATCGATCTTTGAGTTAAGTATTTGTGGGTCGCTCCCAGAGTTCTTGGTTGTGGTTGCTTAGTTGTTGCATGGTTCCATTGCATTTGTGGTTCTTGGTACTTTGTTGTGATATTTGACGACTGCAGCCGCCAAAAACCGAGGGTTGTTGCTCTTTGCTGGGACTTGGTAAATCCCGTAACCCTTGACGTTTGTGAAACTCGGCTAGTGTGCAAGATGCCTGGTCGTAGTACTTTGTTTAGTTGTTTCAGACGTTGTGGTACGGATTCCCGACTGGAGGACTCTTGTCCGATACCTCCGGTTGGAACTCCAACTTATGAGCTCTACAGTAAGCACGGGCTAGGCCCGATTACTTTTAATGAATACTGGATTTGTTACACCAAAAAAGATGGTGCCCTTAGTTGGCCACCTCATGGTAGTTTTGAGACCACGATCTTAGATAATCTTGAGGCTAAATTGTTCGAGAAAAAGTCAAGGCCGGCCATGTTTGATGCCTTTCGGTTGTGGCGTAAAGAAGCCCGACAGAAAGAGATCAGACAGACTAAACGTAATCAGAGAGATGGTGTTGCTACTATTGTAAAGAAAGCAGAGCAGTTTCAGCGTGATAAGGAGGATAAGGAAAAGGAAGTTTTTGATAGGCTACAGCGTATGTCTATAGATAAATGCTATCCTGCTTTACCTGCGGAGTCGGATAATAAGGAAGAATTAGTTGAGGATCCTTTAATGTCCTATCTTATGAAGTCGCCACCTCCGTATGTACAGGGTACCGCGCCTCCAGTGGTTCCCCCTGTACCTGCTCCTCAACCTGTTCCTCAACCTGTTCCTCAACCTGTTCCTCCAACTGTACCCGTTCTTCCGGCTGTTCCCGCTCCTTTGCCTACTGCTGTTCCTACTGCTCCTCCGCTTCCACATACTCCTGCTCCCGCTACTGCTCCTACTCTACTTACTCCTGTTGCTTCTTCTGCTTCTACCTCTTCTCTTGTTAATCCCTTGTGTTATACTTCTCCATCTACTCGAAGTCGTACCTCTCCGGTTGCGGCTAGCTTCTTCAATTTTCTTGGCCCTGTTCTTGGGTCCGCTGGTTCGGATAGTCCTCAAAGACGTAGTCAGCTTCCCGGTAACAGGGAACGTGCTGCGTTATATAACATGGCGATGGGTTGGATGACGTACCCTCTTAGAAATCCTCCACGTGCTGTACTTGATACGTTCTGTCAATTTAATGTACCGACACAGAGGTACGTGTTCGAAGAAATGTGCAAGGTTCTGCGCGACCAGATATCGGCCGATGCATCTGACGATGTGTTGACCGCTTTGTCTGATCTACAGCTTCAGTTCTCGAGCGGAATGATAGTGGATACCAACGTTCGACGCGCTGTTGAGCGGTTGTTATCTTTCCGTCCCTCTCCGATACCTCAAGCATTGTTTGTTGAGGATGTTGAGAGACAGTTAGATCCGTCTGGTCAGTTTCCCATGCGTGAAGTTCCACCAGTGTGGATGCCAGGTGATGCTGCTGCTGTTCCTATTATCCTGCCACATTTCCAGAGAGTATGGATACATCTCCCATGGAAAAGATCAGAAGTGTTGCAGGTGAAACAATCTTTGCCTGACCCTCGCAAAAATCCTGCAGGGTATTATAAAGAATTGTCGCAGCTTGTAGACGCTACGATAATGAATCTTGCCGATATCGATATGTTGTTCGGCAATGTTGTACCGCAACCGGTATGGGCGAAGATTCGGCACGAAGATCATGCAAACGAATTAGGTGGTGATTGGGCTGCTCTTACTGCGGCCGATACACGACAAGTTGGCGGGGCTAAGCCTGAACAGCTCATTACTGATCTCCCTCAAAGAATAATTACACTAATGAAAATACTTATGCCAGCTATGAGGGTGAACTGGGACAAATTGTCAGCCTGTAAACAGAAGAAGGATGAGAGTGTCTCTGATTTCTTTACGAGATTTGAGGAGGCATTCATCGACCATAGTGGTCAGGATATGGGCACTGAGGGCGGTCAACGGTTGTTTGTGGATAAATTTGTCTCTAACTTATTGCCCGACTTGAGCAATAAATTAAAAAATTCTGAGAGTGCGTGGGCCGTCTCTACATCTGCTCAAATATTGGCTACGGCACAGTATTACGAAAACAGAGAAAAAGAAGAGAACGACCGCGCTGATAAAAAGACGAAAGAACTTAAAACCAAAGTGTTGTTGCAGCAGGCCTATCCTCCGCGTTCGAATCAGAATGCTTCTCAGCAAAATAGATCGCAGTCGCAATCGAATAGGTCACAACCTCGAAATGACTCCTCTTCCCAAAGATCTTCGTTAGGGTACAATCAGTGTGCCTATTGTAGACAGGAGGGTCATTTAAAATTCAACTGTCCTGTTCTAAACGATCGTAACAGTGGTAACTCATCTAGAGGAGGTCGTGGTGGTTCTCAGCAGACATCACGTGGTAGGGGTCGTGGTGTTCAAAATGATCGTTCAGATAACTCATCAAATTCCAATAACTGTTTTGACCAACGTGGATCGTCGCAAGGACGATCTGCGCAGTACAATGTAGATGATTATTACGTCGATCAGGGAACTGACAACAGTAATTACTAGGACAGCCATAGACAAGGAGAGGGAGTGGTATCAGTTCCGGTTGATCAGAGAGGGCCTTACGTCGCAGTTGCTACATCGGGCATTGTTGAGCCTTTTCTGTTGGACACTGGTGCAGCGAAAAGTTCCATAATGCATTCGAAACTCCCTGGCGCACCTTTGTCTGGCTTAACAAATGTTTCCGTTGGATTCTCTGGCGCCCCCGTTAGCAATCCAGTTTCGTGCCCTTTGCCCCTTACAATTGGGCCTCGTGAGCTTCAAGCTCCGTTGATTTTGACTACTGGTTGTCGTGAAAATCTTTTGGGCCTGGATTTGCTAAAACGTTTGTATGCAACTTTGTATTGTTCTCCTGCGGGTGTAAAGCTTACGTTAGGAGAGAGGGTTGTCTCTCCTATGTACTTGTCTCTCGATAAGCTTCCACCGGAATTGAGTTCTCTTCCTGCATCTTTGTGGGCCACAGGTCCCAATGATGTGGGCCTGCTTGACATGTCCCCTTATGTTGTTCAGCTGAAATCTAATGTACGGTTGCCACGTATTCCCCAGTATCGAATCTCTCTTGATGGTGAACGAGCACTGTTAGCGATCATCTATGATCTGATCGAGAAAGATGTTATTGAAGAAACGCGGGGAAACGTGTGCAACAGCCCTGTACTGCCCATTCTAAAATGTACTGATCCTTTGAAACCGCCTGTTTATCGTTTTGTTATTGATTTACGGGAGGTAAATAAAATTGTGATTCCTCAGTTCCCTGTTGTGCCTTACATCACGGCGCTACTGACTCTGATTCCAGCTTCTGCATCTTGGTTTTCGGTGATCGATTTGAAGAATGCTTTCTTTAGCATTCCGATTGCCGAAGAAAGCAGAGACCTTTTCGGTTTCTCTCTTGGTGGTCGCAGCTTCCGGTTTAAACGTGCTCCTCAGGGCTACTGTGAGAGTCCATCGATTTACAGTCAAGCCTTGAAGGGTCAACTGGATGCGTTTTCGTTGCCAGCTGGTGCGGCCTTAATCCAATATGTCGATGACTTATTGGTGGCTGCAGATACTCAGGACATTTGCAAAACTGCTACGGTGTCGTTGCTGCAACATCTCTGTGACTTACATCACAAGGTGTCACCTTCTAAACTCCAATATTGTTGTCAAGAAGTAACCTATCTAGGTCACTTATTGTCAAAGGAGGGAAGGCGGCTGACCCCAGAGAGAATTGCAGCAATTGCGCGAATGACTGTGCCAACAACCCAAAGAGATGTGCGTGCCTTTCTAGGTATTACGTCGTATTGCAGGCAATATATTCCAAATTTTTCATTGCTAGCGAAACCATTGGTGGCTCTTACGTGCAAGGATATTTCAACTCCTTTACCATGGACGGAAGAATGTCAGAAGAGTTTTTCTGAATTGCGTGACTCATTGTGTTCGGCTCCTGTGTTAGGTACCCCTGACTACAGTAAGCCGTTTACATTATATGTTCACGAGAGGGAAGGTTGTGCTTTGAGTGTCTTAACCCAACCTTTTGGTGGTAAGCAACGTCCATGTGCATATTTTTCCTCGACCTTGGACCCGGTAGCTAGAGCATTGCCGAGTTGCTTGAGAGCAACAGCGGCAGCTGCGGTGTCCATCCGACAATCAGCAGGATTGGTCATGGATAATATGCTTACGGTGATGGTTCCGCATGCGGTCGACACTCTTTTGAATCGTACGAAAACTCAGCACTTGACGAGTGCGAGGTTGTCTGGGTACGAGTTGACGCTGTTGGCAAGTCATATTCAGATAAAACGTTGCAATGTTCTGAACCCGGCGACTTTGTTACCAATTAGTACAGAGTCAGATGAAATAGCAGCCCATGACTGCTATTTGAGGACTGAGGAGGAAACAAAAGGTCGAGTGGACCTTAAAAACACCCCTTTGGAAGATCCCCATGGGACCTTGTATGTGAATGGTTCATGTTTTAAATTGCCGAATGGTGATGTGACTACTGCGTATGCTGTTGTAACTTTGAATACTGTTGTGGAAGCTGCAAGATTGAATCAGAACTCTGCCCAGGCTGCAGAACTGATTGCTCTCACTAGAGCGTGTGTGTTAGCGAAAGGGAAACGTGTGAATGTGTTTACCGACAGCCAATATGCACTTGGCGTCGCCCATAGCTTTGGACGGTTGTGGAGAGAGAGGGGTTTTATGACGTCGCATGGTATGAAGATTCAGCATGGACAACTTGTGAATGATCTTTTGGATGCACTTACGTTGCCTAAGCAGGTAGCGATTGTTAAATGTAGTGCACATCGTAAGGTGACGGATGATGTTGGTCGTGGTAATGCATTTGCGGATGAGATTGCTAAGGAGACTGCCCGGAACCTTAGCACTAGAATGTATGTGAAGAGTTCGGTTAGTTGGCCTACAGAGACTAGTATGTGTGAGGACACTATCGAGAGTGTGAAAGCGATTCAAGATGAGGCCACCGACACTGAAAAGACGAAGTGGAAAGAAAGTACGGGAAAGTTGGATGCGAATGGTTGTTGGGTTGATTTGTCGGAACATAAGAGATGGATGTTGCCGGATGCGTATGTGCTAGCTGTTGTGACAATGGCGCATGGGTTAGCACATATTAGTGTGAAAGGTATTTGTAAGTTGCTGTCCCATGTGTGGAAGAATGATGGTATCACGAAATGTGCTGAACGGTTGGTTAAGAAATGTATGGTATGTATGTTGTACAATCCTGGTAAGGGAACCCCAACACCTCCTGGCCATTTTGCTCCCCCTTCATGTCCTTTTGAGGTGATTCAATTAGACTTCATCCATATGGAGCGATGCAACAACCTGAAATATGTTTTAGTTGTGGTTTGCGCGTTCTCCCGATGGATTGAAGCCTACCCTCTTAAAGACAATACTGCCCTGTCGACTGCGAAAATCCTACTGAAGGAATACTTTCCTCGGTATGGAATGCCTCGGATTGTATGGTCTGATAACGGAAGTGAGTTTGTGGGGAGTGTGATGAAGAGTGTGTGTAAGGGCCTTGGAATTAATCAAAAATTCCATAGCGCCAATCATCCCCAGTCAGCTGGTTTGGTTGAAGGGTATAACGGCACCCTTAAACTAAAGCTAGCGAAGATTCAGGCTACGACTGGTCTTTCGTGGCCTGACGCTTTACCCTTAGCCTTACTGTCAACTAGGGCAACCGTACTCTCCCGAGTAGGGCTTAGTCCCTATGAAATAGTGTTCGGTCGTCCTGCGAATGTCTGGGGGGTCCCTAGACCGGGTGTGTTCTCTAGTCTTGAGTATCCAATGTTGATTGACTATCTTCATGATCTGACTGCTAAACTGAGGTTAATTCACCAACAGGTTTACGAAGCATTACCGACGCAGACGGAGGGTCCAGGCCACCAGCTCCAGCCCGGAGACTGGGTGGTAACGCGCAACTTTGCCCGTAAGAAGAATTTGGAACCCCGCTTCACTGGACCCTACCAGGTCCTCCTTGCCACGAGAACTGCCGTCCGTTTAGAGGGCCGAAAAAATTGGGTGCATGCCACCCATACGAAGAAAGTTCCTATACCTTTACCGGCAGACTCGTGGGTGAGGAGGGGCATTGCTTCAGCTGAATCCGAAGGATTGCCGGCTTTTGTACCTTTTAGCGACGCACAACCTGTCGGAGAATCCTCAGTGCAGCAGAAAGACATTGTTGAACATTTGCCACCAAAAGACTCAAGACCGGAACATTCAACTGATCAGCAGGACTCTGTTCCCTCATCGGATCCTTTGTTTGATGAACATACACGTCCTGGGAAAACTCGATACTTTCTGCGATCCAGCACCAAGGACAAATAAAAAGATTTCGTTTTGTCCCTTGAAAATTGCATTTCCCGTTTTCCACGATCAGTCTGAACACCTGTATCATTGTAATTATTCTTGTATATATTGAGTTTCGTTCCATATGTATTTTTGCTTCCACAGCTGAGAGACATTTTGCATATACATTGTGAATAAAGGCCGTAGGGCCGCGCGTGTACTTCCTTCTGGTTAGTAGGTCTTGACGCTAGGTTAAAGACCGTTGGTTCCTGGGAACTCCTAGGGATTGACCACTGCTACACAGAACGAAGTGCGTCAAGAAACGTTGCGGACGGTCATAGGGGATGGCGTTTTCAAAGCTGATGGACTTGGAAGAAGCTCAGGCGCAAAGATTCAAACTGCAACAACTTATTCGTACCAAATGTTTTATGTTTCAAATGTTCGTATTGCTTTTGACTGTTTCTGCACTATTGGCGGGTGGGGTGTATTACATGATGTCGTACTTCTTACCTTCTGCCATACCTACTCCTACTTCTGACCCTAAACTTACCTCCACTGCATCCCCTCATTCTTTCCACATCCTACCCGAACACGAGCAGGCTAGACGTGCAGAATTCCGAAATAATTCCTTTATTCAGCTCCTTCATCAGCACCAGTTAGTGGTTAATACTACTACTTTTTGGGTGTGTGGGTTGATGCCACATACCACGGATAAGGGAATTCCATATTTGGTCTTACCGTATAGTTCCCAGGGTTCAGCTCGAGCATTCCAAACAATGTTTCGAAGCGCACTAGATTCTTACCCCAGTCGAGAGCCACGTTCTCCCTACTTTGGCCCTGGCTCGTATCATAAGCCTTTGTCTATAGCGATAGAAGATTTAGATAGAGATATCTATGAGCCGTCGCTCATCCCAGAGGAAGAGGTACAAGCCTATAGGGTCCTGAGTAAGGTCGAGTATAGTGTGCTCACGAGTGAAAAACAGCTTAAAAGCTCGCCTCCGATATGGGTCGTACCCCACATTGGTAATTTTTGTCTAATGGGTCGTGGCCGAAGATCGAAAGCTCGACTTGGAGAGAGTGCTTGCACCGAGAATTACATTCTGCCGATGGTCTCGTCCCCTGTGTTTCTGGCTGCCAAGGGTACATACTTTGTCTGCCATGATCATGCGTATGCATGGTTGCCCTCCGACTTTGTGGGCTCATGTTTTATCGCAAACCTGTTGCCTCCGACGTTCACTGTAGACGCAGACTATCACAAAACTAGAGTTGTGAGAGGCGTAATTAGCGAAGAGGACACTGCCGGTCAAGAGGCAGGAGACTTTTTCAAGGGTTTCCTCCCGTTTTGGGGGCCTATGGTTAATAGTAGGAACCTGAGACAGTTGACTCGAGTGGTGGAATCGACAGCTAATATTACTGCCAGTGCCCTTGGTAATATCACCACAGAACTTCAGGCGGATAGGCTTATGACGTTACAAAACCGTATGGTTTTAGACGTGATCTTAGCAGATCGAGGTGGGGTATGTAAGGTGATCCATTCGAGCTGCTGTATTTTCATTCCAGATAACGCTCCGACCGTCTATCAAGCCATCTCAAAGTTGCATAAGATCTCTGAATCCATACACGTGGATGTAGGGGATTGGACGCTACTTGGGTGGTTTTGGGGCCTGATGTCGACTTGGGGTTGGAAGATTCTGATGATTATCGGAGTTGTTGTGGCGTTCCTGTTCACGTGTTGCCTTTGTGTGCAGTGTGGTCCTGCCTTATGTGGCCTCTGTGCTACAACGTGTATAAGACAGCCACCTGTTACCAAGGGGACTCGGTTGGACAGAGCTATGTTACAGCAACATCTAGATGGTCTGATGAATATCGAGTATGATTCCGACTAGTGCTTGCCTACATGAGGGCAAAAGGAGCGTCTGAGGTTCCGTGACAATTGTAAGTGGTGTTTTCGACTCGCACGATTATGGTCGAGTCTGGTATCTATGAACCGCAAATGACGAGTTTAGTGGGTGTGTGCAGTTTCGCTGTGCTAACCTAAACCGTTTGTTTGTTACGTGGGTTTTTCATCTGTACCCACGGGTTCCATCTTAGATACGGCATCCATTTTGTCTCTTGCCCTCAAGTAGCCAGCGAACGGACGTTGTCCGTTTCGCGACCCTGGGATTCCCAACACATCCGCGGAAGACACATGTTCTTTGAAATTGTCTTTATGACGAGGGGGATGATACTGCAAGGCAGAATGCCCCGCTCGAGGCTCATCTTGCCGTGCCGGTCTATTGTCTCAGCCGTGCATCTCATTAGGCACGTCCCTTTGATGCCTGTAGCTCGTGTTTCCCGATACATCCCCTTTTACACCCTTTTCGATCTCCCCACTGTTTCCATCTTCCTCTGCACCTGTCCTTGTTCCTTCTTCGATCTGTTTTACTGCCGATTGGAATGTACTAATGGTGGGAAGATGGGTTTTTACAGTTGGGAACCGCCAAATGTTTCCGCACTTATGCTCCGGACCTTGAATGTATCAAAGTGACCAAAGTGACCCCTCTCGGGGATAATTATGGGAACCGAGTTGTAAACCTTTGTGTACCATGTAACCCTATTGGAGAAATCTGTATAAAAGGAGCGATCCACAGTAGCAATTTGAAGCAGTCTCCTCGAACTTACACTTGTTGTACTTCCTGTGACTTCTGTGTTCCCTGCAGTAAATAAACCTCGAATCTTTGACGCCGAAGGAAGTGTCCCGTGTCTCTGTCATTCGTACGCCGGAGCAGGTTACCCACGAAGGTTTCAGGTGTTGTCCCCTGGCACCGCTGGGTCTTAAATAACCCAGTCCTTCAGTTTCAAGCGGGGACATGGATGTATGCATGTGTAGGTTTAAGACTCATGTTGTCTTCTTTTGTTTTTGAGAATCAGGCCCGGCGTGTTGCTTTCCACTGCTTGCATTCATGTAGCCCGCACATTCTGGTGTCATCTGCGTTCCCATAGAATGTGCCCAGCGTTCGAATATACTCAATACCACATAGAGTCCACCCGCCACACTATTTCAAACATATCATCTCAATTGAAAACAAACTTTATAGTGCTTCATGTGCATCATATGCTTTATGACTTACCATCAAACATAAATTAGCAGGATGGTAGGGCAAAAAACCCTCAATTGTTCTGGGAATCAAACCAATACACGTCTAAGAAATGTTTTTATAAGCGTCGGAGACTGCAGCCTGTAAACAAAATGTTTTACTAAGCGCAGGGCCTTCTTTTTTATATGGGAGAGGCAGAACGAGAAGAACATTTAGCAGATTACAGTGGCAACTATTTCACTATAAAATGTAATAAATGCAACACTGAGATGGAGTGGGATATAATTACATGGTTCAGTGTACATGTGAATTAGATAATAAACATGTGTAGTGCCAAAAATGCACGGAAGGAACTCCTAATAAAGCACCCAGTAATTAAATAGCAATTATCACAAACTGTAACAAGGCTCGTAAAAGGTTTGGAATTCCATGCTACAAGCATACTGCAATTTTGTAGATCCTGAGGAATGAAAATGCTGCCATGTGTCTGGTAACATGATGAGAAACTAAGAGCCCAAATGTTGAGTGGTTTGTAAATGTCACCAGAACATGAACATGACACTGCTGTATAATAAAGTATAGAAGAGTGCTTCGCCGTTGTTTCCATGTGGCTTGACTGATCCCTGTCCTAGGAAATGATGGTAGATATGCAGAGGTGTTATGCAAAATGATGAGCCCCACCCCCTGCAGAATGTGATAAGGGCTGACGAATCTCCAGTATCCCACAAATATTCAAAGGCGTTTGGTTGAATGGGGCCCCCCTGAAGGGTTATGAGCCCCCTAAAGGATTTGGGGGACTGTGCGCCGCAGGGATGCGTACTGCAAGCAATGTTGCACCTGAGTGAATCGGAACAACATGAACCATCTATGTGCTCTAGACTATTTCTACTGGATCGACCTAGGGATGAAGTATTTTGTTTCAAAGCTCTATAGGTCTTTGTGCAGTGGTGTGTGCCTACTACTGAGGTAGAGGAAGCTTTGCTATTATTCTTCCCATTTGGCAGGTATGCTACCCTACAACACAGTGTGGGCCCTGTAAGCCGAAGGTCTTGTGTATATGAGACCACCTGGTTGGGGAAAATTCTTGATAGTCAGGAAACTCTACCCAACCTTCATTTGCTCTGTGGTCTTATAATGAGAGCCAAGTAACAAATACATACGATCTGCGGCATTTCACTGAGGAGGATGGTCCAAAGGTTTTTAGAGGGTTACCATTCTTATTTAATTTTGGGCCTATGCCTGGGCATCTTGCAGACTCACTTCGCTGATCGACACAGCTGCTGAATGAGAAGTAAGACCTTCAAGCCTGAATGACTGACTAGAAGAACTTGCATGAGGACACAAAAAGGAACCAAGACTGTTCCAGAGCAATATGGTCACATCAAACCAGTTGTCCAGGAAATCCAAGCACTAGAGATGGTCAAGCAACAGATGCATCACCTTTAGGATTGAAGAAGGGTGATCATGATATGTTATAACTCTCACCTGTGCCTTGCAATGCCTTTATCTCCATCTTTTATCACTTCATTAGGGCAGGAGACAATTGCCTTCATACACCGATATGGGGTACTATCCCATCAGCTATTTGAAGTCTTATTTGTGCCCTTAACTGGACTTAGTGGAGAAGTGTGGCTCAATGGTTAGAGCGGTACAAAAGGGGGGGGGGGGTGATTGATTCAGATGCTCCGTCCATCACCACCCCCTTTTGTACCGCTTTTGGCCGCCATAAGTGTGGCAGGGTATGCTCAGACATGAGTCCCTTGCTCACTTTGCCACTGGATTCAAGCAAGCCGGACTGAAGATGGCTGGAATGCCAGAAACGGGTCCTCGGAAGCTTGTTTCCGGTCCAGGGAAGACATGGCTTGGCAGTTCGGGCTGGACTGTTCCCATGAGGCACAGGGTCAGACTGATTTGCATATAGCCATGTGTTAACTGGGGTGGCAGAGTGGGCTAAAGAACGGTGATGGAATAAACCCAGATCTTTTGACTGGGTGTGAGTGCTTGATTGATTCAGATGCTCCGTCCATCACCACCCCCTTTTGTACCGCTTTTGGCCACCATAAGTGTGGCAGGGTATGCTCAGACGTGAGTCTCTTGCTCACTTTGCCACTGGATTCAAGCAAGCCGGGCTGAAGACGGCTGGAATGCCAGAAACCGGTCCTCGGAAGCTTGTTTCCGGTACAGGGAAGACATGGCTTGGCAGTTCGGGCTGGACTGTTCTCATGAGGCACAGGGTCAGACTGATTTGCATATAGCTATGTCTGAACTGGGGTGGCAGAGTGGGCTAAAGAACGGTGATGGATTAATCCCAGATTTTTTGACTGGGTGTGAGTGTTTGATTGATTCAGATGCTCCGTCCATCGCCTCCCCCTTTTGTACCATCAATGGTTAGAGCGGCAGACCCTGATGCGGAAGTCTGGCCCGGGACCAGGGTTCAATTCCCTCCTCGGCGGGTCTTGGGCTCAATTTCCTCGGACCTGATAATTCTCGCCTCGGTGCCTATTCTAATCATGGGTCCCACTCTGCAACTCTGGGCAATAGCTTGCTTAATCTCCACAACGGCCCCAACAACGCTAGGATGCCTGGCCTCACCTTGGTGGTGCCCAGGAGTGGACACTTCACAGGGAAAAGCTAGGAAGGGTTCCTCAGCGGTATTCGTACAAGCGCCGAGATGCCTCCGGGTAGTCGTGCGCTATAGAAGTACCTCTACATACATACATACATACTCTCTCTTTCACTAAACTGCACTGTGTCCATTACACAAGTTACTGATGACTGGATGCTTGATACTCAAGGAAACCACAAGACTTTTCTTGAGGAAGGGCACCTTGTTTTGGTGCTGGGTTTTTGGAGTTAGTCAACTGGAACGCTTAAGTATCACAGTTACTTGGGCTATTTATAAGCATTGACGTCTTTGTCCTGATCGTCCTTGGGTACTACAGGCAGCTATTTTAAAATATAGCCTTGGTACCAGTATCCTTGCCTGCATCTCATCAATCATCCCTATTTTTTACTAATGAACTCAAACACTTCAGATAAGCCCTAGTGTACCCGAAGCACTCCTTAATGTCATCTTTGAGAGAGACCAATGTCAAATTAGTTCTAGTGCCTATAGCAGGGTAGCTAAAACTATTTGGGTTGAACCTTGGGCTCAGGAGATCCTAGGACCCTCTTGATTTCTTTTTGTACCACAGTACAAAGCGTACCATTTTAATTACCCATGAATGCACTTATCATCCTATAAAGTAAAACACTGACTGGACATTAAAGCTATTTAGTGTTACTTTCTTTGTGGCACAGTATTCTGAGTCCCTCCACCTTATCTTGAATGAGCACCCTTACCACTAGGAGTGAGTTAATTGCTTCTAGGGAGTCTCTTGGTTGTTCAATTTGGAGTGCAACTGCGTTGCAGCCATAATATAAAATTATGCCTAAAGGATATCTCCCCTGGGCTGGCCCTTGGAATTGGAACTCAAGGAAAGGCTTTACAGTGGGTTTATGCTAGCTAGTGTTAGGTACAACTGAAAAAAAAACAGCTGTACATTCAGTACCACAATGGCCAACCACTGGTAGGACAACACCCTCCCATAGAAAAGACGAGAGGTAGGCAATTAAAAAATCCCCCATAGGAAATAATGTTAATATAAATTATATCTATTAAAATAGCTAAAAAATTAATAAATATAATTTAATGTGGAAAATGTCTAGAAATAGTGCACATTTGTTATCTAATTATACAAAATTGTAATATCCAATTCTGAATTGGAAAAATAATGTAACAATAATTGATATTAGAATATGACCAAACTACCATTAATTACATCTATACATCACTTTTAAGAATTATTATTCTATGCTAGAAAAAAATCTTTAGGTGGGGATCTATTTTTTTAATTCAAAAAAATAATTTGAATTCAATTTAACAGAACATAATTCCATTACTTAAGTATTACATTCATATTAGTTTAATACTGCTGTAGCATTTTTTTATTTTATTCTACCTTTATAATAAATATATACAAAATGAATTTGCATTAATATTTAATATAAAATATCTTAATAACAAACTAAAAAATGTCAATATAAAAATAAAATAATTTTGTTTTTAAATGTCAAATAAACGTTAAACAATATATAGATTAAATAAATAAATTAAATAGGCACCATTCAATAAAACATGTAATTAAAAAAACAAAAACACTTATGGCTCTACTGTGAAGTGATTCAGAAAGCCTCCGACGTGAGGTCGGAGGCTTTCCGAATCACATCTCGGTTTCACTTCTGACCGCTTAATTACAATCTCAGTGGTGGTCGAAAGTGAAACTGGCTGGTCATTCCGTCTGGATGCTGACAGGCTCAAGGAGCCTGTCGGCCAGTCGGAACCCTCAACATAATCCCATAGGACGGCGTTTCCGCCATCGGGATTACGATGTTGGTTTCCGCCGGGCTTTCCAACATGGAAAGCCTGTCAGGAAGTGACTCTAGGGGCCCCTAGCAGGACTCCCTTCTCCCTGCGGCCTCCGGTTGGAGGCTGTGCCCCCTTAAAATGTCTGCAACTGTGTGGGGACGGACAGTTTACAGCCACAGCACAAGCTCCCATAAAAAAATGGGAGTTTGCGACTGCACCCTGTGCGGTCGCATTGTATTTTGCGGAGTAGGGACCACCGACCCAAGACCACGACGGTGTCACATAATAGAGCCCTTTCTATCTAATTTCCCCTCTAACCCTACAACATGCTCTTAAAATATGTACAATCAAAAAAAAAAATAATGATTAGATAACAAACGTATGCTAACAATTACTTACATTTAAATATTAAAAAAATGCTTAAGGACATAATATACAATATTTGAAAACTCACTATTAAGTACGATTATATCAAAATTAATGAAAACTATTATATCCTTACCTGTGATAAAATATTCTACAATATAAACGACATCACAATATTACAGCAACAATATTAAATACTGACAATAAGTTTACACAATATTAAGATAGAACACCAAAGATTAATATACAAAAAGCCATTACCACACTATGCAACAGCTGCAGGAGGAAACTCGTTATCAATACTCTTTCACACCACTGGCCTTGCTTGGCACATCTGAATTTTGCATTCTCGTTCATACAGAGAGTTCAAAAGGCACTAGCAGCTGTAGTGGAAGGTCAAGATATCTAGCATAAGAATATGGGGGCATATTATCAAGACAGGCGATAATATTATCGCTGCTTTAGAAAACTGTCGCTAAAACTGCGATAATGGGCTTGATAATATGCTCTATGGTATTCCAATTGAAGCTCAGGTTAGATATCCTTCACATCTAAGATGGGCTTCAATTGGAATTCCATAGAGCATATTATCAAGCCCATTATCGCAGTTGTAGCGGTAGTTTTCTGCCGCTAAAGCGGCGATAATTTTATCAGCTGTCTTGATAATATGACCCATAGAGACTTCAAGGGTTCTTCCGTACATGCAGAAAAATGTAGATATCCCCATTATTAGAGAATTTGCACTGGTTTGCCCTTACAGCTTTTCAGGCATTATCTGTTGTTTAGTTGAATGTTACCAGTCATTCCATAATGAAGAAAGACTACTAAAAGCTCTTCTACCCTTATTTTGTGATTCTTTTTTTTATCCGTTCCCGCAGTTGGGAATATTACATGTCTTCATTTAACCATTACTCAATGTCCTTTTTGTTGTTGTAAACAAAAATACTATTAGAAAAACATCTAGAAAGTCTAAATCCAAAATCTTAAAGCGAAATGGTTTGAGGAAGTGTGGAGTAAGGTGCAGCGGCAGAATGTGGAAATATTCAAACTGCTCTGCCCCAGAGGGTGTTTGATGACATTTCACCGTCGTCTATTGAGAGGGCCAGCCTCTTGGTTCTTTCCTGTTATATAAGAGGACTCAATGGTGAGAGTTGCTCACCAAAACTTTTTTGTTATAGCATAAATTTGGAGGAGGTTATTTTTTAATAGGAACTAATTTGCAAAGAGGTGTGTAGATTGCGCAAATGTTCCCCGGGTTTCGACTGCAGTGGCATTGGTTTTCACGCTTGACTATCGTTTCTCTCACTGAGAGGGAAGGTAGAGGGATCTTGGCCAGAGTATTTTGGTTTAACCATTGCCAGAGGCAGCCCCCAAAATGTGAGATTTAACGTTGTTATTGCATAAAGTTTTTGCTGCAAAAAGGTCTTCGCGCGTGGAAGTATTTTTTTCATCCCTATGGTTTTTTTTATCTACTTAATGATTTTGTTATCCACAAACCAGGCCAGAAGAATCAGAGTTATATAAAAATGGGTTATTAGTTGGGAAGGATGTGAGTCTTTCACAAGTAATAAGTTATCATCAATTATCTTTTTACTGGGAACCAAGTACTCAATGGCAGCACTTAACTGTCTCAGGTTAGTAAAGTAGAGCAGTCCAAGGCATACTCAAGAGAACCCAGTCCGCTGGTACGCAACAACAACTCCCAATAAATCATCAAGTCAGTGCTTTTTCTTTTAAAAGGTAAATATGGTTATTAGACACACGCTACTAAATACTATGCATTAAACTACAAATAGATACATTCAGGTAGATATAAATACCTATGTTTTCACCTTCATATCATGGTACACCCCTAGTGGATCCTTAACCCTTAACCACAATTCCACCCATGTTTTAGTGCAACAATATCATTTCGGGATGGGGGTCATCATAAATAAGACAGACCTACTGGCTTTGTCATAGTGTTACCACATCTGTAAAAACAGCCACATGTTATAGTCAACATTGCACCACCATTAAAATCAATGGGTAGAGTGCCAATATTCAAAAACATGTGTTATATGCAAACTATTGCATTGTCAGCATCAACATTTCAAACAATCTATGTAAATATGTAAAGCATGTGCCTCTGAGTCTTTCCTCTCCGTTCAACAGACAGCCACTGCAGTCATAGGTTTTAAGACAATGTGTTCCTGCACTTCAACACCAAATAGCTTAAGTTCCAGATCCCAGATATATTTTGAAACTATTGCAAGCAGCACCAATGGGTATGCAGTGACCCCAGTGATCTAAGATTATGGCCAATAAAACATTCTGTGGGGCATCTGCACTCCAAGCAACCCCCAAACACATTTTCAGACCAGTCGTGGTGCCCTTGTGCTTTACAGGGAACCACAAAGTAAGCCCAGTATTGAAAGTAGGCCCTCTCAGGGGCTTATGGAGCACTCCTATTACACCAGCGACATGAATCCGTGATAAGCAGCTTCCTACTATGGAGAAAAGAGGTTTCATGTAAGCATGAGGCCTCGCGGATCACGGATACCCCAGTCCTACCAAGTAAATCCACATGTCTTTGTCCTTGGTCTCTTTTTATTTTAAGTGCAGCGCATGAAGCCCATTCCGGTGCTGTCTGGTAGACTGCTCCATACCACTCCCAGCCATGTTCCCGCAGCAGAGGAGAACACTGTTGTCTCTCTCCCGCCCACTTTGAGTGGAGGTGAGGAGCTAATGCTGTGGCCTTTCTGCCCACCCCTAGACATAGTGGGCTAAAGAACGGTGATGGATTAAACCCAGATCTTTTGACTGGATGTGAGTGTTTGATTGATTCAGATGCTCCGTCCATCACCACCCCCTTTTGTACCACTTTTGGTCGCCATAAGTGTGGCAGGGTATGCTCAGACGTGAGTCCCTTGCTCGCTTTGCCACTGGATTCAAGCAAGCCGGGATGTAGACGGCTGGAATGTCAGAAACCGGTCCTCGGAAGCTTGTTTCCGGTCCAGGGAAGACATGGCTTGGTAGTTCGGGCTGGACTGTTCCCATGAGGCACAGGGTCAGACTGATTTGCATATAGCCATGTCTGAACTGGGGTGGCAGAGTGGGCTAAAGAACGGTGATGGATTAAACGCAGATCTTTTGACTGGGTTTGAGTGTTTGATTGATTAAGATGCTCCGTCCATCACCACCCCCTTTTGTACCGCTTTTGGCCGCCGTAAGTGTGGCAGGGTATGCTCAGACGTGAGTCCCTTGCTCACTTTGCCACTGGAATCAAGAAAGCCGGGCTGAAGATGACTGGAATGCCAGAAACCGGTCCTCGGAAGCTTGTTTCCGGTCCAGGGAAGACATGGCTTGGCAGTTCAGGCTGGACTGTTCCCATGAGGCACAGGGTCAGACTGATTTGCATATAGCCATGTCTGAACTGGGGTGGCAGAGTGGGCTAAAGAACGGTGATGATTTAACCCAGATCTTTTGACTGGGTGTGAGTGTTTGATTGATTCAGATGCTCCGTCCATCACCACCCCCTTTTGTACCGCTTTTGGCCGCCGTAAGTGTGGCAGGGTATGCTCAGACATGAGTCCCTTGCTCACTTTGCCACTGGATTCAAGCCAGCCGGGCTGAAGACGGCTGGAATGCCAGAAACCGGTCCTCGGAAGCTTGTTTCCGGTCCAGGGAAGACATGGCTTGGCAGTTTGGGCTGGACTGTTCCCATGGGGCACAGGGTCAGACTGATTTGCATATAGCCATGTCTGAACTGGGGTGGCAGAGTGGGCTAAAGAACGGTGATGGATTAAACCCAGATCTTTTGACTGGGTGTGAGTGTTTGATTGATTCAGATGCTCCGTCCATCACCACCCCCTTTAGTACCGCTTTTGGCCGCCATAAGTGTGGCAGGGTATGCTCAGACGTGAGTCCCTTGCTCACTTTGCCACTGGATTCAAGCAAGCCGGGCTGAAGACGGCTGGAATGCCAGAAACCGGTCCTCGGAAGCTTGTTTCCGGTCCAGGGAAGACATGGCTTGGGAGTTCGGGCTGGACTGTTCCCATGAGGCACAGGGTCAGACTGATTTGCATATAGCCATGTCTGAACTGGGGTGGCAGAGTGGGCTAAAGAACGGTGATGGATGAAACCCAGATCTTTTGACTGGGTGTGAGTGTTTGATTGATTCATATGCTCCGTCCATCACCACCCCCTTTTGTGCCGCTTTTGGCCGCCATAAGTGTGGCAGGGTATGCCCAGACGTGAGTCCCTTGCTCACTTTGCCACTGGATTCAAGCAAGCCGGGCTGAAGACGGCTGGAATGCCAGAAACCGGTCCTTGGAAGCTTGTTTCCGGTCCAGGGAAGACATGGCTTGGCAGTGCGGGCTGGACTGTTCCCATGAGGCACAGGGTCAGACTGATTTGCATATAGCCATGTCTGAACTGGGGTGGCAGAGTGGGCTAAAGAACGGTGATGATTTAACCCGGATCTTTTGACTGGGTGTGAGTGTTTGATTGATTCATATGCTCCGTCCATCACCACCCCCTTTTGTACCGCTTTTGGTCGCCATAAGTGTGGCAGGGTATGCTCAGACGTGAGTCCCTTGCTCACTTTGCCACTGGATTCAAGCAAGCCGGGCTGAAGACGGCTGGAATGCCAGAAACCGGTCCTCGGAAGCTTGTTTCCGGTCCAGGGAAGACATGGCTTGGCAGTTCGGGCTGGACTGTTCCCATGGGGCACAGGGTCAGACTGATTTGCATATAGCCATGTCTGAACTGGGGTGGCAGAGTGGGCTAAAGAGCGGTGATTGATTAAACCCAGATCTTTTGACTGGGTGTGAGTGTTTGATTGATTCAGATGCTCCGTCCATCACTACCCCCTTTAGTACCGCTTTTGGCCGCCATAAGTGTGGCAGGGTATGCTCAGACGTGAGTCCCTTGCTCACTTTGCCTCTGGATTCAAGCAAGCCGGGCTGAAGACGGCTGGAATGCCAGGAACCGGTCCTCGGAAGCTTGTTTCTGGTCCAGGGAATACATGGCTTGGCAGTTCGGACTGGACTGTTCCCATGGGGCACAGGGTCAGACTGATTTACATATAGCCATGTCTGAACTGGGGTGGCAGAGTGGGCTAAAGAACGGTGATGGATGAAACCCAGATCTTTTGACTGGGTGTGAGTGTTTGATTGATTCAGATGCTCCGTCCATCACCGCCCCCTTTTGTGCCGCTTTTGGCCGCCATAAGTGTGGCAGGGTATGCTCAGACGTGAGTCCCTTGCTCACTTTGCCACTGGATTCAAGCAAGCCGGGCTGAAGACGGCTGGAATGCCAGAAACCGGTCCTTGGAAGCTTGTTTCCGGTCCAGGGAAGACATGGCTTGGCAGTGCGGGCTGGACTGTTCCCATGAGGCACAGGGTCAGACTGATTTGCATATAGCCATGTCTGAACTGGGGTGGCAGAGTGGGCTAAAGAACGGTGATGATTTAACCCGGATCTTTTGACTGGGTGTGAGTGTTTGATTGATTCATATGCTCCGTCCATCACCACCCCCTTTTGTACCGCTTTTGGTCGCCATAAGTGTGGCAGGGTATGCTCAGACGTGAGTCCCTTGCTCACTTTGCCACTGGATTCAAGCAAGCCGGGCTGAAGACGGCTGGAATGCCAGAAACCGGTCCTCGGAAGCTTGTTTCCGGTCCAGGGAAGACATGGCTTGGCAGTTCGGGCTGGACTGTTCCCATGGGGCACAGGGTCAGACTGATTTGCATATAGCCATGTCTGAACTGGGGTGGCAGAGTGGGCTAAAGAGCGGTGATTGATTAAACCCAGATCTTTTGACTGGGTGTGAGTGTTTGATTGATTCAGATGCTCCGTCCATCACTACCCCCTTTAGTACCGCTTTTGGCCGCCATAAGTGTGGCAGGGTATGCTCAGACGTGAGTCCCTTGCTCACTTTGCCTCTGGATTCAAGCAAGCCGGGCTGAAGACGGCTGGAATGCCAGGAACCGGTCCTCGGAAGCTTGTTTCTGGTCCAGGGAATACATGGCTTGGCAGTTCGGACTGGACTGTTCCCATGAGGCACAGGGTCAGACTGATTTACATATAGCCATGTCTGAACTGGGGTGGCAGAGTGGGCTAAAGAACGGTGATGGATGAAACCCAGATCTTTTGACTGGGTGTGAGTGTTTAATTGATTCAGATGCTCCGTCCATCACCGCCCCCTTTTGTGCCGCTTTTGGCCGCCATAAGTGTGGCAGGGTATGCTCAGACGTGAGTCCCTTGCTCACTTTGCCACTGGATTCAAGCAAGCCGGGCTGAAGACGGCTGGAATGCCAGAAACCGGTCCTCAGAAGCTTTTTTCCGGTCCAGGGAAGACATGGCTTGGCAGTTCGGGCTGGACTGTTCCCATGAGGCACAAGGTCAGATTGATTTGCATATAGCCATGTCTGAACTGGGGTGGCAGAGTGGGCTAAAGAACGGTGATGGATTAAACCCAGATCTTTTGACTGGGTGAGAGTGTTTGATTGATTCAGATGCTCCGTCCATCACCACCCCCTTTTGTACCGCACCCCTAGACATAGACACTGAGGATGGAGGAGATTCCCTACATCAGTCCAGAGCTCCGACCTTCCCTTGAGCAGTATGAGAAGCATGGTGGCAATCAGTCTGCTTTCTTTCTCTGGCCCTGGAATGGGTTCCCTAGGACATCCACATGTGTGTCATGCCCGGGTGGGGCTGGAGCCCCTGATGCCAAACGTTGTCTCAGGGATGAGCCCTCAACCACACCTCTTCCATTTAAATTCATAAATACGTTGACCCCCTCGGAACCTGGCCCACCACAGGAGTGAAGTGCCACATGCTTCATTTTCTGCCTGGTCCCATCCCATATCTCAGCCCCAAAGGTCCAAGCACAGCAATTTTGGATTTGTTTCATACAGGTGGCCAGCCTTACTCACCAAGAGCGTTTTCTTCGGTCCTCCTGGCCTTTAAATAAGTGCTTTTCTCTGGGAGCCTGATTTCAGTGCCCCGTGTACTATGCCTGTGCTCTGTTCCAGCTCCTGATGCTCTCTCTTGCTTTGGGGGTATGTTCCACAAAGCCAGCAATCAGAATAGCTTCCCTGCCAACAAGTGCCAGTGCAGTCACCCTTACTCCATGTTGCAACTTGCAAGGGTGCGTGCGCTGCAGGGGCGATTGTTTATGTGCAGGAAGTGAAACCTTCCTGCACATAATCAATAATGGCGATTTGCTCTTTCTATATGCAGAATGCAGCACACAAAGAAAGAGCAAAAAACGATGAGAAAATAATATTTTCTCCTCGTATCGCCATTCTAAGACCAGGAATTAACTGGCCTTCGCTTTTTGCGCTGCCCCAGCCTTGTAAATCTGGGGCAGCGTCAAAAAGGGATGAGTGTTGAGGTGGAACGCCCACACAAACACCCATTGCCCGCCCCTTTGTCGCAGAGGACTGCTGCGGAAAGAGGCATATTTACAAGGTGGCAATAAGCTGCTTTAAGTGGCTTAGCGCCACCTTGTAAATATTGGGAATGGCACAACACCACTAGAGCGTCAGAAAAAGTGGTGCTCCAGAGGAGTTAGGGGCTTGTATATACGCCCCGTAGTTTTTACAGTTATTCCATTAACTGCACTTACACAGTTGCGTACAGTTTTTGCACAACTGATGTTTGCCTGGCCTATTTTGGCATATGTATTTGTTACAGTGTAGAGTCGCATTTGGTTCTGACGTGCTTGCAACATTTTTTCCCTATAAGTTTTGAATTCTTTTTGTCCATCACATCATTTTTTGGCATGAACAGACGGCCAAAAAACAAAATTTGTGATCAAACATTTCACAAACTGCAGATTTTAATTGAAGATAATATTTACGTGAAATACACACATGACTTTATAATGGAGTGAACTGTGTGTAATCTGCATAAGCAACACTACATGACCCCGCACATTGGGCTTTCCTCTTAGCATATTAGCAATCCTTAGTTTATTAGTGAATAATTTTTTACTTTTAGTGTCCATTCTTGACATCATTGTGGTTGTTTATAGTGTAATAATAACATTCAGACATTAATGCATATCTGTCACTTACAGTGGTCTTTTTGTAACACAAATCACAGCACAGTAGTGGTTATAATCTATGCCATTTGATTGATGGCCCTGGTAGGGATGGTGTGATAAATGGACATGAAATGCAGAATCTGTCCTAAAATTAAAGTAGTACATGTACATTCAAAATAATGCTTGTGGACCAAACATTATTTGCTAAAAAAAAAAAAAATGTTGCATTTTTGGGACAACTGGGTTCATTTATCCAAAATTCAAGGTGACGTTATTTTTCATTCTGCTCTCCTTCCTCCATTAGCCTTCCTTATTGTACATCTTAATTTATACCATTTTAAAAGTTATATTTTACTGTTTCTTTCTGATATTTAAATTCCATAAACTTTCAAGCTGATGTTTGGGACAAAAATAATTGCATTTCAGGACTATAGTTATAGGTAATTGTTAGAAATGGGGGTCTCTAGTTGGTAGGTTTGTATCCTGTCCAAGTACGAACCCTTCTTTCTAGTCAGGATAAGAGAGCTACACTTCTAAAATAACCCCTGCACCCAGGCCCGGCCCATGCATGGCGTTATACCGGGGCGGTGA
This sequence comes from Lissotriton vulgaris, assembly GCF_964263255.1. NCBI lineage: Eukaryota > Metazoa > Chordata > Amphibia > Caudata > Salamandridae > Lissotriton > Lissotriton vulgaris. The sequence continues at coordinate 1,137,583,523 of NC_141697.1, forward strand.
CGTCAGGCGGGGGAGGGGCAGGGTGGGGGGTTGTCAAATGCGGGATAGGGACCATTACAGGTAAGTAATGAAAAAAATTATTAAAACGAATTTCGTTGCCTACGCTGCATCACATTTGGCAATGCAGCGTAGTCAACGAAATTTGTGTTATTCATTTTTTTCGTTACTTACCTGTAATGGTCCATATCCCGCATTATACAACCCCCCCACCCTGCCCCTCCCCCGCCTGACGTCACCGCCCCGGTATAACGCCCTGCACGGGCCGGGCCTGCCTGCACCCCCTTGGTAGCTTGGCACGAGCAGTCAGATTTATCTCAGAGGCAATGTGTAAAGCATTGCCTCTGAGTGCGGACAACGTCAGGGCGGAGCCACGTAGTGCCGTCCCCCCGGCGCGCAGGGATGCTGTGGCAAAAAGTTTTTTAGATAGATAGATAGATAGATAGATAGATAGATAGATAGATAGATAGATAGATAGATAGATAGATAGATAGATAGATAGATAGATAGATAATGCCCCTGTAGGACATTTTTTTTTACTAAACTGAGTGACTTATAGGCTTCAAGGTTTTGGTGAAACTAATCATCCAATCCCACACACAAATTAATTCAAAACTACATGGCAAATATGTTGCTGCAAGGGTGTATGAAAACTGCGCATGTGGATGGGCAGCTAGTATCAATGAAGACATCTTTCAACTTTGGCATTTCTTACAATCATATTTTTGAAGTCAAGAAGTGTTCTGAGCAGAGTGTCAATAAAAAGTGAAAGGGCTAATGACCCAGCAGGGAATACTACATTACAAGGAGAAAAAAGAAAGATAGATAGATAGATAGATAGATAGATAGATAGATAGATAGATAGATAGATAGATAGATAGATAGATAGATAGATAGATAGATAGATAGATAGATACTGCGTACCTCACACACACCGCCCCAAATGTTCACTAACTTATTAAAGGAAAAACGGCTCTGAAGTACTGGCAGCATTTTGATTTACTGTCTAAAAATAAACCTCATGGACTTGGTTCTTCATGGCTTTGGTATGGCAATCCCCTACCCCATAGTCTACCTGCTTCTCATAAAAGTGCTCAGCCTTATGACCGCTTATTTTGCCTGGTCTGGTGGACAGTAGCGCTTTACAAAAGCCCTTAATAAAATAAACTTATAAAATATAATTCTGCATATGACAATATACAAACTAGCGCTGTTCTACACAGATGTAAACCCCTCAACTTAAATAATTAAAACATTGATGTCTGCCAGAGAGTTTCAAAACTGCAGCACGGTACACGCAATTCACAGTACTAAAGCGGCATTCCCTCTGTTTCTTCCTTTACATGAGCGATAAGTCTGTCCTAAATAAATTAAAGGAAAAACAACTCGTACAATAAGGGCTCATAGTAAAATTATATGAAAATAAAAGAAATGCCACCAGCCGTCAAGGCCACGTGCACTGCTTTAATCACCGTGTTTAAGGAACGCCACTCCCAATCCACCCCTGCGCTTTCTTTTCGTTGGTAACAACAGTGCGATAGACAGATTCGATGATTTACCTTAACAATTTGCAACGATGGAATCGAAATAGGGGTCTTGTAACCCTGTCTGAGACGGTCCTCGGCTTTGGAGCCAGCACTGCATTCCCGGGCCCCGCAGGTTCAGAGTCTGACGAAAGGACATCGAAGGGTTACAAAACATCTTTACAATCTGTGCCACGCTGGGGGTTCTGCCTCTGTTGCGTAACACGTTATGATGGGCCCACCTGCAGAATTTGAAGAGGGGCCCCTTTGTCTCCCATATGTATCTCAGTTATTCATGGGCCTAGGGTTGAGAGGGGGTACCCTGTATGGGTGATGGTATTCACCTCCGTACCCCAGTTGCAAGCTCGGCAGATCAGGTCGCTATGCGACATCCACTTTGTTTTCAACGACGTAAAATGAGGCAATATTTTCTATTTTCTCCTCACCCCTATTATTTTGGTTCCACTTTGAAACGCGCGAAACCCCGTCCCGGCAGACATGCGAAGTTCACCTAGTTCCCTATACACCCTATCACGTTTCCACGTGCTTTCGCCCCTCGTGCCCACGCTCGGAAGGCCTGACGTACCTGCAGAGATGAGAGATGTGCGCGTCATTTTCAGGGGGGACTTTATGTCACGGTGTTGATGCTCTCACGGGCCAGAACCAGCGGCACCGAGAGTGTAAAACTTTGCACAGACTGATGTGCATTTCGAGCCGATTTCCTGTTAGGCCTGCATCTGACAGGCGACGTTTACCAATACAGGGAAAGTATTGGATCTGCTAAGGTGCGCCTAACACGTGAAAGGTAAGGGGCGGGATGCCTGCAAATGGTCGAAACCACTGAAATTGCTCCGGGTTGTATTCGGAAACGGGGCGACTGTGCCACTGCAACCAAGGTGCACCCTCCTGACTGGGCCCAAATAGGCCGCAACAACCTTATGTCCCGTTTGGGATGCACGAGGCCCTTCCCCTCTATTTAGACTTATTGAATGATACCATGTGGGAATGATTTGCTCAAACCCCTGATGAAGGTATTCCCCGAAACGTATTGGGGATTAGTATAATTCACACAGTATTGAGGAAATAAAATTACTTGAGTGTAGAATGTGAGAAAAAAATGGTGAGCACGGTCATTTGCAGGGAACGGACGGCGAAGCTGTTGAAAGGGGAGGGGACTCGGCCGAGGCGAACTATCACCAGGCCGCGCATTGATGCCAAACCAGAGAGCTCCGTCCGTGCAAACTGCCGCGAGGAAACTGACCCTCAGTGGAGAAACGCCTGACGCACCTTGAACGGAAACAGCTGCCACTGTGCAGACCTCGAAACTACCAGCCGGCCCCGGCCAGCCACCGTGCGCCTCCTGCCATGGCCACCCACCGCTCCCCGTAGACGACACCCATTTTGCATCTGTGGGGTGGATGGGGAGTGCACGAATCGAGGTATCCCGTTATCAACCTTTAATGAAGAGTGCAGCGAAGAGGGGCTGCTTGCAGTTGCTTCGGGATTTCAGCACTCGCGTCCAGAGGCGCATTTGAGGAGACAAGTCCCGGGTTCTGCAAGAACCCCCTCTCACCCCCTTCTCATGGCAAAAAAGTGAGCTCTGATAACCGGCAATCACACTGCAGCAGCCCAATTACTTCTAGCTGCAGCCCCTGAATAGTTACCAGATGCTGCCCCTCCTGAAACCCCCTTCTGTATATCTGCGCACCTCTGAGACGAATGACAGCACATCACTCTGCAGCTGAGATAACTATGTAGCGCGTAAAACTCGGTATGTACGCGCTATACTTTCCCACATTCTACCATTCTGTTTCCAGCTCGCACTTATTCCGCCTCATCTTCCCTCAGGTTATCTGTCCGGCTGGCACCTCTCAGAGGCCCGTGGAGGCGCCCCTCACCCCAGAGCGCCAGCAGGAAGGGACTCGAGATACACAGTGACAGAAACACCGGGCCTCTGCCCCGTCACTCACAGAAACCTACAACGACAACAGACGAACTGACCTGTATCCGACGCGGTAGCGAGGGCCGGAATGTTAACTTGTACGTATAATAGTGCATGCGTCACTCGAGGCGTGACGTTTCACGTTGTAAAAATACCTGCAGATGTCGGCTATCTCAGAAAAAGTGTACAGTGCATGTTGTATCCGCGGGGACGCATTGGCGGCAGAACCTACTGTCCCTGTAAATACACTGCTGTCTAAATGTGCCTCTGTACATGTACGTACGTCTTCTGTCGCTGTTAGCCGCGCACTGGTGTCTATGTCGGATGAAATATACTGCCATGGTGTGTCTTTGTACATTCACTGTTGTCTATTGTTTCAATAGATGCGCGCTGGAGTCTGTTGTCTTTGTAAATAAACTGCTGATTGGTGTCATTGCAGGTTCGTTCTGGTGTCTGTCTCTGGGAAAATATTGGTATCAATTCTCTGCGTAATACAAATGTGTCTATTGTCCAGTGCTTGAAATGATAAAATAGAAGTGCAGGTACTCTTTATCAGAGGGCCTGTTTGATCCAAGTGCCGGTACTCTCCAATTAAAAGTGTTATGTCTCTCTTGAGAAGTGCAGGTATTCTTCCTCTCGAAATAAAAAAGTTCCGGTACTCAGCACATAACAGTACCGGTCCATTTAAAGCACTGCTATTGTCCGTAAATAAATTGGTGTCTGTTGGCTCGAAAGATATAGGCTGGTGTCTGCAGCCTCTGTTAATGTATTGGTGTCTGTTGTCTCATCAGATGTACCCAGGTGTCTGTAGTCTTCCGTGAGATGTGCACTGGGGTTTGTAGTCTCGGTAAGTATACTTGTGTCTGTTGTCTCTGTAAATACACTGCTGTCTACTGTTTCTGCAGATACGCACTGCTTTTTATAGTTTCCGTACGTATATTGGTGTCTGTTAGACGTGCGCTACTGTCTATCCTCTCTATAAATATACTGCTGTCCGTTGTCTCTGTGAATGCGCACTAGTGACTGCAGTCTTTGTTACTATACAGAGGTGTCTATTGCTTCTGTACGTATCCTCATGTCTTTTTTGTGTATATGCGCGCTGGCCTCTATAGTCTATGTAAATATCCTGGTGTGTATTTTTTCTTTCGATGTGCACTGGTGTGTGTAGTCTTGGTAAGTACACTTGTGTCCGTTGTCTCTGTCTACTGTAGACTGTTGTCTACCGTGTCTTTAATCATACCAGTATCTATTATTTCTGTAGATACGCACTGCTTTCTGTAGTTTATGTGAGTATTATGGTGTCTGTTGTCTCTCTTAGAAGACTTGTGTCCGTTTTTTATGTAAATATACTGGTGTCTGTTGTCTCTGTAAACTGTTATCTAATGTTTCTGTAAATATTCCAGAATGTATTGTTTCTGTACATACACACTGGTTTCTATAGTTTCTGTAAATATACCGGTGACTATTGTCGCCGTAGATGTGCACTAGTGTCTGCCATCTCAGTAAATATGCTGGTGTTTTTTGTTTCTATAGATACGCGCTGGTATCTATTGTCTTTGTAAACACTTGTGTCTATTGTCTCTTTAAATGCACTCGTGTCTATATCAAGTAGCAATACATTGGCTTCTACTATCTCTGTAAATAACCGTTATGATTTAGTAAATATACAGATCTCTACTGTTTCGGTAGATGAGCACTGGCTCCTATAGCTTCTATAAATATACTGGTGTCTATTGTCTTTGTGAGATTGTCACTCGTGTCTATAGTCTTTGCCAATATACTGGTGTCCATTGTCTCAGTAAATGTACAGGAGACTATTGTCTTTGTATCTGTGCACTGGTGTCTGTTGTCTCTGTAAATATACAGGTGTCTATTTCTTCTGAAAATATACTGATGTCTATTGTCTCAGTAAATATACTGATGTCTAGTGTCTCTGTAAATATACTGGTGTCTATTGTTTTTTTTGTATCTGTGCACTGGTGTCTGTTGTCTCTGTAAATATACAGGTGTCTATTTCTTCTGAAAATATACTGATGTCTATTGTCTCTGTAAATATACTGGGGTCTATTGTCTTTTGTAGATGTGCACTGGTGTCTGTTGTCACTGTAAATATACAGGTGTCTATTTTTTCTGAAAATATACTGATGTCTATTGTCTCAGTAAATATACTGATGTGTATTGGCTCTGTAAATATACTGGTGTCTATTGTTTTTTTTGTATCTGTGCACTGGTGTCTGTTGTCTCTGTAAATATACAGGTGTCTATTTCTTCTGAAAATATACTGATGTCTATTGTCTCTGTAAATATACTGGGGTCTATTGTCTTTTGTAGATGTGCACTGGTGTCTGTTGTCACTGTAAATATACAGGTGTCTATTTTTTCTGAAAATATACTGATGTCTATTGTCTCAGTAAATATACTGATGTGTATTGGCTCTGTAAATATACTGGTGTCTATTGTTTTTTTATAGATGTGCACTGGTTCTGCTGTCTCTGTATATAGCCAGGCTTCTCATTTTTATGTAAATATACTGATGTCTATTGTCTCTTTAAAGCACACTGGTATCTGTTGTGTCTGTAAAAATAGGGGTGTCTGTTGATTGTTAATTGTGTAATTATAATGGTATACTGGTGTCTATTGTGTCTTTAAACATACTGTTTACCTGTGTGTGTGTATGTATAATTATATATATATATATATATATATATATATATATATAAATATATATATATATATATATATATATAATATATTCACACATACATATATATATATATATGCACACACACACACACAAACATATAAATATTAATTTATACGCTCTGTCTTTATAAATAAGTATTGTCACCCTTTGTTCCTGCAAAAGCGTGCATTGGATCTGTAAATATGTACCGCTGAGTATTGCCTCTCTAAATATGTACTAGTATTTCTAAATTGTATAAGCATCTAATGTTTCCGTAATGTAAACGGGCATTTATTATCTCTAAGTAACTCTATAAATATAAACCAGTGATCTATGTCCCAGTAAACATAAACATACCACAGTGCAGGGGTGTGTGAATTCTGTTAAACATAGGTTTTTGTATTGGAGAGGAGCCTTTCCAGTACCAAAGCTATGCTTTAATAATTTTTCCACTTTGCATGTCTATTTTACATTGCAGCACATATGCAAAGTTGGAAAACTATGGAGAGATTTAAACATTTCTCTGAGATTATGCCCGTCTCAAGGGGTTAAAGGATTTGGAGTAAATCCCTATCTACAGTTGTGAGTAGATAGGGATTTGCACAAAAAAACAGAAATGGTTTCATAGGAATTTCCATGTACCACCCATGAAATGCTCCTTTTTATTTTTAATTGTTTTTATTGAGATTTTGTATGACATTACATTGAGTATCCCAGTGAGCGGAAATCATTTGAACATGAAAGTACATTAATCAACGGCAATTGTCTATTTAAAGAGCATCAGAAAAATACAACATTAGAAGAAGAAAATGACCTCTTACACATGTTCATATTGTACACTTTCAATAGCGGTCAGCTGTGGAAATATCCCATGCCTGCCCTCTGATGTAGTGTTAGGGAGTGTTGGGGCTGTTTGGTAAGTATTTCCAAGTGACACCCATGAAATGCTCCTTGACACAAAGTAGCACAATTTAGCACATAGAAATACTTTCCGTTAATCCAACCAATTTTCCAATGCAAATCCTGATTTTTGTTGGAAAGTAAATACTGCCACAAAACGTTGTGTTGTGTTATGAAAGTAGCACAAACCCAGTGCAAAGTGTTAATAGATCTGGGCCATTATACTTAGACCTAGTTTTACAATTTTCCCACTTTGAAGATTGCTCTATAGATCAACACACACATAAAGTTGGAAAAGTGGAGAAATAAATCAATTCTCCAAGCTAATGCCACCCTCAATGAGGCATTAATTTTTCTCGTAAAGGCCTGTTTACAAGTGTTAACAGATAGCCTTTTCTTCAAAAACCATCGGTTGCATTGGAACACCTATGTACCACCCATGGAATGCCCCATTGATGGAAAGCAATGCAAAGCAGCACTAGTGGTACATTGCATTACTTTAGGGCCACTTTCCAGTATAAGTAAAGTTTTGCTAGCATGTTTTTTTGTTTCCAGCATTGATGTATGCCTGTGATACTCTGCTGATATCTAGAATGTGAATGAAGTTGTAATCTTAGCTAAATTGATTTACTATATTCTGCAAACAACATGGTTTAGAAATTCTATAAAAATAAAATACCTGATTCTCAACTCTCATAGAGCATTCAGAAGCAGTTTTAGGATTAGTGAAACAGATCTAAATAGGATTAATAGTTTGGGATTATTTGGGATTTAATGTATAATACAGTTATTTTAAACTGTGCTATTGTACCAAATTCTATTCATTGTCACAATAAAGGTTTTACAGATCATAGAGCCTCTGCCCTATTGAGAATGCTTAATCTATGAGTACCTGGAATGTGTTTTCTTTAGTGCATGCCTACCACGCCTGTACGACGCTGAGATCTGGGATGCGGAAAAGTAACACATATGTAGATAAAAATGAATTTATAAGATCTTCTTTCAGTGTGCCTTTAAGTGCACCTATCCTTGCTTTAAAAAAAATGTACATCTTTATTTGTCAACGAGAGGGTAATAAACACAAAGCAAATCAGAGATACAGTATTGAGTATATACTAACATCACAGAAAATAAAATAATTACATACATAATAAAAAAAGCAGAATAAAAAAAGAGATAACACAAGAGAAAAAAAGAGGATTCACGAATACACTCATACATAAGCCGGAGAGAATAGTCAAGCCAGTCTAAATGCCACTAACTCATACTGCTTATGTCGCTAGAACAAAGATCCCCAGATTGCAGTACATTTAGCTTTAGAGCGAGTGCCTCTTGTCTTAGCCAGCGCGTGTTCCATATCATATATTTGCCTTACTAGCAGCCACCAATCCATGACAGATGGGGGCACCTATCCTTGCACTGTTCTTAGATCATAGCAATAATGGGCTGACCCACGAGGCACATTTTAGACCACTGCACTGGGTCCGTTTATGGTCAGTCGTCGAACTAGAGCCCTACAGGAACTCACTTAAATAGTTGTCTGTTGAAGGAGCATGTGCAACACATCTTGTATCGTATGTAAAACTGCGGTTACATCGTTTGGATTTGAAGGCGATGGGGATGGGTCTGGTGGCTCAGTGGACTAATGCGTCTACTGCAGGGGCCTGTGTTCGACCTCATGGTCACAGGTTCAAATCCCGGCGGGTCCACTCAGCCTTTCATCCATTTGGGGTCGATAAAATGAGTACCATTAAGTTGGGTAACAACAAACATCTGTTATTTCAGCGCCAAGAGGCCCGTAGTGGTGAACGTGCGCTTTACAAATACTCATGTTATGTTATGTTAATGTGTCCCAAAACCATTGCTGTGAGCACCAGTAATCCACTTTAAAGTTCATTGTGGCCCTTTGCTAGGAATAAGCGGTTTTCTGAGGTTAGGAACTGGGAATCACAGAACTTTATTTGGAATTGACATTTATTTCTAAATTTGAATGTTATATGGGCAGCATCATGCCGATTTGTGTTAAGAATTTGTATAGAAAGTTCAGGCTTGGCATATTACAATTTAATTATTCGATCTGCAAATGGTCTCTAGCCACTCTTAAACCAATGTTTGCCCTGTGTGTCACATTTTCACCAAAACGGAGGTGCACGTGTGTTTTTTTTCACACAAAAAGGAAATGGATTAACAAAGTGTATCGGACATTGAGGATCACACATTTTCGAGAGGCCTAACAAATTTTAAAATCTTTCACTGATGAACTGATTGTTTTGATCTGTCGAGGTTTTTAAGATATGCAAGGATTGTAAATAATAATTTGAGTTTATTGCTCTATTAGCAAGTGTATGCAGATGTAAATATTTTTTTCAGTTCAAATAGAAGTTTATTAAGATGAACAAGTAATGGCATTTCAAAAAAAACAAAGTGAAATATTTTTAACACTGCTGTATTTTAAACACAAAGGTTGTATTTTATGATGAATTTATATAATGCTGCTTTTAAATGATATTTTATGGGTTTTTCCTTGACAGAAACATTTACTACTACTAAAGCTTTGCACTGGAAAATAAATGTTTACACTGTGTTTATGGCGTAAAACACACCTCCAAACATCAATAAGCACTGGTTACAGGCGACTACATTCCTGTACCCAAGGTTAGTATCTTTGCACATCCCTGCATACTGTTTTCCAATACGGCAATAATTCACTTTGATGTTTATATCATTTTATATGAATATCTCTGCTTCCTTATGGGAGAGTGGACTAACAATCTGAGATTCATAACTCTGAGTATATTTACACACTTGATCTCTCAAACGTTCCAGAAAGCTGAAGATTTTTTTAATGTCAATAACTGGTGACTTAAATAATCAAAGATTACTAACAGTGCTGACCCCCTCCCCACACAAACCCATTCCAGGAGACAGACCAGCAGAACATGGCTAGATTCTGTACCATTCCGACCTGTCAAAATACACCTTTTGCCAGGCCTAAACCTTCCATTTTCCCACATGTAAGTCACCTCTAAGGCATGCTCTAAATATCTCATCAGTCAGGGTGCAGTGTATTTAAAAAGTTGGACATGTGGTTTTAACTTTTACAAGTCCTGGTAGTGGAAACATTCTTAATTTGATTTTTCACTACTGCAAGGCCTACCTCTCCCATAGAATAACCTTGAGTTATCTATTACATTTATTAAGTGATAACTTTTAATTGGTAGCAAGTAGGAATGATGAGTTTGATGTCTAAAGAATTGTAATTTGAAACCCTCTTTAATGGTAAAGTTCTATTTTTCAGCCACAATTCTGAAAATGGGATGTACGTTGTTACAACGCATGCTTTTTCCACGCATGCCTTTACAATGCAGGTTTTTCAACGCAAGTCGTTATACCGACTTGCGTTGAGGGGTGCTGGATAGTGAATACCTTAATTTGCTATTCCAACTCCAGTCCCCGTGGATAGTAGGGAAGGTGTTGGATAGTAAATTAAACTATTACCTATCCTAGAGCGCCCCCCAGCGCAATTCGTTGTAATGACTTGCGTTGACAAACCTGCGTTGTAAAGGCACTGCGTGGTAAAAGTTGCGTCGTAAAGGATGTTTCCCCTGAAAATGTCACTTTTAGAAAGTTTATGCCAAGAGGTTTGGTCTATCTAAACAGCAAGGTTAGACAACTTGAAAACCAATACATTTTAAAGGAATTAACAATTTTTTGACACATTTAAAATGGACCAGTTCACAACTTTCTTAACAGTAGGAGTAACATATTTGTCTCATTGTTTTATTCTTTTTAAATTACAATGTATTTTATTCTTGGCCTTGAGAATATATTTTTTAATGTATGTACTGCTTTTAAGATATTTATGTATCGAAATAAAGCATATATCACAAAATATTTGTCTCATTTGTCCAAACTCACAAGATAAAATAAACCTTTCGCCAGGCCTAAACCTTCCTTGTTAATACCTAAAAGTCACCACTAAGGGCTTGATTACGAGTCAGACTACCATTGCTCGCTGCATCCGCCTGGGAAACGCCGTTCCCTGGCGGTGGTATGGCAGTATAGAGGCAGTAATATGCTTGGCGGGACCGCTGCGGTCCAGCCAACCATATTACAAGTTGCTCTCTGCCACGGTTTTCACAGCTTATCCTCCTCCATTAAAACTGTGGCGGAGAGGAAACAAAGGGTCTTCTGGTGCCTCACACCATGTGGATGCACACCGTAGGGCCCAACATGTGACCCCCTGCGTGCATGCATACCAGTTTCTGCACGCCATGGATTTTAAAGACCATGCTGTGCAGGAGCTGTTGTTGGCGTTCCCATATCGGTGCCTATTTTATGAGGCACGGGCGTGGGAACATCTGAAAAAAGTCCAGCAGATACAAGAAAGACTCCTAATCTGGCAGGTGGCCCGACCATGGGTTTGGCGGTGCGGCAGCGGGACGGAACCAGCGCTGCACCGCCAAACTATTAATCAGGCCTTAGGGAGGCTCTAAATATTCCATAGGGCAGGGTGCAGTGTATCTAAAAAGTTGGGCATGCACTTTTAACTTTTACATATCCTGGAAATGAAAAACTCTTACATTTGTTTTTCACTACTGCAAGACCAACCTCTCCCATAGGATAACATTGGGTTACCTTATTACATTTACTAAGTGATAACTTTTGATTGAGAGCAAGGAGGAATGTCAAGTTTGGTGTTCACATGACTAGGTATAGCTGGAAGTTGGTCTTTGTGTATTGCTACAAGACTGGGAGAAAAAGGCAGGCTAGATGTTGGCGGAAGGGCCATCTCTGACTTATGAAGGAGGAGGAGTTGTCACCTACCACATTCGCACATCACAAATGCTCTGTCCCAGCAAACTCACAAAAGATTTGGCACTAGTATTTTACACCCACAGACAAGCTGGTTTCAGGAAAAGGAGCCATGAAATTCCAAGCACCACTTTCCCTACTTCTAAGCTGGCACAGAGGATAAATGGTAATCCCTCTTAACCAACTCTTAAGTACTCCTCTGGACCTGTAGGCAACTCAGGACTGCTGTGCTGCTACAAGGACTGTTTCTCTGCTGCCCTTCTACCTGAGTGAAAGGGACTAGACCTGCATCTTCAACTCAAGACCACCAGAGTGACTCCAAGGGGTAATTGGCTGGCCTCCTGATGAAAGCTTGAGTGACAGAAAAGGCTCCAACAACCTTAAACCCAGCACCTGAACTATGTCTGCAGTGAGTCTTGCCCCCCAAGCAGTGCCACCTCAGTCCTGGACCCTTGTAAGTTGGTCTGAAGGTTCTCTACCAGCCCAGTTGTGATCTAAGCCGAACCAATGGGGCGCAACACATTCCCTCGCAGCCCTGCATCGGAACTGACCTTGATCAATGCATCCCAGATGCAGGACCCCTCGGGAACTGTTGATAAGCTATGCCTCCTCGATGAAGGACTTGAATCACAGCACACAGCCCTTCGACACCAGCCACTGCACGACGCATACTCCAAGTGGTACCTAGCAACACTCCGCAACAAGGATTTAAGGTATTTTGTTCTGTGGGCCTATCTTGGGTCTTGTGTCCGGCCTGCGCTCAATTGCCATTGGTCTGAACTTGTGACTTTGTGCCGGTCTCCTATGAACAGATAAGCATTGTTGTAAGTTTGCAATTGTAGGCACTATTTTCACTTAAATCTTTAGAATTGCATATCTCAGGTTTTAATTTTGTTGTTTTAGTTTCAAATAATTTATTACATTTTACTCTATTTTTCTCAATTGGTTTGGAATTTTTTCTTGTGTTGTGTTTTCACTTTATTACTGTTTGAAGTGCTGCATACATTCTTTACACGTTGCCTGCAAGTTAAGCCTGACTGCATTTATCCCAAACTAGCAGAGGTTAGTGCAGTTAAATTTGGTGTTTGCTTGTGACTTCACCCTGACAGGAATTGTGGTTGCTGCTTGAGTAGGGTTCCACCCCCCTCAGCTATTAATCTAATTTCCTACAGTTTGTAATGATAAGCTGCAATCCTCCCATCCATGAGTATAGCCCACAGTTGTCAGGAGCTATGTTGTACATTTGTGTGCAGCGAGTTTGATATCTTTGATCGCTTTGAGACAGAAACACATTTTTCATTTATTATGTTTAACTTAAGCAGCAGTTTGGGAATTATGGAGCAAGTATGGGTAAATTAATAAGTAGGCAGAATATATAATGTAGTCGACAGATAATTTTCCTGAAAGCGAATATAGGACCGTCAGATTACCTTTACGAGCAGGGATAACATTGCCATTGTCTTGAGCCATTAAGGAATCTACTTTTCTACCAATCAGCTATAACACACCCTGAAGAAACCCCAGGCTGAAAACATAAAAATAGGGGGCGAAACACATGTAGGCTGTACCACACACTTCTTTGGTTTTGTTACTTACCCTGTCCTGAAAGAGACCCTGAAAGTCAAAGAGTCTCCTTTTCATTTGCACGTGATTCGATACAAGGATTTTTCCTAATAGATTAATGAATATTCTTACTTGTCCTGGTATACCTTTTAGACTGATGAAAGAGTCTCCTGCAGACACAGATATCTGAAGTTGGTGGTAGCGCACACAAATACAAAAGGTTACAGGTGCGGACCTAACTGAGTCCCAGGTGAGACAGGTTGTGAGAAACCAATGACTGAATTTTGTGCCACCCTCTATTAACAATACAGAACCTGAGGCAATTACCTTTTGCATTTTAGAAAACAGTTCTCAGGCTGCATTTATTACATATTCCATTACCCGCCTTAGTAATATTTCTCAATTTGTTTACGCATTTTACATGAAGTTACATTTCAGCTGATAGAGTTAAACACTGCTAAACATGAGAATTCCCTAACCAAGATTGTTGGAGTCATAGTTGACCATTCCGCTGGCCCTTACAGCTATGGCAAATTGATTTGGGAAAACCACTGGGTCCACCAGAAATAATTGTTACGAATCAAATTCACCTGGAAAAGAACACAGGGCCAACAAGTTACCTGAGCCCTTAAACTACCATGCCAGAACTAACCCTAAGAGGGACCCCCCCGAGCACCAACTCCGAGCTATCCCCATGAAGAGCAACAGAGTATTCTGGAGGACCAAGGACAACAGTTACAGCACACGTCCCTGGCCGTTCTCTACAGACCATAGTACCACTGCTCCGACTTAAGCTAAGGTTTAAAGCCAAATATATACAAAAATTGACCAGGATTTGTTCCTGATTCCAAGGTGTGGTGTCTAACAGTTTTGTGGCCAAACATGACTCCGTCCCAGCAATAAATACAACAATCTGGAAAACAGACCTAAGGAAAATAGAAACTGGAAGATACCAATCAACAGAGAACAACCCATGCATAAGCACTTCCATCGTTCATTAGCCTAGGGAAAGGACAGGACAGTGGTGTAACAAAGCTTGAGAATGGGTGCAGCAGGAGGCGTTGATGGCTGATAGAGGTTCAGCAAACAGGAGGCATGTTGGGCTCAAGGGCACCCATGATTGAAATGCCCCTTCTGGTGCCCCTGACCCATGCTCAGGTGGCCCTGCAGATCTGTGGCAACCAGTGGGCACCATCCATGCATTCCCCGGTCTGGAAAAGCATGCAAATTTCCAATGTATACACCAAGATGGCAAATGCTGGTGGTAAAGCCCTCCAATAGGCCAGATAAAGGCCCACCTGTAACCACTAAGGCATTGCCCCTTTGTTCAGAGCTCTCAAACAGTCTCAAATGGTCTTGGTCCCTGGAGTAAACTGTAAGCCCGCACCCGAGTGACGGCGGCCTGGTACACAGACACAGCCCTTTGAGTTTGTAAAATGGACAGGGTAAGGTAGCTGAACAGCAAAGCAGGACATCTATTTTCTCTACCTCTTATAAAAGTCAAAAGCTCTAAAGTCAAACCACGGTCTGCTAGATGGGTAAAGGACTCCACAGTAAATATATGATAAGTCATCTTGCACCAAACATGCAGAATTTTGGAAGCCCGCTATTGATGTCCAGGGAATGCTACTGTTTTACTGCCAAGGCAGAAACTCTATCAAACGCACATTCCGCTCATTTATTTGTAGCAATTTTGGGGAGTGCCCACAGGTGTTTACAAATACTTTGGGCGTTTCATGGTGAGCACTTTGCCAATTTGTCAGTGGAAAAATGAAAAACATTGACAAAGTCAATAGGGCTCACCCATGAGTGCTACTGGCATTGTCAATGTTTTGTAGCTGTGTTGTGAAATAGTGTGACTGCTGTGCAGCAAGGCTGAAAGTACTATAATATTATTAGCAAAATCAATAGTTCTTTCCTACTCCTAATAGGCGAGACATATTGGCTTTGCCAGTGCTTGTTTGTTTTTGCCTCCATGCTCAGAATCGTTATTAACCCGTTGCCTGCGTGCATCGGCCAACGGCCATCGCGACACTACCTCGGTAGTGCTGTGCATGTCCGTTGGCCGACGCGGCCCCGCCCACTGAATAGAACTCCCGCACTGCAGCGAACTTTGCGCCGCGGTTAAGGAGTTAACAATAGAGAGTTTAGCGTTTTCATTCTTGCCCTTTCTTCCCAGCAGAAAATCTTGCCTTTAGAGGCTGTTTACAAAGTGAGCGGGCAGGCCTAATGGCAGCCTCATTCATTTTCTATTTATCTTCCAGCTATTGTATCGAATGGCAAGTGCCTCCATCGAGGTCAAGCAGGTGCATATCCTTCTACTACAATGTTTATTCTCTGTGAAGGAGACTTGCAGGCTGTGCTTTTTTTTGTTATGGTGAGTGGGGTGGAGCCAACACAGACAGCAGGAGAGAAGCGGAAGGGGGCAAGCAACACGACGGACAGTTTAAACACATGAACTCTTATGGAGGGCTTCCACAACAAGAGAAAAGTACTCCAAAAGTTCAAGCAGTAGGAACACACTGGGCAATGAAGCAGTACTTGGTCCGTGCTCCAGGGGAGGGCTAAACAAAAGAAGAGGAAGTGAAGCCAGCACGTGCTGAGCAAAGAGAAGCAAGCCATTGAGAGTGATGATGAAGCCAACCAGTGGTAAGCAATGGGTAGGCTTTAAGTGCCCAGTAAGTAAAGAAAATGTCTAGCAAGCGACAGTGCTTGTGTTGTCTCAAGGAAACCTAAACATGTATTAAGTCTAGGCCCATTGGTTCTCACCTTCATTTAAAAATGAATTTTGACTTTTATGGGATTTACAAAAATAAGGAGGGCACACCGGCAGAATGTACAACAGTTGTACATTGCTAGAAGTACTTTGCCTCCTCCTCCACCAATCAATAGCACACTGTGGAGAAAACATCTGTGTATGGCAGGTAAGTGCAACTACAATTATATATTTTCCCCTTTTAATTCAAATAGAAATGTTTCTCTCCTAAGAATATCCTTTCCTGTACCTTCATTAAATCTAAGAATGTTGCTTTCCCATTCTATCTAATGAAACACAGGGGCTATAATTTTGTGGGAGTAACTTTACAATGTTTCACTGCAGTAGAAATACAAAATGTTCATGAATAACGACAAACCTGCAAGTTTCTGGGAGTCCATGCTGTTATCATGGCCATCACCACTAATACCTCCTCTTTGTCACTCTTATCTCTAAGTTTATGACCGAGAAAGACACTGCTAAAGAATACTGTATATGATCCACTTATCTTGAGTCTGTAAATCAGATCTGTGGAGTTTAGAAACTTCAATGCATTTTTTCCACCCTTACAAGAAAGTCAAGAATGTAAGAAAGGATGTGACTCAGACCCTATTTACATTATAGACTACATTATTTAATATACATTCTCACAGGTGGTGTATTTAATGTAGCCAGCGATGACATAAGAGGTGAACATTTATTGCGGTAAAACGATTGCTCTGTGTTAAGGTCAGTGCTCAAAATGACAAATAATGTCATTATTTAACTTGGGGAAACGTGAGGCAGGTGAAGACAGGAGTCCTCGTATAACTTCAGGGACATCTTCACTCAACGTAGCCTTGTAGACAAGCTCCTGAGAACTACACTGGCTGATCGTGGAGCCACCCTGTGACTGCGATGGTCCTTTGTGTGCAACCGAGAGTGTACGAATCTGCACAAAAAATAATGATATCAATACTATATTACTAACACTAGTAATGCTATTACTAGTACTAATAATAATGACGATTATACTGAGGTTGGTGTTATAATCGTTATATAATAATAACATTATTAATGTTATTATTATTGTTCATAATAATATTAGCAATTATTATTATTATCATTATTATTAATGATATATACAAAGTGTTTTTACTTTATTATTACTAGTAGACGTAATAGTCGGTGTTGTGCCAACATTATTGCTAATTGAATATTATAAATATATATAATTATTCTGGGGTGCTTTTAATTTTAGGGAGTGATGGTAGAGCTTGACCACCAAACGCATTATAAAAATAGCATGGTGATATATTTTAAAAAGAATATAATCTGTCCAGACTAATAGAGGATGCAATCCTATCTTCTGTTTGTTTTTGTATGGAGTATTTTTAACATGGCTGCGAAGAGGCAACTGGTTTAGAGCATGCAAGGGAAGAACAGTAGACAAGGCGATGGGGTTATTTTATAGTGGGCACATCTGGGACTCGGTGAAGAACCGGAGGATGAAAGGTGGAGGCGGATAGCATAAGAGGCAACTTTGTGAAATGCTGGACTGAATAAAGTACCCCCTTGCTGCCTCGTTTATTACGGACTTTCTAAAGGCCGGTTCAAACCCGGGATATCTCTGTACTCTTCCTCCTGGCCGTGTTCTTGACGTCATGGGCCCATAAAACCTCAAGGAGTTTCTACTTGTGTTGAGTGCAAGGACTTTTTTTTTTTTTACTAATTTTGTTCTGACGCTGACACACAGGCACGATGAATAGAAACGTCCCAAGGACCTTTCATGTGCTTGGAGGTTAAATGGTTAATAATAACACCCGATGTGAATGGCATAAACGTTACGTGTTCTTTTTGTTTGCAAAGACAGATGTGCGAGGGCTACAACCAGAGCGAAGGAGGACGTCTGGCGAGGCTACAGGAGCTGGGCGGCAGAAGATGTTCTGGGGGCCTGGCAAGGGATCGCGCACGGGCCGGCAGGTAAAGATCAATCATCGCAGCGCCGGACACGTGGGATTCAAGTGCGGACGTCCATGTCCCCTCGTGATCCCCCCCCCCCCCCCCCCCCGACCTCTGAAGACTTGTCCAGCAGCCGTGTGGTAACTTGAGGGCGCGCACTCTAACTCGCGGTTGCACTCACAGGGATCGGGCTCATCCACTTAGGATGCGTAGCTCGAGCTGGTCCTCCCGTGACCTCCCACCTTCACGCTACTTTCGACTTGTCCGCCGTTATCTTCCTGTGACAGCGTGAAACATGCCCACACTTTCCGTCCACTGTGACTGACAGCGGTGCTGACCTCCTGACCCCGGGCCACCCAAACGTGAAAGGGCCGGGCTTTTGTTTACGCCCGCTGCCTGCCCCTGTGCCATGATAATGGTTCCGGGTCGTCTGCGTAATTGACACGTTTTAGGCCACGCGAGGGAAAGAGTGTTGAGCCGCCTGAGATGAGGACGACCAAGCTAGACGTCAGTCTCTCGGACAGTCTGTCTTCATCGGGCAGAGGTGCGGGGGGCCCTGTGCTGTTAAGTTGAGACCAGTGGCTCAAAGTGCTGGCCCAAATCCCGGGCAGTCGACATGAAAAGGGAAGATGTAAAGATGGCAGTCAGGTCAAAATAGATCAGACACTCGAGTAGAAATAGTCAGAGCAGCCGGCAGTCTATTTGCAAACGGGAGAGGAGCAGAACGAAAGTTACCGGAAAAGTTTAGACACTCGCACTAGGCTAAAAGAAGACTGTCTACTGGATAGTGTAGTGTAGAAGGGAGCCCGGTCAAAATACTCTAAATACTCAACTAAAAAGAGTCAGACATTTGGACAGTCTAGGACTGGTAAACGGTAGAGGTGCTGGTCAGACACCCAGCGGGAAGAAGGCATATTTCTGGATAGTCTATCTGCAAAGGGTAGCAGTGCAGATGCACCCGGGTTAGAACAGACACTCTGCTGAAAGAAGTCAGATACCCATCCATTCTATCTGCAAAGATAGAATGCATGGGTCCCCAACCTACCTAAAAGTGGCATAAGACTTCAGGGACCTAGTTCTGGTCAATCTGAATGAGGTCAGACTCCCAGGTAAAAGAGGTCAGGCACCAGGATAATTGATCTGCTAAGCATAGGTTGCAGATGGACGCCTATCTAGGCAAGGACAGACATCCAGACTGTCTATCCGAAGAGAGGGTAGAAATGCAAATGGCTGTCCGACAGGAGGAGATCAGACACCCTGTTAGAAGCGGTCAGACACCCAGTCTGTTTACCAACCTGGGTGTACATTTACCTGAGGAAATAAATAAGAAAATTATTGAGGTTTTTAATTTATTTTTGGATTCCCAACAGGGGATTAGGCTAAGAATAATTAGGACTGCTCATATTTTAGAGAGGCTTGCACGTACAGCGCAAACCCAAGGTGGATGAATCGTTAGTAAACTGGGTAAAGGGTTTCATGAGTTTTTTAGGCTGTATTGGTGCGGTGGTTCCCTGATCTTGGTCGGCAGCTGACTTGTTATCAAAGCAAAATTGTATGTGCGTATGAGGAGTTTGTGGGAAGGAGTACAACAGCGTCTGTAGGAGGAAGAAGGCCACTTATCTGAGTATACTCTGGGACTACACTGCTCTGAAAGCCTGACTGTGCCCAGGGCCGGACTGGAACCCAAAGCAGCCCTGGCAAATTTTGTCAGACCAGACCCCAGCCCCCATACTGTGCATAGCGATTGAGCGCAGCAAGTAAGTCTGACCAGTACAAGGGGCTGGGGGAAGGAAAAATGTGGGCTTCTTTTTTTTTTTAAATGGTGCATTCTATGACACATTTTTCAATATATATTCAATTGTATTCGTTTTTAATGCATAGTAAACTGTGACTTTACAGTGCACCAGGATATGGCAATCTGTATTGGGGCTCTTCAATGATTCCCTCATTATCACAATCCAACAGGGCCTCTCATCTTCCCTTAGCTCCTCTCTCACATGTATTTAATTTTTTTTAAAGCACCTCTAGTACAAGTGTTGCGTGTCAGATCATTTTACATCACAAATACATACAGAGACAATGAATCATATATGTTTACATTAGTGTATAGAAAATGTTACATAAAACAAAGGGGATTACAAAGGTGTAGGATTTGCATGTCATCCACTCTGGAAGGCATTTTTTAGACTGCGTGGTCTGTGGAAGCACAAACTAAGAGGCTCATTATGATCGCGGAAGGACTTGAGTCCGTCCGCGATCACTGAGTAGGAGGGAACCTACGCATGGCCTGCGGAGTTCCCTCCTGTGCAATTAGGATGTGACCGCCACCATGGCGGTCACATCCTCTATTTTTAACATTGTGGCGGGTGCACCCCCACCCCCCCTTCACCCAGGGGGCCCGCAACTGGCCCCCGCAGTGAAGGTCCGTATGCTTTTCCACGGCGGAAAACCCGGAAAAGCATATTTTTTTGGGCATCCTAATATGGCTGGCAGTGTCTGAGAGACACCGCCACCATATCAGGGCTTTTCAGCCACGGTTGTATGCCAAGCGCAGCGGGAAAGCTGCGGACTGAAACCAGGACCCACCAGCCATCCTAATGTGGCGGTGGGTCTTTGGTGGGTCCGCTGCAGTTTTTCCGCATCCTCCGGGCTGGCGGTGGCTTCCGCCGGCCCGGAGAATGCAGAAAATCCGCAATCCTAATGTGCCCCTTAGTATTCAGAACAAAACACAGTGGTTATGGTTAACCTTACTAATAAGAACTTATTTCAACCCAAACAAACCAATTTTAGCAAAATTAGGATAATGAAAGACTGGGACAAAAAACATACCTTTCTAACCTAGATTACGATTGTAAACTACGAACTGCACAGGAGCAAAACGCTCTCTGTGACAAAAGCAGTTACCCCATAAGCTATGCACATAAACTACTCTTCTGTGATACGCATAGTACACGATTATTGTAGCAGGCATATTAACCCTCAACGCTACCTTGAATGAGTCAAAACTGCCTCTAGACAAAACTCTGATCTCTCTCCAGCAAGTACATTCATTAATCACCGAGTTATCTATGCATTTTTATTGCTGCCTGAAAACTGTTGGATATGCAAGGAACTCTGCAGGGCATTTAAATCTGCTGCACTGCTATAAAAGCATCTCCCACTAACAAAAGGGCACCCCATCTTTCCAGAATCCCCGGGAAACGCCTGATGTCCGGTACGGCTTTGATTGTGTCATATGCTATTGAAGAAATGAAAGGGGTCTTCACATTTGTCTTTTCACTGCTCACAAGGTGGGGTAGAGAGAGGGGCATGCTGGGCATATAACAAAAAGACATGAAGCAGGCACATAAGTACCTGCAAATTCAAACCCAGCTGTTCCTATTGCAGAGTCCCCTGACACCTGGAATTACATTTTTTTAAGAAAGGAGGAGAAAAGGGTTCCCTTAAGCAGTTAGGGGCATTTTTTGCTTGCGAAGGATCCCTCCAGGATGACGTGCAGGCTTTGGTCCCAAGCTTGAGCAGATACAATAACGTTTTGGTAGCACAGCTGCTATATGATGGCTTTAGATTTGGCTTTAGTATCCCATTGCATGGAAATGTTGCAATATTGAGGTGAGTATGAAATTGGGCTATTAGTTGTGCAGAGAATGAGTCCTAAGCAAGTAATAGTCCCACAATTGGCTCATTACTAGAACACATTATCCCACAGTAGCATTTGAAGCAGCGAAGCAGAGAAGTCCAAGGCCTACTCAGGGAAGGTGGTGTGGATGTATAACCCCAATGCGGTGGCATGCAATGACAACACTCAATAAATGATTGGCCAGGAAGGGCTTTTTCTTTGAAAAGGGAAAAGTACATTTGTTACTCACACATGACTAAATTCTATATGTCAACTTACAAGTATACACAGGCAGATGAAAATACATTTGTTGACTTTCAAAATGACAGTTGATCCCTAATAAGTTAACACCTCCATAATCACAATGACCCCCATATGCCAGATAGAGGTTCACAAAATAGGTGGTATGATTTTAAATCAAGCAGGCCAATTGGCTTTGCCAGTGGAGTCACCTCATCAACATATAAGTCAAGCGTACAGGCTTTGTCAAGGAGATACCACATTAAAATATAAGACAAGCCTATTGCCTTTGTCAAGGGGTTAATATTTTACCATACAAGGCAAACCTATGGAACTTGTCGATGGGAGGAGGGGGGGGGGGGTCACCACATCATAACATAATGCAAATACCAATAACCACAAGTTAAAAATCACTGTCATATCACTAACACCAGCAATCATGTTTGAAGGCAATCATTATTGTGAAAAAAGCACTGCAATGTGTATCAAAAATCACTGTCATTAATATATTGTCAAAAAACAAAAATAAATCAACATAACATGCAAAAAAATCAACATGACATGCCTGAGTCTTTCTTGTACACATTTAGGTCACAGAGACTGCAGCTACTGAATAAGCCTCCAGAAGCCCCCGCACCTTTAACAGTAGAAAAAAAGCTCAAGTCCAGAGAGTACTTTAAAAATTAGGCAAAAGTCTTCCCAGGGCTTGTTTCCTATTAGCTGAAAGACATAGGGTGAATTTTTAAATGTTAAAGGAGGGTGCTTGACATCCTGCAGCCCCCACATCAACTTTTAAAACACATTCAAGATGCCACCATGGGCAGCAGAAGGTAGGAAAAACAGCCCATGTGGGGCATTATGGGAAGGTCCCTATGTGGAGCAGATTTTTTTAATGAGCAGGTTCGCCCACTTTCATTTTCCTTTGCGGTCGCTGTGATCTTTCCTGCCATGTGTTTTTTTTATTATGATGGGTGCCCTGGGCCAGGTGGATACTAGAGGCAAGGGCCCTCTTTGGTGCAGCGCAGAGAGCCCACTCCCTGGCATCTTCCCATGTTGGCATGAGAGCCTGCAAAAGCTTCTTCTGCTCCTGCCAGACAGCAGCAGTCACCTGTGTTTCTCCTGTGTCCCAGGGATGGGTTCCAGGGACCCAGTCTTTGTTGGCCAGAGATGGGGTCCCATTTAATTTGGCACCACGGGGGGGATGGGGGTCCCCGACCCTCATTAGAGTCTGGGTTGAGGGCCCATGCACACCCCTTCCATGGGCGGCTTGACAACAAGTGTTGTGTTTTCCTCCGGGGACTTGGCCCTCCCTCGGGGAAATCTAGAAAATAGTAGTGGAGTTCCACGCACTCCTTTACTTGATTTATGGCATGTTAAAATTGGCACGTCCTTAAATGCACATAACATGGGCTCTTGGGCCTATTTTCCTAAATGTTCGCTCATTTTGTTCTTTGTGGCAGTCCTAGCCAATTGGAGCTTCTTTGGTACCCCTTCTGGCCTCTAAAGGGGTGAACCATGTGGGGAACTGGTTTTACTAGCTCCTTGCACCAGACTTTTCCTGTGCTTGGCTCTTGATGCTCCTCACCTGGTGGGGCACAGAAGTCCATGTTTTCCCCTAACTGATCCTCAGGCAGTGTGAGGAGGCCAGCATCACTGGCCCTGGAGAGATCCATCTAGTCCTGGAAGCTCAGCTTAGACAGAGTCCTTACTCCATTAGTATTTACAACAAGGGGTGGTGAGGGACAGAGTCTCTGAATTAAGCAGAAAACTCTCACCCAGTCAAGAGATCAGGGCTAGATCCAACACCGTTTTTTAGCTCACTGCACCATCCCAGTTTCAGAACCTGGCTGTATGCAAATTAGTCTGTTCCTGTCCCAGTGCATGATGGGAACAGGGCAAACCAAACTACAAAAGCCAATTCTTACACTGGGAAGGAAACAAGCTCCCGGGGACCGGTTGCTGGCATTACAGCCGTCTTCGGCCCGGTTTGCTTGAATCCTGATGGTGCAATGAGCAAGGGACTCATGTCTGAGTATACCCTTCCACGCTTAGGGTGGACAAAAATATTTACAACAAGGGGTGGTGAGGGACAGAGTCTCTGAATTAAGCAGAAAACTCTCACCCAGTCAAGAGATCAGGGCTAGATCCAACACCGTTTTTTAGCTCACTGCACCATCCCAGTTTCAGAACCTGGCTGTATGCAAATTAGTCTGTTCCTGTCCC
This sequence comes from Lissotriton vulgaris, assembly GCF_964263255.1. Lineage (NCBI taxonomy): Eukaryota > Metazoa > Chordata > Amphibia > Caudata > Salamandridae > Lissotriton > Lissotriton vulgaris. Next base: position 1,137,607,724 of record NC_141697.1, read on the forward strand.
AGTGCATGATGGGAACAGGGCAAACCAAACTACAAAAGCCAATTCTTACACTGGGAAGGAAACAAGCTCCCGGGGACCGGTTTCTGGCATTACAGCCGTCTTCGGCCCGGTTTGCTTGAATCCTGATGGTGCAATGACAAAGGGACTCATGTCTGAGTATACCCTTCCACGCTTAGGGTGGACAAAAATATTTACAACAAGGGGTGGTGAGGGACAGAGTCTCTGAATTAAGCAGAAAACTCTCACCCAGTCAAGAGATCAGGGCTAGATCCAACACCGTTTTTTAGCTCACTGCACCATCCCAGTTTCAGAACCTGGCTGTATGCAAATTAGTCTGTTCCTGTCCCAGTGCATGATGGGAACAGGGCAAACCAAACTACAAAAGCCAATTCTTACACTGGGAAGGAAACAAGCTCCCGGGGACCGGTTTCTGGCATTACAGCCGTCTTCGGCCCGGTTTGCTTGAATCCTTATGGTGCAATGAGCAAGGGACTCATGTCTGAGTATACCCTTCCACGCTTAGGGTGGACAAAAATATTTACAACAAGGGGTGGTGAGGGACAGAGTCTCTGAATCAAGCAGAAAACTCTCACCCAGTCAAGAGATCAGGGCTAGATCCAACACCGTTTTAGCTCACTGCACCATCCCAGTTTCAGAACCTGGCTGTATGCAAATTAGTCTGTTCCTGTCCCAGTGCATGATGGGAACAGGGCAAACCAAACTACAAAAGCCAATTCTTACACTGGGAAGGAAACAAGCTCCCGGGGACCGGTTTCTGGCATTACAGCCGTCTTCGGCCCGGTTTGCTTGAATCCTGATGGTGCAATGAGCAAGGGACTCATGTCTGAGTATACCCTTCCACGCTTAGGGTGGACAAAAATATTTACAACAAGGGGTGGTGAGGGACAGAGTCTCTGAATTAAGCAGAAAACTCTCACCCAGTCAAGAGATCAGGCTAGATCCAACACCGTTTTTTAGCTCACTGCACCATCCCAGTTTCAGAACCTGGCTGTATGCAAATTAGTCTGTTCCTGTCCCAGTGCATGATGGGAACAGGGCAAACCAAACTACAAAAGCCAATTCTTACACTGGGAAGGAAACAAGCTCCCGGGGACCGGTTTCTGGCATTACAGCCGTCTTCGGCCCGGTTTGCTTGAATCCTGATGGTGCAATGAGCAAGGGACTCATGTCTGAGTATACCCTTAACCTTCCAGACTAATTTGCATACAGCCAGGTTCTGAAACTGGGATGGTGCAGTGAGCTAAAAAACGGTGTTGGATCTAGCCCTGATCTCTTGACTGGGTGAGAGTATTCTGTTTAATTCAGAGACTTTGTCCCTCACCACCCCTTGTTGTAAATATTTTTGTCCACCCTAAGCGTGGAAGGGTATACTCAGATGTGAGTCCCTTGCTCATTGCACCATCAGGATTCAAGCAAGCCGGGCCGAAGACGGCTGAAATGCCAGAAACCGGTCCCCGGCAGCTTGTTTCCTTCCCAGTGTAAGAATTGGCTTTTGTAGTTTGGTTTGCCCTGTTCCCATCATGCACTGGGACAGGAACAGACTAATTTGCATACAGCCAGGTTCTGAAACTGGGATGGTGCAGTGAGCTAAAAAACGGTGTTGGATCTAGCCCTGATCTCTTGACTGGGTGAGAGTATTCTGTTTAATTCAGAGACTTTGTCCCTCACCACCCCTTGTTGTAAATATTTTTGTCCACCCTAAGCGTGGAAGGGTATACTCAGATGTGAGTCCCTTGCTCATTGCACCATCAGGATTCAAGCAAGCCGGGCCGAAGACGGCTGAAATGCCAGAAACCGGTCCCCGGTAGCTTGTTTCCTTCCCAGTGTAAGAATTGGCTTTTGTAGTTTGGTTTGCCCTGTTCCCATCATGCACTGGGACAGGAACAGACTAATTTGCATACAGCCAGGTTCTGAAACTGGGATGGTGCAGTGAGCTAAAAAACGGTGTTGGATCTAGCCCTGATCTCTTGACTGGGTGAGAGTATTCTGTTTAATTCAGAGACTTTGTCCCTCACCACCCCTTGTTGTAAATATTTTTGTCCACCCTAAGCGTGGAAGGGTATACTCAGATGTGAGTCCCTTGCTCATTGCACCATCAGGATTCAAGCAAGCCGGGCCGAAGACGGCTGAAATGCCAGAAACCGGTCCCCGGTAGCTTGTTTCCTTCCCAGTGCTAGAATTGGCTTTTGTAGTTTGGTTTGCCCTGTTCCCATCATGCACTGGGACAGGAACAGACTAATTTGCATACAGCCAGGTTCTGAAACTGGAATGGTGCAGTGAGCTAAAAAACGGTGTTGGATCTAGCCCTGATCTCTTGACTGGGTGAGAGTATTCTGTTTAATTCAGAGACTTTGTCCCTCACCACCCCTTGTTGTAAATATTTTTGTCCACCCTAAGCGTGGAAGGGTATACTCAGATGTGAGTCCCTTGCTCATTGCACCATCAGGATTCAAGCAAGCCGGGCCGAAGACGGCTGAAATGCCAGAAACCGGTCCCCGGTAGCTTGTTTCCTTCCCAGTGCAAGAATTGGCTTTTGTAGTTTGGTTTGCCCTGTTCCCATCATGCACTGGGACAGGAACAGACTAATTTGCATACAGCCAGGTTCTGAAACTGGGATGGTGCAGTGAGCTAAAAAACGGTGTTGGATCTAGCCCTGATCTCTTGACTGGGTGAGAGTATTCTGTTTAATTCAGAGACTTTGTCCCTCACCACCCCTTGTTGTAAATATTTTTGTCCACCCTAAGCGTGGAAGGGTATACTCAGATGTGAGTCCCTTGCTCATTGCACCATCAGGATTCAAGCAAGCCGGGCCAAAGACGGCTGAAATGCCAGAAACCGGTCCCCGGTAGCTTGTTTCCTTCCCAGTGTAAGAATTGGCTTTTGTAGTTTGGTTTGCCCTGTTCCCATCATGCACTGGGACAGGAACAGACTAATTTGCATACAGCCAGGTTCTGAAACTGGGATGGTGCAGTGAGCTAAAAAACGGTGTTGGATCTAGCCCTGATCTCTTGACTGGGTGAGAGTATTCTGTTTAATTCAGAGACTTTGTCCCTCACCACCCCTTGTTGTAAATATTTTTGTCCACCCTAAGCGTGGAAGGGTATACTCAGATGTGAGTCCCTTGCTCATTGCACCATCAGGATTCAAGCAAGCCGGGCCGAAGACGGCTGAAATGCCAGAAACCGGTCCCCGGTAGCTTGTTTCCTTCCCAGTGTAAGAATTGGCTTTTGTAGTTTGGTTTGCCCTGTTCCCATCATGCACTGGGACAGGAACAGACTAATTTGCATACAGCCAGGTTCTGAAACTGGGATGGTGCAGTGAGCTAAAAAACGGTGTTGGATCTAGCCCTGATCTCTTGACTGGGTGAGAGTATTCTGTTTAATTCAGAGACTTTGTCCCTCACCACCCCTTTTTGTAAATACTTACTCCATTAGGGCATCACTGGGGTTACTCTGCCAGCTGCCCATGATGTTGCCACCATAGCCTTCCAGGTCCAAGGTCTTGCTCTTCACAAACATTCTGGAGATGCCACTTATATGCCTAGGGCCAGCCTCTGGTTGGGTGACACTCCTTTGTCTAACCCTAAAACAACTTCTGGTCATTTGCTCCCTTTCTTTTCAGGTTGGAGCAGACCTGGTGTCAGGTTCCATAGCATGTGCTGGAGGCAGGTTGCTTTGAAGTGCAATCAGGGCAGGGCAGAGCTCCTCACCAGCCATCCTTTGAGGAGGACCCACTGCACTCTACACTCTGGAACTCTTGTCTCCTGTTTATCCGAAATACACATTTCTCAGTGGGAGAACCATCACCAGCTCAGACAACTGGCCAGTCAGAGAATGCTCTTAGGAAATTTAGGCAAGGAAATACCAACTTTCTAAAAGTAGCATTTCCAAAATGATAATTTAATATCTGACTTTAATATTAAACAGGATTCTAAATTACGATTAAAATGAGCGGAATAAGTATTTCTAGCTGCTACCAATCAGAATTTAGCATTTAATGAATGTAACAAAGTAGCCCAATGATTGCCCACTGTGTTTGTTATGTTGTTCATCTTGTGTTTGGATCGTGTCCTTGATAATCACCTTTTATGGCCTCTGTTTTTTATTCTGTTTTTATAAATTGTTTCATACTAGGTGCGTCAATTATACAACTTCATGTGTGTGAAATTAGAAAAAGTATGGCCATTACTAGCTTCTAGTACCAACATTTGTTTACCCAGGTATTCAAAATGAACCGTATGGCTATTTTGTATATCATGAGGTCCTCAGGAGGGATTGCATTTTTCACGTTTCTATTTTCATAGAAGACAATTAGACTGTAAGGAATCCTCGTTCTCTCTTTTCTTGTTTCAGGACCACCCATGGTCTGCACCTAGATGGGTTCATTGACTTGCTGAATGGCAAAGTCTGCTGAAATAGAAGCGTTTGGATTTCTAAGGAGTATCCTGCTTATATTCACTGCTCCGACTGGATAACCTACATCATAGAACTAAACTTCTGTTGGAGGTAGTTCTTTGCACACATCGTATGTGTTATCTTTTGAGCAATATCCACTTAAGAATTGTGAACTGGTATATTGGTTCTTGCATATGTTACATGATTGCTATCAGGAAAAAAAGGATATATGAATCAAAATCCAACAGTACTCCAACCGTGAGAGTATGCGCTTATCACATTTTGAGCCTTGACGCACTCTATCTTAAGTGCACCTTTGTTGGAACCTATTTGGACCGCAATCACACATACAAGAAATAGAGAAAAGGTATATTTAATTTGAATGCATGAACTGATTACCTTCCTCAGTGAGTAGAGGATGGGTCAAAAACAGATTTTAGACACGTTTCCAGTTATTAAAACTTGAGTTTTTTTTAAATGGATTATTTCACCACCCAGACTTTATTCATCGCTGTTTCAATCTATCATAATCATGAAATAGAACTGATTACAGCTTATAACCAGTAAAGAGGCCTCATGGCTATTGATCATATTTTATAAATGAATTAACTGCACAGTGAAATGATGTTAAATAACTAGGACATGATGTATGGCTTTCTGTTGTACAGTTTGCGGTCAAACAATTTCAACCAGTTGTGATGGTACATTTAGAAAGTCATTCCCACTTATAGATGGGATGTCCCACAGTCACTTTGTTATGTTGAGTATGTCGGTTATGTTGACTATATTAAGTATGTCAGTTTGTCTATGTACTGATTTTAAATTTGTATATATTGTGTGTTTTGCAGCCCTGAAGAAGCCCTTTTGGACAAAACTTGTTGACTACAGCAAAAATAAGAGAAGAAATTCAGAATGGAAAACACTGAATAAAGAAATAATACGTTTAAGAAAAAAACTTTTGGGAGACTGCATAATGTATTTTGAATATAATTTTGTACAAGATCAAGATTCTTGTTTTAGAGTGGGTGCTGAGTCACAATTTTTCAAATATTGATGGAGTTTCTCCGGTGTATAAGCCTAAGAGATCTGGTGTTAGAAATGGGGGTTTTGGTTGGCTAGGGTTTCGCCTAAGCCAGGCAGAACCCACCACTCTAGTCAGGAAAAATAAGTTACACACCAAACATTACCTGTGCTAACCCCCATGGTAGCTTGGCACAGAGCAGTCAGGCTTATCCCTAGAGGTAATGTGTCAAGTATTTGTACACACACCCAGTAACACAATGAAAACACTATAAAAAGGACTCCACACAACTTTAGAAAAATGGTCATTATTTATCCGATTAAAACGACCAAAACAATAATAATCCAATCAGTGAATTAATATATATGCAATTATAAGTAAAGCTGGTCAAACAAAACAGTATTTCAGCACTGGGCTCCTTTTAGAGCCTTTATGGTAACATTGCCCCAGTATTTTAATATTTAATAACCTATAGGCGGTGAAAGCAAAGGGAGCAATAGGTTTAATGTTGGGATCGCTTGGCTCCATAGTGAAGAGTACACCAGTCTGATTCTTGGAAGTATTCAAACATTCTGTAGTAAAAGGGAAGCACTGTTGGCATTTTGCAGACCGAAAAATAACCCAATCTAGTTGCAGAAGTAAATGGATGGCCTTACCTTTAAGGGCGTTATGGTACTTTCTCAGCGGGCACGCCGGTCGCCTCCGCTGCCAAAATGCAGGGACCGGAATGCAGGCAAAATGCTGCCATGGCGGGGAAGAGCACAGCAAGAGGGCCGAGTATCTGTGCCTCCAAATGTGCTGGGCGCAGACACTAGTAAGGTTCCCTGCCAGCTTGCGCTCTTGTAGTTAAAGGGACCACACGGTTACAATTTGTCATGACAGCCCCTGTTGCAGGGATCACTGTACTTTGCAGGTTATGGTGTGATGTTTGTTTGTGGGCACAACAGCCTCCTGTAGTGGTGGTAGGAGGCTGGTCTGTCATGCTGCTGTTTGCTCTTTGGTCTCGACCTGCCGATCTGTGAGCACAATGTGTGGGAAGAAGAGTTGCTCTGCTGGGGGACGGCTGATGTGGGGCAGTTAGCTTCTGGTCCCCCAATACTACAATGATGAACAACTGGGAAAGATTCCATGTCACCCTGGTCCCAGTAAGGTTCATAGGAGAAGCCGACAGCCCTCAATGCTCCCACTGGGGCTTTGGTGGAACAGGAGCACTGGGGCTACCAGCGAGACCCAGAGGCAGGCTCAGTACCTCAAGCGCAGTGCAGGACTCCAAAGAAGCACCGTGCTGGGTTCCTTGATAATCATCAGACACACTCCTTTAGCTATGAGCACACAGATAGAAGGTAGTTGAAGCACAAGTTCCTTGATCACCCGAGGACCAACCGGAGCAAGCCAACAAGCCCTTGGAGTTCTGGTTTGCAAAGTGGATGCGGAGGGCACAATCCTTCCTTCCTTACTGCAGGCACAGCAGGCCAACACAGCAGTGCATAGTGCAAAGTGGCAGTCCTTCCTGGTAACACAGCAATCAGTTTGTAGCAGGCCAACACAGCAGAGCAGCAATGGCAGAGTGGCAGTACCTCCTGGCAGAGTAGCTCCTCATAATTGCAGTGTCTCCTCAGGATCCAGGAACTAGATTGGAGGTGTCTGAGATCACACTTATACCCATTTCAGCCTTTGAAGTAGGCACACTTCAAAGAAAAGTCTTTGGAGTGAACACAACCCTGCCCTTTCCTCCTCTGGCTCCAGAAACACTATAGGGGGTGGATACTTCTTTGTGTGAGAACAGGCACAGACCTATTCAGGTGTCAATATCAACTCCTCTCACCACTCTAGCTCAGGAAGGCCCATTCGCCTGGTGATGGGCCATCTGGATATGCAGGCGACACCTCAGCTCCCTTTGTGTGACTGCCTAGAGCTAATGTACAAACAGCCCAACTGTCATCCTGACCCAGATGTGTTTTCAGAGACAGGCAGAGGCACAGAATGGTAAAAGTATGAAAATGCCAGCCTCCTAAAAGGGGCCTTTTCAGACCTGCAATTTAAAAACCAACTTCACTAAAAGATGCATTTTTAAATTGTGAGTCCAGAGATACCAAACTCCAATTTTCTATGAGCTCCCAATTGGAATATACACTTGTAATATGTTACAAGGTAGCTCCAATGCTAACCTATGGGAGAGATAGGCCTTGCAGTAAGCATGGGCGAATTTTGCAAATCTCGCGTTCGCGAATTTTGCGGATTTGCGAACTCGCAATCTGCAAAATCAGCGAATTCTCGCGAATTTGCGGATTTTTTTTTTTGTGTGTGTTTGCGTGGGTTTCTGCCAGGTCGCGAGGGTTTTTGTACAATGTTGCAAACGCGAACTTACCTGTCGGGTCGCAAGTTTTGTGAACTTGTTGTTTCTACGTGTCCAGCCTGTTTGGGACACTCTTCTTCATCACTGCCACCCTCTCAACATCATCTCATACGCCGACGACACCCAGCTGATCCTCTCCCTGACCAACAACCCCGCCGCCGCCAGAGCCAACCTGCACGAAGGGATGAAAGAGGTAGCCGAGTGGATGACGACCAGCCGCCTGAAACTGAACTCGGACAAGACGGAGGTCCTCATCCTGGGCTCTTCACCCTCCGCCTGGGACGACTCCTGGTGGCCTCCCGCCCTGGGCACCGCACCCAAACCGACAGACCATGCACGAAACCTGGGCTTCATCCTGGACTCCTCCCTCTCCATGACCAGGCAAGTCAACAGCGTCTCCTCGGCGTGCTTCAACATCCTACGCATGCTACGGAAGATCTTCTGGTGGATCCCCTCAGAGACCAGGAAGACCGTCACCCAGGCCCTCGTCACCAGCCGGCTGGACTACGGCAACGCCCTCTACGCCGGGACCACCGCCAAGCTCCAGAAGAGACTCCAGCGGATCCAAAACGCCTCAGCCAGACTCATCCTCGACATCCCACGATCCAGCCACATCTCCGGACATCTGAGAGACCTTCACTGGCTTCCCATCAACAAGAGAATCACCTTCCGCCTCCTCACCCACGCACACAAAGCCCTACACGACCAAGGCCCGAGCTACCTCAACAGCCGAGTCAACTTCTACGCTCCCAAACGCCACCTCCGATCTGCCAACCACGCCCTCGCCGCCGTCCCCCGCATCCGAAGAGCGACTACAGGAGGAAGGTCCTTCTCCTACCTGGCCGCCAAGACCTGGAACTCCCTCCCGTCCGACCTGCGCCTGACCCAAGACCACCTCTCCTTCAGGAAGAAGCTGAAGACCTGGCTGTTCGAGCAGTAGCGGCACCCCCCCTCCCCAGCGCCTTGAGACCCTACGGGTATGTAGCGCGCTTTATAAGTGTCACTGATTGATTGATTGATTGATTGTCACCACATGCCACCCTCTGGCTCACCCATGCCAACCTCTGTTTCATCACAGCACCCTCTGGTTGTTCAGTGTACATTATTGTGGCAAAGCAAAGCACACCTTCACTGCCTGAAGTGACCTGAATTAATTTGGGGCTGATTAATGTGTCACAGAATATTTTTTTAGCTGGCACCTGCTTCCTTAGTGCTTCCTGATTAGTGATCTTTTGTACTTGCTAAGTGCTTTCATTGTTGCAAAATTAGTTACAACACCTGCCCTGCCCCAACTGACAATAATGAATTAGGGGCTGATTAATGTGTCACTGGATTTGAACTTCCAGCCTGGCTCCTGCTTGTCTCCCTTAGCTGTAATTCAGGACCTTTGTGGCATATGTGTAACTATTCTGAGGGTCAGAGCAGGGTCACATATTAGTTGCAAGTAGGCAACTGAACTCTGGAGGGGCCCCTCAGGAAGCACTACAGGAAATGGCTACTAATGATGAGCTTGAACTTTTGAACCTGGTAAGTAGTTTCAGTTTTGCTAAGATCGTATTTCTGCAATTTAGCGCTTATTCGCGGGGCGCGAAGTTGAACTGGGAAGCCGCGAACTCACGCGAACAGTGCGAGCAAGCCATAAAATCCGCTGCTCGCGGATTTGCGGATTTTGCGGGAAATTCTGGAATCTCGCGGATTGCGAATTTACCGAAAATCCGCAAAATCCGCGAGCGGAACGGATTTTCCGCCCATACTTACCTTGCAGGAGTAAAAAAATGTAGAAATATTTCACTACCAGGGCATGTACAACAGAACAGTACGTGTCCTACTTTTTAAATAAACTGCACCCTGCCTATGGGCCTACTTTAGGGTGCCTTATGTGTATTTAAATGGAAGGCTCAGCCTGGCAAGTGGGTGCACTTGCCAGGTCGAAATGCCAGTTTACAACCGCACACAGACACTGCTGTGGCAGGTCCGAGACATGTTTGCAAGGCTACTCATGTGGGTGGCACAATCAGTACTGCAGGTCCACTAGTAGTATTTGATTTACAGGTCCTTGTCACACATGGTGCACTATACTATGGACTTAATATGCTAATCACGGAGAAACCAAATACCATTACATTTCAGACAGGGAGCACCTGCAAGTTTGCACTAGTAAGCAATGGTAAAGTGCCCAGAGTCCTAAAACCAGCAAAAAAAAAATCCAGCACACAGTCAAAAACAGGAGGTGTTAGAAATGGGGTTATTGGTTGGATACAGTATGCACCTAAACCAGGCAGAACCCATCACTCTAATCAGGGTAAGGAAGTTAGACACCAAAGATAACCCTGCTCACCCCCTTGATAGCTTGGCACTAGCAGTCAGGCTTATCTCAGAGGCAATGTGTAAAGCGTTTACACAACACACACATACCAGTGACACAATAAATGCACCACAAAAGAGACTCCACACAGAGGTATGCAAAAATATAAAATATATTGTACATTATAGAACAGAAACAACATCAATCATAATTACTATGCAAGTTCTGAATCAGTACTTATTATCCTGGCATAGCATGGATCAAAATGATATACATTAGCAAACATTAGGGGAAGTACCCAGGTTCCTAAAAAACATCATAAGCCGAGTATGCAGCGTTCCTGCACTCCTACTGTGTGAGTTAGGAACAAAACACATGCATCATCAGGAAACTTTAGGGCACAGCGCACCCGTGCTCTTATTAGATTATCTTTGGTAATTTCAGGCAGTTTTCCTTAAATGCGGCAAATTCCTTATCAGGGTACCCCATCGAGGCCTCATGTTGCAATGCCACCAAAGAACAAGTACCCCTCCATACTGCAGGTCCCAGCAAGAGGGACATTGCTGGGTTTCCCCGCATGCAAGACTACAAAGGCAGATGCCTGTGACCACACCATGCAGCTGTGTGAGGCACTGGACGCACACAGTAACCCACCCAGTGTTGCTCCTTGCACATGCTGATGGTGTTTCTGAGAACAGCCCACAACCTCTCTCGCCCAAGTCTGATTAGGGAGCCTGAGCCTGCACCCAAACAACATGAATCTAGGTATGCCGTGATACGATGAGGCCGGCTGCAACATCGCTGGAGGGGCCTCACCAGGGGTGCTCTAGTCGGGCAGTTGCAAGAACACAAACGAAAAGTGGTGCCTCCGATCAGCGCAAATTCTTTTCTGCACTGGCTTCAAGGCAGGGCCAGTGGCGTCTTCGTTATGCCCTCAGCTTCTGCGCTGGTCCTGGATGTGGGGTCCCGCTGGGGGGTTTTAGACAGCTGGCCACACTACTTTTAATAGCAGAGATGGTGCCACTAGAAGGTATGGTAAGTCGTGGACCCCTTGCAGGAGGTGGGGCCCACGTTTTAAATACTACACAAGTTTCTCCCGGTCAAAAGAAAGGAACATGTGGAAGCACTTCACCACAAGCTGTGAGACAACGCAGTCAAGGGCAACTCCTGGCCAGAACCCCATGTGATTTTCAAAAGTCAAAATTCTCCACATGCTCTTCTCTTGGAGCCTGATGCAATGCCCACCACACAAATGAGGCAGAGGAGCATTCACCAAGTGCTGCCCTCTGGGGGTCACCAGGTAAAAACCAGGAGCAGGATAAAGCACTCACTCCACACTGAGGTCATTGGAAATCACTTGGGGCACAAAGGACCATGACAGGAGGCAGGTAGGCCAGTACAATCAGGGCAGATGCAAGTTGGCGGTCTCATCTGCAGACCATCACAATAAAGCAATAAGTACATATGGCGGGTCCTCCAGAGAGCACAGCAGTCTCTGGCAATGTGCAGTATGTAGAGCCAGCAGCTTCTGGTTACAAGTCGCACACAGCATCTAAAATCCTGGGATCAGAGCCTCTGTACCAAAACTCAAAATGTCTTTGACGTAGAGGAAACTTCAAAAAGGATCACTGACATAATATCGACGGACACAATATCGAGTAGCAAAAATAATGGCGATAAATTATCGACTGCAATTATATTGAGTTCCTATATTTATTTAGGAAACTGCAAAAACATCGAGGACAAAATATCGAGTATAAAAATTATCAACAACACTAATATAGATAGCCAAAATAAAGACTACAAAAATATCGTTTTGTGAAAAAATATATATAACACTACAAAAATATCGACTGCAAATATATAGATAGCCAAAATATCAACATTAGATGATTATTGACAATAGAATAAATACATTAAATATGTTAATTACTATAAAACTCTAGATTTATAATACATTATACACTCCACAATACATATAAAATTATAAATAAAAAAAATTTGAAACACATTAAAATATTTAACCTTTTTAGCCACATATCATCAAAACATTGCAGCACATATATAAATAAATACTAATCTTTTTATATATATTATCACAATATTATTACATATATTTGAAAAATAATAAAATACAAACGAGCTGTTAAACAGAAATGTTCACAGATTAGCATTCCCACAACAACAAACCAAGCAATTAAATGTAAAAAAATTCAAACTAGCCAATGAAATGCTCCCTTTCTTAAAACATCCAATCAAATGAAATAACAAATGAAATACACACTATAAAAGGAGTACATTCCTACAGCTATTTCCTGCTGCTAACTCTATAGAAAAAAGAAGGCTACACTTTGACAACGTTATTCCTGAGAAATCTACTTTGGAAAACAAGATTGCTACATAAATAATTCAAGTAAGTTATACCTTATTTTTATAAAATACAAGCACTAAGCTAGAAATGTAACTATTTCTCTTAACAGTTTAAATAACATTTATTTTTCAACTTTTCTTCTACAGAAATCTCTAAAACATATCAAATAACCTGTTACTAATTCTTTGCCACTAAATACTGATTGTAAGTATATATAAATGTTCTCTAACACACCAACTGCATTTCTTTAAAACTCTTTTGTAATAGCCATTTCTTCTCTATTCTATCTTCTTAACAGATATTCAGAATACGTCCTAAATCTACTCCACCAAAGGCAAAGACTACACAATTTAAAAATGTAAGTATATCTGTTGGCTTCCTAAAATGCCCTAAAATGCTAAAGCTTTTTTCTAATAGCCATTTTTTCTTTCTTCTATCTTCTTCACAGATATTCATAACTCATCATAAATCTACTCCACCAAAGCCAAAAACTACACATTTTTGAAAAGTAAGTATATCTGTTGGCTTCCTAAAAGGCCCTAAAATGCTAAAGCTTTTTTCTAATAGAATTTTTTTTTTATTCTATCTTCTTGACAGATATTCAGAATACATCCTAAATGTACTCCACCTAAGGCAAAGACTATACAATTCAAACAAGTAAGTATATCTGTTAACTTCCTAAAAAGCCCTAAAATGCTAACTACAAAGCAGCTTCCCCCTAGAAAAAGCTCCAAATATTATAAAAGATTAGTTTATAAAATTCTTGCTACCAACAGAAATAAAAGAAGAACATACAAGAAATATTTTGAAAACACCTTTTCAGCATTTCTCTAAACAAGAAAAAATAACTGTAAGTATATACAGTGAAACATAAATGTCTACAACACATGTAGAACTATATTTTACATTAAAATATGTTTCTTTCTAATTTTTCCAATCACAAGTAATAGAAAAATGACTGAAGGTGCTGAATTTGTAATGTCACAGAAAAATAAACTTTTGCTATGCTATATGGGGTATGTTTATAATCAGGAAAGACAAACAGGAAACAAAGTATTTTGCAAATGTACTAAATATTATTCAAATAAATGCTATGGTAGGGCTACTACTGAAGAAGCAAATGTATTATTTACTAGAGAATACAATCATCCCCCTAATGTCACAGAAATAGAGATTTGGGATGCTTTGGAAAGTATCAAAGAAGCAAGTACAGGGACTAACAAACCAACAACACAGATCCTAAAAGAGGAACTTTTAAAAGTTCCTGGCCATGCTCCAGGTCAACTACCCTCAATTGACTCCCTAAAACGCACAATTGCACACCAAAAAAGACTCACTACTACAACTCAACCTAACCCTACAACATTCGAAGAAATTGTAAATTCCCCAGAAATGAGCATAACACATAATAAGGATACATTTGTACTATTTGACTATGAAAGCCCTACAAACAGAATTATAATTTTGCTACTGCAACTAATTTAAGGAAACTACAACAATGTGAACACTGGATGATGGATGGGACTTTTAAACCATGTCCTAAACCATTCTACCAACTGTATACCATACATGGATTGTACCATGATTACAATATACCATTTATTTACTGTTTGCTACCTAACAAACAACAAAACACATATACAGAAATGCTAAATGTAATAAAACATGAAACTAATAATTATTTTCCCTAGAAAATAACTATTGATTTCGAGCTAGCAATGATTAATAGCATTTTAAAAATATTTCCCCACAAAGCAATACAAGGTTGCTATTATCATTTTAACCAAAGCATATGGAGACATCTCGAAAAAATCCACATTAAGCATCCAATATGCAACAGATAGCAATTTTGCATATCAAATAAAAAAATTAATTGCACTATCCTATGTCCCTGTTACTGACGTAGCAGAACATTATAATATACTAATTGACAGTCCATACTGCAAGAAATATGAGGAGATATTAGCCCCACTTCTAGACTACTTTGAAGATACTTGGGTGGGAAGGTTACATAGATCTGGACACAGACGCCAACCTAAATTCCACATAGCTTGGTGGAATGTATATCTAAGTACATTGAATCAAGAGGCTAAAACAAACAACAGTGTAGAAGGATGGCACAGTGCATTCCAAGCTACCACTAGCAGAGGAAAACCCACCTTCCACAATCTAATACAAGCTTTACTAAAAGAACAAAGCTACCAAGAGCTACGCATAGAACAATCTGTAACACAAATAGGACCTAAACTAACAAAACAAACAAAACAAATGTTCCGACTACTTCAAAGCCAGGTCACACTATATCCTTCAACAAGAGGTCCAGACTACCTATCCCTAATAGCAAAAACCCTACTGTAAATTATCTGTACAAAAATAACAATAGTTTCTGGCATTTACTGAAATGTTACAAAATCTTGACATTTTGGTTTCATAAAAAATATTACATATTTTTTGTACATATTTATAAACATTTAAAAACATTTTGTAGACTAAAATGCAATATTTATTATGATATCTAACATTACAATAACATTCAAAATTACATTTCCCACCCAAATAATATAAAATGAAAATACTTACAATTTATGTCACAGAAGAAGACGTAATACAGCCACTTATAATCCAACCAATCCCTTGGCAATCCATTACAAATCCAATTTTCAAAACACTCAAAAACCCAAAAACAAGTAAAAATAGAAAAAAACGCTCCAGGAAATCCCGATAAAAGAAGTGTTGTAACTTTTTTATTTAAAGTGACATACACACACGTGGTAAAAAATAAAAACGCTTATTCTTCTCCTAATCCAATGCGATACCCTCAAAACTCGAAAAACAGTTAAAGCACATAGAAATCGCTCCAGGGACACGAAACTAAACAAAGTGTGTTGACTTTATTCAAAAAAATTAACATACACACACCTAAGTTTCTAAAAAAAAACGCATTATGTTCTCCAAGTCCATTCCAAACGGATAGCCATAAAAAACCGGAAAATATTAAATAAATGTAAAAATCGCTCCATGAAAGCACGAAAAGAGGAGAGAGAGTTTTAAATATTACATTAAAAAGTAATACACTCTTTTCTCCAAAAAAAAAACGCTTCCTTCTCCAGAAAGAAACAGCGAAATACCTGAACCTGTAAAAAAGCATACAGAAAACAAACAAATATACATAAACAGTAATGTAAAGCATTTAAATACACATATGATAATATCCAAAGCATTAAACTACACTATGCCTCAAACACTCACAACACCTCCATCAAAACGATTTTTCACCTAAAACATAGACTACATACACACAATAGCACTACAAAACTTTAATATACACTCAAACACTACTACTCTCTAAGATATATTACTTAAAATAGACCTTACCTTTCTCAACGCGACGCAGCTTCCAACCGCGAGCTTCTCCAGTCCTGAATGAAGCAAAATAACCTTACGCGGTAAAAAAGTAGTCGCCTTGAAACAATATTAGCAGCTTAAACATACTAAATACAATGTTCTGAGTAAAAATAAAATATATAACTACACTTGTAATTTTATACACTATTTTCTAACACATATAAAAATCTTTTTACATTAAATATCCTTTGTTAATTAATATTAAATAATATTTTATTAATATTATTTAATATTAATATTGTAAAAATATATAAACATTGCAATAAATACATAAAACATATGTAATGTGAATTTATATATATTATATTTGTTTTTTCCTTTATTTAAGTGACTACAACTATATTCCATTTTTACATTAATAATATTAATAAATAAAAAAATATTATTTATTATTATTATTATTAATATTTATATATGTCAATTGTAATGAATATAATGAGAAACATAAATGTGACCTAATATTTGTAGATTCGATATATGTGATTTTATATTTTTTTTATAATTTTTAAAAAATTTAAATTAATTTTAATAATTAATATACTATATTAATTATTATTAATAATAATTCTAAACATGTATGTAAATAAATTGAAATTACTAATGAAACATTATATCCAACTAACTAAATGATTTACTATTTGATATAGCATTAGGAATAATGTTTTTTCCTAAAAGATTTATATACATGTAATAATAATTATTTCTATAACTTACGTTGATTAAGAACATTGTATGTAATATGTACCAAAGTATTTAAAAGTCTATTTTGAATTAAAATTATTAAAATAAATATTTACTTGCTTATTAGTTTATAGTCATGTCTATATACAACATGTATATTTAATAATATTAATATATAATATATTAACATTATTAAATAAATTAGTAATATGCTTTAAAAGATTTTTTTTAAATATGTTTTAAATATTACAATTTCTTTGCCAAATGTAAGGAACAACACTTTATAATTTATTAAGGAAATATTGTCAAAAAGATCATTTTGTAAAAATGTACAACATTTATGATTATAAATAAATGTAATGTAATACATCCTATGTAACTAACTACTTAAGTAAAGTGAAACAAATTTTGTATACTGTACTGTGCATATTATAAATACAAATTGGCAATAAAAATGTTCTAAATGTCCATGTGTACTTATTTTTAAAAGATGAATAAACTGTTATGTAAAAATTAGAAAAATTATGATAAGAGATATAAATGTAAAACTTCATGTACCATCACATATATTAAAAATACAAATAAATTACATCAGATTTTATATTAATATTCATTTGAGATAGATATTTAACATATACATAACTTACTATTCCCACTTTATTGAAATTACATAGAAAAATAACAAGGTGGTGGAGACTTACCCAATGAAATATACTACTCAAAATACAGTCAAATAAATATCAGTGAAGGTGCTGGACACTGACCAAATGTAATTTACTATTCCAACTCCAGTCATACAAATATCAGGGAAGGTGCTGGACAGTGACCCATTATAATTTACTATTCCAACTCCTGTCATACAAATATCAGGGAAGGTGCTGGACACTGACCCATTATAATTTACTATTCCAACTCCAGTCAGTTAAATATCAGGGAAGGTGCTGGACACTGTCCCATTATAATTTACTATTCCAACTCCAGTCAGAAATATATCAGGGAAGGTGCTGGACACTGACCCATTATAATTTACTATTCCAACTCCAGTCAGTTAAATATCAGTGAAGGTGCTGGACACTGTCCCATTGTAATTTACTATTCCAAATCCACTCTGACAAATATCATGGAAGGTGCTGGACAGTAACCCATTATAATTTACTATTCCAACTCCAATCAGACAAATATCAGGGAAGGGGCTGGACACTGACCCATTATTAATTTATATAAATTTACCTATTAATTATGATATTTTATTTACAAGTGAAAAATTGTTTTTTACATAAATGTAGAACTAATCTGATTATTTAGATAAATTAAGTAAATTTTGCAATTTGTTAAATATTTTAATATTTTTTCATTTTTTCTAACAAATGTTTTGAAATTGTGTACTGTTTCCTCAATATTTTCTAATTTTGTGATGATATGATATATTTATATATATTTTTATTTTAATAATATTTAATTATTTTGTTATAATCTTGGTGAAAACATCCAACATTAGTTTTTCATTTACACTATATTTCTATGAAAACAGTGGACAAACAACATTATTAATAATACATGAAATATATAGTAGTGATTTATTTAGTTTAGCTATTTAAATATATTTCGATTTTCATGTTTCTAATTCCTAATGTATTATTTATATTTCTTGTATTTATATGTTTCATAATGTTTTTGTTCCTTATTTTTAATAATATTTTATTAATTAATGTTGTTTTTTTATAAACATTTTTTTTTACAATTTATGATTATCAATTATTTTTCGAAATATTTTTAAAATGTAATTTTTTATAATGTTTTTTTCTATTTAATTCATTATATTTTGTTATATTTTTCAAATTTCAAAATTAAATAGTACATTTTTTTTCTAGAATTTTTTTTCTTGCTATAAATATTATTTAACACATTTTATAAAATGTTTCCTAAATATTTTTAATTTACTCCCCACCCTTATCCCCTAATAACTCAACATCCCGCTCCTAAACATTAATTTTCTATTGTATTTTTTTTAAATGTATTATTTTAATTCTTTTAATACATTTTTTTTAATTTTGTTTCATAATTTTTGGACATTTTTTTGATTTTCAATATTTATCTTTATACAATTTATTATTTACATTTCCTACAACATTTTAAATTACTCCCCACCCTTATCCCCTAATAACCCAACATCCCGCTCCTAAACATTAACGTTCAATTGTTTTTGCTTTAATTTTATAATTTTAATATTTTTATAATAATTATTCTAAAAAAATTGAAATATTTTTTTTATTTTTTTTATTTTCAATGTAGATTTTTATACAAATTAATAATTATTTGGCCTACATATTTTTAAATTACTCCCCACCCTTATCCCCTATTAACCCAACATCCTGTCCCTAATTGAAAACTTTTTCTAACAAATTACACATTTCTTACATTAGAAATATTGACTAAATATAACTATATTTCCATGTTATACACTTTTTTTTGGGGGGGGATTTTTTATTATTATTAACATTTGATATGTATATTTTCGATATTTTACCAACACTAAATAATCGATATTATGACTACTCAATATTTTTGACTAGATATTTTTGTTTTCGATATTTTATTACTGTTAAATTAAACGATATTTTGCACCTCGATATTCTTACTTTCCATATTTCCCTATACTCGATATTTTTTACTTGATATTTTGTCCAATCGATATTTTGTAATCAATATTATGACCAGTTACCTTTCAAAAGAAATCTTAGAAGTGCACAACATCCGCTTTCAATCCCAGCCCTGGCTCCAGACATTAATATGGGGTGAATGAGCCCTTTATGTTAGTGCAGGGCCCAGCCTATGCAAATGTAAATGCACCCCAACTCCTTCTCTCCCATCCCAGGAAGATCATTCAGTATGCAGATGAATGGATAGGCAACCCTGTTACACCCAACCCTTCCTGTGTGATGACTGGAAAGTATGCACAAAGCCTAGCTGTCACTCTGCCCTAGACATGGATTGAGTCAGGCTGCAATACACAAAGAGTAAGCACATAGGAATGCTCACTTTCTAAACGTGGCATTTCTGCAATGGTAATACAAAATCCACTTACACCAATAAGTAGGATTTATCACCACTATTCCAAACATACCAAATCCTTTCAGATCAGAAAATACCACTTACAAACATATGAAGGAATTCCCAATGCTAACCTATGAGAGGAGCAGCACTCACAGAACTGAAAATGAAATAGGATATTTGTCACTACTCGGCCATGCCATACATAAAGGCAAATGTCCTACCTTTTATCTACACAGCACCCTGCCCAGAGTGCCACCTAGGGCCTACCTTAGGGTGACCTATATATAATAAAAGGGGAGTTTCAGCCTTGGCAATTAGCTTAAAATGCCAAGTCAATGTTGCTGTAAACTGTGCAGACAAGCGGAGGCCAGAGACATGTTAAAAGGCTACTTCTGTGGGCGGCGCAAGCAGCATTGCCCGCCCACTAGGAGCATTTAATTTACAGGCCCTGTGTATCTGGGATGCCACTGCACAAGAGAATTACAGGTATATTAAATATGTGAAACAGGTGCAGACCAATCACACAATGTTTAAAAGAGAGTGCACATGCACTTTAGCACTGAATAGCGGTTTTAAAATGCCCAGAGTCCTAAAGCCAACAAAAACATGTCAGAGAAAATACAGGAGGAAGGCACAAAGTTTAGGGATAACCCTGCAAAAAGGGCCAGGTCCAACAGGAGGTCAGAGGTAAAAAGACAGGGGAAACCACGCCAAAACATGCCAGGTCTAACAGCTGATCTTCTAGACTTGTGCAAAATTATGTTCATAATATAATTATAACCTACTTAGATGACAGGTGCAGCTTGTTTTGTGCCTTAGACTTTTTTGTAAATCGCACAAATGTTCACATGTAACCAACTCAGTGCCCCTTACCTAAGCTGTGTTGCAGTGGCCTTATCTTAAAAGGCGGGCACTCGTGATAAACATGCAGTCTAATTACCATGCAATTATCGTGAGTGAAACTCAGGTAGTGAGACTCATCTACCATAAAGGTTCAAAAACCTGGTGATCAAAAAGTGAATAAATCCTGGTGCATTAAATGGGAGGAATCAATTTACAACAATGTGCATACAACAGCAAGCTCTGCTGGTTAACGTGGAAGTTACAATGCACAAGATTGAAAAGGAGGAGGGCTTGGGGACATTAGCAGTCTGAGTCTGATTTGGGACAATTGCGCTGGATAATTTTGTTTATTCCCCTTTTGGCGTAGTGCCCAAAAAAGAGCACTGTGAATTTTGCCTCAATCATAACCTTTCCAATCCAAGCAGGAACCCCATTATTGAGGCCTTAGACCATGCCCTTTGCTCTGTAAATTATGCTTCTCTGGACTAGGATGTTTCGATGCTGCAGTCTTTTGGGCCCAGGGACACTGTAGGCAATGGCTGACTGATTCTGAACTGCTTTTAGGTTATTGCCAGTTTACCCAGATGTTTTCCACCTTTAGAGTTTCCGTTTGAGGCTTCATTTTACTTTGACAAGTGCATGCTGATGTTATCTACTGCAACTTGATCTTATTTTGAGAAGTGCAGCACATTGTTGGAATGGATTTTCAAATAGGATTCAGGTTTGCCATAGGACTTTCACTACTTTGATCTCTTTTTGTTCCTTGGTTCTCAGGTCATTACAGGGAGCCCTTGGTAACATTTTCAAGATTCCTTAACCAGTTTGGGGTGCCAATGGTGCAGGGAAAGACTTCTGTCTACCCTCTGACTCTGACATTTTGAGGGATTGAGTTGGATTCTATGGCAGGAGTTTGTAGGCCTCATAAGGAAAAAGTGACTGCTTCCAAGAACTCCATCCAAGTGCTTTTGAATTCGAGGAAGATAGAGTAGCATCAACTTCCGGTTTCAGTAGGGCAGTTGAATGTTGAACTGTGGTTTATATCTGTGGGCCAACCTTTGCCAGATATATTGCATAAGAAATGTCTAGTTTTAAGTTAAAAAATCAGATGACCAAGCTTTCAGTGGAGCTTAAAGCAGGATTTGGAAATATGGATATCTTTTCTTGTGGAATTTAACAGTCTAGTCGAGAGTGTAACCTATTCACTGTTGCTGCAGGAACGAATTTCGTTGCTCGCACTGCACCCCCAAATGGGATGCAGTGCACGCAACGAAATTCGTTGTATTTATTTATATGCTTACTTACTTGTAATCCTCCGTAATCCATAGATCACTACCCCCACCCTGCCCCTCTCCCTCTCCACATCACCGCCCGGCAGCTACTCCCACCACAGACCGCTACTGATGTATATGGTTTAGTGAAGAATGTGGCTTTTCTTTATTATATCCTAATCATGTAGCCCTGATTGTGTGTCTGCTCATTTTCATGATCATTCTGCAATATTTTGGTCTGATAACCTGGCCGTGGTAAAGTCAAAAAATCAACAAGATGCAAAACGCAAGATTGTGCTGAACGTGCTGAAAGGGGTCATTCTGTTGTGCTTAAAGAATAACCTGACATTTAAGGCTCAGCATATATCAGGGATGATTAATAACACTGCCAATGCACTGTCTAATGTCAAGTCACAGGAACTCAGACGCTTCAACCCGGAGACAACAGAGGTACCACACCATTCCATAAGCAATTATGCAGGTGGGGTGCCCTGTCCTATCAGACCTCATAGCAGCGAGTATAGCGACTAGGTCTTAAAAAGCCTATCGGGGGCCTCCAGCGCTACTTGAATTTTATTGAACAGTCAGGCAAGAAGAAGATTCTTATTGAAAGATCCTTGGTTGCTTTTCCCCCCTTACTAAAGCAGGGGGGCAGATCAGCTGCTCATTTAAAGAGGCACGTATCTGTGCTGCCCTTTTTTGCTAAACTGACTGGAGCCCAGGATTGTGCTAATCCTTTTATTAAGTAGGGCAGTAAGGGGTTGGCATAGGTACTTTACAAGGTGATGTCTTGATCATGGCAAGATTGGGGAGTCATCACAGCTCCCCTCAGATTGAGGTGCTTCTCTTCTAGGGTGTCTTATGTTTGGACATTTACGAGGCTTTCGGGTGCGCAAGCAAGTTTCTAAGTCAAAATCTTACATTCCTGGTGTTTTCCTGTTTGAAGGGGTTAGCTGGCCAGGGTGGGACTCCAATGGTTTCTTTGCCTTTTTTTAAGATTGATCAAAAAGGGAAGGGCAACCATATAATTTTCAATGTTGCCTGGTGTGAGCAGAGAGAGATTATGTGGCGGTTAGGCCACTGGTATTCGTGAAGGCACAGGTCTTCCATGGTGACTAACGAAGGAGTCCCAAATGCCCGACTCAATCTTGAGCAGGCCAAAACTCAGTTTTCTCTATTTTTTCATAATAAATGACCTGTATGACTTTGACGCAATTGCCATCTGTCCTTATCTTTCTAAGAACCTGTGAAAGTGTCAAGTCATTCAGCTAATGACATCAATAGTACACCTGATGTGCAGAGACCACAATAAGACACCTAATGCAATATCAGTTTGGAACAAGTGCCTTTTAATCTCTATCTCAATGTCAGATAATAATAACATAAACAGTGTAGTCTGAATTGACATGTATTTACCTTAACCGTTTATATGATACGTCTGAGATTATCATAGCTTATGTGAGACATTCCTAAGGTTATGTCAGAAACTCCAATCTCAGTTAAGATGTAGTATAATAGGCCTGTCAATGGGCCACTTGCCAGGAGAGGTCTTCGCCCCAGGTTATCGCGCAAGCTATTGCCAGAAGATCTGCAGTGAAGCCGCTGCATTCTACTCTGCACTGAAAGCTGATACTGAGCAAAGTCCTGGGTAGAGAAGCTGCTGATGTGTGTTTTTCTTTTCGAGGAAATACTTGCTCCCAACTGCTAATAACTACAGCATTTTGCTGTAAATTGGTATACAGTGCATTGACTCTCCCAAAGAAACTCCAGATGCAAGTTGTTATACTCCATGCTTTCATAGTATAGTACACAGTAGTAGGTTATTCGGTGCTGGGCTGCTAGATAACATTTTAGCTATGGTGGAAATATTCATTCTATTCTTGTTGTTTACAACGTGCATTAGTGCTGTTTTACTACTGTTTTGTGTGGTTATTTTAGATATGCTAACAAACAGCATGACACTGTTAAAATAAACACTTTTAATAGAAAGTGTCTTATACTTAGTGCATTGTGTGCGATATTATAAAAAATGAAATTGGGTTCTCAAATTACCACTGCGTTCCGGGATCCCTGTTTAGGGACTGTTATTAACCTCAAAACACAGATACCATTTCAACTATGTGGTTGTGAGTGACTACAACAACCTGCTTCTTCGCATTCAATTTGTGAACTAAGTTCACTCATGACACCCGCGGAAGTGAAGGAAAACCTTGTAGAGCCAAGCCAGAGTCTTACAGCCAGATTCATCAAAGACCCGTTTTGCGAGTCTTTAATAGCGATTCATAAGGAATCGCTATTACAGACTCGCAAAACGGGAATTTATGTAGGAATCGCAAAATAAGATGTGATTCCTACACAATCCTTATTTGCGATTCGCAAATTGCGAATCGCAAATAAGGAATAACTCCCCATTCATTCCTATGGGCCAAAAGGCCCATAGGAATGAATGGGGAGTATTCCTTATTTGCGATTAGCAATTTGCTAATCGCAAATTAGGATGCAATTTCAAGGGTGCCAGGGGTGTCCAAAGGACACCCTGTGGCACCCCTTAAATGCAAATTTAAACAGGTGTTGCGCACACACATGTCCAAAGGACATGTGTGTGTAACATGCAAAAGAAAAAATGCACTAAAGTGCTTTATTCTCTTTTTTCGCAATTTACCACGAAGTCAGACTTCGTGGTAAATTGCGACCAAATATTGCGAATTCGCAATTTCAAATTGGTTGATGAATTGCATTTAAGGAATCTCTATTAGAGATTCCTTAAATCCAATTCCTCGCAAATATGCGATTTCGCTAAAAAAATTGCACTTGCAAAGGGCCAGATTCTCAGAATCTGGCCCTTTGCAAGCGCAATTTCGCTTGATGAATCGGGCTGTTAGTGTACACACTTTATAGGCTTCAGTTTTCAAAAGTACATGAGTTGATCTTCGGCCCAGTGGGGATTGACCCCATGCTCACATTTTGCTCACACTCATTTCTTATCGGCACAGCTACTTCAGCTGCAGGGTCTGGTTTTGATGCACAGATAGTTCAGAGGATTGGAAGGTGAAAATCGGATTATTTTAAACGGTATGTTCACCTTTACTCTTGGTAGCGGTGTAATCTTTCCTTCCCATGCCCCTCCTTTTTTATGCATCTATCTTCTATGCTGCTGCGTAAGCCTTAGTACTGCTGCATTCCTATGTGGGAAGGGCTTGAGAAATGTATCGAGGTGGTGACTTCACTGAGCGAGCCAGGCTTTAAAGCAAGTGGGATGGGCAGGGAGACTTGAACATCAATAGTTTGAGAATTGTCATCAAGAACGTGGAGTACCATGGTCAGAGACATTTGTTGAAACTATGACTCACTGAAATGTCATTGATGTCTGTGCGTTTTTCTGAGGCATGGTCTCACATAGTTCAAAAGCAGGTGTGGCTTGTAATTTCCTCAGTCCAGACCCTTAACATATCCATGAAGCACCTTAACTGATAGATGCTCACGCTTCTGAAGGAACTTTGTTTTAGCATTTCTCATGGTTACATCAGAGGGGATAGGTAACGAAATTGTGAACACGCTGTTTTGTTTTTCTTATTTATTCATTTTGCAGCTCGGAGGGAGGACAGATGGTAGATGAACTATGCTAGCCCATGTTGGGGTGAGTTCATGGTTGATGGGGTAGTTCTGGTCACCTTGGCATCTCTTGAGAAATAACTAGGCCTGGGCGGTAAATTCCGCTCCGCTCGTGGAATTGGCTGAATTTTGGCAATTCCGCATTCCGTGGAGAACGCGGAATTGCAGAAAATTCTGCGATCCTCGGAGAATGGGAAATTGCTGAAAATTCCACGATCCGTGGTATAGTGGGATTTTTTCCTTGTTCGTGCTTTCAAAATGCGTGTTCACGCATGTGGGAACGACTTACCAGGATCCCTAACTTTGCCGATGAGTTTTCCTATCCGTTTGCATCTGGCCGCGCGATTCCGCAAGAGTGTGCAATCGCGAACACGTCATTCGGATGCGCCATCCAACATTCGCGAACAGGAAACACGCATCGCAAGCGGGCGGGACAAGTGAAACAAGATGGCCGTGACAGCATGGGCAAGTTCCCGGGATATTTCCCCCGAGCACGCAAACAGCATCCCCGAACGGGAAAAACGCATCACGAACGGGCGGAACAAGCAACTCTGTGTGCTCGCGGTATTCTGCGGAGATTTTTTACCATTTCGCAGAACTTTGCGTAACACGACTATGCAAATACCGCCCACCCCTAAAAATAAGGCAATGTTTCATGCGAATCTCAGAGGGGGTGTTTGGGAAATTTCAAAACGTTTTCCTGGTGGTTGGGTGAGTCGATTCTGTGGCATTTTCCAGCCTTTCCATTCCTTGTGGTTCCTTGAATGTTAGTGGCCTTCTGGCTTGGTGTAGGGTAATGTTGTCTGCACTAGGGGCCAAAGTTATGTCCTGGTTACTTAGCTCTTCTTTCAGGTGGGTGCTACGGGTACCCCGCAGTGATTGTTCTGGGTGGATTTGCCTCTGGCATAAGTGAATAGAGACTGTTTTTGTATAAGATCGGACTTCCTTTATTCTGGGGTGGGCCCTATGTTTCGCTAGAAGGTTTGGGGGTCGCAGAAGGACCAGAGGAGGAGTCAAACCATTAAATTACAATGATGATTTGATGCACGGGGAGGAACTATTTTGTAAGTAACTCAATGGCTAGCAGCTATATATTTAGGGAAAAGATGTGTGTACATTTTTGGTAAATAATTGTATAATGTTTGTGAATTTTTATGTTTTGATAATAAATACGGATGAGAAATTAATCTCTAACCACAAAGGGCAAGCGGGTCTCAGAAATCGGAGGCAATGAACTGCAACCAGCAAACTGGAAGTTCAGCCAAGAACTGCTCATCACAGCTATTTGGGATGGAACTGTGCATTCATTTCCAGTTCCGAGAGTCAGGAGTATGTAGATGCTTAAAAAGACAGCATTAAAAATCACATCTTAAATTCTGTAAAGCTGCAATATATCGGTTCCTTTTCACAAAATATAACACTGCTGTCGAAACCTATGCTTACAGAAAGTCTGTACATTCTTGTCGACTGCTACAACACACACACAAAAAACGGAGAGTAAATGCAAGTTAACACGCTGTGTTTCATCAGTAGCCAAGGCATACTGGTCGTCAGAGCAGGTCTTTACAAGGCTGCGCAGAGAACAATCCCAAACCGCTGCTTCTCCGACACATCAGATGCTGGCTGCTGCAGTTTCAGGCGAGAAGATGAACATAAATCATACGCACGCGCCTCGTTAACACCGTTTCAGTAAACAGAGGCCCCGGGGGTGCAGTTCAATCCACGCTGCCTTGTGCTGTAATGAGTTGAGTGAGGGCGCAGGATAACTATTTAATATTAAACCACGTTCTTAGAATCTCTTTTGAGTCAAGCATTCAAAGAGACACAATTTGCTTTTGAACTAATTCATTAAATGGCCGGGAGCACAGAGATGCAACACGAAAATGATGCCAAGCTTCTTCTTTTTTTTTTTTACCTAACTTTACATATTTTAATGTTTCCAGTTTTTAATTTAATTTGACAATTTTTACTAGGGGGTTCAACGTCTCCTAAGCTTCACTTCAAATGGAAATAAAAACTGTAAACAGGCAAGAACGTTGCCTGTTTTTTCAAGTTTGTTTTCGCATCAGTATTGCAGCCCTATAAACGCATATGCTTCCAATTAACATGAATATATTTTTTGCGCCTTCAATCGGGGTACTCAAACTAGGAGATCATTATTTGTATGGGTGTTTGTCTACTTTGATAATAACAATCTCTTCGAAATAGCTCCTAACTCCAGAGTTTAGTTAGTGATATAAGTAACAGGAATTCCTTCAACCTATTTTAACGATTTTAATTGATCGACCTCGGGCGGCTGGGTGCCTGGTTCAGCCCCGCCGGGATGGGAGTTATTTGAACTTGAACACTCACCTACCACAGGGAGAACTTTGCTGAGGCTGCTAAGGCCCCTTTGCATGAACCCGGAGAGTTATCTGAACCTTCACCAGAGATTTTCACTGTAGCTGGACTTTTATACAGCTGCAGCTTGTGACCTTTAAAGGTGGTGATCTGACTTCACCCCAGAGGCTTCAGGAGGAGTTCTCTCATACTCACTTGCACTCAGTCTTACTGTCTCACTCATTCTCACTCAGTCTCATTCACTGGCAATCACTTTCTCCCGTTCGCTCTTGCATGTTTACTCACTCTGACACACTTAGTCTCACTGACTTAGGCAGTCTCACTCATTTTCATTCTGGACCACTCAGTCTTACTCACTCCTACTCATTCCTGCTCATTCGGATTCAGTCAGTCTCACTCTGACTAACTCAGAATTGCTCAGTGACACTAGTTCTCACTCACTTATACTCATGTAGGAAGGGCAACGGCGAGTTCAAGACCAGATCAACTACAGAAAACTTCAAACAGACCCAGCCAGATAAATTGGCCCCAGGGCCAATTTGTATATAAGAGGATAGAGGGCCCGCCGCAGCCCTCCTCGCCAAGACTTTAAATTCCCTGGGAACCATCATCTCCTGGAGCAAATTGCTGTAAAAAAAAGGATGTGTTAACACAGGGCCCCCTTCCTGAGCCTTAACAGGCCCCGGTGACCCTAACCCTCTGTGGCCGATGGCTAGAAAAAAGGCAGAGTGGCCACGCAATCCCCCTCTCTGGGCCTTAAAAGGTATGGGGAGCCCATCCCTGAAGGCCGATTCCTCTAAAAAAAAAAGGAGAGGGAGATGCATGGCTCCCATCCTAAGCCTTAAAAGTCTCCACTGACCCCATCCCCAGGGGTGATAAATGAACTTTAAAGGAAGGGGGTCATGTGGCCCCCACTTCCTGAGCCTTAAAAGCCCCCTGGGACTCCATCTCCTGGGGCAGGCTCAATTATTCTGTCCCAGGGAGCCCACACCAGTGCGGGTAGGGGACAATATGTTTGCTTTTGTAATCACACAAAGACTCACAGGGTATGAGGCAAAAATGGCTGCACCTATTCCCTAATTGGGTTACAGTAATTTGTTCGGGTGCCAAGGACCTGAAACGCAATACCCCTACGTCTCCTATGGAATACTCCACAAAAACAATAATGAACAAACAATGACAAGATCGAGCCCACCACTTTAGTGCTTAGGATTTGTCATTAGTTCATTCCTACTGAGGGAGTTATTGGGAGCTATTGATACATCACATTTTCATCAACTATAAAAGGGGGTATCTCTTCTGAGGCTCTAATTCTGCAAGCCAATGGCTCAATATATAAGTTAAAGAGCAAGGGTGATAAAGGACACCCTTGTCTAGTGCCCCGCATTACTTTAATAGGATGAGTAAGAATTCCATAAACGAAAACACGCGATATTGGTGAACAATACAGCGAAAAAAGGGATTGCGTAAAGTTCTCTCCTAAGTTAAGATATTGCAATAATGTTTTCAAATATATGAAGTTAACTCGAACAAAAGCCTTGGCGGCGTCTAGAGCGATCACCGCCAAGGGGTACTCATATCTGGAAGCCATGTCTATTATGCCAATCAAAGTATATGTTAATTCCTTTAAGTATCTCCCCTTAATAAAACCTTTTTGGTCTTCATGAATCAATTTATGAATAACTTTGCTAAGTCTGTCGGCTAAAATTTTTGAAAAAAAATTATAATCACAGTTCAAGAGTGCTATAGGTCTGTATGCATCTAAACTACTAGAAGATTTTCCTGGTTTAAGTATTAGGGTGATTGTTGCCTCGTTCCAAGAACTAGGTATTGTTACCTCCCCTCTAAAAACTTTATTGAACAGTTGACATATTGTGGGAGCAATTGTATCCACTAGGACTTTATATACCTCAGCCGGGAGACCGTCCGGGCCAGGTGCTTTCCCTCTTTTACTTTCCTTGATCACTTTGACCACTTCGTCTTGCGAAATTTCCCTATTTAGGTCCCCCACCCAGTCAGCAGAGAGTGGTTTCAACAGATGTAGCCAGCTTTCCATTTCAGTTATCTTTGGAGAGAGGTCTTCTGTATAGACATTTACAAAGTAATCGTGAAAAGCTTCTGCAATTTTTTTACTTTCTGTAATAACTTCTCCTGAATCAACCTTTTTAATTTCTTTTATTTGATTACGTACAAGATCTTTCTTTGCTTTCCACTCTAGTAGTCCGCCACACCCTTCTCCATATGAGAAGTGGGCCAACTGACTGGCTTCCCATCTTTCTTTAACTCTTTGTGAGAGTACTGCTTGAGTTCTATTTTTAAATCCAGGAGCTTATTTTTAACTTCCTCTTCAGATACATTTCCCCCTTGTCTGGTTCGACTAGCTTCTTAAACTCGTATCTCTTTCTCCAAATTTGAAATCTTATTATAATATAGCCTCCTCTTTTTTGCACCCTGTGCTCCCAATCTCCCTCTCAAAAATGCCTTATATGTCTCCCAAACTATATCTTCTTTGGCTGATCCTTCATTTACATCCAGGAAAACTTGCAACTCATCCTTTAAGGATTCTAAATAGTCTTCATCGGCTAGGATGGTGCGGTCCAGCCTCCAGATAGAACTCAATTCGTCAGTACCTAATTCTAGATTTAAAGCCACAGCTGAATGGTCTGACAGATGCGCTCCTAAGTGTATCACTTTCGTAACCCAATCTTTCAGCCTGATGTCTACTAAAAAGTAATCTATTTGTGAACTGTGATTATATTTGTTATTGTGAAAGGTGAATCCTAACTGCTGACCTACCTTCAATCTCCAAATGTCACATAACCCTTGCTGTGCCATGATCGACCTTAACCTAGCCGCCATTTTTCCGTTTACCATCGCCCTACAGTTTCCAGTCCTATCTAACTTGCAATCTAAAACTGTATTAAAGTTTCCGGCCATGATAATTTTTCCTGAAAATTCCATTAATTCTATCTCTATATTATCTAATGTTGTTGGATCATCGGCATTCGGACCATAATACCCCACTATTACAAAGACTTCCCCTGCCATTCTTAGCTTAACAATCACCCATCTACCTCTTTTATCTGCTGACTTGACTTCAATGACAATATCAGCCCCTTTCCTAATCAAAATTGCCACCCCTTTCGTTACTATCTCTTGAGGTGTAAAGAAAGCTTTAGCAATCCATTTTTGGGTGCAAAAAATCTCCTTACTTTCTTTCTCAGTTAAATGGGTCTCCTGTAAAATAATCACATGCGCAAGGGAATCTTCTAAATATTTCAATATCGATAGTCTCCTAACTTTAACCCGAAGACCATTAACATTCCATGTAAGGAACCTTAGCTCCCTAGTCTTAGCCCCACTCATCAAAGCTAGCCCATAGCTCCCATTTTTTCACTTGATGGCAAAAAAAGCTCCTGAGGATTTTTTTTCTTTTTTTATCCCACTTCCCTCCCCGCCCCCTCCATACCCCAACCTCTATCCCTACCCCTACCCCAAAACCTCCCTACACCATCACCCCCCCCCCCTTTCCCACCCTGGAAAACCCAACCAAAGCTCCCATGGCCTGGGTCAGTGGATGTCGTAGTAGCGGTGCCTCTATTTTTCTATGTGATTTATACATTTTTATTTTAAGGGTATAATCAGCATTCAAACCCTTTAATACTATTCTTCTTGGGATTGATCCAGAAAGGCATCTGCCTCTTCAACTGTATGAAACGTGTACATTTTATTTTGCCACATTACTTTTAAAAAAGCAGGGAATTTCAACTGAGCAGTTGCCCCCATTGCCCTGAGTGGTGCCAATCGCTTTCCTAATTCCCACTGTCTACTTGCTGTAGCTGGCGATAAATCTGACCTAATATCCACTGTGATTCCATCCACCATTATATTCTTTTTCTTGAGGGCTGCTGTCAGAATCTTCTCTTTTAGGTTATATGTTAAAAAGTTAATCAATATTTTCCTAGGTTTAGAACGATTTGGATTAAACCGGAAGGGGTCTCGATGTACTCTCTGGATGTCACGTAGCAACATTTCTTCTGTCTCTACTAACTGTAGTTCCTTCTTCAACAATTGAACTACGTAGCTTTTTATATCTGACCCCTCCTTTCCTTCTGATAATTTTAGAATCTTCAAATTATTTCGCCTTTGCATATTCTCCAACCTCTCGACTCTCTCATCAGACTCTCTATCCTTGAATTTTATATTCTCAATTTCCTTACGGTTTTCCAAAATTCTTCCCTGCATAACTTTCACCTGTATCTCTATAGCTTCCATACGAGTACTTAATTTGTCGAGTTTGTCCTCTAGTAAAGTACATGTAGCACTTATACGCTCCTGATTTCCTTTAGAGGCTACAAAACCCATATGGATATCTTTTTCCAGTTTTCTTAGCAGCTCCAAAACCGACATATCTAGTGTGTCAGAGTTATTTTGCTGAAGAGCTATCTGCACCTTCTCCAATCCTTTCTGAGATGTCAGCGCTCTCTCAATACTTATACTATTTGTTATCTCTGAGGGTGTAACATCACCCGTATTCTTTATTACCACTGCCTCTTCCTCCGTCTCTTCTTCACTTTCTCCTCCTATTGCTCCTACTACTCCATCAATGGCTAGTAGTGTATTCAGCTGCTGAGACCCCTCCTCATTAGTCATATCTGTGGTCAATAACGTGCTTTCTCCCTCCTCTGCTTCCATCTCAGTTGCCAATGCCTGAAAAGGGTTTGGAGTTAAATGCACAGACCAGTCCTGCTCTTCTATAAGTTCGGGCAGAGGCTGCGCTAACTCACCGCCCTTAGCTGAAACGAGGGTAAAGTCTTGAACTAGAGGTACAGGGTGTGGTTTCAAGACCAATATCTTAGGAATTGGTTTGAAGTATAAATTTAACGATGGGGTTGCTGCTAGCTTATGTTCAGCCCCCTTTTGCTTCCCTTTTTTTTATCTTTTCTACGGAGGAGGGAAAACATGGCGGCCGGCTAGCTAGCGGGTCGCGGATGTCCGGTGTGGTAGCGGTGCCGAGTCGGAGGTAACTATCAGCAATCGACTGCATTACGAGGAGCCAAGGAGGTTTTTTACCTGTTCGAGGAACGGGCTTCGCCCGTAGGAATCTGCAACGAGTTTCTGGGCAATCTTGGAGGCCGTCTGCCGGCCGACTGCATGGCGGAGACCCCAGTTCAGCTGCGAACGGAGAGTGAGGAGGCGGAGTCGCATCCTTCTGCGGGCCCGCGGACTGGGAGCTGGGGAAGGGCGGCTCAGGAGATCGGCAGAGGACGCCGAACAATTGCCAGGATTGGAGCGCTAACTAGCGGAGGTCGGGGAAGAGGAGAAGAGAATCTGACAAAGTCTGCCTCTGTTTCTTTGGAGGTGAGAGGAGCTGAGGGCTCGTTGGAGTCCACGCAGACAGCATATTTAGCAAAGATCGATTCGGAGCAAGTAAGCAGTGGGGTGGACACTAAGAAACTGGTGTTGGGATGTCCTAGGTACTTATTAAGGAGTACCAAACTCGATCATAACGAATTTGCTCTGGGGAAGCCCAAAATATCACAAAAAACATCAAAAAGTGCTCTGTAAAAGACACCAAGACCATTAAACCAGGAGAGCGTTCTTTAAGAAAAGTGTTCAATCTGTATGCTACTGTTCAGAGAAAAACTACTTCCTCTAGGCACTTAAGCAATCTTATATAACTAATGCCCTACTATGGACAGCTTTAGCTTATATTAAACC
Organism: Lissotriton vulgaris; assembly: GCF_964263255.1. Lineage (NCBI taxonomy): Eukaryota > Metazoa > Chordata > Amphibia > Caudata > Salamandridae > Lissotriton > Lissotriton vulgaris. Next base: position 1,137,641,116 of record NC_141697.1, read on the forward strand.
CTTCACAGTTAACAAACCTATTGATAGATATGAAGCTGGCATGAGTAGAAAAGTGAGTACTGACTGATTGTTTACACTATAGAGAGACTTTACCCAGTACTAAACTATTTGCAGACAACCAAACTCTCATGAGGAATACACCACAGATTATTGAAAAATAATCTATTAAGAATAGTGTTCATACTATGCAAAACCTCGCCAGGGAGATACTACTCACTGTAAACACCCAAGGTATGAAGATGCTAATGGTTATACTACCTATAGATGTCATACTCTTCTGAAATGTATTTAGATAGATCACCTTCTATGGCCAATCAAGCAGATCTACATGGGTAACTATCTGGAGCACACAGTCATCTCTCCTATAAAGAAATTGTCATGTGAGTCAACTCCCTCAAAATGCTCAATGTTGCTTACAATACTCGGTATCTACTACATAGAATCTTTGCCCTTTTGAAAACATTTTATCAAAACCAAACTACTAGTGTCCAACAAACTGGACACAACTCATCAACTTTCGTGTGGACACGGTGTTAGTCCTGTTCACAACAATTCATAAGGAGCTCAACAGCTCTACAAACCTATGACCCATTAAGAGCACAAGAATTTTGTTTACACACCCATTAAAACAAAAGAAGATATACAAAATAAGGTATAGAAGTAGGATGATACTTACTTTCCCCTATGCATTTTCCATAAGCTTTTTTAGGCAAAGCTAACGCAAAAGCTGCTGAAGGGAATTACACAAAATTTGAAGCTAAATCTTGGTTCAGAAAGTGTGCTTTTTGTTATTTGGGGTAAATCCTTTCAGTACTTTTTTAGAATATTTGGATAAAAAAATGTTTGTATATCTGGATGGTTGGGTTTGAACGACTCTTGTGAGCGTCCCTCAAACCCAATTTTAAATAATAGAGCGTTCTGATTTCACTGGGGGCTTTTTTTCCTCTGGCCAATTTTCTCCCATGGGAGACATGCTCCAATGGGAGGGATCACTTTGACTGGCTGCATGCAACATGAAGCAAAAAATGTTGCAGGCAGCCTTTACAGAACTTGGGGACTTAGGCCCATGTTCTGATTTAAAAAAAATAAAAAATATAAGGGTAAAACGTAGGAATAGCCTGTCTAACACTTGTGAGGGACCCAAAGGCCCCCCGCGCAAAAATAAAAACAACATTAAAAGTTGCGATCCTGGTGGTCTCGTGCTGGAATCCTATGGGATCATGACTTTAAAAAAAAAAAGAAAATCCCCACTGGTGTTTTAAATGTAAGAACTTTGACCCCCTGAGATGGCCCAGGGCTCTTTAATTTTTATTTTTATGGGGAGGGGGCATGAGTGGGGCTGCCATTCACAAGCCACTCAGGGCCCCAGGGGCCCCATCCCTTGGTGCAAAGTCCACTTTAAAGGGGAGTGGACCCCTCTCCCCAAGCCACTAATGAACCCCAGGAGATAGGGATGATTTGTTAAGAAAGGGGGGGGACATGCACACCTTCCAAAGGCTTCTGTATGGTCCAGGGGACCACATCCTCTGGGACCAATAAACTACAAAAAGGGGTGGAGTCAGTGCAATCCCTCCCCATGATGGTATCCACCCTGAAGACCCCAGCCCCCAGGTTGTGATAGTGCCAAGTGTCCAGGGAGCCCACCCTGGGCTTCGGTGGTTCTCTGCCCATGAGAGTGCTGAGATACCCTGCCTGCACTTTCCAGGGCAAGGAAATCCACTTTGCTCCCACCTGGTGGGAGCAGTAGAAAAATGCTGCTCCAGCCCGGGCAGTAGTCAGGGCTCCTCCAGCAGCCCAAACATAGTGGTCTGTGGGTGCCCAAGGTGGGTACCAGTGGGCTCACCAGAGGCCTCTAGGAATGGGGTCCCTAGGGCCGTAAAGGCTTTGTTAGGGGGCTGCATGCCCCTTACCTTTAACTTAAGGGTTCCCAGGGCCTTTAATGGCTTGGGGAAGGGGGCCATGCACTCCCTTCCCCTTAATTTAAAAAAAGGCCCAGGCAATGAGTGGCGGACCATCTACGCTCCTCTCTTTATTGAAGAAATACATCCCTGGGGGATGAGATCCCTGGGGCTTGTAAAGACTTGGGGTTGGGGGGCAAGCACCCCCCTCTCCTTATAAAAAATAATATATGGCTGTCAGTGGTGGGTACCAAGAAACTAAAGTATATTTGAAAAGAAAGTGAATAATACATGACAAGCAGGAGCCGCTCATTTATTATTCACTGCTCCTTAGAAGGAGTGCTCCATACTGTCTTGCAAGGGTTTTATTTTCTATATTGTTTCAGCTTAGCAGTGTCCCTAAAATACAGAGGGGCACCTACAAGCCTTTATTTTAATGTTGGGAGCAGGGAGTGAGTCCAGCAGCATGCCTCCCCCCTAACCTCCACCTCCCAGGAACATTAAAAAAAACACTAAGGGGCCCATTAGGATGGCGAGTGGATCACCCCCGCCGGGCTGGCGGTAGCCACCACCGGCCTGGCGGGGGCGATCCTCCCACCATCCTTGCTGCAATGACCCCTACACCATATTAAGATGGCTGGGAGGTCCGCGGTGGACGGAAAGACCGTCCACCGCTTTTCCGCCTCGGTCGCCTTGCGGAAAAGATTTACTATGGTGGCAGTGTCTATCAGACACTGCCAGCCATATTAGTATGATGAACAGAAAAGATTGCTAGCCCTCCTACTTATTTAGTTTCGCTCTAGACAAGGGCGGAGCGGTGGTGATATGGCCTAGAGAACAATATCTAGCAGAAGGGGCCTTGCAGGTAAACAATCAAGAATGGTACAGAAAACTGCAGGAGGACCCGCTACAACAGATCCAGGCCTCAATCACAGAGATTGTCCAAACAGGCAGAGAAAGTGGATTCCTGGGCCCCAAAGAGAGTGATTTTTTGGTAAAGAAATGCCCAAGAACTCCTGTGGCATACTTCTTACCAAAGATTCATAAAAACTTGTCAAATCCACCGGGGCGACCAATCGTGTCAGGCTGCGATTCATGTCTTGAGCCCCTGTCAAAGTATATAGATTTCTTCCTGAAGCCCTTTGTGGCAAATGTGAGGTCCTATTTAAGAGACACCACTGATTTCCTGGTGAAGGTAGAAGGGACTCCGTTCGACCACACGTCACAACTCATGGTAACCATGGATGTGACGTCCCTTTATACCCAGATACCACAAGACGAAGCACTGGAGGTTTTGGAACTCTATCTAGACTTAAGGGAAAGACCACATAGAGTCCCAACATCTTTCATTTTGCGATTGGCCGAAATAACCCTCAAAAGAAACTATTTCCGCTTTAACAACGACTTTTTTATGCAAATCAAGGGCACCGCCATGGGGTGCCCTTATGCCCCAGAAATGGCCATGTTATACATGGCCGAATACGAGAAAAAATATGTGGAGGTAAATAACCCTTTTGCACACCACATTGTGCACTGGTATCGCTACATCGACGACGTGTGGCTCCTGTGGCAGGGGAGCCATGCCGAGTTGAGTGACTTTCACCAGTGGCTCAATAACAGACATAATGACATAAAATTCTTGATTGACTCAAGCAATGTCAAAATGACATTCCTTGATGTGGAAGTAAGAGATGTTGACGGTTCCTTGAAGTCCTCACTTTTCAAGAAAGCAACGGATAGGAATACCATACTCCACTATGGGAGCTCACATCCCAGAAACCTGAGGGCAAACTTGCCATATGGACAACTCCTGCGAATCAGGAGAAATTGTTCAGAGCTGGCACAATCCGATCAGCATGGATACAAATTTTGTGAAGAACTAACGCAACGGGGGTATCCTAAAAAGCTTCTCAAACATTCTTTTAAAAGAGCACGTTGTACACCGAGGGAGTGTCTTCTTGAAACAAAAGTCAAACGTGATCTTGAAAATCTAGTTTGTGTGACGACATTTTGTGCCGAAACTCACAACATACGCCAAATGGTATTAAAAAAACTGGCATTTGCTGGAACAATTGGAAACACCTATTCCTCGTCCAATATTCGCTTTCAGAAGAAATCAGAATATTGGCCAACAACTAGTCCGTGCGGACATCAGAATAGCCAAACCCAAAAGTGACTTGTTGTCAAAATGGGGTCTTAAACCGATCGAGGGACACCATGGGTGTGGGAACTGTATCGCCTGCGATACAACCATTGAGGGTACCATCTTTCAACATTCCAATACGACATGGTCTCACACTAGTTTCACCAACTGCAGAACAAAAAATGTCGTCTATGCCATAATTTGTCCCTGCCACAAAATTTATATTGGTAAGACCAATCAGCAGGTCAACACGCGTATGACACAACACAGGTCGCGTATTAAAAATAAAGTTTTAACTGCGCCCCTAGTCCAACATTTCTCCGACAAACAACACGGAGAAAATGATTTTACATGGACCGTGCTATTCAGCATTAACCAACCGAAAACAGGCATCAACATTGAACAGATCCTATTGAAAAAGGAGGCTTATTTGATACTCAAGTTCAACAGTACCCAAACAGGGTTGAACACACTTTCAGAAATGTCACGATTGTAACGAGTTAATGTATTCCCCATTGATAAACTACAACATCCATAATGCCCAGCTTCAGGCTCACTATGATGTAGAAGCCCTGTACAGCCTCTAGGCTGTTCCAGCGTTTTGCATTTCCTGGTTCGCCAACTCAGAAGAAAGGTGAGTGTGTGTGAGGCTCCAAATGCGTGAGACTTTAGCACATTAGAATTTTATCCAGTCAGGGACTAAGGGCCCCTTTCCTGTCTTACAGCGCGAGTGAGCCGCGCGTCTGTAAACATCGGGGAGGAACACGTGTCCCCGCCACCGATTGAATCTGGGTTTAAACAAAGACAACGAGCATACGGCGTGGCGATCGGCGCCCCGCGCTCACCACCAGAATTTTAGGTATGTGGCCGCACTATTTTCCGCAACACTTCACGAGCGTTTTTGTGCCATAAACAATGTCAATACTGAGCGCGACCCTTATGCTTTGCAGGTCGCACGGAAATGTTAGAATGAGCAAACAGAGGATCTAATATAGCATCCAATGCCACACTCGACAAAGGTATGATTTTGTACTTTTAGGTCTGTAGTAGTCACATGGCACTGCTTCAGATGGCATTGTAAGCATATGAATTATTTTTTCCAGAATAAACCTTCTATTTCACTGACTTTCTGCGGCGCACAGCCCCTCGTGTACAATTGGACCACGAGAGCCCACCGCATTCTGTATAAAGGTAACTAGTCCAGCACAGTTCAGCCATCCTAGGGGGACTTTAAAATAAGTCACAAACACTAAAACAAGCTTCGTTTTATTTTTGTGTAGATTGAAAACATTGAGAGAGCCCTGAGGAGAATCTGTAACCTTTTACAGATTCGAAACGCGTCGGCAAACGGCAGACAGACACCCCAAAATATCTGCCCTCGATGGGTGCAGTCATTTTTGTTGGAATTAACTGTGAATTAATTTCTGATTTCTGTCGCATTTTTTCTCACCTTATGGGTCTAATAGCGGTTTGATTATCTCGCAAAGATTAATTATTTGTGAATATGGAATTGCTATATATATTTTTCACACAAGAAGTTTGTTGATAACTGTTTGATTCATTGTTTATGTGGTATTTGTATAGTAGTTGTAAATATGTATAAATGTTTTTTGTATTGTGTATAGGTGTATATAAAGTGTTCTTCTTGCCTATGAAATAGATAAATCTTACCAAAAATAATGAGTAAAAGGGTTAAATAAAATTACCCATACAAACAAAGTGACTTTGTTTTTTGTTTGTTGTCTCATAAGCCTAGAGCGAGACTAAATAAGTAGGAGGGCTAGCAATCTTTTCTGTTCATTGTTAAATTGGGTCCAGCTGCCCCCCGTCCCAGGACCAAACTCCGTTGTTTCACTAGCCATATTAGTATGGGCATTTGTCAATGCCTTTCCGTGGCGGTAATGCCGCCACGGAAAGGCATGCGGAGACTCCCTGTGGGGGCCCGTTGCGGGCCCCCAGGGACTCCGGGGGGTTGGGGGTGCACATGAGGGGTACCTATGGTACCCCCAGCATTTCAAAGAACAACGTGGCAGGCACCGCGCAGTGCCTGTCACGTTGTGCTTTGAAATGCACAACATGTATCTTTACCATTGCGCAATGGTAAAGATACAGGATGCGCCCGCCACTGTGCTGGGCGTATTCTAATCTCATGCACGGGAACCCCGCCCTTATAGCGGGCCGTCCCTAGTGCTGTGAGGATGGCAGGCGGGCAAAGTCTGCCCACCATCCTAATGGGGGCCTAAGTCTCCTGGGTCATTAAATCCATTACCACAGGAGAACTTGCAATATGTTTTAAAACACTCCTAGCTGGAGCTCTATGCTCTTCAGCTGAAGTGCAAGGCCCTCTTGTGGTTGTTTTTATGATTGCATGTTCGGGACTGAAAAATGTTAAAAGAAAGACTCAGAGACATGTTGGTTTTATTTAAATAAAAATATATGTCTCTAACTATTTATTTTAACAATTTCACCCACAAAATAGAATCATAAAAATAATGTAAAAAGAAAGAGTCACAGACATGTCTTTTATTAAAATGTTGTAAAACTTTTATAAGTATAATTATAGATAAACATTGCATTTTGTGAATGATTGAAATATGCATTTGATTACAAATATTGATGATTTTTGGAAAAGATGATAGATTTGCTTTATAAATATTGATATGCTCACCCCTTGATAAAGCCAATAGGCTCACTTTCTATATTTTGGTGTATGTGACGCTTTGACAGAGTCAGAAAGTCCACCAGAGTGCAGCGAGGTTCTGTGAGACAAACCTCATGTTGAGCATGCCAGAAAGCTGTGCATGGCATAGGCTTGGCAACTGACAGTGCAGGCCCTGCGGCAAACTTCATGCCGCACACAGGGGATTGGCTGCCTGCGGGGGGTTGACCACACTGCTTGGCCACAGGCTAGGCCCTGAGACAAATCCCCAGCCGCGCACGGCCATGCACAGCAAGGGGTTGGGTGCCTGCAGGGGTGTGGGCATAAACTCTGCACTGTGGCGTTTGGCTTCAAGGATGGGAATAAAATATTACTTTACATTACATAGAAACCCTATAGATTCCGTGAAAAACACACAAATGTTAAAGAGATGTTATAGCTAAGTGAAAATTTCAGTGACAACGTAACATTTTAAACTAAAAGAAACTGAAATTCGCCAGATATAATTGTCTCCAGTAACTATAACTAATGTCGTACGGTAACTATAACTTGCATCCTAGCCATGCACAGTTAAGACCTCCATATATTACATCACTCATGACATGTTCTATAACATAATTGAAAACCACTGCAACATTTGAAATAACATAATTGATGAGCCGACTGTGCATGGTAGGGACACAACTTATAATTAACTTAGGGCACTAGTTATGGTCACTACAGATAACTGTAACTGGTGAGGTTCAGTCGTTTTTTAATTTAAAACGTTACATTATTTGGACTACATTTCCAAAAGAAATAGATTTTTTGGTTTGCTCATAAGTTGGACACCATTTGACGAATCTTCACAAAACTTTCCAAAAAACAGTCTCATTTACCCCAGCTCCTCCCTGAAACATTTAAGGTTGATCTATCAAGTGGGGTGCTGAGAGAAATGTAGAGTCCCCAAATGCATTTTCTCCATGCAATTTTCCATAGGAAAATTAGACACATATACAGCCAATACAGCTGAACGGATTAAGTTCAAGATCAAGTTTGGTAGACAGTTTGATGTTGATAAAAAAATAGCATTTTGTGATTCGGTGTTAATCCTTTGAGCAGTATTTGAGAAATTGAGGTTCAAATTCTTTCTATATATATCATGTTGCAGAATATCAGCAGCCCAACAGAGATATAGATAAGATCTGAACCTCTGCCTCCACATCAGCAAAGCTGTAGAGATACCCATTTTAAAACAGTCCCCTGTCCCAAAAAATAGAGAGAGACTCCCTCTAGGACCAAAAACAGTTTTTTTAAATGGTAGAGTGGATCCGCTCCATAGGTCCACATGTCCTGAAAATTAATTAAAAAAAATATATGAAGAGACAGGGTGAACAACGCACTCTGACCCCAAAAGGAGTGTGAAGGGAGGGCCAAAAGGGATTCTCCCTCCCTGTATGATTGTCCACAACATAGGCTACATGTTGTGGCAGCCATTACAGGACTCGGGGACATGGTCCTCATTGAAATGCATTGTAATGAATTGCAGGTTTTGAAGGTCACAAAAGGGAGCACATTTAAAGTGTGATAACATAATTTGATCACATTATAAATCCTTTTTTAGTGGTACCATACTAATGTTAGGAATTGTGATGTATTCTTAGGTGATTCTACTCTGTGAAATGCTGACCCTCTGCTGGGATTTGATGAAATATGTTTCAGAGAAAACTGATTTCTCTCAGTATGTTCCCATAGAAGTTACAGAAGGAAGGTGCAGCAGCATCTAAAATGACAGCATACTTTCTGTAAATTGACACTATCTTTCGCAACCAAGTGAGAATAAAGTGTGACATCTAAGTAAAACATGTAATCCTATTAGCAGCAACAGTCTGCCAGTTGATCCACTTGTGTTCAACTGCAGCCTCCCACACTGCTCTGGTGAGCAGCTAGAGCGCTAAAATTCAAAAGTGTGGCAGACCTGATACCATCTCAATTACATCTAAGCTGCAAAATGTAAAACATTCCCTCTAGAAATTAACAAAATGAGAGGGTCCCTTTTGTCATAGAAATTATAGTTAGTGCTGTAGAAAGCAAATCGAGGACACGTTGTCTATAAGTTATCAAATATCCTCCACCTTTAAATCTTCTGATATGTTGACTGACATGTACTTTCAACACTAGCAGCAGCCTGACAGCTCCCTGATGATCAAGAGCAGGTTTACCACAGTGTTCTAAAGAGCAACTGCAGTGCTAAAATTCTGAACATATGACACAAGTGTGGAATATCTGAATGCCATTTTGATGGAATCACAGCTGTAAAAATGAAAGCATCTGCTATTGAGGATACTGCTGTAAATGAGGAAATGAGGTAGCTTGATAGCAACAAAACTGTCCCAAGATGGCCACCAGAGAAAAAGAGCCCAAACATAGCCCAAAGATCACCACCCCCATTTAGCTCAAGGGTAGAAAAGTGTGCAAAATGCTGAAGTAACTTGTCCAACAAATATTTAAGTGATCAATTGGATGAAAACCATAAAAAATAGCAACTGATTTATTAACAGTTTATTGCTATTTGAGAACTCTTTTTTAAACACTAACCATCATTTTTATTCATTTTGTTCATTTCTAAAGGAAATGCTTCAGGTTTTACAGTTTTGATTCTCTCAAGATGTCTTGAGGAGGGCCACACTTTTGTAATTAATACAAAATTGTAGCATTCTGGTTGTTCATTAAAACAATGTGGGTAGGAAGGGGGCAGGGGCACTGTTCTGACCGACTTTTTCGGCCCTCCTTTGAGGGAGAATGATTGAAGGTGACTCCAGCCTATTACCCTTCTAGTGCAGGGATTAGAACTATAAACAGGGCCTATTCATAAGGCACAGTAGTGCACTTTCGTACCCTTTTCCTTAGATCAGGGCTTATAAACTTAAGCTAGGGGATAGATTCATTAGTATTAGTAATAATCCGTCCTTTTGCAAGAGTGTTAGTATACCTTCTATGGAGTTATGCTTATTTCGGGCCTTGTAGGCCTCAAACGGGAGAGACTTCATCTTGCTTTCTGCCCCGGCAGCTTGAGATGCTTCTAGGCCAAGTGTAATGTTTTAGTTTCGAAGTGTTGTTCGCTTGGAGAGAACCGGCTCAGGCTGGCCCTTATTGAAAGACTGTATTTTTTCTCCACTCCGAAGACACAACATCAGGCCGGCCGGCTGGGAACGTGTCCTTGGTAAGGGGAGGTACAAGAATTTGGTGGGCGGCAGGTTACTGGCCGTAACTTTCCATGAAAGGACAAGCTTCCATATTAGCGAAAGTGTTAGGCAGTGAGTCAGTCAGTCTGTAGGCGGCAGCTAGCCGTTAGCATCAATGCCATTAATTATTTCCAGGCAGACAGTCGCCATCTTGAAGTCCGAGAAAGATCATGAAGCTGATACTCTCTGAGAAAGATTGAAGGAGAAGGAGAAGTAGCGCAGAGCGATTGGAGACAGAGAGAGACAGCAGCTAATAAAGAGGAAGGTTCCAGTGACTTGGAGGAAAGTAGAGACGACAGAGCATAGCGGTGCAGACGTGTACTCGTGACTGCTGAGGTGTGATTCCGAGACGAGCCAAGGCACAGAGGAGAAGGGAGCCTAGATGACTGTTGAACCCCGACTTCGTGCTCACAAGGTGATCTCTGCCCTATAATGTGCACATTCTAACCTTTCACTTTTCTTTGCAGGATATATGTTATAGTATAGTGCTGTGTTTGTAATCATTGTAATAAAATACCCCAGTTCTTAGTGAACCAACATGTGCCTTGTATTCTTGTTCAATCAGGGTAACCTGGTCTTCTAGTCAGACATCGTTTTCATGAACGGATGTAAATCCCGGTCAGGTAAGAGGTGACTGAATAATGAGGGAGAGAGGGACCATTTGATGCTGAGAGCAGAAGGTACATGATTCAATTTGGCAAGTTGTGCTAATTCCTGTTATTGTAGTATCATCCCGAGTAGCCAATGAGAGATTCCTTCCAAAGGTATTCATAGGAGAGTGATCGTCGTTGGTAAGCGGCGTTAATGAGAGCACCAGGGGGGACACTGGTGTGTAGATCCGCCGGATTGCGGATCGGGTTGTAAGTAAGAGAGCACTGGGAGGGATACCAGTGTCTAGGTCCGCCGGATTGTGGACCGGATTGGGAGAAAGAGAGCACTGGGGCTGCAGCTCAGTGTGTAAGGCACGCCGGATTGTGTGTCGAGTGAGCACTGATGGTGATCAGTGTGTAATGGTACATAATCAGAACTGCCCCAGGGTAGATTAGTCTGGGCCTAAGTGGCCGTGAGACTAGCTGGTATGAATGGGATATTGTAGAAAACCTATGCATGTGTATTGCTATTTTCCCCATCCTTAGGTACGAGATGTACATACATATATATATACCTATTGTAAATACGTTCTAAAGAGGGAGGTGATTACGTTCCGACTGGGTTGGAGGTGCTCTCAGGAGCTGATCCCATCTGGTTCGAGAATCCGGTCGTTACATCTGGCGTCACGAACTGTTTACGAAGCCTGTGTGCGCTGTATCGTTTTGATCTTGTTGGTTTGCGCTCGGCTCGTACGTATTTTCTTTGTTGATAATTGTGTATATATTTTTTGTGTGTCAAAATGTTTTCGCGTAAGTCGAAATCTACTTTCAAATTGCCTGTTGAAATTCCCGTCTGGGAATCAACGCCTTACGAGGCCTTAGCCCGTGAGTGGGCCGATTCTACTGGTTTGAGTGAGAATTGGACTTCTTGTTTGAAGCAGGCGGAGCCTGCTGATGTGGTTTCTTGCTTGCAAAAGGCACCAGTAGTGAAGGGTGATGAGCTTCCTATTTTGGGACGCAGAGGTTGGATTGTGCTGACTGCATACAGAATGCTTCATGAAAAATTTGTAAAATTGCAGAAGCCATTTGTGGATATGGAGGAAAAGTTTGTTGAAGTGCAGAATGCACATACTCTTTTGCGATGTCAAAATAAATTGCTTGCCGACAAACTTGAGACTTATCAGACTATAGCCGAAAGAGCTGCTGTTCGAATTGCTAAATACAAATATAGAAACCGTCGTGGTCGTGTTTGTAAACGGAAAGTGCGTCTGGTCGTGGCAAAAGCCGGACTGGATTGGAACCCCGACGAGTGGGATGGTAATGTCTGGGACTCGAATGATTCTGGCTCCTCGGCTGAGGAGAGTGACAAGCGCGAGTCTTCTCGCTCTGGACATGATTGTAAATCTGCTTCTTGTGACAAAGACGATGGTTCTAGCGACCGTGGTTGCTCTTCCCGTTCTGGTGAAGTACCTAATCCTGATTGTTCCTCTAAATCTATGGATCGGGCTTCTTCGGAGGCTCGTCCGGAGGTTTCTGCACACCCGGTTTTTCGACGCAAATTACAACAGGCTCCTGGTAATCCTAATGGTATTCATATGGATAGTATTGAAGATTTTACTCAACAGGAAGTTAGGGCAAGGCAAGAGTCAAGGAAGATTCAGAACAAACTCAGGAATATAAGTAAAAGGCAGGACGAGATGGTGGAGAGAGTTGCTCACGTGGAGGAAAGAACTGGCAAAGTAGAGGACGACATGAGAGATTTAAAAATGTACAAAGAAGAGCATCAAAAGGTGGCCGATAGACAGCGCCGCAACAATATTAGACTGTTAGGCGTGGAAGAAGGTCTTGAAGGGGAGGATCCCAGAAAGTTTGTTGTAAATCTGCTAAAGGGGGCTTTCCCAGAACTAACTACGTGGCAGTGGGAAACTGAAATTCAAAGGGCCCACCGTTTTCCATTTTTTCTCAAAAGGGGACAAGTTGGAGCTCAGGGGGGACGCCTGAGGGCTATGTTAATCTTTGTAGGGAATTTCCTCCTGCGACAGTTGATTTTGGATAAGGCTAAGCCTGAGTCTAGGCGTACATTTAACAATGTCACTTTCTTTGCAAGACCAGACTTCTGCCATGCCACAGTTGAGCGCAGATGGAGGTTGAGGCAGTTGATACCGCATATTCAGGCCTTGGGATCAGAGGCTTATTTGCTATACCCTGCTAAATTGAAAATAGTGTCCAAAGGCCAGTTTAAATTCTTCTTCACTGAGATTAAGGCAAAGGCTTATATGATGGAAGTTCTGGGTTATAAGGAGAAATAAATAAAAGGGTTATGTTGGAATTTTGAACGGCGGTGGAGAGGAGTGGCAACTGCTGCTTCCCTGACGTCCACACAGAGGTCATGTTTGACCTATTTGCCTGTAGGGGGGGGTGGGGGTGGGGTAGTGTGGGGGGGGTCAGGGGAGGGGGGGAAGGGGGGAAGAAAATGGCACACATCACATGCACTGAGATACACTTTGAGGCAGTTACAGGCCTTACACAAATGGGGGAAGAAGGAAGCAAGGGGTGAGATTGAGAGATAGAATAGGGAGCTGGTACCAATTTTTGATGTTTTTTAATGGCTTGCCGTATTATGTCAATGAATGTTTGTGGTCTTAATGATCTTCAGAAAAGATTACGAGTTTCAGCGTTTTGTAAGTCAATGTATCCAGATCTGATCTGTCTACAGGAAACTCATGTGGAGGGAGGTAAGGGTTTTTTGTTAGAACAGTTGGGCTTTAAAGTATTAGCACTCACTAAACAAGCCTCTAAAACACGCGGGGTAGCGATTTTGGGGAGAGGGACGGATTGTATAGGTCTCTTAGGAGTAAAGAAGACATATGGGGGAGGTGGGTTATTGTAGAAATAGGCTTTAGAGGAACTAGGTTTACATTGGTTTCTGTCTATGGCTCAACAAGCGACGAGCCGGATATATTTCAATTTCTGGATCAAGAACTATCAACCTGGTTGGAACCGATTGTTTGCTGTGGGGATTTTAACATCAATCGTTCTGCTAGTGTTGAGCTGCAATTGGGACATCGATATATTGGGCGCAAGAAGAGGGTGCATAGGGCCATAGTAGACATGGCCGCACATAACGCTTTATCGGATGTCTGGGCTAATCTACATCCGCAGGCAGATGGTGATACCTTTTTCTCTGCCCCACATAGAATAACGGTAAGGTTGGATTATTTTCTAATCTCCAACTCCCTGCTTTCCAATACACAGATTAGGAAGCTACCTCGCCTGGTCTCAGACCACAATCCTCTGTTATTGACAGTTAGTTTAAATGGTATAGCTAGAAAGGTATACAAATGGACCTTTGAGAGAGCTTTGCTAAAAGATGAGGGATATTGTGAACATATGGAAAGGTGGATTAGAGAGTTCTGGCGTAATAATAAGGGGAGCGCTAGTAGCGGCAGCACTTGGGATGCTTTTAAAGCAGGAATAAGGGGAGAGACGATTAGCTTTTCAACATTTAGACAGAAATTAGAAAGAGAAAGGATAGAACAACAAGTTAATTCTCTCCTGACTGCAGAGGCAGAGCTGAGTAGCTTAATCGCGAGTGGGCGCCCCTTGGATCAACAAATGTTGGAAATTATGGTACTAAAGGCTGAAATAGCTGAAAGGATTACTAATAAAATAGCAGTAAATTATCTAGCAAAGAAAGAACAAGCCTGCGAGTTTAGCGAGAGGGTGGGGCATATTCTTGCCATCAGGACCAGACAAAAAGTTACTGCAGGGGATATTAAAAATATGATAGATGATTCAGGTAACTTGATCTCGGATTCCGCAGATATAAGAAATGAATTTTGGAAATATTATTCAGAATTGTATGATACGGAAGCTGAGGTGGGTAGGGATAAAATCAAAGATTATTTAGGAAATATCCAACTTAACGAGCTAGAATTAGAGGAAAAAGTAAAACTAGACTCTACTATAACAATAGAAGAACTGACGTTAGCCTTATCAGATCTTCCGTCTTCTAAGGCTGCAGGACCAGATTTTATTCCGATTGAATTCTATAAAACATTCTTTTTAGCTCTCAGATTGGAGTTATTGGATACACTCATTCAAGCTCAGAGTGAAGTCTCAATTCCAAACTCATGGGGTGGTACTGAAATCATAGTCATCTTGAAAAAAGAAAAAACCTCCCACAGCCCCTGGGTCATATAGACCTATTGCTTTAATGAATGCGGATGTGAAGCTGTATTCGAAAATTTTGGCAACAAGGCTGACCACCGTAATAGAGAAATTAGTCTCCCCAGTCCAACATGGTTTTATCCCAGGGAAGGGTACTACAGAACATGTTAGGACAGTGATTACCTGCTTCGACGCTATGGAGGTTGCCTGCGGCCCTGTCGCAGCTTTATTTCTGGATGCCGAGAAGGCTTTCGACAGGGTCGCATGGGAGTATTTGTGGGAGTTAATGAGACGTCATGGTTTTGGTGATAGCTATATTAGAGCAATTCAGGTTCTAAATAAGGCACCAACGGCTAGAATCAAAATTAATCGGGAACTAACTGCGGCGGTTCAGATAAAAAGAGGAACAAGGCAAGGTTGCCCCAGCTCCCCTCTCCTCTTTGCACTCTATATGGATCCGTATCTATGTTACCTTAATCTTAATCCTAGTATTCCCCCCCTTTGTTCAAATGGGCTAGAAGTCAATGTGTTGGCGTACGCAGATGACGTCGCTATAATTACCCCGGATCCATCTACGGCAATTGGAGAAATCGAGCAAGAGGCCCTTAAATTTGGCATAATCTCTGGATATAGGCTTAATAGTGCCAAAACGCAGATTATTAAAAATGCAATGGTACGTTGCAATGACTCACGTGTGGTTCCTGCAGCAGTTTATTTAGGTGTTGAAATTTCGCCTAATTTAGAGACAGTGGTAGAACGAAACATCTCCCCCCTAATGAGGAAAGTAAGCTTAGATTTGGCCAGGATAAACAATCTTAGACTCACGCTGGTGGGCCGTACTAATTTCATCAAAATGCTTATACTCCCCAAATTTCTTTATTTCTTCCGAACGATACCTCTTATGTTTGAGGCGATCTGGTTTAATAAGCTGGAGTCGATTCTGAATAAATTTATCTGGTCATATGGGAAGACCAGGCTGGCTTACAAATTTATGACTTTACCAAGGGATAGGGGAGGATGGGGGGTTCCAGACTTTAGATTATATTATTGGGCTTCTGTTCTTCAATATACTCAGGGTCTGATTGGAGCAAGCGAAGTGGATCTGAATGTCAATGCTTTCTCGACTATGATATATTCTATTGTACTGGGCTCAGATACTGCGAATGCTTTTTTAAACTGCGCTGACTTTTCTTATTACAAACGCACACGCTTTAAGACAGTTTTTGCTGCACATAACATTTGGTCAGCTGTAGCAAAAAAATGTGGATTGGGAAGATACAACAGATACACCAGATTATATAGGAACAAGACTCTTCCACCTTTAATTTTTGCCGATGCTACTATGGCAGAATGGGCTAGAAATGGAATTACAAAAATAGGAGATCTGCTGGGCTTAGATGAAAAGATACTGCAATTCTCAGATTTGATGGCAAAATTTAACATAGCAAGACAAAGCTTCTTTAAGTACCTGCAGATCAGGAGCTTTCTCAATAGGAAAAAAGGAGGCGAGGGTGGATTTGGTAGAAATAATATTATGGAAGCCATAGAGCAAGGAGGGGTGTGCTCCATTCGCCATCTTTATGCTAATCTGGCAGAATTGAAGCAGGATGATACTGAAAAATTTGGTAATAAATGGGCTGGGAAATTAGGGATACAGAGCCAGTTTTTCTTGGACTCGCTGGAGTTAGGATGTTCTGTTTTTCACTCTGCCTCGCTCCAATCCCAACATTACAAAACTTTATACCAACTCTACCATACACCGGATCGTATTGCACAGTGGGGCGGTACTACAGGGATTACCTGTTCTCGCTGCAGTACACCGGCAGCGGATAGTATTCACATTTTTGCGTTATGCCCTCAATTAGGAATGTTACTGAAGGGTATTGAAGAATTTATGGATTGCACACTTGGATTGAATGTGATTTTAACACCAACTGTAATTATGTTAGGGGTTAGGGGATTTGATGGTGACCATTGCGAATTTTTATTTGCAGCAATGGCGGTGTATAGATTGTTGATTGCTAGAGCCTGGTTGGATCCCTCACCTCCAGTAACACAACAATGGATTGCTTTGTTACTGGGGACGTTCAATCTCGAAATGGGCATATATGCCAGGAAAGGCAAAAGGGCAAGGAGGTTGGGTAGGAAAATATGGGAACCAGTCCATCGTTGGAAAGAAAGGCTAAATGGAAGCCATGTCTGATTTAATAATTTTTTTTTCTTCTCCTGTTTATGTTTTGATGGCTATATGGAAGAAAAAGATTTGTTTAACGTTGTATAGATTTTCTTGATAATAGTTTTTGTTTAATATCTGTATTAATATTTTGTATTCTGCGCTATATGTGTGCCAAAAATTTTTTTCAATAAAAATATTAAAAAAAAAAAAAAAGGTTAGTGACATTTTGCAACGGTTTCGACAACTGCCTGGTGAGGCTTTGCTTACGTGGATGGTGCACCTTTATGAATTAGGTGCTGCAGGTATCATGTTGGATGCAGGTGATTGTTTACGTTTTTGCTCTTTGAGTTCTGATTCTACTGTACAAGATCATTTTCGTAATTTTAATGGTGTCGGACAAATTAGTCTACTCCAGCTAGCGACTGATGGCTGTAATCACAAATACCCTACTGAGTCTGATTGGCCTGTCAATGACAAGCCGTGGTATACTTTGCGCGATGCGTCGCAGCGTTTGAAAGAGGAGGTGATGAAAACTGCGATTTTTCTCAGTACTGCTGACAGGTTGTTGGATGGCTTATTGACATCTTCTGTGCGGAATCGCATTATCCGTTCTTCCCCTGTTGCTTATAAGCAGATTATGATGACTTTGTTAATTAATCAAACTGGCAATCCTTTGTCTATGGTGCTTGAATCTGTCCGTCAGCTTGGTGAGTTGGGTGACTGGTTTAAACCTGAGAGACAATCTCGACCGGAGGGTCGTACTGCTGGAGATTATAAATTCTCTAGACGTGATATGTTTCTTGCACTGTTGGCTGATGGTGTGAAAAGGGAAGACATTGACGGTGAACCTAATAATCGTTTATGGGACATGTTTCGTAAGCGTGGTTTAGATCGAAAGGAGGTTGCCCGTCGTGTACGTAAGAATGATTGTGATCGTGAATATTCTGATGACAGTGGTGACGACAGACGTCGTGTGGATTCTGACCGCCGTGGTGAACGGCGCTATGAGCGAGATGTGTCCCCTCGTCGTGAAAAAGTAAGGGGGAGAGAGGGGGAAAAAGAAAGGGGGAGAGATGATCGTGTCTACAACAGATATAGAGATGAAAGGGATCAGTCCCCTGAGTTGAGGAGAAGGGAGGATCGACACAGGCTTTCCGATCGTAATTCACAGTACTATGGAGATGACAAAAATCCATTTTGTAATCAAGATGGATATGAACAGGATGTTTTAATACCTAAGGAACATGAGACCATTTACCCTGATTTGTCCTGGTTGACAGAGCGCAGTAAAAATGACTAGGAAATAGGTCAAGCTCCAGTACGCAGGTGGGCTCACAAAGATAATAGACCCTATGTAGATATTGAAATTTTTTGGAAACATCGTAATATCCAAAGGGCCCGAGCATTGGTAGATACAGGAGTGGAGGCCACTCTAATTCATGGTAAATCAAAGAAATTCAAAGGCCAATTTTTCACAATTACTGGTTTAGGTGGAAAGGAGACTCCCGCAGTGCAAACTACACTTGAGATGAGAATAGGTAGAATTCCCCGAAGAGAATATTCTGTATTAGTTGTACCACTCTTGGAGTATATAATTGGAATTGATATTTTAAAAGGAATGACTTTGCATTTGGATGACGGTTGTTATCAATTTGGAACTAAACACTACATATCGTCCAGACCCATACGGGTTGGCCGTTTACGAATGCCCCCCATAAAAATTCCCCAAGCTACAAAAGTGGTTTCTCAGAAACAATATCGTATTCCAGGTGGCCATGAAGAGATTAGTGCCACAATTCAGGATTTGGTTGACGCAGGAGTTATAACTCTGGTTACTTCTGCTTGGAATAATCCCGTTTGGCCAGTGCGCAAGAGCAATAATTCTTGGCGCATGACTGTTGATTATCGAGAACTGAACAAACACACACCCCCTTTAACTGTTGCAGTACCAGACCTTATTACTTTAATTGAAAGACTTCAAAAGCATCCAGGTACATGGTATGCGTCCATTGATATTGCTAATGCTTTCTTTTCAATCCCGATTGCCCCCGAGTGTCAGGAACAATTCAGTTTTACATGGAATGGGCATCAAATGACGTTTAGGAGTCTTCCTCAAGGTTATGTACATAGTCCTACGATCTGTCACTGGCTGGTGGCGGAGCATTTGTCCGAAGTAACTGTACACCCGCAAATTCAAGTGTGTCATTATATTGACGACATTTTAATTCAAGGTGAAACACAAGATCAAGTTCAGACTCAATTAGATCAAATCCTTGACTGCTTACGTGAAAAAGGTTGGGAAATTAATCCTGATAAGTTACAAGGTCCATCCCAAAATGTCATGTTTTTAGGTATCAATTGGCATGAAGGTCACAGAGAGGTGATCCCGCAGGTTAAACAAAAAGTTTTCGATTTTGCAGTTCCGAGGAATAGAAAAGAAGCTCAGAGCTTCATTGGCTTGTTTGGTTTTTGGCGTCAACATATTCCCCATTTGAGTCAGATATTGGCTCCTTTATATCGAGTCACTCGCAAAAAGAATGCGTTTGAATGGGGTGAACCACAACAGAATGCATTTAATTTGGCAAAAGAAGCGATTCAGTACGCCTTGGATCTGTGGCCTGTGGGCGAGGGTGATGTGGATTTGAATGTGTCCGTACAAGGTCTGTGTGCAAATTGGAGTCTGTGGCAAAAGCAAGGCAGACAAAAAGTGCTGTTAGGTTTTTGGACTAAAAAGTTACCTGAGGCTGGTGAGCGTTATACACCTTTTGAGAAACAGTTGCTTGCGTGTTATTGGGCTCTGGTGGATACCGAGCAATTGACTTTAGGTCATGATGTGATTTTGAGACCTGAAATTCCTATCATGCAGTGGGTTTTGAGTTCGCCGAAAACTCATTGAATTGGACATGCTCTAGAGGCGAGTGTGATTAAGTGGAAATGGTACATTCAGGACAGGGCACGTGTGGGTCCGAAAGGTGTGGCAGCATTACATGAGCAAGTGACGCAGGCGCCATCGAATGAGACTGGGAGTGATTGCTCCGTACCTGTAGTACAGGAATCTCCTGTCAAGTGGGGTAAGCCATTTGATGATTTGTCCGCGGAGGACAGAAAACATGTGTGGTTTACGGATGGTTCAGCGAGGTTCATTGGAGAGAAACGGCATTGGAAGGCAGTGTCCTATAATCCTATCACAAAAAAGTTGCTGAGTACAACTGGTGAAGGAAAGAGTAGTCAATATGCTGAATTATATGCAGTTTACCAAGTTTTGAAACAGGAACTACCTGGCACATGTCATATTTTCACTGATTCCTGGTCCACAGCTAATGGACTGGCGTTATGGTTACCAACTTGGCATTCTCATAATTGGGAATTGCATTCAAAAGAATTGTGGGGAAAATAATTATGGCAAGAAATTTGGGAAATGCTCCCACAGAGTACCGTGACAATCTTTCATGTGGATGCTCATACCCCGATAGACTCCCTTGACAAATTCTTTCATAACATTGCAGATGAGAAATCTAAAATTGCTGAGGCAGTGGTGGACATGTAAGATTCTGATTTGGCGGGATTGGCGAAATGGGCCCACCAGAAAGCAGGACATTTTGGAGAGAGAGCCACTAGCAGGTGGGCCGCCGATCGAGGAATTTATATTCCTTTAAATTACATTAAAGATGCTATTCTGCATTGTCCCATCTGTCAACATTCCAGACAACGAAAAGTACCACAAATTGTTAAAGGTCATTTACATCGCGGAAAATTGCCCGCTCAAATTTGGCAGATTGATTATATTGGCCCGCTCCCTATGAGCAAGAATTGTCAATATGTTTGTACAATTGTCGACACTTACAGTGGCCTTTTGGTGGCCTTTCCCTGCAAACAAGCTACCCAAGTAAATACCATTAAAACATTGGAATTAATCATATTATATTATGGTATTCCATTTCAAATTCAATCCGACAATGCATCCCACTTTCGTGGAAGATTGGTACAGGAATTTTGTGCGGGAAACAATATAGAATGGGTGTTTCACATTCCTTATTATCCACAGGCATCAGGCCTTATTGAAAGAATGAATGGTTTGCTTAAGGAACAGTTGCGAAAGTTAACTGACAATAAGTACAAAAATTGGAGGGATTACTTATTTCAAGCATTGTTAATCCTGAATAATCGTCCCTTGTTATATGCTGAATCTCCTTTGATGCGTTTGTTTCCTCCAAATGTTGATGCGAAACCCAACACCATTGGCAATACTGTGATGTACTGGGAAATTTCCCCCGGGAGCTTTGGCTCCATGCAGAGCAACCCCAGGTTCCGCAGGCTTGGACCTGCATGCCATGAATGACACTGTACTTAAGAGTAAAGATCGAATCATTGTCGAGACAGGCATTGGTGTCTTTATACCGTCTGGAAGTTTTGGACTGATTGCCCCTAGATCGGGCCTTGCCTTAAAAGGTGTTCAAGTACTTGGAGGAGTGATTGACAGTGATTATCAGGGAGAGATTAAGGTCCTCCTGCTGAATAGCAGTGAGGTTGATTTATCGATTCAAAAGACTGACCGAGTTGCCCAATTGTTAATCATGCCTGTTTTCAGTGGTGAGATTCAGAAAGGCACTGCCCCAACTTTACTAACTGTGCGAGGCCAAAAAGGCTTTGGTTCCTCCGACAATCCTGGAGCGAGAATATGGGTGCAATCGCCTAAAAATGACCCTGAACAAGCTGAAATTATTGCAACCGGTCATGACAACACCATTTTGGTGATGAGACCAGGGAAAGATAGCTGGGAAGCTGTCCCAGCTGACAAATGTTATTTACGAGAATGAATAATGCCTGTATTTGATGTTTTTTCAGATCATTCTCTGGACTGCTGCTGCAGGATGTGCCGGCGTTGGACTCCTTTTGGTCTGCTACGTCGGGAGAGGAGGGAATCCACAGACTTTGGTTGATTCGAGAACCCGAGTACCGCGTTCCTTCGCTGCGTGGGATTCCTCATCAAACTTTTGGACAACCCTGGCCAAACGGGTTACTAATTCTCCGCATTTTTGCCTGACACCCATGCGCTCAGTAACTGACATTTTAGCGACCTGTTTGGTTGCTGTCCCTGCCTCAGTAGAAACTCTAAAGCATATTTTCAATATATCAAATGCCCGACCCAATGTTATTCTGGGGGATTTCACGGCCCATGAATTTTGTCCCTTATGTACTATTCTCTCGGAGTCTATTCCCCCAATTCATTCTCAGATTACTACGTATAATATCACGCAGGGTGACTTGTGCTTTTTCTTGACTTGTGATCCTAATGCAATTACTGAATGTGTAAAGTTAAAACTCAGAGCCGCCACTTCTTTTTCGGCTCATGAACAATTGCTGTGCTCACGAAGACCCCCAAAATCATGTGTTTCTGTTAAAAATAACATGACCTGTAAAAGTATAGTAGTTGCTCCTAGCCATTACCGTACAATGCTGTTACCTTCTGGTTGGTTGTTCTCATGCGGCAACACCTCTTGGCCCTATATTCCTGCAAATATTTCCGGAGGCCCGTGTGCCATCACTAGACTGAGTTTGGTAATGTTTTCCTCACATCCCAATACCTATTCCCGTGTAGTTCGTGATGCTATGATGTTACATGAGGACTGTGATTCTTCCTTACATCTCTATTCCAAATCTGAATACCTTAGTTTAGCTATTTCAATTATTGGTGTCCCAGCGTTGGCTGTTTACAACGCTAAATCTATTGGGAAAATGGCCTGTTGGGTGGTAAAATCGATTAACCAAACCTCTACCATTTTATCTGATATGCTATTAGATGCCCAGGGTGAACGCAGAGCAATTCTGCAGAACCGTGCAGCTATCGACTATCTTTTGTTAAAGCATGGACACGACTGTTCTGATTTTGAAGGCCTTTGCTGTTTCAATTTGTCTGACCATACTAAATCAATCCAGGCCCATATTGACAAACTCCATGACTTGACTGCAGAGGTTAGACAACATATTGATCAGGGTTGGTTTGACTGGCTCTTCAATTGGTTACCTGACTTACATTCCCTACGACAGATATTAGGGGGTATTATGATTTCTATTTGTATTTTAGTAGCTATTTGCTGCTTTATTCAGTGCATTCCTTCTCTACTCCAATACTGTAGATTTGGCAAGAGGAATAGATCAGTTAGTTTTGTTTCCTATTATTCTTCCACGGATGTTAGTTCCATATAGAGAATGATTAATAGACTGGAGTCAAGGGTGAAGTGTTCTGACCGACTTTTTCGGCCCTCCTTTGAAGAAGAATGATTGAAGGTGACTCCAGCCTATTACCCTTCTAGTGCAGGGATTAGAACTATAAACAGGGCCTATTCATAAGGCACAGTAGTGCACTTTCGTACCCTTTTCCTTAGATCAGGGCTTATAAACTTAAGCTAGGGGATAGATTCATTAGTATTAGTAATAATCCGTCCTTTTGCAAGAGTGTTAGTATACCTTCTATGGAGTTATACTTATTTCGGGCCTTGTAGGCCTCAAACGGGAGAGACTCCATCTTGCTTTCTGCCCCGGCAGCTTGAGATGCTTCTAGGCCAAGTGTAATGTTTTAGTTTCGAAGTGTTTTTCGCTTGGAGAGAACCGGCTCAGGCTGGCCCTTATCGAAAGACTGTATTTTTTCTCCACTCCGAAGACACAACATCAGGCCGGCCGGCTGGGAACGTGTCCTTGGTACGGGGAGGTACAAGAATTTGGTGGGCGGCAGGTTACTGGCCGTAACTTTCCATGAAAGGACAAGCTTCCATATTAGCGAAAGTGTTAGGCAGTGAGTCAGTCAGTCTGTAGGCGGCAGCTAGCAGTTAGCATCAATGCCATTAATTATTTCCAGGCAGACAGTCGCCATCTTGAAGTCCGAGAAAGATCATGAAGCTGATACTCTCTGAGAAAGATTGAAGGAGAAGGAGAAGTTGCGCAGAGCGATTGGAGACAGAGAGAGACAGCAGCTAATAAAGAGGAAGGTTCCAGTGACTTGGAGGAAAGTAGAGACGACAGAGCATAGCGGTGCAGACGTGTACTCGTGACTGCTGAGGTGTGATTCCGAGACGAGCCAAGGCACAGACGAGAAGGGAACCTAGATGACTGTTGAACCCCGACTTCGTGCTCACAAGGTGATCTCTGCCCTATAATGTGCACATTCTAACCTTTCACTTTTCTTTGCAGGGTATATGTTATAGTATAGTGCTGTGTTTGTAATCATTGTAATAAAATACCCCAGTTCTTAGTGAACCAACATGTGCCTTGTATTCTTGTTCAATCAGGGTAACCTGGTCTTCTAGTCAGACATCGTTTTCATGAACGGATGTAAATCCCGGTCAGGTAAGAGGTGACTGAATAATGAGGGAGAGAGGGACCATTTGATGCTGAGAGCAGAAGGTACATGATTCAATTTGGCAAGTTGTGCTAATTCCTGTTATTGTAGTATCATCCCGAGTAGCCAATGAGAGATTCCTTCCAAAGGTATTCATAGGAGAGTGATCGTCGTTGGTAAGCGGCGTTAATGAGAGCACCAGGGGGGACACTGGTGTGTAGATCCGCCGGATTGCGGATCGGGTTGTAAGTAAGAGAGCACTGGGAGGGATACCAGTGTCTAGGTTCGCTGGATTGTGGACCGGATTGGGAGAAAGAGAGCACTGGGGCTGCAGCTCAGTGTGTAAGGCACGCCGGATTGCGTGTCGAGTGAGCACTGATGGTGATCAGTGTGTAATGGTACATAATCAGAAATGCCCCAGGGTAGATTAGTCTGGGCCTAAGTGGCAGTGAGACTAGCTGGTATGAATGGGATATTGTAGAAAACCTATGCATGTGTATTGCTATTTTCCCCATCCTTAGGTACGAGATGTACATACATATATATATACCTATTGTAAATACGTTCTAAGGAGGGAGGTGATTACGTTCTGACTGGGTTGGAGGTGCTCTCAGGAGCTGATCCCATCTGGTTCGAGAATCCGGTCGTTACAGGCACGGACTTGGAAAATTGAAGGCAAGTGGGAGGGTGCAGAGGGGGAGGGAGCAAGATGACACGGCGGGCATGCAGGAGGGGCAGTGGCATTGCAATGGGCCAGAAAGAGCAGGTGGGAGTGGCAGTGGCAGAACAACAGAGCATGGAACAGAGGGGATAGGATGGCAGGGACAGGAAGCCAACAATGCTGGACAGGCAAAGGAGGTTGTGGCAGCAGAATGGACAATGGAAGGCAGGAGGGAGGAGGAAGTAGCAGAAGCAGCACAGCAGACTATGGAGGACAAAAGGCCTTGGACAATGGAGGAGGGAGGTGGATGGATCAGAATACCGACCAAGCTGGATAGGTGGGAGGGGGAATAGCAGCACTGTGGAGGAAAACAACCATTATATTGTATGCGTTACAACGCATGCGATTAAACCGTGGTCATTACAACGACTGTGTTGTTACATTGCAGTACATTGCAACGCAAGACGTTACATTGACTTGCTGTAGGGGGCATGCTAAGCTAAGGAATAGTATAATATACTTTTCCAACACCTTCCCTACTGTTGCGCACACTGGAGTTTCTAAGTCCTGCGCGCCCCCTACAGCAAGTCGATGTAACGACTTGCTTTGTAATGTACTGGGATGTAACAACGCAGTCCTTGTAAAGACCACGTTGTAATTGCATGCGCTGTAAACGCATGCAATGTAAGGTGCTATATTCTACTGTGGGCTATGCAGAGTAATAAGGAGGGAACAGGGCATGCACACAGAAACAGAGGGCATGGGGAGGGACTCAAGGGCAGCAAGCTGACCATCCAGGGTGCAGGAGGGGCAGTGCAGCACAAGGAACCACAGAGGGCAGAGGGGAGGAGGCCAGGGCATGCCAACAGACCATGGATGGCAGGAGTTGGGGATAGGGGCATGGATGAAGGATAAATAGGGCAGGAGGGCAAGAGGCAACAGGGGTAGCAAACTAACCACACAGAGCAAGGGGGAGGGGCAATGACTCCACAATGGACCACATTGGGCAGGTAGGATGAGCAGTGGCAGCACAACAGATGAGGGAAGGTGCAGGGGCCTGCACATGGACAACAGAGGGCATGGGGAAGGGGCAGGAGCAGAAAGCTGAGGTGGGGAGCAGTGGAAGTGCAATGCACCATGGAGGATGGCAGGGAGGTAACAAGAGAACACACATGGACAATGGAGGGATGATGTGAGGGGGTCAGGTGCAGCAAGCTGACCATGCAGGGCAGTTGGAAGGGGCTGTGGCAGCAGCACAAACCAAGCTGGCAAGTGGGAAGGTTAGTGGCAGCACAAGGGACCATGGTCGGGTAAGAGGGAGGGGGCACAGCATGCACAGCAACCATGGAGGGGGTAGGGGCTGGACCGTGGAGAAGTGTGGCTCAATGGTTAGAGCAGGCAGACCTCGATGCAGAGCTCTGGCCAGGGACCAGGGTTCGATTCCTGCCCCGGCGTGTCTCGGGCTCATAAATTCCCCTGACCGGATATTCTCGCCTCAGTGCCTATTCTGATCATGGGTCCCACGCTGCAACTCTGGGCAATAGCTTGCTTAGTCTCCACAACGGCCCCACAACGCGAGGGATGCCTGGTCTGCACCATGGGGGTGTCCAGGAGTGGACACCTCACAGGGAAAGCCAGGAAGGGTTCCCTTGCGGTATTCGTACAAGCGCCGGGAAACCCACTGCGGGTAGCTGTGCGCTATACAAGTACAAAAACATTTACATTTACATTTACTCAGACAGCTTAGGAAAGAGGACAGGAGCAACACAACAGACCATGCAGGACAGCAGGATGGGCAGTAGCAGCACAATGGGCCATGGAGGACAAGAAGGAAGTGCAGCACAATGGGAATGGAAGGCAGGAGGGAGGTGCAGGGACCAGGGCTGCAAGCTGACCTTGCTGGGTAGGCAGGATTAGCCGTGGCAGCCCAACAGGCCATGCAGGGAGGTTGGCAGTGCCAACTCAATGGAAAATTGAGGGCAAGAGGGAGGGGGCTGGGGTATGCACATGGACATGGGGAAGCAGAACAGAAGCAGCAAGCTAAGCATGGATGCCAAGTGGGAGAGCAGTGACAGGGTGGCAGGGGAATCGACTAGGACAATGGAAGGCAGCTGGAGGGAGTGGGGATAATAAGCTAACCATGGAGGGACAGCAGAGGGCAGTGACAGCACTGCAGACCATGCAGGGCAGGGGGGAGGTGGCAGGGACATGGACTCATACAACAGAGGGAAGAGGAGGAGTTGGGTAGGGGGAGCAAGCTAACCATACTGGCAGGAAGGGAAGTGGCACCACAATAGCCACACAGGGCTGGAGCAATGGGACAGGGGTATGGACTTGGACAACGGAGGGCAGGGAAGAAAGGGACAGGGGCAGCAAGCTGACCTCAGAGGAATTGCCTGCTTGGATGCGAGCAGCACAATGGAACATGGAGAGAGAGAGTTAAGAAGAGTGCAGGGGCACGCCCACAGAGAAGGAAGGGCAGGGAGGAGGGTTTAGGAACAAGAGCTGCAAGCTGAAAACATTAGGTAGGCCGACAGGTTTGCAAGTTGTCCACAGAGGTCTGTCTGGATCATGCATTTGCATGCAGATGGTGAACGGCGAGCAAGCAGAAGGGGGACAAGGGCAGCAATCTGATCATGGTGAGCAGTCCGGCATGGGCAAGGTCAGCATACTGGACCATGGAGGGCAAGAGGGAGGGACAAGGGGATGCACATGGAGAACATAGGAAAGAGCCGGGGACGGGCAGCAAACATACCACAAAGGGCAGGCAGGAGAGACCAGAGGCATGATGTAGATGAAAAAAAGAGGGCAGGCAGGAGGGGTGAAGAGACAGCAAGCCAATCACAGAGGGCATGCAAAAAGGACCAGGGACACTCATGGACAACAGAGGTCAGAGAGGAGGTGAGCAGCACCATGATCACTGAGGGCAGCAGTTGGCAACTGGGGGCAGGGAGCGCAGATAGAAAATGGAGGGCAAGCAGGATGGCAGCAGGGGCAGTGTGCTGTCCACAGAGGACAACTGGTGGTGGACCTGTGCCGATCCCGTGCTGCAAATGGCCGAAGGTTGTGCGCAGTGAAGGTGTTAGCTGAATATGTTCAAAAACCTTAGCAATTCAATGAAAGAACAAAGGTTAAATAGACGTTATAGTCAAATATGCAAATATGATCTTTCCTAACATTAAAAGAAATTCCCTGACAACATACTAAAATTAATGTGACATTATAGTTAAGTATGGTAATAAGATCCTAGCTTACATTGAGAAAACCCTAAAAAGTCAAAGAAAATAACAAAGGTTCAAGTAACATTATAGTTATGTGTTGCAATGTTTGTAAAACTAACACATAAAAACCACAAAAAAATGGAAATTCACCAGTTATATATTTCAGAGAGCTAACTGTAACTTGCGCCCGCCATGCACTGCTTATGACTTAACATATTACTTCACTCATGACATGTTAAAATACATCATTGATACCCATGCCTAGACTTTAACTGTAGATTTCATGTGAATATCTCAGTTGTTTAAATATATGCGGTAGCTAACTATAGCATTACTTTAACCTTTGGGTTTTTTCAGGGATTTTTTGTCATTTTGTTTTTAATGATGTACAAATCCAAGAGTTTCTTTGCCCAACACCCTCCAGGACCCCTGTGCGGTGCTGGTGTTGGCCACAGGCTTGGCCTCTAGCCAGGCGCAGTGCCAAACCATCAGTGGGCAAACAGCACACACAGCATAAGGCCTTTAGCATGCATAAAAGGGTTAGCCAGAGAACCTGGCCTTCATGCCCTGCACCCCATCCTCTACAGGGGCCAACCACCACTGTGAATGGCTTCTACCCAGCCCTTGCACCCAACTCATTGCAGTCAGCCAATACCCACAGTGAGCGACCATCAGTATGGCTCTTTGAGGTACAAGTGCAAATTGAAGCTTTAGTGTGATGATAGCAAAAATATATGAAGAGGAGAATTATAATTTGTGCTCTTTTTATGATGGAGGATAAAGAGGGAATAGGATAGGTTTCTCAAGCAGTAGATTTGTTGACTTACAAAATATTACATTTGCTTCTTACTATTGTAGCTAGTACTAATAATCAGTATCTTCATCTTTACTCCTTTCAGGACAACCAAAGAAGACCAGAACCAAGAAGACCAAACTGAGTGAGGGGAGAAAATCACAGGCCACAACCACCATGCCTGAAGGAGCATCTGCTTCTGGTTCTCATAAGTCGTGTTCATTATGTAATCTTCTTTTAATGAATAATAATTAACATTATTTCTTACATAGACACCATGGCCTTGTATATTCTTATTTTGTATTTTAAAAATGTTTTCCCAAATTCCACTTTTATTTTTTTTAAAGTATGTTAAGTTTCCCCAGCACAGCTACTGTGTTTACTTTCACATTAACATTTGTTCCTATTTCCTCAGCCTGTCTGTCTTCTTTATATTACTATTTACCTTTTATTCTCCTTCCCCCTTTTTAGTCTTCCTTCCTTCCTCCTTCTTTCCTTCATTCCTTACTTCTCCTTCTCATATTGAACATGGAGGAGGATAAGTTTGATGACCACGGTCAGGAATGACAGGTCCAGGTGGCTGCTCGGACATGAGTTATGTCAAGTTCCTTACTTTCTTTCTCAATCATATCTGTCTCTTCCTAAAATATCTAGTTTGATCTTTAGGAGAGGTGTGATGACAAGTGCCCAAATTCCCATGTATGCAATCCACTTCCTAAGTCCTCTCCTGTGATTCATCTGCCCTATGTCTTATTCCTAAGATTCTTCTTATGCCATCTGTTTTACCATTCCTTATTCTACCTTCCATTAATGACCTAAATTATATGTTGCCAAACCTAGCACCAGCCCAAGGTTTGGCTGAAAATTTACCTTACAGAGTGACAGTCGGCCTCCAACCCACTGGCTAATTGACAATGTACAATTATGTGCTTGTCATGGGTATCATTCTCATTTAGTTTTTCTTCTTTTTTTAGAACATTGTGCTGCTTCCACTAAAAGCCAGAACCACAAACACCGAAGGAAGAAAGCCTGGCAGGAGGATGCTCCTTGGCGGCGCCAGGCCAAATTGAGGCCATTGTGATGGACTTCCATCAGCTGGTGGAACTGGAGTAAGGGGAGTATGCTGCAGGACAGTCCGCTTTCCAGTTGGCTGGTGGTAACAATCACACTCACCATGGGCAGTTGGGCCAAATAGCCCTCCAGCATCTAGTACCACCAAAACACACCCTCAGGCTTCATCCACAGTTTTCATCCAGATAGGATCTGCAGAAAGGCCAGAAAAACATATGAAGGGATCAAAAGGACATTAACAAATATTTTGAACTTTTATAATGACATTTCCGTTAGGTTAGGTGTGGGTTTGTTACAGGTGTTGTTAGTGGGAACAGTTGGTGAAGGGGCAGTTACTGGATTTTGTGTTTGTCTTGGTTTCAGGGATGGGTGGGTCTCTTGTGGGAGGTGTGGATGGGAACAGTCGGGGAAGGGGTAGTTTGTTGGTATTTTACATTTAAGGAAGCAGGCGGGCTATTGCAGATAGTATGGATGGCATGGGTTCGGAAACAGGATAGGAAATATGATGAATAGTTTTTAGAGTTTTGGGAAGGGGCGGGTCAATCGCAGGTGGATTGAGTGACTGTTTTATGTCCAAAATGTATACTTTTTTTGTTAAAACGATGAGTTTTTTAATAGCTTAATATTATTAATCCTTTGTTTTATTGTTTACTGTAGCATCCTTGTTAATTAAAACTAGTAAGTTCAACACAACTAATGACAGAGGCTGAGCCCCAAACCTGGCCCATCACAAAGAAATGTTCACATTGTCAACTCTCACCATCCTCTCTTTAATCTCTCTCTACTTGAACTTGATGTGCTGGACACCAACCCACCCTGCTGTGCTCAATGTCTAGCTATTCCCAAACTTTGCCCCCCTTCATGGCTTGATTTGAATTGAACACCCTGCCTCCCACCAGTAACATCTATGTATTGCCTTATGCTCTGCAGACACAAGCATGAAATACAACCATGCCATTGAGAAGTAACTTTACATATAATAGGAGCCCCAATTGCAACCCTACCTTCCTTGTAGTTCTTACCTAAGCAGAAATATATGTTTGACACCTCGCCTAGTATGCCAATTCCTGTGAGTACTGCTGATGTAGGGGATTTGCCAAAAGGACTAGCTGCTGATGCCCCTAAGAGGCCCAATCAAAGAAATCATCACTGGAAGCAGATGGTTCTTCTTATTCTGAATGGAGAACATGGATGAGCAAAATAATTCTCATTTTGCAAAATAAAATACAAAGATTAAACAGAGTGAATGGAAAATCCATGAATAAATCACCACAGTGCACAGAGTAATTTACTATAGCAAGATTAATGAACACATTCAGATCTCTGGAGCAGGTTACTTTGGCAGATTACGATGAGACCAAACAATAAAAATATCTAGCATATGCGTATTCGTAATATTTCACTGGGCCAGTTATTAGGCCATCAATCACTTGTAGGTTTTTGCGGTATTAATGAGCAGTTCAGGATGATCTATCGATTTTTCTCTGCAGCCACTAGGACAAACCCTCCCCCCATACTTAAGACTCAGGAGACTTTTTAAGAATGATTGAGACTGTAGAATGGTGCACGGGTTGTTTGCTTATGAGTTTGGACGTAAACAGCCTTTACACCAGTATCCCTCATGAAATGGGCATTAGAGCATGTAGACATTTTCACAGAAATAGGTCACTTTCTTTTTTGTTTCACACCAAAATGATTTTAGATATGATTTACATCTGTCTAACACAAAACTTCTTCCTATTTGCTGGACATATATATCGTCAAACCCTCGGTACTGCGATGGCCACTTGCTTCGCCCCCAGTTTCGCAGGTTTGTACCTTGGCTGGTGGGAGGAGCAAGTGGTCAGCAACCTGGACCAATACAAAACTTATGTCAAAGCCTGGGCTTGGTACATAGACAATATATTCTGTGTCTGGGACGCCAGTACTGAGGAAGTGCATGACTTTGTCAACACACTGAATGCAATGACTTTGAATATGGCGTTTACAAGTCATGTTAACAAGGAAACCATTGAATTCCTAGACCTTACTGTTAATATTAAGGACAACAAGCTCACAACAGCTCTCTTTAGAAAAAAGACAGCAGGAAACAGCTTGCTACATGCTCACAGTTGCCACCCAGGGAGCCTCATCAGGAGTATTCTCCTGGGTGAGCTTCTGAGAGCCAAGCGCAACAGCAGTACGAAAGAAGAGTATGACAAAGAGAGCCAAATAATGTGTGAAAGATTCAAAGTTAGAGGATACACTTCCAAATGCATTGAGAAAGCTTGCTTAGAAGTAGACAAAAGGAAAAAAAATGGCTTACTCAAGGAGAAAAACAAAGTTTCCAATGAGCCCAGAGCTGTTAAAACAATAAATAATGTTCGGTTCATCACTAGCTAAAACAAACGATGAAGGGAGGTCAGAGGGGCCCTTAGCAAATACTGGGAGGTTCTGAAAACATATAATGACCTGGCCAAATGTGTAGAAGATTACCCACAAATAACATATCACAAGGCGAAGTCCTTAAAAGACACGATCTACAGAACTCTCACCACACCTGATGTAAAAAAGAGTACCATACAAGGATTCTTCACCTATGGCAGGTGAAAGGCCTGTAAATATAGCACTAGCTGCAAAGAAGTCAAGCTGTCTCCCCATTGTAGACCATTTAAAATCCTGAGACACTACTCGTGCAACACAGAATTCGTTGTTTATGCCCTCTGATGCCCTTGTGACAAATACTACATTGGTAGTACCATACATAAGGCCAAAATGTGCATCCTGGAGCATTTGAGGGCAATAAAGAACAATGACAAGCAATACCCAGTAGAAAAGCATTTTGCAGTCCACCACAGCGGGAACAATGCACTACTTTCCTTTTGTGTCTTGGACAATGTCCCCACAAGGGAAAGAGGAGGTGACAGAGTCCAAGAGTAGAGGCAAAAATGATTTTGAAATACCACACAATGCAACCAGAGGGACACGACTGTGATGAAGCACTGTCAATACATTTAGGATAAGATCACAACGCTAGCCCCAAGGATTTTATAATGACTTGAAATGCTTGACTGTTAAAACATTGGTTTTTATGAATGTTTTTAACCCTGACTTCTCTTTTTTATAATTGTATAGTGGATGTAAATAGTGATGCATGTGAAGACTTTGATGATCCAAAGGTTGATATTTGATTTTTCTGCCCACTGGGGTTTGACTTGACTGCCCACTGGCCTCAATATTGCAAATAGGATTACCTAGAATGACAGCTGTTATAAGATGTATACAAGGGATATTTGTATCAGAAGAATGGGAAATTGCCCACCTGGTCGGTATTTTTTGAAACATTCACCAGCACAATCAATTAGGTTGGCCCATAACCGAACTCAGATTATTTTGCAAAGGGTGGGGCGTAAGTCGCTACTACACATAGCCTGTGGTCCCACTAATTGTGTACAAAATATGAAAGTGCAAGGCATGATTGTGCATCGGTTCCAGCGGCGATGGGTAGGTGCATGTAACGAAGCTCAGGCATTCACCAACATTGTGGTGGAAGATCTCCTGAAGCTTTACCCGCTGGACACTGTTGTTGTCTGATTGTTTTTAACCTTAGGTATTAACAATCGCAACCTGAAGAAGGGTAATATAGTAATATTCACCCGTTCACCCACTAGGATGGTAGCCAAACGAGCTTACATACACCATACCATGTGGCAATAGTGTAGACAGTTACATATACTCATAGATACTTACTAATTAGTCCCCCTGGTCCCGAAGAATCGCTCAGTAAATTTTAGAGTAGCGAGAAACATGTCGACCGGACTCTAACACACTCCAGAAGAGAGTGGGAAACATCACTTTCCACTACTCTCCTCTAGGATATCGTTTTTAACTAAAGCAGTGGCCCTCCTGAATAAAGTGTCTCTGATACCACTAGCTTTATTTTATTTCACATAGTTACGTCTACCCTGAATCCTGGCCCCATACCCGCACTTCATCTATACGGCAGTTGGAAAAAGATCTCCACCAAAGAGCCCCTCTATGAGGTGTTGCCCGTTGGGTAATGCACCGCCGACCCAACGAGGAGCAGGCCCAAATGATGAAGCATGGCACCTGAAACGGTGTGTGAGGGCATTAAATCCAACAAAATGGATTCCCAGGGTGACCACCAGGCTACCCTGTTCTAATCCGCTTGCACTACAGACTGTACTAACACCTTTCTCTGTCATTAGGAACAACGCGACAATCTTTGCATTTCATGATTGTGCATGAACAATGATTCTTGTGGTGGCATGTACCAATGACTCTTGTTTTAATAATGTCTGATTTACAATTATACAAAACAACAATGGGAGAGGTAGGAAGAATCAAGGACACTCTCTCAGTCCCCGGTTAGATGCAAGTAAACAAGAAAAGAGAGGTCAAATCAGTCTCAGAACTGCCACAAGAAATGGAGCGAGATAAGGATCACACACTCACTTTGGGTGGATAGGAAGGCCCTCACACACCGACCTAGTCAGTGTCATGCTTCATCACTGGGCCCCACCAAAGAGGCCGAGTGCCCCTTTGGTGTGCTGCGATGCCAGAAAGACTGCGGAGCTGGTTGTGTGAAGAAGGATGTGTTGTGAGGGTGAAAATAAAATTAAAAGTGTCTAGAGGGTATCAGTAAAAAGTTTAATAGGTGATCCCTAGGACACGAATACAGAGTATTATGTGTCTGAATTTATATGCCAAGGTTACGGATTGGTTAAATTCAGAGGAAATACATTAAATCAGTCAACATGTTTCTGCCGTATGGGTGGTATAAATTTACCAAGGCATTCATCAGGACTATACCCCGGCGGTATGGACTCTCTAATCGTCCACCCTGACCTGGGGGCGTGAAAGTGAAAATTATAAAAAAGGTGAAAAAAGTGCTTTTGAAAAAAGGAAGAGCTGGTTGCTCATTCCAAAATGCTCCAAAATCAGGAGTATCTCAGCACTTTAAAAACTGGCGCTACTTGCACCATGGGTCTCGGGAGGGGGGTTGGAGCGTGCCTGGCACATCGCCCTCAACGCTCTCAGCCTGCCAGAAAACCTATCTTCAGCCTCAAAACCGGACCCCGACGTCGACCAGGCACGCTCCAGTGGACGATTAGAGAGTCCATACCGCCAGGGTATAGTCCTGATGAATGCCTTGGTAAATTTATACCACCCATATGGCAGAAACATGTTGACTGATTTAATGTATTTCCTCTGAATTTAACCAATCCTTAACCTTGGCATATAAATTCAGACACATAATACTCTGTATTTGTGTCCTAGAGATCACCTATTAAACTTTTTACTGATACCCTCTAGACACTTTTAATTTTATTTTCACCCTCACAACACATCCTTCTTCACACAACCAGCTCCGCAGTCTTTCTGGCGTCGCAGCACACCAAAGGGGCACTCTGCCTCTTTGGTGGGGCCCAGTGATGAAGCATGACACTGACTAGGTCGGTGTGTGAGGGCCTTCCTATCCACCCAAAGTGAGTGTGTGATCCTTATCTCGCTCCATTTCTTGTGGCAGTTCTGAGACTGATTTGACCTCTCTTTTCTGATTTACAATTATAACCAAATGTATGATGTACGCATTGCATGTTTAGTTCAATAAAATGACTCACGATGTATCTCGAAACAAGTCTGTTGACATAACAAGTCTGTTTTCCTAGCTCCGTAAACGTTCAGATACCTTGAATCTGTTTTCACTGTCAATCACGCAAAGATGTGTCACATGATTTGGTATAAAAACTGTGATTTGCATTGCACTCGTACTCGTGAACAAGGAGCTTGTCTCCGAAACGGGTCGAGTGACTTGGCTATTAAATAAAAACACGCTGAAAAGGATTATCCGTGGCCCTGACAGTATTTTTGGGAAACCGGCGAAACGATTGTGGTGGACATATATATCCATATATATATATATATATATATATATATATAATCCAAACATTAGCTTCAAAGCAGACGCGCACTCAGAGGATTTGAAGTTGCTGCAAAATTTATTCTTTAGGAACCGCTTCGCGTTTTGACATGAACTGTGTCTTGATCACACGATGTCCATAAGTTCCACAATGGCATAAATAAATAAACAGTGAACATAAACGAGGTACCAAAAGTGTAAGGTCAGGTGACAAGAAAGCATGGCAGACATCTTTCAGTGGTGAATATTGGAATTGTTGTCAATCACGTATAGTACATGAATTGTATTAACGAAAGCACAAAATAGGTACAAAAAAGGTTAAATTATAGTACAGTGCATACAATTTGCCAAAATGCAAGGAAACAAGATTTGTGTACCTTATACATAGTCAGCCAGTGAAAGCATAGATGTTGCACGAAACATCATTGTGCAAATAAGCAAAATTCATTTATTAAGGTCTAGTGCCATAAACAGAATCAAAACCTATCTCTGAATAGGTGCCTAAATGCATGTAGGATATTGAAGTCAGTCGGCAACCTTGGGAATAAATGGCTGAAATGGTGACCGCCATTTGTAAACGGTAAAACCATCTATATGTGCTAGACAGCTAGACTATATGACATGACATAGTTGTAAGTAAACAATGATATAGCTACAGTCCATATACACATTATTATAGACGATAAAGCAATGATATTGCCTATCTCTTCCGTCAGAGACTTCAAATAAAAACAAAACTTTAACCATGTAATGCGGTCTAGTGCCGTAAACCCGCTAACAAAAATTAGTCATGGAGATTGATTGACTAGGTAATGTCAACCAAAATGTATATACAAAGTGCAATTGACCAATGAGCGGACAGTACCTAGGTGCAATCGATCAAGTATGTAAAGATTGTCCAGAGACCAAAGCAAAAGAACCCTACAAACCTAAGACCTTGCCTGGTAAACTCATACACAGCTGAATCTACGTGCAGTTCTACCGCAATACACCGCTGCATGACTGTCTTATTCAGCTGGTAACCTGTCAGTCATGTTCTAAACAAATCAAAATGCCATGTAGCAAAAACGTGCAAAAGTGAAAAAGTGAAGTCTCTTATCTTTGCGGTGACTCAGTGTCTTGAATTCAAATGAAGAAAAGGGTAGGGAACCAGTGAAGTGCTTGAAAAAGTGACGGGTCCCTTCCTTTCCTCCTACAAAAAGAACATATAAGAGACGATATTAAAACCAACAGTGAATTAAAATCTGATTATGATACATATCTACATTACTGTACATTAGGCTATGCATACGCAAAAAACAGTTCTGTAAAGTATTACACAAATAATGTTTGAAGAAAATCAATAGGGCTGAAGAATACAAGTGTGCATCTTGTCAATCTTCGTGTAAATGAGTTGCTAGCTCCTCATCAAGATTATGCCCTCCCGGAAATATGGTCTCAAGTTCCATAATCCACTTGGATTCCTTCCTTCCAAGTGCCAGTTCCAGGTTCCCCCCTCTTCTTCCTACATTAACCTGTTCAACTACGAAGAATCTGAGGAGTGAGTTGTTGGACTGATGAGAATCTTGGAAATGTGAGCAATGGGATAATGTAAGTCAACATTAGATATGGCTCTAAGATGTTCCTGGATGCATTTTTTGCGATACATGTGGTACTCCCTACGTATCGATTCGTGCATGGACATTCAAGTACGTATATCACATAGTTGGTACTACATGTAAGGAATTGTTTGATGGATCTAGGCTGAGTGCTACCAGGGATTTCAACATCTTTAACCATAAAGCTGGACTTGCATGCCCTGCAGTGACCACAGGGGTAGAATCCTTTAAAACCCTGTATGTGTTGTTTGCTGGTGTCTGTGATATCCCCCCTCACTAGGATATCCCTGAGATTTCTCCCTCTTGTGAATGTAACCCAAGGTCTATCACTAATTTTGGGGCAAATTATGTTATCAGCTTTCAAGATTTTCCAATTGTCAGCAAGGATCTTTTTGATCTTCCCTGATCCCTGGTTAAAGGTAGTGATAACTCTCATGATGTCTTTCTCATTCTCCTTTTTGGGTTTGGGTGTCAGAGTTTCAGATCTCAGGATCCCTGCAACTTTGTTAACAGCTTTTTTGAGAACCCATTCAGGATAACCCCGTTCTCTGAACCGCACCAGCATCCTTTCTTGTTCAAGGAGGAATCCTTCAATGTTGCTGCAATTTCTCCTTGCCCTCAGTAACACAGGAGACAAGACACACCTGGACTCAAAACATTTAATGATATAGATGTTCCTCTCACTCTAACCCTCACCAAAGGCAAATTTATCTTATATATCAGTAAATGCACCATTTGATAAATGCATGAAGCACAGCAGAGGGTGAATATTACCAAAATAACATATATTTAATTTTTGGTCTATTACTTGACAATCAAAGTACATGTAACGCCCTGAACGTCTCAGGATCGTTTAACAGACACGATATTGAGGACGCAACCACTTGTGAAGGGTTAGTTATTTTAATGAAGGCAAAAATAATACAAGGAGTAAACAAAAGTTATAGTCACTGGAATCCTCCAGGCTAAGTACGTTACCAGCCCACAGCACGGATGGTCCTAACAGTCCTCTGCATATACGCCGATCCCGGCGTATGCCAACAGAGGGCAGAAATGAAATGGCCGACAATGCCAATCGGTAGGCTGTGAGGGGCACGAAGAGTGTTGGGGAGAATCGAGGAGTCAGGGAAACACCCAGCCGGGGTCTCTACCTGAAGGGAGCAGCCGCTCAACCTCTTCCTCAGACTGCACCGGGACGCGGAGTCACCTCCTGGTGATGCGTCACCGATACCCCAATCAAAAGCAAGAAGACTGAACCGAGAGCAGCCGCTCGATCGATCCTGTGGACTTCCGAGTCTGTAACGCGGCAAACACCTCCTGGTGTGCGTTACAGCTGGCAGTCCCTGTATCTCTGGTCGGGCTGGGAGTTACGACTCCAACCAGCAAAAGCGCCACTGCGCTTTGACTCAGCCGAGTCAAAAAGCGAAGCTCAATGGTTGACCGGTAGAGCTTCCGGGTCCTTCACAGGTGACGATGGGGCAAGACACGGCCCAGGGAGTAACGACTCGACCTACCTCCGTTCTTGCCTTACTGGAGCACCACTCCGGAACACTGCTCTTCACGAAGCAGGTACGTCGGTGTAAACACAATATCCGACAGCGTTGTACCTCCCGGTTCCTCCCTTTATAGGGCGTGTTTTCCTTGAGTTATGTAACAGCTCTCCTGTTTACATAAGGGCGTGTTTTCCTTGAGTTATGTAACAGCTCTCCTGTTTACATAAGGGTGTGTTTTCCTTGAGTTATGTAACAGCTCTCCTGTTTACATAACCTCTCAACCGCTAAGCATCCTGGGAGATGTAGTCCGTTTTCGCTGGTTACCGTTTTCCTCCCCTCGCATGACAGGAATTCTTGACAGTACATCCTCCCTCTCAGCGGCTCCCCACGGGGCCAGCGCTGGCAGGAAAACGCCGATGGAACAAGGAGACCAAGCGCGGAGCATGAACCCCTTCAGCCAGTTCCCATGATTCCTCCTCCGGGCCATAGCCTTTCCACGCAACCAGGTACCACAGCTTCCCCCTGCGCCATTTGGACGCCCGTATGCCCGACACTTCATACTCCACCTCCGACTCCACGCATACCGGCCTAGGTGTCCCAGACGGCTTGGAGGGTGCTGGTTTGAGCAATGATACATGAAAGACAGGGTGTATCCGCAATGACTGGGGCAAGCACACCTTCACGTTCACGGGACCCATACACTTGGTAATTCGATAGGGGCCCATGTACTTGGGATGGAACACACTGTTCTTTCGAAACCTCATGTTTCTTGTGGATATCCAGACGTAGTCTCCAGTGCGGTACAGTGGCCCGGGCCTTCTCTTCCTGTCTGCCGCAGCCTTGTATCTTCTCTTGGCCTCTATTAGGACAGCCCTTGAGCGCATCAACGTGTCTTTTATGTGTGCCACCCTGTCCGCTGTGGCGGGAATCCTGTCCTCTCTGAACGAATGTAGAAATGGCAAGAACCTGGGATGTTGGCCATAGTTGCTATAGAACGGAGATGACTGTGTGGAGCTGTGAGTGGCGTTGTTGTAGGCTATCTCTGCAACCCATAGCAAGTCGACCCATTCTTCCCTGCCCTGGTCCACAAAACATCGCAGATACTGTTTGAGCGTTTGGTTCAGGCGCTCGGTTTGGCCGTCCGTTTGAGGGTGGTAGCTGGTGGACAGGGCGGTCTTAACATGCAGCGCAGTGCACCAAGTCTTCCAGAATTGCGCAGTAAACTGCGACCCCCGGTCCGACACGATCACCCCAGGTAATCCATGCAGTCGTACCACATTCTTTAGGAGTAGCGATGCCAATTCCCCGGCCGTAGGGACTCTCTTGCAGGGGATGAAGTGCCCCATTTTTGTCAAGTAATCCACCACCACCAGTATTGCCGTCATCCCCTGGTCTACCGGTAGGCCCACCACGAAGTCCAGTGATATGCTATCCCATGGTCTATCCGGGGTTGGAAGTGGATGTAAGAGCCCTTGGGTTCGGCCATGGTCGGCCTTCATGGTAGCACACGTAGGACACTCCTGTCCCCACCTCCTGACATCCACTCTCATGGTTGGCCACCAGAAATGCCGTCCCATGCTAGCCACCGTTTTTTCAAAGCCCAAATGACCTGCGCATGGAGAGTCATGGCACCAGATGAATGCTTGTTTCCTTAGCCTAGGCGTGGGTATCAATAGGCACCTGCCCTTCAGGGGTATCCCGTCCTTCAGCTGCCATTCTCTGTGACTGAGGAGCCACCTCCGCCATGCGAATGACCTGATCCCTCTCTTTATTCCCCTCAGGAAAGTATCCGGTTGGATAACCCCCAATACCATCCTCGGGGAAATGATGGAATGCTCGGTCGCAGGCAATGGTTCCTTA
This sequence comes from Lissotriton vulgaris, assembly GCF_964263255.1. Taxonomy (NCBI): domain Eukaryota; kingdom Metazoa; phylum Chordata; class Amphibia; order Caudata; family Salamandridae; genus Lissotriton; species Lissotriton vulgaris. The sequence goes on from NC_141697.1 coordinate 1,137,681,932, forward strand.
ACTGCAGATTGACGGGACAGGGCGTCCGCCTTCCGGTTTTCCGTCCCCGGCCGATATGTGATGCGGAAGTTGAACCCCGCAAAGAAGATCATCCACCGCAGCTGCCTGGGAGAAAGGTGTCTTGTGGCCGTCATGAACTGTAGGTTCCGATGGTCCGTGTACACCGATACCACATGTCTTGCCCCCATCAACCAATGCCGCCATTCGGTGAAGGCGTCCTTGATTGCGAGAAGCTCCTTCTCCGCAATATGGTAGTTGCGTTCGGCGTCGTTGAGTTTGCGGGACATGTACGCAACGGGATGAAGCACCCCTGTGTCGTGGTTGCGTTGGGACAAGATAGCCCCCAGCGCCACATCCGATGCGTCCGCTTCCACCACGTAGGGGAGATCCGGATCGGGGTGAGCCAACACCGGCGCCTTACCAAAGGCGCTTTTCAGGGCCTCAAAGGCTGTGTTCACTTCAGGGGACCAGACAAACTCCTTGGACTTCCTCAGTAGCTGTGTGATTGGTGCCACCAATCCTGAAAATCCATCTATAAACCGCCTGTAAAAGTTGGCGAAGCCAATGAAACTTTGGACGTCCTTCACGCTTTGGGGCACCGGCCATTCTTTCACCGCCTTGATCTTTCGTTCTGCCATCTCCTGTCCCTCTGGACTCAGCATCACTCCGAGGAATTCCACGGATGTGACGTGGAAGTCACACTTGCTGAGTTTACAAAACAGCATGTTTTCCCTCAGCTTTTGGAGCACAGCTTTGACGTGGTGTACGTGCTCCTCCACACTGGACGAATAGATGAGGATGTCGTCGATATATACGACCACGTAGATATCCAACTCCTCTCTGAATACCTCATTCAGAAAGTACTGAAAGGCTGCCGGGGCGTTGCACAGACCGAACGGCATGACGAGGTACTCAAAAAGGCCGAACCTGGTCTTAAAGGCGGTCTTCCACTCGTCTCCGTCCCTCATGCGTACCAGATGGTATGCCCCTTTCAAATCCAACTTGGTGTAGATACGAGCTTTCTTGACCTGTTCCAGAAGTACACTGATGAGAGGCAAGGGGTACCGATTTTTTATGGTTATCGCATTCAATGCCCTAAAGTCCACACAGGCTCTCAGCTCCCCATTAGCCTTCGGGATGAAGAAGAGTGGCGAGGCGGCCGGAGACTTGGACGGGCGGATGAATCCTAGCTTGAGGAGTTTATCCAGGTACCCCCGGAGATGCACGTTTTCAGGCTCCGTCAGGGCATACAGCCTGCCGCTGGGAACGCTGGCCCCTGGCACCAGGTCGATCTGGCAGCCAAACTGTCTATGTGGTGGTAGCACTTCCGCCTTCACCTCATCAAATACATCCTCAAAACTGTGATAAGCCTGGGGGAGAGCCAAATCTTTTTCTGCCGCTGTAGCCACCGTCTGACTCCCGCTCTCATCTGCGTTAAGGGATTCCGTTCGTATTCCACAATGCAGGGTGCAATACGGTGACGTCATTTCGATGCGATGTGTTGGCCAATCCACAGAGGGGTTGTGTTTCTGTAGCCACGGCAAACCCAATATGACGCCATATTGGGGCGCTCGGATGATGTTAAAATCGATTTGTTCCAAATGGTTCCTCCCAAATCTCATCGGAAGGACCCCCGTGTGCTGCCCGATGGGCCCCGTCACCAATCGCCTTCCGTCTACAGCATAGACGTCTTCGGGTACAGCTTTGGGAAGAAGCACTAGCCCTAGCCTGCATGCCTCGTTGTGGTCCATAAACATGCCAGTGGCCCCTGAATCCACCATGGCCACAACGGGTATCCACTGGTCATGCACTCCCACGTGCACCGTGAGAAACAGGTGTCGTTGTCCCTTAGTGACCGAGTTGGAAAGTGAAGGGATGGATGAGTGACTCCGAGATGCCCCTTCTTTGGTCTGGGAGTCCTCTAGTTTTCCGCCGGTATGTCCACCACGGCTGTTACCGACCGGTTGGCCCGATAACGTGACGTCTTCGGTTTGGCAGGGCATTCACGTACGTAGTGGCCTTTTTTGCCACAATATAGGCACAATCCTTGTTTACGGCGTGACTCTTTCTCCGTGGCTGTGAGGCTCGCTCGTATTGCGCCGATGTCCATGGGTTCTCCCTTGGATGCGGTGGAAGTTTCAGGACTTCCCACCGTCACATAGGATGGAAGGGATTTTCCTTTTCTCCCATGATCCCCCTTTCTTTCACTTAGCCTATGTTCCAGCCGTAATACCAGGTTGATAAGGCCCTCACATGTCTTGGGTTGAGGGTCAATATGAGCCACGGCGTCCTTGAGCTCATCGCACAGCCCTTGATGGAAGAGCGCCGTCTGTTTAGCAACAGGCCACTTGGTTTCCGCAACCAGCCTTCGGAACGCGTTGAGATACTGCACCAGGTCGTTGGATCCCTGTCTCAACTCAAGCATTTCACGGTCCGCCGTGTACGAGTCAGCCCTTCTGTCGAATACCTTCAGGAATTCCTCGCGAAAAGCACCCCAATCACATAAGATGGGGTCGTCCCTGCTCACCAGAGGTACGGCCCATTGTGCCGCGTTTCCAGCCAAATAGGAAATAAGGAAAGCCACACGAGCCTGACTCGTGGGGAACGCCTTTGGTTTGCACGATAAATGTAGCGCCACTTGTGTGAGGAATACCTGCACTGTGTTAGGATCCCCACTGTACCTCTCTGGTGTTGCCAAGGGGATGGCTACCGGCATTTCCACTACTACCGCAGGGGTCTGGTTCGTGAGGGAGGTGCTGGGCGTGAGCGGGTCCAATTGGATAGCATCCAGTCTGGCTTTTACATCGGCTGTTTCTTGCCTAGAGGCAGCCAATTCCACTTGCACGGTCGCTAAAGCAGCCAGCACATCATCAAGTGTTGCCATGTCTGTTATCGACCGGGAGACAGTTAGTGTTATTAAGGTTGGATATTTTGTAACGCCCTGAACGTCTCAGGATCGTTTAACAGACACGATATTGAGGACGCAACCACTTGTGAAGGGTTAGTTATTTTAATGAAGGCAAAAATAATACAAAGAGTAAACAAAAGTTATAGTCACTGGAATCCTCCAGGCTAAGTACGTTACCAGCCCACAGCACGGATGGTCCTAACCGTCCTCTGCATATACACCGATCCCGGCGTATGCCAACAGAGGGCAGAAATGAAATGGCCGACAATGCCAATCGGTAGGCTGTGAGGGGCACGAAGAGTGTTGGGGAGAATCGAGGAGTCAGGGAAACACCCAGCCGGGGTCTCTACCTGAAGGGAGCAGCCGCTCAACCTCTTCCTCAGACTGCACCGGGACGCGGAGTCACCTCCTGGTGATGCGTCACCGATACCCCAATCAAAAGCAAGAAGACTGAACCGAGAGCAGCCGCTCGATCGATCCTGTGGACTTCCGAGTCTGTAACGCGGCAAACACCTCCTGGTGTGCGTTACAGCTGGCAGTCCCTGTATCTCTGGTCGGGCTGGGAGTTACGACTCCAACCAGCAAAAGCGCCACTGCGCTTTGACTCAGCCGAGTCAAAAAGCGAAGCTCAATGGTTGACCGGTAGAGCTTCCGGGTCCTTCACAGGTGACGATGGGGCAAGACACGGCCCAGGGAGTAACGACTCGACCTACCTCCGTTCTTGCCTTACTGGAGCACCACTCCGGAACACTGCTCTTCACGAAGCAGGTACGTCGGTGTAAACACAATATCCGACAGCGTTGTACCTCCCGGTTCCTCCCTTTATAGGGCGTGTTTTCCTTGAGTTATGTAACAGCTCTCCTGTTTACATAACGGCGTGTTTTCCTTGAGTTATGTAACAGCTCTCCTGTTTACATAAGGGTGTGTTTTCCTTGAGTTATGTAACAGCTCTCCTGTTTACATAAGGGCGTGTTTTCCTTGAGTTATGTAACAGCTCTCCTGTTTACATAACCTCTCAACCGCTAAGCATCCTGGGAGATGTAGTCCGTTTTCGCTGGTTACCGTTTTCCTCCCCTCGCATGACAGGAATTCTTGACAGTACAAAGCAGCAGGAATTCCAGTATAAAATCTACCAAAAAAACAATAAAAATACCCCAACAAAAGTAATAGTAGATTTTGAGAATGGATTGATAAAATATGCAAAATATCCTCTGAAACATAAGGTCAGGCCACTGCTTTCATTTTAACCAAACCATTTGGCATTACCTATAAAAAGCAACAATCAGACCCTCATTATGAGTTGCCTC